>NC_067403.1:3282500-4492500 GCF_016432865.1 Antechinus flavipes
GATTACAATGTGTTTTAAACACATGGTCTCATTTGATCTTCACAACAAACTGTGCACTGGGGAGGGCACACATCTGTTTTACAGATTAAAGTATGTTTTTCTCCCTCTAAGTATATAATCTGGGGCAAGGCTGTCCTCTTTTTGTCTTAGTTTTAGCATTTTTTTTAAAAATAAGGAGTGCCTTATGCAGATATAGTACCTATCTTAGAAGCAAGCCATACATCCAAATTAGTCCCCATTAGTGGTGAAAAAAAGTAAAGGAAGAGAAGAAAAAGGGGAAAGAAGAGAAAAGGAGGGAAGGAATTGATTAGTAGAAACAGTTAAGAACTTAATCTTGCAGGCAGACTCAGGAAGGCTTGGTAAGCTCCTGCCTCAAAAAAAGTCTTTCCTTTAAGTATTAGAATATCATATTGCTTGAATGATGACAAATGAAGCTGAAAAATAGAAGTAATCCTATCCATATATTCCTCTGACCTTATCAATTACCGATATCCTTATATAGGGCCCCATTACTGCTTAACAATATTCCTGAAATTACTACTATGTCTTACCCTATCCGGGTTCTCCTCCTCCTAATTTAATTCATCCTTTGTTTTTTTGCCACAATAATCTTGCTAATGTATTTCGCTTTTTTACTTACTATGCAGGTAAGTGCTGTTCAAGATTTTTAAGCAAAATTCTCAAATTTCTTTTCACAGTTAAGGTCTTCCACAACATGAAAGTACTTTATCTTTCTCATCTTTTTAGGATTTCCAATACACTCTTACCCATCACCGCAGTTGATGTGGTCACTGAATGGAGTCATAGATGAGACATTAATGTATAAAGAAGTTATCCATGCTCTGGTCCCTTTATCAGGAGTCAAGAAAGGGATGAGAGTTTGGCTGAAGATACAAATTGGGTATTCCTTGGGGGGATTTAAATACCTGAGCTCAGAGGAGCTTGAAGCAGTGTAGGTTTGTGACTGTCCTAAATAAGACCCCTTGGGGGCTTCAGAGGATTTTTTCCTCTCCCTTCCCTCTGCCATGGTTCTGGGCATCTAGCAGCCAATTGGCCAGAGGGAGGATGCCAGGTCAGAGTTGGAAGTCTTCCTTCTTCAAGATGTGGATGGCATTTTCCATCCTAAGTCTATTGGAATTGCCTCGAATCACCGCATTGTAAACAACCACCCTTTGAGTATTATAGCTCCAAGTGATCTCAAAAATCATCTAGCCTAATTTTGTCATTTTATAGATAAATTAGAGTCCAGAAGAGTGAACTGATTTACAGAAGGCATTGCAGCCAATTTAATGACAAAGGCAGATCTAGAACATGCTTGCTGCCCGGTAAGCTTGCCATAATACTATTGAGTGTTGCGTTCCAGCAAAAAAGAATGGATCGATGAAACTTTTTCTGCTACTTCTTTAATCCTCCCAAGGTAAGAGTATTTTTACTTTCATTTCCAAATCGTACCTCAAAACTTTGTCTAATTGTTTTGCATTTGTTTTTATATAACTCATTCTCTTCCTCCTTACCGTATCCTGTGTTACATATATTTTTAGGTGTGACCTGTGCTCCTCACTCCCCTCTGCCCAACTAGATTGTGAATTTTTGAGGGTAAGTACTCTATTTTTTTTAACCTTCATCACTTCATTGTACCATAGGGTTTTCAATATAGTAGACACTTAATAAATGTTTAATGAATGGTTCAATCTATTTAAGAGGAAATAGTATGGTGTAAAATAAGAGCCTTGAATTTGTAATATATTGGATGGGAATTCTGACTTTGTTACTTGTGTGATAGATAATGGCATAACATTTGGGAATTTCCATATCCTCATCTGTCGAATGGGAGGGGGGGATGAATTGGAGAGGATCTCTGAAATCCTTTGAGTTCAGAATGTCCATTCATTTTGTTAATGATATTGAAACTGTCTCTTTTCTGTAATAGAAAGCTGTTCTCACGCTGGTGATGAAGAGGAAGGAGCCATACTTGGAGCCAGAAGGCTGAGGTTCACATCCATTCACATCCTGGCCCATAGGTGCCCTCCAGGGGGTCCTGTTAATGTGGCTGGGTTTCCCTTTCCAGTCTGTAGCATGAGGACGCTGGACTAGATCTAGGACTCTTTGGGTATCATGGATTTGTCTGAGGGTCTGATGAAACCTCGGGATCCCTTCTCAGAATACGTACTCTTTGTTGCCTGTATCATAAGGCAAGGAAATGCTCGATTTCAGTCACAGGTCAGAATAAAGGATGGTTCCCCCCACCATTTTCCAAGATCCTGAAGACCCCCCTGGAGTGGGACAGAGCACGATGTGGAAAAAACTCCTCTGAGGAACTTGAGTGCTTTCGAACAAATTCTAGAGAGGCAGAACCTGCAGAACCCAACCCCACAAACCAGATTCAGCCACAACAATACAATAACACAAGAGGCTGAGGAAGCTCTGGGGGTAAGCTCACAGAATATTAGAGCTGGAAAGGCTCTCAGAAGGGAAACACCACTACTGATGGAAATCCGAGGAATCATCCAGCCTAAAGGGCTCATTTTAAAAATTATAACTTTTTATTGACAGAACGCATGCCAGGGTAATTTTTTACAACATTATCCCTTGCACTCGTTTCTGTTTCGATTTTTCCCTTCCCTCACTCCATCCCCTCCCCTAGATGGCAGGCAGCCTTATACATGTTAAATATGTTATAGTATATCCTAGATACAATATATGTGTGCAGAACCGAACAGTTCTCTTGTTGCACAGGGAGAATTGGATTCAGAAGGTATAAATAACCTGGGAAGAAAAACAAAAATGCAGATAGTTTACACTCATTTCTCAGTCTTCCTTCCCTGGGTGTAGCTGATTCTGTCCATCATTGATCAATTGGAACTGAATTAGATCTTCTCTTTGTCAAAGAGATCCACTTCCATCAGAATACATCCTCAAACATTATCATTGTTGAAGTGTATAATGATCTCCTGGTTCTGCTCATTTCATTCAGCGTCAGTTCATGTAAGTCTCTCCAAGCCTCTCTGTATTCATCCTGCTGGTCATTTCTTACAGAACAATAATATTCCATAACATTCATATACCACAATTTACCCAGCCATTCTCCAACTGATGGGCATCCATTCAGTTTCCAGTTTTTAGCCACCACAGATAAGGGTGTCACAAACATTTTGGCACATACAGGTCCCTTTCCCTTCTTTAGTATCTCTTTGGAGTATAAGCCCAGTAGAAACACTGCTGGATCAAAGGGTATGAATAGTTTGATAACTTTTTGGGCATAATTCCAGATTGCTCTCCAGAATGGTTGGATTCGTTCACAACTCCACCAACAATGCATCAGTGTCCCAGTTTTCCCACATCCCCTCCAATATTCATCATTATTTTTTCCTGTCATCTTAGCCAATCTGACAGGTGTGTAGTGGTATCTCCAAGTTGTCTTAATTTGCATTTCTCTGATCAATAGTGATTTGGAACACTTTTTCATATGAGTGGAAATAGTTTCAATTTCATCATCTGAGAATTGTCTGTTCATATTCTTTGACCATTTACCAATTGGAGAATGGCTTGATTTTTTATAAATTAGAGTCAATTCTCTATATATTTTGGAAATGAGGCCTTTATCAGAAACTTTGACTGTAAAAATGTTTTCCCAGTTGTTGCTTCCCTTCTAATCTTGTCTGCATTAGTTTTGTTTGTACAAAGGATTTTTAATTTGATGTAATCAAAATTTTCTATTTTGTGATCTATAATGATCTCTAGTTCTTCTTTGGTCACAAATTCCTTCCTCCTCCAAAATTCTGAGAAGTAAACTATCTTCTATTCCTCTAATTTATTTATAATCTTCTTTATGCCTAAATCATGGACCCATTTTGATTTTATCTTGGTATACAGTGTTTAGTGTGGGTCCATGCCTAATTTCTGCCATACCAATTTCCAGTTTTTGCAGCAATTTTTGTCAAATAATGAATTCTTGTCCCAAAAGTTAGTATCTTTGGGTTTGTCAAACATGAGATTACTATAGTTATTGACTATTTTGTCCTGTGAACATAACCTATTCCACTGATCAACTAATCCGTTTCTTGGCCAGTACCAAATGGTTTTGGTGATTGCAGCTAAAGAGCTCATTTTAGCTTCAGAGGAGAAGTGGGGAGTTCAGAGAGAGATAGTATCCAGAAGGCCATGGGTTCTGAGCCCAAGTAGAATCATGTTACTAATTTTTAGCATTCCTGGCACAACACGGCATATCATGGTCACAATGCACATTCTTTGTAATCTATTGTTAGATTTTGGCTGGTATTTTCTTACTTTTTTGCATCCATATTCTTTAATGAAATTAGTCTATAATTTTCTTACTTTTTTTATTCTTCCTGATTTAGGTACCACCTTACTTATTAAGTATGCTTTCATTTTACTTGAACATTTAAATTTCTCGACATATAATTGACCAAAATCACTCCTAACCATTCTTTTGATTTCTCTCTTCATTGTGGCATATTCACCCATTTCATTTTTGATGCTAATGACTCAGTTTTCATTTTAAAAAATCATGTTAACAAATGGTTGATTTTATTGGCTTTTTCATAAAACCATTTTTGAGGTGTATTCAATGGTTTTCTTTTATTCTATTTTATTAATCTCACCTTTAATTTTTAGGATTTCCAAGAGGGTATTTCATTGGGGATTTTTAGTTTGTTATTTTTACCAGTCTGCTCTTTATCATTTTGTTGATTTCCCTCAGATCACTGCTTTTGCTATCAAACAAACATTTGGGGAGGTTGTCTCCTTATTATCCTCTTGGTATCAAGGTTAGTTACTGAGGTGATGGTGAATTCTTCAACTTGAAAAGGCCACCAGCCAAGACGAAGCTGGAGGGGCCTTGGAAGCCCAGAGCCACAGCGGATGAACCAAGTCTCTGATATCATGGGCCAGCTTTGCTGAACATGTCACACCAAGGAATCTTTGCTTTCACTGGCACCGAGCCGTCCAAATGGGGAGCCATCAGTACCACAAATGGAGAAATTTTGGATGCTGCGCTAAGTGCCCTTCCCTTGGCAGGACACTTCCTAGGGATGCCCACACTGAGAGAGGCTTGCCCATGTTGCCAGAGCTAGCTCAGTGTTTGGACGTCTCTAAGGGAAGTCTGGGAGAGAAGACTATCAGACGGACCTCCAGCTGAAGGTCCGTTATGTGTCGTTGTGCCGACCACATTGTAGCATGCCCATGAAACCTGGCCGTGAGCCAGTTCTGTGCCAGGAGACAGAATCACTCCATTTGATTCAGGATGCCCTGATGGGATGAGGGGCCGGACCCTGGTCTCCTGTCTCAAACTAAACTGCCCAGCACGCCAACTCTTCTGCAGAGAGCACACCTCTGGGGGCTGGCCACACTGTTCGGATGCCAAATGCACACTTGCCAAAAAAGTTATTCTGTGGGGAACCCCACAAGGCAAGCCATTGGAAGATGGTCAGAAAAAAGAGTCCTCTCAGGGACTCTCTACAGAGACCTTGAATGACATGGGAGACACTGGCACAGGAGTACCCAGCACAGTGCCCTCATCAGAGGGTTGGGCTCTAAGAGCAAAGCAGAACTGAAGTAGCCCCAAAGAAATGGGGGAGGTACAAAATCAGAGATTTCATATGGATTATGGGTGTCCCACCTGTAGCGGCAGTGCACTGGTATCAGTCTGATGTGCTACTGTCGGACACACGGGAACTGGATTCTAACATAGGGACGTCACTTTGGGCCTCTTCGAGAAGGACCGCCAGCGTAGAACTTGCCTAGTCATTCCCCAATTAATGGGCATCCCTTCAGTTACCAGTTTTTTGCCACCACAAAGAGAGATACTGTAATATTTTAGATCATGTAGGTTCTTTTGCTGTTTTTGTGATCAGCTTAGGAAAGAGACCTAATAGTGATTTTGTTGGGAAAGAAGGTATACATTTTTGAAACCATTAACTCCAAAATGCCCTCCAAAATGGTTCGATCAACTCACAGTTTCCAACAGGGTTTTAATGCTCCAATTTTTCCACATGCTTTCTCTTTTCCCTTCTATTTGTTATTTTTCACTTCTGTTGTTTTAGCCAATCTGATTAATGTGAGATGATCTCAGTTGTTTTAGTTTACATTTCTTTAATCAATGACTGAGAGCAGTTTTTCATATGATCATATGTAGTTTGACTTTTTTTAAATTAAAAATTGATTGTTATAGAAACAATTTTCAGGTGAAGAAATTAAAGCTACTTTTAGTCATATGAAAAAATTCTCCAAATTATCATTGATTAGACAAATGCAAGTTAAGATAATTCTGAGGTCCCACTACACACCTCTCAAATTGGCTAAGATAACAAGGAAAGATAATGACAAATGTTGGAGAGGATGTAGGAAAACTGGGACCCTAATACATTGTTGGTGAAATTGTGAATGGATCCAGCCATTCTGGAGAGTAATATGGAACTGTGTCCAAAGGGCCACCAAACTGTGTATACCCTTTGACCCAGCAGTGCTACTACTGGGCTTATATCCCAGAGAGATCTTAAAGGAGGAAAAGCCATCTTCCAATGGCTTGCCCTGTGGGGTTCTCCACAGAATAACTTTTTTGGCAAGCGTGCATTTGGCATCCGAACAGTGTGGCCAGCCCCTAGAGGTGTGCTCTCTGCAGAAGAGTTGGAATGCTGGGCAGTTTAGTTTGAGACAGGAGCCCAGGGTCTGGCCCCTCATCCCACCAGGGCATCCTGAATCAAATGGAGTGATTCTGTCGCCTGGCACAGAGCTGGCTCACGGCCAGGTTTCATTGGCATGCTACAATGCGGTTGGCAAAAATGTTTGTGGCAGCCCTTTTTGTAGTAGCTAGAAACTGGAAACTGAGTGGATGCCCATCAATTGAAGAATGGCTAAATAAATTATGGTATATGAATGTTATGGAATATTATTGTTCTGCTAGAAATGACCAGCAGGAAGATTTCAGAAAGACCTGGAGAGACTTACAGGAACTGATGTTGAGTGAAGTGAACAGAACCAGGAGATTATTGTACATGGCAATAAGAAGATTATATGACAATCATATGCAGTAGACGTGGCTCTTCTCAACAGCAAGAACAATTCCAATAGACTTGGGATGGAATCATTTGTATCCAAAAAGATGACTTTGGAACTGAATAGGGATCACAACAATTATTTTAACCTTTTTTCTTTCTCATTTTTTCCTTTTTGATCTGATTTTTTTTGTGTGTGCAGCATGATCAATATGGAAATATGTTTAGAAGATTTGCACTTGTTTAATAGAGATTGGATTACTTACCATCTAGGGGAGGGTGTGTGGGGAAAAGAGGGAAAAATTTGGAACACAAAATTTTGCAAGGGTAAATGTTGAAAACTATCTGTGCATGTATTTTAAAAATAAAGTTATTTTTTAAAATTGCTTATTTAGATACTTTTGATAATTTATCCATTGAGGGATGACTTGTATTGTTAAACATCTGACAAAGTTCTCTGTATATTTGGGAAATGAGCCCTTTATCTGAAAGACTATAAACTTTTTCTCCTAACTTTCTACTTTCTATCTAATCCTGGATACACTGGTTTTATTAGTCCAAACCCTTTTTAATTTACTACAATCCAAATAATCCATTTTATATTTCACAATGCTTTCTTTTATGCATTCATAATTTTTCTCCTATCCATAAGTCTGATAGATGACATGTTTCACATTCTTTTATTTCCTTATATCTTCCTTTATATCTAGGTGATGGATCCATTTTGACCTTCTTGGTAAATGGAATAAGATATTGGTCCAAGACTGCTTTCCAATTTTCACAACAATTTTAACCAAATAGTGAATTCTTATTCCAAAAACTTAAATTCTACAGTTGTCAAAAACTATACTATAATTACTATAATCATTTATTACCATGAATTGCATTTCTGCTCAGTTTTGACTCACTTTTCTATTTCTTAACTAGTATAAGTACCAGATAACTTTGATATACTTAATGTTTTATAATATAGTTTAAGATCTGGTACTGCTAAATCTTTTTTTCTCCAGCATTTTCTTTTGTATTTTTGATGTTTTGTAGCTTACTAAAATTTTTGATGATTTAATTGGGATAAGTAGGTTAGTAGAATTAGGTACAATTGTCATTTTTCTTATATTGTCTTTGCCTGCCTATAAACAATTTCTCTCCATTTATTTAAATCTGACTTTATATAAAAGGTATTTTATCATTTTACTCATGTAGTGTTTTATTTTAAATTGTGGCAGGTATATGCCTAGTTTTTTTTTTTTTAAATGTCATGTGTTCTGAAAAAAAAAGGTAAGTTTTATTATCTCATAGCCCATTCTGAATCTTTCAATTTTTCTGTTATTCCTTGCATTTCTAATACAATACTGAATAATCTTGATGACTATAGTTATACTTGTTTCAACTCTGATCTTATTGGGAAGGATTGTAGCTTTCTCCATCACAAATAAAGCTTACTGATGGTTTTAGAGGGTTATCATTTTAAGATAAAATCCATTTATACTTTTGTTTTGAAGTTTTTTAAAATAGGAATGAATGCTGTAGTTTGTCAAAAGCTTTTTTTTTTTTGCATTGACTAGTATGATTCTTGTTATTTTGTTATTGATATAATCAGTTATTAATTTTCCTTATATTAAATCATCTCTGCATTTCAAGTATAAATCTCAAGATCACAATGTATACTTTTTGTAAGATAGTCTTCTACATAGTATTTTATTAGGATTTTTCCATCCATACTCATCAATAAAATTAGTCTATAATGTTTTTTCTCTGGTTTTGATCTTCCTTGTTTAGGTATCAGCATTTTATTTGTTTCATAAAAAGGAGTTTGGTAGAATTCCTTCTTTGCCTATTATTCCATATAATTTAATATTGGAATATAGTTGATCTAGATGTTGGTAGAATTCACTTGCAAATTCATCTAATCTTGATACATGTTTTCTTAGGAAGTGTAATTATGTAATGTTTGGCTAGCTCTCTGGAGGTCCTCCAAATGGGCCTTGGTTTCAGCAGAATAATTACCACAAGAATAGTCAGGAATAAAGTCCAAAGTCTTTGTCTCCTTCATAGTCTGTCTCCTTTGCCTAGGCCAAGCTAGTTTTCTAGGAGACTTTCACATGGGCGTTGGTCTCAGTGGAGAAGGAGGACAGGCCAGCCACCATAAGAGTCTCTGTCTTCAAGTCTCTTTGAGTCTTCCTCTAGGTCTGACTCTGACCTCTTAAATACTCTATTATAGTTAAATCCTTTCATCATACTGAGTATAAGCCAATCATTATATCACTAGGAAACCATTATTTGTTGTAAGATAAAATCAATCACAAAAAACTTGAGAACCGACATGCTAAACTAGACAATCACTGTCTTATCAATTCCACTGAGTTAACACCTTGTAAGAATCCTTGCCTCAAATATATTTCTCCAGAGTTCTGGCCCATTATATCTCCTGTTTTCTTTTGTTTCAGAACACAGGTTGATCATGCCTTCCCTTACTTCTCAGAAAAGGGGGTGAAACACCAAAAAGGAGGTGATCATGCCCTCCCTGACATCTCAGGAAGAGAGATGAAAATACCAAAGGGAAGTGGGGAGTCAAACCAGATTTGTGGGTTTCTGAAGGGTCTCACTTGAAACAGGTATACATAAATACATCAGTATCGGAGGTATTACACAAGCACATAGGAATATAACACAGGTTAGTAGTGATGTAACAAACAACATGAGGAATTACATATGTCCATAAGTCTTAGAAGGAAGGTATATAAATAACAATCACACATACACCTCCTTCAGTGGCCAATAAATAGTCCAAAACCAATCTATTGTCCATCACTTCATGTGTCAGGGAATCCGATGATTGCTGTGGGTTCTGAAGTTCTGTAATAGTCTCATTATCAGCCATGCTCTTTCAATGTCAGATGTTTCTTAGGTCTTCTCCTTTGTTTCGAGGTTTTTTTCTCTTTTTCTGTTTCTTTCAAGGGGCTCGTTGGCACCCATCTGATTTCTTCTCCATCTGTAGAGAGACAAGCAAACCCTCTCTCCCAAGCAGTTAACCTAACTGGTCCCTTTTATTTACCACTTTCTGGACTTCTCATCACCTGGAGATTATCTTGGAGCTGCTCGAATTGGACACTGCCCTTTTGTTGGGTTAAAAAACCTGTATTCTCCCCAATTATAATCCCTTTCTCCCATCAGATTGCTTTTTGGCTGATTGATCATATCAGGGTACTGAATTTCAAAAGACTCTCTGGGTGTAAACTCGGATGCCATCATGGCCCACCTGTTTTTTGAGCTGGGCCCCACCTCTCATTTCCTTGGGTCAATTTACATTTTGAGGCCCAGTGGAAGCCCTTGTAGCATTTTGTACATGGGGTTTTGGGTCTTCTTCTCTCACCCTGTTTTCTTACTCCATCTCTATGCCTACATTGAATTTTCAGCTGCCCTACTTTACTACACTGAAAGCATTGACGAGTCTCTCTAGAAGTCTCTTGCCAAGAGGGACCCTGTCTTCCCATGTTCTGCATCATAGTCTGGGTATAATAAGCATTTATGCCCACTGTGGCACAGCATCTTATGATCTTCTCTAAAGGAGCATTCTTGTGTAGTCCTAGTATAATTCTTCTACAAACCTCATTAGCATTTACTCTAGAAAGTTGTTTTATCATAATTTCTGTAGCTGCATTTTCTCCAATAGTTCATATGACAGCCGTCTGCAGACATCCCACAAAATCAGCAAAGGGTTCATATGGACCTTGCTCTATTTTCATGAAGGCTTCCCCTCTATCTTGCCTTCCTTGGAGGGTGCCCCATGCTTTGATAGCAGCAGTAGCAATTTGCTCATATGCTATCAAAGGGTAATCAATCTATACATCTGCATACTGAACTTTGCTAATTGGTCAAAAGTGATTAGTATATTAACTCCAGTTTGCTTAATTCAGTGGTTTTGCATTCTACAGAGTTCACTATACTCCAAAAGCCACAAGTTTTGTCCAGGTTCTAAACATGTCCTTGCTATAGATTTCCAATCATTACAGGTTAAAATTTCATAAGCCAAATTCTCTAATACCATCTTAATATAAGATGATGTAGCCCTATAAAGAGTACAAATCTTTTTCAGATCTTTGATAATTTTCAGATCAAAAGGAAAAAGAAATTAAATCAAATTCTTTAATCACAGAGTATGCTTCTACCCTCAAATCAGATATATCCCGTCCTTTTTTAGCTTTAATTAGTGCTTTTTATAAAGGTGTCATAGGGCATGGACAAAGCTGCTGCATGGGTGGTGCTGATTGTGTCACTGGCCTCCCCCTTCCTTCTCCTCCCTCCACCCACGAAGGGGAAATTGAGGAAGGGTCATGAGATGGGGAATGCGTTAATGGCTCCTGCTGTGAAGTTCCACTATACATAAACTCCTTCCTTGTCTAATTCTTCATGCTTTTCAGCTACTTTGTCAGTACCATCCCTCTTTTTAATTTCATCAGTACTGTACTTAACTCCTTTCTTGTCTAATTCTTCATGCTTTTCAGCTATTTTGTCAGTACCATCCCCCTCCTGCTCTTTCTCCTTTTTTCTTATTCTAATACTTATGTTCTTTAAGGCCAATTGTATTATGTTGTATATATAGAATGTTTCTTCAGGAACTGAATCAGGACCATTATCATTGTAATATTCAATTAGTTGCTCTCACTAGTTTCCACTTATCTGGTTCTAATTTTTCTTCCTTAGAAACATTAAGTACATGTCTCCTTAATTCTCTAAGAGTTCAATGACCTGCTTCCAAGTTACAATCAAACCCCCTTTTTTATTAGCGTAACTTTGCACTCTACACACTTCCTTTGTGTTCAGGAAAGTTTTTTTTTTTTTTTTTTTTTTTTTTTTTTTTTTTTGCGGGGGGTGGTGGTGGTGTGGTGGGGAGGGAGAAAGTTCTTTTCTAAGCATTTGTCCTATTTCAGCTGAAACACTAGTTTAGCTCTTACCAAAGTTTCCTGCTGGCCTACTTTTGCACTCACCCTATTTCCGGGTCAGGAGGACTTTGCCACTGAACTCAAGATCTTTTCAGTGGGATTGCTGAGTGTAAATACTTATGTCCACATTCGGGCACCAAAATGTAATGTTTTTCTAGCTCTCTGAAGTCCTCTGAATGGGCCTTGGTTTCAACAGAATAACCACCACAAGAATAGTCATGAATAAAGTCCCAAGTCTTTATTGTCTCCTTCACACTCTGTCTCCTTTGTCTGGAGCCGAGCTAGCTTTCTGGGAGAACTTCACATGGGCCTTGGTCTCAGTGAAGGAGGACAGGCCAGCCACCACGAGGGTCTCTGCCTTCAAGTCTCTTCGAGTCCTCCTCTAGGTCTGACTCTGACCTCTTAGATATTCTATTACAATTAAATCCTTTCATCATACTGAGTATAAGCCAATCCTTATATCACTAGGGAACCATTATTTGTTATAACATTAAATCAATCATACAAAACTAGAGAATTATTAATCACCATGGTAAACTAGATAAGCATTGTTTTATCACTTCCATGTAGTTAACACCTTGTTGTAAGAATCCTTGCCTCAAGTATATTTCTCCAGAGTTCTGGCCCATTACACATTTACTTTTCTAAAATGGGTTTATGTAAAGGGCAGGAACTTTGGAGAAATATACTTAAGGCTCAGTATAATTGATTTAGTTCTACAACAAGGTGTTAACTCAGTGGAATTGATAAGACAATATTTATCTAGTTTTATATGAACTTAGTACTTAATATGGTTCTACTTGATTGACCCTTATTCTACAAGATTGACATCTATGATAATGCACTTATACCAGAGCCAACAAGGACTGGGAGAAGGACATTCCATCTCCCACCATCATGATGGCTGACCTGTCCTCCATTTCTCCACTGAGACCAAGGCCCATCTGAAGGCCCTTTAGAAAGCTAGCTGGGCCCCAGGCAAGGAGACAGATGGTGAAGGAGATATAAAGACTTTTGGAATTTATCCCTGACTATTCTCGTGATTATTCTGTTGAAAACAAGGCTGGTCCTGACACCTCCAGAAAGCAAACCAGAACATTACAATTGGCGCCCAAACATGGACTAAGGACCTATATCTATGAGTCAAATAGGGTGAGTAAAAAAATAGACAAGCAGGAAACTTTGTTAAGGGCTAACTTAATGTTTCAGCTGAAATGGGACAAGTCCTTAGAATATAGCTTTTTTCACACCAAGGGAAGTGTATAGAATGCATAGTTAAACTAATAAAAAACCAAATTTTGATTGTAACTTGGGAGCAGATCATTGGACTTTTAGAAACATTAGAGTATACATCCCCTTGGTTCTCAAAGGAAAAAGAATTAGAGCCAGATAAGTGGAAACTAGTAGGACAGCAATTAATTGAATATTACAATTACAATGGTATTGATTCAATTCCTAAAGAAAAATTCTCTCTATATAATGTAATACAATTGATTTTAAGGAATTACATAAGTATTAGAATAAGGAAAAAGAAGAAAGAGCAGGCGGAAGAGGGTACTGATAAAACAGTTGAAAAGCATGAAGAATTAGACAAGGAGTTAAGTTCAGTACTGATGAAATTAAGAAATGTGGTGTTTCAGAGCAGGAGCCATTAGGGCATTCCCCACCCCTCCATCAATTAACCTTTCATGCGTGAAGAGAGAAAGAGGAGGGAGAAGGGCAGTGACACAATCAGCACCACTCATGAAGCAGCTTTGTCCACCCCCTATGACAAGATTACAAAAGACACTAGTTAAAGCTTAAAATGAAGGACAGGATATAGCTGATTTAAAAATAGAAGCATACCCGGTTATTCAAGAGTTTGACTCCAGGTCAAGAAAGGAGAAAATACACTCCTTTTGATCTGCAAATTATCAGAGATCTGAAAAAGCACTGCACTCTTTATGGGGCTACATCGTCTTATGTTAAGAAAATTTGGCTTTTGAAATTTTAACCTCTAGTGATTGTCAATCTATAGTTTAGAACCTAGACAAAACTTGTGGCTTTCAGAGTATAATGAACTCTGTAGAATACAAGACTAACGAAACTAGGCAAATTGGAGTTAATATACAAATCACCTTTGACCAACTAGCAGGCATAGGTCAGTTTGCAGATGCTTTAGCACAGACTAATTATCCTTTGATAGCATTTTCTTTGATTTTACAGCTTTGAAACTTAATTATAATATTCCTGTAAATTTTCATCTTTTCAGGCAGTGATTGGTGGATTTTTTCTATTTTATTGTTTATTTCTACAACTAAAGGGCAATTTTAATTTAATTTAATTTTTTGCTGAGGCAATTGGGGTTAAGTGACTTGCCCAGGGTCACACAGCTAAGAAGTATTAAGTGTCTGAAACCCGATTTGAACTAGGATTCTCCTGACTTTAAAACTGGTACTCTATCCACTGCACTACTTAGCTTCCCCAATTTTTAATTTGTTGAAGTATAGTGTTTTGACTCTTTGGATCATAACTGCTTAATCCAACTTTTATTTCTGCTGCTCAAAATTCACTTTGGAGCAATATTTTAAATTGTTTGGGAGGAAATTTGGGAGAGCTAGGTAATTTCTTGTCTTATTCCACCATCTTCCCAGAATCCTCCATAGAGCAGACATTTTAAGGAGAAACTTTGAACAGATTATACATAGATCTTATAGAAATTCTTGAATCTGATATAGGCAATGGTTCAATGAGATGTGCCTCTATTATAATGGAACTTAGGAAAAGAACATTTCAGTTCAAAGCTTCTTAGAAGGGTTTTATAAATGTTTATGAATTGAGTCCTGCTGAGATGTACATATATTTTATCTCCCTTCCCCCACTTTCTTTCCCTTCTGATAAATTGTATTGCACTTCAGGCAGGCAAGGATTCAATATACTCCTAAATGGCTCCACTTCTCAATAGGGATTAATTTGGTATAGGTTTTCTAAGGCATTTGTTTGATGGTACAGTGGAAAGAGCATTGACTCAAAAATCCCACTTTTGATCATTACTTGTGTGATCTCTGAGAAAATATTTTTCCTGCTACCTTAGTTCCACATTTGTAAAATAAAGGATTCAATCAGATGACTGGTACCAAGGAAGGATACTTGGTTCATGGTGACAAAGTCAGTATCAGAGGGATAAATGATTTGACCTTAGTTTTGTCTCTGCAACTAGATCTTTACTGAGATCCCTTTTAGCTTTGAGGTTTTAGATATATGTGGTTCACAAGTAGGCAGAATCTTCTAAAATACATTTGACAAATAGCCATCTAGCAGATGAAGACTTGTAGTGACACTTCATCACCTTCTATAGTTTACTTTGGCCAATTTATGGTACAATGAGCCAACAAAAGTGAGAATCATGGAGCCTGAGTTCAAATTGCAGTTCTATGTTATGGGCCAGAACCCTGAACTTGAAACAAAGGAATCTTACAAGGTACTAAGTGGAATTGATGAGACCCTAACCCTAAATGGTTATCAAATTTAGCATGGTTCAGAATGATTGATTTCTGCATCTTAGCAAGGAGCCTCAGCTATGTTCATACACAGAGAGCTAGAGAAGACAAGCGGACTGGAGGCTGAAGCACAAGCCCTTGGACTCAGTTTCATCCTAAGATTACCACCATTCTGTTGGCTCTAAGAAATGATTCCCAAGTTCCAGTTTGTCACAGTATAAGATGAAATAACACTTAGAGAATTTGGTTCAGCGCATAGCTTGGAAAGAATGTTGGCTTTTGTTTCCTTGGAATCATAGATTTAAAACTTTGAAGGGGTGAATTTAAGTCATAAGAGCTGGGTTCAAATACCATCTCCACTTATTCACTCCAGAGGCATCAAATGCTCATACACTCAACATTCCCAATTAAAATGAAATTTAGAAAGTGTCTTTAAAATAAATGACTGTAATGTTCTCCGTTTTCTGGGTCTCTGAGGCAACCTTCCTTTCAGTTCAGTAATCTCCACAAGAACAGCCAGGTGCTAAAGACCAAATCCTTTATTATCTCCTTCCTGGGGCTGGGCAGCTTTCTGGAGAGCCTTTAAAACGGGTCTTGGTCTCAGTGGAGAAAGTTGAGGAGGCCAGGCCGGTCACCAGGAGCCTGACTAAAGGTGAAATGAATTTGTCTCCTTGGCTCGGAGAGCTTTTCCAAGAGCTTCTAGTGCGCTTGTCTTCTCTAGCTCTGTCTCCTTCTCCCTGAGAGCTTAAGCTCCTGCCTCCAGTCTCTTGTCTTCTCTGCCTCTGAACCTCTTAACTTTGAATCAGGTTGGTTGGGGCTCTTAGCTTATATGCTGTACACTGTATCAGTAGGAGACCATTATTTGTTGTAAGAGTAAATCAATCATACTGAACCATGCTAAACTAGATAACCATTGTCTCATCAATTCCACTTAGTGCCTTTGTTTCAAGTTCAGGGTTCTGGCCATAACAGTTCTAGAACTTCCAAGATGCATCACCTCCATGAAGCCCTTCTTGATCTCATCTGCTAATTTCCTGCCTACCCATCTATCTTGTATTTAGCTACTCTTTTTAGATTGTATTTGTCTTCTCCGTTTGGATGTAAGCAGTTTGTAAGCATGGATTGTTTTATTTTGCTTCACCAGTGCTCAGTGCAGATAACTACTGTTATTACTATGTTCTGTCTCCAGAATGAGATCTCATTTCTTCCTCTTGTAGGACAGTATCCTCAAGCTACTATTTAGATGCTATATACTAACGGTTAGTAACCGACTGTAGACTTAAAATGCTGTGATTTCATTGGTTTGGGGAATTCCAGATGAGAAAACCTCTATCAATACAGACGGTGCTATTTTGCTACTTATGGCCTTAGAGAGTTGCCTGGGGTGAGTGGCCGGGGCCACATAGCTGTGGCTGGGAGGATGGATCTGCATTAAGGCCAGTTGCTTCTCTTTTTCCCTCACTACTTGGTCTATTAGTCCCTCAAAGTAGCAGACAGTTGTAAGGTAGGTGTGATCCTCTGAGGGATGTGTCTCAAGTCTGGTTCAAGGGGTTGATGCTTTAGCTCACGAGACCTTCCCTAGGACACTTGCCATCAGCCTCCACCCAGTAGAAATACTTAGCTTATCACAAGGCGCTCACTGAAAAGGACAACCAAAGCCTAGGTTCCAGGGAAGGGGAGCCCTGCTCTGGGGGCACCGGAGAGGCTCCTGTTACCCAGAGATTCCCTGGCCTTCTGTAGTACTTTGGGCAGGATGGCCGCTCATTCCCAGGACTACTCTCCCTTGGGATCCATGGCCATTGCCTCTATCTGGAAACTGCTTCCTCCCCGTCTCCAGCTCTCTTCAGGCCACAGAATGGGGGTGTCCCTACAAGCCAAGCAGGTCTAGACAAGGTGGCCAGCGGAGAGGTGAGGGGAAAACCTCCTCTCCTTCTGCATCGCTTTAAAGGGTTGAGCTGGGACTTGAGGCTGGCGACCCTAACTTTTAAGGGGCTCTCAGGGACGTGGGGCCATGATTACACTGAGCAGAAAAACCTGTTCAGACTTGAGTGCAAACATCTACCCAAAGCTTCTCCAACTGTGGGGCACGGCCCCATGGCGGGGTTTGGGTGTCCTGTAACTGGTTTGGGGTAGGGAAAGAGCCCAATACACCACCAAGCTAATGCAAAACCCCACGGGTAGCGAATCCAAGTGTTCCTGCTTCAGACCCCGCCCGCGCTGCGGAAACACCAGGCTCCCACTTGAAATGGGGGAGTCTCCGGAAATGTCTCAGGCAGAAAGGGTCACAGGAGGAGGAGGTTAACAAACCTGATCTCCTCTTCATTTTTGGCAATTACACCACCTAATGGGGGGGCATTTACTTAAATCAACTGCCTTCTAGGGCTTCTCCCCATTTGCTCTCTCCAGCCAAGGAGGTAGGGGGCTTTCCAGTCCCAAGTCCAGATTGGGGAATCGCTTGGGATGATCGTGTGTGCCGTGTACCACCGTCCGCAAAGTCCCTGCGGCAGAGGGAGGGGGACCCCAAGGGAGAGGCGGCTGCCTCCAGGCTAGGGAAGGGGGGAAGCCCGGGGCTCTCGGCGCCCGCCGGCCGCCTGGGGGATGGGGCCCAGTCCCCGAGGCTGCGGCCGCGCGCGCGGAGAGCGCCTCCCCGCGGCCTGGAACTGGGCCTCCGCGTCACGCGCCTGCACACCCCCAGGGTTCCCCGCTGGGCCCGGCGCCTGACGGAGCCCCGGACCTAACTGCGGAGGCTCCCAGACCCGAGGCCCGCCTTCCCTCCAGCACAGGCACGTCGAGGGCTTCTTGGGTAGGCCTTGGAAACAGCAAACCCCCTTTTCTCCCCACCAACCGTGGTCCCCGGGGCTTCCCAGCATGCGCGGGGGCTGCCCGTGTCCCTGCGCTCCCTCGGACATCGCCCACTCCTGGGCTACATTTCCACCCCGCATGTGAGGGGGAACGAGGGTGCCCGCCCAGCGGGCCCATGGGCCCATCGCCATGTAGAGCCCTGCGTGCATATGGCGGCGGGATGGGGTTTTCGGGTAACGCCCAAACCGTCGGCCCAAACGCGTTCCGTCCGCCTCGCCCCAAAGGCGCTCTTCTCCCTGCTTCTCTCGGCCTGGCCACCTGGGGTCTCCCTTCTCCCGTGGCAGGGGCTAAAACCTGGAAGGAAGGGAAGTGGCGGCCGCAGCTGCGGGATCGGCGCCTACAGCGTGCGATAGTCACTGCGCATGCTCGGAAGGCTGGGGGCGGCTCCGCTCACCGAGTAGGGAACTACAGGGCAGCGCGCGCCTCCATGATCCGCGGCGGTGGCGGCGGTAGCTGCCAGGAGCGGATGCGTCGCCCTGGGGAGGGAGCTGCCGGCTTGGAGCGAGCGCCCCGGACGCCGGGGCTGCCCGGCCCGCCGGGTGAGTAGCGTCAGTCCGCAGCAGCTCGAAGCCCGCACCCCGGCTCCAGCACGGCTAGGTTGGTCTGCTCTCTGGCGGAAGCCCAGTCCGAGCCGGGGGTGGCCGGGGGCAGTCTCGCAGCCCAGACCGGGGTCTCGCGGCGTGGCCTGCCTGGCCTCCGGGCTCCCTCGGAGCCGGTGCTGCAGGAGAGCCGGCGGCCGGGAGGGGGAGCAGTAACCCGGAGAGCAAGTCCTTCCCGGGCTGAGCCCGGCTTCGGCGTCAGCCCTGTTGGGGGCGGGGAGGAGAAGAGGAGGCTGGAGAGGCAAGCTCGAACCGGGTCCAGTCGCGCGACCCCCTGCGGGGTGGGGGAAAAGGGAAGTAAAGGATAGGGAAGGGGGAGGGGCAAACCCCCTGCTGAAAGACAGCTGCGGCCAGGAGGGGCGGGGCAGGGCGGGGCGGGGCAGAAGGAGTCCAGCCGACACCTCCACCTAGACTCCGACCTGCAGGCCGCGTGGGATCTCAGTGGAAGTGGGAGCAGGAGTGTCTGCCCTTGTAGGCCTCCCCTCCTCCTGCCCCTAAGCAACTAGGATGCCTCTAGAAGCGTTGCGTCAGTGGGAGACAGGTGTGCACAGCCTCCGACTCCAGCTAAAAGGACCTCGGACCCCTGAGACTCCCGGGCACGAAAGCCCCAGCCCACGGAGCTTCTCCCCTTTGTCTCTTCGTGAGCCCCAAAGTTGAACTGGTGCCGAGGGGCGCAGATCCGGAGGACAATGCAGTCTTTGGAGAGACTGGAGATCTGGGGGACACAAATCTAGGGGATTGCAGAGCTCTGGGGGGCTCGCGTACATGGGGGAGCGCAATCCTTGGGGGGGCAGCCTAAGGCAGAGTGTAGGCCTTTGGGGGGCACAGGTGCCGCGTTTCCGGCGGTGGCACCGAGCTCCCCTGAACGGAACTCACGCGTGGGGAAGCCCTGTGACGTCACATGGGGGGCAGTCCCGCGCTGTGAGCCTCACGGCGTGGGCACGCTCGGGCAGCTGCTCGGCGTCCGGTGAAATCTCCCGGGAAGAAGAGGCAGTCGCAGCCCGGTCCTGGAGGCCCAATCCAGCGGTTGCCTCCGCGGTGGCCCAGTAAGTATCCCGGCCCTTCAGCCCCCACCCGCAGAGGTCCCGGGGCCCCCCCTTCTTCCCGGAGGCCACCTTGGTTGGCCCGTTCTGTACGGACTTAGGGCGGCGCCCATGTTTTTATTTCCCGAGACCGTATGATGTCCCTGGTTGCGTGAGAGAAAGAGCTGGAAGGAGGAAAAAACCCAGATGAGCGTGGACAATGCGCTACGCAACGGGTTTAGAAATCGGAAAAAAGAGCTCGCTTCCGTTTCTAGCCCGGTGGGGGTGTCCGGTTGGGTTTCTATCTCCCCGCGGTTTTTGTTGGCGTTAGGGCCTTTTTGGTGCTCTCTGATGCGCCGATCCCCCGGGCCAGCACTGCCCATCTGAAGGGTGCATTCCTGCATTGTAGTGACTTGGGGGCACTTGGGCGGGGCGCCGGCCCAGCCTCCAGCAGCCGCCTCGGTGCCCCCGCCTGCGAAGCGACAGCTAGCGCTCGCGATAGTTAAGGTGAGACGGCTCCCGGCTCGCGGGAACTCCCCAGCAGGGCCCGGGCCTTTCCCTCTGTGCCGGGGCGGACGCTTAATGAGCGGGCCGGAGCTGCCGGGGTCCCTGCCCCGGAGCGGGGGTGCGCCTGTGCCAGAGCCGGCAGTGTCAGCTGTGGGGTTCGGGGACCGGCCAGAGCGCCCCCTGCTGCAGGCTGGATGCCAGTGCCTGCTGCAGGCTGGATGCCAGCGCCTGCCGCGCCGCTTCTCCCCAGGATCACTGGATGGCGCTGCGTGTTGGCCCTGAGCTCGGGCGCCGCGTGCCTGGGGAGCCCGGCCCCGGTTCTCTCCCCGAGAAGCGGGGGGGAGGTGGGGGCCGCCCGCACCCCCTTGCAGGCTCTTCCCTAGCCCAGGAGGCAGAAGCTGCCGTGGGAGGTCTGGCTTGCCCAGGTAGACGCCATTTCCGAGTCCCCGTTTGGTAACCCAGAAGCAGCTGGGGGAGCGAGGGGTGGGCCTGGAACCGGGGAGAGCCCGGACCTCGGAGGCTTGGTGGAGGAGCTGCTCTGCGCGGATCGCTCCGGCTCGGTTTTCTCTGCCCCCGAGGGGGTCCTGGCACGGTGAGACGGGAATTGTGAAGGGCTCAGCGCGGCTCCTTGCATGTCAATGGAAACGTCAGCTTCCCCGGGATGGCCATTTTCACTCGGGTTTCATGATGCTCACGTGATGTGGGGCTTTTGGTGACCTGCAAACACCGCAGAGCTGGTTCCAGCCGCCGCGACCTTGAGCTTAGAGGGTCTGGAGGTGGGAGACCTGACAGGAGGAAACGACGAACGGCCTTTCGGAGAACATCCGTATTTGCGGGCTGGGACAGTCCCATTGCACAAGGTCCCAGTCCTTGGGAGAGGGGTCAGCCGAGCCCGGGGTTTCCGCTCCTCTGGGGGCCTGTTTCTTTTCCCTGGCCTTTGGGCTTGCGCTGAGGGTTGGTCATAGCCCTTAACAGGCTGAGTAATCTCTGGAATGGCGGGCCCTCTCCGTCCAGGCGCCTGGTCCTTTTTGTCTGATGACCCGCACCGGCCAGGCCCAGTTCTGACGCTGGTGCTGGTGCCTTTCCGATCCCATCCCTCTCTCTTTGTCCGTTAGGTGCGGACATGCTCTGTGCCACCAGAGGTAAAAAGCGGCTGGGCCTGGCCTTCTGGTACACCGCAGGGCGAGAACCCCTTACAGAATTAGGCAGATTCACTGGGCAGCAGCTTTAAAAATCGGTTCTAGGGAGATGTGAAATGGTCACTATTTAAAATGCTCCTTTTCCCTGCTTCGGGCATGGGAATTTATTGTGGCCTTTACTCCTTTGCTTACCATTATTTGATGTAGTTTTTTTGCCCCTGTATCCTTTCCCTTTTCAGTAATGATAGTAGTGGTGATTCTAGGGAGAGTGGGACTGCCACTGCCTTAATTATTGCTGCTCTTGGCCATCCTGCCACCTTGGGAAATTAGCAACTTCCTGGATTCCATTTTTCCCATCTGTTAAGTGGAGATACTTCTGTTGACTCATGAGTTGATTATAAGGATGAGATATATGCAAAAAACTTATTCTATATGAATTAATGGACTAATTTAAGTAAAAAAATCCGACTCTGGTTTCTTGGCTCTAAGTTCTTCCTTGAGCTCTAGGAATCAAGTTAGGAGCTAGTCTTACTGGAATCAATTAGTCTTATCCCCAGGAGTGATTTTCTTTTGTAACACACCGCTTTGTAGAGTCATAAGATAGGGTTCAAATTTGAATTCCACTAACTATATGTGAGCTGTGTGACTGGAGGCAAATTATTTTTCTGACACAGCTTGCTTTCTCACTAAATAGGTATAGTAATCTTTGTACTTTCTTACAGGATTGTTGTGAGCAAAGGACTTTGTAAACCTTAAAATGCCATAGTAATGTGAGTTGTTAAATCAACTTTACTTGTTTTCTGCACTCTTCTATCTCCCCCCCCCCAAAAAAAAAAAGCTTTTGATGATGAGAAGAAAAAGGCTAAATTTATGAAGTATTAGTAAACATTTAAGCCATGAATATTTGGATTGGGGAAGAGATGTAGTAGTAGGGGAATGGGCGATGAATGGAAGTACAGTTTATAGATCCAAACTTTTCAGCATAGGGATACAAAAATATAAATGGTCTGTTTAAAAAAGTATCATGTTTGGCAGATGGTTATTTTAGGTTTATTTGAAAACTATGAATTCATTTTAAATATTTTTTGTTCTTGTTAAAAGTGGATTCACAAGAAACCAACCTTTGAGGATTTCATCTTCCCTCCCCTCAAACTTTTGCCTGGTCATAACTTATGGTCCAGGTTAAGGTAAAACAAAAACAAACTTCCAATGTCAAACAGAAAATGAAAAAAAAAAGGAACTAAAGACTACCTCTTTCTGTCTTATTGAATGCAGCTTTTCCCACATGAAACTGTTTTGATTTTTTAAAACTTTTTTCCTAGAGACTTGAATTTAAAAAAAAAAAAAGCCTTTTTAATACCATTGACATATCCTGATAACTTCACACTTAAAAATTTTTGTCAGAATTAAAACCAATCGGATACAATGACCACATCTGATGGAGTATGTAACATTTTATGCTTAGAAAGCTCTTGCTTTCTAGAGGAGGAAAGTATGTTTCATTATCTTTTCCTCCCAACTCCTGATATGGTTTATGGACATCTAAAAACTCTTCTCAGCAGTTCTTTGTTTCAGTTTCATTCATTTCTGAAGATAAGTTAGAAAATGATTGGAAATATGTCATATTAAGGAAAAAATCAAAACATTCAAATGTTGGTGGAGGGTTATGCTTTACAGAAGGTTAGACTGTATTCCTTGAATGAACCCCTGAAGAAGTATCTTATTTTGCAACATCAGAAGGCACTCGTTGAAGAATCAAGTTCAAAAATACTTTTCCACTGTCACTTTCCAGCTCTAAATCTATGCCATCTTCTAAGGTTTGGTATTTCCTCTATTTATCTTATAATTACATTGCTCCATTTCCATTCTGTTTCCTAAAAGACACTTACCCAAAGAATTCTTTGCCAAATGCTGTATTGTGGTTTTCGTAAATTTAAAGTTTTTCTTCCTGTTTTGGCTTTATTTCATACTGGCCATTTTGCCACCTGTCCTAACAGTACATGTACCCTTCACCCTCCATCCCCTCACTCCTCTTGCTCTGGGAATTATAGTCAAGTCAATGTTGCCATTGCTTTTGGAAATGGCATGTTGTCACTTGTCTCCTCTGTGGCTCAGTTATCCTTGTGATTTCATAGACTGAAAAACCCTCTTTGCCCTTCAGTACTTTGAAGGTAAAAAGACTGTCCTTTTCGTATTTCATGAACACTTGCTGTTAATCATAACATCGCACATTGGTGGTACAAATGCTTTTCTTTTTTTAATTCACACTACACACAGTGACATCCCAAAAGACTGTAGGTTGATTCTGCAAAAGCCTATTCACATTTTCCTAATTCATATTGTCCAACTTACAAATAGAGGTTCTCATGATATTTCTGTGCAACTGTTTTCAGTATTTGGTTATTTGAAAGTGTTGATTGACAATCTATTTTGATAATAATGGTTTATCAGTGGGAATGACAACTGAGGGGATCCAGAGTACTCAAGAAAGATCACACCATTCTCCACTTAAACCCATGAAAAACTTAAAAAGATTTCTGTGACATATTAGAAGGCTATTTGATCATTTTAGCCAAGGGTTTGAAAATTAGTGTTTTTGTTTAAAAATAGCACCAGATGAATTTTTGTAGTACTTAAGATTTGTAGAATGAGTTTCTTGAAAAATTCTTTAATTTTTAATTTAAATTTCTTATAGAAATCAGTTTAAATGCAAATATTTTGATTCCTGTTTTATAGAGAAAGAAAAGGGTAAAAGTTATTTGACTTGTCCAAAGTAAGTAGAAGAGGTTGGATTTAAATTTGGATATTCTTACTTCAAGGACTGTGCTCTTTTATCTGTAAACGAAAGGGAAGAGAGGGAGAGAAAAGGAGGAAGATAGACAGAAGGAGAGAGAGAATGAGAGTATGTCTGTCATTGTATCTTGTGCAGACTGGCTGAAGTTGGGCATTCTATGTACTGTTTTTTATTTTTTTAATTCCTAAGCAAAACTGGTCTCTGAGGAGACTTTAAGTCATTCTTAAGTCTATCCAGACTACTTAGCTCACTAAAGCACAACTTAGATTCTAAATAGGGATCCACTTGAAAATGACATATATCATTACATACTAGTGTTATAGTAAAGCTTTTATCTATCTTTTTGCTTATAGCATTATGGCCAAGTCTGACTTAAAGATTTTATTAAGGAAATTGATAAGGATGGTGCCTAAAGGGGGATAAGAGGGATGGGAAAAGGGGGCTGGCAACCCTGCTGTCTAAGGAGTTTAAAAGAACTGCCGGCATTTAGCTTGGGTAAGAAAGAACTGGGGTGTCTTAAAGGATTTGAAGGACTAGCATTTGAAGAAGCATTTAGAACTCTTGCTTGGCCCCAGAACAAGCAGCAAACATCAGAATACAAAGAGGCAAATTGTGGGCTGGATATAAAGAAGGGGGGAAAACCCAAAGTGGAATGGATTCTCTGGCTAGAATAGGTTTTTCTTCCATTTTCAAATGGAAGATGGCTTGATCACCTGTCAGGGATTTTTGTAGGAGGGGGCTAAACATTTTGTTAAGGTATAAATTGGATTAAATAGCCTCTGAGGTCCCTTCCAGATCTGAGAATTTGCCAGAGAAGTATACTTTCTACTCTTGTAGGTCTAAAAATCATGATGCTAGAGACTAATTTCCAGATCTTAAAACATTTGGACTGTTTTTTTTTTTTTTTTTAAACTGTTTTACTGTTTTGAGTCTTGACAAAATTTCTTTATATCCAATCTTTATAATAATAAATGGGTGTTATAGCCAGTGTCTGCCATATTTTAAGCCCTTTGAGGCATTATTGGCAGGACATGAATCAGTCACTAACTTTAAAAAAAAAATCAAAATTTGGTCAGAGGAATCAAGGAAAGAAAATGCTGAATTCTTCCTTTTTGTAGAAAAAATGAAAACTCTCCATGCATAACTATTTAAAGCTTAAAAACTTGTGAAAACTATGTATTTTGATCATTCATTTTAAAGTCCTATGGAACAAGTATGGACAAGTATGTCCTCATTGTATTGGTTAGACATAGAAGCCCCATTGATCAGGTTCAAAATGATTTACTGCTTAGTTTTCCTATTCTGTAGGTTTTGGAATAAAGGTGAGATCATAGTATTGAAATATCTTAATAAAGTCTAGTGTGCTATAGTGGAAAGGGCTCTGTTAACCAGAAGTGATCTGGTATGATTCCAAGCAGTTAGTTCCTTATTATCTTTTCATTCTGACCTTGGGGGAGAAGGCTATCAAAGGGACCATTTGAATTTACTTGCCTTGCTATTTCCTGCTAATGCAAACTATTAGAGGGGATATTCATTAAAAGTGGGCGGTGATGGGCACAGACGGGCATGATTTCTCTGCACGGAAAGGGATGCCTGCAGGAGCCCTGCCTTTGGAGCAGCAGGAACACTGGGGAGGGAGCCCCAGAAAGCTGATGGCCACAGCTTTCAAGGCTTCTGTGAGCAATCAGATGGGATGGCTCAGAATCAGGAAGGTAGCTGAACACATCACTTTGGAGAGCAAGGAGAAACAGAAGCTAAGAGCCAGGCTGACCAGAAAACAAGGAGAGGAGAACAAGTCAAATTAAATAGCTTAAACTGGAATCCTGAAGAAGCCAGCTGAAAATAGATGTTACCATGGAGATGCATTGTTGAACAATAAACAGCGTTGCCTGGCAACCACACTTAACCTGACATCTGGAGAAAATCACTGTGTGGGCAGCAGGAGAGCTCTGACAGAAGACCACATAGGAACACGGTTTTCATTTAATGTTGTGTCCTTGCCACCTTGGTGCCCCAGGTAACTCTTTGAGCACAGATGGATTGTTGATTTGCTCTGGCTCCAGGACAAGTTATCATTTGGATGATATCACAGGTCAATTACTGTAAATAAAAAGAGAATGACTTTCTGTAGTGCTTATGAACCTTCAGAGGTGATTCTAACCTAATGCCAGATTGGTTTTTAAAAGAAGCTAGTCTTAGATGTGGAGTCCCTCTGTTGTCTCTTCCCTGGCAGGACTTCTTTAGTGCTTCTTTGATTTCTCCACCCTGTCCCAGGAAGCTCATTATGAATATAACCTCATTATTCCATAAAATCTCATCAGTCTTGGAATTCTGCCTCATTCCTCAGCTCAGACATCTCCTCGTTTCTCATCTGCCTGCATTACCTTGGGACTGACTGATTTCCACCATGCCCTCGAGATTGGTACTTTCTCCTCTTTACTATCTTTTCAGCTTCTTTTTATTTTATTTTCCCTTATTAGATTGCCTACTCCTTGAGGGCCTTTTTTTTCCTGTTTGATACAAAACAGGTACTTAATAAATGTTTGATTCTTTGACTCAATTCATGATTTTTTTCTTTATAATATGGCATCTAGAAAGACTAAGTTGGAGAGAAAAAAGTTTGTTTTAATTTTAAAGGTAGTGGCTTCGTTCTAATTGTCCTGAACTTCATGAAATACCTGGGTTTTGATCATATTTCCTACTTTTTTCTCTGTTGAGAGTATCAATTTGTGCATGAACACAACTTTTGTACATAGCTATGTAAATTCAAAATTTTGTTTTTAAATGCACTATCATGACAAAATGATTCTGTTAGGAACTAAGTATATTCATTTTTACTACCCAGAACTAAGTAGAATGGGACCGCTTCTTCGGTGCAGATACCTGAGGGTGGGCAGGAAGACCTATCTGTATCACATCTGACAGTTTGGGAGCATTCGCCTTTGGAGATTCCTACCCAAAGACTTCTGTGGTGCTCGGCCTTCTCGAGGGCTCAGAGGTGCAAGCTCTGTGTGCTTGATCTCCTCAAGCATTATCTCTGTGCAGATGGTCTGCAGACCCAGTTATGTTTGCCTCATCTCTCCTGCTTCTAGGCTGAAGCTTTTCTAGCAGTCCCACAGGCAATGGACATTGCCATTTTGCCAGTCCCTCGGACTCCTGATGTGGGCGTCATCTTCAGTTCCTTGCCCATGCTACGTTTTCACAGTCTCATCTTCTCATCATCCTGGGGAAGGTTTCCATCACCTTTGAATTGGCCTCCCTGCTTCGGGGGATCTATAAGCACAAGTAGGATGTCACTCCCCTGCGAGTAAACTCTAGTGGTTCCTGTTATCTCTGGAATTATAGGGAATGATTACATTAAATGTAATTTAAAAACTATCCAATTCTCTGACTTTTCTTTACAACATTAATAGTTTCCTCACACTTGATTCTCTTTGTACTTGATTATACAGTGACACTGCCTTATTATTCCTTGTACAGAGATTTATGCTCTTACATCAATACGCAAATTTGATTCCTTGGCAATGGATAGCAGTGCTAGTGTAGCCCCGTGCCAGAGGTCCTCCCCCCTGCCAGGGGTACCTCTCCCCCCACCCTGTCTGTAGAGCTAGGAGCCCTGGGGGGGAGGAGGGGAGAGTCTGTGGGACAGCCCACTTAATTGCAGAGATGTTCTTGGTACTCCAGAGCCTTTAGTCTCTGCCTTTTCATTAACTATTTCACATTCCATTTTTTTTTTTTAAAGTAAGTACTTCATTATTTTTTGATGACTGGTCTACTTTGTCACTTGTTAGAACCTGACATTCTGAAGGTGATGCCGTTGCAGCAGAAACTGTTGGCAGGTCTCATGGAGCTAGAGGATGGAGGTCAGCCTGTCATCAGAAGATGCATTAAACTGTCCAGAAAATTGTCCCACAAGCTAATGACTTTTTTCAGCTGTAACAACTCATTTTTGTTTATTAAGCTTTACTTCTACATTGGTAGAGGGAGTACTTGCGTTGATGAAATCACCTATTCTGGAAGTTGTCAAAACATTTATCATAGCTTATTCTGTGAAATGCTTTATATTTTAACAATCACTTTTGGATTCATTGTCTTATTAATTTAGTTTTACTTGTCTTACCTTCTGGTGAGTACTAAAGGGAACTGAGTTGTTAATATAGAAAACATGGGACTAGGATTGAGATCATCTGCTTTATAAACCTTTGTTATTAGAAGGACCAACTATTGTCTTTTTTTGGTTTGTTTCAGAATACCAGTTATATTTTATATAAGACTGATAGTCTGTGTTGATATTGAATTGACTAAGTTGTCGAATACAACCCAAAGTTTTAGATTGACATTAACTTCAGAGTAACTTCCTATCTTTGAAGAAAGACACGCTAGAAATGAAGATGGCACAGTTGCTATCTTTTTCAGAAGGGGAGTAAAGTATTATTCCTGTTTCAGAAAAGAAGTAGAGTTCTATTGGGCAGCTCATTGATAAAGGGGATGGAGTACTGGGTTTGAAGTCTGGACACCTCTTTCTGGCCTCAGACACTTGTTCGCTGAGTGACGTTGGGCTAGTCACTTTACCTTGTTTGCCTCCATTTCTTCATCTATAACATGTGCTGGAAAAGTAAATGGCCAACCCTTCCCATATCTCTGCCAAGAATACTCAGTGGGGTTATAAGTAGTTAGATGTGTGATTGAAATGACCAAAGAACAACAGTAGAAGTATGGTGATGCTGTAGACATCATTGAGAATTGGATATTCTTACTTCACTGGTAGTTTTGAAGCAGAAATTGTGGGGATTTGCAATTTGGTGTTTTTACATTCTCCTCCCTCCCCCTTCTCCCCCTAATTTAAAAAACTTTAAACAGTGCATTCTGGTTCATTCATATATTGAGATATTAAATAAACTTTTCCATTATTAAGAATGCCATAAAATATTTCAAATTGAATTTTTAATAAAATGTTAAGACAGCCTTGCCAGAAAATAAGATTCATTAAATTAATTCTACTTTTCTGATTTTGTTTTGTTTTAGCAATTGATCGAAATCTTCAGAAAATTGAAGGCCCTTGCATTTTTCAAAGTCTTGAAGCCTCCCTGGCCAACAAAGAACATTAAACTTGGCTGTGGAGGCAGTTGCTTCTATGCCAGGAACGGAACATGCCGAGGATTGCATACCAGAGATATCATTGACTGAAGGTCTGGAACTCAACACCCACTTGTTTTTAGAAATGCAGATTAAGAAAATGAAGGAAATAATACCACAGTTGTATACAAATCAGGTGAATGACAGAAATAACTCTTTGACTACATCCCCCAAACAACTTGACAGTGAACATGTGAATCAGCCCAATGGGCATGAAACTCAGCCCAATGGGCATGAAGCTCACCTCCATGGTTATCAAGAGAGAAGGGCAGAGGATGATGACAGGATGTCTATTGTGACTTGTATGAGGTGTAGAAGTGTTCAAAAAATCCCACTCGAGGAGCTGAAAAAGGACCAGATGTTCTTTGCGTGTGTCAAGTGCAACTTAGGTATATCTCCTCCTTTCCCTTCCTTGAATGATATACCAAATGCCATTGATTTAGGAAATAAAGATAATGCTACTTCAAGGACTAATGCTAACCAATTTAAAGTAAAAAACTTTCAGCCAGGCAAATATTACTGTGATAAGTGCCGGTTTTCTACCAAGGACGCTCTGCAATATAAAAAGCACACACTCCAGCATGAAGATGTAAGATTCTTTTGTTCACACTGCAGCTATGTCTCCTACACAAAAGGAGAATTCCAGAGGCATTTGGTGAAACACACAGGGACATTTCCGTATCAGTGTGAGTATTGTGATTATGGTGCTGTCAGAAATGATTACATAGTTAAACACACACGACGAGTTCATGAGCCCAGTGGAGAGAAGCGACCTTTTAAACAGACTCTGGAATACCAGTCAAAGAGAATCTGTTTTTCCAAACAGAACTCTGAGATTTTCAGTGAAGTTCCTAAGTCAAGTTCTTTTCTGAATGAGCCATCAGATTTGTCTTTATGTTTCCCTGGCCATGGAGATCAGGACAGAGCAGACTGTGATGATGCTATTCCCTTTAAAAAGTCCAAGGAGTGCAGCAAGGAGGAAGCAGCTTCAGCTCCTGACCAAGCCTGCCTTCCAGAACCAAGCAAAGTTAACTTTTTTGAGAATGAAAACATAGAAGTCGAGTTATTGTCACCAGCCAAAGAAGCCGTGAAGCCAGGCGTGCCGCTGACTGTGGTGGCCCCAGCCGAACTGAAAGTCCCCGAAAACTGTTTAGCCCAGTTGATAGATGTGAAGGTAGTCAATGGAACCCAGCAACTTGTTCTAAAGTTAATTCCTCTGAGAGAAAAAAGTAGCTTTGCACCTGGCTTTAATGAAGGTAAGTATGAGCTTGTGAGCAGATCCACAGTGCCAAATGAGCGAGAAAAACTAGTGCCTACTGAACAAGCTCTACCAGCAGTGGACAGGAGTCCTGAAAAGCCATTGGCCTTTAATCATCTGCACTCCACAGATTACACCCAAGTGAAGGATCTAAGTCGCAGAAAAACTTGTGTTTCTCAAGTGTTAAAGAATAAAGTGGAGACTTATCAAAGCCCATGTAAGTCCTGTCCACATCGTGACAGAATTGGGGAGTGGAGGCAAGAAATGCCTTCAGTTGCGTATCGAGCAGCTCTTTCTCCTGTTTCCTCAAGAGATGGTGATATGAAACAAAATAAGTGTTGTTCGTCGTTGTCTGTGATGAACAGTGGCACTTTATGCAGTCCTTTGAAAAGGTCGGGTGTTTTGCCACATTTGTCTGCCCTCTCCCCCCATCAGAACCGATCTCTGAATCATTTAGAGAAATCACCTTCAACTTGCAAACCTGCTGAAGCTATTGGGACTTTTGCAGAAAGAGGCATTTTGCCAGTAAGTTCAAGGGCCTCTCTGCATAGGAATGAAGTTGGTAGTTTTAAAATGGTAGCTTGCAGCAAACCACTAAAACAAGCACAAGCGAAAGAACCTTCAGGTAGTCCAAATCAGGTGCCAGATTCCTCTTCACATGGTGAACAATCACACATCACCTTAATTGGAGAAAATGATAATAAGACCCAAGACCCTGAGGAGATTATTTTGGAAGATCTGATGGGAATTACTATTCAGAATTCAGAATGCACTTCATCAGATGGTCCTATCATTTCATCAGTATTTTCTCTCAGTTCTGGGATTGAAAATATCCCCGAAGGAATTAAATGGGACGATGCAAGTTGTAGTAGGACACCATCAGTCAGTTCATTGCATAGAAAATTTGCCCAGTTGGTTGCTGCTACTGATTCTTCAGCACCTTCATCAAGCACTGTGGACCACCTCTCCCTACCTTTGGGAACTCCTATAGACTATGTTCTGGGACATACCGCACTCAACCTGGATCCTCGCCCACGTCGGGAACTCCAGAACAATGTTGCTGGTATTGAACAATTTCCTCGTCAGCAGATGCAAGGTCAGGAAAGCAAGGAGAAGCACCCGGAGGCTGGAGAAAGGAGGAAGGGTCCTGATGCCAGACCTGGCTTGGGAAAACTCAGTTCCACTGAGAAGGAACGTTTGGTAGAGAATAAGCGGCCTTGTGATGCGTTTGGCAACAAAAGGCCGTCACCAACATCTGTTTCCTTCAATTTTCTTGAACAAGTAGGCGAAGACTTATCTTTGACAAATAAAAGTCAGTCAACAGAGAGTTCCAGGAATCTTGGTACATCATTGGCGAATAAACCAAATCAAGAACTGACTACTAGTACTGTCTTTAACCAAGCAAATTCTGCATGTTCACAACCAAAAGAAGCCACTGACAAGGATCAACAGGAAAAAATGAGTTTCAAAGATCCCACGGGGTCCAAAATTAATACAAAGCAGGCAGTTATCGCCAAGAAAAAAACAAAACTCCAGTCCGACAACAGCAACTTGCTTCCGGATGTTTGTATTTTTATGACATCAAGACATCTCAGACTTATGCCTGTCAAAACAGAACAATTGATTAAATGCCCCCGCCGGAACCAGCCAGTTGTTGTGTTAAACCATCCAGATGTTGACTCAGTGGAAGTAATTAACGTGATGAAGGTTGTCAACAAGTACAAAGGCAATGTCCTTAAAGTGGTTTTATCTGAGCGAACATGTGACCAGCTAGGTGTAAAACGGCATCACAGTCGACTTATCTATCAGAACACGGAGGCAGTGTTCCCAGTGAAAAAGCAGACTATGCTGAAAATGAAACTTAAAAAGATCCACAAGAACAGCTACCAGGTAGTGGATTCCTTACCAGGTGAATCAGTACAGGGTATGTTTAAATGTTGGTTTTGTGGAAGGATATATGAAGACCAGGAAGAGTGGATGAGTCATGGGCAGCGACACTTGATAGAAGCAACCAGAGATTGGGAGCAGCTTTCTCCTCCTTTGGGGATCCCCAAATGAATAGATGGGATTTTTAAAAATTGGCTTTTCTTATATTAGGTAGTTTTTTTTGTTTTTGTTTTTGTTTTTGAGGCAGGGGCATGGGAAAGGAAAGGAGTCAGAATGAGAGGGAGAAAAATTTAGATTATATATAAGGGTAAAAAGTAGCACTTCAGGATGTCTGAAATTTCCAAAATATTCTATACAAATCAAGTCTTTCTGCACCATTTTATGGAGACATATTAATAGGGTTCTCTGTTAGCTCAACAGAAATAATAGACCGAGTTGTCCTTAACACTTAATCTTGCTTTTAGTTCTTTGGTTTTTGCCAAAGAACAACTGATAAGCAGCAAGAACGTGCCTAATAGTGAACCATGAGCCACAACTACTTCGCCTTTTTCCCCTTCCCCAACAAAACATTGTTCTTAACCTGTTTGAGTATAAAGAGACAATATTAAACATACACACAACCCCCTTATGAATATAGGGTGGTAATTTTACAGTTGTATTCGCCGAGAGAAAATAATTCTCATTTACATTCATAGAACCTTAAAGTAACTTCATCTGCTACTTTCCCTCCCGCCCCCTTCCCCTGCCTCAACCAGAGCCTCTGACATTTTCAGCCTTTGTGATGGAAACCATTGCCCTGAATGTGAGGAAGTGCTAGAAGTTTTACACATTTTTTCAGTCTTATTTATTAAGAAAACTAAAGTCAATGGTCCTGATATGACACTGTAAACTGAGAAGGATGGTCTAGATGCCTGGTGGTGTGATGGAAAAGATACACTAGATGTGGAGTCAGAAGACCTGGTTTCAAATATTGTTGCTTGTGTGACTTGGATCAAGTCACTTCTTTCTGGGTCCAAGTTTTATCAGAAATAAAATGAGGTTGATTGGACTAGATATATGTGGACTCTTCCATTCTAAGTCCTATCTTTGGATGCTAGATTATTGCCTAGGTCATGCAAGTGGAATGGATTTTAGACAACGTTTGAATTCACTATTATTTAACTGGACGGGACTAAAGGGAAGAGAGTTTTTGTTTTCTAAGTGCCTAAATTTTCCTCTTTTTTTAGTGCCTGTTGCCTCTTATTGTGCCCCTTATTATATAGTAAGCGGCAAATTATCCCAAGGTGTAAGATGCCCCTTGTCAAAAAAAGGCTGCTGGAAGTGGGAGTGGAGGGATAGATAGATGAAGAGAAAGGGCAGGACAGGAAGGAGCAACCTTTTCCAGTTAATTTTAACATGTCTTCCTGGGCTTTACATAGGCAAGACAAACCTGTTCTTAACATCCAATTTCAAATAAAGTCATGGATCATATTTTTTATTTCAGACCTTGATGGCCAGGAGATGTTATGCATTTAGAATTGTCTGCTGTTAAAAATATCATTTCTTAGAGAATCATAGACAGCAATTTCAGTTAATTGAGTTTTGCTGGCAGAAATACAGTTTTTTATCCTCTGTGTGTATATATACATATGTGTGTGCATATCTGCAGCTAAACACATATAAATGTTTTTAGAGTACTGTTTGAAAATTCAGCGGTACCTATTTTCACTGACCCCTTTTATAATGAAATAACTATAGTCTGGAAAAATTTTAAGTACTTTTTTATATTCAAGAAATGACACCTTTATTTTGGGAGTACGTTTTTTAATAAGTATCAATCTCAACTTGTAGAAAATCTAAGCACAATATGTGGTGATTTAATCTGATAAGAGCAAATGCAGAAATCTATATCAACATATCATTACATTTCATCAATACAGTATTAAAAACATGAATATTTCAGATGGTGCTTTTAGGAACTGGGTCTTTATTTATAATACTTAACTGAGTTAAAAAACAAGATGATACATGTATCATGTGAATTTGCATCCTTCTAATGTGCAAGGAGGTGTCTGGAATATGAGAGAACAAACAAAACAGTGGACTCAAGTTAGCTTGTGAAGAGCTACTAAATTTTATGGAAGGGCAAGATTTGGGAAGAAATAGAAATGATTTAAAAAATGAGGTTAAAGTATTGAGAGCCTTTTAGGAAACACATTGGAGTGTTCATTTGCTTTATAAAATACAAATGTTTCTTCAAGAAGTTTTCCTGTGTTATATCAAAAGATAGCTTCATCTAGTTTATATGAAAAAGTTTTGTAGGGTACAAGTGCTTGTATGTTTTCATAGTTAAGCAAAACTGTTGGCTCAAAAGAAAAATAATCCTATTAGATTTCCGTAAAGTGTAATGGACTGCCTTGCGAAGTGGTGAATTCTTTGAGTTCTTCAAGGAGATGCTTGAATGGCCACTTGTCAAAACTATTATAAGGGGATTCCTTATTAGGCACAGCCTCTGAAGTCCTTTCCAATTCTTTAGATTCTGTGATTCTGAAACTTGTAGTTTTCCTAACACAGAAAAATCTGAAAAAACTGTTGAAAATCTTTTAATTTCATTGTTTCCTGTATAAAAGCTTTCTTCCTTGAAGCAATCTCCCAAGACTTACTTGAATATAAATATGTTCACTTCAAGAACTTATATTAATGAAAATCACAGCAAAAAATTTTAACATAGTTTTTTCTTTCTTTTAGTACTCGAAGGGCCTACTTAACTACAGTTTATAAGGAGTATTCAGCACGAATTCAATACAACCCTTTTTTTCTTGAAATGGGACCAGAAAGTTGGATGATCTTCCTATATTCGGGATTAAGGTGTAGAGCAATCCCGTGGTGCCCTGTAAAGTAGTTAATGGTTAAATTCATCTTCATCAGAGACACTACAATTTACAAATGGCAGAGTATTAACCCTACAAAACTTAACCTCTCCTTTTTCCAGGATAACTTTTGGATTATATCTTACAGAAAGTGAGGTTATGTTGCTCAAACTTTGTCATCCTTTTGGAATTTGTTTTCTACCTGTATGCATTTATAAATTACAATGTTTGGAATATTTGAAGGATTGTTTTAAGTCCTGTGTTAATGTTTTCTGTGGTTACTGTTCTAATTTTGAAACATTTGTACATAGCAATAGAAGTGTTTACATTGTAAAGTTTGTTAAATAAAACACTTGCAATAGTTTTGCCACCTGATTTTTTTTTTTTTGTTTAAATGTAAACATTTGAAAATTTGGGTTGTAAACTGCAATCTTGACTTTATTGAAAGGCATTTTGAGGCATTAGATAGAAAGCATTGAATTTGGAGGAAGATGACTCAGAATCTCAGGCTTTGCTGTTGACTCCCTGTGTGGTGGTGAATAAGTCACATCACCTCTTTGGGCCTCAGTTAAGATGAAATGTGACTGGATTATCTAACTTTGTGTCCAGCTGTTTCCTAGGATGTTAGTTGAAGTCCTGACTTCCTTGTGCCTCATGTACGTTTAGATTCCTGCAGCAGTTGCATCCCAGTCTTGAGACTAGGTGATTCAGGGTCATGGTGATGATGACAATGGTGACTCTAAAACCTTGGTTGGAAGGGCCCTGAAGCTTGTAGGGTCCAACAGCAGACTTGACAAGTGGTTGTTGGGCTGTTGTTTGAACTAGCTCAGAACTGCATCAAATGAGACCTTAATTTTGTGAGAGGGTAAATTTATATTGGCAGATTAAAGCTCTGATTATGAGTGGCAGAGTTTTAAGTTCCTACCCCAATAGAGTGACATCTTAATGACTTCAGTAATCACACCTGGCTGAAATGCTGGGTTAGGTTTGGTCTTTAAAAAGAAAAAATACTGGAAAGGAGAGTTCTTGTGCAATCGATCAAATTTAAGGAAAGGATAGAGAGTAACGAGAAATACTGACTTGGTCTTACTATTCTACATTTCTCACAAGTGCTCTCCCCCCAAAAAGTAAAAAGTGTGACACGCTTTTGGTATTGACAGCTACGAAGTCAACTGCTGAATGTGTCTGTTGAGAAAGGTTTCCAGTGTTGTATTTGGTGTGTCAATGAGGCCCGTTGCTCCCTCAATTGCTGTTTCTAAGCTATAACAGCGAGCACTCACGTAGGTAGCCCTTTTAAGGTTTGCCAGGAGCTTTGTAAATATTTCATTTGATCCTTGGGAGGTTGGTGCTGTTATCTTTCACAGTGAAGGAAGAAGAGGTTCAGTGACCTGCCCAGAATCACAGAGCAGTGCAATGTCTGAGGCTTGATTTGGACTCATTTCTTCCTTGCCTCCTTACCTAGGTTAGAATTATATTGTGAAAGGGCGCGCCCTCACGTGTGCCTTTGGTGACATGTTTGTTCTCCAGTTAAGTGGACAGCAGTGTGCCTGTTTTTGTGATTTCATAATACATTTCTATGATGGAAAATTTTTCAACAGATATGAGGAATTCCTCATAGAATATAAGGAATAGTGACTGAATAAGAGCAAAACAATTGGGATCTTAAACCTTGTGGTTAATATAATTCCAATGTCTTTGGAAGAGAGATGGACTTATTTAACTCTGAACTGTTAACTATGAAGAACTCATTTTAAAAGTATTAGTAGCTTGAAGCACTTGTTAAGAAACAACACAGTGTAGGGGTAAGTCTTAGATTTGAAATCGAAAGACCTGGCTTCAAATCTTTTCTTTCACAATTAAGTAACTTGATGACTAAGCGAGTCTATCGGCCTTTCTGAACCTCTGTTCCCCTCATGTAGAATGAAGAATCCCAAAGTTCTTACTTAGGTCATAAGGATGTGAGGATCAAATGATATCAAAGGAGCATAGGTTTGGAGCTGGAAGATAACTTCAGAGACTGGCTATGGCTGGCTATATCTTGGGGTAATTATGTAAAAGTTCTTAAATTCATGTTATACATAAAAGGTAATTATTGAGGATGTGTTTGGTTTTTAATCCTGCCTGTGACCATGGGTAAATCACCTTATCTCTAAGCAATTTTCTAAAACTATTAAGTTACTGAAAAAGGGCTATCCTGAATTGGTAGTGTCCTTTCCTGGGAGTAGCCCATGCTGATGAAATCCCATTTCCAGTTACTGTTCTGTCCCAATTTGTGGTGGTTATTCCTCTACTAAAATTGTACGATTCCTCATCCAGGTTTCTCAGCCAGCAGAGTGTAGAGTTGGCTAGGGCCAGTTGGAAAGCCATCCCGGGACTAGCCTTGTAAGACTCCCCTGATTTCTGCCTATGGTAATTTGTGAAATGCCTCTACCGGCTGATAGAGGGTTCGGGTCTGCTTGGTGGAATGTGATGGCAGTGATGCCCTCCCCTGTGGAGTAGGATGTCCATCCTGGCCCCAAATCTCCAGTTATTTGATAGGTCCCAGGTGTCCCCTTAATTTCTTAGCTCTAGAAGCCAGCTCATCCAATCCCCTCATTTTCCAAATGAGAAAATGGATCTGGGTATATTGACCCAAAGTCAACACTAATAAGTGCCAGAGCTGGGCTTCTCTGGATCACGTGCTCTTTTCCTTGCATCATACTCACTTGCAAGAGAAGCAGAGCTTTGTAGATACTTAGTAGGTGATGCAGCAGTCGGTGTAGCGAGGGCATCTGCTGTAGATTTTGAGCCTTTGGGTTAATGTGATGTGTGGGGATGTTCCCAACGTTTGAAATGTCTGTAGAGAATAGAACCGTACACTGATGGGACGGTTACCTCTCTGACTTGCCAGGTGGGATTCTGGAGTTTGCCAGGTTTACTGACAGCTGGCTTGGCTGGAGGGTGATTGCTAATCATCATTTGGAGATTCAGTTTCATAATGATTTGTAAGTAAGGTAAGACTGGCACAGGAGAACCCAGACTGTTACCCAAGGGTAGGAAAGGGAGATCTGGGAGAATGCTGAGTCAGACTGCAGTCAGGACTCCTGTTCTAAACTGCCACGTTTCTTAAAGGACTTGTATTTCCTTTAAGAGACAAAGGACTCACGCTTTGGGCCACACATTTCACTGACGGCACTCCTCAGCCCTCACAGTGGCCCGTTGCTCCCTGGGATATTTCTGATTGGAGGGTTCCCTCTGCCAGGGCCCGTCAGGGTTTGTAGCCTTGCAAGCTTGCTGACTCTGATTGCCCATGCTGAAGACGGTTAGGTCCCGAGCCTCTTCCAGTCCCTTTGGGTCTGTGCTCTGATCCCCTCTTCCTGGTCCCCTAATCTTCTGTGACAGTTGTGTGTGAATAGTGCTCTGTGTGTAAGTGCACATATATGTTATATAAGTGTCTATGCACGTAGACACGTGTGTGTTGTGTGAATACATCTCGTGCTGTGAGAATAAAGTATTGTACAGGCATCTAACAGCTCTGAGAGGGAGAAGGGTAATTTTTATCATTTTACAAAAGAGGAAACTGAGGTAGGCAGGTTAAGTCACTTACCCAGAATCATGCAAAGTATCTGAGGCCAGATTCAAATTCATTTCCTTCTGCCCTCTTGTGCTACCTCCTTCCTCTTATTAAATTATTCCCTGAACATTACAATAGTTCAAAGAAAACCTCATTTCAACCCTGAAATATGATGGTGTAAGTAAGTCATAATTCCTGCCAGGGAGTACAATTCCTCACTCAATATTTAGAGATATAGCCTGCAGAGCTACTGAGTTGTGTAAGAAATAAAATTAGTCTCCTCAGGGGGGAACTAATTATTCCACAACTTAAGGTAAATTACACATTTCTTTATATGGGGAAATGGACCTTAGAGAGCTGAACAATATGTTCAAGGGATTAAGCTGAGATTGAAGTCTTCTGACTTTCAATCCCATGATTTCTTCACTGTATCATTAATCAACTCAGAACTATCACCTTGTATGGAGAAGCTAAATTTGTCTACTTTGGTAATTCCTAGGTGATTTTCAAGGGAAATGCAAAAGATCAAGTTTCATATCTCATTTGTTCAAGAGCATTAAATCACTAGTGTAATGTATATTTTGTGAAATAATAAAAGGTGAGATCCATCATAATTATGCTGTTTTAATGATATCAGCCGCTCACCTTTTTGCCCACAACTTAAAATACTTCTTTAAATAAGCTTTCATAATCCCCACTTCAGTAAATTCACATTTTCAAGGAGTGCTGTTTGTCTCAGTTTTCTTTTACTACAGTAAAAGTACTCTGTTCTGAAGTTGGATCTGTACTTCTATTTTTGTGTCATTGGGCAAATCACTTTACTTCTCTTGAGTTTGTGTCTTCTCCACTAGGGTGGAGAGGTGTGAACTAAAATAATCAAAGTGGTCAGATAAAGAGAACAAATTTAAATTGATCCCAGGACTAGTTTATCATAACCGTTTCTGGCTAGTCAGACACAAATGTTGGCAAAACACAGCCTGATTGACATTAAATTCACAAGCAAAGAAAGAAGCTTGTTAAACAGAGGGAAAAATTATTAAACATTGAGAAAAAAGTATTTCCTGCTTTTGATCTGGTTTTAGCTTTTATTTCTCATGGCTTTATTTTGACCTCTCAAATAATAATGGAACACATCTAATCTAATTGATTGTTTTATAACGATGTTATATTGTCCTGTGCTAAAGTTGTTTGATGTTCATATGTGCTATTTATCTTATCAATTAAATTTTTAATGGTTTAACGTGAGATCTATGGAACTGTGACTATTTCTATTGTTTTGAAAATATGCAGATAATAGTACTTGGCTTAATTTCTTCTTCACAACACAAATGTTAAGCAAATGGAAAAAATTGGAGCCCAGAGAATTTCCACTAATAATTTCCACTAATAATTGGTGAAATTATACTTTTATCTTTTAAGAGAAAGTATTAATTATTATTAAGAAGCAGATGATCTGGCTTTGAATCCTAGTTTTACTACCTACTCTGTGAACTTTTCTTCTCTCTGGGCCCCATTTTTCTTATCAGTAATATGATTAAGCTAAGAGAATATTTAATGTTTTCTAGCTCTTAAATCCTACTGTCTTTGGATTCACTAATTCTGAAAACACTGGGGGTTACTGAATTTGAGTCCCAAAAAGAAGGCTGTCAGATAGGGTAGAGAGGCCATAGCAATGTGTACTGGTCCAGGTTGCCCTGACAAAGGTAGGCTTTCACACACAGATAGCCAACAACCAAGGAGTGATTTCAACAGTCCTCTCCTTATTATATGCATGTAGTCCGATTTCAGTCTGTTAGACATGGAGGCAGGGGGTTATGTTCATGGATAGGTTCTCTTGAAAGGATCTGTGGAAATAAGAATTGCACAATAGTTAGATTTGACATTGTCAGAGAAAATACTTGTGCCAAGATCGTGAATTCAGCAATATTTTAAAGAAGTTAATGAAACAAGACTGTCTCTTGTTACTAACTTTCTTATCACCACTCAGTCTTTAGTCTTTAGTTGAGTTTCCTGGCATGAGCTCCCCATCTTAACCAATTTTGCTGATCTATAGAACTAGCAACTTAATACAGGTGATAAACTGGAAATAAGACTAAATTTTAACAACAAAAATTCTACTTTGTAGGGCTGTTACGATGAAAGCACTTTATAAACCTTTAACTTCTATAATTTTTTTCTTTTTGTAACTAAAATTTGATTTTATCTCATGTAAATTGTATTTTCTATTCAGAGAAGGAGATATACAAAAACTTTCCCTGATCCCAGTTGAAATATGATGAGAAATCTAACCTGTTTCTTTCTTTGAAGAAATTCTTTTGGAATAGTCCCCAAAATATTTTCATTGTTTTAAGAGAATGAAGAGAGGGAGACCCAGAATATAATTCTGATGCTCACAACTGGAGTCACACGCATGTGAAGTGGGATAGAAGCAAAGCTAGAAGAGGGGATATTTTCACAGAAACCTCAATGATTAGAAAAGGAACCTCAATAATTACAAGGTCTCAATCTCACACCTGACTGTGACTCAGACATGGAAATTAATATACTTAAGGACACATAACTCATTAGTGGAAGAACTGACTAGAATCCATGTCCCCTTATTAATGGTCCATTATTATTTCTGCATCATTAAATAGGTGATGAAATCTTTGAAAATATTTATATAAGCTAATTTTAGCCAATTTATGACATGTATTATTAAAGTAAATGTCTTCTTCAAAACATAAACTTCATCAAAATACTACTCTGATATTTTAACATGTTGTGGACCTGACCAAAGGTGATATGAGTGGATTCTCAGTTCTAGAAGATCTGATTACCAAGCTGGATAAGGTTTTAAGAATGAGCCTGTCGACAGACTATAGCTCTTTAGGACAAAGTTCAATCTAGCTAGTGCTGAGAGGATCATTACAAAAGTGACTATAATATGATGAATTTTGCGGCCATTAAAAACAGATAAGCACTATGATTGAGACATGGAAGGAAATTCCACATTAACAAAACTAGGATCTTTGAAGTAACATTTCTCTATGTCTCTGTCTCTTATTCACTCACATCTTTTATTTTTCTTCTAAAAGGAAGTAGGAAACAATTGTATGATCATTTGGCTATACATGTTCCCATTAATAGTGGTCTCAGACCTAAATTTCTTGAATTTGAAATGGAAACAAGACCATTGCTGTAAGCATTCAGTGTTTCCAGGACCCCTTATGCATATAATTTGTGAAACTATCACGAGGGGGAATCCTCTCTGCCCAGCAGTCATGGTATCTTTGTAACGGCTCCTGGGTCTTTGAAAAGTGGTTAAAAGCATTCTTTCTGTTTCTAAGGGAGATGGACACAAGGTGTCAACAGAGGTAATGGAAAGGGCTGGTGGAGAAACTAGGGTTACAAACTTAGGTCTGCTCTTTAATTGGTGAGTTGAGCTTGTGCAAGGCATTCCCCTCTGGGTCTCTCTTCAGTTATAAAATGAGATTGGACAAGGTATTTGTAAAGTGCTTTCACATTCAGATTTTCTGTTTTTAAAAGTAGCTGGCATAGCTGGAAGGTAAATTAGAATAATGAACATAGAATGTTCAATCTGCAATGAAGCTTAGAAAGTAAAACTTGGAGAAAATGACATATTATATTACATGCAAAGTTTCCTTTTAGCCCTTAATATTGTATAATTTCTTCTTTGGAATGATACATTCGTTCTCTTAAATAGTTCATAGGTTCTTATTATTATCTTTATGTAGACTCAGAAATCTACATCTCTTGCCTGAACTCCTATATCAACCAACTCCTGTTGGATGGCTCTATTTGAAAGCTCTATGGGCCTCTTAAACTCAATCTGTAGGAAACTTGTTTCCATTCTTCCCAAACCCATCTCCCTCCCTTATTTAATTCCTGTCACCCAGATTAACAACTCTGGAGCCATTTTTTTTTCTCCCTATATCCAATAATTTGCAAGTATTATTGATTCTATGTAAGATATTTTGTGTCTGTTTTTTCCAGCTTTCATAGTTATCATTCCAGGTCAGACCCTCATCACAAAGCCCTTAGCAGTTGCTTGATAGTTGTTTTTTTTTTTTTTTTCTTCTATTCCCAATATCTCTTTAATCCATCCTTTATATAGCTGCCATATTGGTCCAACCATGTCATTCCTGCTCAAAAAACTTCACTGGCTCCCTGTTGCTTCTGAGATAAAACACAAATTCCTCTGTTTGCCATGTAAAACCCTTAATTCTGGCTATAACTCCTCTTTGGATGTTTATTTTACATCAGTTTCCCTCATGCACTCAATGTTTTGGATGGGCAGCCTATTTGCTGTTTACAATATATAGCATTTCATGTTCCCAATTTGTTGCTTTCACAAAGCTACCCTCTATTTCAGAAATGTTCTTTTGTCCCTTTTTTCCTTAGAATCTATTTGTCCTTTCATGCTTAGTTCAGATGTTATTTTTTGCTTAAACCTATCTCAGTTGCAACCAACAGTTGTTAGTCTTTCTTTTTGAAAATACTTTATATGTGTAATACCCTTTGCCCCAGCCCTAGTAAAATATCTCCTTGAGGACAAACACTTTTTATTTTTCTATTCCATAGGATATAGGGTGTTTGAACAGCTTTGTTCAAAACAGCATAGCTTTTTCCAGTTATTACTGCCACTCTCACTTGCCAATTTCACTTGCCAATTGATAAATTAAAAATGCAGAATTTTGAAAATAACAGCCAGTGAATGTTTGCCGAATTTAATTTCTTTAGTGGAAAGCTCTAAAGAAAACTTGGAAGACATGTAAGAATTAATACACAGAGAAGTGAATAGAACCCACACAATTCGCATTAATATATAATAATATTACAAATAAAAACAACTTTGAAAGATCTGATCACTGAAATGTTAAATTAGGACTCTAGAGGAATGAAGCTGAAGTGTGCTACCCACTTCCTGGCAGAGACAGTGATAAACTATTCAAGATTCAGAATGCATTTTTGGACATTGCTTGACTAAACATAAGCTTTTTTGTTTTCTGTTTTGTTCAATTGGGTAAAGGGAGGAAGAGAAAATTAATGTTTATTAATTTAAAAAATCAAAAACAGTAAAAGACTAATTTCTTTGAATTGAATTTCAGTATTGCTCTTTTATGTGATGGAATGTGATATAACATGTGAATAAACATGGTATATTTTAAAAAACCAGACTGCTTTCCAGATTTTTCTGCATATCATGAACTTCTTGATAGGACCTTTTACTAGATTAGTTTTAAAGACTGGGAAATAAGTAAAAGTCTACTGCAGAAAACGAATGGTTGAAGTCAGATTTTGTAATTGCTTGGCTTCCATACTCTGCTGAACTTTCATTGTAAAGATGACAGAATATACAAGACTTTCAGGTTCCTAATTATTACTGTGGTGCAACTAGGCCATAATTGGTTGGTTAGTATGATCAGAATTCCAAGAATGGAACAGTTTTATAACACTTTGTTCAACAGTAAAGCTCCCCTGCCCCCATCACTGTCTTCTTCTCATTTTATCACCAGTTGACAGAACTATCATATATTTCTGTTGCCATGGGCGAGTTATCGTAATATTTTTCTGTCAACAGATACACGCTTGATATGGCTACAAATTTCTCTCTTTTTATAATGCTTTGAAACATCTTCACAGAAAAGGTATTTTTCCAATAAACATTCAAACCACACTTAAGAGTACACTCCAAGGATGATATTTAGAAGGAAAGAAATGCATGTAAGTGGTTATTGATGATTAACAAAAAGAAGGAATATGGCTTTTGATTTTTGTCAATGGCAGTGTCATTGAACGATGTAGGCAGATTCCCCCCGCTTACTTTACTTGTACTTAATAGTGTAGTCATTGTGTATGTGGGTAGAGGTTCTGAGACTGGCATCTAGTGGTGAAGGAAACTTGCCTGCCAGAGCTCCTGCTTTCCTGGCTGTGAACCACTAATTACATCTGCCTTCCCTCCCCCCAATTCTTCATAGTCAACATTCTTTACATAGTCCACAATCTGTTAAGCTATTTCCCAATCATTAGGTACTTTTTTCCAGCCCTTTATTATTACAAATTGTCTTACTGTGTACACCGCCATTTTCTATATATGGCTCTCTTTATCTTTTGGAATATGTCCTATGGGAATAAATTTTGGGGGAATTAGACTGAGTAATATAAACAATTTAATAACATTCAGTTCAAATTGGATTCCAGAATGATTGAAGAATTCATGATACCACTGGGCAATTGGTATGCTTGTTACCATAGCCTCTCCAATAATGAATCATTCTTTTGAACATCTTTGTGAGTTTGATGGTTGTGAGGTAGTATCTGAGGTTTGCTTTGCATTTTTAATATAAATATGAGATTGTATAAGGTTTTTTTACATATGGTTATTGTAAGAACCTTACAATAATCGTTTGTTTTGTTAGGGAACAATTCTTGATCTTGTATAAATTTCCTGAAGGTTTTGGATGACAGATTTTTCTATAAGATATTTGATGCAACAATTGTTTCCCAAAATATATTTTTATTGATTCTAGCTGCATTGATTTTATTTGTGCTAAAAGTTTTAAATTTTATATAATTGAGAGAAACTTTTAAAAGTTTCTTCTATGTCTTGTTTGGTTCTGATTTTTATTTCTATCCATAAATATGAGAGATAAAATTCTAAATTTTATGGATTTTAAAAATTTTTTTCCAGTGGGAATTTATTTTTTCACCAAACTGCTTTCAGATTTCCCAACAGTTCTTCACTCTTATTAAAAGGAATACCTTTCTTAATAGTTTGTGTTCCTAGGTTTAGTGAAATCTTGATATTTGTCTTTTTTAACAGAGTCCAACCTTAATTATCCCCCATTTCTTCATAGATACTCATTGTTCTATATATTAGTTCCTTCCATCATATTCGAGCCACTCTCTTTCCCCATTCATCCCCACCCTCCCCAAACACCCCAAAGCCCCCCCCCCAAAAAAAATAACTTATCATTCAATCATAACACACTTTCAATTCCCTTTCTCAGCCTCCCTCCTTGGAAATGCTGAGGACATTCCCATCGCTTCTTAACTCTTTGTGGTCTGGCTTCTGAATGACATGACCAATACTCTCAGATTATGAGACCTTAGGGTCACTTCTTGCACTTCAGTCTCTCTGCCGCGGGTGACCCTTTTAACCACTCTCTCCCAGACTCCTCCTTGTAGAGTTTTCCTTGGCTCTGCTGCCTGTGCCATCATCCATTCTCCTTTGCTGGTTTACTGTTCGGGCCCCATCTCTTAAATAGGGCATTCTCTTAGGTTCTGACCCAAACCTCCCCCACTTTCTTGGCCCACTTCCCTTGGGGAGGCAGCAGAGGGGGAGAGCCCGGGAGAGCTGACGCTAGCCATGGGACCCTGAGCAGGTTACTTGGTCCCCGTTTGCCTCAGGTTCCTCATCATACAGGATGTTGTGAGATCATATCTGTTAATATATTTATTCCTTGATAGGAAGGGAACACTTTATAAGCAATGATTGTTTTATACTTTGTCCTTGTATCCCCAAGCACCTAGTACAGTGCCTGGCACTTAGCTGGCACATGAGTATTTGTTGGTTAATGGATTTTTAAGTTTTGCTTATGGAGGCTATTTCACTTGTCTTTTTTTCCCCTGAGGCAATCAGGGTTAAGTGACTTGTCCAGGGTCATGCAACTAGAAAGTGTTAAGTGTCTGAGGTCAGATTTGAACTCAGGTTCTCCTGACTTCAGGGCTAGTGCTCTATCCACTGTGCTGCCCAGATGCCCCTATTTGACTAATCTTCTAAAACATTTATCTAGTCCTAGGTAATTTTGAGAAATACTTTTTAATTGGTTGTACAGTGTGAGATATGTGGAGTGCTGTGAGCCTCTTTTTTTAGTTTTTAAAATTACATACCTTCATATTTCTTTTTTCCTGTCACATCATAGATTTTTATTGAATGGATTCACATACCCTCAGACATCCATAAAACACAAGCACTCCAAGATGACTCAGAGTCTATGGATATCATGTTCCTTCTTCCCCATCTAGCAAGACACATGTGGGACCAGTTCACCTTTAAGGGAGACGTGAGATCTGCAGTCATACATTCATTCAATCCGCATTCACTCAACTTTTTTGAGTATATACTATTTATGAGATTTTGCCAGTCATTGAGATGTGTGGCAATAAGGCTCTGCTACAAGTGAATTTTATTTTTAAAATAGTGTTATGTAATGTCTCAAGAACCAACCTTAAAGGTAGAAAAATAGGGGCTCAAGGCTTGCCTCTCACATAGATTCGTCATGTGACCCCAGAGGAGTCATTTAATCTCTCAGTGCCATAGGCCAAGGCCCCTTAAATTTTTTCCACTCATGACCCTTTTTTGCCCAAGAAATTTTTACATGACCCTAGATAAATAGGTATACAAGTTAAAATTTACTGATTACAAATCATAATTTTGCAACCCTCACATTGTTACATGACCCCACATGGGGTTATAATACACAGTTTGAAAAACTTTGCTCTAGGCACTTAACTTTGTAAGTTATATAGAATATGTCTTCATATTTTATACTTCCAATGAATTTTGTTATTTTGTCTAATTTTATAAAATACCCCTTTGGTGATCTGGCTGGTATAACTCTAAACATGTGGCAATATATATTGAGTAATATAATAATTTTTATTAAGTTAATATGGCTCTGCCATGGATGCACAATACTTTCCTAATTATTTAGGTCTTCTTTTTTGTGTATAAAAATTGGTTTTAGTTGTAGATTAAAGACCTACATGTGTTTTGGTATGTCAGTTTCCCAATACTGCATTTTGTTGTGTTCTTAAATTATTTTCCCCATTTCCTTCTGGGATTTATTAAGGATATATGAAGATGCCATTGACTTTTGTGAATTTATTTTCTATTCTGCTTCTTTTTTTTTTAAAATAACTTTTTTATTGACAGAATCCATGCCAGGGTAATTTTTTACAGCATTATCCCTTGCACTCACTTCTGTTCCAATTTTTCCCCTCCCTCCCTCCATCCTCTCCCCCAGATGGCAGGCAGTCCTTTACATGTTGAATAAGTTACAGTATATCCTAGATACAATATAGATGTGCAGAACCAAACAGTTCTCTTGTTGCACAAAGAGAATTGGATTCAGAAGGTAGAAATAACCCGGGAAGAAAAACAAACATGCAAGCAGTTTATATTCATTTCCCAGTGTTCTTTCTTTGGGTGTAGCTGCTTCTGTCCATTCTTGATCAATTGAAACTGAATTAGATCTCTTTATCAAAGAGATCCACTTCCATCAGAATACATCCTCAAACAGTATCATTGTTGAGGTATATAATGATCTCCTGGTTCTGCTCATTTCACTTAGCATCAGTTCATCGCCAGTCCTCTCTGTATTCATACTGCTGGTCATTCCTTACAGAACATATATTCTGCTTCTTTACTGTAGTCATTAATCATTTTAAATTTGGCATGGTTGGGTGTCTTTAGTAAAACACCATAGAGATAATACTGTTTCACTTTCTTTTTAAGCTTATTCCCTCAACTTTTTTTTTTTTTTTTGTCATTGCTATACCTGGTATTTCTTGTAGTCTTTCAGATGAGATTGAGGACAGTGAACATTTTTGCTTTACTCCTAATATTATTAAGAAATGCTAAATCTTAGGGTTAGATAAATTTTTAAAATTATGTACAGGCAATATCCTTTTACTATGTATCTTTGTCTTTTAAATACAAATAAATTATTGGTTTTTTTTTTTACATTTACTATCAATGCTATTGTTTTTATAATTAATGACTTATTATATTTATAGTTTTCATAAGGGAAGTTGTTATGGCATAGTGAATAGAGAGTTAGCTTCAGAGGAGTCAGAAAAAAACTAACTTTCAAGTCCTTCTATTGACATAGTCTAATTTTGTGGAACTGGATAAAAAACTTGTTTTGTTTTTATGAGCTGTCAGTTGCATGGTAGAACTCTATATCTCTGGAATCTTAGGTACAATACAATTTTATTTTATTTCTTTCATTTTTGTCATAAATCTAAAAAAGTGGTCATAGTGAATATTTTGAGAGTCAGGAACAGGGGTTTGTGTGGGAAGATTAAGTGACTTTTTTAGGATCATATCGGTAATAAGTGAACTATTGTGCTATCTAAGTTGCCCCCGGTCATAATGAATATTAAGACAACAAGAACAACAAAAAACCAAAACAAAATAAAAAACAATCATTTAGTTTTATTTTTCAAATAACAAAAGCAAATCCTTTTTAAAAGGAAAAGAGAAAACTCCACAACTTTGTCACAAATACAGTCTGGTCAAACAAAAGAAAACACATTCTCCCATTGTCCTGACCTTACCTGGCTCTCTTTCCTGGCACACTGTTGACAGCTGTCTCTCCCTGGATATTCTTTTCTTTCTGGATTTTTGTAAGTTTCCTCCCTTGTGATTCTCCCTCTACTTGCTGACTGTTCCCCATTTACTGCCTCATTCTTCTCTGAAGCTCAGGCCCTTTTCTCTTCTTTCTTTGAGCCCAATCTCCTGATAAACTCATCCCCATGTATGTAAGTAACATCTTCAAGCAGATTTGGAGACCTATTTATGCAGTTCCATTATTTCTTTGAGTTTCAGTCCTCCATTACCATCTGCCTATTAGATTTTTCTAACTGCATTTCCTGGAGACCCTCCCAATTCAGCATTTCCAGTATTGAATTTGTTGTCTTTACCCCCAAACCTAGCCCTCTTCAGTATTTCTCTATTCCTGTCAAGGCATTACCCTTCTGTTAGACTTTCAGGTTTATAATCTTGAGGGTTTCCTTAATTTTTCATTTTCCTTCACCCCACAAATCCAATTGCCAAATTTTGTGTATTCTGCTTCCATATCTCATTACCCACTTCTCTGGGTTCACACAATAGCTCTCCATCAACAAATTATAACCCTTTATTTGGATTATTTTAATAGCTTTTGAATTGGTTTCCCTGCCATAAGTCTTTCTTGTTTTACCCAATTGCCAAGTAATTTTCCTTAAGCATAAATCTGATGATGTCACTCTCCCATGAAATAAACTCCAGTATTTCCTGCTGACTCTAGGACCAAATATAGCTCCTCTATTGAAGTCTTAAGGCCATTTTCATTTTGGACTCTAACATCCTTTCCAGTATCATTGAACGTTGCTCTGTGATCCAACCAAATCGGCTTTCTCTGGGTTCTTCAGACATGGTTCTCTATCCTCCATTTCCTTGGCTTTGTACTCCATTTCCCTCAGGGCTGAACTGCATTTTCTCCTAGATGAAAGTCAGTTGCCACCTTCTAAAGGCAGCCTTTTATAATCTCCTCACTGGAGTTAGTGTCCTCTCAACTACCAGATATTTAATTACATTGCGTTTCTATTTGTTCTGCATATGCTTGCATGTGTACTTGTCTCCCCATTAGAATGTGGATTCCTCAAGAACACATTCCTTACCTATATATAGCACAGGGTCCCTCACTGAGGAGGCATTTAAAAAGGGCTTATTGATTGGTTGGTATTTCATTGGTCTTTTAAAAAATCAGTTCTTATTTTTACTTGTCAGTTATATAGTTTTTATTTTCATATTTATCTTACACTTAGGATTTGTACTTTGTGCTTCTATTGGGGTTGTTTAGCCAATTTTCTTGCTTTTGTGATTTCATGTTCAACTGATTGGTCTTCTCTTTCTCTTCTTTGTTAATGTAAGTGTTCAAATATAAACATTTCTTCCAAGGATGGCTTTAGATTTGCTCCACAAATTATGATGTGCTGTCTCCATATTTTCTTTAATAAAATTATTCATTATTCTTCTTATTGTTCTTTGACCAATTTATTCCTTAGAGTATAATCATTTGGCCACTAAGTCTGGTTCTTTGTTAACATTTTATTTAATTGGTTATAATGTTTATTGCATTATATTCTATAAAAGATGTATGGAATATTTTGGTTTGATGACATTTGTTTATGGGTTCTTAATGTCTTATTACAGACTTAGAAAAACGTAACATAAGAAAGATCAGCAGAGACCTCTAGATTAGGGTTGGAGTTTGAGCCGAACCCTGAAGGAAAACCAAGGATTCTTCCAAAGAAAGATGGTGAGAGAGGACATTCTAGGTCAGGGGGAATAATCAAGGCAGAGACAGAAATGGAAAAGAGAGCCCAGGCATCTGGGATGTGTAAAACAGAGGGGGGATGGTGGCAAAATTGATTAGAAAGCAAAACACAATAATATGCTGTGTACAAGAAGCGCACCCCAAACACAAAACTGATGATTAATTAAAATCAGGGACTTAGTCTGTAATAAGTGAAAGGAACCCCATTTATCAGGTGTTTGCTCTGTATGAAATACTGTGTTGGGTGCCAGAGATAAACATGCAAAAGCCCAGGTAATCCCTGCTCTCAAGGAGCTCCCATTTTTTAGTGGTCTTCCTAAGCATCCTCAGAGCAAATTAATGTGTCTTTTAAAATGGGACTTCTCCTGAGAAAGTGATCTCTTTTCTTAAGGTTGTAATTTATGACAGTGCTAGGAACTTGGGTGGAGAACAAGTTAGTTACTGTTGTCCTTGGATAAGATTGATCCCATCAGAAGACATCTGTGACCTTGTAAGTCTTGTTTGGACCTCAGAATCTCTTGCTGCCGAAGTAGTAGTTCGTTCTCCAGTTTGATTCATGGATACTGGCCAGTGGTGATTGACCTGTAAGCCTTCATCAGCCCCCATCTCCAGAGCATTCGAGCCACAAGACGATGGCTTTAGAGTAAACTGGGAATAATCCATCCCAGGGCTTTTGGTCTCACTTTCTTGTCAGTGGCAATTGGTTCCCCTTAGGAAGGCTGAGGATGGGGGTCTCTTATTCACCCCGGGTACTCTCCTCAGAACTGGCTGCAGGACCATTCTGAAGCAGAGCCGATGACTGATCAGTCTTTCTCTTCTCTGGGCTCATAGCTCTGAACTTCTGGGCTACCTTCATCGCCATCCGAGGGGAGACAGAACCAGGGACTCGATACTCTTGGCACGTTCTTCTCCAGTCTCTCCCACTAGCCTTTTAACTTGAGTTTGCCCCATAGGTTGAATAGTGTCATCAATAAGTGAGGATCACTGGATGCTTCTACATAGGGGTTGCTTCTCCAATCCGTATGAGAGGTTTTCTCTTTTAGATTTCTATTACTAGTCTTTGAATCATCCAGTCAACGATTTTACTGAACTCTGCATTTTATTTCAGCATCACCAAAACAATAGAAATTTCTAAACTAAGACTTCTAGATTATTATTTTTCATTCTTCATCTTAAAATGCAAGCTATCAGCTTGGATATTAAATAAACAGTTAAGGAAACATTTTCAGAGCACACATTTCCAGCATTTACTGGAGAAGTATCCATCTTCCACTCATAATGAAATCAGCTGACCGTGTCTTGAACTCTCCTGTATGAGACTGTATGTCATGGATACCACATCTGCTGAAAGAAAGGCAAAATGAAGACCTCATTCCATCTTAGGATGAGTAGATTCTGCTGGGTGACAGAGACTGCTTGAGGTAGCAGGGTTCTCGATGGGTTCCTGTTTGATCTTTCCCATCAATAAGCACAATAGGAAAGTGTTTGTGATACTCGATTATGTCTTCTACTGAATCGAATTTCTGAAACAGAAAAGAGCATTTAAAAATTATTCACAATTACAGATCACATCCAAGACAACCTAAACAATTTAGTTCAACAAATTCAATAATTACTAAAGGTTCTTGGATAACTACAGAGAGATATAAGGAAGTTCCCTGAGATCTTGAAGTTCTTTTTAAGTTCAACAGTCATTAAACATGATATGTGGGGGAAGACCAGTATAGATGGGTTACTTAAATGAGGAAGTAAAGGAAAGTGTATCCCGTTGTTGTTGTACTTGTCAACTAAAGGAACCAACATTGAGAAAGGGAGAACGCAAGAACTGTAGCCCATGGTGGACCAGTGTTGCTACATTAAAACCCAGCTAAATGGGTTTGATTTCTCACATGAAATAGGAGGAGCTGGCTTCTAGCCAATCCCAGGCTTTTAATCCTTGTGAAGAGAGTATTTGTGTCCAGAGAATGCCAAAAAGGGACCATCGTTTCCCTTCCTGCTCCCTCTCCCCCAAGAAGGGAGAATTAATTTTTCATCTCCTTCATTGTTTTGGAATGGAAAAGGCCCTAAGCAATAAGAAGGCAGTAGCCTGTTAGGATCGCATGATGTTTGTCAAATTGTGTCATCATACATGTTGAGGTATGGAAGAATATCAGTGACCATGTTTGAGTAGAAACTGTTCCACTCAGAGTCTTCTCAGTCTCTTTAATACCAAGTATTGGGGAAGACATTTGAGATGGCTCTTGCAGAAGAGGCTCGTCAGTATTTGATATGTGTCAACACAAAAGGAGATTTTCTGAAGACAGTGAATGAAGGGATTTTCTCTCATTTTTGCTTTGATCCTTTAGCTAGTTAAGAATATTTCAAACTGTCAGTTACTTATAGGCCTCAGACTCAGTACATCCAGCTGGGATGATGTTGCACAAGAATCAGGTTCAGAAAGTTGGCCATCATTTTAAAATTATTAGACAATCTGAAAAAGGATTAATTTCTAGGTATTAGAGGAAGTGTGTTTTTTTGGTCAGCATTCCTGGGGGTTAAAGCTGTTGGTCAAATCTCCTGCCCTCCCTTTTGCCGCTGGCCAGTGGAGATTGTCTCACTGGTAGTCTGGCATCTTCCCTAGACCAGCTTGCAGTAGTGTCTGCATTAGGAGCCAGAGATATATGGGTGAGGTTTGCCATAGTTAAAAGGACCTTGCTGAACACATTACAAATGGGAGAAAGGGGATTGGAGAGTCATCTCTAAGCTTGAGTCCATTTTTCTTTGGATTCTGAATGTCTTTTCTGGATAGCTGGTTGGTGCAGTGGATAAAGTTCTTGCCCTGGAGCCAGGAGGACTTGTCTAAGGAATTCAGCCTCAGATGCTTCCTAGCTGTGAAATCCTGTTTACCTCAGACCCTCTGATGTAAAGTAAGCTGAAGAAAAAATGGCAAACTGCGGGAGCATCTCTGCCAAGAAAGCCCTGGGTGGGGTCCAGCATGAACGAAATGACTGAACCACAAGAGCAGAGTTCTGGCTCAGGGTCCCCAGTGCTCTTGCACTGACCAGAGTCCTTAACCACATGGGATCACTCTCCTGTGGGCCGTGGACATCAGCACTCACTCTCAGGAGGAAAGGAAGGCAGGAAGACCCCAGGGAACCTGCCATTTGGCCCAGCAGAATCATGTTCCCTCACTCACCCCGCCTCAGGGACTGCCCGCGCAGCAAGGGGCTATGATAAAGGGGAAGCTTCACTGGCCCTGGTTCCAGAGGACGTGGATTCAAATCCTGCCTCTGCTGACTGCCCTGGCTGAGAAGATAGAGCGCCAGCCTTGGAATTAGGAAAAACTAAGCCCAAATAAAGTCTCAGACAAGACTTGTTCATTTGTAAAACAGGGGTGATAATAGCATGTATTTTCCCAGGTGGTTAGGAAGATCAAGAAAGATAATAATCATAAGCATCCCGCACCGTGCCTGACACAGGGTAACTACTAAAAATATAAGTGCTATCATCGTCAAATCCACTGATTTCAATTTTTGTAAGTTGAGTTGGTTGTACTCAGTGGCTTCTGTTTTCCCTTCTAGCTTTAAATCTATAAACTCATGTGGGGAAACAAACTATAGAAGGTAATCAAAATAAGATAACCTATATGCAAATTGTAATAGATAGCAGAAGCTATTAACATTTTTATCTACATAATTGAGAATTTAGGATATAAAACTATTATTGTTTTTAACCTTTGTGATTTACAGTATTTTTTCTTCATTCTGCAAGACTTTAAAGCTGTAAGGTACTACTGACATGATTTAAAATCAAAAAATTAATTTTGATTTGTATTCCTTTTCTGTTTGATAAACACTTTGCTCCTAAACTGTAGCTTTAATGTAAGAATCCAACAGGATGAGGCTATTAATAGAATTTTCCATGAAGATTTTCCATAAGCATATGTGAGGCTCAGATTTATTTTTGTCAAGGAGGGCAGGTTGGTACACAGTTGATCTGGTGGGTGACCGCCCTCCTAAGAACTATTTCAATATTTTCTAGTAAAAATATTATTTCTAACAGAACTGAACAGTTGATAGGAATCTCTGGTGGGCAACTGTCCTCCTAAGAACTATTTCAATATTTTCTAGTAAAAATATTATTTCTAACAGAACTGATTGTTAAACACAACACTAAGTGACTTTGTTTTCTTTGACATGTGAAATGGATTAGGGGAAAAATGTCAGCTGTCAAGCAGAGTCAGCTGTAAGAACACACAACATACTAGAGTTTGAAGTTTGGCTTTGCACTGTCTGTATGACTCTGGCCTTCTCTTTTTGTCTCCTCTGATTTTTCACAACAATCTGGTGAAATAGGTGGTATGATAATTATTATGTAGATGAAGATACTGAGGATCAGAAGAGCTAAGTGGTTAAAAATTTTTGGAACGATACAAAATTTAACATCTAGCAACTTTATTGTTCTTGCTGTTGTCATGTTAAGCTTTATATTCTTTGGCTAGTAGAATCTTGTCTTTGCAGCTTTTTCAACAATTAGATAACACCAACAGGCCTGTAATAGTTTCATCAGGATGATGAAGAATTTTAGTAACATTCAACATAAGCTAATTAAAAAGCATTTATTATGTACTTATTATTTGCAAGGTCTAGTGTTAGACAATGAGAATGTAAATATAAAAAACTGAATAGCCCCTGATCACAAAGAATTTATATAACAAAATGAATAATACACAAGTGATACAAAGTAGACTGAGTTAAATACCAAGGATGGAGCTATATAAAGTGATATGAGAATATGATAAAATATAATTTTTCAGCAAGAGAATACAACAAACTAATTAGAAAGTTAGGCAAATTAGACTTACTGCTCAGAGTCAAAAACAATTTTATCTAATAGAGTCGATTGAATCAGATTAATGATATAACTCTTCCACATAAGACCAGATAAAGTGTGAAAATCAAAATAAATATCTTGGGCACTGAACTGAAAATAATAAGTTTAGTCTCAAGTCTAGCTTTGTCAATATCTGATGGCTGAGCAATTTGGGCATGTGATGAAACTCTCTCTGGGACTCAGGGCTCTTACTCTATGAATTTATGACCTTTTCTACCTCTCAAATGCTAAAATTCAAATCATTATACCATCAAAATACTGAGACTGTGCCTATAGGAAGTGAACAAAACAAGTCTGTTCTATCAAATAACCAGTTAATTTAATGAAGGTAGAGTGTCAAATTAGTCAAACTATGACAAACAAAAATTAATAAACCCCCCACAAAATAATGTTTGGCTCATTTTTAACTTTGAAAATCAAGTAGACTGTGTTTTCCTCATGAGATTTTTTGTTTAAGATATATTTACCATCACAAATATAAAAATGTGCTAAATAATTTGTACATTTGATGCACTGTCACCTCAGAATTGCTCCGTTTTAGAGGTGGAAGAGACCTCAATGATCATCTAGCCTAACTTCTGCCCAAAATGTAATTTATAGGTGAATGAAGATTTTTTTTTCAGACTATAATATGGCGTGGGATGGATAACTTAGAGAGCCCCTCCATTAGTGTCAATCAGTCATTCAATCAGCATAGCAATATATGTTGGTTTCTGCCCATTTGTCCATCTAGACATCTATCTTCTGGTTATCTAATTTTGGACAGATACTACAAATAACCTGGTCCCAAAACTGTTGGTGGAAAAAGGTAATATAGATTGTCTTTGGGGAATTATAAAGTGTTTTTAATTATGCCAGGCATCTTCCTAAAACAGAGGCCTTGTTTGTATTAAAAGAGTTTTCTTCAGTGATGATCTCTATAGAGTTGAAGTTGAGGATCACCCAGAAAACAGAAAAGTCCTCCAATGCATTATAATCAAAGAATTATAAAGGAGATAAATTGTAAAGGATGTCAATAAGAAAATGTGATCAAAAAAAGAAAATGGACTGATCATATTGTGAGAGAGATAAATTAATAGATACGTTGAATATTTCAGAGATCTTTAGGCTATCAGGAAAAATTGATGCAGATCTCGAACGTGTGAAGGAAATCCATGGTGGATAAACAAATATGGATAGAAGTCATTCAGATGGGCAGCCATGAGTTGAAGTTTTCACCATTGGATAGAATACTTACATGGATAAGTGTCATCTGAATATTTGAGACTGGTAAGCCAGAAGTCACAAAAGGGTGTAACTAAGATGTTGGGGGACTGGAAGATACAGCACATGAGAAAATGTCAAAGGAACTGCAGATATTTAAGATGGAGAAGATGGGGAAGAGCAGGATAGTTATCTCTTCCTGCATTTGTTGATTAGAAGGATCAGCCATGGCCTTGGGCTCAGTGGTCAAAACAGTATAATGTGTGAAAGTTTCTGAGAGGCAAGTTTTATTTCTATGAGAAAAAGAAAACTTCCTAGCATTTTGCTCTTCATGAAAGCAGAATGAGCTGCCACAGGATTTAGTGGTTTCCCCTTTATCTGGAGACCATTTATCAGAGATTGAACTGATGGCAGAAATCAGCTCTTAAGGAAGAAATCAATAATTTTTATAGGACTCGAGAAATTAGAAGATAGTAGATTAAAGGCAACTCAATTGCACACACTTAACATTATTTCCCAAACAACTCTAAAATAATATCTCAACTCAAATTTTGGAGCAGCAGAGCCAACAAGAGATAAGACATTTATCCAGCCAAAGAAAACTTAAGGAGGTCAGAAGAAGTTTGTGGCATTGGGGTGGAGGTCTATTTGGAACTTCCCCCTGTGATGGCAGCCAAAGGAAGAGAAGCTTTTTCAGGAGCTCAGTAAGAGGGCCAGATGACTGGTCAGAAAGAAAATATAGGGGACCTTTTGCTAGCAGTGGATTTAACTGGCATTGATACTGGCAACTTTATTGCCTATAGTCAGTTTTTGTTTGCATTTCCAGGGCAGAGAGAAGTACTGGTATTGGTTACAAGGAAGCAGGGACCCTTGCCACAGTCCCTAGTACTTGTACTTGCAGGGGACTAGGAACTTTGAAAACAGCAGTACAGAAAAGCTCGGGTTAGTGCCCCTCAATGAGCAGGATCCAACTTTAACAAAAAGTTCAAAGCCAAGAAATAGGCTGGGAAATGAACAAACAACAAAATATCTTGACCATAAAAAGAGATCATGGCAGGGAAGACCAAGACACAAACTGGGAAGAAGACAACAGTGTGAAAATAACAACTAGAGCCTAAAGAAAAACGATTGGACAGAAAGAATATCCTCTAAGAGTTTAAAAGAAAAAAGCTATCGAGGAAAATTGGGGAAAGAAATGAGAGTAATGCATGAAAATTTTAAAAGGGAACAATTTGATAAAAGAGGCACAAAAAATACTGAAGAAAATACTTTAAAACAGAATTGGCCAAATGGTAAAAGAAATATAAAAGTCCTCTGAAGAATAGAACTCCTTAAAAAACAGAACTGACCAAATAGAAAAAAAGGTACAAAATCTCACTGAAAAAATAATTACTTAAAAAGTATAATTGGGCAAATGGAAGCTCATGACTACATGACATATCAAGAAACAAAGTAAAACGAATGGAAAAAAATGGATGAAAATATAAAATAACTCATCAGAAAAAACAACTGGAAACCGAACTGATGTAAGGAGAGATAATTTAAGAATTATTGGACACCTTAAATGCCATGATCAGAGAAAGAGCCTATATATCATATTTCAAGATATCAAAGAAAATTGCCTTGATAGCTTAGATCCAGAGAACAAAACAGAAATGGAAAGAATCCACTGAATGGTCCCAAAAGAGAACCCTAAAATGAAAGCTCCCAGGATGATAGCCAAATTCCAGAGCTCCCAGGTCAAGGGGATAATATTTCAAGCAATCAGAAACAATTCAAATATTATGAAGTCACAGTCAGGAATACACACGATTTGCCAATTTTCAGAGTGTTTGGGATATGATGTTCTGGAATGCAAAGGATCTAGGATTATAACCAAGAATATGCTACTTAGCAAAACAGTATAATTCTTAAGTGGAAAATGAATATTTAATAAAATAGAGGAATTTCCAGCATTTCTGCCAGAGATGAATACAAAATTTGACATTCAAACAAAGACTCGAGAATTTTAATGGGAAGATGATACAAGGAAATCTTACAAACTTTGAGGACAGCTGTGTGATGCAAGTGGATAGAATGGCAAGCCTATAGAATACTGATCTTCATGTATTCCTATCTTACCTCAAATACTTCCTAGCTATGTGACTCTGGGCAGTCTCTTCACCCTATTGCCTCAGTTTCCTAATCTGTAAAATGAGCTGAAGAATATTTTCTCCATGGCAGACCACTCCAGTATCTGCCAAGAAAATCCCAAATGGAGTTATGAAGGATAGAACATGACCCAAAATCTCAAACCAAAGAACACATGACCTTTATTATTTGAGCAGATAAAAGGAGTTTATATAGACAGAGGGCAAGGATGGAAGTCAGTTATATTTGAATCATCTTCATAAAGGGGTGAGAAAAAGGAAGAGAGAGGTTGATTGGGGAAATTTTCTCACATGATAGAGGTAAGTTCCTTTGACAGCGGAATGAAAAATGGGGGTTGAGGATACAAGCAATGCTTGTATCTCATTCCCATCAGAATTGCTTTAAAGAGGAAAGAATATACATACATATATATTTACATACATGTATAACACATATACATGTATGTATATATATACACACACATATATATATTGTCATGCAAAAATATGATTTATCCTCCTCTCCTATTTTCCTATTGTGTAAGAGAAAGGGGAAGAGAAAAGGGAGGACAGATTGAGGGAAGCGGTGGTTAGAAGCAAAATTGATTTTTGGAGGAGAGAAAGGGAGAGAAAGAGAGAGAGAAAAAGAGGAAGAGGGGAAGGGAGGAGAAGAAGGAGGAAGACACATTTGAAACAGAAAGATACACACAGAGTTAAAATGAAATGATGGAGCAGAATCTAGTATGCTTCATCTAAACAAGGCAGGAGAAACCATTGTGATATCAGACAAAGCAAAAGCAAAGACAGACATTTTTATAAGAGATACAATTTGCTTGAAAGTCCCATAGATAGGGGTAGCTAGTTGGTGAAGTGGTGGAGCACCAGTCCTGAAGTCAGGAGGACCTGAGTTCAAGTTTGACCTTAGACACTTAACACTACTTACCTGTGTGACCCTGGGCAAGTCACTTAACCCCAATTGTCTCAGCAAAAAAAAAAAAAAAAAAAAGTCCCATAGATAATGAAGTAATATCAAAAGTTTTTACAGCATATTTCTGATAAAGGCCTTTCCCTCTCAAATATACATTTAAATGTAATGCTGAGTCAAATTTATAAAAATAAAATCCATTCTTCAATTGATTAATAGTGAAAGGATATGAATAGTTTTCAGAAAAAGAAATCAAATCTAGTCATGTGAAAAAGCCCTCACTGTCCATTAGAGGAAGCTAAAACAATTCTGAGGTACTACCTCACACTTATCAGAAATGACAATGCTGGAGGGGATGAGGAAAAATAAGTAATGGAATAGCAAACTGGTCCCACTATTCTGGAGAACATGGAACTAGGCCCATAGGGCTATAAAATCACACTTTTTGTTGTTGTTGTTGTTCCAACAATAGCATCAGGCCTGTGTCCCAAAGAGCACAAAGAAAAAGGAAAAGGACCAAAGTGTACAAGAATATATATAGTAATAATTCCTGTAATAACAAAGAATTGGAAATTGAGGAGATGGCTGAACAAGTTGTAGCATATGACTGTGATGGAGTACCATTATGCTATGGGAAATGATGAAGGGTGTGCCAGAAACACATGAGAACATAATATTCTGAAAAGCAAATACTACCAGAAAAACATCCTGCTCAAAGCTTTAAGAATAATCATTAATGAAAATAATTTTTTGTTTAGTGAAAGGGTAGAATTTGAGGATTTCCTTTAGCATGATATAGTAAGCAGGATATTCAGCTTGTAGATTTGTTAAAATACAAACAGCACTGAAAGAAAAATTGTGAAATGTATGTTTTAATGTATTTAAAACCAGATAAGGTCAACGTGGTTGGGAGTGGGTTTTTTCTCATTTAAAAACAAACCAAAAAATCCCAACAGTATTGGAAAGATAATTGGGTGAAAGTATATAAAAGCAAAAAATTAAAAAACGAAAACACTTGAGAATATAAAAAAAAGGTACAAGGAAAATAAATGAATATTTCAGGCTTAAAATCTCATTCAGTGAATCCATTTTGGGGGATACTAATACTGGTGGGATCATAGTTGGGTGGAAAGAAGGGAAGCAGGAAACAGGAAACTGGGGAAATAGGCATCAAGTCTTGAGAAGAAAGAGAGAGAATGTTTCATTTCTCCTCTTCAGTTTGACATGGTGAAAGGAAGGTTGGGCGAAGGGGGAATCACAAGAGGAGAAGAGGCTGGTCTCATTCCCTGGGTTGCTGCTGGGGAGGTCCCACCAGCTCAGCCTCTATTTCTTGGGTCGGCCTCCCCCCAAAGTAAGGGGAAGAGTTGAGTTCTCTGGTCGCACATGTGGCTGAGAGACTAACGGATCCATGGGAGGGAGAATGGAGGACATTGAGGAGGGGGAGGACAGCCAGGGAGGAGGGAGGCGAGTCCCCGAGAGTTTCCGGGGAGTCTGTAAAGGGAGGGGGCGGGAACCTCTCCGGAGGTCACCTTGGGCCGGCTCCTTGGGCTTCTGATAGATTGCGTTTTTGTTCCAGGTGCAGAGGATAGACGCCTCGATCTGGGCTGAGGGCGAGCAGCAAGGGTCGGGAGACGAGGGAATCCGGCTCCGATGTGGTCTGGAGGCCACCCCTTGAGGAACGCAGCCCAGCCGGAGGGACGTTTGTGTGGGAATTTGGGGGGGCTCGAGCTTAATTGTGAACCCGATTCTTTCCCCGCCCTTTATTAGAACCCCAATCTTTGTGTGTTTGTGCTTTGTTCCGTCTGTATCTGAATTAAATCTTCCTTTGCAAAAGCTATCTGATGCTAAATGCTTCACGGGGCTAGTCGTAGGGCCATTAAAATGGGAGTGGGAGGGGCTGTGGGCAGAAGCCCCAGCATCACATCAAAGATGTGGGGGGGGGGGGGGCGGGAGGGGAGGGGATAAGGGAGGGGGGAGGATTCGAGAACCGGGACCTCAAGAGAGAGCGGGGCCAGGATGGATCATGTTACGGAATGGACTCCATCCTGGTACTGCTTGTTTCACTTTGCATCAGCTCATGGAAGTCTTGCTAATCTTTTTCTTTAGCTGTCATTACATTTCCCTTTACATGTCCCTTTCGTACCACGAGTTCTCCCCAATCACTGTGGGAATTCCACTTTGTTTCCAATTCTTTACCAAAAAAATATAGTAGCAGGGGAAGAAACAGGAGGAGGAATAAATGTTTTTAACCCCCAAAATAGTTTTAGGAAAAGGATAACACAACAGAACCAGATTCCCCTAGATTCTGATTATAAAGCATTCCCAAAGGAATTTTCCACTGTATCTTTCATTATACTAGAAATGACATTTATCAAAACATGTTTCAAGGGGATAGACATTCTGAGAAAGGGAAGAAGGGAGAAGATTTCTAACTGTAGTATTAAATAGGAGAGTTGGTAAAATGTGCGAGCAAAACTCATACTTAGGGGCAGCTAGGTGGCCCAGAGCACCTGCCCCGAGTTCAAATTTGGCTGTAGACACTTAACACTCCCTATCTGTGTGACCCTGGGCAAATCACTTAATCCCAATTGCCTCAGGGGGAAAACGTATATATTTACCAGAAGCTTCCCACTACATGGGGGCAACAGAACAAGAAAGGATCATGTAAGTATTTTAGAAGGGGAAAGGAGTAAGAAAGGAATATGTAAAATGAAGAAATTTTTTGGAAAAGGACATTACATATTAATGTCACTGAAATTAAGAAAAGGGATTAGTGTGTGAATGTGGGGAGAATTAGAGAGGGAGGAATTTGATACCATACTCTTAACTGAGTCAAGAATGGGAAATGGGCTGAAAGGAAAGAAGAGGAGGGTCAAAGAGAACAGAATTTGGGTAGACTAGAGGCCAAAGACAGTATTAAAGGAGATGGAATATGGGAGGGAGGAATAAAAAATCTTTGCAAAAATGAATGTTGAAAACTTAATGTAATTGGAAAAAAAATAAAATGTTAGAGTGCAAAAAAGAGATGGGATAAATATTAAAAGTGATTAATGGGAAAATATAAATTTTTAAACAGTCACCCTAAATGTGAGTGGATTAAATTTCACCCACTCCCCATTGGAAGAATGCATTTTTAAACTTGATGCATTAGAAACCATTCATAAAGCCTAAGGATATTTACAGAATAAAAATGAGAATTCTTAAACAAATATAAATGAAGAAATACAGAAAATTAGATAAGCAATGAAGAAATTTGAAAATTATTTTAAAAAAACTGATGAAACTAAAATGTTTCATAAATCCCATTATTTCAAATTGTTGAGAGTTCATTCATTTAAACACTTTTTTGGTTCATTCAATGAAATGGTAATTTTTGCTTTTTTCACATCCTTCACAACCTCCTCAAACTGATTTTTAGCATTTTCTTAGTGATTTAGGGCACCAGTTATGAATTTCACTTCTTCTACCTGGCTCTAATAGAGTGACAGCCATGCAAAGCTACATATCCCCTGTTATCTCATCATCCATTCAATGTTTCCAGGCTCGTGGGCTTTTTGCATTGTTTTGTCTGCTGTCTGTTCATCTTTCCTCATGTTCAAACTATCATTTTTCACTTTTTTCTGACACCAGTACAGCTGACTGAAGTAGCCTTTCTCTCCCTTGACTTCTGACCAGCATGGTTAGAACTATACTAAAGTAGCTAGCTCACTCTCCTAGAAGCAGAGTTGGATTTTACCCCATGGCTTCAGTGGTCTTGCCTCCTTCTCAGATAGGTAACCCAGCCGAGAAGGGAACAAGCACGTATTAAGCACCTATTCCCAGCCTGGCACTGTGCTAAGCACCTGATCTTGTTTGTTCTTCTAAACGACCCTCTGAAATAGGTGCTATTGTTAGGAAACTGAGGCACAATCGAAGTGGCTTGTCCAGGGGTCTGGCAACTAGGAAGGCTAGCTTTGGATTCAGGTCTTCCTGACCCCAAGCCCAGCATGCTATCCATGGTGCTGCCTTGCTGCCTCTGGATAACGGAAGTCTAGGTAAGTGAGGAACTAGAGTAGTGATAAATCTAAAGAAAAACTTGTAAGGCGACCTGGTTAAAGGATGTGATTGTGCATCTAGGAGACAGAAAGTCTTGGTTTGAGTCCTCATATCCATAGGACATGGGGAATGATAATGCTCTGCTTACCTCAGAGGATTATTGGGAAGCTCAAATGAAATAAAAGATAGTTTGTTGACTGATACTGCTTTACCACAATAATACTTTGCCAAATTAAGGGATTAGTGGGAAAGAAATTAAGACTTTAGATTTCTACAATTAACTTCCAGTTATAAATAAACAACCCGACTTTTCTTTTTATTATTATTTTTTTTTGCTTTTCAAATGTGAAAGTGAAAAGATGAAACTTTTCATCCATAACCCATTAAAATATGTTTACCCATATGTGGTATTAATCTTCAGAGAAAGAACTGACTACTTTACATTCTAATCCTCATTTTCTCTAGAATGTCATGTTCAATATTAATTGTTTTTAATATTCTACTAAATGGATGGTATTTTATATGAATGAATAATCTTAACAGGAAACAGAAGCCCCAAATGGTACAATTAATCATTTTGTCATTTCTTATTATTTCTCTCTAGTGGTGGGCCTGTAACTGAAATTTTAACCTAAAGAGACATTAATAAAAGAAGAATTTAATAATCTAATTTTAAGAAAAATATCACTTCAAGTGGATAGCAAATGTCACGCTGATATTAGATATTAGATCTCAAAGGCAGGTTAAATTTCTTTTTGTTTGTCTTTTGGGGGCAATTTTTCACTTATTGCCAAGATTATTAATAAATTTTGTGGCCACACACACACACACACACACACACACACACACACATTTTTAAGTTCATTAACATACTTTTGACACAGCCTTTTTCTTGATAAATGAAATTATAATGAATAAACACATAAAATGAAATTATAATGAGTAAACACATATAAAATGAAATTATAATTCCACAGCTATTTTCCTCTTGTTAATTATTTTCCATTTATCTAATTAAAGGAGGTAGAATTCAAGTCAAGTTAAATCAAGTTGATAAAATATAATCCCTGGTCTTCCTTAAGAAGAGTTATGGGTTGATTAGAGTAAAAAAACCAAATGTGCAAACTATTATAGTACAAAATATATTTATTTTTTAGTTATTTTCCCCAACTTTGTACTTCTAGTAAATTTGAAAAGCATGTCAAGCCTTCACCCAAATAATTTATTATTATTTCTCAAAAGATACAATCTTTCATATCCTTTACCATTCTGACATTTAATATATGTTCCAAGTCCCTTTAGAACAAATAGTCTTTGTTCTAAGTTCTATAGTTTTCTCAAGTTGTAATTTTAATGATATTTGTTTTTAAGTCTCATAGCTTAAGCACTGAAATTTCATATTTTAAGGTCCTTCTAGCTGTGGTATTTATTGTAATTCTATGGTTGCCCATTTGGTATCAGTCTCAAAGGGTAGGAGATCTTTGGTGGTCTGAAAATTCTTATTTGTTTTGAATTCACAAAACAATGATTAATGGTGACATTAACTATTGAAATGAAATATAATTTTAATTTAAGAAATTAACACACCAATTGTAAATTTAGCACTGTATTACCCAGTTCAATATATCGATACCTAATGAATGCTCTTTAAATGGAATAAGTGTTAAATAAAAACTTATTGAATGAATGAATTGAATACATGATTTTCAACTAGTTTTATTATCCCCACATGTCAGTCAGCAGTAGGTCAGGCTGTTTATACATTGCTCATTCATTTCAGTTGTGTCCATCTCTTCAAGACTCCATTTGAGGTTTTCTTGGCAAATAAATGAGTGGTTTGCTATTTAATTCTCTAGCTCAATTCCAAAGTCCCTTCCAACTCAATACACATTATGGTTTATGTTTCGAGGTCCCTTGTGGTACTAAGATTTCGTAATCTACTATGTTCTAATGTTCTTTCTATCTGTAATATTGTATTGTCTTTGTTTCAAGGAAGTTCCTTTCCACTAGCCTTTCTTTGAGATTTCCTCTTGATATATGTATTTTGCATGCATAAAATTGCTTGCATGTTGTTTCTCTTATTAGAATAGTTATTTCTTGAGATTAGGGATCATAGTTTTGTCTTTCTTTGTATCCTTAGGTTCTTAGCACATTTTGAAGAAGTATCAGGTACTTGAAAGTACTCAGGTACCAGGGAGTGGGAGAATGGTTCAAAATGTGAAGAATTTATTAATAGTAAATGCCTAATAAATGTTATTGACCTAATGACAGTTGTATCGTTTTGTTATTCAGAAATGCGGGAAATTGCCATCATTTTCCAAGGTAATAAGCTGAAATTCTTTGGCTACTTAGGAAATCTCCTTAGTTTCATTTCCATGGGAGATGACTCAAGTCTCACTGAAAACATATCAAGGCCTTCTAATTAAACTAAGGAAAAAATAAAGCTTTAGAGTTTTAGATGGTAAGTAGACTTGCTCATCACAACATAGACATGTTCTTTTTTGAGCATCACAACATAGGTAAGCCATAGTCCTCATCATGACAATAAACATATACTTAGGAGAACCACTGTACTTGATCAGTTGAAAAAAAAAAAACAGAAGGATAAAAGGCATCAGACATACACTCACATAGGCTTTAAGATGTTATTCTACTCACATCATTTCCTCTGAGTCCTGTTCCAAGGGCAAACTGCTGACTCCCCTCCAGATAACGGATCTTAATGTTATATACTTTTTTCCTATGAAACACCACCAAAACATAGGGTTCAGCCACTGATTTCTTGGAGCCATCTCGGACCAGGAAGGTCCCATCCTGAAGTAAAGGAATGAGAATCAGTTCTCTAGCGATGACAGATTCCTAACTTTCAAAAATCTAAAGAACTAAAAAAACCTGGTCATTTCTCAATTGTGAAATCATAACCAAAATCCATATATAATAATGAGATCACTTTACTTAATTCATGCCTTCTAACTTACAGAGAATCTTCCTCACAATGCTGTGAGAATTGTAAGCCCTATTATCTATATTTTGCAGATAAGGAAATTGAGGCTGTAGGTGGAACAGAGAGACATAATATGAGGATATTGCCATGGTGGGTAAGGTCTTGAAGACCAGGTAAAGGAGGATGAACCTTTCATTGAAGGCATAGGGAATCACTGAAGATTTTTGAGTAGAGAAGTCACCTGACCCAATCTAAACAAGATTAGGCTGGCAATGGTTTGAAATATGGATTTGAAGTGGTGTGGGTGAAAATGGAGAAAGTGTGGTGGTGATGATGAGGATATCCACTCATATCTGTGTAACAGAAAGCTGAGGCACAGAGTTTCCGTGGGAATATTCTGAAAGAAAGCATGAAAAAGCTGAAAAAGAGCTTGATTTGGAGTCAGTAGGACTAGTTCCATTGTTTATTATATGTTTAATCTTGGGCAAACTCCTCTGAGACCCAGCTTCATTTTTTAAATAGAGATAAGAATTCTCATAGGCTGATGTGAGGTATAAATGGACATTTAAGCAAAAATCATGCATTATTATTTTTTAAAATCCCCAATGGCACCCAACCGTTGTCCATCTTCTATCAAACCCAAATATGCCAGCACTTCAATTTCACCACTACCATGAACCCAACACCCTCCTGCCCCATATTTGAGATCATTAGCATCCTGAGAGAGACAGTCATTTTCTCTATAGAGGACAAGAGTGATTTATGCTCATTTCCTTTGGAGGGCATATTCTCACTATTTTCCCACCTAATAGTGTAGAATTGTCTAATATTCACATAACCAACACACTACAGTCCTATTTAGTGAGCCTTGATCAATTAAAAGGAGTGGAGGAAACAGTCTTTTATTTAACACCTGCTATGTGCCAGGGACGTGCTAAACACTAAAGATATTATCTCATTTGATCCTCACAACTACCCTGGGAAGTAGGTACTATTATTATTATTTTCCTCATTTTACAAATGTTGAGGAAAATGTGACAAAGAGCAGGTAAGTGACTTTCCCAGGTCACTCAGCTAAAAAAGATCTGCACGTGGTTGGAACTCAGCTCTCTACCTTCTGGCTGCTTCTGAAAGCAGTTGAAAAGTTAAGAAGAGAGAAATTTCTTTATTCTTCGAGAAAAAAAAAAAACAACAAGATGAAGGTGAGTCCCTTGAAGTGGTATTCCTAGGACCACTATTTTATCTCATGGTTTTGCTTTAAATAAGATGCTTTGGGAATAAGGTAGATGCCAAGGGAACTCTTCCAGAAATTCGGCTTCATCATCTTTTCATTAGCAGTTTACTAGAAAACCAACTACATCTAATTTCCTGTTCATCAGAGCAGCTTCCTTCAAGTAGCATCTTTTAGCTCTTTCGAGATCCTCATGTGTGATTTTGCATGTTTTTCTTTTAAATATAACTAATTATGTGAATTGTCTTCCTAACTAGTGTTAGTGCCTATTGTTCTTTAAATGCTTTATAGATTTAGTTTGTGATTCCATTAGGGCCAGTAATATATATTTTTTGGTAATTCCTGTTAGTTAAATTTCTTTTAAATTAAGACTGTATTATTTAAGATCTGTTTTTTTTCTTACTTTGAGTACTTCATATTTTTGTGCTTTTTTCCCCTATTTTCTCTATTTTTTGTGCTTTTTTTTTTTTTAGCATATAACTTCATAGCAAGTTCTGACTATTCTTTTTATTTCTGTCATGTTTTTCCCTTGTTCCTTTACTGTACTGCTGATTTGGTTTTCTGCCTTTTTAAAAATCAGATTTGCTAAATGCTTATCAATTTTGTAAGTCTTTTCAAAGAACCAACTTTTAGTTTGATCATTTCTATAGGGCTTTTTGTTTTCAATTTATTTCTTCCATGTTTTACAATTTTCTTCTGTGTTTGTTTTAGGTTTATTAATTTATTAATTAAAATTTTTTAAATGTATATTCAGTTCAATAATATTTTCTTTTTAAAATTTCATTAACATATGTTTTAGAGATATGTTCCCCCCATCACTCTTATAGCTTAATCCCAGAAATTCAAGTATGTAATTTCATCATTATAATTTTCCTTTATCTAATTATCAATTATTTCTTTGAGTTGATATTTGACCTATTAATTATTTAGGATTTTATTAAGTTTCCATTTGGGTTTCTCTGTCTCTCGTTTTGTGCTTTCTGAATTGATTTCTATTTTTCTTGTTTTGTGATCTGTAAAGAAAGTATTTACCATTTTTATCTTTTTGTTTGTAATACCTCTGTGCCCTAATACATGGTCAATTTTTGTAAATTTTCCAAGTGCTTTTTTGAAATATGTATATTCTTTAATAATTCCATTTAGAAAATGACATGAGTCTTTTAGTCCTAGTTTCTACTGAAATTGTTCTAAATTTTCCCTTTTGTTTTTCTTTCTGTTAGATTTGTTTTAGATTGAGAAAGACATTATTGTTTATTTAGTCTATTATTTAGTAATTTAGTTGGTTTTTCCTCTGTGAATTTGGATGTTAAGGCACTTAAAATATATAAGCTTAATATTAATATTGATTTGCTTTTCTAAGATACCTTTCAGGATAATATAGTTCATTTATTTATTTTTATGTTATCAAGTGTTGTTTTTTGTTTTGATAGCCTGATTATAATTCTTTGCTTTTTTTATTCGTCCAAATGTATAGTAAGTTATGTTTAAACCCTTCCTTTTTATGTTGTGTATATTTGTTTCTTATATATGTTTATTGTAAATAACAAATTATAAGGTTTGATTTTCTCATCTAATCTTTTGTTTTTTATTTAATTTTATTTTTCACTAATTCAAATTTTAAGTTATGAGAATTAGTCTTATAATTTTATTATTTTATCTTTAAAATTATAGGGTTTTTTGGGGGGGGGGAACTAGAGGGTTTTATTGTTTTTCCTCTGTAAAGACAGTAGTAGCTCTCTGATCTCTATTATCAGAAGTCTCCCCTCTATGCCTTCACCTTCTTTACAACTTTTTTTCTAGTTTTGGAGTTTGGCTTAATATTTTTTCTTCTTCTTTTTCTCCTCATCCTTCTCTTTCTCTTTCATCATCATCATCATCATCATCATCATCTTCCTCTTTTTCAACTTCATTTTCTCTTTTTATTTCTTTCAGTTGAGTAGTAAAGTTACTCTTCCTTTCAAGTTGTTTTGGTTGTTAGATTTTTTTTTAAAATTCCATTTTCTGTGCCTTTCCCCCCCTAAATTAGATTTATTTCCCTCATTTTCTTTGATATTTTTCTTTTTTTCTATTCTAGACTTTTATTCTTTGCTTATGGCCTATGTAGTTATTTGTTCTCTATATTGCTAATGTAATTGAAGCTTCTAGGTAGTTATTTTGATTTTCTTCTAAAGTTTCTATGTCATTGCCTTATAGATCTCTCTCAATACTAAATCTCTACTGATTATATCTACTGTTAGGTCCCCATCTTCAATTAGAGAATATCCCTTCAACTCCATGGGAGCATTCTTCAATAGGATCTCTTCTTTCATACTTCTTAATTAAGATCCCTTTCTATTCCTTTCCATCCCCACCTATTCTTCTGCAGTGCACTATCTTTCTGAAAAACTACAGGAATTATTTTTCCCTTCATTGTTTACCATTATCTTAATTGGAACACATTATATATTCTCCTCTATCTTATTTCTGTTCCCTTTTAGATACTTCCTCGTGCTGTAGTTTAATTCTACAAAAATATTGTAAGGTTTAGTTCATGATGTTTCAGATCTGTTTCTTTACCATCAGTTCTTCTATTTATGCAGTTTTAGAAAGAAATCTCTCAGTGATTCCTCTGCCATTATGTTGTTAGATTAGGTTTTAAACCTATATATGCCTTTTACTTTTTAGCCCCCCCCCCCCCCTTTTTTTTTTCCTGGGATAATTAATTTCATTATCTGGACCTTACTTAGTGACTCATCACTTCACTTCCCATCTCTAATTATTTGCCAGATCTTGCCACTATCATATGATTAGAAATCAAGAAAAAAAAATGCAGTTTCAAAGAGTTTGGGAAAGACTTGTATGAACTTATGGAGAGTGAAATGAGCAGAACAAACCAGGGAGGTCTTACGGGTCTGTGCCCCAGGGTACTCACCTGCCTGTCCCTATCCCTGCACCTGCATTGACCTCTTCCCTTCTCCCCCACAAGTCTGTGACAAGTTCACACCGGGATGGGCGCTGGCTCAGTGCCCGCGGGCTCGCCCAGGTCGGACGGGCCGAGAACCGGGACAGATCGGACGTGAAGCCGTACTTACGGCGTTCTCCTTGGTCAGAGCCGCTTCCACTTCCTGCCGGCTGCACTCTCCGAGGTACCATTCGTGCTTCTTGAAAGCCTGGAGCTTAAGAGGGAGCAGTGAGGACGTTAGAGCTCCGTGTAAACCCCAGCCCTCCTCCTTCAGCTGAGCCCCCGCGGGGAGATCGTCTGCCCCTCCCGGGGCAGCCCCTGTCGAACCGGCAGCTGAGACGACCTGCCCCGAGCTCTTTTCGGGGTGGGGATTCAGTTTGACCCATCTTTGTCAGTTCCTCCTGAGCCCCACAGGGTCTGGCAGCAAGCTGGTACTTCCTAGGCCTTTGCTGATTAGTATCATGAAAGAATTACCAAAGTTTCTTTAAATGAAAATATTATGAAGTAACTTTCATCTAAGGCCCTTTCCAGACTTATCTGAGAAGACTCCTACTCAGTTAAATTACTTAAGAAAAAGTAATCTCCAATAAAGCCCTTTTCCTCTCAGAGCATGGAATTTTACTTAAGCTTGTTCATTTCATGGAGCTCTCAGTCAGGTGTCAGAAGCCTATGGACCTCATCTGTCTAATGGGAAGCCCACTGGACACCTCGGCAGGTACCTTGACTCGGCCCTGTGGACCTGTCGTCTATAAAGTACTTTACCACAGAACTCTGCCCCACCGGACCCTCACAGAAATCCGAAAAGCAGCAAGACCACCGTGTAGCCAGTGAGACGAGGGAACCAAGCTATGGAGCCCACACTTGAGCCCTGCTTTCCGGGTCCAAGTCGGGACTCCTTCTCTGTTGTACATCTTTACAGGAATGGATGGTGCTGCTGAATTACTTGGGTCACATAAAGTAAAGAATTGAGAACGTCCTCACAGCTTCTGGATCCCAAAAGTATCCAAAGGAACCAGTAAAGTGAACCTCACCCTGGATTGGGAGGGAGAAACCTGGCTTCAACTTTGTGACCTCACATAGGACACTTGTGCTCTTCTCTCAGTCTTCTGTCTTTCAAATGGAGATAACTCTCACCCTACTGAGCTCACAAGATCAAACACGCGAGATGCTGTACAAATGTTTATTATGCGAGAAGTGAGCTGTGAACCCAGAGCAGAAGCAATGAATGATGAAGAGGACTTAGAAAAGACATTTTTGATGGTAGGAATAGGATCTTTCAAAGAGAGCTCAGAGACTGTATAGAGAGCAGCCATGGAAGCTTGATGGGATCAAGCATGGGAGCTTGATGGGAGTGGAGCTGGTCAGGCAGAGGGAAAAGGAAGTGAAGGCACTTGACTAAAACAAGTACAAAGCTCCAGGCTCAGTTTCTTTCCTTAATGCTCCCCCTTGGAGTCTGTCCCTCCTTGTACCCACTGATTTCCATCTCATGTTGGTGTCCTACCTGCCTTTATAATCTTGTCCAGCTCCAAGTACATTCTCATCGCCCTTCAGTTTATTTCTTTGTTCTCCATTGTTCCTTGTATCCTTCCTTGAACCCATCATGCTGAAAATAATCTTTCCCTACTCTGAGCCTTCCTCTCTTCATTCCACCCCGCTCCAGACTTCACTTATATAATATCTCATGGCATTTATCATATCTTGACTTGTGTTACTTATTTCTCTATATCTTATCTCTACTACCTTCTTTGAGGGCTAGAACAGTATTATATCTTATATTCTATCCAAGAGGACTTGAAAAGAGAAGATAATTAAGAGTTTTTGTTGAATATGTCAAGTTCTGAAATAAATCCAAGTTTTGAGTTGAGGAATAAAGTTTTTTTTAATTGAGATAACAATAAAACTACCACCCTGGGAGATGTTCCATGAGTGCAGACAAATAGATTTTCTGATCCAGAGACCCGTGAAAAAGTTTTTTATACTTTTAGGAAGGAAGGAAGGAAGGAGGTGATATGAACTATTAAGTCCTGATCATGAGACCCACTTGCCCTTGGCAATCTGGTCAAGGAAAACCATTTCCTTCTGTTCTGCTCTTCATGCCATGAATCCCAGTGGAATGGGGCAAGGACATTAGAAGCTGGATCCCTTTACAGGGTAATGTCTCTTAGTGGGGGGAATTTAAGGTGTGGTTCAGCTCAACTTAATCAAGAGTAAATATCTTAAGAGTAGGAATGTGAAGAATTTACTGAAACTGACTTTACTAGGATCATTAAGGGAATGGCAAACAGCACAACATTTGGGATGAACAATTTTCTGTCAAATACTAAAGGTATTCCCTCTGGGTGGGTGATCCTTCATTTGTTGGTGATTTAAAAAGCCAATTCAAATGCTGCTTCCTCAGTGAACATGCTTCCATAATTCTTGTGGTGAATAACCACCTTTCCCCTCAGACTCCAGATGGTCCTTTGGTGTGTAACTCTCTTGCATATAAGTTGACTTTATGTATTACAGTTTTCTGGATTGATCTCCCACTAGACACTAAACTTCTTGAATTTGGATCCTCTCTTCCCTCAGTGCTAAGTACAGTACTCTGAATAGAGTAATGAGCTGAATATTTATAGAATGAATCAAAATAAAGGTGAATGTTAAAGAGAAATTCCAGATGGAATCATATACTGTTGAAATGGGAAGGGAGTCTTCAAAATCATTTAGACTTGTTTACAGATGAGGAAACTGAGGTTCAAAAGCCTGAGGGACTTTAATCAAGGTTACAAAGCAAGTTAGGGGAGATATTTTTTAATAAGACTATTTCAAAAATTAAAATACAGAACACAGTAGAAAGAGATGGATTGATGATAGGCTAAAGATCTAAGGAGGAAAAACAAATTCATTTAATAACAGAAAGCACAGCTCTAGAGGAGAGCAAGATCTTAAATTATTGAAGGGGCTGAGGATAGCAGAAACAGATTTTTTTTTTTCCCTCCTATTTCCTTATGGTTATTCTGAGAATTTATTTTTTTCTGGTATCATTTCTGTGGCTAGCATTTCTAATATTGTCAAATGATAATGGTAAATATGGGCATCATGCATGATCTTCCAGCCTTTTTCTAAAAATAGAAAAACTATTTGTAATAGAAAACTAATTAGAAAACTATTACAAATATTCTTACTTTTAGCAAATTACTTTCAAATAGTTTTTAAAAATCCTTTAGTGACTACCCATTCTCATGTTTGTTTATTAAAAGTTAAATTATACTGAATTTCAGAAAATATTTTAGATTATTCATGTAATCATACAATTTTAATTGATTTTGTTATTAATATAATTAATTACACTAGTTTCTTAGCACTGAACTATCCCTTACATTTCTGCCATAAAATAGTTGGTCACTATGAATAATTTTTGGATATGTTTTTGTAATCTATTTAGCAGTATTTACTAAGTTGGAGGGAACTAAATACATGATTTCATTCTTATGAGAAAATTATATTGAGAAAAATCCCTCATATTAAAGCAGTGGTTCTCAAACTTTTGTTCTTGGTATCTTCATGTTGTTAAAAAACTATCGAGGATCTATTCAAAGAGTTTTTGTTCACATGGGTTATATTTATAGCTATTTACTATATTAGAAATAAAAAATAATTTTGAATTTGTAGACCCTCTGAAAGGGTTTCAGAGACCCCAACAATTCTTTGGACTACACTTTGAGGACCACTGACTTAAAGTGTTAGAGTTAGTTGAATAATGAGGTTAAATAACTTGCTCTCCATTCTCCTCCCCATTTCCTTGCCCCTAGCTAATGTATGTTAAAGATAGGACTTCAATCAAAATCTTCTTGTGGTTGAGCCTGAATCCTGTATCTTGTAGCATGCTGTCTTTCCTTCTCCTCCCTCTTTCTTTCACTTTCTTCTCCCTCTCTCTCACTCCTTCCTTTCCCTTCTCTCTTTCTCTCTCTCTCTTTCTCCTCCCCCTCCTCCTGCCCCAAGTGGGTTTATCTCTCTCTCTGTTTTTCTCCCTAAATATTAATGATATTGGTCTACAATTCTCTTTCACTACTTTATCCTTTCTCAGTTTGATTATAAGGGCTATATTTGTGTCATAAAAGGAGCTCCTAAAATATTTATACAGCTAAGGGATTATTTGTTTAAATGAGGTAATATATATAAAATGCTTACCAAACCCTAAAGTACTTCATCAATGCTAGTGTTGCTAAATTTTTGATAGACTTCCCTTATAAACTTCCTGTCTTAGAAGTTTTCCTACCCCCTTAGAAGTTTATGATTTGCTCTTTCTATGATTCTTTCTTCAATAAAATGGTTTAGCTCCTGTTGACTTGTACATTTTATATTTTTGCAAATAGATTTCAAACTTCATTTCAGTTTTAAGTTTTGTCGCTACATAATAAATTATAGTAATTTCTGAAAATCTTTGCTTTTTATTGTGAATTTCTCCTCCTTTTAAATTTTTTATTTTCCTTTTTTCAATCAAATTAGCTAATGAGATGTTGACTTTTTTCTTAAAGAGCTTTTAAATTTATTAGTCAACTGTTTTTAAAATTTTACAATTTTCTCACAATTGATTTTCAAGATTTCCTCTTTTATGATTATTTTTGGAATGATCAATTTTTGCTTCCCTAATATTCCTTTTTTTGAAATAAGGAACTTTCCAGGAGAGTGGTTCAACAGACAAACTCATGTTTGATGAGCATATGCAGAAATAAAGTATAAAGTCATAAAGGGAGTGCAGAAGGATACCCATGTAATACCTCTTACAGTCCCTACAGACAGCTGTTACAATTTCAATATGAATATTTCAACTTTAGAAATCAACAAACTAAAAACTTGGAACTAACTGTTTTGTTGCTAGAGACTTAAGAAGGTGATGAAGAAAATATTAATAATTCCAATGAAATTATGAAAACAAAAATATGGTGTAACATCCGGGCTAGCTTTCTGGAAGTCCTTCGGATGGGCCTTGGTCTCAGCAGGACAGACACCACGAGAATGGTCAAGAATAGAGTCTAGATTCTTTATTCTGGCCCAGTCTTGATCTTAGTGCTGGAGGCAGGAGAGCCACCATGAGGCTAGTAAAAGATAGAATGTCTGCCTTCCAATTCTTCTTAATCCTTATGTACCTTATTGTGATTACATCATTACAGCATACTGAGTATGTGTGAACTTAGAGAACCATTACATCACATACTAAGTACTAAGTATATATCTGAACTAGAGAACCATCATCTCATCAGTTCCACTGAATTAACACCTTGTTTCAAGTATACTACTCCAGAAGTATACTTCAGGCTCTCCACAGAATATAATGTGTTAAACATTTACCAGCACATACTGATGTGGGGCCCTGTTGTGTCTGTGATCTGGAGACTGTCTCTGAAGATGAGAAATATTAGATATAAAATTAAGGGATCTAGGTCAGAGTAATGAAATAAAACTGAACTAGATTAAAATAGAATTGGGAAATATTAAATAAATAAATAAAAACACAAATATTTGTTATTGTTCAGTCATGTTCTACTCATTGTGACTTCATTTTTTTTTTTCTTTTTTTGGCAAAGATACTAGAGTGTTTTACCATTTCCTTCTCCAGCTTATTTGACAGATGATGAAATTGAGGCAAACAGGGTGAAGTGATTTGCCCAGTATTAACGTAGGGAATAAATGTCTGAAATAATCTTGAACTCAGAATTCCAGGCCCCGGTGCTCTATTCATTGTATCACTTAACTGCCCCAGTAGACTATGGATAATATTAACATATTTATTTGATATGTAGCTTGTAAGGATCCTTATATAGGGCTAGTGACTCCTTACAGTTTCTAACATTGTGTTTCAAGGGCCTTTCCCATAATAATATTCTGTATTCTATGTTAAAGTTCATTCAGATTTGACATTCAATATTCTGAAATCCACTGGATTTCGGAAATTATGTGATATTAATGAATTTATGAAATTGAAGAAAAGCAGAATCTAGAGGAGCCAGGAACATAACGATTTGTCATTTGACCCTAGCTGTAGCTTATGCCAAAGATTTCTTTTTGGCAATAAAAGAAGAAGGATGTGAATATTTATTGTCCCTGAGAATCTAGAGCAAGAGTAAACACATACTTACACATACACACACACAATCCAGTCATAAAATTAGAACTAAATACATCAGTATTTTAAACATGATGGAGGAGAAAGGCTATTGAGAATTCTTGGTCTATATTCTGTTAATTTTTTGTAAAAAAAAAAAAAAGGATGAGGAGATGAAATTAAGCAGACCCCAGGTCTTGTCACTGAATCCTAGAATATAGACCATGTAGCCAACCCCATCTTTTTCCATATGAGGAAATTTGCTTAAGGTCAGTAACCAAAAGAAGCAGAATTTGAAACAGGTACTTAGACCTCCATTCTAGTCCATAGAGAGTATGTGTCAGAGAAACTTAAGTTCATGCCTTCCTTCTCAAACCTTGGCTCTCTATCCATTCTGCTGAGTGGTCTCATGTTGTACTTAGTATGTATATTTCTTTAAATCTTACTTCTCCAGATACATATTTTTCCTCCATATAGATTCTTTGAGGGCAGAGACTTTCATTTTTGTTTTCTGTATCTTCAGAAACTAACATCTTTCCAGATAGATAGTAGATATTTGATAAGTGTTTTCTGAATTGAACAGAATCATGAATTCATTTCTTCTGAAGATGGCTGATTCTAGGTTCAAATTCTATCCCTATTCATTGCTACCTGCTCGAATGTGGGCAGATCACTTAATATTTCTGCACTTGTTTATTCTTCTTAAGCCCAGGGACTGCTATTTCTCCCTATAGCAAATCACTTTCCTATGGAGGACTTAAGTTATATGTATATTATTTATTATTAAATATATTAACATATTAATATATTATTATTAAAATATATTAAAAGTGGGATGACTATTATCTGTTACAGAACTCCCCAGTTTACTATGATTTTGTATGTAATAAATGTCAACTGCTATTGCGTGAGAATATATGCAAAATATGTGTAAAAGGGTTTTTCTTTCTAGTGGAGAAAAATAAATGCTCCTTAATTGAAAATTAAGATGAAAAAAGAGAATCCGTACAAATATCCACTGCAAAGTAGAAAATGTTACATCAGTTTAATTGCTTGTACTCAAGAAATTAGAGAGAAAGCTCAGGTAGAGCTCAACATTCCCATGTCTTAGGCTAGGAAGGTCAGAGATGTCACTCATGGTCTATGAGAGCTGGAGAGGACCTGGAGAGACCACCCAGGAGGGCAATGATTTGTCATTGTCACATGGCAACAAGTCAAGGTGTCAGGATTGGAACTCGGGTCTCCTAACTCTAAATCTAGTGCTCATCCATTGTACCACAAAGAAGTGACCAGCCCATGATTCTAGAGGATCTATGGCCCAGTATGACCCTACGGCTACTGGACTCCTAACAGAGAAGTGATAGACTATGTAAAACGAGATACACACACACATACACACACACACACATCTATATTTAGAACATGTTCAATGTGGGAACTTGTTCTACTTGCCTATGAATGTTTTTTACAAGGGCTCTTTTTCTTTTTTTCTTTTGGGGAGATAGGGTTTGGAGGGAGAGAAAATAAAAGCTTTAATTTAATTATTTAGCTTAATTAATTAAATTAACTTAAATAAAGTTAATTTTAAAAATCAATTTTTAAAAAAGTGATGGGCTCAAGATTGCCTGACTGGTGAGGGATACACCCTAAATGGTGGGAGGCTGTTTTTATTAAAGGTTGTAAAGAAAAATTGGAGGGGCAGAAAAATCCCACTGTTTTCACAACTTCATTCAGGTACTTCCTCCAGCAAAGTCTCATTGGTGCTGACTTCCCTTGGAAAGACTCCGAGCCGATTGAGGAGACATTACCTTTTTGCTGGATTTGCTGTGACATGGCTTTTTCTGATGCAAAGTGCTAGGCAAAGGCTTGTCCTCAAGAAGGCTGCCATATGCTGGTTGTGGGCACCTCTGGAACGAGGCTGGGTACGGGCTTCCTTTCTGCCCTTTAAAGGAAAATTTGAAATTGGTCATGATTTTGCCAAACAGTCAAAATATCAACCCTCATTTTCAATGCAACAGGCCACACCATAGTTATACGAGATGCTGTCAAGAAACATTTTAAAATACAATAATTAATTTTTATAGTTAATAGTTTACAGAACACTTTGAAAATGCAATGAGATTGTTGATATTTCCTCTCTTCTTATGAAGAGTTTATAGATATTACTTTACAAGTGAAAATATTTCTATCCTTTTGTCTACTGATTTTTTTTTTTTTTTGTTTAGTAGTTCTTCTCTAGCAATAGTAGTCTGTATGCAGATAACTGAGTGGGAAATGTGGAGACCATTCAATATATTGAAACAACTTTCCTATATGTTAAAATAGGGACAGCTAAGGGGGGCCATTGTGCACAGAGTCCCGGACCCTGAGTCAGCAGGAGGCTCATCTTCCTGAGTTCAAATGCAGCTTCAGATACTGTTAAGGGACAGGTAAATTTCCCGATAGCCTCCCCAGCTGTGGATCATAACCTCTGAAGGAGCTGCGGGGCAGCCTTTGCTGACACAGGTGTTGAGGACTGGGAATGAGAAAAGTTGGAGGCGGAGGGAAGGGGAGAGAGTCAGAGAACGGTAACTGCCTCCCAGTCTCCTTGTACCATCCTCTCACAAGAGGAGGTCCCTTCTGGGTGGGATCTCCAGCAGCCACTGGCAGGTGGCTCCCGTGTATTCCAACATATGGCGCCTGAACGCGGTAGACAAGAAGAACCAGGGCTGTTCCTGAGAAGGATCCTTCCAGAGTTAAGGAAGAAGAGCCCCGGTAAGACATTTTTAGTCGGGGTAATTGAAGGGCCAGTACATTAAAGGGTGGAGCCAGGAGCCTGATGAGAGAGAGACTCATATGCCTGTTCTGACTACACTCCTCTTCTCCATTGGGAAGTCTGCCTCCATCAGCACCTGCTCTAACCATCCAGAAGTGATAGTGCTGCTTGCATTCCTCAGTGTGTGTGTGGGGAATAACAGCAAAAAACAACAAAACACCCAGGGAATTGCTAAGGGACAGGTAAATTTCCCGATAGCCTCCCCAGCTGGGGATCATAACCTCTGAAGGAGTTGCAGGGCAGTCTTTGCTGACACAGGTGTTGCAGAGTGGGAACGAGATAAGTTGGAGACGGAGGGAAGAGGAGGGAGGCAACAGGCTCTCAGAGAGGTCAGAGAACAGCAACTGACTCTCGGTCTCCTCGTATCATCCTCTCACAAGAGGAGATCCATTCTGGGTTGGATCTCCAGCATCCACTGTCAGGTGGCTTCCGTGTATTTTAGCAGCTCTCCCGTGTATTCCAACAAGATACTTACTAGCTGAGTGACCCTGGGCAACTTCTTTAGCTATTTACCTCTGTTTCCTCATCTGTAAAATGAGATGAAGAAAAAGAGGCAAACAGCTTCAGGGTCTTTGCCAAGAAAAATCCAAATGGGGTCATGAAGGATTTCTGTTATGACTAAATAGCATATATTTAAATATAATTAATTTATTTTTTGTGTGTTGTCAGTTTTTCTTCTTCCTTTTTAACACCTGTCTCTGAAAAGTATTTATGACCCATAGGTATGAGGCTGCTCTGGTCCATAAACCTTTGGTTCCCCATATTTCTTACTCCTAAACCATGTTTTTCAACATATATTTCACACTCCTCTCATTTTTCCACCTTTGCATAGGAAGTCATAACATTTTCAACTGTATATTGATTTAATGTGGAAACTCATAGAATTCTTGGTAGAGTTTTCTATTTTGTACTTTTTAATAGATACTAGCATTCAAGCTGCAATTATTTTCACAATGGCCTTTTCTTTTTTGGGAATGCTTACAACGAATGTCAAAACATACAATAACAAAATTGCCCTTGACATGATATCGCTTCTTGTCTCTGGATATATGTTAAAATCACCCACTCTCTCCTTTGCTTCTCCAAAGCAAGCTTGGGAACCATCCTCCCATTTAGCTGAAACGTCCTTTTCTCTCCTATTTCATTTGTTTAAAAATGTCAAAATTAGTTCCTCTCATAATTTGTGCAATTGTTAGTGGTTGGATGAGGAGCTGACACTGGGAATGCTAATACTGCTTGTAAATGATCTAAAAACCGAGATCTGAACATCTTAGTGCCCTCTTTTTTCCATTCTGTCTCCATTATTCTAGGAATATAATAAGCCCGAGGGATATTTCTATTGATGACATAGACTCGTTCCCAGAAAGTGGCCAGGGCCATACATGGAATCTTTCCAGGAGGCCATCACCTGACAAAGTTGGGGCTTTTCTAGCATGAACCTACAGAACCTTGAAGTTTCCAGATTAAAACGCCAGTAAAAACAAACATAGGGCACATGTGGCAACTCCATCCACTGCGCCACTTTGCGGCTCCGATTTTAATAGAATAACTGGATGGTGATCCGGTTTCCACATGTCCTCAATTATCTACATCCAGTCCCATCCAGTCACAAGGAGGTCTACCAGGATGAGGGAAGGGGGCCCAGGGAGCACTAGCTGTGATTACTTCACAGCCAGCTCCAGTCTCTCTGCTCTGAGTAAGGGGGTGAAGCAGAATCCCAAATCAGTGATTCAACAAGAAATTCTGGAATTTAAAGCGGAAGACCTAGATTTCAATTCTGGTTTCATCATGTGTTCATGAGCCAGCGATAGCCCCCTCTGAGCCCCGTTTCCTTTCCTGAAAAAGGGAGAGACTGATGTGAACAACCCTCCTCATGGGGGTGCTGTTACGGGATATACACCACAGGCTGCTGTCCAACAAGAACTGGAAGAGCGAGGGACTAAGGAGGGAGAAGAAAGCCCAAGGCAAGGCTCCGTCCCATGTCTTTGTGTTGTGAATGTTCCCGCTCATTTGGCAGTTCTTACAGGAAGTGATCTTACCTTTGCCTTGGAAACTTGGGTCAGCCACCGTACACGGAGCACTAAGAGAAAGATTGGGTAAAGTTAGCGTTGCCCTGGAAGCATCCAGTACCAAGTGAGGAAGCCACGGAGCCCACACCAAGAAAACATCCCCACCATCGTTATTTTGGAACACTTTTTCTTCCGTACAGGTTCTTTCTCTCTCAGGAAAAGAGGAACATAAGCTATCAGCACAAGGCAGGCTGATGCCTTCAGCCGACACCCTTTGGGGGTCTTTTAGTCCGATTTCTTCCGCCTGGGGATGGGGACGTCTTTGGTCACGTAAGCTTGCGGCTACCAGAGAAGGGGACGGGGCTAGTGGGGATCTGGGAGCGGGCTCCCCAAAGAAGGTGACTGAAGAAGGGGGTGGGGGAGGCACCCGGAGGAGGAGTGAAAGGAAGCTGGAAGGGGCCTTCGTCTCCCATCTCATCCCACGCTATTTATAATGGGAAAGGCTAGTCCCAAAGGCACAGACTTGGGCTTGAATCCTGCCTCCGTCCTCCACCTCTTGGGTGAACATGGACAAGCCATTTTATCCAAGTCTCAGTTTTCTCTTCTGCCAAGTGGAAAGAGATAAGCATTTATGGAGCACCTACTGTGTGCCGGGCACCGTGCTAAGCGTCCTCCCGCCAGCGCTGGGAAGGAGGCGCTGTTCTCATCCTCATTTTACGGCTCCTGGGGACTTGCCCAGGATCATACCCCTGGCCCCGTCCGCAGCTGGCTTTGAACTCGGGCTTCCTAACGGCGGGCCTGTGCGCTATCCCCTGCGGCGCCCCCCGGCGGCCTCGCCGTACCTGCCCTGGTACAGCTCAGGGGGGATGCGAGCCGGTGAAATCCTTGGGGAGGAGGAGTGATTCTCCCTACTGAAGTCTGTACGCCTGGGCGTAGCTGGGCACACCTCCAGGCCAGAAGCCCCGAGGGCCACCAAACTCGTCCGGGCTCTTTTCTCCCTGCGCTCCATTTACTAGTTCCTTCTTTTCCATTCAGCTGGTATCTGTTACAGCTCCCTGCTAGGCACTGGTGGGGGAGGAGAGGCAATCATTAAGGGGATTCAAATGACCGATAGGCTACGGATGCCAAGAGAAAAAGAGCCACACAGCAGTCACCCTGACTTTAAACAGATTCTAACACTGCTCAAAACCCGAACGAGGCAGGACTGTATGGGGCGCATTTTAAAAAATAACTGTTCTCCTGAGGCCATCGTTTCACACTGATGGATCTCCCGTCTCCCACCCTCAGAGACCCTGCAGCACTTGGATCAAACTGATCCATCAGGGTCTATCACCGTGTTCTTGTTGTTGGCCCAAGTTCTTTGGCGGAACTACAAGAAAGCCCAAGAAGGGAGCAGACAGAAGGTTTCTGGCTTTCCTCACCCGCCTGAGGGACCCGGAGTAACAACGTGCTTATTGCGGATTCAAACCACCCGTACAGCCACAAAAATCTGGGCTTAATGACCTCTCCCCATTCCGAGCCAAACTTTTTTTGATTCACGACCCAGGAATCAGAAGGAACAGACAAAAAAGCCCAGAACGCTGTTAAACACTGGATGCAGAAGTGCCTTAAATTGGATTTCTCTGAATTTTTTTCCCTTGATCTCCAAATTCAAAGATTTATCAAACACCTACTATGTATAATATACTTTGCTGTGAGTCCAAAGATAAAATGTCTCTGTTCTTAAGGAACTTAGATGAGTTCAGAACAACGCTGGGAGAGAAATGTCCTTTGAGAAAGGACTGAACATTGTAAGTGCAAAAAATGATTTCAAGTAATAGGTGATGGTATGGGGATAGCTTAGATTTATATAGAGCTTTCAAGTTCATAAACTCCTGGGCCCGGAATCAGGAAGATTCATCTTCTGAGTTCAAATCCAGCCTCAGACACTTACAAGCTGTGTGACCCTGGGCAAGGTACTTCATCCTGTTTACCTCAGTTTCCTCATCTGTGAACTGGGCTGGAGAAGGAAATGGCCAACCACTCAGGGATCTTTGCCAAGAAAATCCCCACTGGGGTCCCAGAGAATCGGGCCTGACTGAAATGTCTCAACAACAGTGCACAACTTATTTCCTGTCTTTGGGGCTTTCTATTTGTCTGCTCTCGGTACATGTTAATTCTGGGGCTCTTGGACTCTGGCTCTGAGTAGGAGTCCCCCAAAGCCACATTCTTCTCATTGTTCTCCTTTTCAGGAGAGGCAATAGGGACACAAGTCACTTGTGAAGGGGAGGCCTTGGAGACCTCGTTCAAGGTCAGGGCACTTTGGCCAAGCCCCGGATTGTTTCTCCCGCTCCAGGCTTCAAAGCCAACCCATATTCCATGTTTTTAGTCTTGTTTCTAAAAGAACTGGCCTTCTCCATGATGGAAAAACTTGGGGGAAAGAAACCATTTGGTAGAGTTCTATGTAGCTGCCATTTTCTTCAGGGTGAAATTGGATTTTCCTGTTTAATTTTCCAAAAACTTCTGGCTAAAGGAAATCTGATACTGTTTTCTTGAGGAAAGCAATTAATCACCCAATTAGTTAATTGGATAATTAAACCAATGACCATGTATTGAACTTTGGCTTTAGCTCAAGGGAAATGCAGGGACAGGTATGGGGTGGGCTCTGCTTCCAAGGAGGCTGGAGGGAGAGACTGGAATAACTGGAGTCTAAGGGACCACGAGAGTGATACAAGAGACAGTCTCTTGTCTAGCCCAATATTGGGAGAAGTCCAAAGGGGAAGGACTGGATCTGTGACTTCATGTTGGAGGGACGTCCCTGAATGAGGAGACCCTTTCTATTGACACAGGGAGGCAACTTCTCTGCAACTTGGAGCCCAGGAGAGTGACCTGGGGCATGGAAGAGTTAAATCACTTTCTCAAGGGACACAGCAGGATGTGTGGGAGGCAAGTCTTGAACCTGAACCTTCCTGACTCCCAGACTAGGGACTGCACACTGCCTCTGGTCAGTAAACTTTAATGGTGCTGCTTCTTATCACTTGTTACTAACAGTATTGTGCCTCAAAAATCCTTCTGTGGTCCCTAAAGCCCATAGACGGATGAAACAATCAACCAGGAAGATTCCAGAGATAGAGAATGCTACTCCCCTCCAATTAGAAAGGGAATGGGCTCAGGGTGTAGACTATGATGGATATATATATATTTTTTTTACACAACCCACATGAAAATTTGTTTTGCTTGATTACATATATTTGTTATAAGAGTTTGCTTTTTGTTTTTAGCATGTATGTGTGAGTTTTGGGGGGCCAGATTTGAGGAGGTAGGAGAGAGAAACTTCCTAATGGAAAAGACTAAAATTTAATAAAATGAAGAGTTAATGGCATTTCCAATCTTTCTTACTCCAATTACTTAGTATTAGTGTTAAAGAACACTTAGTCCTTTGAAGAAATCTCTGTCTCTCTCTGTACTCTTAGTTCTCAGAAGCCCTCTATGAATCATCTATATTACAACAAGGAAGTGCATTGAGACAAACTAATAAAAACTCTTTCTCATGACTTTCTAGGGGACGATTGGAGGCAGCCATCAATAAGGCTTTTGGTCTCCTTTCCCTTCACAATTTAGTTTATAATTCTTTTTGGTTTTGGTTTTGTTTTCACTTCTTCTCATGAAGCATTTGATACAATTATCAGACACTGTAAATGGTCATGAGCCTCTAAGCCATAATCCAGGAGGGAAATTTTCAGAGTCCTACCTGGCAACAGGAACAGAGAGATCCTTTGGGTTATGTTGATTCTGGCAAGGCAGGACAGGCTTCTTGGGATGTTCTGGAACTTCACAAACAAACACATTTCCATCCAAAACACAAAAGACAGATGATCAAGTGAACATAAAGAGCACATGAGAGATATTATAACTTTGGCCAAATTAAATTCGTATCTCATTTGGAATAGTGCCTCCAGCTTCTGGCAGGTCTATGGAGACCATAAAACATCCATTCTGCAACCCACCTTGACTTGACATTTTAGGGTATAGGCAATAGACGGATATCCTTATAGCTCCTAGAGACTTTAGGATATTTTTTCTTTCAAAGAGTATTCCCTAAACTTCTTGGCTCTAAATGTACATTTGACCTTTCTAGGGAAGGAGGATGCTAACCTGAAGTCTTTGGTCTCTAAGCTTTAAAAAAAAGTCTGTGCCTTTAAGCTGGAGAAGAGAAGGCTTGGAGGGTATATGATGATAGTTCTTCAAATATCTGAAGAGATTTCATATGTCAGATGAGGCAGAATTATTTTGTTTGGTCTCTGAGAACAGAAGAAGGGTGTCTCCAGGGAGACAGCCTTTTGCCTCAGTGTATGAGGGAAACTCCTTACCCCTTAAATCCATCCAACAATTGAATAGTCTGCTGTGGAGGTGGGTGAGTTCCCTGTCACCGAAGGTATTTAAGCAGAAAAAGGATTATTACTTGTTGGGGATGTTATAGCTCTTAACAATTTTATTTGCGGTTTTCTTGATAGAGATACTGGAGGGGTTTGCGTTTTTTCCCCACCTCATTTTACAGGTGAGGAAACTTAAGGCAAACAGGATGAAGTGCCTTTCCCAGGGTCATGTAGTTAATAAGTGGTCCAATTTGAACTTGGATTTTCCTGATTTTAGGTCTTGTGTTCTCTAGCCACTGAGGTACCTGCCTACCCTGGGGATGTTTTAGAAGGGATTGTTTCCTCACACGGGTCAAAATTGGAAGAGAAAGTTTTCAATTTTAAGATTCAGTGATTTGATGAGTCTCTGATCTCTGTTCTTTTCATGTGTTTAGAAGGGAGGAAGGGATAGCTTAATAGTGTATTGCAAGCAAGGGGATGGGAGGGGACTTCCTTATAGGAGCCTAGCAGTGGTGGGATCCTCCCCCACTGACAGCTAATCTCTGTCCCCTTGGAACTTAGCTTGATGCCCTCTTTAGCAAGGGGCCCCAGATTTCTGATTTTGTCCTGTTACTCAGGAGTCCACAGCTGCTTGTCCAGTCTTCCCACAGTGTCCATATGCACCCCCCATGTTTTCCAGCCTTTCCCCCTCCCTGCAGCTGACACAGCAGCAAACAACAAGAACCGCATCTCTCAGTGGCAATCCAAAGTGTGGTGGAACCGTAGTTTGGAAAGTGTCTGAAGTCCAAGAAAGAGGCCACCATATGTGGCCAATCATGTGTTTACAAGTAGGAAGGGACAAGCTGGGCTGATGTGAAGCTGAAACTAAAGAGCAGAGGGTGGGTTTGGGGACCCTGGTGAATTTTAATTGTTGGCTCTTTTTGTACATTACATAGATACACTGAAATTGGGGGATGAAAAGGCATCATGACACGATTAAAATAATAGAGGTCCTTGACCCGAAGCACTAATAATCCAGCTATAGCAATAAAAGAAAATATTCTATGCAAATAACATAATGAATATACCTTTCTCTCCTCGGTGCACCTGTAGAGAATCAGAACAATGATGATAAATGACTCAGAAACAGAAAGTTTCAGAAGATGCACTAGTAGAAATTGGGAAATATATGGAGAATAGAAATATTACTAAATAATCGCAATTTCAGAATAAAAATAATTAAATGAAATAAAATAAGAGAAAAAAGAGTTCAGCCCAAACTGACCCAGACATAATTTTATAACCAGGGTAAATTATCCCATTTAAGAAAGATTACTTTGGGGAAAAGAGGGTTAGTCATTTTAATTCCTACTATCTCCTTTCTGACAGTCCTTAATTGGGTACCTTAGGGTTTCTAAATGCTCTATAATTGATACATACTTTCATAGAGCATTTGTAACTTTAGGCTGGGAGCTCCCCCATGGATGAAGGTAAAACAATTTTAAGATGCAGGTCAGGTCAAAAATGTTTTAAAAATCCTCATGTTTTACTTCACTCCTTGAAGTAAGTTTGATACTATAATTGAAACGCAAAAATTTTGATGGAACCTTACTCTTTGATGGAAGAAAGAGCATTAGACTTGACTTCAGAAAATCTGGACTCTGTTTTTGATCTTCATATACCAGCTATAGTAACCAGGCCTTAGCAGAGTGAGCAGAAATGGTGCTGGCTTGAGCACTGACTAAATGTGTTCCAATCCTATCTCTGCTAATTATTAGCTAATTGATCGAGGATTAATTTTTCTGGACCTTGGCTATAGAATGAAGGGATTAGAAAGGTGACCTCTAAAGCAGAAGGTCAAACACACAACCTATACCCTTTCCCAGTGCTATGGAGCCAGATTAAAATGCAATTGGGAAATAACAGAACAAATAAAAATAGAAAATTGTTGTTTAGTTGTTTCTCACTTTTTGTGACCCCATTTGGGATTTTCTTAGCGAATAGTGATTTGCCATTTCTTTCTCCAGCTTATTTTACAGAGAAGGAAAGTGAGGTAAACAGGGTTAAAGGACTTGCCTAGGATCACATAGCTAATAAGTGTCAGAGACCATATTTGAACTCATGAAGACAAGTGTTCCTGAAACCAAGCCTTGAACTCTATGCATTGTGTTGCCTCCCTGAATGGAATATATGGTATTAATATGTGATTTTCTCAGCCAATATGTGAATTGTAGGAATCCTTATATATGATTTCATGTTTTTATTTGCTCTAATGTATTAATTCCAGCTCTAAATATTGGAATTTCAACTAGATTCAATAATCCTCAGCAGGATCTTTTCGAGTGCTTGATATACTTTGTCATCAGTAAAGATTAACTTTACATTTACTGAAGTTGAGCAAACAACTAATAGCAGTGAATGAGATATGGTTGGAAATGTATTTGCTGTATGATAATGGGCCAATAATTTAGTCTCCCTGCTGTGTCCTTCCAACTCTTCTCGCCTTTGTGGGCAAACTTTTCAGGAGGGCCATCGACAGCGGCGCTGTCACTCTCTCCCCTCTCCCCCTTCTTCTCTCACTACAATCCAGTTTTGACTCATCCTTTCAGCCCAGTGCTCTCTCCAGAGCCACCAATCGCCAGATCCAGTCTCCTGGTTCTTCTCCTCCTATCTATCAGACCTCTTCTCCATCTTCCTATTGGATGCTTCTCTCTTTAACTGGAGATGTTCTACGGGCCCTGCATTGACCTATCTACCTTTCTTCTTCTATAATGCTTCGCTTGGTAACCTAAGTATAAATATGTACATATATGTATAAACACACATAAAGTATATAAATATAAGTATAGATATATTAAATTATGCATTAAATATAATTCCCATAGATTTAGTTATCCTTGCTGTGCTGATGATTCTCACATCTACCCTCCTGTCCCAGGCTCTCTGCTGACATCCACCTCTCATCTGCATCTTTTCAGACCCCTGAAGTTCAGTCCAAAGCTGAACTCCTTCTCTTTTCCCCTCAATGCTCCTCGGCACCTTCCCTATAAGGTAGAGGTAGCCCCAATCCCTCAGCTCCTCAGACTCCCTACATGGATCACATCTTCCACTTGTCAGTGTTTCTCATCACTTCACCCCGTTTTGCCCGATAGGTGCCTGCCACCTTTTCCACATCTCTCTAATATCCCCTTTCTCCTCTAGGACAGTGACTGGGCAGACCTGTATCACTAAATACTTGGATTATTGCAGCAGCCTAATGTTAGCTGTCTGCCTTACCTCTTTACCCACTTCAATCCACCCTGCATTCAGGCAGCAATGGGCAAGTTTGATTGTCAGCCCTTTCTCCCATCTCCTCATTAAACTTCAGTAGTTCCCTATTGCCTCCAGGATCAGAGGCCATCAGCTCCCTTGCTTTACCTTGCTAGTCTTATACTTGACTCCTCAACAGACACTCTTGGTTTCAGGGACAGGGATCTCTTTGCAGTTCTGTGAAAGAGATACTTTATCTCTTGGCTCTGACTTTTTTGTCTCCCTCCCAGAGGGAATGCTTTTTCTCTTCATTTCTGCCTAATATCTCCTGGCTCCTTTAAGTCTCAACTAAAATCCCACCTCCTACAGGAAGCCTTTCCCCAAGCCATCCTAATTCTATTGCCTTCCATCTTGTGTTTGTGTATATCTGTTTGCTTGATGTCTCTGCCATCAGATGTAAATACCTTTGGGTTAGGGACTGTCTCTTGCTTCTGGCACACAGTAGGCACATAATAGATGCTTATGAACTGGATATTGTATTTATCCTCTATGTGACTTTGGGCAAGTAATTTCTCTTTTTCTAGCTTCAGTTTTCTCTCCTCTAAAATGAGGAGGTTGGTCTAAGTGGTTTTAAAGATTTTAAGCTGTAAATCCAGCTGCATCATTTTAAAAATTATTGCTTTATAAGAAATAACATTTAACGCCAATATAAACAACCAAACTTGTTTATTAACTTTGAACATTTAATTGATTCCAGAACAGGTAAAGAGCTTCCTTCTAAGGATTCATCACAGTTTTTGTTGAATTATTATCATTCACTTGTCATCATATGGTCCATAATGATTACGTACTCTATCCTTCTGGTTCTGTTTTTTTTTTTTCATACCATGGATCAGAAAGATCTTGCCAGATTCATTTATATTCATCATAATTTTTCTTCTTAATTATATCATAAAATCTAGTCTTAGATACAAACTAACCATTTGGCCATGCGCAAGTCACTTAAACTCTGTTTTATAATTTCCTCCACTATAAAGTGGGGTCCTCCTAGCACCAATTATGTATGACACGATGTGCAATGTTTTACAGTCATATAACCCCACATCTACAAAGGAGGGAAGGAGGTGAATTTTCTCAAATTTTTTTTTCTGAATCTAAAGCTTGTGACCAAAGACTTTTTAAAGACAGACTATTATGCTCATTTAAGGTGTTTTCTAGGGTCTATGTTTATTTATATGTGTAGTCAGTTATTACAAAGATACCAAATTAAAAAAATGTCCTGTTCAAAGTCTAAGGAGAAGATATATTGTCTATTATGAGAGAAACTCTCCAGTGGTTCCTGTCTAGAGTTAACATTGTGCTGATTTTATTAAGTCCTGGGAACACTGCAGTACTTCCTCAATGATAGAAAGAAAGAGTATTTATTATGCATTTACTATATGTTAAGTACTGCATTAAGTGCTGAGGATACTAATATAAGAAAGCAAAACAGTTTCTGCTCTCAAGGTCTCCAATACATAAAGGATAGTTAGAAAGGATAAGATAGCAGAACTTTGGAGGGAGAAACCTGTTTGTGATGTGGAGATTACCAAGAAATATGAAGGAAACCAGATAAGGTCCAAGTTCTCTGATCCCAGAGTGGTTCCAGAGGCTAATTGTGCCTATCACTTTTGACCTGCCCATTATCACTGATGGGAGGAGTCAGAGGAAGGCTGTGGGGAGGCTTGGAAATGTTAGCCCAAGTGATTATGGGAAGAAAATGAGATGGAAGCCTCAAAATAAGGCAAAATCTTATTAGTCAGAGCTCAAGATAGTTCTGGGAGTAGAATCAGTGAAATCTATCATCATTCAAGTAAAGTAATTCTAGTTATCTACTATGGAAAAATAAAATGGATAAAAAAGCTCAGTGAACTAATCAACAGCCTATTAAAATATTACTACATTAATGTATCTTGGGCTGACCTGGCAGATTGACAAGAAGATGATCTCCAAATGGAATAGGGTTAAGAAATCCTCTTTTTGTGCAGTCCTTTCAATGATAGCAACCTGTTGGCTATATTTTCAATGGAAATGTCTTCCTAAATGATTCTCTATGGTCGTAAATCATGAATACCACGATCTAAGAACAATCAAAATTGCAAGGAGCAATAGAAACATACATGGTGGACCTAAATAGGCTTTGATATAGTTTGAATGGCTATTTATGTATGAGGGGTAAAATAAGAGACATAGTCAAGTTTATATACGATTGGGAAAAGAGATGGTTTGGGACTGGCATGTAAGAATGAGTGATGGACAGTCCAACTGCTGTACTGATATTCATGAAATATTGAAATGATCAGCGAATGAGCTCAAGGGCATTGGTGAAATACTCTATATAAGCGCTGCAAAAAAGATGGAGACAAGACTTGGGAGAAAAAGGGGTGGAGGTGTCACAAAAATGAGCAGTTGAATTAGTGCTGAGAAAATCAATGATCTGTTAAGTGTCCCTGATATAATGCCTCTCCTTTTTTTTTTATTTATAATTTCTATTAGTCAGAAAACATTTATTAAGTGCCTACAATGTACCAGACATTGTGCTAAGTGCAAAAAAGTATAAAGAGAAGCAAGAGACAGTCTCTGCCTTGAGGAGTTCACATTCTCAGGGGGGAAACAACACACAATTATTTCACCATATATGTGAGGGATATTGGGGATAATCAACAAGTCAAGGTACTAATGCACAGAAAAAGGAACTTAATTGTAGTTTTACGCAAGATAGATAACTAAGACTCTTGGCTCTCATTGTCATACAGGAGAATCACCTTTCCCAGAATACTTCTTTAAAAGTACCTCTGTTAAGTGCCTCATTTAATGGAATTAGAGAATGCTGGAGATGGACAGCTCTGGAGATCTTTGGATGCAACCCCTTCACTTTCAGATGAGGTAAGTGAGGACTCTGGAGGTTTAAGTGACTTGTCTCACTCAGGTCATGTAATCCACATACTGCATCCCTAGCACCCAACTCCAAAGCTGGGGCTCTTTCCATTAAAACATACTGCCTCTGTAGTAAACCTCAGCAGATGGTACAATCCCTGACTGACACTGTGTTTTGTGCTATACTAAATAATATTGTACAAATGTTTCCAGTACATTTTACGTGTCTCTTGCTAAAAGTTCTGCGACACTGAAAGATATATACTCTATACTTGAAAAAGTCTCCACTGTGTAATGGTACAGTCCCTTTAAATCAGTTCAGTTACAGGTACCTCAAGTACTGTAAAAGCATGTGCTTTCCTACTAGAGAATTTGTTCCCTTTTACCAATTTTTAATAGTACTGAAGGAGATGTCTACTTACATCGTTTAAATCCTTCAAACTGATCTGTCTGGAAGAGAAAGAAATATATGGTTACATAAAATATTTCATAATAATCAAGCCCAAATTATTCCAAGTCCTTAAAAACTTTGATTACATTTTCATTGCCAAATTAATAGCCCTTGGTCTGGGGAGAAATTTATAGGTGCTATATAAGTAAAGCCAGGTTATTTTTCCCATAATTTTCTTGGAGAAAAAAGTTATGATCTGCTATAAAAGGTGGTGACAGAAATGAAATTAATCATGAGAAATATAAGATGTCCAAGTTCATTCGTTTGGGAGAATTTTAATACCTTCATCTTTCCTTCTGACATTTTGTTCACCATGTCCAACTTCATTAGAAAAATCGTGCTCACTCCTGTCACCATGGTTTTAAAGCTCCTAGTTATTCACTTTGGGGAAGTGTAAATAGTTTTCAAAATGAAACTGTCAAACCGGGCAGAATGGGAATGATAAAATGTTAGAGCTGCAAGCTATCCAAGAGAAAAAGATCATCAGGTTCAGTCAGAAGAACTGGATTCTTGTCCCGTCTCTGTTACCTACCAGGTAGATCCCTGGGCAAGACAGTAAATCACCCAAGCCTCAGTTTCCCCATCAATTTTCCCATCAGTCACATTTCTAGCACTAAGGTTTTCTCAAGTGTTAACATCTGCCTTTAGAGACTGAGCTTAGAGAGCAAGTTTCACAATACCAGGCGACTAAGTGTCATAGGGAGACAGTATTGATCCATCTGCCCTGTGCTCCCCGAATGCAGGCTAGTGCTGGAGCCAGTGGGGATGGTGATGGTTACCCTTCTGTGTATGTATCTTTATCCCTCTCTGAATTGTCTCCGTTTCTCTCTGTCTCCTCTTTCCCCCCTCCTCCTCCCTCTCTCTTGAGAGAGAGACAGAGACAGAGACAGAGAGAGAAGGGCAGAGAGAAACACAGAGGGAGAGAGAGAGGAGGAAGGGAAAGAAGACAAAGGGGAGAGGGGAGAGAGAGAAAGAGGAGAAAGAATGAGGGAAAGAGGAAGGAGGGAGAGAGATACAGAGAAACAGAGACAAAGACAGAGAGACAGAGACACTCCTGGGTCAGAGGGGTGCTTGGGAAGATCTCCTGGTGGAAGTGGGAGGGGGTGTGGGGGGCAATCAGGCTTTAAAGCTGCCGAAATTTAGCTTTCAACTCACTCCTCCTTCCCCTCCCGCCCTCAATGTCGACCCACCCGGGGAGAAAGGAGCCCCTCTCCCAGCAGGAGGGTGAGGCTGGAGGCCGGGAGGACTGCCATTGATGCAGGTGCTTCTGGATGCAAATCAGGCCCTAAATAGAGATCGCTCCTGGTTCCCATTGCCCTCAAGCTAGTCAGTTTTCTCTAGAGAGGTTCTCTGGGGGCTGCTGTGGGCGTAAAGACCCACGAACCTAGGATGAGGGGAGTGGGACAGCAGAGGGAACTTGTGCTGTCTGAGCTAGGGTAAAAGTCAAGACTGCCCACGAAAAGGCTTTGTTTAGAATAAGCTAGAAAAGCTCCACTTTTGTGCCTTCCCTCCTCTCCCTCCCCCTCCCTTCCTCTCCCTCCCCTCCCTTCCTCTCCCTCCCCCTCCCTTCCTCTCCCTCCCCCTCCCTTCCTTCCTTCCCTCCCCTCCCTTCCTTCCTTCCCTCCCCTCCCTTCCTCTCCCTCCCCCTCCCTTCCTCTCCTTCCTTCCTTCCTTCCTCCCCTCCCTTCCTTCCTTCCTTCCTTCCTTCCTTCCTTCCTTCCTTCCTTCCTTCCTTCCTTCTCTCCCTTCCTTCCTTCCTTCTCTCTCTTCCTTTCTTCCTTCTCTCCCTTCCTTCCTCCCTCCCCCTCTCCGTCTTTCCATCTCCCTGTCTCTCTTCCTCCTTCCCTCAGAAACCTATCCCCAGGTTAAGCGGAATACAACAAAGTGTGTCCTGGAGACCCAGGGAACATTTAAGGACTTTCATGACTTTCAAGGTAGTTCTGCTGTTCACAGGATGTAGCCTCGGCTATAATTGAGTCCGAAGAAAGCAGAACCGGGCCTCTGACTTGGCAGTCAGCCATGGGCTCTCAGGTCCCTCTGGCCGTCCTCCATTCCTTCTAGGTGACCCCATCTCATTTCCCCCCTCAGCCCCTCTGCGCAAGCTCTCCCTGGCGCCTGCTGGTGCAGATCCCCCAATGCAGCCTATTCACACCTGCGCTTGTTCCAGATCTCAGCTTAGGAGCCGCCTCCTCCCGACAAAAACCCGGCCCACTGGATTCCCCTAAATCTTTATTTCCTTTGCGTACTAGATCTCTCTGGGATTTTTGGTTTTGTATCGTCCCTCGCCATAAATTGGGAATTGCTCACTATTTACCACTAGCGGCCCAGAGCCTTGCTTGTGCAACAAATTACCGGATCCCTTACAATAAGCACAATGTCAAGAAGGGACCCTGCGCGATCGAGTCTTGTGAAATGAAGCTAAGATCCGTCGTTCGGCCGGGCAGGAGGGTGCAGGACAAAGAGCCCCATTGAGAGGGCCGCGTCCAAGCTCGGGCTCCTCCCGCTCGGTGGCCTTTGGCCAGCCCCGGCCTCCCTGGACAAATTTCCGCTCCTGCAATGCAAGGCTGCTCTCCATGGTCCCTGGGGGCCCTTCCTGCTCCCTGACTCTTGTCGCAGTGGTGCAGCCCCAGGTTGGAAGGCGATGGACTTGGATCCAGTTCTGGCTGTACTAGAGCTGGGCAATCCTGGGCAAACTCTCCGAATTTCTCCTCAATTTCTCCATCCCCAGAACCAGAGGACTGGGTTGGCTGTCCGGGAAGGACCCTTCAGCCGCCAGTCTTGTGAACCTGATCACATCCAGAGCATCTTGTCTTGCAGCTGGCTCTGCAAACCAGTGGTCTCTGCCTGAGGGTCTCCCCAGCCTGAGACTTCTCCCTCTCCCCCAATCAGGACCCTCTGCATATCCCCTCCCCCTCCCCCCCCAACCAGGAGGGAAAGGCTCAAGTGAAGGCAGCACAGATTGGAAGGCCTATGTGGGCTTGGGAGCTGAGATCAAAGATGCTGCCCATGGAGCGGCTCTAAGGGGCCTTTTGATCCTCTGTGATCTGCATTTAGCACTTGGCAGGCCTGCTTAATGAGGGACCAGGACCTGCTTTTTTTCTCAGCTACCATCATCAAAATGTAGGGCCAGCGTGTGATCCTTTACATGAGTTTCGTAGTTTAGAAAGCCCATGCATGTTTAATCCTTCTGAGCCCTCTGAGATGGATGGAATATTCCCAATTTAATGATCAGGAAATTGAGATTCAAGAGATTAGGGTCATGTATGGTCCCTTCCCCCATCAGTCAGTTACAGAGCTGCTTTTATAATGTTTGATTCCCAGCTCAGCCTTGTCTCTGTTAAATCCATATCACCTAAACAGTCAAGCCCTAGAAATAAAGCCAATGGCTCACCCAGTGCTACTCCCAATCAAGAGAATAATTACAGTTGGGGAGAACAATGAACATCGCTGATTCTCTATATTCTTAGAAGGGATCTAGCTTAAGACACAACATTCCCAGAGTCAAATTAACCATAGCTCCTGTTTCTGTAGTCAGTTAAATTGTACAAAGCAACTTTCCTTTCTGCAATACTCTGAGACATATTATTATAATTGGGGTTGTAATATATCATTATAGGGTCAGATATTTACATCTATATTGATATATCTATATAGCTCTTTGCAAACTTTAACATGTTACGTAAATGTTGGATAAAATTTGTTACTTTATAGCGATTTTTTTTTACTATGACTCTCATTTTAATGAGCCGCCCAGCGATGAGTCTGTAATACTTTGTAAATAAGGAATTGCATAGAAGTGAGATAAGGATGTCATTGACCAGACAAGATGACGCGATGATGAGTAGGCACTGGCATTGGGACGTCAAGAGTCCTTGAGTGCAAGTTGGGTGAACTAATTGTTGTGAACTTATGGAAATCATGGATGTGTGATGGAATGGGCAGCAGGATTGGATTTGGGGTCAGGAAGAAGCAGGTGTGATTTCTGTCTCAGATACTGATGAATTGTAGGATGATGAATTGATTAACCTTGCTCAGTCTGTCGCTTCATTCCTAAAGTGGGGATGGCAATCGTCCTATAAAACAGGGTGGTTGTAAGGATCTAATGAAGAAACAGGTACAAAGTTCTTCATAAACGTTAAAGTTCTATTTCAACGTTAGTATTCTTCTTCTTGTTGTTGTTAATGGCAGCCTGTATCATTGGGGAAGGGAACTCCCAAATGGAAGGGGCCCCAGACCCCTTAAAGTAGCTCCATTTTAAAAATATGAAGGCTGAAGACTAGTGAGATTAAATGACGCCTTCAGAATCACATAGCAAGTAAATGATAGAGCCAAGATTTGAAGCAGTTTTCTGGTGCTGAGATTTATATTCTTTCCAGAATAACTATTATTTAGCATCTCAGGTTACAAATTATTTCCACATTCATTTGTTCATTGGATCCTCATAATAAACTCATGAGGTGGGTTGTACAGGTATTATAGTTCCTATTCTTAAGATTAGGAACTGAAAATCAGAAAAGTAATTTGTTCACAATCGAAAGCTTTGCAGGATTTTAGAGCTAGTCTTGAAAGGCCTCTCAGGAGAACATTTAGTCTGACCCTTTAACTTTAGAAATAAAAAAACAGATTTTGAGAGGGTCCTACGTAAGATTTTAGAGTGAGCAAATGGCAGAACTATGTCCTCTAACTCCTCAATGCTACCTTCGCCTGGGAATCCAAAAGGATGAACATTTGATTTGTTGGTGCCTCCATGAAGGGTATTTCTACTCTCCACACTAGACAGGTTTCTTCTTGTGTTGTACCTGATTCTTTGTGACCCCAATTGGGATTTTCTAGGCAAAGCTAAAGTAGAAGTTTACCATTCTCTACTCCTGCTCATTTTTCAATTGAGGAAATTGAGGCAGACAGGATGACTTTCCCAGGCTCACACTGAGACCAGATTTGAAAATGAGGAAGATGAGTCTCTCTGACTCCAGGCCTGGTACTCTATCTACTTTGCCAGCCTCTCCCCTCCAAAAAGGGATGAACAAAGCCGTAGAACATTTTTAAAGTCTTAGAACATGGAAATACAGAACTTAAAGTTCATCTACTCTAAACCTTTTTTAAAAAGCAGGTTTAGAAACTGAATCCGAGAGAGAGTCAAAGACTGACTCCATTTAAGCCACTAAGAGGCTCAGGCCTTCTGCTTCAAGTCCAAAGCTCCTGTCACCACAAGTCATGCTGGCCCAGGGAATCTAAATTGCTTTGGAGATATATTCTGTGGTGAAATAGCAGAAAGGGAGCTATTCCTATACCCTAAAGAAATTCATTAAAAATCTTTTTTGTAAGTCTCTTGGGGAGATGCTGCTATTTGGACTTGTTGCATTTTTTTGACCACAGCAGGGTAACAAATATTTTTTGAGTGATGAGAAAAACGATCTATTGTGGACATTTAATATTAGAGGTCCGGATTTTCAATATCTCTTTGTCAAAAGAGCAATAACATTTTTGACAAATGTGTTTTCCCGTGATGTTTTCACTTACTGAGATTTAGTGATTGGGAATTTAGAAAGTCTACCAAACCTAAAACAAATTCCTTCTAGTTTGTGACTGCAGCTTCCCGATTCAAGGGAACCAGCTGAATAAACTGTGATCATGTCTCTTTCTTGGATGGCTATAGGATATCAAGAACAAAGCAGAGGATTTTCAAGAAAAGAAATCTGGGTGTGAATTCTGGTTCTTTTTTTTTTTTTTTTTTACTGTAGGCAAATCACTCAACACCCTCATCTGACAAGTGGGAATAAATATCTTTGACCTGGTCACCTCATAGGAAATTACTTTGTAAACTGTAGTTATTTAAATGTGAATAGGAATCACAGAGAGTTTGGAAGGACTTCAGAGAACACAGAGTATGAATCACTCTTTTCAATGTGGGGCACAGTGCCTTGTACCTAATAGATGTTCAAGGAAGTCTTTTGGATTGAATCTTCTCTTTCAATCACCTCATTTTACAAATGAGAAAACTAAAGCCCAGGGAAGTTAAATGTTGATTAGTCTTCTTAGTTAAGTGTTTATTATTAATGCTTCTTGGTATTTTTTAACAGAAACTTTAGTTTTGGAAAGGAATTAGGTTGACATTTTCCTAAGATCATTTTTCAAGTGGTCACAATTCTTGTAAATCTTGTAAAGATGTGTTGAACTGAAACTTAAGGTAGAAGGCAATAATGACCATTGTCTGTGCTGTGTACAACTCAAAACTTACCTGGGGATCCTGTCGTCTTTTAGAAAATCATTTCTTTGGTTTAGAATGACTCGACTGTTTTCTGGTTCAGGAGGAAGGGGTCGATATTTCTTTGGAAGGGTATTTGGAGGCCTGTCATTATAGAGAAACAAAACAAAATTAATTTGGAAGATTGCAAGATTTTTAAAGAAATAGCTCTTACAAGATAGGAAACGAGACTCTCCACACCAGCATCAGTTGCTCTTTCACAGCCATGAAGAAATGTCAAGAGGATTATGGACTTTGGAGATTTATGGCTTTCCACCCTCACCAGTTGAAAGTTCATTCCACATCCCCTTTGTGTTGTTGTTGTTGTTGTTAACTTTCTTTGAAAACCTCAGGCTCATTCTTATGACCTTATTCTTTCTTTTATTTTCTTTAAAATGTAAGGTTAGCAAGCCCATGCCAAATATAACAGAAAAAGCAGATTGTCCATGGCATTGTAAATCTCTATTATGTACAGCTTGCTTTCCCTTTTAAGAATATAATCAATTCAACATAAGACATTCAAGGGTGTTTAGCTTGTCTAACTTTTATTCTAATCTATTTCATTCTGTGTATGTAAAAATACTTGTAAAATTCTCTTTCATCTTTCCTTCCCTCCCTCCCTTCCTCCCTCTCTTCCTTCCTTCCTTCCTTTTTTCCTTCCTTCCTTCCTTCTTCCCTCTCTCCTTTTTCCTTTCCTTCTCCCTTCTTTTCTTCTCTTTCTCTCTCTCTTTCCTTCCTTCCTTCCTTCTCCCATTGTTTTCAATTACCTCACTAAGAAAAAGAAAAGAAAAAACCTTGTAGCAAAATTTCTATATATGTTATGTTAAAAAATGTTTGTCCCATTCTGCAATTTGAAGCCATCAGCTCTGTGTTAGGAGATGAGTAGAATGCTTCCTTATTGGTCCTTTGGAATTGTGATTGGAATTGCATTAAACACAATTCTTTCCGTCCTGATTCTTCCTACAAGACCATACTATTGTATCCTTCCTCTTTCATCTTCTTTTACTTCTATCCCATGAACACGCCTTCTGTTTTGTAAACTGGTTGGTGAGTTCCCCGGCTTCCATATTTGTCTCTTTAGACAATTGGCCCCTTTTATTCCTTATCAGAATTGGTTCCCTGGATGTTGTCAGAATTCCATTTCTGAAGAGCTTCCCTCTCCCTGGGCTGATTTCCTTAGTCAAAATTTTAGTTATAGGATCTTAACTAAGTCTAACTCTGTAACCTCTAAAATCTGAGTTATCAAGAGAAGGAGAAGTGTTTTCATGAAAAAACAAATATATTTTGAGAGTCTTACCGAGGAGGTGGCAAAGGATTCTAGAAAAAAAAGAAATAGCAAATAGTATAAATGGGAGTAGTGACAATCTAATTGTGTCTACATTTTATAATAGACAAATACAAGAATCTTAAGATTTACAAAGCAGTTCCCTCAGAAGAGCTCTGTGAAGTGGCAAGTACTCTCTCCCAACCCCAAGTAATTATCTTTTCTCAAAGTAAGTGTGTGTGTGTGTGTGTGTGTGTGTGTGTGTGTGAGTGTGATTTTACTTATCTTTGGGCATATTATTTCCCCTCAGGAGAATATAAGCTGCTTGGGGATAGGGACTCTCACTTGTCATTATATCCCCACATGATAATTTGCTTGATTTACTTTATGTAATTGAATCAAGGCAGGCAGTTTAAAGATTATTATCTCCATCTTACAGATGGGGAAACTGAGGCTCAGACAGAAGACAGTAATTTGCTTCTGCTCACAGAAGAGTAAACATCAGTCACAGCTAAGATTCACAGCCTGTTCTTGGAATGCCAATTCCTATGCTTTCTCCCCACTGTCCGAGTCATGTAAATCTAGCAAACAGAATTTCCTCAAAGCTCAGCAATGGGCATTTAGCCTCCCATCCTTGTTGCCAAGTGGAAGGGCATCTGCTCCTCACTGGCAACGCTTCTGCTTACCTGGATTCCTCTGGCTTCCCTCTCTCCTGAAAAAGAGCAACAGAACACACCATTGAAACGCTGGCAATATAATAGCGAGTCATTCGTCCCTGGGGGTATCATCATGTTCTGTGCCTGGAGAGAAGGTGGAGGGCTCTCTTAGGGGCAGTGGGTCCTGCTGGACCCAAAGCCGGAGCGCAGGCATCCCGATCCTTACTCTGTACTCAGAACTTGGGATCGGCAAAGTCACTGCCCACCTCAGGCTCTCAATTTTCTTTTCTGTAGAATGAATGAGCTGGGCTAGGTGACCTCTAACATCTTTTCTTGGCACTCAATTTATGATTCCCTTAGTTTTTGTGGTTCAAACAGGTGAAGCCTGTTATAATTGAGAGTCCTAGAATTAGAAAACGTGAATTTAAATGCTGCCATCACTGCCAATATGTGTAAGTCACATATATATAAATGCTTAATAATTAACAAAAAGTAATGAGGATTTTAAGAGAATAAGAAGCAATAAAATTCATTCCTTTTTCTTTAAAAAAGCTCTTTTTACCTTAATACACAAAAGGCATATTTCCATAGACAAAGTAAAACAGAAAAAGTTTGCATATGAAACTGAGAATCTTTTTTTTATGACAATAAACTTTAGGCCAGTAGAACTTCTCAGGGAGACTAGAGCCCAATTAAAATTTAATTTAAAGTAAGAAAATACAACATAGATGTTAATTTGTGATTATCTAAGTCAATAAGTCAATAACTCAGAGATGAGTTTCTATTTGAGTCTGATGTCACTGATAAACAACTTGCTTTTGAAAAAAAGAACATGATAAATTTAAAATGTTTCTTTTTACATTGTCCTGCTTTCTGTATTTTTTGATAAAAGTTATTCTTCTTGGTAATATGTGGTTCAGTGGGAAAAAAATCTCTGTATTAGATTCCAGGAGACTTGAGCTCTTCTTGTCCCGGTCTGGCTACAAGTGGCTTGTGTGGTCACATTCAGCCCAACAATGGTTTAATCTTTTCTCTGAGTGGAACTCTGCTCCAACCTTGGGGAAGGTTCAAGGGTCAGATGCACCTTGCCTCCTCCGGATCGGAAGGGACTTTAGCAGCTCTCTGGATCTAGTAATATCAGAAGCTTCCCGCTACACTATAACCCATCGTGAGCATCCAGCCCTTGCTTGAAGATTTCCCGCGAAGTCCAGGACAGGTCATGAAATACTTGCGAGGATAACTAGGCGCACAATAACGATAAAGGACTTGTGTACTGTTCTTCACACTTCAGTTCCTTTATAACAAGAGTGAAAGATGATTAGCGTTATTTTGGAGGCTTGGAGATGTCTAGTGATGGGCTCTTGGCTACAGGGAACATATCCGAGCACCCAATCCAGAAGAGTGAGTGTCCTTCTCACACAAGACCACTCCAGTTAGCGTAAGGAGAGCATGGGAAGAGTGCAGATTGCTGTGTCCTACCCAGGGGTGATCACGTCCACCAGAAGGATCAGCCCTGCAATCTCAGTCTTCCCATGTCTAAAATAGGGTGATGATGACGCCTACTTCTCAGGGATGTCAGGAGGAACAAAAAAGATCCTATTTGAAATACTTTGTAAACTGTAAGCCCATGGAAAGGCGAGTTATGATTGGAGAACTTCACCAAAAATGGTGGAAAGAGACACGCTATAAAGATGGTAAGGAGGCAGAAGGTAACAGGGCAAGTAGCTCGTTTTGGCTAACTGTAGAATATGGGGGAAAGGGTGTTGGAAATAAAGCCGGACCATTAGGCCATGTCAAGAAATTTTAATTTTATTTTGTAGGTACTAGAGAGCCAGGGAAGGGATGAGAATAGAGAAATGAAGGATCACACTGTTATAAACGTTTGCAATCATAGTTCTTCACCTGTTCCCCGAGGCTCATTGCTTCTGACCCAACAGCAGCCCCTCTCTCGCGGCTTTGCCGCTCCATGGCCCCGGGTGCCCCCCACCCACTCGGAGCCTCAGACGGGCCCCTGAGCCTCCTCCAGGAAGAGGGAAGAGCCGGGAGTCCGGGCCAGCACACACGGGAGCAAAAGTGGCTTTAGGAACCGAAGGGAGACTGATGTGACTTGCAGACCGACAAGTGGGTGAAAGGGAATCGGGTAACAAGGTAGCGACGGCTGGCTCCCGGCCGTCCAAGGCCAGCGAGAGCGGACTGGGAAGGGGCTCGCTCCTTTCCCGGGGAAAGGACAAGGCTGGCGGCACAAGCGCTACAGCAGCTGCTTGCTTAGGTTGCTCTTCCAAGTAGCTCTTTTATAAAAGAATGAAAAAGGTGCATTCAGAGTAACTGGCGCCAGCTTCTGCAGCCGAGACAGAGCTTTTTCCTGTAACCCCTGCCCTTCCCTGGCAGCCTCCCCGCATTTATGACTGAAATCCCGGTTTGTGTGCTGTGCTCTGAAACGCTGGGAAGGCCGCGTGGGCTAAGGAGGCTTCGGGGCTTTGTCTCCGGGGGTCGCCTTTGCGCCACCTGGTGGCCGAAAGGGCTTCGGCGCGCAGTGAGCAGGCCCCCGGCGGGGGATTTTCCGTGGGCGGGCCCGCTCCCCTGTTCCCGAGCCCATTGGTGTCAGACCGGCTGCCGCTCACGTGGTGCGTGACGTAGGTGGGCCTGCGAGCGTGGGCTGCTCCCCAGCAGGGCCAGAGTGAAACCCAGATCGGGGCTGACAGAGCCCGAGAAGCCTCTCCCAGAGACCCCCCCCCCCCCAAACCCGACCGCTGAGGGCCGGAACCGCGCCTCTCCCTGCCCCCCGGGCAGCCCCTTCTTCTCCTCATTGATGATTGATTGATTTTTGCGTTAGAAAATGTCCTTTTCTCCTCCAGCCCTTGTCCCCGGCGTCCTTCCCCAATGGCCGCCCCTTCCCGGGGCGAGCCCCGCTCTCTGGACACGGTCTCCTTCGTCACGCGGGGCCGGCGCCTTCACTGGAAAACATTTCTCTTCGTCCCCTTCCCCGCTTCCAGCACAGAGATCTCGTGATCCATCGGTCCGTGGGCACTTAGGGACTGTGCCAGGTGCTGGCTGTCCCAAGAAAGGCCGGAGGCGGCCCTTCATCCGGAGAAGCTCCCGCGCGTCTCTGAGCGCCTGCCTCAGTTTCCTCATCTGTAAAATGAGCTGCAGAAGGAACCACCGCGGATCGTGGCCGAGAGAACGGGGTCCCGGGGGTCGGACAGGGCTGAACCGTTACAAAAACCCCGAGCCAGGGTCCATGTTACAGCCACCTTTGTGTTTGCCCGAGTCAAAGCACGAACATACGAGGCCGGGGGAGGGGGAGGAAGAGAAGGGGGAACCATTCCGTCCACCTTTGCTAGCTGATGGAGCCCGAAGGCGGGAGCGGGGCAGGGGGAAGTGTCAGGAGTCCTGGAGACCAGACTTTGCTATTAGACAATTAACCTTTGGGGGCTTCGTTCATCTTGCCCTTTCGCTTTCCCAGTAAGACTTGAGCTGGGGGGAAGGAGGTGAACTTGATGCTCTTGGGACCAGCTCCAACATTTAAAGCCATCATGTAGTTTAGAACTGGTGATGGAGCCACATATGTCAGCCAGCCTTCAAGTGCGGAGTGCTTTAAAAGTATCTTAGAAGGGTACAGCTGGAAAAAACCTAGAACCTAGAACCTGGAATGTGGGGTGTGGGAGGGATCTAGAACACAGAATGTGGGATATTGGATGTGGAAAGACTTAGAACACAGAATCTGGAATGTGGGGTTGGAAGGGACTACAGAATGTGGAGTGTGAGAGGGACCTAGAACACAAAAGGTGGTGTGGGAGGGACCTAGAACATAGAATGTGGGATGGAGGCAGGATCTAGAACACAACATGGGATGTTGGATGTGGAAAAAGACCTGAACATAGAACCTGGAATGTGGGATGTTATCGTATCCAAACTCTTGAATTTAGAGCAGGTACCCCAAGAAGACTGGAAGTTACAGCACCCAGCGCCCCCACAGCTTCAGTGGGAAGAAGCTGCTAAACCCAGGGCAGGTAACTCGTGAGCGTCATTCTTGGTCTTCCATCAATGCTTTAAATTCCCTCGCAGATAAAGGAGTGGGCAATAGTGAATCGGGGAGACCTCACGGCTATGGGGACACAAGAGGGTCAGTTTCTGGAAAATAAAGTGGAGTAATTACAGTATGTTAACAATTTGGGCCTATCGCAGCCGTAACGTAGTGATGCTAGACAGAAATTAAATATTAAGACTTTCCATCTCTGTGATTAATTATGGATGGGACCAAATGATGAGAAGTTCTAGGGACGGAATTTTCTGTGCAGTTGATGAGGCCTGATACGGAAACCCCTTCAAGCAAGGACTTCGTCTGAGAGATGAGAGAATGGAAAAACTGAAAAGGGGTTTCTGCCGGCCAGCGAGTGATAAAGAGGGGAGGACTAAGTTTGGGATGATTTAGTCTGATCTCTCACCCTACAGTTAGGGAAACCGAGCTCAAATCACGATTTGCCTAAAATAACATAAGCTAGAGAGGATCTGAAGCCAGATCATTTGACCTGACTCGGGTGTCTGTGCTGTTTCATGAATTGGGAATTGAGTGATATCAGAAATTGGATGGAAGCTTTAGCCTAAGAGTGAAAATGAAACGTTCAGAATTCTCCTCCAGCAAGATGAAAGGGCAATGGGGGCCTCCCTCAAGGTAAATAGCTAAGGTTCTGAACTTCTCAGGCTGTCAGTTTCTAATCTCTAAAATGGGGACAAATATCTCGCAGGATTATTTACAGGAACAACTTGTAATAATAGGAGTAATCATATAGAATGCTAATAATCATATATAATGGCAATAGCATATAATAGTATGCCGTACTGCACATGTCTGAGCACACGCATGTATATGTGCACCCACGTTTGTTACAGATGTGTAACATGTGCTCGTAAAGTCCGCCCACATTCGACAGATTTACCCAGGGATGGGCTGGGGCCCTCATCTAGCCTGAGCTTGACTTAAACTGGTCCTAAAAACAATCATGATCAATAGTCACAAGAGTGGAACATCCCTCCCGGAGGAAATGGCTCAATGAACTTCAGCCCAAGAGATTCGGATAAAACGAAGTCAATTGTGAATTGCTAAAAAGTCCAGTGTTCTTCGGAACTTCTGGGGCCCCTGCTCCTTTCTTTCCTTTCCTGCCCTCCACCCAGGGACTTTAAATCTCCTGACAGAAAGTTTTGGCTTTTGCGATTTGGCAAAAAAGAGTTTGATCATGGGGACTATGAAGTGTTCCAGAGACTGATAGCATGAGGTTATTGGAATCTGTATTCCCTTTGAGTTCCTGGCATGTGTGTGTACGCACATGTGTGCATGTGTGCCGTACATTATGCATGAATTCCCCTTGTGCTTGTGGCCACGTCACAGGCTCCTGGGCCCTTTGCCTGTTCCTAGTGGAAGGTATTCTGCCCGTACCATCGAAACCCCAAGTTCAGTCCTTACTCCTCTCCTCTGGGTCCTCAAGGACAAAGGGCCGGCGGCACCAGCCCATGACAGTTGTCAGGTGCCATATAACAGCAAGCATCTGTCTTCTCTGCTTCTGTGTGCTAAGGGCCCTCCGATATCGGATATTCTAGGATCTCTCCATGCTCCAAGGTCCCTGTGGTTTTGGAATCCCATAATTCCATGCTGAATCTTCTTTATGGGAAGGAATAGATGGCTGTTTTATGTCTTAAGAACTTAGTTTTTCTCTGCGACGTCACCTGCACGTGACTTCATCACTGCGTTTTTTAATGGATCATTGCATTTTCCCCCTTTTGCAAATTCATTTTTGTGTCAGACATTCTTGTCATCTCGATGGAAAGTGCCTTTAGTTTTATGTTTTTTTGTTAAAACACAGGCCTAGGGAAAAAATTTTTTTTGCCTTGTTCTTCCCATCAGTGTCAGCACCTACTGAATCAGGGATCATTGGGCACTAGTGATATCCCTTTCTGAAAATGAAGCTCTCTGCTTGTATCCTAGGGACTAATCTTAGCTGATCACTGAATGTCCCAGAATGGACACTTTGGGAAGGGGAAGTTTTTATTCCATCAGTATGCAGAAAGCTGATTTCTGTACAACACTCCACAAGTAAAGACACGAGAAATTCTAAAAGTTGATGCAACCCTAGATAATGTCAAAATATAATGAAAAAATAGCATGAAAAAGACATTAACATAAACCTAAGTGCTCAACTTAATGACAAATATCACTGCAAAAGTCTGCCATTAGTGAAATCCACCAATATGTTTTCTTTTCCCATGACATTTGGTGAGAATGAATGAATTATCTGAGAATGTATTTGCATCAAAAATATGGTATTTTGTAATGAGTGTATAAATCATCTTAGCATTTTCCAGGCATTGCGTATGATCCTATAAATGGGGAATGTTCTGATTAATTTTCATCTCCCTCCTGTCTCATCTTTTTGATATCACCTTTCTATTCTTGGATCTTACTTGGAAATTGAGAAATGGCCTTTGTAGAAAAGATGCAGTTTGGGACAACATGAAATCGAATCCGGACTCTAGCACTGACTGGGCCTGTGCCTGCCTTTTGGTCAGTTTTATTTGACTTCTCAACTTCAGTTTATTCTTTTGTAAAAAGAAAATCATCAGACTTACATTCTGCCCTTCAAAACTATTTTCAGGAAGGAATAGGAGGCAATGTGCAATAGGTGAAACGATACTGGATCTGGGACCAAGGGGTCTGAGTTCAAATCTTCACTGTACCCCAAACATCTCAGTTTCCACGTGGGTTTAGAATAAACGAACCCCTAGATACCCTCCGCTGTAGGTTTCTCCAGGTTTCTATTTTAGGTCCTCTTCTCTTATCCCTCAGGTGATCTCATCAGCCCTCAGGCATCCTGACCTACTCTGTGGAGGATTCTCAGAGCTATTTATCCAGCCCTAACCTCTCTCCTGACCACCAGCCTCCCTTTTCCAAATCCCTATTGGATATCTCCAAATTGAACTTATAGAAGAGTTCTTCAGTGCAATCTACCCAAGACCTGGCCTCTTCTCAGCCTCTTTAGGTGTCCCGGGGCTCCCAATCTAGGAGGTGCCCCATTTCTTCACTCTCCGTAGCTGCTCATTCCGTTCTGTTGCTAAGACTTGTTGCTTCTCTTTTACAGAGACTCTTTTATGTCACCTCTTCCAGTTCAAGGCGCATCTGGGCTTCTTCAATAGCTTTCTGGCTGATCTACTTAGATAGCCTCCAACTACCACCCCCAAGCGATCTTCCTAAAACCAAGTCTCCCCTCCCTTCCCTTCCTTCCCAGCAATATGCCCCAGTGACTCCCTGCTATCTCCAGCATCAAATAGAAAGTTCTTGCTTTGGCTAGTAAAGCTTCCTTAGGCTGCCACTCTCCCTTCCACCCCCACCTCTGTGACCATTTTACTCTTTGCTCCCCTTCAAGGGCTCCGGGATCCCGGGATGCGGCAGCCCGGCTGCTCTTTGAGGGTCACCCTTCGGCTCCCGAGCCTGCACCTTTGCTGGCTCTGGCCGCTTGGAGCGCGCCAGCTTCATCTCAGCCACCTGGCCTCCGGGCTTCCTTAGACCCTCAGACCCTGCCTTCTGCAGAGGACTTTTTCTGGTACCCCTCATTGCACACCCCAGCATGGGGCGGACACCTCCACCAGTGGGAGCTCTGCGAGGATGGGGTAGCTCTTTTGTTTCCCCTTCTATCTCTAATGCTTAGAACGGTGCCTGGAGTACAAGAACACCCAGGAAATGTTGTTGGACCATGAAGCACTGGGTGCACACGTTAAAGATAGTTTTACAGGGTGAGTTCTAGGGCTTTAGCGGGAATATTCAGGCACATTGCTTTGGAGAAAGTTGTCACAAGGTGATTAATAAAAGAGACACTTTCTTTCCTTCCTTCCTTCCTTCCTTCCTTCCTTCCTTCCTTCCTTCCTTCCTTCCTTCCTTCCTTCCTTCCTCCCTTCCTCCCTTCCTCCCTTCCTCCCTTCCTTCCTCCCTTCCTTCTTTCCTTCCTTCCTTCTTTCCTTCCTTCCTTCCTTTTTTCCTCTTCCCCGCTTCCTCCTCCTCTTCCTCTTCCTCTCCTCCTCCTTCATCTTCTTTTTCTTCCTTCTTCATCTCCCTCTCCCTCTCCCTTTTCTTCTCCTTCTTCTTCTCCCTCTCCCTCTTCCTTCCTTCTCCTTCTCCCTCTCTCTCCTTTTTCTTTCCTCCATCCCTTTTTATTCCATTGTCTATCTGGGTCTCTTTTTCTCTCTCTCTAACACTTCCTTTATCCCTCCTTCTTTCTCTTACTTCCTCCCCTTTTCTGACTTTTCCACACACTCAGTAGTGGCTAGCCATGATTTTTACACACATAAAAACTCAGTTGAACAGCAGAGGCACAACACAGTCATATTTCATTTCCATGTTTCCCACATACATATTTACCTTTAAGATTTAGATCTCTGATATCTGCTAAAATCGGCATCTTCTCCTGCAAAACATATTATAAAACAATTAATCGTGATCTGGACTGCAGAATTAAGGACAGAAATCTACCAATCAATAGGTAGGCACTTAATATGTGCTACTGTGTACCAGGCAAAAGGGCTAGGCAATCCACATACAGAGACAAAGGAAAGATAGTCCTTGCCCTTTTGTGAGATTATATTCTCTCAGAGCAAACAGCATAAAGACATCAAACCTTCTATTCATAAGGAAATGAAGAATGAATAAATTACCATAATACATATAATTTAGGCCTCTGGAAAGTAACCCTGAATTCCGAATAAGCACTCAGCGAACTCACATAGTGTGGGGGCGGTGGTGATGGTGCTAGAAAGGATGGTTGTACATATTATGGTAATAGTAATTGCAACACTGAGAGCAGGTTGTTCAAGTTCCAGTCCAAATAGATCTGACTATTGGTGCCATATCTATCGGGCAAAGCTAACATGTTTTACCTAAAAAAGTCTCCCTTCCATGGGAGGAAGGAGGAAGGAACCTTCCATGATTCCTTATGATAAATGCCAGGTAAACCTGGCATCCTGAAGGCTAAAGCCAGTATCTTTTGCCAAGCTTCATGTATTAGAACAGTGAGAGAAGTACTATTTTAATAATTGAGTTAAGTATAAAGTTCATCTCCAGAAAATGGGTGGCCAGATGAAATTGTTTTTAATCGCAGAAATAATGGAAAGGAAATTATGAAGCTATGGAAGTACATACTCTAGAGGGAGTATGTACATTTATGGAATTAGGGATCAGAGATTAAGAAGGGACCTGAGAACCCATCTAGTCCATTCATTTTATGAAAGTAAGGCCCAGAGAAATTAACTAACTTTCAAAAGTCAGAGCGGAATAAATGGCATATCCAGAATCCCTACATTTTGAAATATTGTAGATACAGAGGGTAGACAGATGGGAGAGGCCCCGTGTGTGCTGGGATATCCCAGTAGTCCTGATATTTCATCCTTCAAAAGCCCTTTAAAGCTGCTGAACATGGCACAGGGAGAGAACGTAAAGGATGTTTGTTTCTGGTTTTTTTAGGGCAAACTTTGTCTTAATTTTGTCTTTATAACATCAAAGGCATTTCATACATGTTTATTAAATTGAAAGTAACTTGGGCCTTGGAAGTATCTGGCTCATTTATGAGGAATATTATGGTAGGAATTGTGCATTTGGAGTCAGGAAGATTTGGGGTGAAATTCTACCTTTGACACAAATGTTAAGATCATTGGGCTGCTAGGATCTTCAGTTCCTTCTCTAGAAAATGGGGAAAGTCTATCAACAGTATCCATTTTTCAAGTTATTGTGGGCCTCAAATTTGTCAAACTTGAAAGTGATAGATGTGTCGATGATTAAAATAACAACCATTAGTAGTCAGTTGATATCATGTGAAATTTAGAAATTGAACAATTCGAGAGGAGTGGGCGTACCATCCTGATTCACCGCGGTGTTATTTTTAGGTCCTCTTTCCCAACTTAGTTGCTTCTGAGATGACATTCAACTGCTGCCAACATCATGGCAGCAGGATATTAGTTAATTTTCTAGCATCCAGGCATCTGACAGGAAGCTGAACAGTTTTGCCAGAACGTTAAGTTACAGGGTCAGTTTAGAAGGGAGATGTAGCAAGCAGGACAGTTTTGAAGGTAATGAATAGAATATGTGTGCATATGAATAAACTTACATATATCTACATGTATTTGTACACCCATCTATATACATATAGGGTGGTACAAAATGGAGATTTATGGTTTTAAATAGAACCTTATTTTTGTGCTCTACCATGTGTACGCGTACATGTTCCTTCCTGGAGTCTGAGCTCTTATCACAAAGGAGAAACAGAGGAGGAGGCTGGGAAACAAAGACAGAAGTGAGAGCAGCCCGGCCCTTGGGGGGTTTACACTCATGCAGAAAGAAAAGGATTTTCTGCAGGTGCTCAGCTGTCATCCTGCTCCTTTCTAGTAGCCCTGGTAGCGTTGACTGGGTGATTATTCCTTAGCAAGAGCACGAGATAGAAAGGGAAGAGTGTGGGGGGTGTGTGTGTGTGGAGGGGGAGGAGAGGGCGGTGGGGGCGGTGGCAGGTTCCGCACACATGCGTGCACTTGCTCCTTGATTTGCGGCAAAGCTCTGGGCTGGGAGCCCTGGCTTCCTAGCCTCCCTCTGGCCTTGACCTTCTGTGGGATCCCACTGACCCCCTGCCTCAGCTGCTAGTGCCTTCCTTCCCAAACTAACATGTTCTCAACGCTTTGCATTTATCTTCTTTTTCCCAGTGTGCACTTGTGCACTCCTGCTCCTCTCTGTTAGAAGGCAAGCTAGCTAAAAGTCGAGAGAAGTTTATATGTGTATCCCCAGCCCTTAGCGCGACCTGGTGCGCACTAATAAATCCCGATTGAGCGAAACTTTTTAGTTGATTACAGGTCATTTAACTTACTTGTTAGACTTACCTCCTAAATCACTGACACGTTCTGATCTATGTGGCTAAGGCGTTCCACTGGCTGCCAAAATCATGCATCCTTTGCATATTTGCATATGCTTTGTACCCGCTAACACTCAGCACAGTATCTAGCGCACAGTAAGTGCTTAATCAAGGCTCTATCTGGCCCCCTCAGGAGGTAAGCATCTTGAGGTCAGGGACTCTCTCGTTTGCTTTTTCATATCTAGCACCCTACATAATATCTAGCATACAGTAAGTGCTTAATTAAGGCTCTGTGATCTCTCCTCCCCCTCTCCCCCCCCTCCCCAATCTTCTGGACGTCGGGTTTCTGTGAAATCCTCCTGCGCGCACGCTAGCTCATCTGGCTCCCACGGTACCCTGTCACATGGCAGGATGCGGAAGGTTCTTTCCTGGGTTCCCCGCGTCTGCCGAAGGTCCTGCCCTTCTGTGCTCGCCCGAGTCCATGTGGGTCCCACGTCTTTCACTTACCTCTGACCTCGTCCAGGGGTTCCAGGGCGGCTGTTGCCTCGCGGAAGCATCGGGCTGGGCGCTGGCAGGAAAGGGAGAGCTCATCACTTCTCGGAAACAGCGCGTGTCTGTGAAACAAGAAACGGAAACCCAGCTCTGAATTTGTTCCCCTTCAAACAACCCGGAGCTCGGAGGGAAGTGCTCCGGCCCTGCCGTGATCATCATTAGCCTCTCAGTAGTTTGTGGCCACTGTCACGATCATCATTAGCCTCTCAGTAGTTTGTGGCCACTGTCACGATCATCATTAGCCTCTCAGTAGTTTGTGGCCACTGTCACGATCATCATTAGCCTCTCAGTAGTTTGTGGCCACTGTCACGGTTATCATTAGCCTCTTCTCAGTCGTTTGTGGCCACTGTCACGATTATCATTAGCCTCTTCTCAGTCGTTTGTGGCCACTGTCACGATTATCATTAGCCTCTTCTCAGTAGTTTGTGGCCACTGTCACGATTATCATTAGCCTCTTCTCAGTAGTTTGTGGCCACTGTCACGATTATCATTAGCCTTTCAGTCGTTTGTGGCCACTGTCACGATTATCATTAGCCTCTCAGTAGTTTGTGGCCACTGTCACGATTATCATTAGCCTCTCAGTAGTTTGTGGCCACTGTCACGATTATCATTAGCCTCTTCTCAGTAGTTTGTGGCCACTGTCACGATCATCATTAGCCTCTCAGTAGTTTGTGGCCACTGTCACGATTATCATTAGCCTCTCAGTAGTTTGTGGCCACTGTCACGATTATCATTAGCCTCTTCTCAGTAGTTTGTGGCCACTGTCACGATTATCATTAGCCTTTCAGTCGTTTGTGGCCACTGTCACGATTATCATTAGCCTCTTCTCAGTAGTTTGTGGCCACTGTCACGATTATCATTAGCCTTTCAGTCGTTTGTGGCCACTGTCACGATTATCATTAGCCTCTCAGTAGTTTGCACTCACCCTGGAGGGAAGTGCTCCGGCCCTGTCAGGATTATCATTAGCCTCCTAGTAGTTTGTGGCTGCTGTCACGATTATCATTAGCCTCTCAGTAGTTTGTGGCCACTGTCACGATTATCATTAGCCTCTTCTCAGTAGTTTGTGGCCACTGTCACGATTATCATTAGCCTTTCAGTCGTTTGTGGCCACTGTCACGATTATCATTAGCCTCTTCTCAGTAGTTTGTGGCCACTGTCACGATTATCATTAGCCTCTTCTCAGTAGTTTGTGGCCACTGTCACGATTATCATTAGCCTTTCAGTCGTTTGTGGCCACTGTCACGATTATCATTAGCCTCTCAGTAGTTTGTGGCCACTGTCACGATTATCATTAGCCTCTTCTCAGTCGTTTGTGGCCACTGTCACGATTATCATTAGCCTCTTCTCAGTCGTTTGTGGCCACTGTCACGATTATCATTAGCCTCTTCTCAGTAGTTTGTGGTCACTGTCACGATTATCATTAGCCTCTCAGTAGTTTGCACTCACCCTGGAGGGAAGTGCTCCGGCCCTGTCAGGATTATCATTAGCCTCCTAGTAGTTTGTGGCTGCTGTCACGATTATCATTAGCCTCTCAGTAGTTTGTGGCCACTGTCACGATCATCATTAGCCTCTCAGTAGTTTGTGGCCACTGTCACGATTATCATTAGCCTCTCAGTAGTTTGTGGCCACTGTCACGATTATCATTAGCCTCTTCTCAGTAGTTTGTGGCCACTGTCACGATTATCATTAGCCTTTCAGTCGTTTGTGGCCACTGTCACGATTATCATTAGCCTCTCAGTAGTTTGTGGCCACTGTCACGATTATCATTAGCCTCTTCTCAGTCGTTTGTGGCCACTGTCACGATTGTCATTAGCCTCTTCTCAGTCGTTTGTGGCCACTGTCACGATTATCATTAGCCTCTCAGTCGTTTGTGGCCACTGTCACGATTATCATTAGCCTCTCAGTAGTTTGTGGCCACTGTCACGATTATCATTAGCCTCTCAGTAGTTTGTGGCCACTGTCACGATTATCATTAGCCTCTTCTCAGTAGTTTGTGGTCACTGTCACGATTATCATTAGCCTCTCAGTAGTTTGCACTCACCCTGGAGGGAAGTGCTCCGGCCCTGTCAGGATTATCATTAGCCTCCTAGTAGTTTGTGGCTGCTGTCATGATTATTATTAGCCTCTTGTCACGATTATCGTTAGCCTCTTAGTAGTTTGTACTTACCCAGCGCCTTGAGCATAGAAGGCCCATTTTTCACACTTGAGACTGTTTCATGGTTCATAGACTCCCTAGTAAAACACTGATATTAGGAAAAAGAGTGAAGTACTTCACCGTTTCCCTCTTGCAATCCAGCCTCTTCTTGAGCTATTTTTGTTATCCTTGACCCTGAACATTGGTCATCTGCTGGGATTTGAACCCGTGCCTTCTAAGTCAAAAGCTAGCCCTTTTTCCCATCCATGATATTGACACTTAGCCTTTCATCTCACTCTTACAAAGTGGTGAACGCGGTGGTCTCTTCCACTGGGGCTGTTTTCAGCTGTGAGCGACATAAGGGATGGAAATGATTGCCCAGCAAGTGAAAATGCTATGACCATATGTTCCCAGCCACTTGAGGCTTTCACAACCTTCATGGCAACATGTAATTTGATCTCAGAATGAATGTAGCACAAAACGTGTCATGGAGGGCACTAAAATACATACATTAACAGAATACGGGAAAAGTACCTCTCAGGAGCCATCTCTAGGCACCCACCTCACCCACCTCTGAGATTGGTGGTTGAAGATGATCACCAAGTCATCTGCTTGAGGAGACGACCTAAATCTTTTTCTATAGCATCCTAAGAAATCATTCAGGGATCGGGGAGCTGGGGGACTATTTGTGTGGGGCGTTGTTGGCTCTTTGAAGCTGGTTCGTGGAGAGACCCGGTAGGTCTAGCTGATTTGAAGCCTGGGGACCCATGGCACTCATTGGTTCAACTTGGTTTGCATTACATCCCGGTAGAAGTGAGTCCTTCCTTTATAGACACATTACATATTATTCTCCCTTTTGGTAAGACTTTCAAACCAGTCCAGAGTAGAGATCTGGGGCAGTCAGAAATAGAGGAAACAACTTCCAGCCTGAGGGGACGAGATGTTCTTTAGGGACATCTAAAGGGGAGACTCCTGTCTCTTTATGAAACTCCTATGAGACATTCTGGTGGGGAGTTCCCAAAACTTCTGGCCAGTGTATTCTCCACTGTGGGGTGTGGATTTTCTAATCGTTAGATGAAAAGATAATTATAGGTGTCAGGTATTCAAAGCAAATGGGGGAAGAATTGATTTTGTTCAAGTCATTAAGTACCTACTATGGTGCAAAAGGCACTGTGATGTGTGCAGGGGAAATAAAAAAAGAGGAAAAAATCACTTTTCTAGTAGAAGATTTCATTCTATGGAAGTTAAATCATTTAAATGGAGAAGTAATACAAAGTAAATTTCAGGAGGAGAGAAAACTTGTGTGAAGACTAGTACATAGTCCAGGAGAGAAGAGAAAAAGGCGGGAGCTAAAGTGCTCACCTCTTAAGATGGGTTGTAGACAGAGAATGGATAAGACTCTGATTTTGTTTTTGCTGAGGGAGAATGGAAGAGCTTCAGAGACAGTGGTGAGGGTGAAGTGGTGTGGATTAGAAAAGCACGAAGAAGGGCAGCTGGGGTGCCCCAGTGCAAAGAGCGCCTGGCCCTGAGTCTGGAAGATGAGTTCAAATCTGGTCTCAGCCATGTTAACATAATTTATTTTAATTTTGAGCCAAAGTCCGGGGCATACTCAGTAGGGAGTAGAGACTTCCAGGTTCTGGCCCTGCCTCTGCCCATCACTGGCTGCGTGCTTGTCTGTGTCTGTTTCCTTATCTGTAAGAAGCTGGGCTGTCTCTGTGTCTTCACATTGAGGGTCCTTCTTGCCGGGAGCCCCCTCTTCCTACCCCTGCACGGCTCACCTCGAACATCACTTTCTCCAACAGGATGTTCCTGCCCCTGGAGCTGTTAGACCCTCCGATGCCAAAGCTCTCGTATATCCCTAGATCTGTGGACTGCATCTCCCCAGTAGAATCCTTAGGGGCAGGACCCCCTTTACTTTTTCTTTGTACTTCCAGCACTCAGTGCAGTGCCTGGTCCAACCCAAATCTTTCCTGATGGTTATTGAGTGTTGACTGGCCCTAGCACTCAATACAGCGCCTGCTCCAACTAACCTTGATACTTACTGGCTGTTGACTGACCCCTCTGTGAGCTCTCAGGCTCCTTCTAGCTCTAATCTTGTAATGAGAAAGACACTAAAAGCGGCACGTGTCTGTGATTTCTTGGGAAATCTGTGGCTGACAACTCTCATCTCTCTGAAATGATTAGAGCCCTTCAGAAGGAAGTCAGGATGTCTGTTAATGTGTCCGATATCACAGAGTGGCTCTGGGGCTCCAGATTAATGAGCAAGTGGGCAGAGGCAGCTTTCCCACAATTCCCGTCTTCAAAGGATCCCAAGCCTCTTTCAGGGGGTTATTATCCCAGTAACCACACCAGGTGCTGCAGACCTGGGTTGTCTAAGCCATATGTGGGCATATGGTTTCAATCACTAGTACAAAGAGAGGCTTTGGGTGCCATAGAAAAACCGCTGGGTTTAGTCAGGGGATCGGCACTTATGTTTCAGGGCCACCTTTTTAGAGCTACAATCTATGATCTCACGTGCAGAGGACTGTGTTGAGATGGAGGGAATGGGGCAGGAACCATAAAAAGATGAACGAGATCATCTCTACCCTCAAAGAACTGATCCTTTGGGTGAGGGGGATGAGCCACCTGAGCAGATAAATAGAATACAGATTGCAACGTCAGGTGCTGATAGAGGTATAAAGTGCTATGAGATCAAATGGGGAAGAACTTATTTAGACTGGAGGTGTTTTCTGCAAGAAATTGTTTTGAGAAAGTTTTAAAATCATCACCAGAGGCTGCTTACATTGTCTTCTCGATTGGAGCAAAAATAATTTCCAGTGCTAAGCAGGAAAATAAGATTTAATGGGGCATAATAGTTAGAAAAGTGCTATCTTGGATTTTCCAACCAAATCTAGCGAACGAGTTCTGAGAATAATGCTTAGCAAATCTCTAAGCCTTGCCTAGAGAGCTGGTTGGAAAGCAGTGGGAATGCCATTTTAAAAGGCCTCGCTTTGACTTTTTGGGGTCTTGGACTTATACTTTGAAGACCCCACATATGATTCTGCTGCCAACGGTGTTTACTGGCTCTGGGGTGAAGACGAATGAACCTAGAGAAATAAGAGAATGCTCTTTGGCTGCTGGGAGGCTTTGACTCCCCCAGTTGGGAGCTGGGCCTGTCTCAGAGCCCTGCCACTTAAGGGACAGCCTGATGTCTGGAATAGAACTCAGAAGATCTCTAGGCTCCCCGCCAATTTAGACAGCCCAGCCCTCTGTCCACTTTGGCCCGTCTGCCAGTCGGTTGTTCTATCTGTAACCAACTGAAGGCAAAGTGACCAGTTGCAATCACTTCTTTCTCTCAAACTTTACTCGAGTGTGGCTTTGTTCATGAAGCTTTCTTTGGCTCAAATCTGCCATCTTTTCTCAAATTTTCCTCCAACATTTTGGTGACAGCGCTTTGTTCTCATGACATTCTCCCCTGCCCACTGTACAGAAGATAAAGGCTTTTAAAAAGGTCATGAAGACACAGATTGCTGAAAGTTGCTAAACTCTTAGTGTTACCGAACTTCTCCCTAAGACTATAAGTTGCAAAGAAAGTTCTGTTTCAGTAGAGGGAGTGCAGTGATCAAATTGTGGGTTGGATTCAATCCCATTCTTATATCCCCATTGTAAATAATAAGGGGCTCAAGGGCAGGGGCTGTGTCATTTTCCATTTTCATATTGTACTAAATAAATGCTTATTGAAATGAATTGATTTGCGCCACTGAAAAGAGAAAGGACCCTACGTATGTGGTCTAGAAGCAGTAGGAAGCGAGCTGACCTTAGAAATGGAGATGGAAAGTCTCCAAGGGCTAAAACCTTCGATGGCTCCCCATCACCACCACATCTGATATTCAGGGTCATCTGCCTATCTTTGGAGCCTTATCCTCCTCCTCTTTGCCTCATCCATTTATTAGTCCCATAGCCATAAGGGACGTTTGCCTAATCTCTCTTGGCTTTTTGTGATCCTCCTCTTACTTCACGTTCAACTCAGGTGGAGCTCTCCTGGGAGGTCACCAAGTCCCGCTTCTTCCCTCCATCCTCACAATTCCGGAGCCCTTTGGTTGGGACCCTCCTTTGGGCTGCCCTCCCTCCCCCTTCATTCGTAGGTAGTGAGTCAGGACAGGCTATTAGAAGATGCTGCTCTGAAATCATTGCCATGTATTTACTTGAACTGATTTCCATAAGCTCTGATGACATCTACTTCAGTGGGTCTATGATCTCGTGGGGGGCTATTCTCTACATCAGTAAAGATCACAGCCGGTCCTCACCTGATCAATCTGTACAAGTCTTTCATGTCTCCTTTCTCTTGTCGTGTATCCCCCTTTACATGACCCTGGTGGTATACTAAGCCCCTTACCACACAGAAATCACTGTGGCTCACATGAGGGGATCCTACAAGTCGCAGTGAAATTTCAAGGTAATTAAAGTTTCAAACCGTGCTAAGACTTTAGGGATAGCCTGTGTGGATTCTTTGATAATAACAAAAATTTGTATGATGATTTTACTTAGTATAGATTTTAGTCCTTGGGAACCTTTAAAAATACATTGTTGTGATGGACGGGCTTTAATAATAACAACAACAGCAATAATAATAATAATCATTATCGAGTAGGTTTAGACACTAGACTTGTGATTTCACTGATATAAGAAACTTCCTCACCTTCTCCATATCTACTGTGCCCAGAGAAGGTCAGTATCTTCTCTCTTAGTCCTAGAGAATTCCCTAGAGCACTGAGAAGTCGGGGTTTGTTAAGTGGTCCAGTGGAAAGGCTGTCGAACCTGGAAGTCGGTGAGACGAGTTCAAATACTGCTCAGACAAATGCCTGCTGTGTGACCCTGGGCCAGTCACCTAACCAATCTGCCTCAGTTTCCTCACCCATTAAATGAGGAAGAGAAGGCAACGGCAAACTATTGCAGCGTCTTTGCCAAAAAACAAACTGAGACTACCGAATAAGGATAACACGACTGGTATAGGGCAGAGGCGGAATTTGAACCTGTAAAGCCAGATCCCTGTTGACCAGACCACCTCCTCACCTGTGAGAGAGAGATGTGCACAAATATAAACAATGCAACGTCCCTGGGAGAAAGGAAAGAGAACAGAGAGGTGGTTTGCTGCTGTGGGAATCGGGGAAGGGGCCTTCCAGACACAATAAGCCTCGGTTACTGTAACTGCCCTGCATTTCAGCCTTTACCAAGTTACCTGCATATTGGGAGTCCTCTATAGGTCTGGCGGGTAAGATTTTCATGGACAGGAGTCCTTCCTTGGAGAAATCCATGGTTTCTTCGTAGTATTCTCCCTCAGCGCCCTGCGCTCCATCAGCCCCGTTTGCTATGCTCCTGTCCTACGGAGAAGGGAGCAGCCCCATAAGTAAGATGAAAGAGCTTTATGTTGATGAAGAGCATTGCTATAGAGGCACCTCAAGGAGCAAAACTGGACCGTGGACCTGTCCAAGGTCGGGGATTGGTTTCCAAGGGCACTGAGGCACCCTCAGGGATGTAATTTAGGTTTATTTTTGTAAGATTCAACTGAAACTACATCCGGAGCATCGGGAATTTGACGGGGAGAAGGCTCTCAGATGGTGTTTTGGGGTTCAGACCTTCTAAGTTCTCAAACCTAATCCCTCGCCACGCACCGCTGAGCTCCCGAGTTCCCATCAGACTCCCAAGGTTACTCCACTTTCCATGGCTCCCTTGGTTTGGGAGGAGCTCAGTAATTACTCAGGGAATGGCGAGGACCGGCTATGGCAACATACTGGTGACCTACTGACACAGTAAGAGCACCGGGCTCCATGTCCTCACCGGAAGGCCTCCCAAGGGAGATAATTCACCATCTGCATGGGCGTTGACTTTAGAGTCAGAGGTCCTCGGTATCCCACCTCTGACTTTCAAACTGTGCAATCCTGCAGAATAATTTAAACTCCCTTTCCTCATCTCTCAAATGAAGGGGTTGGACTAGACCAGGCTTCTTAAACAGTTTCCAATCACTACCTTTTCACCAGAGAAATCTGTACATGAGCCCAGGTACGCAACAAAGCAAACGTTTACCGATAATAAATCATCTTTTCAAGACCTCCCCATTCAGTGCTGTGACCTACAGGGGGCCACAGAAAACAGTTAAGAAACTTTGGACCCCATGACCTTCAAAGTCCTTTCCATTGTGGTTCTAGGAAAGCGCATCATTTCTATAGTTGGAAGGTCAAGTGTCAAAATACTATCTGATCTTGAGCAAACTAATTTGTCCATGCCTCGGTTTTCTGAAATGTATAACGGGGATTGTGAGGAAACTAACTTCCATTGAGGAAAACATATTCTCTGTGTCAAAAACCTCACGGATTTTCCCAAACCACTCTCCTTTTTTAAAGCAGGTCGAAGGGGAGAACTGAGTAGACTTACATAGCTGGAGCAATCCTCAGAAAGACTTCTGTGCTGACCTGCTAAAGAAAAGAAGATTAAAACGTGAAGGCGTTTTAGAAGAATCCTAACCATCATGTGATCACAGTGCTGTTCTTGGACCTCCATGTGCCTCCTCCAATCCTTGAGAGCCAGGCTTCCTCCCAGGCCTGGAGTGCATTCCCACCCCCCAAACTCCCTTCAGGTCCTGTCTCATGGCCACTTCTTACAGGAAGCCTATCTGTCCGCCCGGTCCCAAGTTCTGGGGCACTTAACCTGGGATCTGAGACCTTTGGTTTTTGTTCATCTATTCTAACAGGCGCGTTTCAGTAGAATTGATTTCCTTTGCAACTTTCTATTTTCTTCTTTTAAGGACATGATCCTGACAGGGGTCGCCTTTTCCCCAGCCTGCAGAAGAGGGTCCAAGGTTAAGAATTCCTGCCCACTTGCTTTTGCTTTCTAATTCCTGAAGAGAACTTTCATCTTTCTATCAGTTTACTTGCTGGCACACCCAAGATGGCCTTGGGCCTTCCCCAGTAGGATGCAAGTACCAACATCATTATCTCCGTCCCTCCCCTTCCCCCATTGTACAGTTGAGGAAGAGAAAGCACACAGGAGAGAGTGATGTCGTTCAAGGTCATACAACTGGTTTCTGGAGGAGCTGGGCCCCACATCCAGATCTCCTGACTCTGAGATCGAAGGGCTTCCCATTATAACGTGATATCGCTGCTTTTCAGATGTGCAACATACGGTTCTGGTTCTTCCAAAAAGGGAACCGGGAAAGAGGATGAGAAATGTTCAGAATCAACCTGGGAGTCTCCACGGCCAGCTCTCCCAGCTGGGACCAGAAAGTGGGTCCAAGTGGTTGGGTTTTTAACATTTGTGAAAACAAACAAAAGCCCAAGTAACTGGCTGACCCAACTAATTCACGTGAATCTCAAGTTCTCCAGTGCTTCTAGCCAGGGTTATCCTGATGATGACATATGGGAAAGAACCGGGAACTCTCAGTCAGGACACTTGTGTTCCATGCTTGGTTGCCCAACTCGGCAACCCCGGGGCAAGTTGAGATATTACCCTTTCACTAAACCACCTCATTGTCTTCATCTGTAAAATGGGGATAATCTTATTTGTAGCGGGGACCACACATTTCTATGAGAAAAGCACTTTTTTCCAATAATAATAATAATCCCCGAGATATATATGGTGGTTTACCAGGCATTTTAATTTGATCTCAGGAACCCTCTGTATCATCACGTAGCATCACATCGAGTGTCCGAGACAAGAACCTCGGTGTTCCACAAATATCCATGTGGACCGGTATTACATCATCATTACGGTTCCTTGGTTTGGCCATCCCTCGGGCATGTGCCCGTTCACAGGTATTTTGTTGGGCTGGACAGCCCGTTGGGGAAGTTAACTGGGACTGTGGAGATGAAGGAAACCTTAACTCCCAAGACCTGAGGGGGCCAGCGTTTGAAGCCTCTTCTAGTTCATTATTTGATGTGGAATAAGGAGAACAGAGAGCTGCACTCTGCTCCGGGTTTGGGCCCATTGCCTTGGCTCCCCCGGGCCCCCAGGCACTCTGCCGGCACTAATTCAGACGAGGAAGCTTGACCCCGCACCGATTATATCGCAGGCGGCAGAAAGGAGAATCCGCTGGCTCTCCCAGGAGGCAGTTTGCACTTTGCCGCAATAGAGTTGTGTTAATAAGGTCCCGCATTAAACACGGCGGGGCCAAGCGGAGCAAATGAGCCGGACGTCACTGCCGCCCGCTTGCCCTTATGGTCACCGAGATCACTTCAGGGCTCTGCAGCAAGGCCTGGCCTCTGCGCGGAGGCGCGAGGACGTCGAGCCGGCCGGACTTGCCAGCTGAGTGACCCGGCCTTCATGGAACTTGCCTGTAAAGGCGTGGGGTCGTGCAGGCGGGACGGGGCAGAAGGTACAACGGCTGCAGCGCGGGGACGTGGGGCTCGAGGCTCGGCTCTGCCTCCGGGGAAGCCTTCTTAGCTACTCCCTAAGACTGGAGTCGAAGGTTTCCTAGAAAGGGCTTCGATGATGGGGTTCTTGACACTAATAAAGTCCTGCTCGGGAACCATGACCTCCCCCCACCCCTGAGAGGGCCCCCTAGATGAACACTCTCTTTCCAAGTCAGAAGTCTTGTGTTCCATGTATGGGGAGAGTTAAGTCAGTTTAACTTTGCAAGCCCTGGGCCAAGCCTTGGGTAACTGGTCCGAGCTGAGAAAGCTTCCAAAAGCATTCCAAAAGTTAAAAGCATTTAACATAGCAAATGCTTTATAATTATGATCTTATTTGATCCTCATAACAACCCGTTATTGCTCTTACTTTACAGAACAATAAACTGAGGAAAACTGGGCCAGTAAGAGTCTGAGACCTGACTCCGGTGGTCTCAAGTACCAGCTAGCTGCATCTAAATGCAAATTAACGCTACCATTCCTTTCCACACTAACATGGCATTTGTGCTCTCCAACATTCTACGGGGAAGGTCCCCCGCCATGTTAAGTGTGGGAGTTCAAATGTTGGAGTTCTTGTTCTTCTCAAAACACAGCCGGTTTAGCTTAGAGCCCTCCGAATATCTCCAAATCCAAAGGTTCTGTCCTTCAGCCTCTGCCTCTGCTTTCTTCTGCCTCCAACCAGCACAGAGATGGAATGAATCTCTTGTCTCCTTCACTTGGGGCTCGGCCAGCTTCCTGGTGAGTCTTTCAGACCAGCTTGGTCTCAGTGGGGGAAGTGCAGGAGCCCAGCCACCAACCACAGTGGGGTGAGATGAAGATGAATCTGGTTGTCCACTGAACTCTCGACTTCTTCCTCTGAAAACTCTTCTTCTGCCACCAGCAGCCAAGTGGAAAATATTCTCTCTTGCCTCGGAGAGAGGGCTTCTGGCGTAACTCCGCTGAAATCTCCCGAAGTGCTCTCTGTCTGCACCAGAGTCGCTCCTCTCCAGTCCAGCTGACCTCTCTTCTGCGACCAGCCAGCCAAGTGGAATATATTCTGGAATAGCTCTCTCTTCACTGGCCTTATATGTGAATCTTCTGAGAGAATGGGATTATGGGTTTTCTCCCATAGTGGTCTCTGGCCCAAAGAGCTTCAAGGGAGGTGTGAACTCACAAAGTTACAAAGTTTACTTTGTGAAGCTGGCATACTTGTGAACTCCAATGAGTAAAGGTGCAAACACAAGCATTGTACTAATTAGTTCTACTTAGAACCTTGTTTCAGGTTGTGGCCCAAAACATCTTCTTGTAAGATCAGATCAACAATCTATCAACTCTAATGAGTTAGCAGTTTGTAAGGATTCCAACAGTTAAGTCCTTTAAAATTCTAACATTGTGTTCCAAGGTTCTCCCAGCCATGGCATTCTTTGTCCTCTGTTCTAAAGTCTTGAACCTTTATGATTTTCTAGGTAGCAACTGTTTTTTCTGCTCTAATACACTGGTTCTAAGATTTCTCCAGATTGAACACTCTATGTTCTGTTTTAAGGTTCCTTCTCATTCCAATGGTCTATGTTACAAGGATCCTTCCTGTTCTAAAATCCAACCTTCTGAGAGCCTCTCTCCCTCTAACATTCTGTGTTCTAAGGTGTCTTCAGTTTGAATGTTCCGCGATCCGGGTACTTGGGAGCGGATCTGCGTCATTTGTCAGGGAGGGGACACGGCCATGTCTTATTTCGCGGATAACCTTGTTCAGCAACGCAAAGAAAAATGCAGGTCCAGATACAAAATTCTGCAATTCTCGTCAGTGGCACTGATCCAACAACAGCTTCTTGTACACAATATCAGTATCCAAAGCTTTTTTTTTTTTTTTTTTTTTTAATTTTAAAGGGGGAAGTGAAGACTAATGTGTATAATTGAAAGTACAAGGAAAATTGGGTTATAGAAAGAATGTAATTATCTGTCTTGGCTTGATGCCAGTAAGCTGGGCTCAGTCAGTGGCAAGAATCACGGCCATCAGGGATCAGGGCTCGCTGGCCATTTCATTAGAGGGATGTAAGTGAGATCTGCTGCTCTGTGGAGATGCCCACGTTTATCTTCACTTGCAAGCGTGTATTTGAACTTGGGTCCACGGAGAAATAAAGTTTGTGCATTAATAAGCAGCCCCATTTGACGTGTACCCCAAGTGATTCCATTTTTGTGGGATCTAGATAGCCAGCCGGCCCACAAAGCCACATTACTCTATAAACTCACTAAGCATAACAATTCATAAACATTTTCCCACTCAGAGAGAAAAACCCAATCTCATTAGATTCAGCTGTTCTAGCAGGGGTAGAAACAGGAAGTCATGAAGTGGGGTGATAGTTAGGGAACCTCCTTATCGCATTAAGGCACAAAACCATTTAACAGTCCAAATGATTTCATCTCGATCCCCATGGGATTTCCAGGATGAACGGTTTTCATTTTCTGTCATCCTTTAGGATTTCAGCCAGGCAGGGGGGTTATGATGTGGTACAATCTCTAGAGCAATTTTGGGATTTGGGGATTTTTTAAGGCACAATTTCATTTATGGAGACATGATTAGATAAACATTCGACTACCAAAGAGTTGATACAGTGACTTAGCCAGTTGAGGATTGGAATTTCCAATATATTCCTTGCATCTTAAATCCCGCCTTCCCCACACTGGCGCTTGATGTTCAGGGGAAGCAAGAGAATCTGAGAGCGGAAGGGGCCCCGGAGCTTATCCAGCCCCCGCTACGAGGCAAGAATTCGTTCAATCTGATTCACGTTTGCTAAGTGTCTACTAGGTTCCAGGCCATGTTCGCCCTCCCCACCTTGGAATCATGGAGATCTTTGCTTCCTTCAGGGCTCAGCTCAGATACCATCTCCTAGAGAAAGCCTTCCCTGTGTCCTCCTAATTATTCACACTTTCCTTCCTGTTCAAAGGATCTACACCCTCTTAGGTACACTCGGCCTCTAGGAACTTACATTCCTTAACTTCCCTGTGTCTTTTGCAAACTGATAAGTAAAGGTAAGATTCCTTTCCTGGGGGCTACAGAGAAGACACTAAAAACTGTCCCGATCAGGCAGATATGACACAGTGAAAACCCACTGAGCCAATGTGTCTTAGTTCTGTTTTTTAGAGCAGGAACACCTAGGAGTCATCCTGAGATGGAGGACAGGGATTGGTCGCTTCAGGTGGCCAGAGGTGCGAGGACTCCAGAGAAGAGGAAGCAGGGAGGCAGCTGGAGGGCGTCTGGGCCCGGGCGCCAGTGGAACAGGGTTCTGGTGCCTCTTCTCACCCACTAGACCAGTTCTCTGGGACCCTGAATGCCATTAATCTACCAAGCTGCCTGTCGGGCTCCGAGTTAGGCTGGGTGGATGGCAAAGAAGGTGAGAGCGTTGGACTGGATGGTCTCTGAGAAAGTGAATAAGCATTTCCTCAGCATCTACTGCATGCAGGAACTGCTCTATGTTGGGAAGATAAGGAAAAAGGAAGGTATCATCCCTGACCTCTAGGAGTTCAGATTCTGATGGGGAGACAAGGTGTGAATAATGCTGAACCCAGTGAGTGTATGTAGGGCGAATGGAGGGCATCTCAAAGTCCTTTCAACTCTCACCTCCACATCCTGAGATTCAGCCCACTTCTAAAGTTCAGTTCAACAGTATTTATCCAGCGGGGACAGGCAGCGTGTTAGCTATGGGGCAATTTAGGAAGCTGAGATAAGACATGATCCTTTCTGTGGTGGTTGTCAGTGTGTTGTAGTTTCTGTACTGTCTGACTCCTCCTAACCCCGTTTGGGATTATTTTGGGCAGAGATGCTGGAGTGGTTGGCCATTTCCTTCTCCAGCCCATTTTATCAATGAGGAGACTGAGGTAAACAGTATGAAGTGACATGCCCAGAAATGAATGTAAACGGTTTGTTTTTCTTCCCAGGTTATTTCTACCTTCTGAATCCAATTCTCCCTGTACAACAAGAGAACTGCTCTGTTCTGTAAACATATATTGTACCTAGGATATACTGTGATATACTTAACATATATAGGACTGCTTGCCATCTGGGGGAGGGGGTGGAGGGAGGGAGGGAAAAATCGGAATAGGAGTGAGTGCAAGGGATAATGTTGTAAAAAATTACCCTGCATGGGTTCTGTCAATAACAAGTTATTATAATAAAAAAAAAGAAAAAAAACCTCATTCCTAAAATATATAGAAAATTGACTCAAATTTATAAGAATTCAAGCCATTCTCCAATTGAGAAATGATCAAGGGATATGAACAGAAAAATTTCAGATGAAGATAATAAAATAATTTCTAATTATTAAAAAAAAATGTGACTTGCCCAGAATCATATAACGAATAAAGGCTGAATTTGAACTCAGATCTTCCTGATTCTCCTTAGGCTTGTGGAACTTAGAGTTGGGGAAGGGAGAATAAGACAGATAGTTATAAAATGTTAACTGTAGTAGGTAGGAGCTAAACAAAGTGTAATGTGAGTTTGAGGAAGGAAAACCTACTGCTGGGAGAATCTGAGGTCTGACTTTAGGAATATAGAATGATAATATTCTGTACTGAAGGCTACTTTGGGCTCTCAACTCTTTGCTTTCCATTCCAACTTCCCTCTCAGCTTCCAGATTCATAATTGTGTGCTTGAGGTCCTTGCATGTGGATGCAGTTTCCACTTTCCGTTCCATGGCACCTTCTCACGCTTGGCCGGAGCAGAGCTAGTAGGTTCTGACCCAGAGTTTACTGGGCTAGGTGTCCAAGGCCTTTGGCGCTTCGTACCATTTTAGCCTCCGTTCTTTTGACTCTTAATTTCTTTATTTAGAAGAGGAGGAGCTTGGTCTTCAAGATGTCTAAGGAACTTTTTGTCTTTAACATTCTAGAGCCCTTCCGTCATGAATTCTGAAATCTGGAGGTGAGTGTTCCATTGGTCCCCACCTCTAGAATGTCCAGAGGGAACCGAACCCGATACTGTCGGCTCATTTCTGTGACCTTCAGAAGGGTCAGTAGAAGGTACAGGGGATATTGTTATCCTGTGGACTGAAAAATTAATTTGTAGGGGGACGTATTATCCATTTTCTGCCTTTAGGCCCTGCCTGGTCTTACTCAATCATGGCTTCCAACAATTTCTATCACACTTTATGGCTCACAAAGAACAAGCATTGCTGTTCTGATTCTACAAACGAGGAAACTGAGTCAGGAGAAGATTAGATCATTTGTTAGCGCTTATGACCGCAGGGAATTATGACTGTTAGTTCAGGTGTGGTGTGCTGTCTGCTCCATCGCATGGCTTTTCTCTAACCCTTCCCGAAGGGAGTGATTATTTTCCCTTACAAATGTCACCATTAGTATAGTGGGAGTGGTTTGGCAGTTAAATACCAATCGCCACTCTCGGTCGGGTGGGACTGGGTGCTGGGGAGACCTTTGCCAAAGCAGAGAGGTGATTTCCTGGTCTGAGCTAATTCAGGAGCTGCAGAACACGGTCTGGTCCAGCAGGTGGCATTCAATGTCCATATATCACACACCTGCCATCTTTACATTTATTCTTAAAAGCATTAGTTTGCCTCTATTAAAGGGGAGAAATCATAGCTTTCCTTAACAGCATCTGCAGTAGAAAATAAAATGCTCCCAGATAAAGGGAGAAGACTCTGGGGTGGTGGTTGTTAATCAATCAATTTGTACCTTTCTGGACATTAAAAGGGACCATAAGGTTATAGAGTGCTATATAATGACTTAAGGTGATCGGGTACAAATTTTTAAACAGAGACATCAATTCTGACTCTTCTTCCTTCATTCAAAAGATTAGAAAGCCTGTTTTTTTTTTAGCATTGGAGAAAATCACATCATTCAGTGGGTTCTTGGAACCTCATTGCAAAAGGAAAACATCTCGTATTGAATTCTTTGTCAGTGAAAAGTTATCCGGAGTTGAAACTGTCTCTAGTCTCTGGGGCCAGCCAGAGTGCTTTAGATTTGGGTTTGGGTCAATTTGCATTTAGTCGGTGATGAGATGATCCACACGAGCTTTTTGGAAGGGAGCATCAGTGATCTAGAGGCAGCTGTTCGGGGAATCATTGCTTAATCTGCATGGATCCTCACTTTCCTTTCCAAATACATCCAAATAATGAACCTACTACATTGGGAGACAGAAGTCTTAGAAGCTGGACCACCTTTGGCAAGCCGCTTCCATTCTTGCAGCCTCAGTTTCCTCATCTGAAAAATGTAAATAATCAACTTCCTCACAGGGTTGATGGGAGGCACGACTGGAATAATATTCACCAAATACTTTGTAACTATAAAGCATCCCTTAAAGCCACATTTTTATTACTTCAGTATATCAAAAACATATACTTATTTGTAGATATACTTATATAAACTCTCCAGTGTCAATCCCTCAGGTTCTTAGAAGATCGTCTTTGTGAATTTCTACGGTTGAACAAACACATTTACCCTCTGGTATCTTTATCTTTATAATGAAGACTCTTTCGGTATCTGATTCCATTTGTTCTCAGACACAGGCCGTTTATTGGACTCATATTCAAAACTTTTTTCTATGTGCTCCATTTTGCTAAGAAAGATCATCCTCCACTAGGAAAGCCTTGTAGACTCCCATTGCCACAATGAGGCAATATTCATAATAACCATCAATCATGAGTTGCTACTAATTCTATAACTATACATTTCTGTTACTGTTAGAGGAATTAAAAAAAAAAAGAATAGTTTCCATACTGGTTATTAGTGGCTAGAGCCTACATTATTACATCATTTTTACAGCTAGTATGATGACTCATTAAAAAAAATCAGATTGTGGAGATTTTTCAACACCACACAAAAAAGTTTCTATTTTACACCAGGAATAAGAGCTAACAATATCAAAAATTATAAGAACAATAAAAAATGACAAATTATTTTTATTGTTCTTATAATTTTTGATATTGTTACCTCTTATTCCCAGTATAAAATAGCACATAGCAAATCCCCCAGCTTTTCAGTAGTGATCTATCTAGAGATTCTTCTATTTGTAATTTTCTAAGAAATTGATTAATTCATTCCTTAAACAAGGATTTATCCAAGATGAACTAAGTGTATGTTTTGTGTTTGCTGATGGGGATATGATACAAATGTAAAACTTTGCCCCTATCTTCTAAAAACCCAAATAACTTAAAATCATTGGTATATAAGGTAAATACTAAAGGATTTCTGGGAAGGAGGATATCACTATGGTTAGGAGTATTTAAGAAAGACTTCATAGAGGATCCTCCTGCCTGCTGAAAGCTGCTTGGATTTATATAGAAAGATTGGTGATTTTCATTAAAGCAGCTAGGTGGCACAATGGATGGAGACTTGTGCTTATAGGCAGGAAAATACAGAGTTTCAATTTTGTCTGGCAAAATTTACTAGCAGTGCTGGGCAAGTCACTTAAGCTCTGTTTGAGTCAATTTCCTCATCTGTAAGAAATAAATAGTAATAGCACCCATAGGGTTATTGGGAGGCTCAAATAAGATTTTATAACATGTACATAATACACACATACATATACATGCACATATATAAGTATGAATACACATATTGCATATATATATAGTATGCACATATTGTATACACATGTATTGTCTATCGGTTTGTCAAGAATGCTTTACAAATATTATATCACTCTATAAAGATTAGCAGTTATTATGAAAGGAAGAAAAGGAGGAGAAAAAAGAAGAAAATGGTGTTTTAGATCAGCGTTTGATTTCCACTCACCTGTAGCAAGGATTTGGAGCCAGGACCTATGGGTAAAGGAGAATAGGTCAACATTCACTCTTTTAGACTGTATGAACACATTGAATAAAATAAGTTTTGTTCAGTCCAAGTTAGCTACTGTTTTTAGGCATTTACTGTGAGCACTGTCCTAGGTGCTGGACAGGATGTGGTTCCCTTTATAAGGTCTGGGTTCTGGGAGGGTTTAGGAGAGAAGAGAGCAGGAGGTGCCATTATATGACCGAAAGAGTATAATGAACAAAGCAGTATCAAAGGGCTTGGTGAGAAGGGTGCTAGACTTGGGGTGTGACCAGTTCCATCAGGGAAGAACTTTAGCTGTCATCTAGTCTAGCCCACCATTTTACAGATGAGGAAACCCAAACCCCAAGGGGTCACAAAAGCAAGTAAATAGGAGATTTGGGATAAGAAAGCCTGGATGGGAATCCTGTGCCTCCCTGCCACTCGTTAGCTGTGAGATTCTAGAGAAGTTATTTCATTCTTTCACATCTCAGTTTCTTGAGAATAAAGATATCCACATGGAGGGGAAGCATGGTACCACGACTAGAGGGGCTGCCTTGGAGTTTGTTTCTTGCACACTCTAGCTGAGACCACGTCAAGTCACTTAAGTTTTAGGTGGTCCAGACAACTCCAGAAGACTTTAAATTGGAGTAAAAATTTCAAACAGCCTTAGAAGAGGAAATTCTTCTCATAGAACTCCTAACACTGTTGAAATCTTAGATCCAGACCATAACAAGATCAGTTACAATTATACTACCTGCCCTCCAAGAGTAACTGTTTCTATTTTCAGAGATTTAGAGATGGAAGGAAGCTGGGGGAGTTATCAAGTCCAATTCCCTCCCTTTTTAATCCCCAAGGGAGCAAATGGAATCATAGATCCATATTATGAACAAGCCTATAAATGTGTTATTTTCTTAGCACCACCAGTGCTGCCGTGAATTTCGTTGGTCATCGTGGGTATTTAAGTAGTCTAAACTTTGAGGCAAAGGCAAGTTAGCCATCTTTCATCTTCTGAGCTCCAACTTGTTTGTGCCATGGTAATAATCCTGAGCACTTGCATTACACCTTCCTCTGAGGTGCTCAAAGTGCGTCACAAAGAGCAATTAATTAAGCATCACAAAGAGCTTGGGGAGTAAATATTATTATGCATCTCGTGGCAATGGGAAGTCAGGCCCAGGGAAGTAAGAAGACTGAGATAGGCTGGTTGGAGTTGGCCCTGAGCCCACGGCTTCAGCTTTCTGGTTTTCCTCGTTGGCTCCTAGATACTCTTTCTTCTTAAAAAAAAAAAAAACCCAACAACCTGATAATATTTTGTTTTCATTTTGCTTATATTTCCTCACTTAATCCCTATCCCCAACCCCTGCCAGATCTTGGCACCATATCTAAACAGAACTGATAAAGCAGAATCGCTGCAGACAATCATTAGACCGTTTCCAGGTTGTTCTGGGAATTTGTAGAAATTCATGGGTAATTGGTCGGTGAGGAATAACTGGAAACTTTCTTTTGATATTTTTTAATGGGAGGCAGTTGGCTTTGGGAAGAGGAGCCTGGATGGAGAATGAGGACACCTGCATTGGAGCTTCAGTTCTCTCACTAATTAGCGATATAATTGTTGGTTATTCGATTCAGCCAACATTTATGAGTCATTTTCCTCACTTAAGTCTCAGCTTTCTCACCTGTTAAAAATGAGTGAGTTATATTTAATCAGGTCTCAAGGAATAGCCACTAAATTATGAAAGATTTCTGAGCTGCATTGTTGGAAGGAGTTTGCCCACAGATGACATTCTTGGAGTGATTTCAATAATAATCATAACAACAACAATAATAGCTTTATTGAAGACCAAAAATACATCCTAGATTTCTTTCTCAACAACTGAAAGAGAAGGTTTTTTTCCTTTAATAATTGATGTCAGCGAGCTATTGTAAAGTTTAATCCATTTTGGGGAGGCAAAATATCTTTTTTAGGATGCAGGCAAGCATGAGGTCAAAACTCTGAATGGCACGTGAAATCCTGTACAGATCCTGGACAATGGGGGCTTTCCAGTGATCTGGAGACATCCTGATGTAAATTTTCCCCTGCTGCAGGTTCCCACTCCATAGATGAGAGGCACATAGGCAGGAGCCCCTGAAGTCATGATGCTCATTCAGATGTCATCTCTTCTGGGATTCGAAACCCCAGGGTGCCCCATGCGTCAGTGTGCGCCAAATGAATTAGCAGAGGAAATGGCAGTAGCACTGGAAAAGAGCTTATTATTCCTGCTGAGCCATGCACAGCAAGTTTTAGAGAAGAGGAGGAAAGGAAAGTCGGGATCACTTGCCTGGAACCTGGAGCACGGGGGGAAGTGGTACTGGCCACAGCACAGCATTGTAAGAGAAAGTGCTGGGCTGGAAGTCAGGAACCCCCCATCTAATTCCTGCTCTGAACCTAACTTGCTGTGGGATATTGGGCAAGGCATGTCACCACCTTGGAACTCAATTTCCTCATCTGTAAAATGAGGGAATTGGATTAGAAGATTTCTAAAGTTTCTTTCAGAACTGATATTGTGTACTTTTGTCCAAATCTAACAATTTTGTTTCCAATTTTTGTTTCCAGGTTCCTTTCATCTATGTTCTGAGGTTTCCATTGGTTCAGACATTCTGTGTTCCAAAGTCCCGACTTTAACCCTAAGGTGTCCTCGAGTTCAGACATTCTATGTTCTAAGATGTTCTCTTGGCAGACATTCTATGTTCTAAGGTGTTCTCTTGGTAGACATTTTATGTTCTAAGGTGTTCTCTGAGCAGACATTCTGTGTTCTAAGGTGTCATCCAGCTCAGACAGACATTTCATCTTCTGAGGTCTCCTCCAGCTTGGATAGTCTATGTTCTAAGATAAGTCTATGTTCTAGACATTCTGTGTTTAAAGTCCCCTTCCAGTTTCAACACTTTGAATCATAAAGACCATTCTAGAGCTAATGTTTTAGGACCCTTAAGGATAGGAAAGTGTGACGAGGTGACTGTCTGAGCTTTTTTTCACTGTCAAAACATGGAGAACTGAAGCGCCAATTTCTGCAGTGTGTTTGTAGGACTGGCCATCTCCCTCCTTGAGTGATTTGTGAAAGACACACTGAAAACTTCAGGGAGATTATATTTGGGATCGTGGCGGTTGTGGTCATTATTTATATTTTCTCTGTTGTTTAGAAACCATTACATAATGGGGCTAAATTTCAAGGACGCATCATGGTCCTGTGGTCGATAACCAATAATGGAATCCCTACGATTTGTAGGCAGTTGGACGGTGTCCCCGATTAGAGTCCAGATTTCTTTTTATTGAGCTTCGCAGCTCCCATCTGAGCTGAAGTGAAATGAAATGTTTCTCTTGCCATCCCAGATTATGTGCAAATATCAAGGCTCAGCAGATGATTTTGTGGAGGTTCAAATTGTGATCACCCTCCAGGGAATGCTGTTCATTCAGCACATTGCCGTCCCTCTCCATTCCCTTCTCTGTCCATCCTTTTGCACTGACTTCCCCCAAACCTGGAATTTTCTCACTCTTTACCTCTGGTTTCCTCAGAGACTCAGCTCAAATGGTACCTGTGGCCAGAGGCCTTCTCTGGCCTCCCTCCTGCCCCTTTGGGGTCTAGCGTCTTACACTCTAGGGTCCCTTCAACTGCTCTGAATGTATCTTATATATACACATATATATGTAAGTAAATGTATATTACTGTTTCCTCTATTAGAATATAAGTTCCTTGAGATCAAGGACTGTTATTTTCTTCTCTCTGTATTCCTAGTGCTTAGACGGTGTCTGATATATATTAAGTAATTTTAAAAGTACTTGTTGATATCTATCTCTGTCTGTCTCTATGTGCATACATATATATATTTATGTTTATATAAATACATGATATACAGTTATTTTAACCTTTAAATGACTCTTTAGATTGATACCCATTTCTTTTTTATACTTAACTCTTTTTTGGGTGTCCTTTCTTTACCTCTGGCAAGACAAAGATCAGTAGTCTACTCTAATCTTAGTTATTCATGGGAATATTATTGGGCTACCGTGTTATTTGGGATCCCCCAAAGTTCTGGTTTGGCCTCTGTCTCTGAAGTAATTGAGAATGGTCTGCTCACCATCACTCTCAGAATGACATAAGCACAATGGCTTTTGTGTCTCTTCTGGAGACGACGTCTAGAGTAGAATGGGGTACAGGGCCTCATGGGAGTTCATCAAGATGGCTTTTCTCAATTCTGCCAAAAATTAAATGATTCAATAATGTATCCAGTTTTTAAATCCTGTTCCCTCATGTTATACATTTAAAAGAAAATAACTCCCAAGTAGGAGCATAGGATTTATTGGGCTTTGTTTTGGTATTAAGGGAATTGAGGCAATTGAGTGAACCCCAGTGTCTCCATCTTATGACTTAATTCTGGATATTGTTCTGTTTCCTTTCAATAGAAACAGACCTGATTATTGGTTTAGCCTAATTTCTGTTTTGTGAGAAAATTTGATTCAATTATGGGAATTGTGAAAAAGTTTATTACATTCTTTAAACCTAACCCTGTGAGGTTGGGAAACTGGGACCACCTCTCCCTGCTGCTTAGAGACCCTTAACCAAGAACCTCTGTTATGCTGACCAGAAATCCAGTCAGACCTGAAGATTAATGCAAGGATCCTAGGTTTCAAGCAGGCCATCTGTCTTATCTGAAAAGTGACATCAAGATTGTTCACCCTAATGTTTCCTCCGACTGGAAATCAGATTACCTAATTTTATATCCTGCTTAATTGTTTTCTTTCAATTGGTCTTAGTTGACTGATATATTTTTAATTTTAATTTTAATATATAAACATCTTTCTCCCCCTGTATTCAAGGTCCAGGGCCAAGCTGAGGAGGCCTGCTCCCAGTTTGTTGAGCAATAGTCACGTGTTGCTTAATAAATCTATATGCTCAGAAGATCTAACCTTTGTATCCTCAGTCATTTGATTTTTTATCCATCACAGCATGGTACTCCTGTGATGGAAACTCCCTTGACTAATAGAGATCAACAATTAATTCATAATTTATAGTGTTAGAGGACAGTGAGAGGTTGTTAGTTTCCCAGTACTAATATATAACACAAATCTCCAGTATGCTACAAATTTACAGGCAGAGGCCAGACTTGAACCTGGCTCTGCTCTGCTGGGATCAATTGGATACCAGTGGATATTCTAGGCTGCTTTGTCACTTAGGGAGATCATTAAATCAAAATATCTGGTTTTATAAGTGGGGAAACTGAGGCCCAGTGAAGAGAATTAATTGGCTCCAGGACACACAGTTAACTTGAATTCCGGTCTTGACTTCAAAACCAGCGTTTGTCTGTCTTTTGTGGAAGGTTTTGAAGAGAAGTTTTGTTTCCAAGTAGTGCCAGGGAGGCAGTTCTGCGAAAAGGAACAAACCCTTGACTTGGAGTCAGAAATTCCAAGTTCCAGTTCCGCCGTTTACTTTCCACGATAAGTGTGGGCAAATCACCTTCTAAATCCCAGTGTCTTCACTTGTCAAAAAAAGATTAATGATCTCCACACACTCTGTTTCACCGGGGTTAACTAACACTGCAGTAGCATGGCTCTGACTTGTTCCCTGCCTTGGGAGCTCCCGTTTCCACCTCTGTAAAATGAAGGGATTGAACTCGATGACTTTCCCCACCTGTGACACCTTTCAGGCCTGGAAACCCAAGGGTCTGAGCCTGGGTCCCCACATCTTCATCTACAAAATGAGATGGCTGGATGCATTCGTTCCCAGGGCTCTTCAGCTCCACAAAAATGACCTCCCTTCCTGGAAAGCCGGCCCTTACTCATGCTCACGTGACCAATGTGAGTAGAAAAGGTACAGCAGAGCAGACTCCACAGAGATGATCTGAATAATGAAATGATCTGTTCTTGATATTTGTGTTCAAAGCCGATCCCCTTGTTTTATTGTTCAGTCATTTTTTAGTCACGTCTGTCTCTTCACGATCCCTTTGGGGATTTTCTTGGCAGATATTGGAGTGTCTGCCATTTTCTTCTCCAGCTCATTTTACAGGGGAGGAAACTGAGGCAGACAGGATTAAGGGACTTGTCCAGGATCACACAGCTAGTGAGTGTCTGGATTTGAAAGCAGGAAGAAGAGCCTTCCTCCAGTCTCAAGATTCCGCTCACTGCGCCAAGCAAAGTAACAGCCCCAAATATATAGTTAATAGAAATTCCAGTTTGGTGCATACATATCCAATAATAATTTATGCTCTCATTGCATCTTTCATTTTAAATATGCAGTGATAGAGAGATGTCTGTGTTTATTGAATATATGTATATTTGAATCCTACTTTATAAATGGTTTGTTATAGATTGCTATAACATCATCTGTTACTCTTTTTTAATATCACCAGAACATGCTATGACACATTCTCAAATAATTTGTTTTAGAATAAGCTGATTCTTCTAGTTTCCTTTTTTAATATAATTGTAAATATTGCTTCAATGTATGTTATTGTTTCAGCCATACCAATTTAAAGGAAGGCTCTTGCTTTTTTTTTCCCTCTTGCATCTCGCTTTATCTTGTGAGAGTGAGACATGCTGATTTGAGACATTACTGGAAGATATTTAATGTTTACTTAAATTCACCTGAACACATCCATGATTTTTCAGAAGCATAGCAGGCCCTTAAAGAATCTTTTGCTAGTTTGCCACTTCCTGGCCAGAATTCCTTCACTTTTCCTGGGGAAAAACCTTGGACCAGCAAGTGACTGTTGGCAAGTTGACCAGTGCTAGCTTTCAAAAGCAGTAGAGAGGAATCTGGTTCTTAGGAGCTTACTTGTTCTTGGTGTAAGACCTAGAATATCCTGTATTTTCTTAGGATGAGAAAGAGACTAGACATAAAAAGGTATAATAATAATGATTAAGTGCAGCTGGGTGGCTAGTGCCAGGCCTGAAGTCAGGAAAACTCATCTTCCCGAGTTCAAATTCAGCCTCAGATGTTTCTTAACTGTGTGACCAGAAAGTCATTTACTCCCATTTGCTTCAGTTTCCTCATCTGTAAAATGATCTGAGGAAGGAAATGGCAAACCACTCCAGTATCTTTGTCAGGAAAACCCCAAATGGAGTCACATGGAGTTGGAATCAACTGAAAAAATGACTGAACAACAACAATAATGATTGCAACGTAATTGTAATATTTGCAATAACCATAAAATACTTTAAGGTTTGCAAAGTAATTTCCTTAATGTAATGCCTTATATTTATTAGATACTTGAAAAAATTATTCAAATGAATTGGAAGAAAATCCTAATAACAGGCTTGAGAATTAGTGGATGTTATCACCCCCTTTTTATAAATTATAGATTATTAAGCAATCATAATAAAAATCACATTAGGAGAGGAGATTTTTTTTGGGAGGGGGGGATATTTCAGTTTTGAACTCGTTGAATTGGAAGTACAAATAGATCATCCAGGTGGAGCTGTCCAGCATGAGGTTTGAAACGTGGCTCAGAGGCTTATGGTGGAATTCACTATATATAGTTAACTATACAGGTGGACAGTTAGAATCATCTGCGTAGAGATTATAATTAAAGTCATGAGAATGGGTGAGCTCATTCATGGAAGGAATATACAATAAGAAAAAAGATGTGTTGGAGTCAACATCTTGGAGACAGAAGGGTAGCGACGAAGAAGGACAAGGAAAGCAGATCCAGAAGGAAGTTAGACATTTAGGCCTCCAAATTTAGATTTTCATTCCAAATGTTTAAAAGTGAAGAGAGATTCTGACCTATTTGGGGAAAAGCCAAGGTTCCAGTTTTTCAAAACACGCGATCCCTCTTTTGTGGTTCTTCCGTTACCTCTGAGATAAAAGAAAAAGGATTGCCGTCAGAAAACAACAGTGAGCTTACACAAATTCATTAAATGAACTCACTCATATATTATGCCAAGTTCGAATTAAATAGTTGACTTCTTAGAGAAACACCAGAATTTCTTTGTGTTTGCCTTGTGGTTAAAAATTCAACATTTACAAATCAATTATTTTTAAATTTAAATGTAAAAAATGATGGACTTTTATATATTTTTATCCCACAGATATATGAACCCATCAATGTAAATATTTTCTCCATTTATTAAAGATCTAAACCCATCCATTTCTTTTCTACCTTATAGATTTCCTCCTCCATGGTCTCCTATAGACCTCCCCACAGAGGACCCACTCAGTGTGCTAAATGCTTTTTTAATTTGATTCCTCATCATGAAAAACATTGGTTCCTCAAAGATTTGCTTGCCCATGGTATTAAAAGACACAGCTTCTTCAGGAAGGAAGTTGTGCTAAAAAGTCTTTGTTTTTGTCTTTTGTCACTGAGGAGTAATTTGGAATCATCATCGAAAAATGCACTTGCAAGCCTTCCAATTTCTTGATCCCTAACACATCCATATGCCATGTTGGTTCCATATATACATATACATACATATATAATATATCGCTAGTTGGAACAATAGACATTTTTCATCCATTTAGTTTTTCCTGTACAAATGGTTATGCTGCTCTCTCGTGAGTAGCTATGAATTTCACTGGCAAGGTCCTGGCATTTTCCGAGTCTTGATGAATTTGGCTTAATATCGCCCATGGGGATGACTCAGGTTGGAGAAGTTAAAAAAGCTTCAGGGCCATCAGTGACTCAGAAATCTCCTAATAATAGCTAACATTTAAATAACATTTTTAAATCGGCAAGATGCTGTTCAGATTATCTCATCCTCATTTAACAGATGAGAAAACTGAGACCAAGAAAAATTAAGTGGCTTGCTCATTTACATAGCTAGTGACTGAGAAAGGTCTTCCTGACCTGAAAAGTTCAATATTATTGTACCACAAGCCGCTTCTTCCTGTGTAATATGGAGAACTTTTTCCAAGGGAGAGCCAGAAGACGGCGGCCATAATCAGTACCAAACAATATTATGACACATGAAAATGACAGTATCTAAGAAGCTGGATGCAACTGGGAGACATTTGTGAATCAGCCGTGTGCAATCAGACCATCTAGGTAGAGCGAAGGACCAAAGCAATATCAAATTAAGAGAAAGGTTAAAGATAAGGGGCTGCTGTGAATGATTGCCACCGTTTCAACCTGACCTATTTAAACATGCTGCTAATGTGCCAGAGGAAAAATGAATAATGGAAGAAATGCTTTTATATAAGGAATTAGAAAAGATTAAGTGGAAAAGTTGCCAGAATGAAGTTAACTTATAAACATTGTGTAGATGTATTGTTATAATTACATTTATTACTAATACTGTTCTAGAAACCTTTTCTTTGAGGGCCTCCAGGTGCACGTCAAAATATTTAGAGTAGAGTTCTGCTTGACAAGACTTGGGTGTTGCTAAAATGAGCTTAAACATCTGGATGAGAAGTAATAGTCACTTCCCCAGATCCAATGTCATTTTATGGGTATGGGTAAATCTGGGCATTTGGCTGGATGTAGCAAGAAATGCTCTATTTGTTGGCAGTTGTTTAAGAACAAATAAACCTGAGGTTTTTCAAGTCCTCCCATCCTGCCAACGCGGGACAGCCTTGTTTCTGTTCTCCCAATTAAAACTCTTCCTTAAAATTTAGCCCACATAGACGACAGCCTTCTTTCCCCTAAGGAGAATGTATTAATTCTGGTATATTTTCAAGTTCTTTGTTTCTATCCTTGCAGACACTCACCTATTGATGCTGATGATAAAGCCCCTTATTGATGGTTCTCCTGTAATTGGTCACCTGATCAACTAGGGCTCTTAACTGAGGCATCTATAGGTGAGATGGCAACGCTTCCAAGGACTGAGCTGTCAGTGGCCTCTTGGCCATGTCCTTTTCCAGAGGCTGTTTGGTGACGTGTATCTTGATCGTCAATTTGATCCAATCCAATCCAATTCAAGAGGCACTTATTGAGTGTCTACTATATGTTGGGTAGAGTGCCTACTATGTGCCAGACACCCCAGCATATAATAATAGCAGTCCATAGCGTGCCCACACAGAGATATACACACATTATATGTGTGTACGTGCATATATATCATACACATACAGATAGACACATATAACATATATATTATATATGTGAAAATACATTTTATGGTTTCCAAAACCATTTACTTCATCTCATTTGCAACCCTGTGAGGTGGATGCTATTGTTATTATCCCAGTTTTACAGAGGAGACAACAAAGGTTGAGAAAAGCTAAGGGGCTTGCTGGGGCTGGCAGAGGGAGACTTGGACTGGTCCTCCTGCTTCCGAGCTGAACTTCTTATCCAGTGGGCCCCCTCGCTGCCAACACTAAAGCCATCCTTTCCTTTCCCACCATGCCCACGGGTGGTGATACCCGCACATGTGCAGAGGAAAGGTGACTGCTCTGGAGGTGTGGGCAAGTGCTGATGATGGAGGGAATGGGAAGGACTTGGAGGGATGGGTGGCCCAAACTGCTCATGGGGCTGGGCAGGGAGAACAGGGCCAGCTGGGCACAGAGGCTTAAGCGGGCAGGAAGGCAGTGTCCCATTGGGCCAGCCTTGAGGAGCCGAGTGCACAGGGGAGAGCCATGTATGGCCAGTCTGGGGAGCTGCTGGGAGACAGACTGGGAAGTGCCCGACAGGAGATTGTCCTTTGTCCCAGCATGGAGTAAATCAGCAGAGTCTATTGAGCAGGGCTGTGGCTTGCTCCAACTCTTGTTTTAGGAGTCCTGGTTTGGAGGCTGTGTTGAGGAGAGGCTGGAGGGGGAGAGACTAAAATCATGGGTTCCGATCAGGAGGCTTCAGCCGTGGCCCATACAAGGGGTGATGAGAACGGTAGCTGTGTGTATTGGGACAATCAGGTAGAATTTTCCTGAGCTTGCCCTCTCTTCAATCTTGTTTGGATCCTGGACCCAAATAATCCACCAGCTGTTTAAGTGATACTTTGCCTTACATCCACCCTCTTAATCATTTGGACATTGCCTCCTTAGTGCTAACTAATAGGTATAATTGGTATATTAATAGGTCTGTGGGCCGTGGTTAACCCAGCAGCAGGTGGCCTTCTGAAGATTGGAAAACAATGAGCAAAGTTACCGGTGGCGTGGGACTGCTTTAATCCTGCCGTTGCTCGGATACCACCGAATCTCAAAATATCTGAGCTTGGAGATCACCGGAGTCTGCAGAGCATATCTATCTCTGCAGTCATTTGACCTCTTGGGACCTCAGGTTCCTCTTCTCTAAAATGGGACAGTAAAACTACAAGACTGCAAAGCCTTCGGACTTAGCCAAGTACTTTGTTATATCAGAGGCTTTGCTCAGAGCCATTCTCTGTTCCTAGTATTTTCTCTGACTCTAGCCATCTCCCGTCCCCATTTCTCCCTGCCAGCTCCACAACCTTCCCTCCTACACCAGATAGACTCAGTCTTTAGTCCAAATACCCCCTACTGCAGGAATCCTCCGATACCCCGGAGAGGAAGGATCTTTTCTTTCCTGAGGCTCTTAATTAATGAGCTTGTCATAGAACCTCAGAATTGGAAGAGATCTTCGGTTCCATTTAGTCCAACTCAGGTCTGAATAATAATCTCCTCTATAACATGCCCGAAGGTTACTCAACCTTTACTTGGAGACCTCCAATGGGGAAACCCATTATCTCTTTAGAAGCAGTCCACTCTGCTTCTGTCCACCTCTGATCATTAAGTACCTCTTTAAGGTTTTAAGGCTTAAGATTTTAAGGCTCGGTCCCCCCACCAGCAGAGAATACAGCCAAGCACCCTCATGTCTGCTCCTTCTCTAGGATGAGCATTTCTGGCTCTTTTACCAAGATCCTCTTATAATAGGATCATGAAGTCCTCCTCCGCCCTGGTTGAACCCCTAGGAATGCTCCCCAGCCTGTCAGTGGCATTCCTAATATGGGTCATCCACACGTGAACACTATGCCTGCCATGGCCTGGCCAGGGCAGAGGACAACAGGACGTCGCTTTCCAAGTCCTAGACACCCTACGCCTTCCTCAGGAAGTCAAAGATTCTATTGCTCTGGGGCTCCCATTGGTTGCTAGTTAGCTCATCTGGAGCCTTGGTCTACTAAAGATGTCAGCTCGTTTTTGATGCTCCTCCATTTTGTACTTATAAAATTATTGAGCCCAAGCAAATGAGATTACATTAATCTCTACTAACTTTTCTTCTTAGATTTCAACCCAACTTTCCAGAGAATCCAAATCTCTGCACCCTGAACCTACCATCCAGTGTGTTAATCATCTCTCCTCATTTTGTGTCACTTTCTGCATTTGGAGCTTTATCTAAATCACTGATAAAAATGTGAGATGCCAAGATCCCCGGGTTGCTCCACTGGAGACCTTTTTTAAAATCAATAGTGACTCCTTCACGAACTGTATTTTTTGCTCTGGTCATTCAATTAGTTGAGGATGCGCCTAATTCTCTTGTCTAGCTCAAATTTCTCCATTTTCTCATGAGAGTAGCATAAGAGACTTGTCATAGGCTTTGCTAGAATTGAAATGTTTCCTCAAAGATAGAGGCCATGAGGCACAGTGGATAGGGAATTGGCCTCTGAGTCAGGAAGGTCTGGCTTCAAGTTCTTCCTGGTACTCTGGCTGGTTGTGGAACTCTGGACAAGATCCCATTTCACCTAGGAGACCCCCAGGACGGTGAGATCACAAGTTCAGTCCTTCCATTGCTAATCTAGTTGATGCTGTTCAGCCATTGTCATCTGCCTCTTTTTGACCTAATTTGGGGTTTTCTTGTTAGAGATCCTAGAGGCATTTGTTGTTTCTATTTCCAGCTCATTTTACAGATGAGGTAATTGAGGCAAATGAGATTAAATGCCATGCCCAGGGTCAAGCAGCTAGTAGTATCTGGGGCCAGATTTAGACTCAGGAAGATGAGTCTTCCTGATTCCCAGCCAGCACTCTACTTACTGTGTCACCTAGTTGCTTAATAACAAAGGACTTGAGATTTCTCTGTTCTTGCTGCTACCGGGAGGATAATGGGTGGAGAACTAGGCTTCGTGGGATTAGGCAGACTTGGATTCAAATCCAATTTCAGATATTTAATAGATGTGTGCAAATAATTTAATTTCTCTGAACCTCACTTCATCTGTAAAATGGAGATAATACTACTTGAAGCACTTACCTTCCAGGACTGTGAAAATCAAATAAGATTGACTACAAAAAAGGCCTTTGGAAACCTTAAAAGGAAGAGTTATTTAAAGGTCAGATATTATTATGAAGTCACAGCCGTAACGGTTCTATGTGACTGCTGCTTCCTTTCCTAGAGGAATATTCACCAACCCTTAAGTGAATGAATGAATTAAAAATTGGATTTAAGTGGGGATACACACTGGCAAGGCAGATGGCGAGATGGCCAGAGTGGACCGTAGATGGCATGTGAAACATGGTCTGCCCTGGGGCTCACTAGTTGAGTTTGCCTTCTCTCATTAAACAGTTAAGACAGCACAGCCCCAGGGAAGGAGTTCCAAAGTAGTCTGGTGAGCTCTCCTAGAATTAGGGGAAGGTTTCCCGAAGGTCCAGTCTGGAGGTAAGGAGAAGCGAGGTGGCCCTGGGGCAGATGGCAAGGGGAGATGGATTGGCAGCTGGATTTTAAAATGTATTGGTGGGAACTTTGCTTTAGGAAATGACATCTAAAATAAATGACTATACGTTTAAACATCAGTCAGTGATCTCATACTTATGCTTTAGTCAAGGCAGAAATATACATTTGGTCATAATATATTTATATTTACACTGGTGCTATATATAAAACAGATTTATATATCAATGTTTCCCATTATCAAAATAAATTTTTACAGATATCTGAAAAAACATATATATATATATATTATAGAACCCTTTATGTTGGCACATGCCAGTAATACCTGTTTCTTATACAAACCAGTCCATGTCCCATCTTTGGGTCTTCATACTGGCTTTCCATTATTATGGGAAAGCACTCTCTCCTGATCTCTGCCTTCTAGAATACCATCTCTTTCTTCAAGATGCAGTACTTCTATAGAATCCCCTCAACTGTTAGTGCCCCCCAATCTACCTTGAATTTAATTTAATGACCTGTATTTTTTGTATGTATGTATATATATTTATATTTATGTGATTTGTGATCTTTCCTACAATAAGGTAAAACCATTGACATTAAAGTTATTTCCTTCTTTTGATTTGTGTCCTCAGTTCCTAGAACCTGGCATAGTGTTTTATTACAGAAAGGATTCCTGACCAAGGTAGAAGAAGATTGGGGTAAATGGACTATCTGACCACTTCTTTCTCAGAGATTCTATTTCTATGACTTGCCCAAAGATGCAGAAAACTCGAATTTGTGACAGAGTCTTGGTGTCCACTCTCTTTCTCGTAGGCACTCCTTGTTATTCATGTGGCTGTGGTGGAGCCACTTAATTGTTATTCCTAGCTGCTCAGGGTCTAGGCTCTATTAGTTGAGACTAATGAAGGTACCATAGTCCCCTGGGATAGCTCTTCATCTCCATGACTTCATTATTATTTAATGAAAGCCTTAATGGAGGTAGTTAAATAAATAGCTTGGTACCTGAATAGTAGTTAAAACTTTTTTTTTTTAAAGCATATACAGAACATTAGAAGGTTTAGAAATGACTAAGCATATTCTATGTTATTGTGATTTATTGAGGTACAGTCCTGCCCATTTCCTCCTCTGACAATATCCTCCATCTAAATCGTTCCAGTTCAGAAGGGCCATGAGCATCAAAGGCATCATTTATAATCATTATGCCTTTTGGTAGAACAAGGTGAGGTCAGAGGCTAAGTCTATCACAGTCAGGAGATGCAATTTAAAAAAAAAATTAACATACTAATCAGCATCTGAGTTTTAGGGGGAAAACTTTACAATTGTAAGATCTTAGATGAGTCTGAAATGGAAAGGACCTTAGATATCATGTGGCTCAATCTTCACATTTAACCCAAGAAGTGTTAACAATGTCACGGAGCTAATTTTCAAAGTTGAATCTGAATCCAAGTCCAGATCACCTCTTTAATCACAAGTAAATGCGTCTCATGGAATCAATGAAACCCAAGACATGAATCTCTGAAGCAGGAAAGACCTTGCAGGCCTGCCTGCTAGTCTGCGATCTCCTGGGCTAAGAATAAACCCCATCTTTGTGATCCCTTATAAGTGATCCCTCTTCTTGAAAACATTCATTCAGCTGAATTCAGCACCCAGTTATTAAGTACCTGTTACATGTCGAAAAGTGTGTTAGGGGTTGGTGACACATCCTGCAAACAGATTAGTCAGTACAAAGCACAGATGATTGATTTCAAGATGAAGGGAGTGTTAATGACTGGGGTAGTTAATAGCAGTCTCATCATTTCTCCCTTTATAAGAAAGCCCCTTCTGGGGCTGGACAGCTCCCATTGTCAGGTTGCTTTGTTAGACTGAGCCAAAATATGCTTCTCTGCACTACTCATCGGTGTGTCCACAGCCTTTCAAATATTATAGACGCCTAAAATGTCTCTCTTTTTCAAAGCCTCACACTGGAGAAGAGTTGGTAATACTAGACTGTATCATTACAGTTTCAACAACTAGCCAAAAATTGTAGACAACACAAGATCCTACGTCCTTTGACTATTAAAAAAGCATCTGAATCAGCAGCACAAAATTCAGACAAAGAAGCTTTCCCCGAACAGTAGATCCTTTGCATATGTAAAGATCATATAGAATTCCTTGATATATGAATCAAAAGATAAAGTTCTATTATTTAGATCATGGAAATCAAAGGAAGCATAAAATAAGAACGCATAGGCTTCCTTTTGTACGAGTAGACCAAAAGCATTCCTCATTTTCATGGGAGATGCCTAGGACAAGGCGTGATGGGAGAGGGATTCCTTCTCAGTCAGTGGTTTTTAATCTTTTTTGTTGTATTATCCCATTTAGCAGACTGCTGAAGCCTATGGACTCTTTTTCTGAATAATGAATTTAAATAATTAAATAAACCCCCAAAATTTCGGTTAGAGTTTAATGAAAAAAAAAAACTGCATTCCCCTCTATTTAAGTTTATAAAATCTCTGAAATCTTTTCATAGTCTCTATGCGGGTACCGAACCTCAGTTAAGAACTCCTGCTATAGATTGTGAGATCCTTTAGATGCTCGGTATCTGGATGACAGGTTGTTGATTTAATTAAGCTTTGAAACATTCCAAAGCCTCCTAAGTAACGCTGAGGGCCACTCAAATGATTTTGGCCTGACGATTCACACAAAATAATCAAGTGGATGAAAAGAACGATTATAAAGACTGTGATATATAATTCTATGCATAACCCATAAAGTTAGTCTATTACTACATATACTTTGAGTAGATAATACAGATAGGACATGAATTAGGCCCATAATTAAATATGAAGACAAGAATGTATGAGATTTTATTTAAGAAACTGCCATGTTTTTAAAACTCTCTACCACCAACTTCACCTTGAAACAAAATCTCCTCTTTTCAACACTAATATTTTTCTGATGATGCTCCATGCTCATGGAACCAAATCTCAAAGAATCAAATTTCTTGTGACCCAACAATGGAGAGATTTGGGAATGACAACTTTTGAAAAAGTATCAGTGTCAAATATGTTTTTAAAGAAACCTATGGCTAGAAATGGAGGGGGATGATCTTATAGTAAGAGCAAGATAAAACCTATGGACAGCCCACTTCCTGCATTGTTACTCACGTAATATATAGAGGTCCCTAGGAAGGCCTTTAGGATATTGGGTAAATGCTCAGGGGAAGACTTAATGGGAAGGGACAGATAATTATTGCATATTGTACCGCTAAAAGGGATGTGAAGATGGAGGAAATCACAGATATTCCAAAGGTTGCATTCAAATAACAATTTCCAGAACTTCTTTTTTAAATTTGTAAAATTCTCTCATTGCTTATTGGCTTTCCTCTCCTATCTCTTCCTTGGAGCGTAATGGGAAATGTAGTTTTTTTTTTTTTTTTCCAATGGCTCCAACATTTTGGTTGGAGGATTTGGGAAAGCTATTTTTATGGCGTCTCTTCCAACCCTCCTCAACACACTAAGTTCACATAGTTTAAGACCTTAGAGATCATTTAACCTAAGTTTTTAAATTTAAAGATGAAGAAGCCAAGACCAAGAATCATGTAACGAATATGTTGTAATGTTAAATTCAAACCCAGGCTTTTGGTTTCCTACACAGGCTGCCCCTGGTTATGCAGTTAAATCATCCTGAGTGTCCCCCTCAGCTATGCAATTTCTTCCAGCATTCAGAGGTAAGAAATTTCTTTGCAAATGGCCAATTACTACACATTCATCATTAAACATTATATGCAGAATTGATTTCTTCGTTTTCATGGAAAATGATCCCCCAAACCCTAATTGCTAGAAAAGCAAACCTTCAAGCGCAGCATTTCAAATGAAGCAATTGTGCATGTTTTGATTATTTTATAACATTGTCAGCTTTAAATGATTTAAATTTTGTGTCGTTTCTAATTAGCATGTGAGCTCAAAAGGTTTAAGATGCTATTCTATAGCTGCTATTTATAGACAAGTTGATTTTTCAAAGAATGGTTCAGTAGAATTTAAAAGACTTAGTAGTTTGAACCAATTTAATTCAGTTTTCTTCCATTGTATTCAAATAAGTTCACATCAAATTAATTAAATTCAACAGACTTTTAAAAACATAAAGTGTGTTTAGGTCAGTGGGGTAGCTCAATGGATAAAAATCCTTGGTCTAGAGTTCAAATCTAGCCTCAAACACTAGCAGGGTGACCTTAAATGACTTAAATTGTTTTCTTCAATTTTCACAAGTGTAGAATGGGGTTAATAAAAACCTGCCTTCCAGGGCTGTTGTGAGGATAAAATGAAATAGTCATTGTTCAGTGCTTTGCACCATGCCTGGCACATAGTAGACATTATGTAAATGCTAGTGGTGATGATGTTCAGGAGCATTGTGTTAGATAATGGGATGATAGAAAGTTTACAGAAGACATAGATATTTGTAATCAGATGAGAGATGACATATACAGACAAACAATAGCAGCACCATAATGATAAACTTAGAAAGGAAGTAAAAAACGAAATGCTGTATGAATTCAGGAGAAAGGAAAAACAATTACATTTAATCTTCCATGGCTCCTCATTACTTCTAGGATAAAATGCAGACTCCTTGCCAATGGTCCATGTCTGTGTAATCTTTAAACTTTGTATTGGAAATTGATTTCTCCATTTTCTTGGGAAAATTTTCCTGAACCCTAATTGCTAAGTAAAAATGAAGCTTCAAGTGCAGCATTTTGAAGGAAGCATTTAAGACTCCATGGCTAGCTCTCACCTTCCTTTCTAGGCTTGTTTCATTTTTGTTACTTTCTGGACCAACTGTTTTTTAAGCTCCTATCAGCACATCACTCATCAGTACGAGTGGTCTCTCGCGTCTGGGATGGACTCTCCATCTCTGCCTCTCAAATCCTTTTCCTTCCTGGAAGTCTCAGTTCAACAGCCACTTCCTCCAGTAAGTCACTGATGATACCCTGCCCCGCCCCAAATTAGTGATCTTCCCCTCCTTCCTTTTTTGGTTGCCCGGCACATTTTTTATCAAGGTTTTATCCCTTTCAGTATAATGAAAGGTTTTTGATGGCTTGGACGGTTTCTTTAGAGTCTTTGTATCCCAAGTGAACATAATTAAATTTGTTAGTATTTAATGAATTGAATTGAACAATTGTTCCTTCTTTTCAATGGAGTTCATGAAAATAAGATGTACTCAATAAAACCAATAATTGAAGTGGCTGTATTACCAACTCTGGGGAATTAAGGGGAGATTTCTGGTAGGGAGGATGGCGTCTGAACTGATCCTGGTTGTTTAAAGTTGAAAAGTCAAAAAAGTCAGTATTTTTTCCATGAATTTTTTTTTCTTTTCTTCCTTTCCAAGTCAGCTGTACCATCTTTTAGACTAGGGACAAAAGAATCATTTTCTGTAGTCTCATAAATAAATAAAAACCATTTTATGAGGCCACAAGAATTTAGAACTGGCTGTGTTCTCAGTGAGCAAGATAGCCTATCTACCCCAGATAGTAAAATAAATCACATTGACTTTTAAAGAAAATCACTAATAGTCTGACCTAAGTTATTGCTAGTACATGGAATTAGTACATATTTCACTAGAATGATTTATTGTACTGAAATCCTAACATCCATTGAACTATAGGTTTTGTGGGTTCTTGGGGAAACTGACGCAATCTCATAGCCTAGAACATTTTAAGAACAAAAGTTTGCAGTCTGGAAGTGACATAAGAGACACGACCAGGGACAAGGAGGTTTAGGTGATGAGAAGTGGCCAGTCTACATGTTGTGTTGTTATCCATGGAATATTAAAAGCACAAGAGGGAGCCCTCCAGCATCCTCAATGGTTATTCTATGGTGGATTTACAGAAGGTCACAGACAACTCAGGTGCCAGACACGGAAGGTGAGAGGGGTTACCATGTTCACCAAAGGATTGCCGTCGCTGATGAGATTGCCAACTAACTCCACTATTAAATACTTCTTGATTATATTACAATATAAATGTAAGCAGGGAATATGGCTGAATGTCTCTACTAAAGCTGATGTCCACAGCTTGGGGCCCATTTCAAAAGTCTAAAACCTAAGGAGCCCAGAAGAAGGAAAGAAGCGGGATGACCATTGGAATGGAGGAGATTTCATTCTTCCTCTGCCCCACCCTGGTTGTACCCAATTATTCCATTAGCGAAGAGCAAGTTGGAAGAAGTGGTGAGTCCGCTCAGCCAGTGGACAGGGAGGCAGGAAGCTGAAGAGGCAGTTAATGTTGTTTGTGACAGAATTCCCAGTGGAACAGAGGTGCCATTGCCAGCTGGCCACAGCTTGCCAGCTTCTCTGCCACACCCCAACCGAGAAACTGGTCCTCTTGGAGGGGATGAGTCAAGCATTGGTTGGGAGCCAGGATCCATCCTTTGTGGGCTGGAGGGAAGAAGGTCTGAACTGTGGTCTTCTTAAAGCTTTCTGTCTTTACCTTTATAGGACTGGTGTGACGTGGGTTTAAGTAGAACATGCAGCTATCTACTCAGAGCTTCCCTGCTTATTCCAGATTTATTGTTCTTATGGATTTTATGGAAAAAGAGTATCCAAACAGGCTAACTGTCCATATTATGCCAAGGCACAGGAGAGTAGAATAAACTTAGGGAGAAAACAGAGTTTCTGGTAGATTAGGGCTCCAGAGTGGCTCGGACTGGATGTGGTTAGGATCAACCACACACATTAATTTAAGGAGAGGAATGCGTCCTTCTGTGGACACCGTTCATCAAGGTATAAGTCACCCCCCACCTTGGCCCTCCCTGGATGAAAAGCTCCATCCAGGAAGAGCCCAGTGTCTGCTCTGGACTTCACAGTCCGAGATGGGGAGGCAGAGCTAAGGCAGAAGGCTTGGGAGCACATCTCGTCACGGGTCAGTGTTGAGCGAATGTGGGACTTCATGGGTCTGGACACTTTGGGGCAAATGGAATCAACTGATGATTGCATACATGGGAATGGACACTTTGGGGCAAATGGAATCAACCAAGCCTTTCTTAAGTGATTACTGCCTATGCAACATGGGGTTAACTAAGGTTGAAAGTGTAGCTCCTGCTCCATGAACCTTCTGGTGGCTTCCAACCTTTTATGTAAAATGACAATCACAAGCATTTATATAGTGATTTAAGGCTTGCAAAGCCCTTTGAAAATATTACCTCATTTTTTTTCTCACAACACCTTTGGAAGGTAGTACTATTATTACCCCCATTTTAGGTGAGGAAACTGAAGTAAGTGAGGCTAAGTGACTTGCTAGTAAATATTTAGGCTGGATTTGAACTCAGGTTTCCTGAATACAGATCCAGTGCTTTAACCATTGAGAGATTTAGCTCCCTCTAAAGAATCCTCTTTTGACTATTAAAAATTTGGTGAAATCTCATGTAGCATTAGTATCCTCTTTATTGTGTATTTATTGAAAGAATATCTGGCAATAAAAAGCCACTGTGGATTTAGCTTTAATTTAAATGAAATTAATTTGCCTTTTGTTCATCACAAGAGCATCTACATACCTGTGAACCATAGTTTATGTGTATGGCAACCTTGCCCCTGGGAAAAATGTATGCAGGACACACTTTTAATCTGTATTATCAATACTTTCTTAAGCGGAGACAATCAACAAAGCAATAAATCAAGACATTATTCATAGCATTTGCCAATTTCTGAGGTGTAAATGTTCAGACTAAACATTAACAGTAGGGTTCAAGCTGACTCCTTGATGATTAAATGTCAATTGTTGAACCTAAGAGGCTGTGTTTGCTCATTTATTATACCCAACCATACTGAATACTTTTGAAAAAGCTAAATTAGCATCCACATGACAATGCTTGGTATGGCTGAGGACCCCTTGGGAAAATGCCATATTCCCAGGAATCCTCAGCCCTCAGGTTGGGAACCATTCATCCGGTAAACAAGAAGGAGCTACATTCTAGTGCATTCATGGACAATTCCTGACCAAAAATATAGGCGAATGACTGTTTGACAATTAAGTAAAAGGCAGTGATGCTTTTTGTCTGGACAGATAAGGTCAGATAGACAGATATCCTTCTCTTTGATCATCCTCAATTAACTAGAAAGGCAGCATGGCCTGTGGGAGACCAGATCATGGCTATTTGGATCTGTTGGTTCTCATATATAAAACACTGGGATTGGACTAGATTAATGAAGATCCTTTATGGATCGAATATGCTATACTTGGTGGTCACTAGGGGACACCATAGTGTGCAGAACGCTGGACCTGGAGGCAGGGAGACTCATCCTCCTGAGTTCGAGTCTGTCCTCAGGCACTAGAGTGACCCTGACCAAGTCACTTCACTCTGCCTCAGTTTCCTCATTTGTAAAATGACTTGGAGAAGGAATGGCAAGCCAGTCCAGGATCTCTGCCGAGAAAACCACAAATGGGGTCACAAAGAGTTGGACACAACTGAAAAAAAAAGATAGCATATTCTCTATTCTAAGATCCCTTTCATCGCTAATAATTTATATTCTGAAGCTTTTTCTAGCTCTGGTATTCTATATATTCTAGTACGTGTTTCTGGTTTGCCATGTTCTACATCCTAAGCTCTATTCAAGATCCGAGATTTGGTGTGATAAGATCCTTTTGGGTTCTGACATGCTCCTGGGTCCCTTCCAGTTCTAACAGTCAATATTTGGTGTTATAGGTGCTTTTGTGCTCCAGAATTCTGATTAATGTTCTCAGACGTATTGTAGCTCTACCATTCTACATACTGGGGTCCTTTCCGGTTCATCCCGTGTGCCGGTTCTAACATTTTCACCTCTGGGTTTTAAGGTCCTTTCTGGCTCTAGAATTCTGTTTTGTACTCTAAGACTATCATTCTATTTTCTTTTAAATTCTTTGTGCTTTAGTCTATAGTCCCACCCAGCTCTAACATTCTATGCGTTGCATTCTAAATGTTCACCAAGCTCACCTATTTTGTATTTTCTGTTCTAGATCCCCCCAAACTAAAATGTAAGCTGACTTTATGCCTGGGACTCCCCTTCTGAGAATATACCTTTACTCCAGTCAGGGATTTGGGTGCTGGAATTGACTAATATTTGTTGACCACTCATAATATATACAGCCCTCTACTTGTCAACTTGGAGGGAAACAAAAGGAATTGTCCTGACCCTGGAGATGTTTACAATCTAATTGGGAAAACAGAACATATACGATCCTATTTGGGAAATCATCAATTATGAAAAGGTAAAAGAGAGGTACAGAGTGGTAGCAAACTAGAATGACTTTCCAACCGGAAAATATGGAAGAAAAAAACCCCTCCATGTCAAGGTAAATATAGACACTTATCCTTAGGGAAATAAAGACCAAATTATATAAAGACCCTGGCTAAGGTCAGTTTCCTAAATCAGATTCTTGCCCCATTCCTTTGGGATGCAAAGTCCTAAATAAATTCAAATTAAGTTCAAAATTTCATCATTGTTATAGGCGATATTTAATAAAAAATAATTACTTTCATATTTGGGAGCTGGAGGGGACCTCAGAGACCATGCTGTCCAGTCTCTTCCTCTTACAGATGAGATATTATGGTTATTAATTATGATGCTAACAAAAATTTCATTTATGCTTCTTATTATGAAGTGCTCTGAGTCAGTGATCATTAAATTGTTTTGCCCGAGGTAAGATGCTGGCCTTGAAGCTTCCCCCCCCCCTTTTTTTTTTTTTTTTTTTACCCAGGGGTGTAAGAAGATTCAAGAGGAGGAATAAAAGAGAAAGAAAAAGGAAAGGAGGAAGGGAAAAGAAGCATGGAGAAAAAAATAGAAGGAAGGAGAGAAAGGGAAAGATAGAAATGGGTAAAGGAAGACCATTGTTGGGGAGCTTAAGAACGGAAAAGTCTGCTGGCTCTGCCATGCTGCCAACACCATTTTTATGCTGAAGACCGATAAGATTAGAGAAATGAAGGCTGGCTATAGCAAGGAGAGAACCAGCCCAGTGTGTGACAGGGCACCTTCTTGCCCATTTCCATGACAAGCTCGCTACTCAAAGCTGACAATTAAGATCCCGCAGGCACTCCTATCTCCGTACCACAGGGTGACCCCTGAGCTAGCTTTGCTGTAATGATTCCCAGCCTCCCTATCTCATACCGGATGAAAGAGAGAGAAAGTTCATTTGCCGAAAAGCCAGAGACTCTAAGGCATGATTCAAACAGCTCATTACTCTCGGTGGGGATGGGAACACGCTAAAAGGCCTAGACATTTTAATTCTATGTACAGTAAAGGCTGGACCGGCTAAACCAAACAGAACGTCCCCCTCACTCCTCGGAGAAATGAGCAAAAGAGTAGGAGAGAAACGAAGTGCCAAGAATTTCACCAACAACCGAAATGGACTCCGAGAGAGGCCGGCCTGATCTCGGGTGCCTTCTCCCTCTGCATTTGGGATTCTGCCCCATGGAGGCCCATCCGACTCCCTCCTCTCCCGGAGAGCACTTCATGCTTTCCAAAGCAATTTCCTCAAGACAAGCTGGTGAGACAGGTAGGTTTACCCAGGCCGTTCTACGGCTGAGGCTCAACGACGCAAGTGCGCCCGAGGCTCGGAAGCGTGGAAAGCTTCAGTCCAGGTCTCTCCAGTCCCGCCCAGTCCAGTGAAAAGATCATAGTAATTCCTGCGAGAGGACACAGGTCTGATGCTTGCTGTCTCTGTGAAGAGCTGCCGCTTATTTACTGTAGGAAGGCTTCGTTTCTCTGGGTCTCAGTTTTGTTATTGGTAAAATGAAGATCATCTCCAATTCTTTTCCAGTTCTAAATCTATAATCCTGCCAGGGAGCTAGGTGGTGCTGTGGATAGAAGGTCGGCTTTGGAATCACGAAGGGAGTTTCAGTCTGCTTCCCTCAACTGCCAGGTTTCTCCCTCCATCCCAGGCTCAGTTTCCTCACAGATACAACGTGCGCGATCGTGTCTGCCTCAGAGATAGCCCAGGGGAAATGCAAAGTCTAAAACACGCAGGGCTCCCTCTGCTATTACAATCGTTTCAAGGCTTTGCTAAATTAAAAGGAAAAATCGATTAGTGACTAAGCTGCTGTTTCTAGGGTAGCGAAGCGGATTCACCAGCGTTAGGACGCTTGGGCTCGATCTCCTTTGGAGTGGAAGGAGTCTTGGGTTCTCTTTCTGGTCTGGTACGAATGATCTGTCTGACCTTGGGCCATTTAGTCTTTCAGCTGCTTCGGCTTTAAAATGAAAAGGTGGGAATAAAGTCCCTTTCAGCAAAGATATTTTACGAGTCTGTGAAAAAGATTTTCAGAGCAAGGCTCAATTCATTTGAAAATTAAATTGATCAGAATGCTAAACTCCCTGGGTATTCTGCTTAATCAAAGTCTCGCCAAAATAAACTAACTTTGGTTCCAGTTTTGTCATCTGGGGAAAGGCAGGGGACGGATTGGACCTCTATTTCTGATCACTCTGCTCCACCCCAAGTGTCCTCTGCGGCAAAGCTCCTTCTGCCGTGTGAGGGAAGAGATGAGATCACCAAGAAGTGCCAGGGGAAGGGCAGAGAGCAGGTTGGATGCTTGTTTCCTCCAGTCAAGTGTTTCCAGTTTATGTATCAGTTCCCTGTGTAAGGGAAGAATTGAGTTCACTACCACTTGGATTCTCCTGATTTAATTGGCTAATCTCTTTCCCTCCCCTTTAAGAACCGGCTCCATTATTCTTCTCAATCCTCTTGAGAAAACACTGAAAATAATCTAATTTAGAAAACAAGAAAGTAATCTGAATCTTTTCTGGAGTCCCCAAAAAAAGCCCTCACAAAACCTTCTCTTTTCCTTCCTTCCCCCTTTTCTTAACATCTCTCTACCTTCCTCTCCCCCTCCCTCCTTCCCTCCCTCCTTCCTTCCTTCTCTTGCTCCCCCTCTTCCCAGGGAAAAAAAAGTAAATGGACTGAGAAAAATAGACAGAAACCTTATACATCATTCTTTCAAATGTTTTCCTCTTTTTCTTTATCTATCTTTACTGTCAGGGGATAGAGCTTCTAATAGACCATCAATATATGTAATGAACAAATAAAATAACAGCAATGAATTACCCTTTTTATAGTTTCATAGATTTCTTCATAACCAAATTTAATTTACGGAGGGTCATGCCTGAAAGAGCCTGTGTGCTTAATGGAAAACAACAAGGAAAAAATAAAACAATATATTAAAAAACCCCGACAACAACCACCTTCAAATTTGGTTAGCAAATACTTCAATAAAAAATTAATCTTCCAAACAAGAGAGAACATTTGTGAGTGTGTGTGCATGTATGTTCATGCCTGTGTGAGTGTATGTGTGAGTGTGTGTGAGTGTGTGTGTTTGTTGCTGGGAAAGAAGGAAAGGCAAAACTTGTCAGGTAATTACTCAAATCTCCAAAAAGCTCAATCCTCCCCTTGAGGGTCAAGGGGAAAACATGCTCCCCTGTGCAATCCCCCCACATCCTCCAGGTGAAGTGATTTCAAATGGAGGGGTGAAATGTCCCTCTTTCCCCTCTACTTTCTCTATTAAACCTAGAGTAGCAGCCCATCTGAGTGCTGGATTCTGGGTTAGAGCACCTGGGATGGAGTCCTTGCTGTGTTCCTCACGAGCTGTGTGACTTTGGATGAGTCTCTTATTTGGCCTGTTTCCCTATCTATAGGATTGTTTGACTTCTAAAGTCCCTTTTAACTCTAAATCTGTACGTCTATGAGCTGCATGACCTTAGACAATCATTTCTCTGTTGGGACCGCATTTGAGAGATTTTCGTCACATTCGCGGGTGAGTTGGAATATAGCCAAAAAACCGGCTGTATTCCAAGACTACGAGAGGACCCCTGCCTCATACAGAGATCATTGGAAGGAACTGGAGAGAAGCCAGGAGAGGAGCATGAGCTCCGTATTCAAAGGTAGAAGAGGTGATATTTTATTTTAGTTTTATTTTACAATGTGATCTTAGAGAGAAGAAATAAATCCAAGGGGTGGAAGCTGATTTCGACTCTCGGTAAGGATGAATTTTCCTTTAGTGAGGTTTGTTTCAGAATGGAGTAGACGGCCAGTCTGGGGAAGTAGTAAACTCTCCTTCCCTGGAGGTATCCAAACAGAGTCTTCATGACCATTTTACAGGCTTCATTTTTCAAGGGGGAGAGAGACACGAAGACACCTGAACTTTTTTTCCAGCTCTAGAGTTCTATTCTCTAGAGTTCAAGAGTTCCAGATGTTTGTTCTCCCAGATAGGCTTTGGGGCCAAAGGAAGCCACGTAACCTCATTATCTTGGTGTGTGTGTGTGTGTGTGTGTGTGTGTGTGTGTGTGTGTGTGTTGGATTTTCAGAGGGTGCTAAGCAAAGTATACAAATAAAGGAAATGAAATAATGATCATGATAAGCCATATTATACCTAACTCTATATACCCCTCTCTATACCCTATACGTAAGTACACCCATAATCGCCTTTTGTACTGAGCCCCAAGTGGCCTTGTAGAATTGTCAAACCCTTTATTTTAAGGAGGAAACATTGAATTCAGTGTGTTTGTAGGATTTTTTCACATAACAGGAATTAAGGGAATGTTTTCAGGGTAACCCAGGAAAGCTACATGCTATAGTTGTTTAGTTGTTTTCTGTCATATTTGATTCTTCATGACCCTCTTTGGGGCTTGCTTGGGAAAGATTCTGGATTGGTTTACCATTGTCTTCTGCAGCTCATTTTACAGAGGAGGAAACTGAGGTACACAGAAAGATGTGATCTGTCCAGTGTCACACAGCTAGTAAGTGTCTGAGCCAGATTTGAATTCGGGTCTGCCTGACTCCAGGTCTGGCCCTCTATCCACGGTTCCACCAAGCCATTCTGGAGGGCTACATGGTGAGATGAAGAATTTTAATAAGAAAATAAGAAAACCCATAGCAAAATTTATGTCTCAAGGGGTTATTGATTTGGAGTTTGAAGGGACATAGAGATCACCTCCTCCAGGGGTTTTTAGCCTATGACTCCATTACAGAATCTTGTTTTTAAATGAATGAAATCAAATATATCATATTACAAAGGAAACCAATTACAGACAGCTAGTAAACTATTATTAAATAATTATCATCAAGGGGCAGCTAGGTGGCACCGGCTCTGAAGTCAGGAGAACCTGATTTCAAATCTGGTCTCAGACACTTAACCCTTCCTAGCTGTGTGACCTGGGCAAGTCACTTAACTCCAATTGCCTCAGCAAAAAAATAAATAAATTAAATATCATCAGGAAATTAAATATGAACTCAATAAACTGACAGATTCTTAGTTAAGAACCTCTAATCTATTCCACTCCCAATTCATAGAAAAGCTGAGATTGAGGAAGATTTCATGATCTGGCCAACATTACACATGGAGAAAGTCACTTTCAATAACTCTCCAATCTAGAATTCTTTCAACGACAGCACACTCCTTACCTGTATATGGATATCAGATCAATTCAAGTGTTAAGGAATATTAGAATCCAATTAATTACTGAATCGAATCGAAGACTTATTGGATTATTGGATACTTAATAATTCAACAAGTTACTAACAGATGATAATTCAATAACTTCCTAGCTTCAAATAGCTTACAAGTGAGTGAGGGAACTAAGTCTTCTATCAGTTATCTGGATCCAGAAGACAGTGAGGTAATGAGTAGGAGGGATCCCAAGAAAGTGCTCCGAGAGATTTGAACACTACAAAGCCCTGGTCTAGCTGGATGTGGTGGGGAAGAGATGGGGAGGGATCAGTGAAGGCTGATGGCAGAAAGGGCTCTTGAAAGATTTCTAGCATTTCGGTGGACTGAGGATGGAGTAAAGACCATCATAGCATGGGAGACGAGTGGAGGCAGGAGAGAGAAAAATGAGATTGAGAAAAGGTAAGCAGGAAAATGTGGCTGGTAAGTCTGCAAAGGGAGTGGATCTGAAGACTTTGAATGGCAGGAGAAGGAGTTTCTAAATAATAGCTAGGCAGTGTGGACGTTTTTGGGTCATGGAATGTGTGGGAGACATTCTTAAGCAATGAGCTTGCGATCGGGGGAGTCAGCTAAGCCTTTATACGTGACCCCGTGTTCTCCTCAGCCACACAATCCTGGCTGGGTGGATCGAAGGCGATTCCACGTGGAGTTCTTATATTTTTAGGTTCTCGCTTTATTTACTCATTCATACAACAAATAACCGGGCAGTAGCTATTGGGTGCCGAGTCCCAAGTCAGGTACGTGGTTCGCTACTGTAGTTTCTCTAGAAAGGATTCCTGTCCGTTCTCGTCTCCCAAGGAGGGATAAGACTTTGATGTATTCTTTCGTTAAGAGGAATAGGAACAAGTTATTCTATAACAAGGCTGAATTTGAAAGTTTCTAAGAATAGAATGGATGGTCTGGGTCCCATGCAGTGCCTGGACTCCCTGTCTCTCGACCAAGGTCTGGGATCATTTAAGCTCTTTCTATATCGTGAGGGATAACTTACTTTCTCGGCCAGCAGGTCATCTGCAATCCGGAAACTGTCAGCCACGCCAGCTTTTAGTGTCTTGTCACTCATGTGCGTGTGAGTTGTGGGGCAGCTATTGTTATTTTTAAGGCCTAAGGTTCTAAAAGAGGAAACCTTTGTGGGATGTTTGAAGTGAAGGTGTCTTTGGGGGAACTTTCATGGTTGAGATACTACTTGACTTAGCAGAACCAGCATTGCCCCATCCCTCAGGGAATTCTCATGAAAATGAATGAATAAACACTCATCATAACATTATATATGTGTATATAGATACTCACATATGTGTCCATATATATTTATTTATATTTATGTAAAACATGGCTATGGTGGTTTTCCTAACCAAGATATACCGTGCCCTACCATAATTAAGCAGCTGTATTTGAAAGAAAGTACTGGGAAACTGGGGGCCCAGTTCAAATGTTTCCTCCCCTATTAAGTCTCCCATGAGACTAAAACGCATCAGAGGGATTTGAAGCCAGAATACCTTGCTTTAAGCCGTAGGTCTGTGTGCTCTAGTAGAATATCTCTGTGGGCCTGCACTTCCTCATCTATAAAACGAGAGGCGTGGACTGGTTGGTCTTTATGGCCACATTGGTCTACCAGCCCAGGACCCTCATTCTAACTTGGTGCTTGTGCACCAGCCGCCCTGGTGCCCAGATTGGAGTCGCTCCTGGCCTGAACCTCTTGCCCCAAGGCACACACATATAAAATTTTATAATTCTGCATAGATATTATTTTTCCTCAATAGAATATGGGCTCTCAGACGGCATGGGATGTGATATTTTGAGCTTTTTTATCTCCAATATATTGCACAGAGCCCTGTCCATAGTAGGTACTTCCTAAGTGCTCTTTGAATGAACTAGGAAAAATACGATGCTTTGACACAGATTCAGAGATGCGGCAAAATGTGATCCTAGTCTTTAAGAAACTCCCATTCTAAGAAGGGGCCTGTACAGGACAACTGCCTCCCAAAGTGGAAGGGATAAAAGGAATTGGAGCAGGAAGGGATGAATTTAAGCCAGAGGCATCATGGGACTGGTCCCTCTGCCCGTTTTAAAGAATTTCCCAAGGCACAGATGTGCGCAGAGCCCATGGCTGTCTCAGCCCCTTCCAAATGCCACTTCCCGTAGGAGTGTGCAGGGCATTGGGAAGGAGAATCTAGCTAGGAAGCTCATCCTTCAGGCAAGGGGGAGAAAGTGGCCAGCAAAGGTGCCAGGGAAGAGGAGAATTTCACAAATGGTCATGTTCATGAAACTGGAACAATATTTAAATAGCACTTTGCAAAGCATTTTACAAATATTATCTCAAATTATCCCCACCACAAGCCTGAGGGAGGTGCTATTTTCACCTCTACTTTACAGAGAAGGAAACTGAGGCAACCAAAGTGTAACTTGCCAGTAAGTAACTCTCCGGGGCTAGTTTTGAACATAGTTCCTGATTTCAAATCGGGGTACTCTATACCACGCCCACCTAGCGAGTCAGACTCTTTGACAATTAGTCAAGAGGGAGAATGGGGGGAGAAATAGGATTCCAGCAGGTCCGTCAGTGGGGAAGGGGCTTTGGTGAAGCTCTGGACTGCCAAGACTCCGACGAGCTGTGGCTGGTTCTGGACCCGTGTAGCCATATAAATGTACGAGACGGGAGAATGCAAAGTGGGGGGGGGGAGGGGGAGCAAAGCGTCGGTGTCAGACAGAGCGCAGGACCCCGTGGAAGGCGCCCATCCCGAGGGCAATGTCTGCAGGCAGCAAGAGCGTATGTGTGCAGATCCGTGTGCACAGTGTACATGTCCCCCTGTATACATGCAAGATAGATGTGCACATGTGTGAACATACACACAGACACACATGTATTACACACATACACACATATCCATTTATAATAGATGTAGCTACACATACATGTATCTGTAAAGTCAAACATATAAAGCTGAGTGTGTACATACATATATGTGTGTCTTTGGGGGATAGGCAGGAGCAGGAAAGGGAATGAGAGTACTTTTTTTTCCTCATCATTTCCTCTGGAAGGTCCAAGGAGGCCCGATTATTTCCATTTATGACTATAATGTTTTTTCTTAAAAATAAAGGCACCAAAAGAGAGACAAATTTAAATATATGCATATACGTTTAAAAAATCAAACAAAGCTTTTATCTCACATTTCCCCTAACAAATGCATTAATTATTAATGGAATCCAAATCTCCGATTACCATGAAGCTTGACAAGACCACAATATTTTCCTTCTCTGGGTGAACATTAATCATTTTCTTTAACGTGCAAGATGTGAGCTTCTCCCCCTCGTCCCCTGTCCCTCCTGCCCTGCTCGCTGATGGTCTCACTATTGAATGTCCCAGGTGTTGTGTTTGTACTCGAAGGAACGCTAAAGAATCTGACCCCACAAATCAAGTTCCAGAAGTCGTCCGGGTCCCGGATCCCTTCAGCTTTGACTTAAGTTTGGTATTCGTGTTTTGGTGTGAGCGACAAAGCGGGCTCTCGGGCGTTACCCCGGCAGAGTGTGTCACTCCCGCTGAAACCCGAGGCCCGGGTCATCCCCCAGTCTGCCCTGCCAGGAGGCGCGCACTTGTGAGCCAAGTGCTATAATTCCTTTTAACACCGTCGAGCTATCTCTGAAGGCGTTCACAAGGGCCTTTTCACGCTAAATTAGAGCCAAGCAGAGTAATCGCTTATTAGAAAGATAAAGCGGCCTCCAGCTCCAGGTACTTTGCTTTCATAAAACTCCCAGACACCCCGAGCGCTTGCCAACCAATGAGTAACGCCCGCTGGAACGGAGACAAAATGAATCTTTCTGATTCCGGACCGCACCTCGGTTGACTCGAGACCGCTCTGATCCTGGTCTGGAAGTGGGCTTCCTTGATTCTCTCCATTGCACGCTTCCTCCCCTGACGCACCCTTGCAGGCCCATCACCACAGTGCTTCCTTTTTCTTTTTCCCACTTTGTTTTATTTTCCATTCATGTAATAAAACGAGCCTTTCCATAACACGGTGCGATAAAAGAGATGGCGGCCCGCGGGCCCGAGGATCTGCCACATCCAATTGCGATTCCCTCCGAACATACAACAACCGCAACACAAATTTCTTCTCCTCCCTCCACAGAGGTAGCCACTATTAGATACAATAGGTGTGTCTGTGTAAAATGATTCCTTGTGCTATATTTTCATCCTTCTAGTTATCATTTCTTTCTCTGGATGTAGACAGTGTCTTCCTTCATGTGTCCTTTATTTTTAACTAGGACACAGTTTTATAAAATGGCCAAAATCTCAGTGGAACCTCTCCATCCATAGTTACCTAAGCTGATCCTCAAGCAATGAGCAGATGGTTTGTTGCTAGGATGGGATGAAAGCTTTCAGGATCTGAGAGTGGTACTTGGAAGGAAGCACTGATTTGGGTGATATTTGTGATTTGTAGGACCATGGGAAAATTTCTTAAAGCTTCCTCAGTTTCCTCATCTGTAAAATGGGAATGTTTTACAAGCCCTGCCTCCCTCACAGGAATGCTGATAGGAAAGTGATTTTTTTTTTAACCTACTAACCTAATATCCTCAAATAAAACATTAAACTTCTTTGAGCCTCAGTTTCCATTGTGGTAGCTTTTAGCTCTAGATTCTATGAACTTAAGTCATCTAGATATTGATGAGATGTCAGAGTTGGAGACTATATTATCAAACAATAATTGTTTGTCAGTGTAAACAATGACACAAAACATTCTCCTTCCACCAAGTCATTTGAATCCTCAGAATCCATCATGTACTAGGTACGGATATACCCATTTTACAAATGTGGAAACCGGAGATCTGGGGAGTGAGATGGCTTCACTGTGAGGTTAGGAAGTGATAAAAAGCCTTCATAATTCCAAGCCTAGTGCTAGTTCCATTATACTGGTAATGAGCGGGATGTGCCGTGAGATTCTGCCTCGTGGCTTAGCTTGGGCCATCTCCATTTTTTAAAAAAATGACTCTCCAGATTGCAAGCCCCAAATAGGTGAAAGTGACCAAGGAACTTCTGAAGAACCGGGGCTGACTCCAGGAGCCAGGGCTTATCCTTCCTAAACTGGAGCTGTAATTTTTTCCAAGAGCGGACTCATACTGCTTGCTTAGAGCTCACTGCTTCCTCTTTCTGCCCAGAATTGAATAGAGGAAAAAATTGGGCTCAATCAAATTTGGGAAATTATAATTCTCCCAATTCCCCCCATTACAATTCCCCCAATTTCGCAGCGCTTTCAATGATACCAAGATGCTCCCTGCTGCAAAGGTGCTTTTAAAAAAATAAACAAACTAAAACAACAAACCTTAGTGATGCTTCATAGCTGTGCACCATAAAACACCGTGATCTCAGCATTAAACTTGCATATGGCAGAAAGGACAAAGGAAAGCTGTTTGATGGATCACAGTAGATTACAGAATATCACCAAAAAAATCTTTTATCGCACCATCTTCCCAAACAAAACTAATGAAATCCAAATCTCACACTATTTCGATTACTGTTAAGCATTAAGAGTTGACCTACATATGAGAAATAATGTAAAAACAATCAAGGATTGGCAAAAGTGGAAAATAAGCCGAGCCAGTCAAATGGCAAGTGTCACACTGGTCTATGTCAGAGAACTCTTAGTGTAATGGAAAGACATGAAATGATAGCAAGAGAAGGACATGGAGGGGTGGCAGTCTGCATCAGTGGAGATGCTATTCCATTTCCACCATGGATACCATGGTCCACACAATCCTGAAGCCCACAAAGTAATCATGAAGATGTACGATTTACCCCTCTTGTTTTACAGATGTGGAAACTGAAGCACAGAGACAAGGGGACTTGCCCCAGATCATATACATTGGAAGCCAGTTCCTCTTACTCCCGTTGCAAGCGCATTTCCTCCTGCAGCCCTTGCTCAGGATGTTCAGGATGTGCCATGTAGACTCCCTCCTGCCTCCCGTTGTACAGGATACAGGTAAGAAATCAATCCTTCTTTTGCTCATGGTGGATCAGCACTGAGTTAACCTTTTTTGCTTTTTTTGGTGATTAAGTTACGAGGGAAATTTGTCTAGTTAAATGGTCCTTGAAATCTCCAGCCTGTTTGAGTAGAGAAGGACTGTGACATTCTAAGGGACTGGGCCATAAAACCAAGCCAAGTGGGATCCACAATGGGCGCCTGGAGACCAGGACACATTTTCTTCGTCAAACACGCTGGGTGTCTGTGTTTAGGATTTTAGATTAAAAGGTTCTTTAGAGATTCAATTCCATTCAATGAACATTACTTTTCGAGGATTCGGCTGAAAACAAAGGACAACATGTAATTCAATTTGGAAAATGTTTATCAAGAACATAGTGTGTGCGAGGGACCGTGCTAGGTGTTGGAGATACAGGAAAGGACATTTTTCCACTTTCAGAGAGAGCAGGAATGGTTCATGGATGCAAATATGTTGAGGGAAATGGTAGGAGAGAGCAGTGATGGTGGAGAGAAAGGACTTAGGGAAATCTTAAGAGGTCAGGAGTTCTCAGCAACTGAGGGGTGCCCTGGATAGAGTATAGCCAGGGACTCACCTGCCTGGGCTCACATCCGGCCTCAGACACTTACTGGCTGTGTGGGTCCGGGCAGGCTGCTTCTCCCTGCTTGCCTCAGTTTCCACATCTGTAAAATGAGCTGGAGAAGGAAATGGCAGACCACTGCAGTACCTTTGCCAAAAGGATCTCAAATGGGGTCACGAAGAGTCAGAAGTCACCAAATGACAACAGGAAAAAAAAGAGTTTTCATTTCATCCTACAGACAAAGATTTTTGAGCAGGGGAGGGCCCTGGCCACCACCGTGTCCACCGGGGCAGCTGTGGAGGATGGACTGCTGTTCTGGCAGCGGGAGCTGGTGCTATTCCAATAGTAGGTCATTTAACTGGGGAGATGGAAGGGGACTCGAGGTCAGCATTAGGATGTAAATGATTTGGGAGCAGTTGTTGTTTTGGCCCTGGCCTTTATCTGGCACATGGGAGGGACTTAATAAATGTGTGCTGATCGATAAAAATAAATGAATTAACCTACAGGGCTCTTCCTGTTCTCAAGTTCCTTAGTGACCAAGCAGTGAACTATGGGAAGGCACAAGACCCAAACCAGTTTTCATAAGGGTCATGAGGACTTGGGTGGGGGGTGAGTCACGTGGTTGGGTGGGAGGGGCCTGGAGGACCGAAGGAGGAGCCTGTTTGGTTCAGACTTGGAAGGATAAGTGGAGTTTTGGGAGGAGAAGGAAAGGCGGGAGGAAGGTGTGAGGAGGACCTGTAGGGAAGGAATGGGAGCTGAGGTGGAAATGTTGGCTGAGGTCATACCAGATGGACTCTTGAATCCCCGGCCCGATTTGGGGAGGGTGGTAGAAGGGGCTCTAAATCTAGGATCCCGAGGACTTGGATTCCCAATCTGGGCTCTACCCTGGGATGGCTTTGGGCAAACCATGGGATGCTCATTTTTTCAGATATGAGGGCTAGAGTTAGGGCCCGGTTGGTCAGAGAGAAGGATGCATCATTAGGCCAGGACGTGGAGCTGGCAAGTCCTTGACCCACATACCAGGCTGGTCCTGCATGGGGCCCTGGCCTGGGGGGAAGAAGGGACAATGTGGGAATCTGAGTTAGCCGCAGGCGACAAAGGGGCGGCGGGGAAGGGAAAGGAGGGAGAGGATGCTCCCGGCTTCTGGGGGCCCTTCCCGGCGGCACTGGAGGCTGGCTGCTATTCTGTGGGCAGCGGTCCATCCCCGAAGTTTCCTGGAGCCGCTGAGTGACGGGGTGAGATCTGTGCATAAAGATTAGTCTGGCAGAGCCCTGAAAGACGGAGCCGAGGGGGAGCGAACGGAGCGGGGAAGGTCCATTAGTGGCTAACTCAGGAACGGTCTAATGGGAAGTAATTTGGACAGAGGGAATAAGAGCTGGACAGGAGAGATGTCCCGGGGTCAGATGAACAGGACTCGGGAACGGAGGTGAAGGAGAGGGCTGACAAGTCTGCCTTTCTTGTTCCTAAAAATAGCTTTGGGGTTGTCATAATAACGGCTCATAGCGAGTAAGCGCTTAATATGGAAATGCCAACTTGGACTGACTGACAGTTATGCTTTTGTGCCGTTATACTCCCAAGGTGGGAAGGAAAGGATGATTATTCTCATTTTACAGCTGAGGAAACTGAGACCCAGAGAGTGGAAGCTCTTTTCCGGGATCATCCAGCAAGAAAACACACATCCTCGTTCGGACTCCAGGCCCCCACAAGTTACATTGCCTGGCCGGGAGGATGTACATTTTGAGAGAAAACCCCCTGGCGATTGGGCACCGCTAAGTGTCAGGGGGAGTAGGCGCTGGGAGTGCAGAGCAGGGCAGAAGGCCCGGCCCTCGGGGAGCTGGTGGTCTCATTGCCCTGGGTGAGATCAGACAGCTCACCGGTTCCGATTTTGGCCTCTTTGGGCTTTACTGGGCAAGAACACCAGAGGGATTCTCCTTTTCCTTCTCAGGCTAATGGTACGGATGGGGAAATGAGGCTGGAGTGGTCACACGGACACCAGGCCTCCGAGGCTGGATTTGAGCACAGGAAGACGAGCCCGAGCCCCCGGCCCCTACCCACTGTGCCATCCTGCCGCCACTTTGTCACCGGGATGTAGCTGTAAACAGTCTCGTTGGCCCTCGAGTCAGAAAGAACTTTGGGTTCAAATTCCAGCCGTGCTACAAACCTCCCGGGTGGCTTATATTCATTCAGGAGGTGGCTACTGCATCCATTCTATGGCAGCCAATCGCCCCACGACCCAGTGGGGGGTGGGGGGGAGCAGCTGCTGCTGGCCCCGGTGGGGAGACCTAGAACCTCTGCATGAATCCCCTCAACTGCTTCTCAGAGTGAAATTTTGGGCATGATTGTCTAGGCAGGAGATGAGGGAGATGAGCCCTCCGGGATGACCCCAGAGCGAAGGGAGCTTGGGTCTGGGTGCCCTTGGGCTGAAAAAGGTGGATTTTAAAGCAGAGCTGACAGAGCTGGTTGTTAAACATTTACTAACATACCGCCAGACTGTCCCCTCTGCTCTGGTCTCTTTTCTGGCCTGAGGTTAGAGGTCACAGCATCCTCACGTAATCAAGATAAAAACAGCTGGACCAAATTTGGGTTTCCATGGCGATGGAGTCAATCTCTTGGGTTTAAATTGTGCTTGGACTCCTGAGGTGTCTGAAGGTGGTGAGTCACTTCTAGAATGAAGCCTTAGTTTCCTCCTCTATAAAATGGGAGAAATGATCCGAGTACCCCCGGCTCCCAGGGTTGCTATGGAAACAGTGGTTTGCTCCCAGAAAGGAGATCTCTCTTGGTGGTGGGATCCAGAGCAGGAAGGAATCACCCCATTAGGTGAACAGGGGGCTCAGGTGCCCGCTGAAGGGTCCTGGCACACGGAGCTGTGACCTTCACCGGGAAGGGAGGAAAGCACCCCAGGGCAGAAGGAATTGGCTAAAACGAGGCTGTTCCCGTGGGGGATCCCCAATGAAGCTCCTCGGGGTAAATGAGCCAACGGTGTCTCCCTGAGAGATGCAGTGACTTAGTGGGAAGAGCAGCTCCAAGCAGGGACAATGGAAAGGACTGTGTCCTGAGGAACCTCAGTCTTTGCCCCAGTGATCCTGAGCCCCTTCTTCCGGCAACTCTCTGCTCTCCCTTGGCTGAACTTTATGCTGCCCTTGCTCTACGAGCTGGTTTTAATGGAGCCTGAACTCTTGGTTCAGCTGGAAAAAGTCTGAGATAAGAGTCCCCCCCCCCCTTTCCTCTTCAAAAAGAATTAAGCACATACAGGTGCAGAGCCCCTGGCTCCCATCCGCTTGGAGGGGCTTTACACCCGAACGGCCGCCTGCCCGAAGGATGGCCTTCAAACTGGGGGGATTCTCCCAATTAGAGATTCATTAGAGTTAAGCAGCTACCCCTTAACAATGCACCCCCCTCTCCCCAGGGCTCTGGGCCTCCTGGAACTGGAGAGTTTAATGGGTTCCTCTTCCTAGACCAGGTGAGTTCGGCAGCCCAGCCCAAAGGCCAGGACTGTGAGCTCCAATGAAAGGCAGCCTGGGAAGCCCAGCTCTTCAGGCCTGGCCTGTGGGGGATGGGGGTGGGCAGCAGAAACTAGGAAGAGGAAGGCTGGGGTCTGAAACCACCCTGAGAAACATTCACATAGCTCCTTATAGCTCATTTGCTCAGTTAACATCTCCAAGTCATCCCGTCTTTCGTTTTAGGAGACGGGGCTGCTATAATTCCCATTTACGGAGGAGGGCTACTCTACCCATGTCTGCATTGTACCTATCGGGCAGTTTCTGTGCCCGGAGCAAGGCTTCTCCAGGCTTCGGTGGACCTGGATTCTATTCTATTCAGTTCAACAAACGTTTATAGAGGCTTCCTATGGACAAGTCCCCCAGCATAGCATGGCCACAGAAATAATCTAATACCAGTCTCAGCACTGGAAGATTTTCAGCCCTGGCCAACCACAATTACCAGTAAATTAATTCCTCTTCTCTACCCCAAGCTGACCTTCCTGCCAATCATGTGTGAGACAGCTACCTTTGGAAAAAAAATAAAAAACGAGTCTAATGGGCAACCTGCATGTTTCTGCTGCTTATCCCGGTTGTTGCTGTCAAAGGAAGGTTTTCAAGTCAGTAAAGGAGTTGATATGAAAAGCAGATTGGACAGATGGAAAGAAGGGCATTTTCTTTTTATTTTTCAAGGAGATTGGGCAGGAGGCAGAGCAGCAAGTTCGAGGAGGAAAGGAAGAATGTCAGAAATGCAAACAAAAATGGAACCGAAAGAATATGAGTAATGAAGACCCAAGAAAGGGTTGATGTTGGTTACTGAACTGGAAAAAAGGGGGGAGGGAAGGAAGGAAAAGACTATAATTACAGCTGCATTTGCATAGAGCTTTACAGTTTACTCGGGAGGTAAAAGGGAAAGCTATTATCTCGCCCATTTTGGAGGAGTAGAAAGTGAAAGTCCTAGTACATGACTTTCCCACAGCTACACCTGGAGTGCGTTGTGGAGGTAGGATTTTCTATTGAGGGATACCACTTATTAACGTATTTACATACTTTACAAAGCCCTCATCCTTTTAAGAGAACAAGGACTGTTCTGCTAGCCTGCCTGTCCAGACTCTCCAGGACTCAGTTTCCTCAAGCATAAAATTTATACTCTGACCCCAAGTCCAGTAGTCTTTCCTCTGTTGGAACTAATGATCGGTCCCATTTCGATCTTATAATCTATGACAGCAAGCATTCAGGAAATAGGTCACTCAGCTGGACTCTCAGGGTGGGTGAGGTGCAGGGGAAAGGGCTCTCTCTCCTGCAGATCCCAGCACTCGGGAGCCTTCTTCTCCCATGCAGTTCTTGTCTGTCTGTTTGTCTCCCACAAATCTACAGAAGTTCTAGATCACCAGACATTCCTTCTGTTGTTGTTCAGTCATGTTTAACTCTTTGTGACCCCATTTGGGTTTTCTTGACAAAGATGCTTGAGTGGTTAGCTGTTTCCTTCTCCATTTCATTTTACAGATAAGAAACTGAGGCAAATTGGATCAGGTGATTTGCCCAGGATCACACAGATAATGTCAGAGTCCAGATTTAGCTCAGAAAGATGAATCTCCTAAATCTCATAAAATATTTCAAGAATAACATTGCATCAATTGATTTCATATTGCTTGTGTTCTCAGTATATTGGTGGAGGGTGGTGGGAGAGAAATGGGGACTCAAAATTTAAAATGAAAGATATGTTTAAAATAACAGGGTGTTTGTGGTTTTTTTTTTTTTTTTAAAGAGAAACTATTTTGGTAACTATTAAAAAAAATAACTTACTGGGCTTTAGGTTTCCAAAGTTGAGGGGAAATTATGGATACAATGGGCAGAGCAGTATCTGTCTTGAAGTTTCAAGACCTTAGTTGTGGTCTCCATCCCTTCATTAACTGCATATGAATCCCTTAATTCTCTGAACTCCAATGATCTCACCTCTAAATGGAGGCGATCATATTCATGCTGCCTACCTCATAGGTTTTTTCTGGGGCCCAAATGAAAAGATATTAAAAAAACTTTGTAAAGTGTTATATAAATAACTCTTATTATCATATTTGATATTTAATAATATTTAAATAATTTATGTTTATATAATACACATTATATAATATATAATAATAGTATATAATATTTAATATATAATCAATATATAATATAAACTATAATTTAATAATAAACTTTAATATCTAATAATTACTATTATTACACAGTTATAAATTACAAAATATTTATTTCAAAATAATACTGTTATAAATAATAACTCTGGGGTCCTAAGGGAGTTGCCACTTGGAAACGGGACAGAAGCATGGAATCCGATCGAAGAAAAGCAAAATCATAAAGGGAGACTTTAGAAAAAGGTATCAAGCTACCAGATCGCCCTCAATTTCCTCCCATTTTGATGTTAAAAGGCTCCATCTAAAGAAAGAAGGAAACGATGCTTTCAATCATTTTAATTATTTATTACATGTAACAACTCTATGGAGATATCCCAGGATGACATCATGACTGGGTCAGGTACTTTGGCTATTTAATAATCCTTGCTTGTCTCATTGCTCCTTTGGCGGGAGATCTTGTCAAAGCAGGGTTGGACGGTAATGCTTTTGTGTTTATGAAATGCCTGGGGCCTTTTATATGAAAGACATTTTCCACCTTCAAAATATTATTATGGTTATTAGGCAGCCGTGAGGTTAAACTGCTTCAATTTATTCCACTCACAGTTACCAAGAAAGTCCTGTCACCTCCGCTTCCTTCCTTCCTCTTCCCCCCACCCAATACACAAGAACTGTGCTGAGTAAAGTAGCCTCCCCAGGTTCCTTTGTGACTCAGAAGGAGAGACAGAGATAGACAAAAAGAGAGGCTGGCCATTTCCAGTATCCTGCCCCAAAGGCACCTCAAATTTCCAGTGGTATTAACAGAACTCATCAGGTCCCTCCCTGTCCCAGCCTTCTCCTTCCAAGGGGCCTCCACCCGGCCAGTCGCCAGATTAGGAAATCCTCTTTGATTCTTCACCTCCTTCATTCCACACAGTCACATCTGACCAGTCTGGTCACCCCCACCTCCAAAACGGCTCTCCCCCATTCCTTCCTTTCTCCTCACACAGTCACTCCTTTACACAGATCCTCATCACCTGGACTGTTATAAAAAGTTCCTCATGGATCTCTCTCCCTCAGGGCTCTTCCATCTCCCAGAAAGTTGTCAAAGTGATTTTTCTAAAGCACAAGATCTAATCTCGTCCCCTCCCCCAGTTCAGTAAACTCCAGAGTCTACCCTTGATCACGTGGACAAAACAGTGACTGTTTCGTATTTCATCTCCTCTATAACTGGCCTCCGATCCACCTTTCCAGGCTCATCAGTTCTTTGTGTGGGCTCTCTTGTCCTGTCAAACCTGCTTTCTTGCTCATACTGATCCTGACCTTTCATGTCCAGCTCCCTGCGTGTGCCGTCTGTCCTCCATGCCTAGAACGCACTCCCTCCTTCCCTTTTCCTCTTAGAAATCCTGATTTCTTCAGAGCTCAGCTCAAGCATCACCTCCTGCCTGGAACTTTCTGCCTCGCCACCCAACAGATCACCTTGTATTTATTCTGTGTGTGCTTAATGAGCATCTCTCCACCCAATAGAGTGTGAGTCTGGCAAAGGCAAGACTGGTCTGTTGTGTCTTTGTGTCCTCAGTGCTTAGTACACTGGCCTGGAGAGCAGTAAAGGCTTAATATAGGCACTCTGTGTGTCTGTCTGTCTCCCCTATTGCTCTTTCCCTCTCTTTCTTTTTCTCTCTCCCCTTCTCTGTCTCCCTCTCATTTCCTTCTCTCTTTCTTTCTCTTTCCCTTTCTCTCCCTCTCTATTTGACCTGTCTCTCCCTCTCTTTCCATCCACCCCACCAGTCAGTCATCTGTCTAATGGTATTTTGGTTGACTCAGCTTAAGTTCAGGAGACCTTGCCTGATCTCTCCCAAGGTACAAGGTCAAACTCTATCCATTCTGTATTCATCTTGGATGGATCTCTACTTATATACATTTATATACATATATATGTATTATTTATATACATAGTACTCTACCACTGGAATATAAGCTCCTTGAGGGAGGGACTACTTTTTCTCTTCCTCTGAATATCAGGTCTGACACATAGTAAACAGCTAATAAAAAAGACAAAAGACTCGGTCTTGTAGTAGTACTCTGGGTTTTTAATGTATCCCTCAACTGCCTCAATAGCAAAAGATACATATAATGCTTTGTAAGGTGATTTCAGAGGGGGAAGTCCGAACTGCTGAGAGGATCAGAGCAGGTCTTACGGCAAATGTGGCCCAGGGGCTGAGACAGGGAGGAAACCAGAGAGTCCGAGAGACTTTGGTGTGGAAGGAGGGAGGGCAATCCAGGCACAGGACAATTTATTTGAATTTCATTTAAATCATTTAATTCATTTTAAAAGGATGGGGACTAGAGAGCAAGAAAACAAGTTTGGTTCTCCAGAGGAAACTGAGGTAAACAGGGGGAAGTGACGTGCTCCGTCACACAGCTAGTAGGCGTCCAGGCCACTTTGACCTCAGGGAGATGAGTTCCTGATCCCAGACCTGGCGCTCTCTCACTGTGCCAACTAACTCCGTGGAGGGGGAAATGTGGCAGGCGGTTGTTTATGTGGGAAACTTCTGGGAGTTTTGGTGGGCTGCAAGATCAGGACGCGGCAGGCAAGCTATCTCAGCCAGTCAGAGGCTGAGGGCACGCCTCCCGTAATGAGGGAGGAAGCGGCCCCTCGGTGTGATGCTCCGATCTCCTCGGTACCACTGTGTTCTGTTAGAGGTGCCCATGCTCACCGATCCAGGCACATCAGCCGCTTCCTCAATAAACTCCATCGCCCCCTTATTGATTCAAAGATCAAATAAATACAAAAAGCTCTTTTGGGTGTTCAAAGCAATTCATCACCTCTTTCCGCACTGGTCCTGCCTTCTTAAGCCACGTTTCCTTCAGTCCAGTTTCCCGAGCCTCCCGGCGGTTCCTTGAACAAGACTCCATCTTGTCCACTCCACCATCCCATCTCCCAGAGTTTTTTCTGGCCTTCCTCCGTGCCTCCGTGCTCCTTCTTCATCTCCGACTACAGATTTCTCTGGCTTTCTTCAAGTCACAATTAAGATCTCATGTGCTACAGAAAGTCTTTCCCAGTCCTTCTTGATCTACAGCCTGTCCTCTTTGAATTATTTCCTCTTGTCCTCTATATCGTTTGTCACCTTCACCAAGACCGGCCCTGTTTGAAGGCAGGAACTCTCTTTTGCCTTTTATACATCCCTGACAAGCAATACGGTGCCGGGCACACAGTAGGTGCTTAATAAGTGTTTATTGATTGATATGTTTGAAGGGTGGAGCCCAGGGAAGACTGGAGACTATGCTAGATAATGATTACTTATAGGAACTAGGTATATTTAGCCTAAAAAAGAAAGGCTTGGGGATGAGGAGAGCATGACACTCCTTAAGTGTCTAAAGGGCAACCAGGTGGAAGAAGTGTAAGACCTAAAGGGATTAAGGGGTGGAAATTCCAAGGAGTCATGTTTCTGTTCCATAAGGGAAAGAACAATAAGCCTGTCTAACAACTAGAGCTGTCCAGAAGGAAGTAGGGGTTCACCTATTTGCAGGAAGGCTGTATCTACCTGTTCAGGTGCAGGCCAGAGAGATGACCTTTGAGACCCCTTCTAACTTTGAAATGCTGTAGTTCTGTCACAGGGCAGCGTGGAAGAGCTTAAGGAGCCATGGAGCTTGCAAATGCTCTCTTTCTAATGAATCTACCTTTGAATATACCCCCTATCCCTCAGCACCCGGCAAAATACAATCTCCCTTGTAGGTCTGTAAATCGGTTCTCAAGTATTTCTGGAACAGCCTGACACAATTATGTTTTTCCAAAGGGCCAAACCTCCTCTGGTGTCATAGCTTGGAAATGATCCCATTCTTTGAAGGTAAAAGAAAATGCTCTGAAGATCATTCTGCAACTGAGTTTTTTTTTTAAAAATTGGATGTGGGATAGTGAGATGACAGTTTCTAGAAAGCTCCCTTTACAGCAATTTTCCTTAAATGGACCCCATTTTACTGAGCATTGCAATTTATTGAGCACTGCATACTCAAGTGAGTACTTGACTGCCTCGAAGAAATCAAATTTATGATGTTCCCGTATTTTCCAAATGAGGAAACTCAAGTTGAGGGATCAAGGATGGGGAGAGGGACAGACTTATTCAAGCCCCCAGAAATGGGATTCAGAACCAGATCCTTTGATAAGACAGTCCAATAATCCCTCTATCACATCAAACCATCTCCAGTCCAGTCATTTTCTCCAGTTTCTTCAAAAGTATCAGTCTTGTTTCAGGTAGATGTAAACTCCTCTAGAATAGGGATTTGTCTTTCTATATCTCCTTATAACTACTATCACCCAGCACTTATAGGTCACAAGTATGGCCTGCACTCCTCTTACAACATTCTGTGAAGTCGAAATATTATTATTCCCATTTTACAGGAGAGGAAATTGAGACTAAGAGGGAAAATCATTTATCAGAGTTAAAGCAGCTAGTGAGGAGTAAGGCTCTAGAACCTGAGTGATATGTTTTTTACACTGAGTTGAACCTTAGATTAAGCCATTAATCCAGAAGAAATTGCTATGTTGTAATGGAAGAATACTCATATTTGCCGTTGGAAGACTTGAGTTCAAATTCTGTCTATGATGCTTGTGTAAATTTGTGCAAGGTTTTTTGCCTCTCTTTGAATTTTTGTTTTTTCATCTGTATAAGGGGGATAATAATACATGTCCTAATCAATGCAGCTGGGATGGCAAGGGAAGCGGTAGATTGATGCATTTTTCTCAATTATCTATGATAAAGGTGCGATATTCAAGAAATAGGAAGAGCCATTTCCCAGTGGATCAGTGGCCAAAGGATTTGAACAAGCATTTTTTTAAAATGGGGAGCTACTAGCGAGCATATGAAAGCTTGCCCCCAATTACTAACAATAACAGGAGTGAGAATCAAAACACCTGAGATATTGTACTTCATTTCCAGGAAATCTTTAAAGGGGACAAAAGATGGAAATAATCAGTGTTGGAAGTGTTGTGGAAAGCTGGACGCATTAACCTGCTGTGGCACTATGAATTGGCCCAACCTGGGGCCAACTGGGAAACATTTTGGAGTTATTTTGATCATTTTTTAAGCTTGTCCATTCCTTTTAACCTGGAGATCTTGACACTAAGTATACACCCCAAGGAGGCTAAGGAGAGAAATTTTTTTTTTTTTTTTGGTGGAGATGATGAAGAGGTTTGCCATGTCCTTCTTCAACTCATTTTATAGATGAGAAAACTGAAGTAAACAGGATTAAGTGACTTGCCCAGGGACACACACAGCAAATAAGTGTCTGAGGTTAGATTTGAACTCAGGTGTGAACCTGGCACATCATCCACTGTGCCATCTAGCTGCCTGAGAAAAAAATAAGGTAAATATTCACAGTAGTACTTTTTGTTGTAATGAAGAATCAGAAATAAAGTAAATGCCCATTAATCGATGAATTGATAAATAAAGTATGGTATGTGAATGCAATAGGATTATTACTTAATCAAAAGAAATAGTGAATATCAATAATATACTGTAGCACAGTCATATGTACTTGAACATATGCTGAGAGAAACAAGAATTGAGAAAATGTTTTACATTAATGATAATATCAATAAAAAGGACCACAAAATTGAAAGTGAACGCTGGCTACTTATAATCAATCAATCAATGAGTACTTATTAAATAGCTACCTTGCACTGACTCTGTACTTAGATGCTGGAAGATTGTCCCTTGAGAGAGAAGAGAAGAGACAAAAAATACAGTTTCCTTCTTTCACTGCAGATGTGGGAACTATAGACATGGAACATTGAATTTACTGTCAGACCTGGTTAATATATTGATTAACTTTTCTGAGTTGCTTTCCCCCCTCTCTCTTTTTAAATCCTTTGTTACAAGAGAGAACTCTCTGGGTAGAGAAAGACAGGAAATGAATATCATGTGAAATCAAGAAATGGGAATACAAATTAAAAATAAATTTAAAAAAATCTTCATTTTTTCTGGGCTCTCCAGACTTCTTTGTCCACTATTATCTGCATTTTTTCCACTGTGGAAAATCCTTTTTCTTTGTGGCTCTGATTAGTTGGGTCCTACTGGAACCTCCATTTTAAGAAAAGGGCTTAGATCAGCCATTTTCATGTCTTCATTCTACTCTGGGCTTCTCTGCAATTTTTTCTTCACCATGCTCTTTTGCAAGTGCCTTTTCTCTCCTTATTTTTTTCAGCTTCATTTTATGTCTTTCCTCATTTCAGCGTAAGCTCCTTGAGTTTCTGGGCTGTCTTTCTTTTTTGTTGTATTCCTGGCATTTGTCACAGTGCTCAGGTCACAGTAAGTGCTTAATAAGTGTTGTCCACTGTCTTGACTTTATTTCCTCAGGAGTATTTGGAAGATCAAATGAGAATAAAAATGGAGTTTTCTAGCCCATAAATACCATGTAGATTTCAGTTTTCATCATTATGACCATTGAGGTCCTTTAATATAATTTGAGAAGAAAACTGGATATGATCATTGATTGTCCTGGTTAAGCCATGTATGAAATTACTATAAAGTGGAAGTTACTCACTCACTCAGGTGTCAGAGGACATGAGTTCAAATCTTGCCATTGTCTCTCACAACCCGTGTCTTTCTTTAGGCAAGAAATTGAACCTCTTTACGCCTTACTTTCCCTTTCTGTCAAATGAAAGAATTGAACTAGATGACCTATGAGGTCCTTTTCCGAACTAGCCCTATGATTCTATAAATTGTTTGTGAAGCTAAGACAGAAACAGTCAACACTGGAAAGCCAGTAGGGAGACAGATGCACCCAAAACACTGGTTGGTACAGCGATGAATTGGGCCAAATGTTTGGATTACAATTTGTAAGTATGAGAGAAGAATCTACTAAATTGTTCATAGCACTTGGCCCAATGATCCTAACCTACTGAGAACATACTCCCTAAATGGTGGGGAAGGAAAATGTCCCTAGGAGACCAAAAGAAAGATAACAACTTTCTCTTAGCAACAAAAAGCAGGTGCTCACTAACTGGGGCAGAGCTGAACAAATGGGAGAATTGGAGAGTAAAGGAACATTATTGTACTTAGGAATTCTGAAAGACACAGCAAGATATAGAAAATAATGCAGAAGAAAACAGAAACCAAAGAACAATATAGAGAACAGCCCAATACAAATAAAAACAACACTAAAAGGCAGCTGAATTCAGATGAATTTCAATGGACAATTTTAGTCTCAGAGAATAAAATAAAACAGATCTTTTTTCTCTGGGTAGAGAGCTGGAAGACTATAGGTGTGGAAAGCTACAATCCAGTTAGCTTTGGTTGTTTTGTCACTTTGTTTTGCTGAACCATCTTTCTTTGTTATGAGAGAGTATTCGTTTGTAGGTGAGAAGGTAAACTGGGAAAAGGTGTGATCTAAAAAACAAAGGACATTATAATAATTTTTTTTCAAACTAAGGTAGCAGTAGGTTTTGAGTCAGAAACTATCTTTTCTCTTTTCTCTCTTTTTTTCTTCTGCTTTCTCTCTCTTTCTGTCTGTGTTTGTCTCTCTCTGTCTCTGTCTTTCTGTCTCTTCTGTCTGTCTCACCCCTTTCTCTGAATCTGTCTCTGTCTCTGTCTCTGGTTTTCTCTCTTTCTCTCTCTTCTTTCCTTCCTTCCCTCCTATGAATTCTTAGTGAGTGGCACTCCTAAACAAAACAAATCCCTTAACCAATGTATACCAGCAAATCCTCAACCTAGTCTTAGACAGTTGTTTCAGGCACTTGAGCCCTAAACAGTTTCACAGTCATATGTTCTACAGGTGGCACCAAACCCAGAGCTTCCTTTCCCCCCAGGTTGGCTCTCGATCTCCTATGTTATACTTCATCTTAATAATAATCCCATTGTGGGGGTCTAAAATACAAGGAGCGTTTTTTAAAATGAGGCCTGAAGTCTGTGATACATCCATTAATGTACAGCTAAATAAGGGACCTTTCCTTTTAAACTGGAGGCATTTTGGATAGTTGTATCTTTGATGTGGCTGGAAAGGATGGAACACTATGAGCTTGGAAGCATCTGAATTTCAAGTAGTATAGGCTCCTTGATCTAGAGCTGGAAGGGATCCCAGAGAGCTTGGGCTCATGGAGAACCAAGACCCAGAAGCTACACAAATTGCTTAAGCTCACGCAATAAGTAGCAGAAGTGAGATTTCATCCCAGCTGTTCCCCCACAATAACAATGGTCTTTGACACTGTATCCCACTGAAGGGGCAATGGAAAGTAAGGAGCCTGCAAGATATGAACAACAACGGAAGGCACCAGAAAAAGCCTGTGGTGAAAGTAGCAATGGCAGGTGACACTGGATAGCTTCCTTGTGCCGATGGCTAGTGGAAGGAGCAGAGGAAGTGTCTGGATGGCTCTCTCCGGAAACAGCCTGGTACAATAGAAAGAATGTTCGATTTGGATTCATAGGATTGTCCAAGTCCCAGCTCTGCTGCTTCTCATCTGACTTGGGGGGAGTCACTTTAGCTCTGACAGATGAGGCTTAGTCCCTCATCTAATATGGGGGTACTTGACTAGATGGCTTCTAAAGTCCCTCCCGAAGCTCCATTTCAGAGCCTATGAATCGTGGAAAGAAAGAGGAGATGAGCTCTCCTGGTTAACAGCAGTCTGCGTCAGTGGGGGAGCATTCTCATGGAGGAGGTCATGGATCCAGGTGCCCAGGCTTTTAAAGGTGCCCTCTGGGGGGCTCCTTCTCACCTGCTTCTCTTGGATTCCTGATGATGTAGCTCAGTTAGGTGAGTCTCCCGAGAGGCTCAGAAGCGGCCCAACGATGAGCCCCAGAGCTGTTCTCAGGGGACTCTGAGTGTGGACACCTACCTAAGGGCTATGGATTTAGGAAGCCTCCCACAGGGTAGGCTCTTGGGTAGTGATTCAGGAGAGGAGGGAAAGATATAATAAAAAGCAGTGCTGAAAGGAGAACGACAGCTCATGTAGGACCTTGTCATTTAGAGCTTAAAAGGTCAGGAGGGGTCATACGGTCCAGCCCCCCTTTAATGACTTCCACATATTTCCTCCAACTGCCCCCTTTCTGTGACACCTGAGAAAGAAGTGATCCAGATATCAGAATAGGGTCACACCCCTAGTGTGCAAGTCAGACTTAGGTCTGCAGATCACTGGCCCTCTGCTTACTCATTTCAGGATGTTCAGTTTTTCACCAAACTTCCCCTGTTATGGTTACGTGAAACCTGCTGATGTATTTTCGGCGAAAACTCGGCAAATCACTCTGGCTGCTATACCAGTCCTACAGATGGTCAGCAAGCACTGTTAGTCAGCTACCATGTGCCAGGCACTGTGCTGCCTGCAGGGGCTACGATGAGAGGTAAAACCACAGCTTTTAAACAAGACGGTCATTTAAAAACAAAGCAAAATTACCCAAAATCTGTGCACTTAGTTCCTGAGTTTCCAGGGCACTTCCTGCCCCATTCAAGTTCTAAGAATGAAGAATTCTGGCAGAGCCCAAATTAACCACTTCCTCCTGTTGTCCTCTCCCCTTCCATTATAAAATATCACAGGGACAGACATCTCTGGCTCAGGAGGTAGTGCCTCCATTTCCCTCCTGTGCCCCACTGTGTTTCCTTGGACACCACGAGAAGGTCACATGCTGGAAAACCATAAAGAATGTAGGAAGGCTTTGCATGCCCTCCGTCTGAATCACATTGATTGAAAGGGCCTCCGAGCTGCCCAGAAAATGAATGGACACTAATAAAACTTGAGCTGCTCTGTTGGCCTGCAGTGCCTCCCGGACAGAACACTTTAATTGTCTCCCTTTCTAAGTTTGCCAGGCAGAAAGGCGGGGAGCTGGAAGCCATGTATGCCCCGTGGAAGGGATATTGCCTCTGTCCCTGACAAGAAGAGAAGGAAATAAGAAATGAAAAAAGCACATATGAAAGATCAGAATCACTGCGAGCCTGAAATTGTTCAGAATGTATCCTTGGCCGTCAATAAGATTATAATGACTGAATTTTTCCATGACTTGGCTGGAAAGTTGGGGGTAAATCAGAAAGTCTCTGAATAATTCCATCCATCCATCTTCTTTCTTTCTTTCTTTCTTTCTTTCTTTCTTTCTTTCTTTCTTTCTTTCTTTCTTTCTTTCTTTCTTTCTTTCTTTCTTTCTTTCTTTCTTTCTTTCTTTCTTTCTTCTTTCTTTCTTTCTTTCTTTCTTTCTTTCTTTCTTTCTTTCTTTCTTTCTTTCTTTCTTTCTTTCTTTCTTTCTTTCTTTCTTTCTTTCTTTCTTTCTTTCTCTTTTCCCCTTTCTTTTTATCTTCTCTTTCTCCTTTCCTTCCATCTTTCATTTAGCAAGAACAGAAATTATAAAATCCTCTTCTTTCCCCAAAACCTGAGGACACAATGCTCCATCTAATGCCTTGCTTCCCTAGAGAGAGTAAGCTCAGACTATTCAGATTCTACCTCGCTTCCACCATCCACAGTCCATATATGGCACTGTCCATGGATGGGCGATTCACATGTCTGCTCCTGCTGCTCCCGGGCCAGGCAGCTCACTCAGGATGTCACACAATCGCCATCTCATACCGTCTTTCTTCCTCTCATCTCTAAACATCTTGTAAATACCAATTTAGGGTCTGTCAAGCAGGCAAGTATTGGCGGTTAGGACCTGTGAGGTTTCAGATACTAATTTCTGCACTGGAGATACAAAGGCAAAAGAGAAAGTCCCCTCCTCTGCAAAGCAGCTCCCCCAGTAAAAGGGGAAAGCCCATGTAGATCTGTGGGTGTATGCAAGATGCATACAAAATAGATGCAAGCTAACCTGGGAAGAGAAACTTAGCAGCTGAGGCTCAAGGGAAGACTGAGCGGCAAGAGAGATGCTTGAGAGAGAGACACATCCCATGGAGGGAGCAGAGCGACCTATGGTTCATTAAATGCTTGTACATTGATTGTTTTGAGAATCCTAAATTTTTGGAGCTGAGTGGTCTTTGAGAACATCTAGCTTACTTCTCCCATTTATGTTTGAAGAAGTGGAGGGTAAAAAGATTTCACTAATAAGCATCAAGAAGAGCTCAGTAGCTCAGGTCACTGACTCCTCTCCTATTTGCCATTGAGCATGGCTATAGTGCAGCTTCCAAAGAGGCTGTGTTGAAGGCTCAAATTAATTATATCCTCTAATTATACCTTTCCTTTCACAAGAAAGAGAGATCATAGGGTCGAGAAACAATGGCTCTGGGGTCAGCTAAGTGGTACAGTGGATAGACTTTCCTCCTGTACTTAGGAAGATTTGTATTCAAATGTGGCTCAGACACTTAACATTTACTAGCTGTGTGACCCCGGGCAAGTCACTTTGGAAGTAGAAAGAAGGGAAGAAAGAGAAGAGAAAAGGAGAGGAAAGAAGAGAGGAGAGATAATAGAAGAGAAGAAAGAGGGAAGAGAACAAAGGGAAGAGAAAAGAAAAATAGGAGAAAGAAGATAAGAGAAAAGAGAAGAAGAGAGAAAGAAGACAAGAAAGAGAGAAGAGAAAAGAAAAATAGAAGAGAGAGAGAAGAGGAAAGAGAAGAGGAGATAGAAGAGAAAAGAAAAGAGAAGAGAAAAGAAAAAAGAAAAAAGAGAGAGAGAAGAATAGAGAAGGGGGAAGGAAGGGAGGGAAGAAGGAATGAAGGGAAAAAGAGGGAAAGAGAGAGAGAAGGAGGAAAAAGAGAGAGGGGGGAGGGAGAGAGGAGGAGGAGGAAGAGGAGGAAGAGGAAAGAGAGAGAGAGAGGAGAGAGAGAGAAAGAAATGGGAAGAAGAGAAAGGAGAATTGTCTCATCTCTCTTTAGTTCCTTCTTTGTTAGTAGTTAGGAGGAGAATAGGGGTTGAGAGGAAGAAAACTATCAAGCACCTGATATGTGCTTAGTCTTTACAAATATTGTCTTGTTTGATCCTCATAAGAACTTTGGGAGGCAGGTGCTATTATTGTCCTTATTTGACAGTGGAGAAAACTGAGGCAGATGGCGGTTGGGTGATTTGGCCGGGATCCCCCAGTCCTTGAAGAAGGGATTTGAGCTGGGGCTTCCTGAGGCCGGGCCCAGCCCTTTATCCACTGTGTCATGCAGTTGGCACTTGGCCTGAGCTTAGAAGAATGGCCAGCTGGCCCATCTTATTTCATGGACTTTTCATTTTCCAAATGTTTCCTCCCACAACCGTGGGCAGTGGGGCGGCTAGGACAAATAGTATGAACTTCATTCTGGAACTAATACCGAGAACTGGAAAAAGGATTTGTCCAAGGCCAGTGCACAAAATGAGGGCTGAAACCAAGCCCGTGTTCTTGCACCTACACCATGAGGAAGATCCTTTGGGTAAATGCAGCGCTGCAATGAAAATCCCACCATTTTAGTGTTTTCATGTGGTATGCGGCTAATTAATATGGGAATACGTATCTATCCTTCCAAGACGGGCCTTATTTGCAACAATCTCGTGTTTACACGGAATCAATAAAAAATGGGCGGGACATGCTTGGCAGAAGGAAATGAATGAACTCTGTCTGACTGAAAGAACCTTTACCACCCACCACCATGACAACCATCACTACCACTACAATCACCATCATGACCACTACTATCACTATGATCATCACCATGACTACCGTGACCACCACCGGCAGCATCAGCACCCACTGTATTCTCTTGGAGAGCAGGACCCTGTGTATTACTCACTTTTTTCTCTCTCTGTGCTCTGTACATATGGGTATTTAATAAATATTTCTGGAATTGAATGGGATTTTCCCCAAGTGCTTTGCTTCTTTAAGTATCCTTGTCTGTTTCCTGGGTGACTGCAATTTATGAAATGCATTTCTCTGCTCTTCAGAGAAGGGGATGATGTTTTCTTGATCCTTTCTCCAGCTACTTGCAGCAAAAAAGCCATGAAAATTGCTGGCTTAGTTAATGAGGAAAAGGTCAGAACCAATAACTTGATCATCCTTAGACCATTTGAAGAAAATAAGGATCTTTCCATATACCTCCTTCCTTAAGAGGCAGGATTGCATTAGGGAAGGAGCCCTGGGTGGGAGTCACAAGTCCTAGGCTAATCACTTGGAATCCCTTCCCTGGGGCCTCAGTTTTTAGTCTGTAAAATGAAGGGGTTGGACTAGATGATTTCTGGGGGGTCCTCAAGCTTTGGTATCCTGTTTTCAGGTCCCTTTGTGTCATGGTATTCCATGTTCTAAAGTCATTTCTTACTCTAACAATCTGACTTTCTGGCTCTTTGTTTTATTCCTATATTTTCCTTGAAAACAAAACAAAAAAAAATATATTGTATGTTAAATGGCCTTGCATATTTATAAAATATTAAATGAAGACAGCAGATATTGATTGCCTAGCTACTTTTCTGCCCGACGGTGGGGAGAATATAGAGGGGGAAGCAGTGGCAACAACAAGGAAAATCTGGACTGAGATCTGAGTTTAAATGTCATTTCTGCCATTTACTACTTGTGTGATCTTGGGCAATAATAAATAGTAATAACAAATCTCATAAAAATAATAAAAAATAACCCCACTCATAGAAATAAAAACAAACAGATAATAAAAATAAATTTTAAAAGATTTGCACATCATTTTACATTTGATAACTTGGCAAATCACATAAACCCATAATTTTATAAATTTTATAAAGAAGAAAACTGGGGTTCAACGAGAAGGGACTTGTCCAAGGTGCTTAATGAAAATGTAATGGAAATGTCCGAGATCTCACAGAGATTATTTGTTCTTTATTCTCAGAGAGGACCGTGACATTAGGGAAATGATACCTTGATAAGCAAATGAACTGGATTTAAGTGAGGGAGGGCCCTGCAAAGTCACCTGCTTCTCTCCCTTCCGAAGCCATCTGGGTCCAATAGCAAAGTATAGATCAGGGCAGCTGCAGATGATCTGCAATGCAGTGGGACCTTTGTAAGTGAGGTCTTTAATGGGTCTGTTTTCACTGAGGCAATGCTTAATCAGTGCTGAGAGGTGGGAGAGACTCTGTACTCACACTCAAAAACAGATACCTAAGAAACTATCTGTCTGCAACTGTCAGCTGAAAGCTGGAAAAAATTCTCTGTGTCTCTGCATGTGTGTGTATATGTATATGTGAACAGTGGATATGTATACAGTAAGCACGTACATATATGTATTATGTATGGACACGCACATGTATAGACACCCAGACATGTGTAAGAACATATAAGCACATGCATGTATATGTAGAGATCTGTGTACATGTATATGTTTATGTGTATATGCCATTTGGAAAAAAGTATAGTTTTCAAGAAATATGAAGCAGATTTAGGGGAAGTCATTCTTGCCCCTAGCAGAGCTGGAGAGCATCCTCCAACATTTGTTATCCAGGGAATGAAATGTGGGTAATTAAGAGCTATGTTTCTCCCATTTGCCCATCGTTTCCTAAGAACATCCGAAGGGTCGTGTCTTCTGCAGGCTTGATTTGAGGGGGGAAAGATTGAGGCGAGCTTCGATATCGCTGAGTGCATTCTGTGGCAGAGACCTGCAGGGTCTGCTTGCGATGGGGATTTTTATCACTAATTACCATTAAGTCCTTTCCAGTTGCCTCCTGTTTCTCAGAACCACCTCAGAAGTCCTAGCTTTTAAAATCCAACGAGGAGTTTTGCAAACCTTCTCATCTCTCTCTCAGACTTCATTAGCTTTCGACCTTCTACTCATGTGATTATTTTTGGAGGGGCTAGGGAGCACATTCAACTTCTTTTCCTTGGCATTTTTAGATAAGATCTGCTTAAAGTCAGAGCCAGCTTCAAAATGCTGGAGAGGACCTTGGAAGACAGAACATGGGCACTGAAGGGAGACATGGTGGTCATCTCAGAGCCTTCATTTTATGGCTAAGAAAGGTAGGCTCAGACAGAGGTAGAGACGTGTATAAGGTCTCCTACCAGGCCAGTGGCTATTTTATGAGTCAGTTTACTTTGTTTATTAAGCTAAAGTTCATTCATTTATTCCAACAGCAAATACATTATTATCAGAATTGATTTTCTATTTTCAAGTGAGAGCACCCTCATCTTTCTAGGCACCTAGGTTTGAAAGTTTAAAGCAGTCCTGGAATATTCACTCCCCTCTCTTCCCCCACCTTAATACTATCAACTTTCAGTTCATATGGATTCTACCTCCACAACTTTTCTTAGAGCCATTCCTTCCCTTCCTTTACTGGCTAAGGCTCCAAGTCAGGTTTTCATCATCTTTTATTTGTAATATTTAAATGATCTCCTAATTATCCCCTTAGATTATCACATCTCCTTTAGCCAGTTCATGCAGAGGTATTGAATCTGTAGCCCACTATGCAGTCACCATTGGATTAAAACCTGATTGGGAAATGTTTAACAAAATAAGTAAAATAATATATTTTATTATTTAATATTAATAGTAATTATTATATTTATATATTTTGTATAATTATTATAAAGCAATAATATTAATAAAAAATAAAAAATAGTACAGCATAGATAATGTTAATTTGGAGTTTTCTAAGTCAAAGTGCAGTCCACAGGATCTCTTCTATTTGAATTTGTAATCACTAATTTATATAACTTTGAAAATAACATCACTAAAATATAGATCTGACCACGTCATCCCCCTCCTCAAAAAACTATTACCTAGAAGATTTTGAAAAATAATCTCTTTAGTTTGCCCTTTAAAGCCCCTTACAATCTTTCTTCGTTTTTCTAGATTTTCAATTCTGTCATGATTTTATTTCCTTTTAGACTTATTTTAACACTTGTCATATAGCCCTTTTTAAGTGATAACTTCCTGAAGGATTGGGACCGGGGTTTTTCACATTCAAATCCCTGGAACTTTGCATATGGCAGTTGTTTAACAAATGTTTGTAGAATTTAATTGAGTTGCTTTGCATTAAGGAATTGTCCCCTAGAATGAGCTGGCGAATCAACCTTTTTCCTGCTCTCAGTTACCCTGTGGGGGTGATAATGATGGTGGTGAGGGTGCTTTCAATGAGATAACAGCTAATTCTCAGTCTAGAGAAGCTTTCAGTCTAATGGGGGAGACAAAAACAGAGGCAGAATACCCCGGACATAAGAAATTGTCTTATCCATGATTACTTTTAGACCCAAGATGTGAAGGGAGACAGTGTGGTTGAGTTGGAAGAGCAATGACACTGGACGTAAAAAACCTGAGTTCCAGTTTCTTTGTCTGTGAGCTGGGTGACCTCTGAGGTTCTTTTCAGCTCTGGGTATATGATTCCAGGACAAGTCACAATACTGGTATGAGGTTAGGTGGTTTCGTGAGTCACAAAGCCACACCCGGGCCCCGTTTTCTGGTTTGAAGTTCAGTCCTTTCTCAACCCAGAAAGAAAGGAGGCCCTGCTGAGAGGGAGCAAGCTGGACCACCATTTCGGAGGGGCCCTGGTCTGGCGCATCTATGTCACAGACAGAATTAAGGCAGATTTTAGACATCCAGTCCCCTTTGTTGGAAACGAAAGCCCAGAACTTTTATTTTTGCTGTCATTTCCAGAGTTCCTTTTGCTTGAGAAGGCAGCAGATTATGTAGATTGATTATATAACTTTGGACAAGTCAGCTGACATCGTCGCCTTTTCTGTAAAAGAACGTGATGGAAATCACAAGCAAGGATTGGGCTGATGAGATAGATAAGCGGAAGCTCCGTGACCCGGTGGATAGAGTATGGGACTTAGTGTTAGGAAGACCATAACTCAGATCCTGCTTTTGACACTTACTGGTTGGGTGATCCTGGACAAATCACTTAAGCTTTTTCAGCCTCAGTTTCCCCAGCTATACATGGAGGAGGATCAAATGAGATAAACATGGAAAGCTCTTTGTAATTCTTAAGGTCCCATCTAAAGGCCAACTACTGTGACGAATATAATTATTTATTCTAAACGAATGCAGAGCTTAAAGCGTTCCGTGAACATGAGAAATTATTCTTGGGACTAGATCACATTTGCTCCTCCCTCCTGTGCTTTGATGAGTTCTAACCCCCTGAAGATCTGCCCTTGTTCAGAAGAAAAGACATAAACATCAACCTGAGATCTCTTTACAGCTGGATGAAGTAAGAAAAAAACCAAAGCAAACTAAACACACAGATGCTTCTTCCTTGCAGGGCCCTCGCAAGGGAGCCGGCTTTCAGCACTTCAAAGGCAGACCTGGGCCACAGCGGAGACCCGGTCTCTCGCCACAGAGGGGCCCGTTTCCACAGATGCTTGAGGCTCCGGGGCACACCGGACTGTCAGTCTGTAAGGATGTTTTGCTTTTTCATGTTAAATTAAAATGACTCAGAACCAGTATTTTATGGCTCAAGAAGCCCCAGCTACAGGAAAATCAGTGTTCCTGCTCAAGACTGTCTAATTTATTTGGGGGCAGAGGAGAGCTCATTTCACGGCCTCTCGAGTGCGGAAATGCTCTCTTCAGCCTGTGTCCACCCCAAAGTCTCAGTGCATGAGAAGACGGTGGTCGTCATGAGTTTTAAAATTGGGACATATCTTGGAGATCAGCCAGTGCAAACCTCTGTGTTCTACGGAGAAGCACGGAGGCCCCGAAGGGCAGTTAGAAAACAGAGACCGGATTCGGCTCCTCCTGTTTTTGTCAAAGAAACTGGAAGTGTTCAAATCTTGCCTCTGTCACTTACTGGGTGTGTGATCTGAGCCGGGCCCTGTGGGCCTCGGTCGCCTTGGATGCGCTCCCTCCTAAGGTGTCTCTGACTCTAGCGTTGCCTGGCAGGGACAGGTGATAGAGACTGGGACCTTGATTTCATTGGCCAAGTGACTCGCAGGGGAAGACTAGAATGAGCAATCCTCTGCGACCAGTGCAGACCCGCCATCTTCCCACAACGTGTCCTCGTAGTCCAAGAGGTAGAAGGACTGGCCCATGATCCTACAGTTGGGTCAGAGACTGGACTTGAACCCACGACTTCCTCGCCTCAGTCTCAGCTCTCTGTTTCTGACGTCACAGTTTCCCAATTTCAGGCGACCCCCCGACACATCCTCTCCGCTCCCTTTAGCCTCTTCTGGCTATTTCTGCACGTACAATCTCTCTCCGGACAGCCTCAGTGTGACAGCACAAGTTAAGCAGGATAAGGGGGAGCAGATGCTAGAAGTAGCCGTCCAGAAATGGCAGAAGGGAAGAGATGCTTGGGGTTCTCTGGGAATGACTCGCCTCATGAGGTGCTGTAGGGTCCGTGAGTCGTTTTCTCCCTTACAGAAATGAAGGTCACAATGCAACTGTGGTCATTCCCATTGAATGGATGAAGAAACCAGGCCAAGATTCCCTGAGAGGTCCCAGACATTTTTCACTTTCCTCAGAGCTCCTGACTCCCGCTCCTACTGATCCTCAGTGTCCATCCACTCCTCCCTCCCTTTCCGGCTCCCCTTTCTTTTTCTTTTTCCTCATCAGGGAGGAAGCTCCTTGAGGGCAGGGCCCGTATATTATAACTTTGCATCTGCTGCTCTGCCGGGTTCCAACTCCAAGGACAAGATGCCCTTCCCAGATCGCGCTCATCACGGCCAAACTCGCCACCACGTTGCTAAACCAAGCCTGGATCCCCCTGTGAAGTCTACTCTCCCCTCTCTCTGAAGGGTGGGCCGGAGGGCAGAGGGCCAAAGTCCTCCCGGGGCCTTCCTTTACCCAGGGCACAGGCCGGACTCTCGGACCACTTCGCCTTTATCCACTGCCCTGTCTGATTTTAATTTAGTGGAAGCAGATGTTCCCGGACAAGAATCTTAACTACTTCTTGCCTTTTTACCTCCTTTTGGGCCTCGTCTCCTGCTTTAGATGATAAGCTCATCGAGGGCAAGGCCTGTCTTTATTTGTTGTATTGGATCTGCTGGCTAGATTTCTTTCTCAAGGTCCAGGTCTAAATCCAAACCCAGTCCAATTCTCTTCAGCCACCAAAAGTCCTTGATCAAGCCCCATTTGGTCATGTCTGGCTGCTGATTGACTCAGACTGAATATAAATAGTGTCATTTCTGCTCTGGCCAGTAACCCCGAGGTCTTGCCCTCTCCATTTATTTATTTACTTATTTAGATTATTTTTTGGACTGGGTGAAAGAGGAGATTCTTTGCCTTTGCTACCCAGCCTTAAGCACTGCATGGGTGCGACCTCAGTCAAACTGAGTCCTGTTGAAGACTTAAAAAGGCCACAGTCTCCCATTGTGTTGAGGGGGCATCTCCACTGGATCTGGATGGCTCTGGAGGGGAAAGTGAGGCAGGTGATCTTGCCCAGCCCTCCCTCACTTAAATCCAATTCACTTGAGTGTCATGGCCTCCCCTCCCCACATCATGGACAAAGAAGTCTCTTTAGTCTTATCTTCCCAGGTTCATTTTCATTATTGAACTTTGACTCAACATGAGTCATTTGATATCCCAACCAAGAAATGCAAAGATCAGTCTATTCTTCAGTTATTTCCATCCTGTCTTACTCCCTTGACCCATTTGGGATTTTCTTGGCAGAGATAGCAGAGTGATTTGTTATTTCCTCTTCCAGCTCATTTTACAGAGGAGGAAACTGAGGCAGAATGAAGTGACTTGTCCAGAGTCACACAATCTAGTCAGTATCTGCGGCCAGATCTGAATTCGTGAACATAAATCTTCCTGATTCTCAGCCCAGGGTCGTCCACTGTGAAACCTAACTGCTCCTAACGCCAGCTTAGGCTGCCTCAATGAAAACAGAGCCAAGAGGGGGATAGTCCAGTTGTATTCTGCCCCGTCCAGACACATCTGCAGTTCTGTTCAGCTTTGGGGCCCATCATTAGGAGGAACTTGGAAAATTGAACCGTGGACAAGGAAGGGTGGCCCGGACCGTGAAAGCTCCAGAACATGTCAGATTGGGGGGAACTGAAGATACGAACCTAGAGAAGCACACTCTAGTCAAAGTGGAGTCTGGCTGCTGCCTTCAAAGGGGTGGGGGTCAGGCGAGTGCGGAAAGGAGCACTTCTGTTCTGTTTCACCCGGGCTAGAAGAGCGAGAGTGAGCCAGAGAGTGAGAAGCAGATTGCTTCTCAATAAAGAAAAAAATAAGGAAAATGGTGCAAAACCGGAATAGACGGTGTCTTGAGACTGAGCTTCCCTATCACTGGATGTATTCATACAGAACACCCCTGACTGGGAACATGGCAAGTGGGATGAATGCATGAGCTAAAAGACTGGACCAGATGACTCGGATGTATCCCTTCCAAGCTGGAGGGGCTCTCTCTGTGTGCATATGTAGAGATAGTGATATATGTGTGTGTAGATGGCTTTAGATGTGTGTGCATGTGAGTATGTGTGCATGTTCCCTCCCAACTGCTTTCTGCTCCCATTTGCCAACCACAAACCTGCTCATCCTTTAGGATCAAGCTCAGCTACCTTCTTTTCCGTAAAGCCTGCTCTGACTGTCTTCAATGAGCTGAGCTCCTATTCCAATGAAATCTCCCTAACTGATGTTTCCTGAATGAATGACTGCACCCCAGAGGGAAAGTCTTGCAGGCTACGATGCTTTCGTATCCTCCTTTCATCCCCCGTATTCTTGCTCTCATTGAGCCTAGCTTAGCACTTGTTATGCAATGGTATCTATCATAGAATCTCAGTGGGCAATGGTGTTATAGAACCTTGGTGGGCAATGGTATAGAATCTCGGTGGGCAATGGTAGCATAGAACGTCAGTGGGCAATGGTATCTATCATAGAACTTCAGGGGGCAATGGTATCATAGAGCCTCAGTGGGTAATGGTATCTATCATAGAACTTCAGTGCACAATGGTATCATAGAACCTCAGTGGGCAATGGGATCTATCATAGAACTTCAGGGGGCAATGGTATCATAGAACCTCAGTGGGCAATGGTATCTATCATAGAACTTCAGTGCACAATGGTATCATAGAACCTCAGGGGACAATGGTATCATAGAACCTCAGTGGGCAATGGGATCTATCATAGAACCTCGATGTGCAATGGTATCATAGAACCTCAGTGGGCAATGGATCTATCATAGAACCTCGATGTGCAATGGTATCATAGAACCTCAGTGGGCAATGGGATCTATCATAGAACCTCGATGTGCAATGGTATCATAGAACCTCAGTGGGCAATGGGATCTATCATAGAACCTCAGGGGACAATGGTATCATAGAGCCTCAGTGGGCAATGGTATCTATCATAGAACTTCAGTGCACAATGGTATCATAGAACCTCAGTGGGCAATGGGATCTATCATAGAACCTCGATGTGCAATGGTATCATAGAACCTCAGTGGGCAATGGGATCTATCATAGAACCTCGATGTGCAATGGTATCATAGAACTTCAGGGGGCAATGGTATCATAGAACCTCAGGGGACAATGGTATCATAGAGCCTCAGTGGGCAATGGGATCTATCATAGAACTTCAGGGGGCAATGGTATCATAGAACCTCAGTGGGCAATGGTATCTATCATAGAACTTCAGTGCACAATGGTATCATAGAACCTCAGTGGGCAATGGGATCTATCATAGAACCTCGATGTGCAATGGTATCATAGAACCTCAGTGGGCAATGGGATCTATCACAGAACCTCGATGTGCAATGGTATCATAGAACCTCAGTGGGCAATGGGATCTATCATAGAACCTCAGGGGACAATGGTATCATAGAGCCTCAGTGGGCAATGGTATCTATCATAGAACTTCAGGGGGCAATGGTATCATAGAACCTCAGTGGGCAATGGTATCTATCATAGAACTTCAGTGCACAATGGTATCATAGAACCTCAGGGGACAATGGTATCATAGAACCTCAGTGGGCAATGGTATCTATCATAGAACTTCAGTGCACAATGGTATCATAGAACTTCAGTGGGCAATGCCATCGATCATAGAACTTCAGTGCACAATGGTATCATAGAACCTCAGGGTACAAGGGTATCATAGAACTTCAGTGGGCAATGCCATCTATCATAGAACCTCAGTGCTCAATGGTATCATAGAACCTCAGGGGGCAATGGTATCTATCATAGAACTTCAGGGGGCAATGGTATCATAGAACTTCAGTGGGCAATGCCATCTATCACAGAGCTCAGTGCTGGAAGTCATTTAATTTCAAACACTGAAAGTTGAACTCAATGCTATGCCCGAGGAGCCTACAGCTCTGGTGTCTGCTGAAGCATCTTCTCTCTTTCAAAGCAACCCCTTCTACTATCAGGCAATTCTTGTTGGTAGGAAATTTCTTGTTACATTGAGTTAGAACCTGGCTCATTGGCATTTCTGTCCACTGACCCCAATTCTCTTTATAGCTACATGATGAATCTGATAGCTAAGGGTGGAAGGGGACAGCTTGAAACTGCATACACATCTAATCTATTTTATCTATCCTTTCTTTTTCTTTCTTTCTTTCTCTCTCTCTCTCTCTCTTCTCTCTCTCTCTCTCTCTTTCTCTCTCTCTCTTTCTCTCCCTCTCTCTTTCCCTCCCTCCCTCCCTCCTTCTTTCCTTCCTTCCTTCTGTCCTTTCTTTTTCTTTCTTCTTTCTTTCTATCCCATCTCTGTCTGTGTCTGTCTATCTGCCTATCTATTTATCTATCTAGTTGTCTGTCTATTATCTAGTTGTCTGTTTATACTAGCTGTACATTAATTTATCTATCTAGCTGTCTGTCTAGTATCTGTCTTGTGTCTATCTAGTTGCCTTTCTATTATCTATCTATCTAGCTGTCTGTCTCTATCTATACTGTTTCTATCTATCTGTCTGTCTATCTGCCTCTCTATCTATCCAGCTTTCTGTTTATCCGTTTATCTATTTAGCTATCTATTATCTATTTTGCCTCTATCTATGTCTGTCTATCTGCCTGTCTATCTATCTAGCTGTCTGTCTTTCTATTATCTATCTATCCTGTTTCTATCGGTCTATCTGCCTATCTATCTATCTATCTAGCTGTCTGTCTGTCTATCCATTTATTTATCTAGCAGTCTGTCTATCTATCCTGTCTCTATGCCTGTCTGTCTGTCATCTATTTATCTATCTGTCTATTTATCTATCTAGTTGTGTCTCTGTCTATCTATTTATCTATCTAGCTGTCTATTTATCTAGTTGTCTCTCTATTATCTGTATATCTATTTATCTGTCTAGCTGCCGTCTGTCTATCTATCCATCCATTTGTCCGTCCATCCTGTCTATTTCTATCATTTATCTGAAAGAACGAAGAAATAGGTGTCGAGATGGTCCAGGCTATGGTCCCGTTAGTGAGATACTGATCACGTCACTGAATCCTCGTGAGTTTCCTTCTCTTTGTTCCCCCACCTCAGGAGGGGCTTCGAGCTCTCACTAGCTGACCGTGACCCTCTAGGAGCTATGGTCCCTCTTCCACATGACAGGTCTTTGGAAATTTGAAGATAGTGACCATGTGACCTCGATTCTTTTTTCCCTCCCGGTGCTAAATATCTCCAGCTCCTTCACCCTAAGCCTAACATCGATTGGGCTGTAATCATTCTGCCTGACTGCTCCCCCCTGTTAGTCCCTGAATTGTTGGCTGACCCTAACTACATCTCTTTCTTTTATGGGGCCTCAGGCAGTCCAGCTGTAAAAACTTCAGTCATGCTTGGCTAACTTCAAAGCCATCATATCACTTAATCTTTTGATTTCCTAACCTTTTTACCTCAGTGGGGAGAATAGTTATAATAATAGAGGCTGTTGTTAATGTCGGCGTCCCTTCTGGCTGTATCAATGCAACCTCAAGATGAGCATGGTGGGTAATTCTCCCCCACATTCACTGACTCACTGTTTATTTTTGTCTGGTCCCCTACAAGGGTATTGAAAGAAACTGGGAAGATTTAGCTCGGAGAAGAGGAGACTTGGGGGTGGGAGATGATCAGAGACAAATATTGCTTTCTAGTATTTCAATGGCCGTTATGGTAGAGAAATTGCATTTGTTTCACTGAGTCTTAAAGGACAAACTTGAGAGTGGGGGAAGAAGTTAGAATAATACAGTTTTCAATGGGGGGGAAATTAAGTTCTAGAACTGTACAAAATGCCAAAGGAAGGTTTGGAGTCCAGTGAATTCCTCAACACCGGAGGAGTGCAAGGCTCCCTCACCACTCGTCGGGGATGCTGGAAGAGTGACCCCTTTCCAGGTGGCAAAAGATGGCTTCCCTTCCATCTCTCCAATTCAGAGATCCTGTGATTCTCTGAAGAAGGTAGAAGTACCTTTACCTCCCTGAAAGGGTGAGCGGTCACTGACTTCATGATCAAGCACTCTGGGTTCCCAGGGAAACAGACTGGAGCCGAGCTTTGATTTCTTCCGCTTAAGGTTTTTATCCTGTGTCATTTTGGACCCGTTCCTTGTCTCACTCAGTGCCGCCGATGCTGAACTGAGAGATGAATGTGGACTTCAAAGGCAGGTCTAGGCTTAGATCGGCTCCCTCTGGGGCAGGAGACTCATTGGGACTCATCGCTCAAAAATTCTCTGGCCCATTATTGGTTGTTTTCCCCTTTCCAGGAAACCTTGCCCATAGTTCCCAAGGAGCCCCTCTGATCCTAGACTGCCAGCACCAGGCAGCATCTCAGTCTTGTCAGGTTCCAGGTAGCATAAAGAGCATTGGTCTTGGGATCAGAGACTTTTCATACGCATCCCTGCTCTAGCACTCCCCAACTAGATGACCTTGGATAAGTAACTGGACTGCATCTTCACTGAGATAGCTGAGATGTTGGGAAAAATGTTGTGTCATATTAAATGCAAAAAACATGATTGCTTTTTATTAGAGAAACAGCACTGGGAAGGCCCCACCACTGCCAACTACAGTCTTCTCTCTCCCAGACTCCCTGGTACTTAATCAATTTGTATTTGACTCAGCATACAGTAGGTGCTTAATATGTGCTTATTGAAGCAAGGAGCCAGAAGGGTTGGCCTCCCTCCCTGCCTCCTTCTTTTCCTTCCTTCCTTCCTTCCTTCCTTCCTTCCTTCCTTCCTCCCTTCCTTCCTTCCTTCCTTCCTTCCTTCCTTCCTTCCTTCCTTCCTTCCTCCCTCCCTCCCTCCCTCCTTCCTCCCTCCTTTCCTTCCTTCCTTCTCACGCTGTGAATGACTCTGGCCCTCTTCCTCACTATTCCAGCAGATATACCTTCAGCTTCCGGAAAGCAGAGTATTTTATTGCCCACGAACCCAGGCCGGCAATCAGAGAAGGCCTCCAGAGCATCCGTGTAAAAGGCAAAGTGGACCTCCTGGCCTGGCCTCCGGGAGGTAGATTTCCAGCAGCTGCTGATTTACTACAGCTGGGCTTTCTATGGTGTCTTAACTACATCTTCAGGGCAGGCTGCTGGACTGACCTCTGCTTGTTCCCTTTTTAAAATGTAAAACTCGAGGGGTTTATGAGCAAATAAACCTCTGGAAAATTCCAAGTGCTGAGCAATGCTGCAGCCAGGAAGTTCCCTCTCCCCAAAGCAAACATCCCCACTAAAGGCGATCGCTTCCCCAGATAGCCCGTCTCCAAAGGTCCAGGTTTGCTTCAGAGGCCTCTTTATTGGCCATTTTATTTCCAACAGCACGGATTCTGGAACCTCTGTTACCCGCCTCGAATGACTGTGTGGCCTGTGAGTGACCTGAAGCTATCCAAGGACCCTGCGGGGGGAGTCTGGGGTCCTCCCAGGGCCAGTGGAGTAGGAGGCAGAGATAGAGGGTTAGCGTGGCGTCCGAGGACCTTTGTAGGGACCTCACCTGGGGCAGATGTGACTGAGCTAAAAAGGGTCCTGTGGAAGGCGGCTGGGACCACCCAGGGCCTGGAGGTTGGGTCAGAAGCAGGACTGGTTCAAGTGAGGTGCCGATTTCAGTGAGAGCACAGCCGATGGCCACATATTGGAGGGATGGCCGAGGGGTCAGGCCCGGTGGGCTCCCGGGGGCTTCGCTGGGAGTGCTGGTGGGCTTCCCGGGGAGCCGGATCCAGGTCTGCTATAGGGAAAAGCTTCTTAGCGATGGCCCCCAGAGGCAGGGGCCATCTCCCCAAGAGCATCCTTGATCTGCCCCAGACTGTCCTGATGGCTTCCCACTTCCTTTAACTCAGTCTAGCCTGGTCCAAAGGCTTCTCACTCAAAGTCTGGTGACTGGGGAACAAACCTGCATATTTGGCTCCTAGATGCCCGAGAACCACCCACCGTGGCGCAGCAGGGAGGCACAAGGTCCGAGTGGAGGGGCCGGCCACAGGGATGAAGAGCTGGCTGGGGGAAGCCCAGGAGAAGAGCCCACTCCAGCTTTAGGGTCGTGCTGTGAGAGTCTGAAGGTTCCTGTGGCTCCTGCCAGCTCTTCCTTTGTTCAGCTCTTAAGGCCTCCTCAGGCTAACTCTTGCCTCCCTTCCCCACCAGGCGGCGTGGGGTCCCAGGCAACCTGTCTCATCTGTCCCCATTATATATACGGCTCCTGCCTTGATGCCTTTGCAAAGTGGCCCCCGTCTGGAAGGCGGTAGGTCCTTAACTAGGTCTGGGAGAATCCTTTACTTCTTTCAAAGCACTAAGTCACCCTGGACAAGTCACCTCACCTCAATTTCCTCATCTGTAAAATGAGCTGGAGAAGGAACTGGCCAACCAGTGCAGGATCTCCGCAGAGAGGACTAGGACAGGATTGGAACACCTGAATACGTCTTTCTTATGTAATCAAGTTTTCATAAAGCTGAAAACCTTCCTAATGCTCAGAGACGAGCATGCTCAGCCCTCGGCCTAATAAAACTCCAGTGATTTCCTATGTGCAAAACTCTGGCTTCCCTCCTATAGGACGGCAGAGCCCCCGCCTCCCTCCTGCAGGATCGCACACAGAGCCCCTGCCTCCCTCCTGCAGGATCACACACAGAGCCCTGGCCTCCCTCCTGCAGGATCACACACAGAGCCCTGGCCTCCCTCCTGCAGGATCACACACAGAGCCCTGGCCTCCCTCCTATAGGACTTGAAATCTGGGCCAGATCATGCCCTGGGGGGACAATCCCTTGCCAAAAGTGACTCTTCCCCCTTCCCCTGCAAGGTAAAGTCTGTTATTATCCATGTTTTACAGTTGGGGAAGCCGAGGCAAACATAAGTTAAGGTACTCGCCCAGGATCACACAGCTCCTAAATTTCTGAGAGAGGATGGAACTCGGGAAGAAGTCCTCCTGACTCCAGGTCCGGTGCTCTCTGCGCTGGTGGTGGCCCTGGCTGCCTAATGATTCACTTAAGATGGCACAAAAAAGAAGGAACAGTCTTTCAACCCTGGTCTTCTGACTACCAAGTCGGTACTCGTTCACTTTGACACACTGAACCCTCCCGAGCTCACTGACAAAAAGGAAGCCCCTGATCCACCCCAGTATTAGCAGCAAGACTTTTTATAGGATCCAAGAACTAGAAACAAAATGAAGATCGTCAGTTGGAGAAAGGCTCACGAGGCCTTGAGGCACTGATTTCGGGAAGTATCACTGAGCATCGGAAACAAAGAATATGGTCAATGATGGAAAGAGGCAAAGTGAAGAAGCCAGAGCCGGGTCAGCGAGCTTTGCCACAACTACTGTCACGCAAGGGGAGAATACGACAACACGATAACTGACACTGGATGCTCTGAAATTAGCTGGACGGGACAAGCTCCTCCCCGCTCCTTTGCAGAAATGGAGGGAAGGGGGCAGCGAATGTGTGGTACACTGCGTGTGATGTCACAGGGTCCCGATATCTTAGTCTTGCTAAGCCATTCCTCCCCTCTTTTTTTTATTCTTTATTTAGAGAACCTGGATTGGAATCCTGATGACTACTTATTCCCTAAGCTGGGGCAAGTCATTTAAGTTATTTGGACTTCAGATTTCCCATTTGGAAAGTCGAGGGGATCAGGTTTGTCGGCCTCTGAGGTGCTTCTAATGCTGTGCTGATTCTATCACCCGATGATATTAATAAAAATTTATTTTGAAAAAAACAAGCCCACGTTCTCTCCCAGCAAATCAATAGTTCCTGGCTTCTTTGCAGTCCCTTACATTATTTTTAGAATTTTATTCCTGTACAAAACTGGAACAAAATTATAGCAGGTCTAGGAAGTGACCTCGGAGAGAATGGAGCCAGATTAGAAAGTCCCCCAAAGACAGGCCCTTATCTGGCTCTCGATTGTGCGACGTGGCTGCATTTTCTTTTCCTGATATTAAGATTCAGGAAATTAAATTTTCCACTCATAAGGACTCAAGGAATTATCTTTCCAATTATTTATAATAAGTTTTAAGCAACAATAATGAAATTATCAGTCAATTTAATGTTTCCCTTCGGATGAAATCCCCAAAGAGATTCATATGCTATTGGAACATCTTCAGCAACAGTGATATTAAATCCAAAAGCTTCCCGGTCTCGGCAGCTCTGGAAAGCCTTTGGATTACCTGCACGCACCCTCGCTTCCAGGTAGATGTCATCCAGCCCTAACTATTTTGGTTAGTTATGAAGGGATAAGAAGAGCATATTTGCGGTTTCTTTTTCTTAATGATGTGTCATTAATTTGAGTTCTGCTCTTACTTATCAGAAGGCAATTTTCTCTAATGAGAGTAATAGCTACCATTTCTGTGGCAATTTTGGCTTACAATTTTGCTTTCCTTTTAGCGAGCTTAAAGGGAAGTAGTTTGACGTCCATTTTACAGATGAGGGCCTCGGGGACCCAAGAGGTGAAGCCACGTGGCCGGCCGCAGGGGACTTAGCTCAGATCTTCTGGCTCTGGGCCACACCGATTACCCAGAAATCCCCGGTATCTTCTTTTGGTTTTAATGAGTGCTATCTCTGGAAGCATCCAGCGCCAGCCTGGTCACCAAACATGTTTCCTTTCAGTTTTGGCCACTGAGGATTTGATGAATGACAAATACATGCACGCAGCCCCGTGGACAAGATGTAGAGTGTCAGCCGGATGGCTGGGTGGCTCTGGGGATCGGAGGGGCGGGAATGATTAATGGAGCCACATCAGTGGAATCCAGGGCTCCCATGGCTCCGGGCGATCTCCATTTTTGGATCCGTCCTGCTCAAGAATGACTTTGATCATAGCATGTTAGAAGTGAAAGGAACTTGGAGTTCCTCAAGCTCAGCCTTTTGATTTTACAGATGAGGAAACAGAGGCACAGGGATGGAGTTGAATGGTGTCCTTCTGACTCCAATCTAGCGCTCCAATGGCCTCATAGATAGCATGTTTGTTCAATTTTTAGGTGATCCAAAGTTTAAAGGGGTGATGGCTACCCCAACTGACAGAATGAATATGATTGCAATAGACCAGGCCAGTGGATCAAATTGAACCAGTTGAAATGGAACTGGGATAAATATAGTTTTGCATAAGTTAAAAAAAATCAACTTTACAAATGTAGAATGGGAGAGTTCTGCATTGTCAGAAGTTGATATGAAAAAGATCCGGTGGTCTTGGGTGAATATAAGCTCGCTCTGATTTAGCACATTGATGTCATTGCTGAAATTAAAACAATTAAAGATAATGCGATTGTAGAGTAGAACCATCGCATGACAATAATGGCCTTGGGGTTTCCTGGCAAAGATGCTAGTCCCATTTCCCTCTCCGGTGGATTAAGGCGCTGATGTGCCAGGTGTGCCAGGTACTTAGTGAGGATCTGAGGTTGGATCTGCTCAGGTCTTCCTGATTCCAAGTCCAGTGCTCCACTGAGCCACCTACCTGTGCCATCACACACACACACACACACGGATCAAATTAAAGTAAAAAATACTTACAACCTTAAAGTTGTTGTGGTTAATATAGCCCATAATTACATCTTTAAAAAAATTCAGCAATAACATCCATGTGCTAAATCATAACGAGTACATATTCCGCTAAAACCACCAGATTTTTCATAGAAACTTTTGATGAGCCAGAACTTTCCCATCCTGCACTTGGAAAGTTCACTTTTTTAACGTATGGAAAACTATATTTATGCTGGTTTCATTTAAACTAATTAATCTATAATTACATATGAATATATAGCTGCGTAGCCACACATTATATATGTAAAGTGAAAATATGCGAATATATTCACAAATATACCACATAACTATTAATGAAAAATGAACTAATAATTAATGATATAGCCACATGTAATTTTCACTTTACACATACGTATGATTTGTATGTGTACCGGACATGATGGATGTGTAAATGTGTTTACCTTGGCCATACGTGTTTGTACAAAGGACTTGGTTTTGCTTTCTCAATGGTGTTAGGAGAGAGAGAATGTAGATTTTTATAACTTGAAAAAATTAATTTAAAAACATTTTCTCTCTATTCAGACTTTGTTTGGAGACCTCAGGTGAGAGCAAACCTGCTACCTCCTGAGGCAGTCTGGTTCACTTTGGGCAGCTCAGGTTATTAGGAAGCTTTTAATTTATATCAATTCCAAATTTGCCCAAGTGCTGCTTCCATTCCTTGTTCCCGATTCTCCCCTCTCCCTCTCCTCGAGTCAAGCAGCCAGAGGACGCTAGAACCCTGAGTTCAAATATTACTTTAGATATTTAGTAGCTGTGTGATCCTGGGCAAGTCACTTAATCTCTGCCTACCTCAGTTTTTTCAACTGTAACATGGGCATAATGACAGCACCTCCCTGGAAGGGTTGTTCTGAGGATTAAATGAGATAATATTTGCAAGACACTTAGCACGGTTGGCCTGTAGTCAGAACTATATAAATCCTGACTTGTTTTCCCCCTCATGACTCTGGCTTCCCATGCATCGGGCCTTTCAAATACTGTTCAAAGGCATTTATTGAATCTCCTTTGTGTTTTTCCTTCATTTGAGTAGAGGGAAAGTTTCTGGGATCCTCCTGGGACACGCTGCCTTCCGAAAGCAGCCGAATGTTCCCTGTGTCAGAAAGCTTGGAACAATGATTATCGAAAAGGTTTTTGTTGTCTAGAATGTGCTGCTGTGAATTAGGAGGCAATTCCAATTCCAAAGCTTGCTGCCCCCCCAGTCAGGGCCTGCGCAAGGGGTGTGGGCTGTGTGGCTCAGGAGGGAGAGAGAGAGAGAGAGAGAGAGAGAGAGCTCTGAACTGGCAATTAGAAGACGTGTATTAGCGCTGGCACACCTCAGCTCCCCACCCTCCTCAACCTCAGTCTCCTCATTTGTAAAAGAAATGGGATGTAGGAGTAGGCAGGAGATAAGGTGGATTTTTTGGATTGAAACAATTTAATTAAAAAATAAGGGAGTGGAACGGAGTAATTTCTAAGACTCCTTCCAGCTCTACAAACAGAGAAAATCCTCCAAACAAATGATCATCCCATCACTGGGGCCATATTTACTCACAATCCCTCCGAATACTCTCAGATTTAAAGCCAAATACATGATTGTGACCACAACTTCACACAAATTTAAATATTAGTAGAGAAAACACGAGGCTGGAGTTGGGAGCCAGAGGGGTGAGGGAGGGCTGGGTCTCCTACTATTGGATGTGTGATCTAAGGAGAGTCATTTTATTTCTCAACCTTTGAAAAAAAAAACGAAGAGGTTGAACCAAGTGATCCCTAGAATCTTAGAAATTCGGTTAGCTTAGAGATCTCAATTACAGTTCTATGATATGGGAGTAGCCTCCAAACCTCAGTTTCCTCATCAGTAAAATGGGAATGATGGAAATTCCCCTTAATTTAAGTTCTTATTAAATGTTTGCTTCCTAACAACCCTAAAAGCTAGATAATTCCTCGGTGTAAGAAGAGGAAAGAAAGGCTCCAAGGCGGTACTTGCCCTAGAAATGACATGGGGAGCTGGGGCTAGAAGCAGAATCTCCGAATAAGAATCCATAGGTCATGCTGGCACAGTGCATCCTCTCCCCATCTACATCACGGAGCTGAGATGACCAAATGAGCTGAAGTGGATCAAGCACTTTTTAAGCATAAAGCACCACGTGGGTTTCCCCCCCAAAAAGCCTGAATTCCCCCCTGTTTGGAGGATGTGAAAGTGGGGCGATCTCGCTGACTCTCAGGGATGCCCAGGCGTCAGTCCCACGAATGTCCCTTGGGTTCCCGGGGGCTCTGGGGCGAGGACAGCCATTTAGGGGCTTCCCTAAGGTACTTAGCAATCCCCTTCCAGGTGAGCCCGGCGCAAAGGCAGGCGCAGGCTTTTTTAGCCTGGCTGCCGATCGAGGAGGGAGCCGCCGAGAGCCGCCCCAAACCCCGGGAGAGTTCGGGGGGCTCGCGGCCCGCCCAGAGCACGTTTTCCCTCGTGTTGGGTCTGGCGCCAAAAACCACGGGAGACAGGTAGGGAGGGGAGCGCGCGCGCGCGGGAGGGAGGGAGCGCTTTCCTTAAGGAGGCAGCCCCAGGGGCAAACACGGGGAACTGATTCAGAGACAGGCCCTGGCGAGGGGAGAAAGGGCCAGCGGCGGCCCCACGCCCCAGGGGATTCACCGAGGGAGCCGGAGCGGAGCCCGCGGGCCCTTGGGAAGGTGCTGGCCCCGGAGCGGGCCGAGGAAGAGAACCGCAGCTGAGCTGGAACTTGCTACATTGGTGGGGGAGGCGGGGCAGGGGGGGATGCGGCTCCGGGAAGAAGCGCGGAGGCCTCTGGGGAAGGCCTGGCACAGTTACGTTCCCAGTCAGGAGCAAGCACCAGGGAGAGGGGAGAAAAGCAAACCAAAAGCACGTGGCTCCCGACTGCCTGGATCCGCAGGGGAAGAGAAAGCCCATCTGAGGGCGGAATAATCCTCTGCCACGTGGCCCCCTTCGGACCCCGTTCTCCATGGCTAGTGATGCCGTCATTTTCCTTCACTTCTCTCCCCGATCAGAGTGACCCCAGAGGAGGTGAACAATTTTTCAAGTGCTATTTAAAAATCCGCTTCCTTATTTTTGCCGTAACAGTTAGTGCAGGGAGTGAGAGTGCTGCCCCAGGACCTCTGCCTGGGTGACCTAGGACAAGTCACTTAAGCGGTCTGCCTCAGTCTAACACCTGCCTCTCAGGGTTTTCTGAAGATCCAAGTAGATAAAATCCACATAATGCTTTGCCATCCTAAAAGCACCAGGATCATGTCCCTTATGGTCATGTGGAAGAAAACAAGCTTTGGATGTGGAACCTGTAGTCTTGGGTTCAAGTCCCAGCTCTGACGTGATTACTGTGAGAGCCCGGATGAACCCCGGTTTCCTCAGTATCATGCTTGTTAGCTGGCCCCTAGTTCTAGAGCTGTTCTAGAGCTGGGAGTTCTTCCTGTCACGATGTTAACACATGGATCCTACTGGAAATCCAGCCTGTGTTCTATCCTAGGAGGAAACAAACATCTAGTAAGCACTTACTATATGCTTACAAACTCAAGCTAGGTGCTTTTCTTATTCTCATTTTATAGTTTGGGGCAGCTAGGGAACTCCTATGGGCCCGGACTATCCGCCTTGGAGTCCAGAACCCTCATCTCCCTGAGTCCACATCCAGCCTCAGACGCTGGGAAAGTCACCCAACCCTTCTTGCCTCAGTTTCCTCATCTGCAAAATGAGTCCAGTATCTTTGCCAAGAAAATCCCATTGGGGACACAAAGAGTCAGACTCGATTGAAATGATTCAGGAAACAGCCAGGTAAAGGTTACCTGCCTTGCCCCGGTTCTCACAGCTAGTGAGTGTTTGAGGGCAGATTCGAATGCGGGTCTTCCCGCCGGTTTGGAGCTCTATCCACTGCACTCCTTAGCTGCCCCAGTCTGTCCATTTTTGTTCTGGGGTGGGTCTCCTCTGACTGCAGCTACAAATTTCTGTCTCAGAACCCAGAGGCATTATTACCTCCATTTTATTTTAGTCCTTGCCCTCCATTAACCCACTGTGTACCTTTGGGAAACCACTCCCCACCTTTGGATCCAGTTTCTGTTTCTGCAAAGTCCCTGCAAAACTGTGACTTTTCATGACTCATAAAAGGAAGTGGCCGGGTTCCCTTCTGGATGCTCGTTTCTCCACATTAGAAGAATTTGGTCAGGAAATTGTTTTGCTCAGTGAGGCGCAAACCAGACCTTGCCCAGAACTTCCTGTCTCTCTGTTGGGTGCCTAGTAGGACGATAATGATGTGTGAGTATGTGTGGGTGTATCGTGTGTGTAAGTGCTTCCTTAAAAGCATAGAAAATTATAGAAGAATCGCGGGCCGTTGGTCTGAAATGCATCTTGAATAATGGTAGTAAAAGGGATCGCAAACCCCCATTTTGCAGAAGGGGAAACTGAGGCCAGTGAGGTGAAATGGTTTTGTCCAAAGGCACAGAGTGCCGAACGGGGAGTTAGAATTAAAGTATGAGATTATTTTTAGAAAACCCGACTTTTAAAGAAAGTGACTGTTGCAGCAGCTCCCAGAATCCACCATTGCCGCGTGGCTGAAGCACCGAGATAAGGTGGGTACATTATGAGATCCTGCGAGTCAGCAAATTATGAAGCTGAGATTATGCTTTGAAAAATAGGAAGGCCGACTGAATAGCTACACGAGGGAGGCTTATTGGACAAAGTGTCAGGAGCCCGGCTGCCGAAGGCCAGCTTTGCTCCTGGTTCCTTTTGTTTCCCGTAGGATTTCCCAGGAAAGGCCAAAAGCTGTTCTCGCTTCTAGGAGTTTAGCAAGTCCACACAGGTCAGGATAATTGTGAAATTTGCATTGGATGCTTTGGTTTCCTTCCTGCTCCTTCTCTCCTTGCAGCCAAGGCCTAGAGCCCTTGCGTCTCCAGGGACACACAAACCTCCTCTCTGCTGTCAGAGGCAAACTGGTCCAGCTAACTCAAAGGGGCAGGAGTTCTGGGGCTGAACCAGTCACAAAGGGACGACTTTGCACAGGTCTATTGGTCCTTGTCCCCTTCGGGGACTGTTGGATAGAGACCGCACTCACCCAGGAAACCCCCACCGGCAAAGCTGCTTCCCCGCAGCCTGTACAGTAAGAGGGTGGCTCCGATTACTCAGAGAGCAGTGACTCCCTCAGGTTCACGGTGCCTCTCAGTTGGGATTGGAACAGAGATGGGCCTGGCTCCAAAGCTGCCTCTTTATCTCCTACACCACAGAACCGCCCTAGCTACTTTAAAGCTGGGCTCTTTTGTGGGCCCCATCCACAGCAATTTCTCCCAGCATCACAAATCATGCTTCCACCTAACTGGAGGCTGGTTCCCTCCACCCCCACCCCCAGCCAGTGTCCTGAACCCGTGCCATTTGGCAAGACTTGGACCATCTCAACTTGGATGCCATATTAATCTTCCTAAGACATCTTTTCAGTATGTCCCTTCCTAGCTCCTTCTGACCTGTCTGAACAAAGTCAGACTCCTCCAGCTCCACAATCCAGCCCAACCCCCTCATCCGGGTGCATCTCCCTATTTCCTGATCATGACTTCTTTCCTTAAACATACATTAAACATATGTTAAACATACACGTACATGTACACGAGTAAGATAGCCTATTTTGGATGCTTTTCTCCCTATGGAACTGTGGGTAAGTCATTTACCCACTTCACATTTGTAGTCCCCCTTGCGCTTTTTTGTAAAATGGAATCAGACTGATTTATCGTAGACACGATCCTACTGAGAGTCATGAGCAGGTTGTTTTTGAAAAAAAAAAAAAACTTTGAAAAAAGCTTGCATGAAATAACAGAGTATGAGGAGCAGAAGCCAGAGAACACCGTATACAGTAATAGCAACATTGTTCCAATACCAACCATGAAGGACTAAACTATTCTGAGCTTCATAAATAAAATAAAAAATAAAAAACTGGAGTTACAGCAGAGTATGAGGAGCAGAACCCAGAGAACACCGTATACAATAATGGCAACATTGTCCCGATACCAACCATGAAGGACTAAGCTATTCTGAGCTTCATAAATAAAATAAAAAATAAAAAACTGGAGTTACAGCAGAGTATGAGGAGCAGAACCCAGAGAACACCGTATACAATAACAGCAACATTGTTCCAATACCAACCATGAAGGACTAAACTATTCTGAGCTTCATAAATAAAATAAAAAATAAAAAACTGGAGTTACAGCAGAGTATGAGGAGCAGAACCCAGAGAACACTGTATACAGTAACGGCAACATTGTCCCGATACCAACCATGAAGGACTAAGCTATTCTGAGCTTCATAAATAAAATAAAAAATAAAAAACTGGAGTTACAGCAGAGTATGAGGAGCAGAACCCAGAGAACACTGTATACAGTAACGGCAACATTGTTCCAATACCAACCATGAAGGACTAAGCTATTCTGAGCTTCATAAATAAAATAAAAAATAAAAAACTGGAGTTACAGCAGAGTATGAGGAGCAGAACCCAGAGAACACTGTATACAGTAACGGCAACATTATTCCAATACCAACCATGAAGGACTAAGCTATTCTGAGCTTCATAAATAAAATAAAAAATAAAAAACTGGAGTTACAGCAGAGTATGAGGAGCAGAACCCAGAGAACACTGTATACAGTAACGGCAACATTGTTCCAATACCAACCATGAAGGACTAAGCTATTCTGAGCTTCATAAATAAAATAAAAAATAAAAAACTGGAGTTACAGCAGAGTATGAGGAGCAGAACCCAGAGAACACCGTATACAATAACAGCAACATTGTTCCAATACCAACTATGAAGGACTAAACTATTCTGAGTTTCATAAATAAAGAATGGATGGCCCTGGAATTGAGACTTGGGACCAAACCTAACTGCTCCATTCTTCCTATGAGACTCCCACAGAGCCACCTAACCCCCTTTCCCCCTCCCCCCAGCTTCTGAGACATGATTCCTATCACTTGGGACAGTTTATGTGAGGAGACCATCTATGAGGGAGCCCTACCTATTTCCCTAATTGGGTTGGGAGGGGAAGTGTCCACTCTGTATCCCTACAGACTCCCTCCTTCCTCCCTTCATCTTTGATTTTTGCAGCTGGAAGCCCATTTCTTCATCTTCTCTAAGAATCATCCCCTTCCCCTCCCCCTTCCCCTTCCTTTCTCCCATCTTCATGTTTTATAGCTCCATAACAAAAGCAAGGAGAATCATTCCTTAAAGAAAAGATTTGCACAAATATAAAGTTAAAGAAAGGCTTCAACCTCTGAATTTCCACAAGACCAGAGAGTCCCCCACTAGGCACCTGGAAGAAGGCCTGCCTGTCAGACCCTAGTTTTGTCACTGTTCCATCACAGGGCAAGGGAGCCGAACCAAGTGCTTCATGACGGCCCTTCTAGCTCTGGTCCTAAAACACTCGTCCCCTTGGACTTCTGCTGCCCCGTTATGAACAAACCAGCCGAGAGTATGGTTTGTGGCGTGCTCCTTGCCGCCTCCTCTTCCCGTCCCCAAACCGGGGCAGAGTAAGGTGGCCGCGTCTTTCAGCCTTTCGGAGACCGATAACCTCGGGCTCTTCTCTGAAAGGGCTTCACGGACCACTTCCTCCCCAGGAGGCCCCTGCTTGTGCTCGAGGGCCAGCACTTGCCCTTCCCAGTCACCATCCAAGCGGCGCATCCATCCCGGGCCGTGTGTGCATTCGCTATCTACCCAGGCGGGAAACGGAGCATACTTACTGCCTGTTCATAGTCCCAGGGGCCAGAGAATTGAATCGGAGTCCACAAATCTTCAGAAGTGCCTGAGAAAGAAGAGGAAACTGGTAAAGCCCATTGGAAAGTGCATTCGAATCCTTCCTTAATCGTCCCCCTTGCTTTCCGTTCCAAAGGAACAGAGCAGGAGAGGGGCCGTCAATGATGAAGGGGTCATCAATCAGGCCCCTAATTGGCTCATTCAGAGAGCACGGGCGACTTTCTTAGGCTGGCCTCTTTCTGTCAGAGTTGATGTGGCCTGCCTCGGGGACTTCACAAACACACATGCAGTCTGGTTTTCCCCTGTGTGCAATTGTGGGCTCCCCCCGGGCACTGGGAACCGATCGGATCAGGGATTGCCTGCTTAGAAAAATCCGCAAAGCCTTCTGAGCGACAGCCAGAGTTGGGCCTTGGCTTTCAGAGCGCAGCTCTGCTCCTTGCTCAGCTTGGGGTGATTTCCCCCCATGAGATACCAGGATCTAGAGCAGGCCCTAATTCCTCCCACCTCCATGTCCAGGAGGAAATTATTGCTAGACAGAGATAGTGACTTGTTGGGGGAAGTGGGTAGAGTGGAGCGAGCTTTAGTCAGGTTCAGGGTCAGGGTCGGTTAGATCTAACCCTAGCAGGTAATGAATTAACTTGTTGGGGGCTGAAGGCGCAGCTGTTGTTCGGCTGTGACCCCACTTGGGGTTTTCTTGGCAGGGATCCTGGAATGGTTGGTCAGTGCCTTCTCTGGCTCATTTTATAGCTGGCATTTGATGCATGGTTTGGCCTGAGAGAGAGTGCTCTTAGAACTCCCTGGGGGGTTATTTTGGATGGGCAACAGGGCAGGCTTCATGGAGGATGTGGTTACAGGTGATGTTGGAGAGAAAGCACAGGACCAGCAAGGCAGGGAGGGGGAAGAACCATAGACGGGGTCCAGAGGTAAGGAGGAGTGCAGTTTAGCCCTGTGACAAAGACGGTGAACCCAAGTTCAGAAGGTTGGTTGGAGTCAGGCGGCAGGAAGCCTTGGGTGGCAGCAGAGGGTCTGCATTTTTATCTTACAGGTAACAGTCATCTTCCTGAGCTCAGATCTGGTCTCAGATATTTCCAAGCTGTGTGGCTCTGGGCAAGTCACTTCACCCTGACTGCCTCATTTTTCTCATCTGTAAAATGAGCTCGAGAAGGAAGTGTCAAACTCCTCCAGTGTCTTTGCCAAGAAAACCTCAGATGGGGTCTTGGAGAATTGGACGTGACCAATATCACTGAACATTAAGAATTAATAAAATGACTTCTGTTTCAGAGAGGAATTGGGGTATTTAAAGTTTTGGGCTACCAGGAATATGGCCTCAACAGGGAATAGCCTTTCCTTGTACTCAGAAACAATTGATGGTTTTCTCCACTTTTCTATATTTTTGCATTTTTACAAAGGGTAAATTGGGCAGTGAATAAGAGAGAATGATCAAAACTGGCCTTCCATAAAGTGAATGTCCGTGAGCAGCTGGGGACATTTCACTCAGTTTGGGGGGATGGAAAGTTGTGAAGGAGCCCGTCGGTGAGAGAAAAATCACTCGGCTCCTCTCCTGTGCCAAAGGTAATAAGAATGTATCAAGATAGAAAATGAATAACGTGAAAGAAGGACCGATACAATTAAAAAAACCCATGGGGAAGGGGAAACTGCCGAAGCACAGAAGTAACGCAGGGGGAAAAGAGACCAATTGTGTTGGATGGAGAAGTGGTGCCGCCCTCCTAGGTCAATGTACTTAGGGGAAAGGCTGAGGCCTGGTCAGTGTTGGATGGAAAAATCATGATGTGTGAATGGGATAATGGGAAAACACTGGACTTGGAGTCAAAGTTTGGGGAAGCCAATTGTGGGGAGGAGGGAGACATGGAATGGAGAATATTCAAGTTAGAAGGAATCTTGGAACTCATAGTCCAGTCACTCATCATACAGAGAAGTAAAATGAGGTCCAAAGTGGGAGTGCTTGCCCAGTGTCAAAGCTTAATGAAGGTTTCAGTCATTCCCTCATTTTCAAATCGGATCTCTGGACTCGATGGCTACAAAGCTTCGTGCTGATGAAATCCAGGTCAGAACCTGCTGATGAAATTCAGATTCCGTAGCTTTGCCTGACAATTGTTTTTATAGCCACAGGGATGGGTTTCTGTCTTGCAGATGGTTATGCTTTTTATCCCAAACTCAGGCCCTGACTTTCCATCTGCTTCTCTCCTCTCCTGAACGATCCTCTTGTCTTCCTGGTCTCGTGTTCAGCCATTTTTCGGTCATGTCTGATTCTTCGTGACTCCATTTGGGATGCTGGAGTGGTTGGCTAGTTCCTTCTCCAACTCATTTTACAGATGAGAAGACGAGGCAAACAGTGTGAAGTGACTTGCTTAGGGTCAGACGGCTAGGAATTATCTAAGGCCAGATTTGAATTCAAGAACATGAGTCTTCCCTACTCTAAACTGGACACTCTCCACTGCATTACCCAGCTTCCCTTATTCTGAGCCTATACCTTCTGAGTACTTACAGAATGCCCTGTATTATTGGCCCAAGAGACTATGAGATGGCAACTTTGCTTGTTGTCTGATTCCAGGATTGGGGGAATAATGTCTCCCTTTGTTATCTGCCCTTTGCACCTTCTCATTCATTCAATTGTTAAAAAAAGTGCTGAGGAGACTGAGGTCCCAGCTCCCTAACTGGAGGAGCCAGTTAACTTCATTTGGAGGAAAAAGTCCAAAAGCTCGAGGAGACGGCTCAAGCTCCACATCCAAAGTCTTTAAGGGAAGTTAGCTTCATTAGGGTCACAGAGCAAGGAGGCAAAGGTCATTTTTACATCCCATGAGGCTGATTTATCTAGACCCGTTTCTGAGTTGCGAGCTGCTTTCATAATATGGGGCTTATCTGTCATTTCTACTCAGCCTCTATTTTTCAAATAAGAAAATTATCACCCCAAGACAGGATTTGGCTCATCTAATGTCCCATGGGCAGTTAGAGGAAAAGTTAAACCAGAACAACCATTTTTAAAGATAAGAATAACATACACACACCAGTAGAGTCTGTTATGAAATAACTGATTAGAAACAATAAGAGATAATTTAAGTACCTCCCCCCCCAAACCGCTACAAGAGCACGCTTCTGTCTTTGGTGGGGGTCACTGGCCTTGTAGCCCAGGATAATGGTGTGGACTCAGCTGGACAATCGATGGCCAGCCTTGGAGACAAGATGGCGAGATCTAGATTGTACGATACATTGGTTAGATGGATCGGAAGGTGGAGTAAGTCACTCCGCTGGGCTGATTGGGCCTGTTATAGTGTGCCGGGCTCCTGACTTGTGTGCACCAAGGTCATTACTCTCTCTCCAGGGATCCCATGGCTCTGGCCTTAGTGCCATTGCAGACTTTCTCTTTTTTCTTCCAGCTCCCAAGCTCCTCTTGCTTTCAGCAGATGTCCTTGCTGTCTGAGAACTCAGAGGCCATCTGCTGAGAATTTCTCCTCTTCTGCTCCAAACCTTAATATGGCTCCACATGCTCCCTGTTTTTTTTCCTTTTTGTTCCCATCTCTGAGGAAGAGGGGGGCCCTGCTTCTTGCCCAGGCCAGGTCCTCCACTTCTGCCGTGGGTTTCAATCTCTCCTCTCCCCTCTAGAACTGTGCCACTGGATCATTCCCACTTTCTTTTATTTTCAGTCTCTCTCCCTTTCCTTATTAATACATTCTGGGTTCCTCATATTTAAAAAAAACCCTTCTTTATTCTGCTTCCTCTCAATTTATTGTCCTCTAGCTCTCCTTCCATTGCCAAATGACTAGAAACAATCAGTTGTGTTCACCCCTTCCATTTCCACTGTCTTTCCAACCCTTTCAGGCTGGCTTCTGACCCCAGCACTGACTGAATCTGATTGCTCCAAGATCATCGATTCCTTTTCTTGATGGCCCTCTCCCCAGTTTTCATTGCCTTAGACTAAGCTGATGGTAGCTTTGAATGTTGTTGCTCCCTTTCCTCCTGGCTTCCCTGGAGCTGCTCTGTCTTGATACCCCCTGTTGTTGTTGAGTCATTTTTCAGTTGAGTAGAACTCTCCATGCCCCATTTGGGATTTTCTTGGCAGAGATACTGCAGTGATCCATCATTTATTTTTCCAGCTCATTTTATAGATGGGTAAACTGAGGAAAACACTGGAAGTGACTTGCCCAGGGTCACACAGCTGTCTGAGTATCTGAGCCCATATTTGAACCCAGGAGGATGTCCCAACTCTAGGCTGGGCACTCTATCCACTGTGCCATCCAGCTGGCCTCCAGCCCTAGGCCTCTCAAACTCAAAATGTCCTAAAGAATACCTTTCTTCCTAAACCAGCTTCCCTTTCAAACTCCTCTCCCTCTGCGGAGAGCATCGCCACCCCTCTGGCTACCTGAGTCTGTCACCTTGCAGGGATGCTTCGCACTTCCTTTCCCCTTGCTCCCCACATCAAAACCGTTGGTTTCATTTCTCTAAGATCTTTGTGCCTTTCTCTTTATCCTTGTTCTTATTCAGTATAGGGCTTCACCGTCTCTTCCGGGACTACAACAACAGTCTCAGAACTCTCTTCTCTACATCTGACTTCTTTCCCTCCAATCCATTCTCCATGTAAATGAACAAAATATCTTTATAAAGGATAACAACTCTGATTGAGGCTCAGAGAAATTAATTTGTTTTCTTACGGTCACACAGCTAGCAAGCATCTGAGCTTGTTTTGAACTCAGGGCTCTCTGAACCCAAATACAGATTTGTGTCCTAGTTACACTTTGGGTTTTCCTTGGCTTTCTAGTTCTATAAAATGAGGAGAGCGGTGGTTTCCAACTGGGAAATACATTTAAAAAATCCTATTTTTTCCAAGTGTTTTCTCCCTACTGAAAGCATATTTCCATGTACAAAGTAGAACCAAAAAAGAGGGATTATATGTGAAACCACAACCTCAAAAGGCCATGTTTTAGAGGACTACAAATCTTGTATTAAACAAAAGTTCATCATTTTAAAACTTATTAACTAAAACATTGGTTCCCTCCCTCTACCTGGTTTCCAATCCCTGTCCTCTGAGTCATGGAAAGTGACAGCATCTGTGCTAGAGGATGTAGATATTTATTAGTCCATGTTTTTACCTCAGTCCGGGTCTGTGAATAGTGATTTCATTGGGAGGAGACAAGTTCTGGCAGTTCTTGGAGCATAGAAAATCCCTTTGCCACATCTCCTGTAACTTGTAGCCTTAAGAGAAGTGCCTCAGACACCCAACGGTCAAGTGTCTTGCCCATAGTCACATAACTAGAGTTCGGAAGCAGAACCCAGGACTTCCTGCTCCAAGGCTGGCTTTCAATGGATGGTGCCATGCCGGTGCCAGCTCACTGGGTAGCTTGTGAATAATTGACTAGGTGACTCCCAAGGTCCCTTAAACAGCAGGTATTTCTTGCCCTAGATTTGTGATGTTCCTAATATTTCTTTAATATCATAAAAAATGGGTCCCAAAATTCTCTGGTAAAATTTCAGAAGTAAATGCAATTTCATTTACTTGAGCTTGAAAAGTAAAAACTAGGGATTTCTGGTGCTAAGATGAGGAAGGAGCCTTCTGACGTCTTCCCAAACATCTAGGAAGCCACCTCAGAACTGGTCTAGGAGCAGGGAGGCAGCTGAGCCGCCAGCAGAAAATTTCTGTCTCACTGGGGTGGGGAGAGGAATGAGGTCCAAGAACAGGCCCAGGACAAGCTACCAGCAAAGACATCCTGTTACAGACCAGTAGCCTCTTGGACAAGTCAGCAGTCCCTGCAGCACGGCAAGCCCACCATCGACCCCACCCCCAGCACAAGCCACCAGCCAGGTTCAGACCCCATTGCTGACCAGCAGGTGGGCCAAGAGCAAGACCTTACTCCTGGGACTTGTCAGCAGAGAGATCCTGTTTCCATAGCAACCCAGTACCAAGGTGCTGTCCCTGGCACAAGCCATTAGCTAACCCCCACACCTAGGGGAGGCCACCAGGGAAGCCCCATCCCAGAAAAAAGCCAGAAGAGAAGCCTACCCTCTAGAGAAAGTAAGCCTGTGAGAGCCAACAGTAAGGCCCAGAAGTCCAGTGCACAAAAAAATTTAGGACAGTGAAAGACCAGAGCCACAGTCTCATAAAAGCATCAAGTCACAGAAAAAAGGCAGAAAAAAATGAACAAGAAACAACAAAGAGTAACTATAGACTGTTACTATGGTGATAGGAAGGCTCAAGGCATAAATTTAGAAGAGAACAATAGTATCAAAGTGACTACATGTGACACCTCAAGGAAAATATAATTTGGTCTGAGGTCCAAAATGAATTCCTGGAAAAGCATTAAAAAGGTTAAAAAAAAAAGCAAATTAGAGAAGTAGGTGAAAAATTGGGAAAAGAAATGAGAGTAACACAAGAGAATCACAAAAAAGAGTCAATACCTTTGGAAAAGATATATCAAAACTTAGGAAAATAGCCTCCTAAAAATAGAATTGGCCAAATGGAAAAGGAAGTACAAAAGTTCACTGAGGAAAACAATTCCTTAAAAATTAGAATTGAATAAGTGGAAACTAGTGATTCTATGAGACATCAAGATATGATAAACCAAAATCAAAAAAAGGTAAAAAAAATAGAAGAAAATTTAAAATTTCTCATTGGAAAAACAATTGCTCTAGAATATAGATCCAGGAGAGAGAACATAAGAATTATTGGACTACCTGAAAGCCATGATGAAAGAAAGAAAAAAAAGGAAAAAAGAAAAGAAGGAAAGAAGGAAGAAAAAAAGAAAGAAATGAATAAGTTTAGACAACATCTTACAAGAAATGATCAGAAAGACCTGCCTTTATATATTTGAACCAGAGGGCAAAATAGAAATTGAAAGAATTCATCCATCACCACTTCAAAGAGATCATCAAATGAAAACTCCCAGGAGCATCATAGCCAAATTCCAGAGCTCACAGATCCAAGAGAAAATAGCCCAAAAGAAACAATTCAAATATATTGGAGCTACAGTCAGGATTATACAGAATTCGATAGCTTCCACATTAAAGGACTGGAAGGCTTAGAATATCTTATACCAGAAGGTAAAGGGGTTAGAATTACAACCAAGAATCACCTACCTAGCAAAATTGTATATAATATTTCAAGTAAAAAAAGGATGTTTAATGAAATAGAAGATTTTCAAATATTTCTAATTAAAAGACTAGAATTGAATAAAAAATTTGACTTTCACAAACAAAACTTAAGGGTAACATAAAAAGGAAACAAGAAAGAGAAAACATATTCAATAAGGTTAAATTGTTTATTTTTCTTTATGGCAAGATTATATTGCTAACTCTCAGCAACTTTATTACTGTAAGAACAATTAGGAATTTTGTAAACAGAGGGTATAGATATCAAATGATTTTGATAAGAAGATAGCCCCCAAAACAAAAGAAAGTGGTGAAAAAGAAAATCAATCTTGAAGAAGGAGGGAGAAAGATTGAATGAGTAAGTTATCCCATATAAGAGAGGAATGAAACATTATTAAAATAGAGGGGTAGATGAGGGTGGGGGCAGTGAGATGACAGGCAAAGCTGAAAACTTACTCTCTTCAGAATTATCTTAAAGAGGGAATAATATATACACTAGTTGAATATAAGGATCTATCTTACTCTATAAGGAATAAAAAAGAATGAGGATAATAGAAGGGGGATGGAGGACTGACAAAAGGGAAGGTATATTGGAAAAGGTAGTGATCAGAAGTAAAATACTTGTGAGAAGGGAAAGGACAGGGGTAAGAAGGGGAGGAATAAACAAGCAAAAAAAATAACTGTGTAAAGAGAAATACAGAGTTATCATAACTATAAATATGAATGGGATGAACTCACCCACAAAACAGAAGCAGATAGCAGAATGAATTAACACCCCCCCAAGAATTCTACAATATGTTGTTTACAAGAAACACATTTGAAGCAGAGAGATACCCACAAGGTAAAAGGAAAGGGCTAGAGCAGAATCTATTATGTTTCAACTGAAGCAAGGAAAGCCAGGGTAGTAATCATGATCTCAGACAAAACAAAAGCAAAAATAGATTTAATTCAAAGAGAAAAAAAAGGAAACTATCTTACTAAAAGGTTCCACAGACAATGAAGTCATATCAGTACTAAATATGTACACACACAGCCAATGGTATAGCATCTAAAGTTTTGAAAAAGTTGAATGTTACAAAATATGTAGATATTTAGATAATAATAGATAATGTCTGAAAGACAGGTAATAAAACTATATTAGTAAAAGAGCTTAACTTTCTGCTCTTAAAATTGAACTCAGAAAAATAATCAAGAAAGAAGTTATGGAGGTGAATAAAATTCTGGAAAAGTTAAATAAGACACATCTCTGGAGAATAGGAAGAAAAATAGGAATAGAAAGGAATATACCTTTTTCTCAGCAGTAAATACAAAAATTCACTATGTATTACGGTACAAAAACCTTACAGCCAAATGCATAAAAGCAGAAATAGTAAACATATCCTGTTTAGATCACAATGCAATAAAAGTTACATTCAACAATGAACAATGGAAAGAGATTAAAATTAATTGGAAATTAAATAATCTCATCTTAAAAAAGACAAGTGTCAAACTATTGATAATTTCATTAAAGAAATGGCAATGTACCAAAATTTATGGGATGTGGCCAAAGCAGTACTTAGGGGAAATTTTATATCTCTAATTGCGTATGTCAATAAAATAGAAGAAAGACAGATCAATGAATTGGGCATGCAACTAAAAATAAATCACAAAAAAGAACAAATTAAAAAAATCTCAAACATCAGATTGGAAATTCTGAAAATCAAAAGAGAGATTAATAAAATTGAAAGAAAACTATTTACCTAATAAATAAAACTAGAAGCTGGTGCTATGAAAAAAAAAACTACAATAAAAAAGCAAAAGCATACTCCATGGCCCTCTTGAAAGATGGGAAGGGATGGCCATTCTAAAACCTGAGAACATGATCTCACAGATCTTACTTATTGGTGAAAATTTTCTACTCCATTCACATTCACATTTTTTAGACTATCAACTAAAACAGAAAGGGTATCTCATTACACTGACAATTTTTGTCTTATGTACAATTTTAGTGTAATTTGGAAACACATTTAGTGAACTGGATCCAGACATTGTATGTGTTCCCTTAAGCCTGGCTTTTAAAAGTGATGACAGTTATCCTCAATCTTTAAAATATCTCTGAATTTTTCTTTTTTAAAAAAATTATTTATTTTCCTAATTTTATTTTTTATTAAAGCTTTTTATTTTCAAAACATATGCATGGATACTTTTTTCAACATTGACCCTTACAAAGCCTTGATAGAAATTTAGATGATACGATGGTATACTTAGAGAATCCTACAGAATCAACTAAAAATCTACTAGAAACAATTCACAACTTTAAATTGTAGGATACAAAACAAATCCACATAAATCATCAGCATTTCTGTATATCACTCACAAAGTCCAGCAGCAAGAGATACAAAGAGAAATTCCATTTTAAATAACTGTAGATAATATAAAATATTTGGGAGTAAGAAAATATATGAACACAATTACAAAACACTTTTCAGTGTCAGATCTAATCAACTGGAAAAATATCAAGTGCTTATGGGTAGGAAGAGTGAATGTAATAAAAATGTCAATACTACTTAAATTAATCTACCTATTCAGTTCCATGCCAATCAAACTTCCAAAAAAGTCTAGACACAGTAATAACAAAGTTCATCTGGAAGAACAAAAAGTCAAGAATTCAAGAATTTCAAGAGAATTAATGAAAAAACCACAAATGAAAGTGGTCTAGCTCTGCCAGAGTTAAAAGTATATTATAAGGCAGCAATCATCTTTGAGTTTTTCAAGCATAGTCTGAGTTTATAGCCGAGCATTTTTTCATAAAACTTTCCTGACTGGTGGAGAGAATTTCTGTAGGAAGGGCATTGTTGGCACAACAGTTTTGGAGAGGAGAGATGCTCTTTCCTTTTTTTGAAGGGCACATAGTTCTAGGTTCTCTTGAAGACTGACTTAAGACCCATGAGAGTGAGGCAGACCAACTTTGAAAGATAGAGAGGTAGATGAGCCATCCCTTTGGCATGTCCCTGATTTTCAGTTTGCTTCCCTAGAGACTTTAAGGAGTTTTCTTTGGGGCAAAAACAGGGCCCATCTCTTGTTTGAGCCAAGCTTTCATGTCATTCTCAGATTTTTAGTGTCTCAAGATTATGATAATCCTGTGTGGTCCAATTAACTTGACCCTGCTTCTTGGGTAAAGATGAGTTTGATCTTAGACAATCCACTGTGTCAGTTTTATGATGAGGAGAGAGAAACAGCTGTTTTGCCATTATCTCAATTATCTAGTGTGTTGAATAAAAAATCCTGAGAGACAGAGTTTCTGGGTAGTTAATGATTCACTTATTAATTAAGTTAGCTAATACTTAATATATTGATGGTCAGTGGTTTCTCTCAGTAACCGAAGACAGAGGAGAGAGCCTGAAAGCTTTAAATAATCCTTGAAAGGGAATTCCCTTGACAACTGAAAATCAACCCTAATTGGTGGGAATTTAATAAGAAGCTGGTCTGGAAGTCTTTACAGCCCCTCCAGCTGAGAATGTGGCTTGATTTGGGGGCTTAGCTATCTCTAACAATCTGGACAGGGGACTTCATCTCCATCCAGAGCATTCTAGTTGATTTTCTTTTTCATGAAGTGAATCACTCTAATTTCTAATAAGGGAGGGCTACAAGGACAGGGACTCATTTCCTTTGGGAGTAAGAATTTGCCTCTCCTAGATTCTGTCTCTACTCTAAACAGAAGTATGATCTCCCAATTGTGTGGGATCTGGCCCAAGGAAGAACAGCGTGTTCCCCAAGACTTAGGGACGTCTCATCAATCAGTCACGTCCTTCAGACACTGGTTTGTAGTTTTAATTTTTATTTTTTGTGAGGACTAGTTTTTAAATAACAAAGGAGAAAAAGCTGGATTTTAATTTAATAATTGGTTATTAATATAATAGTAAACTCATAACTTCTCCCACTAAGATGCCCTCCCTCTTTTTCCTTTTGTTTGCCTGTTTTCACCCCAAATGAACTGAAAAAAGACAATAAATAAACCAAATTGTGCCTAATGTTCCCCAGAAAACACAGATGTCTGTTCAGGATGGTAGGGCCAGGATACCTTGTAAGTTGGCTATTGAGTCTCCCAGGAACACACACACACACACACACACACACACACACACACACACACACCACACCACACACACACACACACACACACACACACAGAGTTTGTAAGTACAAGCATCTATTTGGAAATAGATTAGGTGTGGGTGCCAGACTTAATCCAAAAATAATTAATACCCACATGATACAGAAGAAAGTTTACAAAAGTGAAAGCCCCCAAGCCTGTAAATCAGTCTTCCTCCCCATCCTGGAGAATGCTCATTATCCAGGGAAATCCTTTGTTTTTCTGGTTTGTGCTGTACAATTTTTTTTTTCATAAATATTTCTTCTGGATTTAACCTTACCCTAAATGAATATTTCATGAAGGAAAAAACTCATCAAAACCGAGTATTTGAAGGAGGGGTAGGATAAGGAAAGTAAAAACTGTTTGGAAAAAAAAAAAAAGATCTACTCAGTTACTTCTTACTTCAAATGTAGAAATATAGTAGTCTGGATCTGGTGGTTTTTTTAATTAAATAATAATGATCATGCAATTAAGGAGACACCAAGAATGGCCAAATAGAAAAGGAAAAATCGTTCAAGGACGTAATACTGGCCAGGGAGGTGAGAATAGGGGTGGGGAATGGGGAATGGAATGGCAATTTAACAGATTCAACTAATGATCATTTATTGAATTCCTACTGTGTTTAGAGCACTGTGCTAAGCCCCAATAATAGCAGTGCATCTATGTAAGATTTGCAGAACATTTCACAAAAATCATCTCCTTTGATTTTCACAACAGTCCTAGAGGCGGGGATTATTATTATTCCCATTTTACAGATGGGGAAGTATGTGTGGACAGACATTAAGGAACTTGAGGGTCACACAGCTACTAAATATCTGGGACTGGATTTGATTTCAAATCTTTTTGATTCCAAGTCCAACGCTCTGCCCCCTGCACCCTCTGTCTTTATTGTTTGTAGAGACAGTTGGTAGAGGGCTGTGGTACCCCTGCAATCTGGACAAGTCATTTAAAAATAATTGGTCCTTCCTTGGGACTGGAGAATTCTGAATAATTATGGTATTGAAAGATATTAAAAGATAAATTATGGAGAGCAGCTAGGTGGTGCAGTGGATAGAGCACCAGCCCTGAAGTCAGGAGGACCTGAGTTCAAATCTGGCCTCAGACACTTAACACTTCCTGGCTGTGTGACCCTGGGCAAGTCACTTTACCCCAATTGCCTCAGACAAAAAAAAAAAAAGATAAAATATGTTGACATTGTACAATAATACCGCACACATATTTTATGCATTTCTGAATTTCTAAACTTCTGTGTCATCTGCTTGCCTTTACATGCACTCTATTTTCAAAATTTTTCCAGTTAATTTTTTATGTGGAACCACACTATATTGAAATGGGCAAAGCTGTCATGTGGAAAGGACAAGAGAAGTCTCTCTTCTGATAGGATTTGGAGAAAGATGAGAAGCTCCAAGGATGAAGGAAAGGGAATAGGATATATTCCATTCCCCATTCCCCACCCCTATTCTCACCTCCCTGGCCAGTATTACTTCCTTGAATGATTTTTCCTTTTCTATTTGGCCATTCTTGGTGTTTCCTTAAGTGCATTATCATTATTATTTAACTAAAAAAACCCACCAGATCCAGACTACTATGTTTCTACATTTGAAGAGTAAGAAGTAACTGAGTAGATCTTTTTTTTCCAAACAGTTTTTACTTTCTTTATCCTACCCCTCCTTCAATAGGTTTTACTGAATATCGGCAACTCTCTGGTCAGGGACTTCTTTCCTGCCATTAATGATCTCATGGAGATTCCTAAGTGAGTGACTCGCCTGGTGGCTCCCATTATTACATGTGAGCCCAGTGGTCTTTGTGCCTCCAAGGACAGAGCCCCAGCCGCTTTGGTTGTAGATATTCCAGGTGAATATGGAGGGATTCCTGAGAGTTACAAAGCAGAGTGCCATGGGTCTAGAAGGAGAAAGTCATGCCCAAAAGGGTCCTCTCCCAAAGCAGAGTGTGGTTAAAGCCTCAGCACGGAGAGCTGGAACACCCAAACTGCATGATCGCTGCACTAATGAAGGCACCGGGTTCTGAGGGGAGAGCCCTGGGGTGACATTGGAGATGACCTTCAAGCTGGGTGGAAATGCACCAGGCAAAGAGGGGGTGCAGCGGCCAGGATTCAGCGGAAGAAACAGCCCAGGGAAACGTCAAGATGCAGAAAACCACAAGGGGTATTCAGGGGACAGAAAGATGGCGGTCTGGGGCAAAGATGTCTAGCAGGGCTGGCAGCGTAGGCCTCTGTGGGCACTCTTTGTTCCTTATTTGCCAAGTTAAAATGCAACACATTTCACTGTTGCTAAGGACAACACATTTGATTCTCCAGATTTCACAGAATCATTTCAGCCCTGTCCAAAATGATGTATGTGTTGGAATAAAAAACCACCAGCCCCCCCAAACCTCATCTTTTTTACTGTAAGCAAGAAGTTGAAATCAACTTTGCTCAGATCAGGAGAGCTGTTTATTTGGTGGTGATTCAGAGAAGGCCCTTTTGCTTTTTTTTCTTTTAGAGTGGGAGAAATACATTTCAGAGATATGTGTATGGGGGAAGAGATATAGGCTGAGCAGATTAAAAAAAATTCCACCCTGCACTCAAGAAAATCAGCTCGATTTAATTAAATATGACGTTAAATCTTATTAGCTTTCCAATAAATGGAATGATTTGAAGTGGATACTTAGGATAGATTTTTTTCCCCAAAGAACAAAGCATACTCTATCCCTAGATTTTCTGCCATTAAAGAGGAAACATTTGTAGGTGATTTTATAACTGACTTTGCTAAGGACTTGTTCCCACCAAGGGTCTTGGGGCAGTGTGCCTTTGTGCCGCTTTTTAAATTGTAAATGATCTCTAATAAAATCTCAAATGACTTGATCTAATCAATAGTTTCTACATTTGTCTCCTCCAGTGCCTCTAGTAGGGTTTTTAATGTGTGTGTGTGTGTGTGTGTGTGTGTGTGTGTGTATGTGTGTGTGTGCTTGGTTTTTGAGAGTCATCTGTGTCTGATAATTCCATTGCCACTCACCATACTTAGCATTAAAGAACAATCGAAGAAAAAAAAAGTAGTGAACTGATAAATCAGCCACCGAAGGGATGCCTTTCTTTCTCTGTCTGTCTTAGTCTCTGCCTCCTCTTTAAAATTGTATTTGCCTTTTTATCTGTCTTCTTCCTCCCTCTCTGCCTTTATCTCTCTCATCTACAGCTGTCATTTTCTTCCTCACCTCATTCTTTTTTTTTTTTTTGTTTAGTTTTTAGAAAAGAGTGTCATGAAAGACAATGGTGTCACAAGTGACAACATTGTGATTATAAATAAGGCTAATGTGAAAATACCGGCTTCTTGGGACTGCTGGCCATAAAGTTGATGAATATTCAAATTGGAGAATTGGAGGACCTCTTAGCCCCTTTCTGTCCATTGGCTCCAAGTGATCATCTAACCCCTCAAAATTTGAACTGGATTCTCCTCCAATGATGAGGAACCTGATGGCCCAGTGGGCAGTCCTTTTTGGTAGGAAGCCCCCTTAATATGCAGCCTTAAATCCTTATACCCATTGGCCCAATTTCTGCCTTCAGAAGTCAGAGAAATCAGGGGGACACCACTTTTATACGAACGCCCTGGATCTCTGAAGACATATAGTCGTCCCTGCTAGGCGTGGATCATTCAATTCACTTTTACTGAGAAAACAAAACAGCAAAACCAGCAACCACACACGTCGTCAGCCTAAGACACTGGAAGGTCATTTCTAGTCAATAAAAGTTTAGAATGAGGTATTTTAAATGACTGGGGCTATTGAAAACAATGAGCCAATCTCACATAAACATTTTGTTATCATTTGCAGTGCACTGAGGAGTCTCAAACCATCTCAGACGTTCAATTGTGAGAGCAAAGCTGTGACCGTGTTTCTGCAAGTGCAAAGACTAGACTGCAGCTTGTTGAAAAGGTAAGAGGGTCTGGTTTGAGCCCCAGTTGCCCCAGTCTTGGCAGAAAGCTCCCCTCCTAACACTCCACGAGAACTTCTGTGAATAATTCGCCTCTCTTCACCTTGGTTACATGTGAAATAAGGACATTGTCTCTGAGACCATTCCATTTCCAATATTCCGTCCTAAAGATCCTAACACTCTCTTTTTATATCTTCCATGTTCAGAGTCTCTTTTCACTCTATTAGCTAATGTTCTAAGTCCCATTAAGCAGGAACATTCTATGTGCTAGATTTTAAAATTCTGTGATTCTGTGATCTATCAGCTGTGTCATTTGGGGCTTAGATTTCTGTATCTGCAAAATGAGACTAATACCAAGGCGCATCATGAAGATCGGATTATATAATACACGTGAAAATTCTTGGAAACTTTTTAATAGTATGTGCATATGTTAATACCGATAAGAAAATAATCATGACAATTGTCTCGGAAGTACTCTGTCCAGAACAAAATACAAAAGCTTAGAAAAAGAGTAAAGAAAGAAGGTGAAAAAAACATGAACACATTGTTGATGCTTATTCTGACACATTCTTTTACTCCCAGACAAAGAAGGCTAGGTAGTTAGCTCTCCATATGTTCAGTGTTTTATTTCTGTCTGTTGTGATTCCTAATCAGAACTGATTTCCCTTCAGGTTCTTCTCTCTCTTTGTCAATGACTTAACCCTTTTAAACAACAGAGGCTAAGAAGTTGATGAGATGGGAAATTTCATGTTATGGCTAGTTAAAAAAAAAAGAATCAGTATGTACCAAACATGCTGTGGAAACTGCTGTTTCTCAACAAAAGACCGGCTCAATTTCACGCTGCTGCACAGACTTATAATTTGTTTTACCCTGTCCAAGTAATTTTATATTTCTTGACCTTACATTTCTTTATCTGTGAAAAAAGAGTTGGGCCTAGATGATTTTTCAGATCCTTTTCTGCTCTCAAGCTATTCGTTGAAGAACACATACCTTGTTGTGATTATTGATGGTGACAGTGATGATGATGATGTTGCTTTCTTCTAATAGTGTGGATGCAAATCTCAAGCTCTCTATAATGAAATGGAAAGATTTATGAGTTTTATTCACTGACCAAACGATACAGAAGAAAAAGTCTATTGAGATAAAATAAAACAAAAGCCAAAGCATCCTTTCTAAACTTATTACCGTCCGATTTTGGACAGATACAAATTCGCTGTTAGCCCTGAGCTTTAAGCTTCTGCAGCGTGATGGGATGAGTTTGCATTTATATTTCACTGTCAAAGCCTAGAAGAATCCAGGGTCACCTCTAGGTTGGGAAGAAGCATGGCGGAAGGACTTTAGAGGAGGAAAAACAATGATAGCTGACATTTCAGTGAAATGCTGTCGAGTTTACAAAGTACTTTACATAGATTATCTCATTTGATCCTCCAAACAGCTCAGTGAGACCAGTAGGGAAATGTCATTCGATCAGTACAGGAACACTTCTCCAGAGGGATTATCTTCTTTTAAAAAGATGTTTAAATTAATCTTTATTAATGTATGGTAGTCAGCAACTCACAGTCATGAAGAGCTTATTGGTTAAGAAGGAGATTTCTCATGACAGCCCATTGAGAAGGGGAATGCAGCTTAGACCCGGAGAGCTTCAGTGACTGCCCCAGTGCCATTCAGAACCTGAGCTGATGTCTTCTGAATAGATTTCAGAGGCGATCCATGAATTTGGATATAAGACCAAAACCTCTACATCTGTATTTTCACTAAACTGTAGCTAAAAATTACTATTTTCTTTAATGAGTAAAAAAAAAAAATATTGTGAAATGGGTTAATAGAATTTATGAGGCTGACAAAGGAAAGTATGGCCCCAAAAGTTTAAGAACCCCTGATCTAGTCCCTCTGCCCCATCATTTGATAGATGATGCCTAGAGAAAGAAGATCACATGAATAGCAAGTGGCAGGGTTGGATTTGAATCCTAGTCTTCTGACCCAAATCTAGTGTTTTGAACCCAGGCCCCGTGCAGTCCTTCAGCTTTTGCTTGAGGCCTTCAATCAGATAGAGCTCATTAACTCTTAAAGAAACTTATTCCAATTTTATATAGTTACCATTTTAGAGAAAATTCCCTCCTTTCTTCCCTCTCCTTATCTCCTCTCTTCATACTTCCTTCTCTCTCTCTCAAAAGGATAATAGACAAATAAAATTATATATATATATATATATATATTTCTATATATACACATACATACAATTATGTAGACATACATATACACATGTATATATTATATATGCATATAATTATACACACATATTCATTTTAGCATATTATGGACCAAAAACCTAGCCATCTTTCATCTTTTTGCTAAAACAACGGTCGGACTAAACCATCCAAATGCTTCTAAGATCTTTGACGTTGTTCTAAGATGACAGCCCAAGATGGGTCTTCCTTTGGTTCAATAGGAGACAAGAAGAGGCAGCGGAAGGTATCTGCTGTTCAGCTCACCTCTTAGCCTGGGGCCATCGACGATGTCAGTGTTAAAACTATTTTTAGGAAAATAGAAGGAGTCTTTATACACTTCTTCCTCCAATATGCCTAGTTGTCCCATTGTTAATCAATGTAAGATTAGCAAAGATTGAGTTATATTAAGAAATGACAAAAACTAATGCCGAGATAGCTGATAGTTTAAAAAGAAAAATACAATTATGCTCCAGGCTCTGAGATCTAACTCTTTTTAAGTTCAAAACACAGAGCACTGTCCATGTAGGGCTCACTCTTTTCTTTTCAGGCAATCTTAAAAAAAGAGGCAGCATAAAAAGGCAGAAATTGCCACGATCTACTTTAAATTAACCAGAGACCTTAGCCCATCTACTAAAAAAAAGTTACTGTTGAAAAGATCTAGTTTTTCAATAAATTACAAGTAGTTATATTGATTTCCCCCCTTTTGCAGAAAGAGGAATTCTTTTAAAATTGAGTTTAAAAAGTAGATTTGCTCTTGAGCTTTCAAATGTTTTATGCAAGGTCTCTTTTTGTATGTGGAATCTAATAGAAAATACCCTCTCTGACACTTGGACTTGGGCATTCAGGGCTGGACAATTGGGAGAAATCTTTCAACTTTACCTGGATGCAGAACTTCCAGCTTTCAGAAGTCAGTAGTTCCTGGATGATCATCCTCAAATGTGTGCCAGAGAATGAGAAAAAGCCCTTGGTGAAGACCTTCGCAGCCCTGCTCGGGGCTGATTTCCTGTGAAGTCGGCCACAAGCTCAGAGAGCTGACCAGCAGAAACCTTCCACTTCCTCTTCTTGACTTCTATTGAGCCAAAGGAAGCCCCATCTTGGCCTGTGATCTTAGAGCAAAGTCAAAGGTGTTAAAGATTGTTTGAGCTGAGTATGTGGTCCTTTTTGTTTCAGGAAAATGAAGCTCTTTCTGAAAGATTGTCCATTAATATACGCTTATATATACATATATGTATGCAATTCAATATATGTAATACTCTTGAGAAAGAAGGAGGAATAGAAGGGGTAAGAGAGACAGACAGAGAGAAAGAGAAAGGGGGGAGGGAAACAGAGAGAGAGAAAGAGAAAGAGGGGGGAGGGAAACAGAGAGATATATAGAGAGAGAGGAGAGGGAAATAGCCAGATAGAGACAGAGGGAGAGTGAGAGAGAGAGATACAGAGAGAGATAGTGAGATGGGGAGGAGAGAGAAATAGAGAGACAGAGACAGAGGGAGAGTAAGAGAGTAGAGAGAGGAAAAGGGGGAGAGAAGAAGAGGGAGAGAGGGAAAAAGAACAAGAGGATGAGAACATAGTGGAGATGAAATGTTTACAAGATTCTAAGATCTTTTTCTGTCTTTTTATAGAGAGGCAAGTACAGAGTGATGGACAGAACATAGGATTTGGGGTCAGAGAGTCTAGGTTTGAATATTTATTCTTCTGAGTACTTCCTGTTTGGCCCTGGCAAGTCACTTTGCCTCAATAGCCTTCAATTCTTCATTTGTAAAGACACATTAGATGGTATTTAATGGTGCTTCTAGCTAGGAATGTACTGGTAAATGCTGAACCAATAATTCACTGAAAAATGGATGGATGACACATAAATTCAATTTGTATTATTAACATTTTCTCTATCACTCTTATTAAGTTTAGACAACTACAAACAATAAATCAAACCCTAAGGTGTACCATTTGATCACACTGAAAATTTAAGAATCAGTTGTCATGATCTAGAACGGGGTTGCTCTAGAACACCCCTGCTTTTTAGCTCTCAACCATATGGTAAATTCAGAAGCTGTCACCCTAACCAAGTGGATGCCCATTTATTGGGGCAGTAGCTAAACAAATCATGGTCCACGAATGAAATGAAATGTTACTGGGTTGTAAGAAGTATATGTGATAAATACAGAGAAACTTGCAAAGATCTAGAAAAACTGATGCAGAGAAAAATAAGTCAAGCCAAGAAAACAATATACATGACCTCCATAATGTAAATGGAAAGAACAACTCTCACACACACACACACACACACACACACACACACACACAGAGAAAGAGAGAGAGAGAGAGAGAGAGAGAGAGAGAGAGAGAAATGAATGTGGGAAAATTATAGAGAATAAGCATGGCTCAAAAGAAGAGATTTGAAAAACTCTTTCACTTCTCCCCTCTGCAGAGGTGAAGTCTACAAGTGTACATCACATGTATTTTCAGACTTTTCCCCATGTATTGACTAGTTATGTTGATTTCTCCTTTTTTCTTTTCCCCTTTCTTTCCTTTTTTTATCCTTTTCCCTCTCCTCTTTTCTTCTCTTAATTCCTTTTTTATTGTCTTTAAAAATGACTGCTGGATAGGATGGGTTGGAAAGATAGTAGGGAAAACTATGGTGATGGAAAAAAGACAATAAAAACATATATTAAAAAGAAAAAGATATCCACAGTTTATCTAACACCCACTGCCCTAGTCAATGTTGAAAATGTAATCAACATCTTCCAAGAGCTTGACTCCACGTCTTAGACAGCCAAACATACTTGTCCCGGGGAAGTAAATGACCAGCTTCCCATCTTTGAAAACTGACTTTGGAAACAATAGAAGTGAGCATCATGGGTGATGGTGGAAATCTCATTGCCTTGCTTGGAGTGACTTTCTTTCTTTTCCACTTTTTCTAAGTTTCCACATTCAAGGCGTAGCTCAAATTCCATCTGTTACTGCTCCAGCTTTTTGGGTCCTTTTCTCCTAAACTCTGGCAACAGTGGTAGTTTATAACACCCCCCCTCCTACCCCAATTGAGTAATATATAGTTTTACACAATAAACTAGACTCACCCAATTTTGGGGAGAAGCCTTTAGAGATCATTTGGCCAATTCCCCTCATTTGACAGGAATGTAAAGTAATGGGAGGAGACAGACAGAGACACAGAGAGAAAGAGAGATATGAAGACACAGAGAGACACATAGAGACAGAGACAGAGGGAAACACACATAGAGAGTTGGATGTGATGAACAGAAAAACAGTGATGAACAGAGGAAGGATCTACTCAGGTTGTTGTTTGCCCTTTATTCTCCAAGAGAGACAATGACATCAGTGAGTATAGAGAACTCCCAGTTGGCAGACAGGATCTCAGACTTCAAAACTTGAGAGCACCTCAATAAACAAAAAAGGGAGATGTAGAGAACACCTAGGAAACTAGAAACTTCAGTAAATGGGGTGTTCCCCTTCTCCTAAAATTAATCAAGAGTGCATTTAAGCTTGAAATCATGGGGAAACATAAGGTCCTGCCATAGTTACTGGGGCATTGTGAACTTTACATAAGATTGAATCCCTAGAAGCTAAAAACATGCTTCAGACTTAGATCAGAGGAGACAGAAACCAGGGCTGGTCACAGAACAATACCTTTCATAATAACATTTGTTTTTAAGATATATAAGCGACACGATTTCTCTCAATAAACGGCTCTATTGAATTATCAGCAACCTAGGTTCAAGCTAGGCTAAGGGGCAAGAAATTTGAGAAAAGAGGACAATGTAGGGCTGATGCAGTCACCCAAATTCATTCCCTTACAATTGATTCCTTTGTGTCTCATTTATTGATTTCCTTTATGTTTATTTTACTCAGAGATATAACTAGGGTAGGGTAACTGGAGCTTTGTCTGAGGAGGTTGATATTCAATACTTTCCCAGGGCTTTCTCCCTCTGCTTGTTTGTTCTCGCCACAACCAAGTAGTCTATCCTGCATCAGGCCAGTCTTTCCTTAGAAATCTCATATGTCTGGAGTTGTGCGTCTTCTCATAGTAGCTGTATCCCAATGAGATTCTCCTGGGCCTTGGCTCTGCCTTCCCCTCTCTTGCCTCCCTCAGGTTTATAATTACATCTATGTATTTACTATTGCTTTGTTGGCAGCTTCAGAAAGGTGCAGACCCTCCCCTCCTTCCCCCAGCTCCTTGTTACCCAGTGTCCTGAGTTGTGTGAGAAGCAGTACTGTTTCCAGAACATGGACGATAGATAGACAGACTTCAATCCATATAAGAGAAACATTTGCAGAGGGAAGCTGGCTGTGAGTTCGAGGGAATTTTCCCCTGGATAAAACATGTACACACATAGCAAAAGTCATGTCAAAAATGAAAGCATTCTGGGAACCGTCCTCGACTTGTTCCAGCTTCCTCTCTGCTGATGTTAAGGAAAGTCCTCTCTGAAGCTCATGGGCATTTGATTCAAGTAGAATTCGTCTAGCCAAACTCATGTGATCCTTGTAATCTGCCTTCTGTATATTACCCGGCTCATGCTACAATGGCTGCCAATAATAACTCGCCTTTTTATAGTAATAATTAACATTTAAATAGTGCTTTCAAGTTTGCAAATTGCTTTGCATACATTAACTTATTTGAAGCTCCTAGTTACCTAGAGATAGTTACTACAAGTGTTTCTCCCCTCTCCATTTTACAGGTGAGAGTACTTCAACTTTGAAAAATTAAATGACTCACCCATCATTAATTAAGAGACAAAGGCAGGCCTTTGTACACTGACGTCCAATGCCTCTAAAGCACTATCCTGGGAGTAAAATATTATTACATCTGTTACTTAATCTGGGATCAAAATCCAAGTTCTTCAAATAAAATGCTTATGTTCTGGTGAGAATACTAATATTACAATCGATACAGAAAACTCAATAGGTTGTCCTCCCTCCAAATGATCTTAGTGTTTTCGTCACTTCCATCAAGTCAATTTCTTACACATTTATCATATCAATTTATAAAAAGTGAAAAATCCTCTCCTCCTCCTGGGTTATCTCATCATCTGAGAGAGTCCCAGGACTTCTAGTCTCCTGAGTAGCTCAGAAATGGGGCTAACCTCCTGTGACAGAGAAGAGCTCTATAGTGAGATACACAAGGCAAGAAAAGAATGGGAATTGGAGACAGGAAAAGTATCCTGGACTTTTGACCTGCTCCCACCCTGTTGTGACTTCCTCATCCCCAAATCCAACTGGATGACGTGATGAAATGCTTTGGATTTCCCAGAACATTAGAGCTGGTCTAGGGAATCCAGAGCACGTGTCAGTCCAGGTATTCTTTTTGTTTGAAGCTTTCAACTTCCATCCAACTATAGTAACCCTGTACCGAGAGATGCTTTTTGAAATACAGGAACTTACTAATTTTACCAGAACTCACTAATTGTATAGTTCTGAGCCTTTGAAGCCCATAAAGTAACCATCATTTATGAAAGAAATATAGAAAATGAAATAATCCCTATGATCGAGATGTCAGGAGGAGGGATTTTCAAGGAGAGAAATACAGGATGCAGGTCTAGGTATAGTACAGAACAGTCCGGCAGGACAGGATCAGTTTTGTAGACTGTTGGGAAATAATTATGAAGAGTCTCCTGAAGGTCCAGGAAACTTCCATCAGCTTTGCCTCGCATCACAACCTTCCTTATCAGGAAGATGATTAGGCAATAGCAAATTAGCAAACCCACCCATTTTTATCGGGCTCACTGCAGTGAGGAGGGGTTCTGGGAGGAGCTGCTGACCTTTGCTTCCGGTGAAGCAATGGAGACCTGCAGGAGCTCCTGCATCCATCACCGTTAAAATTGCTGTTCTTTCTGCCTCCTTGGCCAATTCCCTCCTGCTTACAGAGGCGGGTTCGGATTGTTAGAGGAAGCAAGGAGAGCATGGCTTCTGGCATCTTTGCGAGCTATAGGAGAGAGGTCAGATCCGGGCCGTGTCTCCATGGGCACCAGAGCGATCGATGGGTTAAGGGTCCGGAATGGAAACTAGATGAAAGTAGCCTCCAATGTCCGCCTCCGACATGATCTCATTTTTATTTGCATTTCAAAAAGGACTTGCTGTCAACAGTCATCACCCCAGCCTCCTGCCATGGAGCAGGTACATGGAACATAGGAGAAATTTACATTTCATCCTGGGGGCATACTGCCTATTGGGAGCTCCGTGGTTCGGAGTTAATAAGACCTGTAGAAGACAAACAAACACTTTTATTTGGTAACCATCAAGGATTCCGCATTATTCTAGATTCTTTTAGAATCTGGAATAATGCAGAGAATAATGTGGAGAAGATTGTTCAGAAAGATTTTTCCAGATGCTCTCCAGTCAAGGACACAGGATTGCTTTCTATCTTGCCTTTTTGTTGGGTGGGGGAATGCTTCATTTGGAGTCAGAGCACCCTGGGTTCTAATTGCATGTGACAGTGGGCAAATTGTGTAAAACATGCCCAAGATCCTCTTCCTTGCCTCCCTAAGACAGACCTTGTAGGGAAGCAAACCAGTTAACATACAGAAAACATTTTGCAGATATGAAAGTAATGCCGGAATGGCCAGCCTCCTGGCCAGCAGCGCTTCTGCTCAGGAACTTCCAGGGGTTCCTTAGTTCTGTACCAAACCTCTATCTCTCCATGTGGATCTCAAAGTCTCCACCATCTAGACTTTTTTTTAAAATTACAATTTTCCTCATCACCTCCCAGTTCAAATGTTCCAGGGTCAGACTTGGATTTTCTGAACCTCTCACATCCTCCCCATGCCCCAATTTTGTGCTCTTGCTCAGGAAATTCTGCTCTTACCAGAAACTTCTCTAAATTGTCCTCATCCATCAAAGCTCATTTTGTCTCTTCTGCTCCATGAAGTCCTATCTTCAGCTCTTCCTCTTCTCAACTTAGAGGCTGGAAGACCTGATATCATTTTATTTCTCATGTGTTTAAAAATAGTATTTTTCACTTAGATTTTGTAAACTGAAGAGCTAAAGGAGAACTAGGAGGAGCTCAACTGCGCAGCTGTGATTTCACCACCATTCGTGGCCTGTGGGACAAGGACATAACTGCGATGTTAATGGAGGAGGAAGGATGCTGACTACAGTGGGTGGCTTCTTTGGGCTGTCAGAACTTTTGCTTTGGAGCAAATGAGTTTGTTGTTAGGATGGAAATCTGTCCATGAAGGACTTGTTTCATTGTCTGGGAATTCCTTATATCTGTTTTGCTTGTGTCTTTTCCCACCACGTGAAACACCCATGAAGGCACTGTGAATTTGCATCTTCGACGTGTCTGGGTGTCTGGGTAAGGGCCCTGAAGGGATAAGTATACTGGAATCTGGAGGCTGGGATTCTGGAACTAAACATCTGTGTCCTGGAAATGGGGGTCTGAGATTTGGGAGGGCCAAGGGTTAGGGTCAGGGCAGGTCTTGGCTGAATGAAGAGATAGCCCTGAGACTAATGCTCAAGGGAACATGGAAGGAAGATTCTAATAGAGGCTGTCATCAGAATGGAGAGCAAGAGAACAGTTGGCAAGTATTCTGTGGGGCAAATTTTAGGGCTTGTGTGTAGGAGAGCAGGGGGGAATCGGGATAACAGCAGAACTGGAAAGCAGAGCCAAGCAGGGAGCACGCGCAGTACTCACATTCTGGTAAACCATGTTGGCCGATGGCCTAACTCATGCTAAGGGTAACTGATAGACTTCAAAGCCATAGGTGGGTTAGGGGGATGGCTACTCAAGTGTGGACATCTCCCTCAGCAAAATGGGCATTTGTTCCAGAATTCTTAGAGCTTGCTTAGGTGCGGAGGATGCCGAGCTCATCCCCTCCATCCTGGGCCATCACCGGCCCTTCTGACTTTTGTCTTGCCATTGGATTTTAATGACTCAGAAGAGAAGAAAGTCACTGATTGTGCATAATTCACTACATATAAGTCAAGCCGTCCCCCGTGATGAGGTCGGTCCTCTTGAGAAATGAAGGACAAACCAAAACGAGAAGATCTGGTCTCTACGCCATAAGAGTGAGGGTCACAGGACTGTGCACAAGGGTCCCTGCAGGCTGCGTGTTGACTCAGAAAGCCACAAAATCTGTGCTAGCATTTTTATTTCTTCTGTTAAATGGGGTTCACTCTGGATCGGGCCATTCTTGGTAGTATTATCCAGGCTGCTTATTTGACACTTCTGCTCTAGAGCCTGCCTATTGAGTCAGATAGTTGAGTCTTAGGATTGCCTCCCTGTGGATCAATCAATCATTCAGTCTGTATTTAAATACTTAAATTATGTCAAGTACTGTGCTAAGTGCTGGAAATACAAATACAAGCAGAAAGACAATTCTTGCGCTCAAGGAGCTTATATTCTAATGGAGGAATATAACACATAAAAGGAAGCCAAAAGGAGGAGAGAAAAGGAGGAAGAAGAGGAAAGGGCATGGGAAGGAAAGCCTAGAAGGAAGTTTTGAGTCAGGAGTGTGACTTAGAGAGAATTGGAGTCACGACCTTGCTATTCAAGAAATGGAGATTCTGGGGGGAGTCAAAGCAAGGAAGAGGCTTTAATAGTGGAAGGTACTTCCAGTGTGAGACATGCAGGGGTGGAGTAAGGAGTTTCTTAACAGCTGAGGTGGAGTTGAAAAACCAGGAGTATAAAACAGACTAGAATTAAGGCATGGTTGTGCTGCTAGTCTGAAAAACGGGGGCTCGAAGGGAATCCATCAATACCCATGGAATGGCCTAGTAGGCAAAGTCACCCATTGCCTTACCCAGGACCTTTGGATTTGGGGCTTTTGAGATCTTTCTAGTTTACAAGTGACAGAAAATGGTAGGATGGGAGTTGGGAGTCATCTCGCCCAAGGAACATCACCAATATGGCAGCTAGCTGTGTAGTATTGGTTTTGGGGTCGGGAAGAACTAAATTTCAAACAATCTTCAGGTCCTTATTGCATGGGTGATGGTGGGCAAATCATTTAACCTCTTATTCTCGATTTCTTCATCAGGGAAAAAGAATGGGATAACAATATATGTACAATGATGTGTCAAATGAGAATATACATATATATATATATTTGGTGTTTTACTAACCAGTACATTTAAATGGTAGCTATTATTATCATTTGTTTTTATTTTTACTACATGGATGATATTTAGACAAGGAAAGTCTATTGTAATAGATAAGCTCATTCAGGTATTGCCCTGAAATCATATGACAAAATAATTGTTCTCAGAAATTGTCCCCTAACATGCCCCACTTCCAGGAAAGCAGGAAATGTTTGGCTTTTGTCTCTCTGTCCCCGGGGCCTAAGGCAGTGCTTGGCAAATAGGAGACATTTAATGAATACTTCTGGATGCCTGAAATGTCTTCTCTGTTACCCAGCAAGAGTAGGGGAACAACAGGCGTCCTCTCATACTTTTTTGTGTCGGGCCGAGCTAGACCAGCCGATGTGACTCTAAAGGCCACAGGAATTACTCCATCAGCACCCAGACATCTCTGAGCTGTGTTTCCCCTTTAAACTGAACAGATGGGATTCTTTTCAGTGGCTTCTGTTAGAGCTAGCATGCCCCGGTCATAGAAGGGCCTCATAATTAAAAGCCCTTCAAGTGGGTATATCTGAACCTTGAACTTCCAGAGGATCACTGTCTGTTTTTATGAAGTAAGTCCCCACAGGATGTTTATCTGAGAAGGTGAATTCTTACAGGAAGCCCTAGAGGCCGAACTCCACTCAATTTTCCCCACTGAGGTTATATCAGCAGAGGACACAGAAAGCAGAGCAGGAAGAGACTTGATAACAAACCGTAGGTTCCTACGACCGGAAGCTGCCTTAGAATATTTTTTCCCAAGCCTCCCATTTTGTAATTAAGAACAGTGACTTGCCCAGGCCACCCAGCTAGTGGTTTAATGAAGATTTGAACCCATACTGCCTCTCCCAATTTCCCATTTCATTTAAAATTGATTATCATAGCTTGCATTTCTCTTGCTCGGAGGATCTGTTTTGGACAAGGTTGGCAAATGTTGTCTCATCCAAAATCTCTCTTTAAAAAATCTCCCATGATTTGGTGCCAAACCCTGTTTGGTGGGTAAGCTCACTGCGACATCGATACAGCACATTGGCAAAATCTGCAGGGCATGATTCATCTCTTGCATGGCCAAACAGCAGGGCAGAAATCCCTATGCCCCCTGACCCGGAGAAGGTTGTTCCTGTAAGGTAGAGAGATGCTTAAGGTCCCACAGCCGGCACGATGACTTCCTGAGCCATGCCATGGCTCCAGTGGCACAAGGAATAGCTGCTGGGTGGGCGCCGACACGCGGCTGATTTGTGAGAGTGAAGAACCAAAGAATGAAATAAATCAATAGTGTTTCAGAAACGTTAGATAAAATCAGGCTGGCAGCTTTGGAGTGGGAGCCTCGCAGACTCACAGATGAGGAGCAATAAGGGGTTGGGGGAGTCCACTTCAGACCCCCATGGTGGAGGGCTTGCTTTATTCTTCCTTCTTAACACAAGATTCTTGAGACTGGGGAGCATCATCTCTTATTTGTGTTTGCATTTTCTGGGGTTGGAGGGGATTGTTTGCTTGATAAATATTTATTAAGTGAATCAATGAACTTAGGAGTCCATTGTGGCAAGGACCGATTGTTTGTTGGATAAATGAAACATGAGATTATTTGAGAACAGGAAAGTTTCATTTAGGTTGCCTCTTTTCAGTAAGGATATTCAAAGAAGGTGACTAGAATTGTGGGGTCTCTGGAAAATGTGAACTGAGGAGTCATCAAAAGAACCAGGAATGGAATCTTTATCCAGGAAAAGGAAAGACAAGAAGGTAGACATCTATATCTATGTCTGTCTATCTATCTGCAAATATATATACCTTTATCTATCTATCTATAAATATATCTATTTACTTTAGGGATTAAGGTTGTGACTTAGGAAGGCAGAATTAGAATCACCAGGTAGAATTTATAGGGAGGCAGATTTTGGTTCAATATAGGACACAGATATATTGGGCTTCCTAACAATTAGAGCTATATAACAAGATAAGGGCTTTCTTGGGCAGAAGCTGGCTCTCCATCTTGAGATATTCAAGTTGAAGAGGGTCGATTCACTGAATATCAATGTAGCAACAGGTCCATGAATCATTGGTTAAAGTGCCGAACTCAGAATCAGGAATTGCTGAATTAAAATCCTACTTCACTTGGCAGCTGTGTGACCCTGAACAAGTCAGATAACCTTCAGAATCAATTTCTTCACTTGTACAATTATCATTTGTTTAGCATTTCATGATAGGAGAATTAGAGGAAGAGAGGATAAATATATAAAGAAGACACTATGCAGTTATCCCTTCCATATCTGGGTTAGAGGTTATAGCATCTCTGTTATGTGGAAAATTTGTGTAAAGTTTTTAATCCTTATTTTGAAACAAAGAATTATTATGGTATTAAATAATGAAACGTTGATATTATATAATATTATACATATAATTTATGCATACTTTTTTACATATTTACATTTATGTGATTTTATTAATTTTGGCCTGCAATACAGCCACACCAAGATGAGGAAAGTTGTGATATGGAAGAAATAACTGTGTAAGATTATAAGAACTCCAATCTGAGCTATTCAAATGAACTCTTGATGTTGGGGGTGGGAGAGAAGAAGACATTGGTTAAACTTCTCAAAGGTAACATGTGTCAGTGTAAAACCATCTCAGAGAACCAAGAAATTGCATTAGCCAACAAACAATTGGTTTCCTAGCAACGTGGAAAGAGAGAAGCTAAAGGAAATAATGATTTAGACCATAGACTCATTTGCAAAATGGCATGAAGAAGGATGGTAGCATTATAGGTAGCATTATCTTCCAAAACTGTGAAGAGAAGTAAAGGGCAATGAGTCTCTAGAAAACTCAAGATGAACAAAAAAGCCCGATAACCCCAGCAGCATCCATCAAGGATACTAGGGAAGAGGAAAACGAATGGGTAGAAAATGAAAGTAGGTAACAAAAATGATGGCAGATCTCTTCCATTGTGATATTGGAAGCATCCCATTTGGACTCCAACACTTTGAGAAGCTAGCTGTCCCCCAAGAAGTACAATCTTGAAAGCCCTGAGAGCCTTGCTGGTTGGTGTCCCCAGCAGAAGTCTCTCCCTACTCCATCCCATCCTGTATGCAGCTGTTAAAGAGATTTTCCCGAGATACAGGTCTGTCATGTGGTCTTCCGAGCCATGAACTATACTAGCGACCTCTTACCTCTACTTAAACTATAAAAACTTTCCGGCATTCAAGACCTTCATAATCTGGTCCATCCCTATCTTTCCAGACTTCTTGAGTCCTACACTCCTCACTCCCACCCTGATCTGAAGTATAGCAACAATGACTTTGCTCTTCCTGATACATGATGTTCTGTTTGCAGACATTTCTCTGTCTGTCCTCCATTTTAGAATCCAGTCCCTCCTCATCTAATCCTAGCGGTTTCCCGAAGACCCAGTTAAAATCCCACCTTCTCCAGGAAACTTTTTCTAATCCTTCTTAATTCTAATTCCTTCCCTTAATGGATTATCTATAATTTATTGTGCATTTTGATTGTTTGTAAATAATTGCTCAAGTATCTTTCCTGCTGAGCCTGTGGATTCCTTCAGTGCAGGGATTATTATTTTTTTTTTTTTTTGCCTTTCTTCTTAGTTGCAGTACTTAGCACTATGTATGGCATGTAATAGGCTCTTAATCAATGTTTATGGACAGATTGATTTATTTTTTTAAGAAAGCTCGAAAAGGGTAAAAGAATAAGTGATTAGGAAAACCCACCACCAGTATTCATTCCCAAAGAAGTCATCTAGAAGACATCCATAATTGACACATATGCCTATGTTTTCTTCCTTATAAAAACTTTATTAGAGAACGATCAACACATGCATCAAGGGCACCTGGGAAGGGAACAGGCAGCATTTCACAAATTGTATTCTATGGCTGGCCATATGCTTAGAGCTAGACAATTGACTGAAAGGTACCAAGAGTATAAGATCCCATTGGGATCATCATTTATTGAAAAGAAATTGACTCAGAAGAGCAAAATAGAGACATAAAACCTCTCCTCACCAAGGTATCGTCCTGCATAATAAGAGCGTCAGTTTTCCCTTGATGGAGTCTACCGCAGAGATGATTTCATTCAGCAATCCTTTATCAAATCGTGAGAAACATCAACCAGGAAGACACGTCTTCAGCAAAGGTCACAGAAGACGTCCTGAGAGTTGCTAGTTTCTACAGGTGAGATCCTTCAGAGGCCGATGCCGTTCTGACTGTGTCAAACCCCAGAACGTTACAGACTTTCCTCTGAGTGTAGACTTGTAGCTGCAAGGACTCTTTCAGCTCATCTAATCCTTCTCCCCACTCCATCTTGAGAGCTCCCTATCCCCCCATTTAACAGATGATTAAAATGATGCCAAAACGTGATTTGATCTGCTTGAAGATTAAGTGAAATAATATTTGTAAAGTGCTTAACCCAGGGTCTCTCATAGAGGAAGTTCTTAATAAATGCTTAGTCCCTTTCTTCCCAGGGCCACACAAATGGCAAGCTTTAGAATCAAGATTTAAATTCAGGCTCTGTAACATCAAGTTCCATTTTTTTTTTTTACCGTATAAAGTTTCCTAATGACAACTCAAAGCAAGAGACCTATCATGATGTATAAGAAAAAGCAAAGGATGAAGGAGCTAGTCATCAGATTATGACTTTAGTCCTTCTAGTTTGTCTGTAGCTACATCTCTTTTGGACTTGCTCTATAGCTGAGCAATGGATTAGTCTGAGATTTGGTGAGAAAGAAGAGAACAAGCTGGACAACCAGACAATTGTTGAGTGCGTATATTCGCTCCAAACTGACATAAACAACCAAGTTCTTTTAGCTATGCTGTAGGGCTGTTTCATGGAATTGCACTATCTCCAAATAACCGGAATGATAAAGGAGCCAAAGAACTCTAGAGAGACACGGGGTTGCCACTATCTAGCTTCAGGAAGTTATCTGTGATTAACTTGTATGGAGAAAGTGGTATAAAAGATCTTGTCCTGAAAACACAGGATCAAAAAAGTAGCTGGAGAGAGCAATTCTGAGCAGAAAGTGGGACTGAGAACTGCCCACCCATGGATACCTGAGGGGAATGCTTAAAAAACAGGGGGATCCCAAGATAGACCTCCAGCACAATGGGATTCTCTTTTCAGGATTTATAGAAAGATATTGCAAAGATTAGACAGTATGGCAAGGACATAGATTCATGAGAAGCTGGATTCATCAAAGCATATTATCCTGTGTGTTTTATAGGTGAGGTAACTGAGGCTTAAGCTAAGAGACTTGAAGCTAGGAAGTGGTAGAGTTGAGGCTTTATCAGAGACTTTCTGACCCACATACTTACCCTTTCCTATTTTAATATATGGTCTCATGAACAAAAGGAGCTGTTCTTTAACTGTGATATGAACCAATGATGGAAGATGCCTTGGAACAGTATTTTACCAACTGCTCCTAAGAGGCCTTCACTGGGATCGGAGTAGATTTAACTATAAGTATTATAACTTTATAATAGATTATATATCACTATGTAATTATTAATTAATATATTATATATTAACTTTATAAATATTAGTCTTATTGTCCCTTGTCAATACTATTGTGAATACAAACTTCAAACTTTAGTTTGGGAACTTAAAATGATGGGGAATAAAGTCAAATGTATGATAAAATCAGTAGGGATCAAAATATATTGTCAAAATTTTTATTTAAAATGATAATGATAAACTGTACTAAAAACACTTCCTCCAGCGACCAAACACAGACCTCTTTGCTCCCCATCTTCTGAGGTTAAATGTGTTGATATCTTTGTTGTTGTTCAGTCGCTTGAGTCATGAATGATTCTTTGTGACCCCATTTGGGGTTTTCTAGGCAAAGATTCTAGAGTGGTTTGACATTTCCTCTTCCAGCTCTTTTTACAGCTGAGGAAACTGGAGCAAATATGGCTAAGTGACTTACCCAGGGTCATATAGTTAATCGGAGACAGATTTGAACTCAGAACAATGTCTTCCTGCCTTCAGGCTCAATACTCCATCCACCCTATCCAATGTGCCGATTAACTTCCCCAGCTCAGTTTGGAAAATGTCCAGGAATGGGAATTCTCCCCACAACATTCCCAAGAAGTGATATTCCTACATCTGCCTCTAGACCTAGGGCCATCTTAGCCCCTGGGGATAATGTATAAGCAGGAGGTTTGAGATGAACAAGGTTTTCTTGTACAAACATGTTGTCTGGTGCCCAGAAATGTCTTTTCTCAGTCATCTGCAAGGTGCCTCTTTCTTTTTTAATCATTTATATATAGAATAAAGATGATGTAAGTGAAATATCACTAAAGAATAAGACTCAGGAGATGTGAGTCCTAATCCTTCTCCATCAGCAACTCTGACATGGGGCAAGTCAGTCTCCCTTTACTTGCCTCTATTTCCTTACTGTAAAATGGGAATCATGATACCTATCCTGTCTCTCACAAGCATTACAGAATTAAGTAATACAGAACTAATAAACTTAATTAGTGTGAAAGAACTTTGGACTTATAAAATGTTATCTCAATTAGTGTTTTGCCAAATTAAAAACCTTACTCTTCCTAAGTAAATGGGTTTAAAGAATTTGTTATCTTATGTTTTGCATGACTTCACATGCATCATTAATATGATATTGTTTCCTTCATATCATGGGGGGGGGAGGGCCAGAGGAAGAGGAAGATTTGGAATTCAAAATTTCAAAAAGAATGTTCAAAAGGAAGAAGATGCTTTCCTAAAACATCTGCTGAGAATTCTCCATCTTTTGAGAGGTATTGTGGGGAGCAAATGATAGAATGTAGTCTTTAGAATTAGAAGGACTTTTGTTACAATCCTCCCTCGGACACATACCGGCTACCTGGCTATGGCTAAATCACGTATTGCCTTAGTGCCCGGGAAACTTGCTAAGGCCATAAATTTCTTCCAGGTGTTGATCTGAATTAATGGAGGGAGTTGCCTACACGGAGAACATTATAGGTTTGAAGCAAAACAAAAGGAAGCTCTATTTAGTTGTCGATGCAGTATCCGTGCTGGAATAAATGATTTTATCCTTTAAAATGGAAGGTGTGCTTTAGCAGATGGAACCTCTGTAAGAGGCAGAGGCAAATCATTTCACCCAGGCTGGACTTTAATTTTCTTACCTGTAAAATGGAGACTCCAAACTAGATCATCTCTAATGCCTCTTCCAGCTCTAATGACCTATGAAATTCTCTATTACTGGTGTCTCTTGTTATAGGAGGCAGCCTGATTTAATGGAAAGAACACTGCTTTTGAAGTCAGGATATCGAGGTGAAAATTTTGGTGCAGCTTACTTAATACCGATGTGACCTTGACAAGCCATAGCCAAGTGTTAGTCTTCAATTTAGTCTTTTGTAAAAGCAAATCTAGAAAAATCATGCTTAAAGTACTGTATTGATAAGCTAAATTATTCTTATATATTTATATATATTCTCATGTATTTATATAAATATATATGTGTGTATATATATATATATTCTTATATACTTAATTAAAATCAGTAGACTTTTAAGAAACTGATAGAGTATTAGCTTGGAAACTAAGAAACTATGATTTAATGTAATAAATTTCAAGTTCCGTTTAGAACTGGAAACGGCCTTAAATTCTACTCCAGCTTCCTGATTACAAAAGAAGAAACTAAGCTCAGACAAGCTGTGAACAGATTGACATAAGTGCCATCAGCAGCAGGGTATTTGGGTCTTCCTCATTCCAAGGTCAATGATATAATGGCTCTGCCATGTTGCATATTATGATGAGGCAGTAAGTACTAATGAAAAGCCTGGTTTATCAGATGCTATAAGAAATCTGACCAACGTGGGGAAAATAACAATCTTCTGGGGGTGTGGAGCCAAAGAATACCTGGACCTTTAAAAAAATTCTGTTATTCAGGGAAGGAGTAAAACTGAAGAGGAATAATTGCAGAATTTGACAAAATTTCAAAAGTAAGGACAACTTTAAAGGGGGGTGGGGTGAACGTGAATGTGTGCATTTCCAGGAAATATTGTACTATTATTTAGTATGTTATAAGAAATGCATGATGTCCCACAAGTTTTATGGCAATTTGCTGACTTAGTAGCTTAAAACTTCACTAACGCTTTTGCTATGCCCTGTATATATGACCATAAATCTTTGTCAGGTCTGGTTTTAGATTTGGTCTTTCTAGGATTTTTTTCAAGCAGAGGACACACCTCCCATTTGATGATAGATTTCAATATGAAAACCCAATTTGCCTTACAAAATTTGTTTTTCAGCCAACTTTTCATTAAAAAAGCTATTCTTATTTACTTGTAGAATCCTTGAATTTCTCTTTGATCTAGAAACAAGTTAGATCATCATGCTATTTTGCAATGAGCATTTGCTGATGACCTTATAGTAATTTTTAGTCATGAGTCTGATTTTCCATTTATATAAACATTTAAATGAAAGTTGGTGACCAGATGTAGTGATTTACTATATACTGTGAGACTTCTTTGAGAAAGTCTCATGTGGCTATTACATTATGAAATTTTGGTTTGTATTAATAGAAATATAGTATCCAGATGGAGGGTAATAATAACTCTTTTGTATTGTGCTCTCATTTGACCACATTTTGAATATTGACTCCATCTTTGAGTGGCAAATTTTAGGAGGATACTGATATAGTAGAATATACCTAGAAGAAGACAATTAGGATGGAGAGGAAAATCAGATACATGTCTTGTAACAAAGTTAAAGAAAGGAAACGGAAATGATTTATTTGGAGAAGAAAAAGCTTTGTGTGTGTGTGTGTGTGTGTGTGTGTGTGTGTGTGTGTGTGTGTGTAAGAAGGGTCAGGAAGAGAATATGATTGTTTCAATGAGTAGAAATTACATAACAAAGAGGCAGGGGTCTGATTCCCTGTAAGAAGACTTTTGTTGGAGCTGTCCGACAATGCGATAAGCTGCCGAATTTCCCATGTCAGTCCTCAGTACACAGATGAGGAAACTGAAAGCAGGAGAGAGAAGATGATTTGCCCAAAGTCACATGGTTAAGAAGTGCAGAATTGGCTCATGAATATAGACCTTCCTTGCCGCCACCAGGAGCGTTCAAGGAAATGGCTAATAGCAAGCATTTGTATAACACTTGAAGGTCTGTAAATATGTTAACTCATTTGATCCTCATAACAATTCCATTTGGGACTATTATTATCTTCATTTTGCAAACGAGAACATAAACATACAGAGGTTAAGTGACTTGCCCAGTTACAGCCAGTAATTGTCTGATTTAGATTCAAGTCCTTCTGACTTCAAGTCCCATGTTCTATTCACCGGGCCATGTTGCTGCCTACGTACTTGTTAAGAATAGCGTAGGGGAGATCCCTGCGATGACTGGACTATTGAACCAGGCGACCTCTTGAGTTGCTTCTGATTGTAAGTCTAATAATTTCATTAGTCTTTGTTTTACTCCGACAAGGAATCGTGTATGAGATCTAGCGATTCTCACTCAACGGTCTGCTAAACTGAATGTCCCATAGCACCTAAAAGAAAAATCAGGTTTGAGTGGATGTGTAGCCACAGGCCACCCCAAGCCTGGGGTATCAAGCTTAAGATGCTGCTTATTTACAAGTTCATTTAACAATTGGAAAGTTAAGAAAACACCGAGCCAGTTAGCAACAAAACCCAACATATCCCATAAAAATGGAGTCGTTCAGAACTGACAGATTACAACGGGAGTCCACAAAGTCAAGTTAATCAGAAATGATGGCTGGGAGTCAGCAATTCTGATTTATCATCACACTCAATGAGTATATGAGGCCACCTATGACACAAGTGACACAGAGCCTCTCATTTTTACTTATTGCCTGGGTGACCTGAGGCAGGCCACTTAATTTCCCCCACTCTCAATTTCCTCATCTGTAAAACGAGAGGGTTTAACTGGATGGCCTCTGAAGTCCCAGCTCTCTAGTTATGACTAGAAAATCCTAATTCAAATATCACTAAAGTCATGGATGATGAAACTGGAAGAAAGGTACTTGTAGAATCCTATTGAATAAATAATTCATTTCTAAATGCTGAGTGTTTGAATAGACCTATTGTGAATGTTTTTGACTTCTTTAGCTAATTCTTCCTGAAAATAGAGCAATTACTAAACTTACAAATAACGTCTGCCATTTAAAAGAAAAGTGAATAGCTAGACTTTTTTTGCTACCCTGATATAAGGTACATTTTAGCACTGAAGAAATTCACTCACACACTTATGTGTACCAGGGAAATGGGAGAGTAGATCATCAGAAAGTTTGTCTTTTTTGTTCTTTTATATTCCTGATGTTGCTACTGAAAAGATATTGGGAGACCCCTCTGGCTTCCAGAGCTAAGACCCAGCAAGCAAGCTGAGTCCCAAGTGCCATAACAACAGTCCTTCGCAGCTCCCCCTCTGGATGATCTCACCCTTTGGCAAAATCACCATCATTATTGTATTGCTCTGACCAGCCACAGGCCTTCTGTGAGCTGGGACAAGCACCGGACAAGCTCAGACAAGTGCTTATGTTCTATCGTGTAGTCCTGCTATCAATCACACTTGTCTCATTGTGGTTGTCACCCTCCATTGTCAGGGCCACAGTTCACTCTGTAGCCATTGGTATAAGGATGGAGTTTAGCAGCACTGGAGTGGATCCCCCCACTCTGTGTGTGTGTGTGTGTGTCTGTGTGTGTGTAGCTGATACATATGTCCTTGCTTCAGAAATAAACTTCCCTTTGATCCCAGAATTATTTCAGTAGAGGCTCATCAAGTATGCTCTCTTCCTTCCTCTCCTCCGTCTCAGTCCTCTACTCTTTCTTTTCCTCTCTTCTTCTCTCTTCTCCTCTTGTCAGTAGGCAACATCATGTCCTTCTCTGTCCTCTCCTCTCCTACTCATCTTATCCCATCCCATCCCGTCTCTTCTCTTCTCCTGTCCTCTTCTCTCCTCTCCTTTTCTTTTTATCTTTCTTTCTCTCCCCTCATTCTCTCATTGTAGCCAATCCTCTGCCAGATGGGACATCATGGCTTTGTCAGACAGTGCTGACATCTGGGAGGGGCATCTTTCCTCCTAAAGAGGACACATTTGTTCATTGAGGTGAACATTCTCTTCATCCTTTGAAGTCTTCACTTCAATCAGCCAGGTCATCATCCTTAGGATCAGGGTACTCTCCCATGCTCTGCTTTTCCCTCAAACCCTGTGAGATGAAGTGATGGCTTCTCTCTTGGTACAGCTTTCCATGTCCTCTGTCTGCTAGATCATTGATGGTGTACCTTTTCCCCCATTGATGGATTACCTTCTCCTCCCCCATTGATGGCGCACCTTCTTCCCGCCATTGATGGTATACCTTCTCCCCCATTGATAGTGTTCCTTCTCCACCCATTGATGGTTTACCCTCCCCCCCATTGATGGCATACTTTCTCCCCCCATCGATGGTGTACCTTTTCCCCCTCAACCCCCTCCTCCCTCAAATGCATTTTTTTCCAGTAACAGAAGATGGTTGATTATGACTGCTCGCCAGATCCGGTTTCTCTAGGTCTACACAGACCTGTAAGTTCTGGTCCATATAGCCATTCTGGTGGGCCAGTGTCATGACTTAAACTGCCAGCAATACACATAATGGTCACATAGGATAATAAAGATGCGGAAATTGACCATAGTCCGGCTCTCATGTCCCAAGTTACTGCTCATAAATGATATTTTCACGTTCTTTGCCTCAGCAAAGTCCGATATTCATGAAATCCTATAGCTACGATATTCCAGACACCATACTGAGTCCCATCCAATCTACCGGATGAGACAACCCACAAGCAACTGTGCACAACTTACACATTATCAAAAGAGGAAAGGTGCTAAGATTGAGAAGGGTTCTTGTAGAAGGTGGGGGCTTCAGCAGAGACTTGCTGCAAGCCAGGGAAGCCAGGGAGCATCTATAAGAGGGAGAGTACTCCAGGCATGGGGAATGACCACTGAAAATGGTGTCCGAGATGGAGCATTTGGGCCAGTCACATAACCATCTTTACTGATGGCCTGCTCATGCTATATATATGTGCATGTGCTTGGCCATTAGGACATGACTTTATTTTTGTCCTTCAGGGTATCCCTGGTGCTTAGCACATTGCTTGGAATATCCTAAGTACTTAATAAGTGCTTATTTGCCAACCACTGCCTTCTCCAGATCCAGAGGTGAGGACGCTAGACCGATCACAAGAGTATCAAAGCACCTTTATCCTTTTCCTTACACTGATTGTCTCTAAGAGTATCAAAGTGCTTTATCCTCTGCCTTACACTGACAGTCTCTGTAATAATGCAGGGAGCATACTTACACTACAAGAAATCAAGGGGCCTCCCTTCTTTCAAAAACTGTTCTTAAGAAAGAATCCAATAAGTTCGTCCACACTGAGGATGTGTTATTTCATCCCAGTCCTTTTATTTCTTTCTTGTCAACACCCTGAGCAGAGGAGAGGAAAGGAAGCACAATTCTGTGAGCTGTAAGTAAGAAACCAGGGAATGGTTAGGAATTATAAAGAGCTGTCCGGATCTAAAATAGAAAGCAAAAGAAGAGCAAAGATTCCAGAACTGGGGATGGTACCGGAAGAATAATAATCCTTGGAGCTGATGGGAAATGGGGCAGGAACTGAGACTCTCTTTGGCTAGAACCAGTGGAAGGCAGCACTGATGAAGGGACTTTAGCTTCCTTGGAATGAATAGAAAAGTTCTATTTGTTGGGTGGGGCGGGGAATGAGATCTCTCCCAATATTAATGACATCATGTTACATGCACCCTCGAGTCATTGGAAATGTTTGCCAACCTGTGGTAGTAGAAAAAGGACTGGACTTGGAGTCAGAAAGCTTGAGTTCTGTTCTTAACGAGTCTTTACTAATCTTTACTAGGTATCTGACCATAGGTAAGTCATCTCATATTTGGAACTTAAGTTTTTGGGATATTAGTAAAATGGGCACAATCATACACTAATTATTATGCAAAAAGCATCTTATCGATTCTACAAAAAATCGACCATGAGATTAACTTGGTCTGTCCTATGCCCCATCACAGTATGAATCCTGTTTCTTACTACATAGATCCTTATCTCAAAGGTCTCCTCTATGTTCATGTATTCCTATACATAGTAGGTATTTATGCTTATAAGATTGGATGACGCAAAATACAATGCTCCTCCTCTACCCCTTTATTTTGGTCTCTTTATTCTGAAAAAAGGAAACCATCCTTTAGTCATATTCCAGTCATTAGTCACTCATTAAGAACGGGGTATTTATGAGAAGATAAATTCACAGTCATTAAATTTACATCTGGAAATGTCAAGTCATCACCTCCCTGATGTCTCGGTCCTCTCTGAGAATGAAGGATAAACAACAGCCCAAATCCTACTGGACCTTATAGCCACTAAGATTTATGATCGGAAAAAAGAAAAATAAAACTATTATTAAAAAAGATTGGGAGAACATTCACTGTAAGATAAAATAGAATAGTCTCTGTGTTTCCTAAACCTTGCATCTAGATATGATACTTAACATAATGTACATAGTTTTTTTTTTTTTTAATGTTTATACTGAGTTGAATTCAAATGAAGGAAGAAATAGAGAAGGTCCTTTAAATGCCCTTTCAACTTCCCACACTTAAAAAGTAGTTGTTATTTTGCCTTCAAATCTAATTTGATCTAATGCTCTTTCCACTCTACCAGAGTTTTTCAAAGCATAGTTTAAGGATTCTTGGGGAGAGGGTCCTAAGATCTTTGTCTATCAGGTCAAAACTGTTTTCATAATAATATTAAGACACTTTAATTTCCAGTGTGAAAAATATTGGCAGATTAAACCACACAGACAAAGGTACCTTGGGAGGATCCTCAATTTTTCAGAATGAAAAGGGGTCCTGAGACCAAAAAGTTTGAGAATTCTATACTATCCCATGATTCTAGACCTGATTTGATGCTTAGACCTAAATTTATTCTGCAGAATGTGGGCAAAGTAATCACCTCCAGTCCAGTTAATGGAATAACTTTTGAAATAACCTCTGGCTTAGAAAGAAGCTTTCGGTTGTCCTTGTAAATATAAAGTATCGTGTCTCTGATATGGGGTGCGGGATGGTGGTGGTGGGGAAGACTGCTCCTTAACCTTGCAGAGGACATTGGAGGCCTATGGCACTAAGCGCCAGAATGTTCTCTCCCAAATAATTACTGTGAAATGAATTCGAAATATAAAAATTACTAATATTGGAAAGTACACATGGCCTAGAGCACAATGGAAGAGAGCACATTTTATAAGCAAATATTTTATGTAGCTTACTTCCGAAACCTGAATCTTGAAAGCCAAGTTTCACTTGGATCCAAGGGAGATGAGATAGAGTTGACTTTCAGCCACTTTTCGAATGCCTTATTTTGCAAACCTCCATTTTTGCCTGAGATTTTTGGAATAATTGGCTCTCTCTATAACTTGGGAAAGGATATTTGAAATTGGCCTTTGTCTTTTTGAATGTTAATGAGATTCATAATATTCCTTTATATTTGTATAGCTCATTAGTTTCCAAAGCACTTTCCCCTATGTAATCTCATTTATTCCTCCTCAAAGCTCTATTACTTAGGCAGGGGAAGCAGTATTATTATTGTCTCAGTTTTTCAACGGAGGGAATGGAAACTCACAAAAGCAAAGTGACTTATTCAAGGTCTCACAGCTACGGATTGCCAGAGCAAGGATTAGGCTTTATAACTCGAAGACCAACAGGATTTTCTAAAATACCAGGAGAGACTTCCTATAATATTCTGATATCTCCTTTTGTTTGATTAATTATCTTCTATATCAACTACCTGGAAAAATCTTGCACCTACAAATAAGGAAACTTCTTCATACTACTGCTGCCGCCGCTGTTGCTGCCACAGCTATTGCCACCACTACTGCTACTGTTATTTTTGCTGCTGCTTCTGCTGATCTACTACTATTTACTAGTGCTACTACTGTTGCTGCTGCTGCTATTAATACTACTATACTACTAATATTTCTACTATTCCTACGACTATTACTACACTACTACTATTGTGTGCTGCTGTTACTGCTACTACTATACTGTTATTATTCCTACTATTTCTATGACTACTATTCATACTACTACTATTACTGTGTGCTGCTGCTACTGTTACTGCACTGCTTTTACTATTGCTATTATTACTACTACTGCTGCTACTTTTGCTACTATTGTTTCTGTTGTTGCTGCCGCTACTGTTCCTAGTGCTATTGCTCCCGTTGCTGTTACTGCTGCTGCTACCGCTATAGCTGCTACTAAGACTAGTGGCTGTTGCAGCTGCTTCCACCATCACCCAGAATCACAGTGTTCTAAATGTAGTCTGGTCAGAGCAGATTTCAGTGGGACGACGCCATCCTTTTTCCTTTATAATATATCTGAAGATATGCTTTCTTAATTGACGTAACGCATTGCCGACTTAGGTTGAGGCTGCGATCCGCTAAAATGCCCATATCTTTTTTTTTTATTCGGATGAGCTACCACTGTTTAACAACATGCCCCCCTCCCATATTTCACATGTTGAATTGATTTTTTAAAATTCAAGGGTAAGACATCTATCCCTTTCAACCAAAGTTACAGCTTGTTAAGATCTTTTTGAATCATGTTTCTGTCATTTACCATATTAGATTTCCTTCCCAGCTTTGAGCTTGCTGTAATTTTGATAAGCATGATTTTACTTGGGTCATTGGTAAGAATATTAAGTGGAACAGGGCCAAAGGACCTCCTTTCAGATTGAGGTCCAGGACTTGCACTCAGATTCCTCGACTGGGGTTTCAATCCTTTTCCAACCACCATAAGTTGAGTACTACTTCCCTTTTGTAGCATCTGTTTAAGGAAAAGAAACTGCATCAAAAAACTATGAAAAAAGTCTGAGTGGTAAACATCAGTCATCAGAAAATTTATTTATGTGGAATCTCCCTCCTCTGCAATGCTAATACATAGTTCCCTATTACCTGCCTTTTCTGCATCATTATCTTATTGTGGAGCTTTCTTAAGGACTGAGGGCTTAACTTGAGGGAAATTTTGTCGAATCTCAGACCAGCTCCCTAGCTTTGCTTACTGAAATCCCAGTGGCTTTCAAAGGCCAAGTTCAAAAGCTACTTCTTTCCCCGACTCCTGAAGTCAGTAATGCTCTTTCCTCCTTGGTCATCATCTAGTCCTTCATCTCTCCATTTCTTAGGCACGAATATTTCTTTTTGGATTATAGTTATTTCGGGCTAAGTCACATCCCTCCTACTGTTTCCTTTTGGAAATGCCGAGAGTTCTCTGACTGCCTCCCACTAGGTAACCGGCAGGATACTTCTCCTAGTAAGCTCTTAATAAATCCTTGTGGAAGTAGAAGGCGACTTAGAAATCATGGGGACTGATAATATAAGGATCAGTGATTTGGTCAGTGTGCATAATCTCTCCAAACATGAAAAGCACACCCTTTAGAGCCTCAGTAGTCGTTCAGTCTCCGGGAGCTGTTGTGGTTTCTTCTCATACCCTGACACCCCCAAATCAACATGGCTGATGTTTCCTCTCACCCCAAATTTAACCAGATTCACTATCATCACCACAATTTTGGAGACTCCAGGAACTCAGGGCTATTTCCTAGTCTTGATGAGAAATCAAAGGAAGGTTTTATTGGACCTTCTGTATTTTATAAAAGGTAGCACGCAAACTGTTGAAATATTTCGAGGCAAAAGGCTTATCAGTCCTGCTCAGCCAGGGACTGGTATAGTGCATAAGGGCATTAGACACAGAGTCAAAAAATCTGGGTTCAACTCCTCCCGCTTAGACACTGACTACACTTCCTAACTGTGATTGTGGGCAAGTTAGATATTTCGCTTTTCTGGGCCTCAGTTTCCCCATCTGTAGAACGAGGGATTGGATCTGATAGCATTCAATATCCCTTTCCGTTCTCAATCTGTTATTCTTTTAAGCATATTTATTTTGTTTAATTTTTCTGCTGAGGCAGCCCAGTGCAAAAGCTAGTTAAGAAAATGACATCACCAGATCAATAGACAGCTTCAGGAAGCCTTGTGCAGAGGTCTTGGATGGCAAAGAAGAAGCAATCCTCATGCCATTCTTAAAAAATCAAATGCTTTGCCAGTGCTAGGAAAACTACTACTACTACCTAACCATTAGGTAGCACTTACTGGGTGCCAGGCACATAAGTGCTTTATAATTATTATCTCATTTGATCCTCGCTACAATCCTGGGAGTTAGGTGCTCCTATGATGCCCATTTTACAGAAGAGGAAACTGAGCAGAGGGTGATACAGCAAATCTTCCTGGCCTAGCGCTCCATCTCTACCCTAAGGAACCTCTAACAGTATATCAAGAAGATTTTGTGAAGACAGCACTTTCTGGGCCAGGCTTACAAGGAGAACAATATTTCAATGGGCAGAGACCAGAAAAAGGGGTTTGTGTAAAACCCAGAGAAAGCCAATGGGAACTTAAGGAAATGGGGGGGAAATGTTGGACCAGAGAGATCTACTAGATGGGCAAAGTCTCAAATGTTAGTTCCCTGGAGATTTTTTTACAAAGATGAGCTATTATTATTGCAATGCGGCATCCTGGCTTCCATACGAAGGCGAGGGGGAATCGTAGCAGTTTTCTTTCAGGGTGAATGGTTCGAAGGGAAGTTGAGTGCAGTGGAAGTGATCGGCTTATAGGCCACCGAAATTAAGGCAGCCAAACTCTTTGCAGGGTAGGTCTGGGGCACTAATACCTGTTAAATGAGGATGCTTAAAAAGAAGGCAGTCAGGTGACTGTAGCTGCTGAATTCTTGATGAAATGATCATTAGGTATTATCTGGCTAAAGGACCCACTGAAGATGGATGGGATCGTTTTCAGAGGGAAAAAATAGAGTTAGCAAAAGATCTTGAATTTCTGTGATAAAACTGAGATCTGATTAAGGGCAGTCTGATAATTCCCTACTGTTCTTCTCTTATACTCGTTTCATTTCAACAAGATCCATCACTATAGTACTTAAGTCCTCACTTTCTCAAAAAATAAAGATACCGATTTTTTTTTCCTCTTCTGGAGATACTTGGTTGTGAGTACAAAGAAAAGAGAAATCAATGCACCGTGAATTCTGATCAGTTTGTAAAAATAGTTTGCGTGGGACAGTGCAGAGACTGCCCTTTTGTCCATTCACCATAGCAACATTTGCTCCATTGAGGCAGCTCTATGGTGCAATGGATAGAGTACCAGACCTGGAGTCAGAATCTCAGGAAGATTCATCTTTATGAATTTAATTCTGGTCTCAGACTTTTACTAGCTGTGTGACTCTGGATAAGTTGCTTTACTCTATGCCTCAGTTTTCTCCTCTATAAAATGAGCTGGAGAAGCAAATGGCAAACCTTTCTGGTATCTCTGCCAAGAAAACTTCAAGCGGGTCATGGAGAGTTGGACAAGATTAAAAAATGACTGAACTTTAAAAACAATTGCTCTGTTAAGTCTGATCTTCACAAGACCCCACCCTTGGAGACAATATTTAGGAACTCAATTTACAGAGCAAGGGAGTTATTCATCTCACTGGTCTGCCCTCGTGCTTTTATTTATTCTATATATCACCCGCTGTTATCATTTAAGGAACCCTGAAAATCTCTTTCCTTTCTCCAACATTTCCATGGGGATATCTAAAATTATATCATTAGTGATTAATTTCTTTGGGTAATACATTATCCTTTCCCCATGATCCCCCTTGAAATGCCCAGTCTCTTGGGAGGGATTAAACATCAAAATTAACACTTGGTTGAGAATCTGTGGTACAGTCAAAAAGTGTATACTATCTCTCAGTTGAGAGGACTTGAATGGAACCCTATCTCTGATGTCCTTGGCGAGCTGACCCACTTTCGTTACTCTGATGTGAAGACGTCAGACTGGATGGCCTTTGCTGTGCCAGCACTTGGGGTATCATTCTCTGTGCCCTTTTCCGGAGGCTTTCATTACTATTCTTGGAGCTAGAGATCAAAAGACAGGGCCAAGTAGGACATATTTAGGGGGAAGGTGAGGCAGCATTACACATCTCCTTCTGGGCATGGGGTCTGGAGGGACAGGTTAGAGGGTATTGGAAGAAGATGACTAAATGAAGAAGAAACTGCAAATTAGCAAACTATGTCAATTGGGACTCCATTTTTGTTGATGTTGTTGACTGTCCAGACTGAGAGTGTTACTAAGGCAAATTAAATTTTAAAGGATGACCTGATTACACCTTTTTCCCTGAGAGTTGGTTGTTAAACATTTAACAAAACACTTCAGGAAGGACCCAAAGGATAAGATATTTTGTTTTTATAATAAATTTCTAATGCTACTGGAAAGAACCCCCGGTTTCCTGACAACTAAAATCTGAGGCCCATCAGGGGAGAATCAAAGCCTGTCAATTATGCCCCTCCTCTCCCTCTCCTTAGGGGCCCCAGGAAAATTTTTCCAATTAATATTGCTGGAGAGCTTTGGAAATTAAAAGCACACATTAGTGATGAGATCCAGTAACTAGGAATAATTTAATCAAATTGAACATGGAGACAGTTGAGAAAATGAAAAACTGCAATACTGCTTAAAAAACTGAAAGAAAACACCACAGTCAGCATTTCTCTCTTGGGGAAACCTTACATGAAGTGTTCTGTAAAACGGAATCCTTACAAAGGAAAGGGCTGGATTATCGGATGAAAGTGGAAAGCCTGCTTGCCTGATTCACCTATCTTTGACAGCAAATCCTGTCTGAATTGTTTCCCCCCTGGAAATGTTTCCATGTGGGAAGCTGAACTAAGGAGGATTTATCAGAGCAAGGCCGGCCTAGCAAATGAGTGGGAACCAGGAGGAAGCCTGAGAAAGAAAGCAAAAAGTTTTGAGGAATACTCTGGCCGCAGAGAGCAAAGACTGATTTCTGTATGCAAAACCTAACCCAGAGGGAATTGTTATTTTGGAGACTGAATACCAAAGAGAATCTGAGGAGAGTGGATAAGGGGCCAGCCAATAGAAGCTCCTTGTTAGTCCTTTTGGGTTAATTTTGTATTCAAACACAACATTTTCTCACACGTGGAATCAAATTTGAGTTTGTGGCTACATCAAGTTCTCTCTTCTGTTAATCATATGTTAACCTCACACCTGCCATTGTTGGACATGGATCCTATTTCCACGCTCAGATTTGATGAATTCTCGGCAAGCCCAGCTTCCATTTTCTCCAACCCTGTTACCGAAACTTCAGCTGTCTTTCTTTGTTGTGGCCTGATGCAGAAAGGTTATGGCTAACAGGGGTGTGGATCCTCAGACCAGAAGGCTGGGGAGCTTGATTGTCTTTCAGCTACTATTAGCTTGAGGGGCTGCTCACAAACTGCTCAAGTCAGAGAGACTCAAATGCAGATCCTGCCTCAAACATGACTCTCTGTATGACTCTGGACAATCACTTCTTAGTCTTTGTTTTAATTAGTTTCCTTGCTTGTGTGCAGAGTTTTTGTAAAGAACCAATAATACAACGTATATAACACTGCTTTATAAACTCTAAAGCATCCCACAAATGGTAGCTATTGCCGGGAGATGACACATTAAGTAGCCTTCAGATCTGAAGCCTTGTGATACTCTAGACACAGACGTTCTGGTCATATTTCTGAGTTTGCATCGCCCTCTCGAAAACCTCTGATAGGCTTTTTAGTCTTAAACCCCCCACAATATGAGACCCCTGATTCAGGGGCTTACACGTCCCCACCACACTCCAAACTGGATCTCACCCAATGCCTCGAGGAGTCCTCAGTGCATCCGAAGGGCTTATGTCAATTGAACTGAATTGACTTATTCTCAGATTCTGGGCTGAAAGGGGCTAGACTGGATTTTCAGGGCCTCCCACCTTTACATTTTGGTTTCTGAGGACCATTCGAATATGGATTGTCTGTGATTCTGATTTCTAAAGTGCCGTGCAACTTGATCTCCATTGGAAGATTTTTCTTTGAGTTTTTCAGGATATTACCTAGACAGTTTTCAAAAAACAGAGGTAGGGAATTATTTGTTAACTTATGTTCTATAATATATCCCCCGGTATATTTTTATTCAGTGGGCCTTTGTCTGACAAATGAATAGTATATTCTGATACTCACTAACCTTCTAATTATTGAAGACTTCAATTTTGAATAAATTGATTTTTACATAATTAAATCATTCTGGGCCATGCGGATGATGTTTACTGGGCTGGAGCTTGGTCCACAGAGAGAGAAGGCTCGAGAACAATGATTTTTAATATTTAATTGAAATTTCATGGTAGATTCCCCAAATCTTTTTCTTTGTATTCAAAAGGTATGAAAAGAGTCTCCTTGAACCTTCCCAGAAGATAAGTTCCTACATGTAATTTCAAGCAGATGTTTTGAAACTATCAAATTCTCCCGGGAAGAAATTGATTTGAAAAAAACAGAGAGCAAAATTCTACAACTGCAAGCTGTTGTGTTCAGTAAGAAAAGCAACAGGATACTGGTCGGTGACATGAGCTCTGGAATATAAACCGAAGAGATGTGACATATTAAATAAAATTCATTGTATGAGGAAGGAAAGTCACATCATCTCTTTGTGAGCTTCTGGATCCTCAGATGTGACAGGAGTAGTTTGGACTAGTTGATTTGTAACATCTCTTCCATCTCTAACAAACTATATGACTTGTGTGAAATGTTTTATGTTTTAAGCCCCTTCTAGTTCTAATATCCCGTGAGCTAACATTCTGTATTTCAGGGTCCATTCTTGTTCTTACATTTTATATTCTACTATTCTCTGTGCTGTTTTTTAAAACATCTCTAATAGTTTAAAAGTCCCTTAAACTCTTAGTTTTTTACAAGCTCCTTGTGTTTTATACTTATTTTATGACTTTTTCTCACTTTCCAGAAAGAAGCAAGATATCCAGAAAGACTGGAATTCAAGTCCCACCTGTTCCCCATAATGACCCTGGGGAGGTAATTGAACCTTTCCACTCTTTGGGCATATCTCTAAGATTATATTATGTTATGGAGAAAGTAGCAACTTGCATTGGTGGAAGGTGCTTCCTCATGGAGGAATTTCACATACTACTGAATTCACAAGCTCCACCCCCTTCCTAGTTTTTAAACTTTAAGAATATAGGATTTCATTATAAGTAAATAAAGATGCCTTTCCTTGACTGCCAGCCATATTATAGATGTCATCTTGCTAGTTGTCAACAAGCGCATCCTCATCTCTTGTCAGATGACCTCCATGCTTTTAGATCTGTTCTGACCCACTAATGAAGACTGGAAAGACGGCCCACATTTCTGCCTTTATTCTTTCTGGTTTAGTTCCACGTCCTTGACATTTCCTTCAATCTCCCCATCATGCTTTGAGTTCGATGAGTTAATTGCCAAAACTCTAAAGCAGGCGGTCAGATGAGAGAGCTTGACATTTTTTTTTCCAGGTGATTATTTCAGGTAGAAAACACAGAGCTTCAAAGGAAGCCTTCAACCATACAAAGATATGCACCAGATAATCAAAGCAGGGCAAAGAGAGGAAGAGCAGAAAAAGGAGCCGAGGGGAGGTGAATCAGAGAAGAGAGATATGTTGTCTTGCACATTATAAATAGGTAGACATATTAATAACTTTGAGCATAAAAGAAACATTTTCCTATAAATAGCCATAGGAAACAATGCAAATCAGGTGCCCTTTTTTTGACTCCTCTTGGTCTCTTAGTCTTAAAAGCGTCACTTCCTTGAAATGCCAGATAATTATCTGCCGGTTATTTTGCCAACATACTTCTCAGAGGGACTGCAGAAAATGGGAGTGTTATATGGACCCTTTGTGGAAGGGAATATAATAGTGACAGTAATATTGGAGTGAAGTTTCAGTGAAGAAACCAACTTTTGCAAAAAATTAGGATTGGTATTAAAAAACATGGCATTGAAAGTATTAGGGACTAGGTTTTATCGGGGGGAGGAGGGGAACATTATTCAAATAAGAGTACAATTGAGTTAGTATCATGAAATCTTCTCACGTGGCAGAAGTTTGTGGTGCAGATTATGTGAGAGTTCTCTGCATATTCATTTGTTTGTTCAGAATTGAGTATATAGCAAACATGTATTAAGCCTCTGCTGTGTGCAGTTCTTCGAGTTAAGCCTAATGGAGTGAAGCACAAATTGAAAATGTGCCCAGGAGGAGATGTTCTTAAAGAAAAGTCTAAAAAGTCCCATGGATCCCCCAGGGAGCCATGTGCTCCAGAGAAGCTGTGTTCTTAGTAGAGATGTAACCCCATGGCCACACAATTGGCAGTGAAGAGAGGCAGAGGAGTTATTGAGAGAAACTGGAAGCTGCTGGCACATGAACCCTGGCACTGGGTTCAGGTCCTTGCCTGGTCCCATCTCTAGGCAAAGAAGAAAAGTCATGGTTCTGGAGAAGAGAAGCGTGCTTGTGGTCCCTCCCAAAGAAACAGGAGCCATGGTCTCAGTTCCAAGGCACTTGCATCTATAGGGGAACAAAGTTCCTTCCTGGGTAAAGGCCGGAGCACAGATGGGGTAGCAGTGACCACACTCCTCCTTAGCTCATACAACCTTGGAAAACTGAAAACTTATAACCTCCAGAAGAAGTATCTTTGAGCACAGCAGCAACAAAACTTGAACCTTAGAATGGTGTTACCTTCACACTGTAAGAGCTCCTTAAAATTAGAAGTCAAGAAATAGGCTGGAAAAATGATTAAGTAACAACAACAACAACAACAACAACAACAACAACAACAACAACAAGAATGCTTCTCATACAAAGTTAAGATAGTGACAGAAGATCAAAACACAAACTCAGAAGATAATGATGTCAAAATTCCTATATCCAAAGTCTGAAAGAAACATGTGAACTTTCCAATAGGAATGTCTATAAGAGCTCAAAAAAGATTTAAAAAACAAATGAGAGGTAAAGGGAAAAAAAACCATGAAAAGAAATGATAGTGGTACAAGAAACTTATGGAAAGAGAATCAACAGCTTGTTAAAAAATAGTGAAGGAAATAATATCTTAAAAACCAGAATTGGCCAAAGGATAAAACAAGCACAAAAATCTACTGAAGAGAAGACCTTCTTAAAAAGCAGGATTGGCTACATGGAAAAAGATATACAAAAAATCAGTGAAAAAGAGAATTCTTTAAAGAGTAGAATTGGGTGAGTGGAAGCTGATTACTCCATGAGACATCAAGAAACAACAATAAAAAGTGAAAAGAATGAAAAATTGGCAAAAAGTGAAATGTCTCATTGAAAAACAAGTGACCTTGAAAATGAGGTATAATTTTAAAATTGTAAACTACCTGAAAATTATGATTTAAAAAAGCTCATGTCATATTTCAAGAAATTATGAAGGAAAACTGTCCTAATATTCTGGAATCAAATGATAAAATAGAAACTAAAAGAATACACCAATCATCTTTTGAAAGAGATCTCAAAGTGAAAACTTCCAGAAGTACCATAGCCACAGCCCAGAGTTCCTAGGTCAAGGAGAAAATATTGCAAGCAGCCAGAAAGAAATAATTCAAATATCATGGAGTTACAATTAAGATCACATAAGATTTAGCAGTTTCTACATTAAAGGTTCAGAAGATTTGAAATATGATAATACTGGAACGCAGACAGCTGATATTAAAACCAAGAATGATTTACCAAACAAAGCTGAGTATAATCATTTAGGGGAAGACCAGATATTTAATGACACAGAGGACTTTCAAGCATTCCTAATGAAAAGACCAGAGCTGAATAGAAAATGTGACTTTCCAATATAAGATTCAAAGAAAAAAAGTAAATAGGAAAGATAAATCATAAGGGATCCAATTAGATTAAACTGTTTATATCACTATATGGGAAGATGATGCTTATAACTCCTAAGAACTTTTTACTATTACTGTAGTTAAAAGTAGTACACATCAAAAGATAACACTGGTATGAGTTGAATATGATGAAATGATTTTACGTAAAAGGGGCAAACAAGAAAGGACAGGGTAGTAAAAGACTATAGTGATCTACTGTTTGAGAAATCCAAAGATCTAAGCTTTGGGAACAAGAACTCACTATTTAACAAAAATGGCTGGGAAAATTAGAAAACAGTTGGCAAAAACTAATAAACCTGCATCTCATACTATATACCAAGATAAGGACAAAATGGGTTTATCACATAGACATAAAGGGTGATGTCATAAGAAAATTAAGGAAATATAGAAAACTTTACCTGACATATCTGTGGATAAGAATGTATGACCAAACTAGAGACAGAGTATTATGGGATGTAAAATGGATAATTTTGATTGTATTAAATTTAAAAAGATTTTGTACAAACAAAAGCAACACATTTAACAGGAGAAGATAGCTATTTTATAGTAAATTTCTCTGATGAAAGCCTAATTTCTTAAATATATTAAGAACTGGATCACATTTATAAGACTCTAAGTCATTCCTCAATTAACAAATGGTCAAAAGATATGAACAGGCAGTTTTCAGAAGAAGAAATCAAAGCTATCTAAAGTCACATGAAAAATTCTGTAAATCACTATTGATTAGAAAAATGCAAATTAAAAGAACTCTGGGGTACTACCTCACACCTTATTTAACTGGTTAATATGACAAAAAAGGGAAAAGACAAATGGAAGGGATGTGGAAAAATTGTGGAGTTGTGAAGTGATCCAACCATTCTGAAAAGCAGTTTGAAACTCTGCCCAAAGGGCCATAAAATTACATATACCCCTTTGACCCAGAAATACCACTACTAGGTCTGTATCCTGAAGAGATCATTAAAAAATAGAAAAGAACCCACACGTACAAGAATGTTTATAGTATAGCTCTTTGTCGTGTCAAAAATTGGAAATTGAAGGGATGCTCATCAATAGGGGAATGGCTAAATAAATTGGGGTATATCAATGATGGAATACTGTTGTTCTATAAGAAATGACCAGCAGGATCCTTTCTGAAAAATCTGGACTGACCTAAATAAAATGATACATAGCGAGGGGAGTAGAAGCAGGAAAATATTGTGCATAGTAACAGCAATATTGTGCATGAATGACTTGGCTATTCTGATCGATAAAATGATCCAAGAGAATTTTTGAGGACTTAGATGAAAATACTATCCACCTTCAAAAAAAGGACTGATGAGTCTGAATGCCGATCCAAGCATTTTTTAAAAACTTATTTTTTCTTTGTTGGTCTCTATTTTCTTTGACGACATAGTTAATATGGAAATGTTTTGCCTAACTTCACATGTATAATTTATATAAAATTGATTGCCTTTTCAAGAAGAGGATATGAGAGAGAGAATTTGAAACTTAAAATTAAAAAAAAGAATGCTAAATTTTTTTTTAAAAAGTAGTTGAGAAATGGTTAATAAAATAAAATATATAGAGAGAGAGAAAAAAAAAGAGGTATATTTTCTTGCAATCCTGTTATTTTTTGAGGGTAGCCTGAAACATTGTAGTTATATCTATATCTATATATCCTGAAACATTATAGTAATATACATATATGTATATGTGTGTGTGTGTGTGTGTGTGTGTGTGTGTGTGTGTCTAGGGGAGATAGAGACCCACTTGAAAAGAAAGGAAAGTTGTTTTGGTTGTTCATGGACTAAGTTGCAATTTTTCTTAAATGGACTTAAATGCAAATTTTCTTAAAAATCTGGTTAAATGAAACCTCTTCTATATTTAAATTCTTTGTTAGCTTGAGTGCTTCCATCTGAGATCTCTAACTTTTTCTTTAGATATTTAGATCTGAATTCAATTCTGATATTGTCAAGGGAAATCCTGTAAGGGGTCAGGAGCCCAAAAGATTATGAATATTGAGAAGGTCTCTTTATTCCCAGATTGATTCTAGTTCATATTTAATCTAATGATTCAGTTCTGGGAGATAGTTTACACAAAGATAAGAAAAACTTATGCCTTGAATTTCATTCCCATAATTATGGGAAGGACAGAGGATAAGAAATAGTCATGGATGAATATACAAATCCTAAACTTGTAGAATGTCTGAATCGGGAAGAGCCTCCACATCCTGATCTCTGTCCAGATCCGGCAGCATAGTCCAGAGAGAATGCAATCCCTCTGAGCACGTCCCTCTCCTCCTCCCCGAAGGAGAGCCAGGGCTGCCATAGCACAGGGGGATATGTATTCAAGTGGAGCCATGGATGGTTCAATTCGTGAGAGTCATGGCCATGACCTGGATCCACAGCAAAGATATTTATAAGTGCTTTGATTAGCTTGTTCATCTCCTCAAAGATGAAAAGCTTTTATCTTTGACCTTTCTTTATGTTGTTTGTTTTCCTCACATACACACACAGTTGCTGAGTGACCTTTAAGTGAGTTTGGTAAACTTAGCTTGTGTTTTGATTTCCCAGCTGTAAAATGATAACCAAACACAACCATACACACACACACTCTTCCCCCCGACCACTCCCCCCCACAGGAGCAAGTAGCCATACGATGGAGTAGAAAAGTATTTCAAAACCCTAAATCGCAAACGCGCCAGTCCCACTTTACTTGGCCATGGCACTTTTGAGATTTGATCCTCAGCTTTCTTACCCAGAAATCAACAGGGCTGGGTTACACGAGGAGAGAGTTGCTGTGCTGGTGTATGGGCTCTGGCGCAAGTACTTTTATTTTCTTTTAGGTTAAATAAAACCTTTTTCTTTACTCGGATTGGAATAGGTGATATTTAAGGTGACTGGAAGTGTAGACTCTGGTGATGTTTAAGTGTTTCTAGGTAAGAGTGACATTATGAAAACTGATGGAATTATGGAACTGTCATAAAAAAGATTTGAATTAAACAAGAGTGTATGAAGGCATGGAACAGCATCTGGGAAGTTCCTTCTGTGGCCCAGGAACTGTGCCCAGGATGGAAAAGGAGACCATCCCTGTCCCAAGGAGCTCAGAGGGAGCATCACGTACACTTTTGGTCCATGAGTCACTGATCAGGGAAGGAGTCCGAGGACATGGGATGATTTAATTATTATTTATATATATACAATCTAATATATATAATTATAATTAATGAATAGTGTTCACAGGACAGGATGCCTCCTCCCCTCCCCAAACCCTGTCCGGGGAGCCGTGGAGCCCGCGGCCTCTGGGCTGGCATCCAGGACACCTGGGCAAACACAGCAGCTGCCTCGAGCTGATTGCAGGGCTGCTGTTTCCTTGTGGCAGACCTAGCTTGCAGCTGTTGCTTACACACAATAGCAGGGGTCTCTGGGACGCCTGTCTCACCCATTTGCCCAGACCAAGTCCTGGAAGGTTCTAAGCCAGGGAGGAGGTTTTATTTGGAGGACGTGATAGCAGAGAGAGTTTCTGGTCTATGCTTTGGCGAGGGTTTTTGTTTTTAGTAGGATTGCTCTCAGGACTTGGACTGAGAGAGACATTAGGAGACCTTTAATAAAGTCTCTTCATTTTACTCTTAAGAAAACTGAGACTCAGATGAAGTAGCAGAGGCAGGATTTGGATGGGGGTCCTGGGACGAACTCTCTTCCCTACTCTCTCACAATGAAATTCCTTGTTAATTGAGTGGCCATTGTCTCAAGGGGCAGTGAGGTGGTACCATAGTACACAGAGTGCAGGATGTGGAGTCGGGAAGATGCTCACTAGCTGTGTGATCCTAGACAAGTCACTTACCTATGTTTGCCTCAGTTTCCTCATCTGTAATATGGGGAAAATCATAGTCCTACCCCACAGGGTTATTGTGGGGATCAAACGAAATCATAATTATAAAACACTTAGCGCAGTACCTGGCACACAGTAGTTGCTACGTAACTGTTAGATCTCAGTACAACTGACTGTATTCTCATAAACCACCCATCAATAAAAAGAGATACACTATTTACTTCTGTGGATTATTCAAATCAGAGTTCTGCCTGCAGATGCTTAGTTTTGTGTTTTTGCCTTTTGAGTCCTTTTCATTCGTGTCCAGCTCTCTGTGGCCCCATTTGGGGCTTTCTTGGAAGAGCTGCCAGTGTGTCTTGGTCATTTCTTTCTCCAGCTCATTTTGCAGATGAGGAAACTGAGGCACACAGTGGAATGACCTGCTCAGACTCACATAGCTAGGAAGTGTCTGAGCTGGATTTAAACGCAGGAAGATGCTGCCTCCAGACCCAGTGATCCATTCACTGCACGACCTAGCTGCCATGTTTTTTATATTTTATTTATATGTATCATATATATAGGTATATTCCCTGTTTTTAGGTAATAGCCTTATTAGCCTAGCCTACCCGACTCCCTCTCGTGTAAAGAAGGGCCTTTTTGTTTCTGTCTCTGGGTCCCGGGTGGGTAACACAATACATGGCACATAACAGATGTTTAAACGGTCTTGTTAGATTGAATTGCATTCGAGTTGTTCTTTGTGGCTCCAGAGGGCAGAACCGGGACCAAGGACATAGACAGTGTGGAGAATTGTGCTGTAATTTCCGGGGGGGACAAATGTTGTCGTGATTATACAGCCAAACATTCACGGTACCCTCGTGCTTAAAGCTGTAAATGTCAGGAGAGATCATTTAGATCAGACCAGACATGGGAAGGGATTTACCTGTGGCCAGGAAGCCCAGGAAAGGTCGGAGCAAAATCCCAAACTCCGTCCCAGGGTAAGTGGCTTTTGCCATAAGGGCCACCAGATTTGAGAGATCTTCAACAAATCAGCGAGGCCGCCCTCACGGATAACTGGGAGTCCTTTGTAACCGAAACACCCTATCTGGAGGCTCCACAAACCTTCCAGCCCACCACACACACACACACACACACACACATACACACTCACACACATACACACATACACGTACACACACGAGATGTATCTGCTTGGAAACTGAACAGCTAAAAAGAAATCAAGTCTAAACAGAAAGCAGCAAAGATTATGGGAGAAATCAGAAATGTGGGATGAATTAACACTGGCAAAAAGTGTGATGAGCAAGCAGGCTTGCTTCTCTAGCTAGATCTCGGGAAAAGGGGAGCGGGTAGAGAGCCGCTTCCTAATAACACCGGAGGCCAGGGAGAAGAGAGTCCCGTAGGGATGTGAAACATTGCCCTGCTGTTTAAAAATTATTCTGAAGAAAAAGGGCTGGAAAGGGATTTCTACCATTGGCAAGCTAATGGCAGCTTGCCAGGACAGCTGGTAACGAGGGTAAATAAGCGCTAGACCACGCGGGTTCAAGGAGAAGGCCAATTAGAGCCGCTCTGAGTACCTTTGTGTGGGAAACCGCTCTTCCCCACTTCCACACCCATTTCAATCCATATGTAATTGGATCTCCAAACCTCTGCTTTGGGGGGAGGTGGGGAGGCAATAAGCTGTATTTATTTCCCTTTTTGAAAAAATGGCAATTATAATTAAATCAAGAACATTGCAAATTTTTAAGTCACAATCTCAATTTTATCTTGTTAGAATCTTGACATTGAAAATAAAAAGGCTTTCCATGAATTAGCTGGTCTCTCATTCTTTCTGCTTCTAGTGCTATGTTCTGGTTTAAATCCCTCCCCTCTCTAAGATGTTCTAAGCTGCCCAATAGCTCGGACAGTCAATATAATCTGTTGAAGGTCCCTTGGAAGACTGACATTATGTCTACTGAAAGAGCGCTTTAGTCCTGATGAATCTTCTGAGATTCAGGTACCACAAACTCAGTCTTATTGTTGTTGTTTAGTCATTGCAGTCATGTCCTACCCTTCGCGACTGCATTTTTGGGTTGTTTTTTGGCAGAGATACTGGAAGGGTTGGCTATTTCCTTCTCTAGCTCATTTTACAGATGAGGAAACTGAGGCTTAAACGATCACTCCCTTCAGTGTGGCACCCAGGTAGCCCTGGCTGCCGTAAGTGCCCTCTAACTCATTTCCAATGGACAAAACAGCTAACTCCCTGGGATTTCTTTCTCAGGTGTCTCCCTCCTGCAGCCATTGTCAGGGTAATCTCACTGGACTCTTGGTCAAACTGAGTCCCGAAAAAGATCTTAGCTTAAAGGGGCCAAGCTCTCCCAGGGCATCTGGGACCATCTCCAGTCATTTTGATCTGCATCGGGCCACTGAACCCCAGATGGCTCTGGAGGGAAAGGGAAGCTGGTGATTTTGCACAGTCGGCCCTCACCTCAATCCAACTCACTTGCCGGTTATATCTCTTTGATGTCATGGTCCTGTTCAAGAAGAAGGTCAAAATAACAGTTCTGGAGGCATAGTAGAAGCTGCCCACTGGGAACCCAATGGACTGCTCAATTGGGCAACAGAACTCCTTTTTCTTTTTCTGTGTGATAACTTGCAATGACTTATCAACCAAATCTGGTTTTTTTCCTTTCACTTTCATATCTGAATGGAAATAACAGTTGACATAAAGCATTTTTTTTTCTCAAAACATGAACCATTTCTGGTTCTTGTTTCACAAATAGAATGCAACCTCCCATGTTCTGCATGGTGTAATACCGGGGATCTTTTCTGCAAATGAGAACGTGTGATACTGCAGTTTTTCAATCCGTGCTTGATCCAATTAGGTCGGGTAATATTGCTGAAACAGAAGTTAAGGAAGACCCAGACAAAGTTGGACTTCTATTAACATCACCAAACACTTCCTTCTATCTTTTGTGCTTGTTTCTCAGATTTCAGATCAGTCTTGGTTGTTTTGTTTCAGCTTAGTTGAGATCTACATCTCTGGGTCTCTAATTATGGCAAGAAAAGGGGATTCAGGCACCCCAATTCTGAGTTAGCCTTTAATGTAGCTCAAGGTAATGCGCTAGTTCATTTTTTCCTTCCTGTGCTGGGATTAATCAGCACACACTTTGCCAACTTATTTCTGACTTGTTTGGTTTCTTTGCGACCTAAACAACACCCGAATGAAATATTTCAGCCATCTCTGCCCTGCCATTTCAGGAGATGTTATTTTTAAGTCTTCTCTTTGGATAAGATGCATTGCCAACATCCCCACTGGGTCATTGACTGCAGGATCTCTTAAGAGGAATTAAGAGTCCCATTTTCTTGCCTAGAAACCATTTACGTGCATCCTAATAGAGATTGATTTTTTCCAAATGTTTAGCTAGGATGATATATCTTCCTCTTTTGAATGCTGTGATGTCTCTTGAATCCGTCCTCTCCTTTCAATTTCCATGACTAAGCCCCGGCACATTTTGCCCAGACTATTCTCACAGTTTCCTCAATCTCATTCCCTCTCCTCCCGCCCTCCATCTGCTGCCAAAGTAATTTTTCGGAGGCAGTGCCCCGATCGAGTTAGGTTTCCTGATTCTGAGCAGAGTGAGCTCAGGACTCTGTCCTGATGCTGATGTCGGTACTTAATCCCTGTGGGACCCATGGCAAGCTTCTCTGCCTCAGTTTTCTCAGCTGAGAAAAGGAGATAAAAGTGTATATGTTACCAGAGGGATGAGGTCATGGGGTGGTCTAGTGGATCGGACATGGAGGAGGGCCATATGAGGAGGAAACTAATCTTGAAGCAGCCCATTCTACTTTTGGATGGTCCAGTTATTTGGGATTGTTTTCTCCCCAAATCAAACTTATAATTGCCTTTTTTTTAAAGCAATGCCTACCCACCAGTCCTAGTATTTTCTCTTTCTTTTGTGACTAAACAGAGAAAAAAGTTTTTCCACCTGTTCCCAATGGTGGTTTTCTTCCTGGGAGATATCCAGTCTTGCTTTGTTATTCTCTTTTATCACAGCTGGCCATTTTGAAGGGCCCTTCTACTGTCATTATAGCCAAGACTGTTTCCCACAATCTCAGTAAGATATTCAGTATCCAGCTTACCATCATGCATTCTAGCCTCCGGCTTACTTTATTTATGACTATGGACTGGCTCATTTGTATAAAGAAATCCGAGGTCACAGGGGAAAGAGCACTGGTTCTAGTATCAATGAGCCATGGTTCACATCCCGGCTCTACTGTTTATTTTATGTTGCCTCTTGGGCAAATTCACTTAACCCCTATGAGATTCAATTTTGTCATCTGTAAAATGACCCCTAGATTTCCCTCTAGCTCTAAATTTCTGATTCTATTCTTCTTGTTCCTGTTCCCGGATATCACCTGTTTTGTACTGGTGGGCATTTTTATCACTATTTCCATTCTATGAGTGACAGGGTCCTATTCTTTGTAGAATACACTTGGTAGAAATATGAGGAAACATTTCTCCTGTTGTCATTTTTAGTCTAAAACCCAGTTTTAGACGGCAGGTTGTTAAACATCATCAATTACGTACCGTTTTTGGACAATACGCCATCCTATCTTAAGTTTTTGTCCACTTAGTCAAATGCTATTCTCTTGCATTATCTCTTTAGCCACCTATTCACTTCTCCCCTCTGCCTTTCTTTTCTAAGGCCCTGAACTGCAATCTGTGGGAGTGATGAAACCCCCATCTGTGCTCCTGAATTTTTTAACTCAGGATTTAACAGTCTAGCTTGGTGCTTCCTTCTCTGGATCACTCCCCTCCTGTATGTATCATCAATTGTACAGTGGGTTACAGCAGACTTTGCTTTTTTCTGTCTTCTAAGTTTTATGTGATTTTATACTCCCTAAGGATAGGATTAGATTCCTCTCTGCTCCTTTGCATTATTATGATTTTTTATTGATCTCTTGAAGTGCATTTCTATTTTTTAAAGGCACATGCCATTCAGTCTGATTCACTAGAAAGAAGAGAAGAAATCTTTTAGTCCTTTCACCTTCTCTTCAACTGGGGAGCAAATGGTTGTTACTTGGCTCTGTAAGAAAACCCCAAATATAGTGCAGTCTCATGGGTTTGTAGAACATCCTGTTCAAACTCACTGCAAATGAAGTCCCTGTATTAGTCTCTGTGGATCTGATTGCTAATTTGGAAGCAGGAGGCTTGAAACCAAAGTTCAGTGAACAGGGGTCCCTTTCCGTGGGGACTTTGGAATCAGGTTAAAATTTTAATAAAAAATATACTAGCTGCTGTATCCAACAGCTTTGAAGGCTTCCTCCGCTTTCCTATTATCTATAGCTTTTGCATCAGATTTCCAATCCAGCTTAATCCATAAACATTTTTTAAAGCACTCAGCATGTGCAAGATACTGCCACAATAGCAACATCACCTGCTCTCAAAGAATTTGCATTCTACTGGGTACTGTGGTGAGAAGATCCTGGGCAATGCCTGGATGTAAATGCTAATTATCCTCATTTTTTGTCTGAGCTGTTATTTTCTTTAAAAAAATCCAGTTCCATCTAGTTCTCATTTCTCTTCTCACCAATTATTAGACATTAAAAACTATTAAACCTTCCTTCCTCACTGTATTCCCAATTTTAAGGTTAAAAATAGCACTTTATAGTTACAAAATGATTTATATTCATTCATTCATTTATCTATCTATTCATGTATTCATTCATTAATTAGGCATTAAAGGCCTATTGTGTGTCAGTCATTGTTAAGGGCTGTGTGTGTGTGTGTGTGCGTGTGTGTAAGTATTTTGACATGATACATCCTTTCCCCTCATTGAGCTTATGGTCCAGGAGGGATCTACATAAATAACTATAATATAGAATATTACCTGATAAATTAATTAGGGAGGCACTCACAAGTTTTTGTTAAAGAGATCAGAAAGATAGAGAAGTCTCCAGAGATAAAATGGAATGCATATGTCAACCCCTTTGATATGGTATAGGATAAAAATCATCAGCCCCATTCTATACGTGAGAGAGCAGGAGTTAATGTGATGAAGGAGAAGTCAGGGCATCAATCCAAGACTCCAAATTAAGTGCCCTTACATTACACCGGGATGCGACCAGCCTTCCGGGTTCCTTCCTCCTTGACAAAGGGAAGTGCAGAATTGGATAAGGCAAAGTTGATACTAAGGAAGGCTTCGAATGGAAGAGCAATGCACTAAAACAATCAGATGACAGCATCAAACCTCTTCCCCAAATATTACAGGGTCTCCTCTTAATCTATGATTTCACAAAACAAATTGACTTAACCAACCACATCCTACAAAGCATTTGGATGAAAACGCCAATTTTTCTGATTATCGTATGCAGTTGAGTAGCTAGTCCATTGAATTAATAAGTAACTCAGTGTATACATCTAAGATAGACTCAGAAAACATAGTTAGACCCAGAATTGCATAGAAGGAAGCAAATGAGTCAGATTGAGTTTGGGAAGTTGTACAGTGTTTTTAATAACCCCAATCTACTAATTGATTTAAAACCCCATCTTTCGGACACGGATGACAAATTGGTGATAAGATATTGTATATCCTCGAACACTACGACATCCAAAGAATCAAAATGTCAGATATTGGAGAGTCACATGTTAAACACAAGAAGGCAGAATCAGCCTATTTCCAACTCTGACATATAGACAAGTGACATCAAAGATATCCTTGAGGAAATGTGTGAGTAGTAAAGGACATGGCCTAATTTTACAGTAAGAACTGATTTCGGGTAAATTGCTATAGTAAAGCCCACAAGATATTAAAAAAAAAAAAAGACCCAATAGGTTGAATTTGTTGAACATACACTGGCTAATCGAGGATAAAAATGTCTTTTGGGGCACGTGATATTTAGTAAAGACCTTAAATAGGGGAGAATTTTGTGGGTGAAGTGTCTTTGCCCTTATTTTATCAGAGAGAGAATTATCAAAAAGACTCCCTGTGGTTTTGAACACTTAATTGTTTTTGAGATCTTCTGATATGGCCATTTCCTTCATCAGTGCAATTTATAGCTCAAAAATCACTCTTGATCAATAAGCTCACAAGCATTTCTTATTATGCACTTACCGTGCACTAGACACTGCTGAGGAAGTAAAGACTAATTTGGAAGGGTCTCTGTAGTCCTACTGGGAGACACAATATGGGATTCTTATCTCTTCCTCAAGATGATTTTGGTAGAAGGGAAAAGAGCTGCCCAATGTTTTGGAGAACTTTCTTTCCCCCTCAGTGCATAGACAGCCCAGAGCCTTTTCCAATCATATATTTCCTCAAGGATATCCTTCATTCCACTCACCCATAGGTCATCATATGCTGATGTTTTGATTTTTCCGGCACTGTAGGCTTGTAGGATTTGTAAATGTGTAGCATAAACAAGAGAACATTTGCATAAAAATAGGTTTTTGTATAGATTGACAGGTTGTGTTGGAAGTTTTGTATAATATCCCAAATTCAGTCTAACTCACTTGCTTCTTTGATGTAATTCAAGGGCAAAGTATTTGGGGCCTTTCTTAGATGTATACACTAAGGTACTTATTAGTTCAATAGAATGGACAACTGATTGCACACAGGAAATATTCTGGAAAATTGGCATTTTCCATCTTTTTTTTTCTTTATTACTGGCTTCCCTGATTTCTTTTATATAGTCATATATTATGAGAAAGCCCTCTAATGTTTTGGGACTTGATACTATCAATACAATATAATTTGCTAATAGAAGGCCCTAGAGGATCTAAGCATTTCAGAGGTTCCTCTTCCATTTGGAGACTGAACAGTACAAGATCCATAACAGTGCTGAAAAACTTGGGCAAGGACACCTCTAGTTTTTTTTTTTTTAATTGATCATTGATCATTGAAAAGAGCAATGACTATGATTACATTTGTCCAGAAATCTTGTATGATTTTATATGTGGAATGAATGACTTTGAGACTAACTTTGGTTTTACTGAGTCAAATATCCTTTTTCTTTTCCATTTTGTTTTAAATTAACATCTCCAAAATAAACAGAAGAGGGTCTTGTATTCCTAATCAAATAAGTACAACTATGTAGAGTACCACTGAGGATTATTTGTTTAGAATTGTTACAACTGTTGGAAACTGACCTGTTTCCTTCTTTTTTCAATAAAGATGCTTCTAATATAGACTTTTGATTTTCATAAACATTTATAAAAATGAGAAAGTTGGCATTTGGATCAATAGTTACCGATATTCTCTTGATTGCCTTTTAAGTAATAATAGAATTTTAGTTTTGCATATTATTTAATAGTTTTTTTCTCCATGAATATTCTGTAAATGGAACCCTCAATATTTTCAAGATTGTCATTTTCGGGATAGATTTCTATCCTGTCTACTTAATTTGGTCCAGTTGCTTTTCCTGAAGAAGCTTAAATGAATTTTCAAATTCTTCGCATCTGAGATCGTTAATGATGAAAATAGATTCACTGGAAAAAAATCATTTTTCATCTGTCATTCTCCTCTTTTTTTTTCTAGGAATGTTTTTGATATGATATGACTCATATAGGTTTTATACCAATGTTTCTGTAGGCTTGTTCTCATTTTCATGGATGGATTTTTTTGCTTATTAGCTGACATTGCTCATAATTTTCTGCAATTCTCTTTTATAAGGGCTCACAAGTATGTTTTCATTCTAAACTGCTGATGTCCTTGGCTGCCATCTTTCTCTGCTTGTGAAGGGGATTGAGTTCTTGATGCTTAAGACCATTTATTCCCTCTCCCCTTTTATTGCCTGCTCCACATGATGACTAGTTACTTTAAGGCTTTTCAAGAAATTGTGATGAGTAAAGTCAATATTTTTTCCTTTTGCCGTTTTTCATTTTTCGGCACATTGGATATTCGAACCGGTCACCTTGAAGTTCTGAACATTGCTTGCCTTGTCTTCGACTCTTTTTCTTTTCTAATTTAATATTGAATTGCACCTTCCCTGTCAATGGTTTTACTTTACAGAGATGGGTGATTCTGATATGACTCCTGCATCAGTAACCAATAATTTCCTGTTTAAGATATAATCGGTTTCACTTTTTGGATGATTTTGTTAGGTGCTCACCGTGCCCACAGACATGATTCTTTTTATTCTTTACGAACAGAATTCTCATGCCCATACATCATGATATTTTGAATATTCTAGAAGCATTTTATTTTTATTCTTTGTCAAAACAGCCATTTACCAACATATTTCTGGCCATCCTCTACTCTGCCCATCTCACTGACATAGATCAATGCTGATAATTACACTAGATTTACTAAGGTAAGGCAAAAGATGAAGGCCTTTAAAAATCATAAAATCTTAGTGGTGGAAAGGGCTTTAGAGGATATCTAGAAGAACCCCTTGCTGAAAGAGTAATTCCTTTCGGTATCTTCTGGCTCTAATCGAACATCTCTCGTGAAGTACAATTCTCTTCCTCTTGTGGCAAAACATGCATCATTAGGAGACTTTTACTATATGCTCAGACAGCTTTTGCCTGTCTTCAACTGGGCCTAATAAGTTCCACTCCTCTTTGAGATAAACATTCAACATATTTGGCAACAGTTATCATATTCTTTCCTGTTCTAGTCCATGGTGATGTTCAGCTTCTCTTCTTTAACTGAAACATTCTCCATTTTTTACAGAGATACTTTAACAAGAAGCATGAGGTAAAGGAGGAGGAATATCTGGGTAAATCTGTATCAACTAGAAAAGTAAATGAATCAAGAGCATTCTGGGTGACTGACGGCTTGCTCTTTAAGCTATAAGTAGTCCGTGTCAGAATCAAAACTTCCTGAGTGGCTGTGAGTTGTAAATGTTGGGGAAAATAATTTTGGCAAGGGCCTAGCCTCTTTTGGGCGATCAGAAGTTCCTCATTTTTAAAAAAAGCTTATTTATTTTCCAAGTTGGCCATCATTTCTTGGAAAATAGAATGTAATTCCTTAAAAACAACCAACTACCTTAATGAGGTAGTGTCTGGTTGAGAAAATTCCCTTCCCTTTCATTCTTTCTCCCCAAAAGTCCTTCAGAGGATTCATTTTAATCTTAACATTAAAAAACAATCCAAACTTGTCAGTTAGTTTGAAAGGCATAAAACCTTCATGCTACTTCTTAAGATTTTCCCCATAATTTCTGAAGCTGATTATAAATTCCTTGTAAACAACCTTGAGTTTTACGTAAATGGAGAGAGACATATTTGAATAGCATTTTAAGGCTGTTGGAATTCTGGGCCAATTCTTCACTGCTGTGCAAACATCCTGTCTTAGGGGAACGGCAGCCGTGGGGTGACCAGAAGCCCTTTCATGTGCTAACTGTGTGCCTAGTAAAAGGCAGAAGGCCGATGTTATTTCCATTAGCCAGCTGGTTCAGGTGAAACTGGAAATCAGGAGACGGGGATAAACAAGGTTATTCAAACTCTGAAAAAGATGCCCGATGCTGACAAGAAATGTTCTTGAATTCTCTGAGTTTCGGGGCAGCCTTTGCCTCTTGTCAGGGAGATCAGACTTAAGCTATAGATGGCCATCATATAGACTATTTTGGGCTCTTATTTTGCCCTCTTCAAAAGTATAGAAAGAGCTTTGAGTAGTCTTCTTATAAGGGAAGAATAGATAGTTATGGAAAAGAGATCTCATTTTCCTCAGCAGGTCCTGTGCTAAACATGGAAGAGATTTCTTTCTCCAGCTTTGCTGATTCATTCAGTCAACATCTTTATTCATTCGGCAAGCATTTACAGAATACTGATTAAGCAAAAGACTCGAGGCACACAACTAGCAAGAAGATGGGCTTGCTGTCCCCGCAGAACTTGCCTTTAAGGAGACTCAACTAGAGTTCTCGCAAGAGGGAGATGAGAGACAGACTATTGTCCCTCTGCTCCATAAACTGCAGGGCTTCTCTTTTACCTCCCAGATCAAATACAGATGGCTCCATTTGGCATTTAAATCTCTCCATGACCTGACCTCTTCTTACTTTTTCAGTCTTCTCACATTCACTCTCTTTCCTGAACTGCCTGGTCCAGGACACTCCATCTCCTATCTCGGGGCTTTTGTCCCAGCTCCTCTCCCATGATCGGAATGCTTTCCCTCCATATCACCAACTGTGGTTGTCTGGGGCTTCTTTCAACCCTCGTTTGTTCAGGAGGCTTTCCTGTTCTCTCCAGTCCACTAGATTTCCCACCCCTAGGGATTCCCCTCGAAGATTATCTTTCTTGTACTTAAATCAGTGACCCAACAAACATTTATTGAGTATTTAATGTGTGTTAGGAACTAGAGATACAAATACCAAGAATGAAGTAATTTCTGCTCAGAAGGAGCGTAGCTTTTCCTGGGGCAAATACATACATCCATCCATACATATATGTAAACAGAAATATGTACAACATAATTAAATGCAAGTTTTTATTTTTTTTAAAGATGGGGAATGGGGAGGGTGGAAGAGAAAGCAGGTAGCAGCCAGAAAGATTTGGAAAGACTTTGCCATGAAAGATGTGCCAGAGCTGCTTCTTAAAGGAAGCACCTGAGATGGAGGTAAGAGAGGGTCCGTTCCATGGGATGGCCAGTGTGCGAAGGTGGGAGATGAAGGTCCCAGTGAGGAATTAGGAAGGGCCAGTTTGAATAGATCACAGTGTGTAGGAGCATGAGGAAGATTTAACAAGGCTGGAAAGAGAGATTGGGATGAGGTTCTTTTTAGCTCTAAAGCTAAATTGAGTTTGTATTTTATTCTACTTATCATATTTCATCCAGTGATTTAGAAAATCATTGGAGTGGCTGAGTAGGAGAATGACACGCTTAGCTCTATGCTCAAAATGAAAATGACTTCAGCAGTAGCCCATAGCACGGGTAGATCCAATGAGACACTTGAGGCAGAATGGCAGATGAGGGGACTGTTGTAAGAATCTAGGAAACAATAAGCAAGATGTGACAGTCGGGGATGGGAGGATCAGAAGGGGTTCGCAGAGGTGGAAATGGTCCAATTTGGCAACGATAAAGATAAAGGAGGTCAGCAGAACGGGAATCAAGAACAATATCCAGATGACAAAATCAGGATGTTGGAAGATCTGGTCGCATATCTGATAGACATTAAAGTTTTGAAGAGGAAAGAGTTCTGAGGAAAAGATAATGAGGCAGCTTGGGACCAGCTGAGTTTGAGACATCTCCGGGACATCCACTCTAAAGTGGGAGATTGGTGATGAGGGACTAAAGATGAGAGGAGACACTGAGCTCTGTGCACAGAGATGAGAGTGAAAACCATGGAATGGATTAGGTTTCCATGAGAGAGTGGTGTGGAGGATGAAGGGAATGGATGAGAATTCGGGGAAACGACCGAGAAAGTATGGTACAAATGATGAGCCAGTAAAGGGGATGGACAAGGATAAGCCGGACCGTAGGGGAAGGACCAGGAACAGGATGTCATCCTGAAAGGGAGCAATCCTGGAGATGAGAGAAGCTAGCAATGACAAAGGCATCGGATGGAAAGAGAAGGATGTGGGTGGAGAAAAGACCCTCAGACTTAAGAGATCTTAAAGAAGGAAGGGAAGAAGGGAAGGAAGACAGGAAGAAGCATTTGTATGACACCCACTGGGAACTAGATGTCTGTCTGTCAAATGATTTCATCTGATCTTCCCGACAACCTGGTAGTCGTAATGGTGGGAGAGGGGTTTGTGGTAGTAGTAGTAGCAGTAGTGTAACAGTAATGATAATAATAACAAGAGCTAACATTTATAGAATGCTTATTACGTGCCAGGCACTGGCTAAGCAGTGTACAATTGTTATCTCATTTTATCCTCATAATGACCCTGGAGGCAGGTTCTGTTATTACCCCCTTTTACGGATGAGAAAACTGAGGCAAACAGGGTTAAGTGACTTGGCCAGGGTTACCCAACTAGGCAGTGTCTGAGGCTGGACTTGAACTCAGGAAGATGGGACTGTGAGCCCAGCACTCTATCCCCTGTGGCGCCATTATTTTCTCCCCATTGGTGCATAAACTTCTTGGTTTGTTTTGCTTTTTTTTTTTTTTTTGAATCTCCATCATTTACCATGGAACTTAGGCCACACATGTCAATTGGTTGGTTAATTAGCACTAGAAGGAAAAACTCATTTATTTCTAGAGGAGTAGCATAGAATGGTAGCTAGAGAGCCAGATTTGGATCCAGGAAGAAATGGATTCGAATCCTCCCCTGGACACGTCCTGGCTGAGTGGCCCTGGGTAAATCAATCCTCTAAGAGAAGAAGTCCTGATTGACAAGATTTAATCCCTATCCTGTCCTCATTTCTAGAATTAAAGGATATTGGAAAAGGAGAGATCTTAGAAAAGAAGACACAGAATTTCAGTGCTACAAGGGCCATGGAATCTCACACGGTAGCCCTTTGAGTAGAACATAAGTTATCAGGCCTGCAGGGGCCTTCTCCGTCACCTTGTCCAACACCCCAATTTTACAGATGAGTAGACTGAGCCTTCAGACATGGTTTGCCTAGACCTGTCATTTAAAATAATGACTTCAAGATAGTCTGTAATTTTACACTTAATTACATTTAGGTTTTGATGGTCCTTGTGCTCTTCTTGCAACTAGAAACAACATGTCTTAGTACTTAATTAGCAAGAATAATTAGTTCAAATAGGAAAAGCGCTGGATGGCAAGACTCCTTTCTCTCTCTCCTGCGCATCTCCATGTCCTTCTTGCGTGGGCTGTGATTTCCACCCTAGCCCATCCCAGCTCTGTTCCTCTTCCTGGCCCCAGTTCCCGGAACTGGCTTTTATACCTGCAAGGGCTGGTTGCCCGAAGTTGCAGTTTTCTCTCCACACCTCTCTCCATTGAAGTGATTTTTTTTTCTCACTTATTTTTTATATCATTTCCACATTATGAACCACAAAGTTGGTCTCAAAGCCACTTTCTCAGACGTCCCTGTGCCCAGATCACTGTATGTGGCTGCATTTACCTAATTAGGGTGGTGTGGCTTATTGGTAGCCCGGAGCCCAGCCCAAGCATCCCGACCCCGCTAACGTCGCACTCTTTGCCCCATCTCGGGACGCCGTCCTTTGCCGAAACTCACAGTAATAGTGGGTTGAAGCTGAGCTGTTCTACGAGAGAAAATTTCCAAGCTAAATGAAGCTTAGCCCTTTAAGTGCCCCACTTTAAAGAAGAGTTCTACTGCATGGAAACCTGGGAAATGCCTTGCTGTGTAGCACAGAGAGATATAATTTAGCTTTTCGGTCTGACTCAAGATCACCTTTATGAACATCACTTATGACACTATTTTCCCTCAATGGATTTTGAAGGCAACTTTGACGGCAGCGCTGTTGTCCCAGGGTGCTGTTTCCCCCTTAGTTTTGATGTCTTATTTTTGTATTTTTCCTTTCTTCATCCCATCAGGTTGTCAGGGGTCCTTGTTTGCCAATTTCAATTTGTGGAAACAATACATTCTTTTGAAAACCATGATTCCAGGCAATGCCGTTCAAGGACGGACAGAACGATGGGTGGAGCACTGGACTTGAACGTGGAGAGACCTGGGCTCGAAACTAGCCATAGACATTCACAAGCTGTGTTCTTAGACAAGTCATCTAGTGTCTCTTAGTCCCAGTTTCTTCATCTGTAAAATGGGGAGGCTACTATTGCCTTTTTATGACATATTTTATTATTTTATATATACTTTATATATATTATAACTTATCTGCAGTGCTTTGTAAACCTAACGGCACTATAGAAATGTTAGTTACTATTATTAAGGACTCTACTTCATTAGAGGAACTGGAGATAATTACTCTAAACAGAGGAGAATGGGTGTGGGGATTGGGGGGTGGTTATGGTCATTGCCTTTGCTTATTTGAAGGATTGCCCTGTGTTATGTTTGAAGAGGGATCAGGCTGTTTCAAATGATAGAAAGAAGGATTTCAGCTCAACGTAAAGAAATAAGTTCAGTTAGAACTATGCAAGAAAGGAAGGATGGCCCGACTCAGAGATGATGGCCCACCATGACTACAGGTAGGGGATGACCCAGTGGGGATTTAACTAGAAGCCCTTTGGGGCCACTTCCAATTCCAAAATGGCAGCCAGGTGAACCTGAAGTCAGGCAGACACTTAACCAACTATGTGATCCCGGGCAAGTCGATTAACTTTGGCTTGCCTCAGTTTCTCCAATTGTAAACTGGGGATAATAACAGTACCCACCTCATCAGAGGGTTGTTGGAAATGCAATAATAATTGGAAAGTGTTTCGCACGATAGTAGATACATAATAGGCTACATCAATTCCCTTCCCTTCCCCAGTGAGAGGATCTAATTCTCTGAATTTTGCCAAATCCAGACACAGCTGAGTATTGGAATCCATCTTCATCTGCTGAGAAGGTGAAAGTATAATCTCCTTAGCTGGAAATCAGCAAAGTCTCCCTAAATATCTCTTCCCCCCTGTGCTTGGCCAAAAAGTTGGAAAGAGAAGAGGAATGAATGGGTAGAAATCTGGTAGAAGAGAACTGGAGACTTTTCCATAGCTAAATGCCAGGGCCTTCCACTGCAGTGTGACTCAGTGTGTCCATCACTTTGGGGTGATTTCACTAAATAGCTCATTAAAAAATTTAAAACATTTTTAATTAATTTCAAAAGGCATTGCCAGGCGCTACCGTATTCCCCATGCAAATATTAATCCCTACTCATTGTTCTTAAGACCTGGAATAAATACAGATACTTTTAATCCTGGATTGCTGAAGTTAACATTCTTTCCTTTAAAAAAGGGCAGAAATTGACTCAGCATCATTAAATCCTACCTCTAATTAAAATTAGCAGCAGATTTAAATTAATATCCAGAAATAAGCCAACAGCTCACAGAAACGAATACAAATGTTAGGAAATAATGATCCGCTCTTGTAAATATTCCTAAGCTTTTCAAATACATCTGTTCCAGGCTGTAGCTGACATGGTGAGAAGCTGTCTCTGAAGTCACTCGAGATGGAACTGAGGAAATACTCCAAAATCTGCTAATGGCTTTGTACGGTGACAAAAGAGCAGTGATGTTAGAAGAGGTCCTTTCGTTCAAGTCCTTCCTAAGTCTTGAGTGTTAGGCAAATCTGAGACTGTGGGCCTCTGATTTGGGAGGTTTTATTTTGTTTGCTTTTATTTGTTTATTCATTTTTATGAAGATAATTTAATTAAATTTGTTTATTTTTAAAGCTTTTTATTTTCAAAACATAGCATGGATAATTTTTCAACGCTGATCCTTGCATAGCCTTGTGTTTCAGATTTTCCCCTCCTTCCCCCATCCTGTTTATTCATTTTTAATCTATAAACTCAGCTTGGGCTAGAATGAAAGAATCAGAGAATCTCATCAGTGGAAGGCTTCTACGGGGCCAAAGAAATATTTCCTCCAGGATGGGTGAGAAGTGATTCTGAATTTGAAGCTCCCCAGGTAGGAAACACTCAGAGTCTTGTAAGATTGACTGCTCTGCTTTGGGAAAGTTTTCCTTGTTCACAAATTTCCCCTTAGATTTTTTTTCCCTCTAACTCCACCTGTGTGGAGCAGTCTTTAAAGAGACCAGAGACTGTGGTAACATTCTCCTTCTGTGCAGGAGGATTTCCTCTTCTCTCCAGCTCATCATCCGGAGGCCTTTAGAGCAGTCCATAATGCCATTGCCCGCCACTCACTCACCATTTTTTAGGAAGTCCCCATTTGGGTCTTCTGCTTTCAGACAAAACGGGCTTCCTGATACGCTTCTTTACTTTTTCATTTCCTCCTTATATCGCCATTCGCTGGATCCACTAGCTATCATTAAATCGGGTATCCTAGGACTCGTTTTTGGGGGCTACATTTTGACTCTGCCAGTCAGATCAAATCATTTAAACAGCTGGGTAATTTATCTTTGTGTTAGGCTCATCTTTAGCAATCCTACCCCGTTCTTTGCAACCTTAATGCCCCTTGAGTAGGTCTAGGTATATTATAATCAAGTCTGCCTGAAGTTATGCATGGCGGGCTATAAGAGCAGAGTTTTGTGCTTTTCCATTAGGGTAGACAGACGGTAACATTTGGTAGGTCAATCAGTCAATCATAAGCCTTTATTAAACACCTCCAGATGTCAGGCAGATGGTGCAGGGGATGGCCAGGGTTCAAGTCAGAAAAACTCATCTTCCTGTGTTCAGATCTGGTCGTGTGACCCTGAAAACGTCACTTATCCCTCTTTGCCTCAATTTCCTCAAGTGTAAAATGATCCAGAAAAGGAAGTAGTCTGTTCTCCTAGTGTATCTGTTCTACTGTCTAGTGTCTACTCTGCTCTGGCGTCTGCCAAGAAAACTCCAGAAGGTCACAAAGAAACAGACAAAACTGAAGTGACTGACAACCAAGTGCCAGGGATGGGGCTCGGTTCTGGGGACACTTAGACAAAAATAAGGCAGCCCTGGACCTCTAGGAGTATATATTCTATGGGGAGTGTATATTATATGTGCTCATGCAAGGAAGGGGAACTGCTAGATTTGGAAAGGATCTTGGTCCAGTTCCCTGCCCTGTCCCTTCATATGGCCCCCACTGGCTCTTATTTTAAAAAGAGAGATTGGACTAGATAAAGGTCCAGATTATCAAGGGCTTTCAATACCAAACACAGAGATTTGTGCTTGATCTTAGAGGCGACCTGGAGTCACCTGAGCTCTTTCAATGAGGGAGAGCTGGGAGCAGACCGGCTTTGGGAACAGAACTTTGGTAGCCATGGGGAGGGTGGATGGGCAAAGGGGGAGACAGAAGCAGGAAGAAAGGAGGAAGCAGTAGTGCAGGAGCAGTGGGCTAATGAGTCTAGAGCCTTGTTACCTGGTCAACGTGAAGGAAGAGAGTGGGACTGCAGTTAATCTGCCATTGCTCTGTCTCTGGTCTATTCCTAGAACTTTAACATGGCACCCAGCGGTGGACACACTCAGTGCGAGAGAGCTTTCATTGCTGTGTGGGGAGGGGGAAGTAGGCACCTCTCTGCTCCGAAGCACAACCAGAAAAGCTTGCTTTGTTGTCATCGAACCCAGACCCTCCAGCTTATGTCCAGGGCTTCTGTTTCTCTACCAGACTACAGATAATCTCTAAAGTTCTTGGCCATTTTAAATAGTTGTCTAGACTATGTTTTATAGTGGGTCTATGAGTTTCATTAATCCATAGAGAATAAATGGGTGACAATTTACATAGTGGGTCTATGATTTCCATTTGTTTACAGAGAACAAACGGGTGACAATTTACATAGTGGGTCTATGACTTCCATTTGTTTACAGAGAACAAACGGGTGACAATTTACATAGTGGGTCTATGACTTCCATTTGTTTACAGAGAACAAACGGGTGACAATTTACATAGTGGGTCTATGACTTCCATTTGTCCATAGAGAACAAATGGGTGACAATTTACATAGTGGGTCTATGACTTCCATTTGTTTACAGAGAACAAATGGGTGACAATTTACATAGTGGGTCTATGAGTTCCATTTGTTTACAGAGAACAAACAGGCGACAATTTACATAGTGGGTCTATGACTTCCATTTGTCCATAGAGAACAAACGGTTGATAATTTACATAGTGGGGCTATGAGTTCCATTTGTTTACAGAGAACAAATGGGTGACAATTTACATAGTGGGTCTATGACTTCCATTTGTCCATAGAGAACAAATGGGTGACAATTTACATAGTGGGTCTATGACTTCCATTTGTTTACAGAGAACAAATGGGTGACAATTTACATAGTGGGTTTATGACTTCCATTTGTCCATAGAGAACAAATGGGTGACAATTTACATAGTGGGTCTATGACTTCCATTTGTTTACAGAGAACAAATGGGTGACAATTTACATAGTGGGTCTATGAGTTCCATTTGTTTACAGAGAACAAACAGGCGACAATTTACATAGTGGGTCTATGACTTCCATTTGTCCATAGAGAACAAACGGTTGATAATTTACATAGTGGGGCTATGAGTTCCATTTGTTTACAGAGAACAAACGGGTGACAATTTACATAGTGGGTCTATGACTTCCATTTGTTTACAGAGAACAAACGGGTGACAATTTACATAGTGGGTCTATGACTTCCATTTGTTTACAGAGAACAAATGGGTAACAATTTACATAGTGGGTCTATGACTTCCATTTGTTTACAGGGAACAAACAGGTGACAATTTACATAGTGGGTCTATGAGTTCCATTTGTTTACAGAGAACAAACGGGTGACAATTTATATAGTGGGTCTATGACTTCCATTTGTTTACAGAGAACAAACGGGTGACAATTTACATAGTGGGTCTATGACTTCCATTTGTCCATAGAGAACAAATGGGTGACAATTTACATAGTGGGTCTATGACTTCCATTTGTTTACAGAGAACAAATGGGTGACAATTTACATAGTGGGTCTATGAGTTCCATTTATTTACAGAGAACAAACGGGTAACAATTTACATAGTGGGTCTATGACTTCCATTTGTCCATAGAGAACAAATGGATGACAATTTACATAGTGGGTCTATGAGTTCCATTTGTTTACAGAGAACAAACGGGTGACAATTTACATAGTGGGTCTATGAGTTCCATTTGTTTACAGAGAACAAACGGGTGACAATTTACATAGTGGGTCTATGACTTCCATTTGTTTACAGAGAACAAACGGTTGACAATTTACATAGTGGGTCTATGACTTCCATTTGTTTACAGAGAACAAATGGGTGACAATTTACATAGTGGGTCTATGACTTCCATTTGTCCATAGAGAACAAACGGGTGACAATTTACATAGTGGGTCTATGACTTCCATTTGTTTACAGAGAACAAATGGGTGACAATTTACATAGTGGGTCTATGACTTCCATTTGTCCATAGAGAACAAACGGGTGACAATTTACATAGTGGGTCTATGACTTCCATTTGTTTACAGAGAACAAATGGGTGACAATTTACATAGTGGGTCTATGAGTTCCATTTGTTTACAGAGAACAAACGGGTGACAATTTATATAGTGGGTCTATGACTTCCATTTGTTTACAGAGAACAAACGGGTGACAATTTAAATAGTGGGTCTATGACTTCCATTTGTCCATAGAGAACAAATGGGTGACAATTTACATAGTGGGTCTATGACTTCCATTTGTTTACAGAGAACAAATGGGTGACAATTTACATAGTGGGTCTATGACTTCCATTTGTTTACAGAGAACAAACGGGTAACAATTTACATAGTGGGTCTATGACTTCCATTTGTCCATAGAGAACAAATGGATGGCAATTTACATAGTGGGTCTATGAGTTCCATTTGTTTACAGAGAACAAATGGGCGACCATTTACATAGTGGGTCTATGACTTCCATTTGTTTACAGAGAACAAATGGGTGACAATTTACATAGTGGGTCTATGAGTTCCATTTGTTTACAGAGAACAAACGGGTGACAATTTACATAGTGGGTCTATGAGTTCCATTTGTTTACAGAGAACAAACGGGTGACAATTTACATAGTGGGTCTATGACTTCCATTTGTTTACAGAGAACAAACGGTTGACAATTTACATAGTGGGTCTATGACTTCCATTTGTTTACAGAGAACAAATGGGTGACAATTTACATAGTGGGTCTATGACTTCCATTTGTCCATAGAGAACAAACGGGTGACAATTTACATAGTGGGTCTATGACTTCCATTTGTTTACAGAGAACAAATGGGTGACAATTTACATAGTGGGTCTATGACTTCCATTTGTCCATAGAGAACAAACGGGTGACAATTTACATAGTGGGTCTATGACTTCCATTTGTTTACAGAGAACAAATGGGTGACAATTTACATAGTGGGTCTATGAGTTCCATTTGTTTACAGAGAACAAACGGTTGACAATTTACATAGTGGGTCTATGACTTCCATTTGTTTACAGAGAACAAATGGGTGACAATTTACATAGTGGGTCTATGACTTCCATTTGTCCATAGAGAACAAACGGGTGACAATTTACATAGTGGGTCTATGACTTCCATTTGTTTACAGAGAACAAACGGGTGACAATTTACATAGTGGGTCTATGACTTCCATTTGTCCATAGAGAACAAATGGATGACAATTTACATAGTGGGTCTATGAGTTCCATTTGTTTACAGAGAACAAATGGGCGACCATTTACATAGTGGGTCTATGACTTCCATTTGTTTACAGAGAACAAACGGGTGACAATTTACATAGTGGGTCTATGACTTCCATTTGTTTACAGAGAACAAATGGGTGACAATTTACATAGTGGGTCTATGAGTTCCATTTGTTTACAGAGAACAAACGGTTGACAATTTACATAGTGGGTCTATGACTTCCATTTGTTTACAGAGAACAAATGGGTGACAATTTACATAGTGGGTCTATGACTTCCATTTGTCCATAGAGAACAAACGGGTGACAATTTACATAGTGGGTCTATGACTTCCATTTGTTTACAGAGAACAAACGGGTGACAATTTACATAGTGGGTCTATGACTTCCATTTGTCCATAGAGAACAAATGGATGACAATTTACATAGTGGGTCTATGAGTTCCATTTGTTTACAGAGAACAAATGGGCGACCATTTACATAGTGGGTCTATGACTTCCATTTGTTTACAGAGAACAAACGGGTGACAATTTACATAGTGGGTCTATGAGTTCCATTTGTTTACAGAGAACAAACGGGTGACAATTTACATAGTGGGTCTATGAGTTCCATTTGTTTACAGAGAACAAACGGGTGACAATTTACATAGTGGGTCTATGACTTCCATTTGTTTACAGAGAACAAATGGGTGACAATTTACATAGTGGGTCTATGACTTCCATTTGTCCATAGAGAACAAACGGGTGACAATTTACATAGTGGGTCTATGACTTCCATTTGTTTACAGAGAACAAATGGGTGACAATTTACATAGTGGGTCTATGACTTCCATTTGTCCATAGAGAACAAACGGGTGACAATTTACATAGTGGGTCTATGACTTCCATTTGTTTACAGAGAACAAATGGGTGACAATTTACATAGTGGGTCTATGACTTCCATTTGTCCATAGAGAACAAACGGGTGACAATTTACATAGTGGGTCTATGACTTCCATTTGTTTACAGAGAACAAATGGGTGACAATTTACATAGTGGGTCTATGACTTCCATTTGTTTACAGGGAACAAACAGGTGACAATTTACATAGTGGGTCTATGAGTTCCATTTGTTTACAGAGAACAAACGGGTGACAATTTATATAGTGGGTCTATGACTTCCATTTGTTTACAGAGAACAAACGGGTGACAATTTACATAGTGGGTCTATGACTTCCATTTGTCCATAGAGAACAAATGGGTGACAATTTACATAGTGGGTCTATGACTTCCATTTGTTTACAGAGAACAAATGGGTGACAATTTACATAGTGGGTCTATGAGTTCCATTTGTTTACAGAGAACAAACGGGTAACAATTTACATAGTGGGTCTATGACTTCCATTTGTCCATAGAGAACAAATGGATGACAATTTACATAGTGGGTCTATGAGTTCCATTTGTTTACAGAGAACAAATGGGCGACCATTTACATAGTGGGTCTATGACTTCCATTTGTTTACAGAGAACAAATGGGTGACAATTTACATAGTGGGTCTATGAGTTCCATTTGTTTACAGAGAACAAACGGGTGACAATTTACATAGTGGGTCTATGAGTTCCATTTGTTTACAGAGAACAAACGGGTGACAATTTACATAGTGGGTCTATGACTTCCATTTGTTTACAGAGAACAAACGGTTGACAATTTACATAGTGGGTCTATGACTTCCATTTGTTTACAGAGAACAAATGGGTGACAATTTACATAGTGGGTCTATGACTTCCATTTGTCCATAGAGAACAAACGGGTGACAATTTACATAGTGGGTCTATGACTTCCATTTGTTTACAGAGAACAAATGGGTGACAATTTACATAGTGGGTCTATGACTTCCATTTGTCCATAGAGAACAAACGGGTGACAATTTACATAGTGGGTCTATGACTTCCATTTGTTTACAGAGAACAAATGGGTGACAATTTACATAGTGGGTCTATGAGTTCCATTTGTTTACAGAGAACAAACGGTTGACAATTTACATAGTGGGTCTATGAGTTCCATTTGTTTACAGAGAACAAACAGGCGACAATTTACATAGTGGGTCTATGACTTCCATTTGTCCATAGAGAACAAACGGTTGATAATTTACATAGTGGGGCTATGAGTTCCATTTGTTTACAGAGAACAAACGGGTGACAATTTACATAGTGGGTCTATGACTTCCATTTGTCCATAGAGAACAAATGGGTGACAATTTACGTAGTAGGTCTATGACTTCCATTTGTTTACAGAGAACAAACGGGTGACAATTTACATAGTGGGTCTATGAGTTCCATTTGTTTACAGAGAACAAACAGGCGACAATTTACATAGTGGGTCTATGACTTCCATTTGTCCATAGAGAACAAACGGTTGATAATTTACATAGTGGGGCTATGAGTTCCATTTGCTTACAGAGAACAAACGGGTGACAATTTACATAGTGGGTCTATGACTTCCATTTGTCCATAGAGAACAAATGGGTGACAATTTACGTAGTAGGTCTATGACTTCCATTTGTTTACAGAGAACAAACGGGTGACAATTTACATAGTGGGTCTATGAGTTCCATTTGTTTACAGAGAACAAACAGGCAACAATTTACATAGTGGGTCTATGAGTTCCATTTGTTTACAGAGAACAAACGGTTGACAATTTACATAGTGGGTCTATGACTTCCATTTGTTTACAGAGAACAAACAGGCAACAATTTACATAGTGGGTCTATGACTTCCATTTGTTTACAGAGAACAAATGGGTGACAATTTACATAGTGGGTCTATGACTTCCATTTGTTTACAGAGAACAAACGGGTGACAATTTACATAGTGGGTCTATGACTTCCATTTGTTTACAGAGAACAAATGGGTGACAATTTACATAGTGGGTCTATGAGTTCCATTTGTTTACAGAGAACAAATGGGTGACAATTTACATAGTGGGTCTATGACTTCCATTTGTTTACAGAGGAACAAAAGGGTGACAATTTACATAGTGGGTCTATGACTTCCATTAGTCCATAGAGAACAAATGGGTGATAATTTACCCATTCATCCTTGTGTCTTACCTGAAAGTCACAACTAGCTCTTTGAACCCACTGTATAGTCTGATGATACTGGAAGTTAAATGAAGCCATAATATATATATATTACAGCTGCTACCCATTAGGGATCACTTGTCTCTGAAGGGTCACACCACCGCCTGGCCAACGTGGTAATTGTCCTTGACAGCTTCAACCAGAAGCACATGTCAGAATGGCAGATGTGTTGGTCCAGCATGTTACTATATTACTCTGATAAACCCCCAAGTGTCTTTCACCTTAAACTGTGGTTCTAATATATTAACTCAAAAGCCATTTGCAGTTATCAGGAGAACCATCTCATCCATGGAAACAATAACTGATTCCAACTCCAAGTAAGTCTTTAGAACTTAGGAATGAGGGAAGCAGTGGAAGTGACAGGTTTTCTTTGAGAAGTGTTAATGTCAAAGGATATGAATGCTTATCTCTCAGTCATTCACACATGTGTTTTGGGGGGCAATTGGGGTTAAGTGACTTCTCCAGAGTCATACAGCTAATAGTGGCTGGGGTGGGTTTTAGCTCCGGTCCTCCTGACTCCAAAGCCTCTGCCCTGTCCACTGTGCCATCCAGCTGCCCCCACATATGTATTTTTAAGCTTGTATTGGATCTCTTTCCATTGGCCGGTCTCGTACGTGCTCAGCTCTATACTAGGATCCACCAAGCAAGCAGTCCGTTCCTCAAGGAGCATTCTTGCTTACTGAAGGTGAAAAACGGACACATAAGAAATCACTTTCAATAATACCAGTGATTGTACTATCAAGGGGGTAGCACGTCCTCAAGGAATAGGCTGTCTACCTGAAGGTAAAAATGAACACGGAAGCCATCACCTTGAAGAAAGGCACAAGGGGTCAGTCCTTCCATTTCTGAATACAGGTGCTCCTTTCAGAGGTCCCTGGGCTTTGGCAGATGGGCCCAGTGAGTAGCTGCAGCTAGAAAAACTACCCATTGACTGTAGCACTAAGTTAGACTGATCACAGGCAACAGGCACACAGTTTTGCCATGGTCTGTTCACTAGTTGTAAGAAAGGAAGAATGAGAGCTGGGAGAGAGCCTAGGGGCCATTCAGGTTAATCATTTAATTTTAGAACAGAAAAAAGGCCCTTAAAAGTCATGTGACCTGCCCGGGGCCACATTAGCCAGATTTTCTGACTCCCCATTCTAAGGCTGTGAGACTCCCCCACTCCCCCATTACTTGATATCATACAAATTAGTATGATATTGTGTGCTAAGGCTGATGAATGTTAAGTTGTTTTCCTGAGAAGGGAAGGACAATGTGGACTAGGATCTTCATGCACTAAATTATACTTAAGGATATATAGGCATTGAATTGGAAAAAGCCAGTTAGCAGGGTATTCTAAATGTGGAGACCACTGTTTGTAAAGGTTTGGAAGTGGGGAGAGGGCCCGGAGCGGGATGGAGTGAGCAATGGGACTATTAGCCAAAGGGGAATGAAGGGCGCTTGTTGGGGAGTGTGGGAAAATGAGGAGGGAGGGGGGAGACTAGAGAGGGCTTTTAATTCCAAGAAAGGAATTTATAACAAACGTGATTCTGGAGTGTCCAAGCAGAGACAGATCTAAGGTCATCGAATGTGCAATCTTAGAGCCCAATAAACTTAAGAGATGGGCAAATCAAGCTCCCCGAGGCTATAAGTGAAGTGGGTTGGCCAAGGTCACACTCACTGAGTAGCATCCAAGCACCGGACAGAACTAAGAAGTAGAAATTAGGTACCCACGGTAGCTGTTATTTTCCCTCTGTCTCTTGTTTTTTTTCACCATTAGATCATCAGAGGCAAGAAGGCAAGAGGGTGGAAACTGGTGACTGAAACAAGACCTCTAGGATTTATTTGTCTTTTCTTTCTTCAAGGGGATTAAAACATGGAAGCCAGTTGCTATGTCTAGAGATGGAGGGAGAAGATGGTGGAAAGAGCTTCCCAGTCCCTTGCTTACCTTAGTATCTATTTTCCATCTTTTAGCCTCCTCTCTTTTTAACCCCTGGGAAAATGAACAGCAGTAAATGTATTTGAATTTCAGAGTTGATGATTCCCATGGAAATGTTTCCCATCATGCAGTGGGAAAATAGCACAGAATAGATGGGGATTGGAAAGAGATATTTTCTAGTATTTGACTTGGAACACATTTTTGTGTTTCATAGAGTTAAATTGGAAAGGAATCTAGACTTGCTTGCGAGCATAAGCTGTATCCCTGTGTTTTCATTCCATTATTCAGCCAAGGTCACTTGAGACAACACAACTGACTTCAGTGTTCCATTTTTAGTTAAGCATCCACATAGATGTTCAAACAGAACAGCTAAGTATCCACTTTGCCCACTTATCTCTCTGTTGTAGATAAGGAAGTTTTATTGGTGCTAAATTTCTGTAGGGAGATATGTGGACTAGTGAGTTCAAGTTTTCCTGTAGTTTGGGGGACGTGGGAAATATGAGGTGGCTATAAAGGCTTGAAACTTTAAAGCAATGTTGCATGTACATATATATTCCCACATTTATCTGTCGCTATGGTTGTGGAGCCCCTCAGAGTATCACCTTGGCAGGTGACAAACTCAGGCCTTTCTCCACCACTGTTGTTACTGCCCCAAATACTTCTGGGCATGACCTTCAGAGCCAGTTTAACAGTCACTCAAGAACAACACTCCCATTCCTTGATGGCCAAAAATATGTTTTAGAGTAAAGACTTATATAGCTTGACCCAGTCTTGGCTCCAGAGGGACTTTTGACTATTTTTTCCTCCTCCTAAATCCACCCTTGGAGCTAGAAGAAGCCTTGAAAAATGGAATACAAAAAGTTCCGAGTAAACAGGATTTTGGAATATTGTATAAGTGAATGTTGGAACCAAACATGGCCTCGTGATGTGAAATGCCAGAGCCAGAAGGAGTCAGAGCATAGAGCAGAGAATGTTAGAGTTGGAAGGATCTTTAGACATAGAATATAGAATGCCATAGCTAGAAGGTACCTTAGACCAAGGCAGCCAAAGAATGGGAGTGATCCCTGGACAGACACTAGAAGGCTAAAGGGGCAAGTCTTTACCATGAGAGCTGGAAGAGACCTCACACACACCACAGGGTCCTGGACATGGGCAAACCTTCAGAATGTAAGGTAGAATATTGGAGCTAAAAGAGGCATAAGCAATCCTCTAGTCCAAAGCCCTCACTTTAAGGATGAGAAATGAGACCCTAGACAACTGCTAAAGGAAAAGTTTCAAAGATTTTTCTGAGCAGATGGAGCATTATTGGAAAAAGAGCCTCCTCAGCTCACTGTTTGAAGGGAACAATGATTCATGGTAGTGAGGTCTGGTCTGTTTATTTTAAAAATCAGTACTACTGCCACGGGTGTCAATCATGGAAATGACTCACAGAAATGATAAAATTCTAAACCGGGGTCCTTAATCTTTTGTCAGTCTGGCAACATTTATGGATTCCTTCTAAGGATATGAATCTTTAAATAAATAAAATAAAAAATATGCAACTAGAAAAGGACCCAATTATATTGAACTGCAGTTAGCACGTTTAAAAGACATATTCATAGATAGCCCGTTAAGAATCCCTGTTTTGGAGAAAAAAAAAGATTCTTTCCAAGTCCATCCATGAACCATCCATAGAGAGATTAATCGGAAAAATCAAGATGAATATTACTCACCTCATAATTTCTGCTTCATTCCTTTGGTGAAGGTGATTTTGTTGTTGATCGAGGAGAGGATGGAGGGCTCCCAATAACTATCCAAATCCAAAATTGAAGTGGGAAAAAGATAAAGGACAATTAGCCCGAGTTCACACTAAAATTCAATTCGGCCTCTCTGAAAACAGGTTGGCGGTGTTTGGGGATAAGCTTTTGCCAAGTTTGTCTCAGAGCACATGAAATCTGATATGCTCTAGCCCTTTCTTTATACTGCCCCTCCCATCGACTGTGATTTCCATTTTATTCAGAGTATTTTAACCAAGATTTGTTATGAATTTCAGTGACGACAGCAACAATCATCCATCCATCCATCCATCCATCCATCCACTCATTCTTAGCCTATTGGAAAGAAGCATGGAGCTGACACTGCTTGCGTGATTGTGGATGGCTATTTCTCTGATTCCCAATTTCATCGTTAATAAAATGTTACGAACATTGATGTCCTATATAAGTATGAGCCACTGTTATTATTGATACATTTTTAAAAGAGGACTTATCTTCAAAAATACCTTTTGGTGATTAAGTCCCAGAAAGTAGGAGTCCTTCTCCCACCAGACTTATGGCCTAGTGGAAAGGATGGGATGTGCACAAAAATAACCACATTTAAGGTACCAAAAAAACCAAAACAAAGCCAAAAAGGATCAGCCCGAGGATCCTGGGTCCTAAGGGCAGAGGCCACATGTATATGTCCATATGTAGAGGATCCCCACATTGGGCAGCATCAGCAACAGGGAGACCAGCATCTGAGTGGCAGCAAAGGCGGATTTCAGATCAAGGAGGCTTCGAGACCCATTGGCCGGACCTTGGGATTCCTGTCTCTCCTTCTCTTTGGTACTCAGTCATTTCTTTCTTTACCTCCGCAGGTTTTGCAACAGAGGATATAACTCTTCACCTCTAGTGATGGTGACATCCTAAACAAGGCTGGGAAGAGAAGGCAGGCACCCGCAGGTAGGATCATGGGGGAGGGGAGGTGGAAATAAGAGTGTGAGGGACGGGGGAAGCCACAGGACAGCCGGGGGTCTACAGGCTTTCTGAAAGGCGCTTCATTATCTCATCCCTTGACTTAGTTATTGTAGCATGGCTTAGTTATTTGGGAAAAGTTATTTTAGTGAAGGCAACTTTCTATAAGTTATCCTTGTACATTTGTTCCCAATCTTTTTTTTTTCCTGTGTTTTTTAAAAGAGATTTATTCTTTAAATAAATCAGAATATCTGGGCTCCACGTTCAACTTTTCCTATTTAACTCACTAGCTATGTAAAATATTTGAGTCTTCATTTCTTCATCTGTGAAATGGGAATAATATGTGCCTTAACGATATCAAAGGGTTGTTTTGAAGATTAGATGATATTATGAATCTGAAAGGTGAGATTGCTGTGTCATAAAAATACACAACGTGAAGAGAAAAGATAGATTTCATTTATTTATTTTGCTGAGGCAATTGGGATTAAGTGACTTGCTCTGGGTCACACAGCTAGGAAGTGTTAAGTGTCTGAGAGAAGATTTGAACTCAGCTCCTCCTGCCCTCAGGGCTGGTGCCCCATCTACTGCACCACCGAGCTGCCCCAAGATAGATTGTTTTTTATTGGGAAGGTTAAAAAAATAAATTCCTCTTAAGAAAAAAAAAAAAAAAAACGTGGCCCAGGGCAGGATTATGTCTACGTGAGGAGGGAGTCTTGTCGCTCTCAAGAAAGCTTCAGGAAGGCGTTAACCCTTGGATGACGTCGGACCCTGGAGAAGGGGGATATCTTACGGAAGGACGGTCACAACCACGCTGTCTGTCTGCATGTTGTTTTAGAGCTTGGGAGATGCTTTCATATTCCCCGAGGCCCGGCGGGGACGGGACACACGACTGCGTTGGTACGGGGGCTTCCGGGTGAGAACCCTCCTTCCGTGACGGCAATCTGTGATCTGGGAGACTTGTCCGGCCCTGAGAGGCTGGAGGAGCTGCCCAGAGCCATGTCCCAGGAGGATTCAGAGTAGCAGGATTTGCGAATGGGTCATCTGAGGCGTGAGGTCGCTTCTCCGGCCTCTCACGGTGGGAAGACTTGTGCGGTTCCACCAGGCTTAGCGGCAGATCCAACGCGGCTCGGTCTGGTGGGGAGCGCAGCGCCAGGAGGGAAAGCCATGTGCTCGCCAGAGGAAGGTCTGTGCGAGGCGGGGGACGGCACGAGGAGGCCCCCGGGAGAAATCAGCTTGTCGCTGGGGGTCGGGGAGCCTAGAAGGGGGGCCTGCTCTCTGGTGGAGCTGAAGAGTCGGCTTACGGTGTACGGCATGAACAAGGGCAGGGAGGTGGGACTCTGGCACCTCCCCTCGGGGAGTCCTGGCAACCTTGGCAAAGTCCTGGCATTTGTGCCCAGCCTTGAAGATGGCAGGGCGTTCGGTGCCCTTCTCAGCCTGGGGCATTCCTTCAGGAGACCCACTGGGGAGACCCTCTGGGGGCCTCCATTGGGACAGAGACCCAGCCTTCATTCTTTCCTGGCCCAGGCTAAGAGCTTCACAAAGACCCCAGGGCTCACGTTCTGCAGCACAGCCTTGAACGGCCCCGGACCCCGGACCATGACAGAGCTTCAGGAGGAGGTTTGAGAAGACTTTCCATGGAACCTCACCTCACACCTACGTTTTCCTTTGCTTTTGAGGTGGAACCGCCCTGTACGTGCTTTTTCTCACTCGCCCCCACACTTCTGCTCCTCCTCTTGCATTACCTACTTCACAGGGCCTTTTGGGGGAAGAGTCACTAGGCCCCAGTCTGAATGGCGTCTTTGTCACTTAGTACCTGGGGCTGCCCAGCGAGCTTCTCTGGACCTCGGCTTCCCGAAATGTCAAAGTGTCCGGGACTCAAAGGCTTGGAACTTTCCTTCCAGGTCCAGATGTCCGCTCAATGTCCTTGCCCTCCCTGTGCAGACGAGGAAGCGGAGGCTCAGAGAGCTCCAAGACTCTCCACAAACCGCAGAGCGAGCTGTGAGCCTGTCTAGCACTCGTACCCATGTTTTCTGGCCCTGGCTGGGGTCTGAATTATCCCCACTAAGACCTTATAATCATTGGAGATGGAGAAGAATCATTTGTGAAGTGGAAATCATAACAAGGCTAGAAATATTCCCTCCCTTACTCAGCCTCTCCATAAATATCCCATCCATATGGAGGAGAATCTAGAAATACCCCATTCCTAGCCCAGCTGCCCTAGAAATATCCCACCTCATCTGGACCCCCGCCTCTAAAAATACCCCATCTCCAGTCCAGTTGCCTTAGAAATGCCCCTCCCTTAGCCCAACCTCTCTAGAAATATCCCACCTCATCTCTAGTACCCCATCTCTGGCCCAGCCTCTGGAAGTACCCCATCCCTGGCCCAGCCTCCAGAAGTACCCCATCCCTGGTCCAGCCTCCAGAAGTACCCCATCTCTGGCCCAGCCTCCAGAAGTACCCCAATCTCTGGCCCAGCCTCCAGAAGTACCCCATCTCTGGCCCAGCCTCCAGAAGTACCCCAATCTCTGGCCCAGCCTCTCTAGAAATATACTCATCCCAGCCACTAGTAGCCATTTTAATCACGCAGTAGGTTAGAGCACAGTGGCATTAAAGTCATTATTTATTATTTGCCTTTTGAGGCTGTGTGAGGAGCACTCATGCTCCTGATCCTGATACTCATCAGGCAGAAACTTTACTTGCTCTGCTTTTCCATTCGCTTGTCCCTCCTTAGGCACCCCTGTGACCCTCTCTGCCAGGGGTTCCCCATATTCGTGCCAGACCTAATGTGGGTCCTCAGATTGGTTCTGCAGCTTAAAATGCCCAAGTTTAAGGGCTCTACCAACTCCAGCATCCCCAACAGCAGGGACTGGCCCGTGTGCCAGCCTGGAAGAAGGATATCTGTACCATTTACCACCCAGGGCCAAGGGGAGAAACAAAATGGGTAATTCAGAGACAGTGCTTGGAAAGCCTTCACACTCAATGGAAGTGTCAGTTCTGGTTCATGGTGGGATGCAAGGGAAGAGCTGTACATAAAGCTCTAGTACCCAGTGAAAGTAAAGCTGCCATAAGGGAATGGATTCTCTTAGGGCGCACCACAGGGAGATCACTTCTGGCTGCTTGGGTCAGGGAAAGCTTCATGGAACAGGAAACATTAGAGAAGGGGGGAAATTAGAGACAAAATATAAGATTCAAGATTCTTTGGGGGCCATTAAATGCATAAATTATCGTGAATTCAAGAATTCCAGGTAACTACTAGATGTGAAAACACTTTTAGAGATGAAAAGAGCTTCGTTAAAGTACATTATTATTATTATTATTATTACTATTATGTTCCAAAATTTCCTAAAAATAACTAAGTTAGAAACCCCCTAATCTGGGCCCTGTCTATGGAGGAGAAATGTTCTTAATCGCAAGTGTCACGATTCAGGTGCCCAGCGTAAGTCCTGATTTGTTTCCTCCCTCATAAAAAGTGATCATCAAAAACATCAGTGTGAAGATCATGTTTGAATTAAAGCTTGAATAAATCTGTGCTCTCTCCATGTCACTAAACTCAACTTGGTTCCACACGGGCTTAGTCAGCATCTGCCACATTAATTAGGGGAATATGCCCTTCATTCCTAGTGCCTCGCCCTAATGCAAGCCCTCCGAATGCCCAAAGCGCACATTTATATAGTATTTTAAAGCTTGGAACTCTCTCTCTATATGTGTAATGGGAATCCAGAGACTGTCCAGCCCCCACGAGGTAGCACGTCTCCCCATGAAGGATGCGAGAGAGGTTTTCTGGAAGAATTGCAAGGATGTGAAAAGGAAGTGCTTTGGAGAGACAGACTGTGGAGCATTCTGGGACCGGAGAACCACGTGCTGGAGAGGCGCTCTTTGTTCAGCTGAGGAAATATTTAATTTCCATCAGCATCACTGCGGTCTCCTGCCTTTTTTCCTCCTTCACCTTGCAGTCTTGTGCAATCTCTGATTTGATTAGTTTCAGAATATCAGCTGGGAGTCAGATCTCAGGATGGGTTTCCCCTATAACCGAGTCATTGGTGCCTCAGGAAGTAAGAAGTGATCTTTGGGATCAAACTTTTGGGGCTCCAGTGTGGTGGGAGTCTTGTCAAATTTGGATGCTGAGCTGGGTTTCCAAGGGAATCCCTCTTCCCTCTTTCCCCTAACACAGTTGTGCATGGCTCTGTGCAGAGGGAGAGCTGGTCATTTCTCTGAGTTTTGGAGGGAAATGTTTGCACATTTGTTCTTGTTATAGCTGTTAATACTCCTTGGTAATGTTGAGTGGTTACATGGAACTGAGATGCCGGGGAGCACAGAGAGAGGGAGCTCAAGCTGATGGCAGCTGAAAAGAGACTTTCCAAGTCCCCCAAGTGCAGAGGGAGACATGACCGGCTTGGACATGGGATGGAGGGGCCGGGGCAACCATGTTGCACATACATTTTCTGGCTTACTTGGCCAGCGACAGGTACCTCACGTGGTCACTGTTTGGGTCCAGATTGATTCTGAGTGAACGCAAATAGCATTTTTTGGTGGAAATCTGATTTATCCCTTTATTTAGTTATTTATTTAGATTTATTTTTAACTAGGTCAAGGAGGCCATTCTTTGCCTTAATTTCTACCTAACCTTAAGCACCCAATGGGTATGGCCTCAGTCAAACCTGCTGAAGACCTCCGCTTAAAAAGCCCCAGGCATCCCATTGCATCCAGGGCCATCTCCAGTCATCCTGATCTCTATCCGGCCACTGGACCCAGATCGCTCTAGAGGGGAAACTGAGGCAAGTGACCTCCTTTACTTCAATCCCATTCACTTGCACGTCATGGCCTCCCCTCCCTGATGTTTCAGTCTCCTTCTAGAATGAGGGACAAACAAACACAAACTACTCCTCCCAACAAACCTGGGCAGGAGGATGCTATTATCATCATCCAGTTTTATAGATGAGGAAGCAAAGGTTGAGAAAGACTCAGTGGCTTGCCCCATCTCACAGCTAGTGATTGTCTGAGGCATGATTAGAATTCAGATCTTTCTGATTTCGCTGCATTAAAAGAGCTCAGAAATGGGAGAGATAATGATGCAGATCAGAACATACGTGATAAGTTCCAAGTAGATGGAAAATAGACAGGATGGAATTAGCAGTTGGTGCTCCGGGTGGGGGAGAGGAAAACCTTCTTGGAGGAAGTGACAGCATTCTTAAGGGAAGTCATGAGGAGGTCTAAGCCAAAGAGAATGGAAAGGGAAAAAAACCCTACAGGAAAAGCTAGACAAAAATATTTAATTATTATTATTAAGCTCTAAAATCTCTAAAAAACTCTCGTTTAGAGAATACCTAAAGACATTTTTAAAAGCAAGTCATTTGTAATTGTAGGAGGGCCAACACTAAGACATAAAGAGTAATTCATGATTTATTTCCTCTCCTCTATTAAGCGATATTCAAAGCACATCAACTTTTGGGATGGGAAGGGAAGTACAAATTGATGCACAAAGGTAGGGAGATAGGAAATGGAGACTGACATAGGAGAAACAGCAAGCTGGCCATTATGGGGGGCTTGGAGGGGAGCAGAGTGCATAGAGATGGGGAAGCTAGACAAAGTTCAGGCTGGGAAGGACTGTAGAGGCCAGAAGACCAGAATGGTCATGGAACTCACTAAAATTTATTTGATGGGTTAGAGAGTTTGGAGCATGATAACAGAGATGATACTTTAGGAAAGTGATTTTGGCAGTTGAGTGGAGTATTGATGGATTGGAGAGGGGAAAAGTTTGCAAGGTTGGGTTTTTTTTTTTTTGAGTCATTTATTATATAGCCATTTATTAGCAACTAAAGTAGGAGATTGGTTGTACAACATGAGTAGTATTTGACTATGTTATAGGTTTATCATGTTCTTTAAAAATTATTTATTTAAAATTTAAATATAAAAAAAGAAAAAAAAATAGGAAAAGACAGAAAAAGAAAAAAAAAAAAAAGGAAAAAACAACCATTGTCATGTGCCCAGCAGAATATCAGGGAGAATTTGAAATATGAAACAATAAATTTCCATTTCAAGAAAGCATTATAATCATAGAAAATATATCCATGACTGTCCATCTTTTCTTTGCTTCATTGTAAGTTATTCTTTTGTTCTCTGCTGTGTACTTTTTACTTTGTTGTTTTTTTTTTTTTCTTTCATACCCCTCAAGCAGGCTGCAAGTTAACCATGGATAAATTTATGTCTACATATATATATATATATATATATATATATATATAAACACACTTAGGCATGCTTGCATGAGCATGCACATATACAATACTTGCATTTATAGTATATAAATGTATATATACACATACATAGACATGCACCTAAAACTATATTAATATGGTTGACTAGTCCTACCTTTTTTAAAACAAATTTTACTCCTGATCCTTGTCATAATGTTTGTGTCTATCTCTTTTTCCTCATTCCTACTAATTCTTCTACTTTAATTCTACTCCTTGGCTTGCCTTGCTATTACTTAGCCTTCTCCCATTCATGGATCCCTCCTTTATCTTTATCCCCTATCGTTTCCCTCTTTCTTTATCCCACTTCTACTAATCTATACAGCCTTCTATACCCTACTTTTTTTGTTCCCTCCTCCCTTATTTTGGAAGGTGCTGTACCCTTCATGGTGTGTGTGTGTGTGTGTGTGTGTGTGTGTGTGTGTGTACATAATTCCTTATTTAACCCATCCCCAATATGACTAGATTTTCAGAACTTCCACTCCTCTCCTCTTCCTCCCCCCAATCTAATGCCTCTGTGTCAGTTTTTCCTCTGCACCTCATTCGTCTTGCATAATTACTATTTTTACCACTTCCTAGATGGTTTGGATTTTTAGAGTTAGGTCATACTCAGCTCTGCTCCAGTCTTTCTTTTGGACCACCCAATTACTAATGGTAATCTTGGACATATGGTTTACATTTCTGTGTATAAAACATAAACGCCTTGTCCTTCATGAGTCCCTTGAAATTAGTCTTTGATTTTTTTATGTTAAATTTTCTTTTGAATTCAGATTTTTTTTTCGAGACAAAATCCTGAAAATCTGAGGATTTGTTGAAATACATTTTTTTGTTCAATATTATTCTTAATTTTGCTGGACATAATTTTTTTTACCTCAGGCCTAGTTTTTTTGATTGTTGATATATACTACAGGGAGCTGAAGTCTTTTATTGCAGCAGCTGAAAAATCCTGTACAATTCTAGTTGTAGCTGTAGCATATATATATATATATATATATATATAGATAGATAGATAGATAGATAGATAGATAGATAGATAGATAGATAGCTTTTTTATTTACAAGATATATGCATGGGTAATTTTTCTGCATTAACCTTTGCAAAACCCCGCCTTCCTCCCACCCCCTTTCCCAGATGGCAGGTAGACCAATACATGTTAAATACATTACAGTATATGTTAAATACAATATATGTATACATAGGACAATTTTTTTTGATTATTTCTTGCATTACTGTGTCAAGGTTCAATTTTTGATCACAGCTTTCAGATAGTCCAATTATTCTTATATTTTTCTTTTTGATCTGTTATCCAGATCTGTTATTTTTCTTATAAATTGTTTTACATTCTTTTCTATTTTGTTTATTATTTCTTACTTTCTCACAGCTTCACTGGATTCTCCTTGCCCAATTCTAATTTTCAAAAAAAAAAAAAAATTAAGCCTCTATCTCCTTTTCTAATTGGTTAGCTTTTTTTTTTTCATAATCTTTTTGTTTTTCTTGGATTTTTTTTTTATTTTTACTTTTTCCTCAATGCCACTCATTTGATTTTTAAATTCATTTTTGAGTTTTTTCTATAAATTCTCTCTAGACAGGGAGCCTTTACTCTATTGGGTAGAAAAAGATGAACCCCCAACCTTCCCTATTCCCATTTTTTGAAAATGAGAAGTATTGGTGTAAGTCCTTCTCGTTCTGGGATGGTGTGGGGGTGTGGTACCTCTGGCTGTCCCCCAAACCAAGAGCTGTCCGCTCCTGTGAGAGCCAGTGGCCCGCAGCCTCCGGCCCCTGCCCTCCCGGTGCGCGGCTCCTTCTCGCGGGCTGAGACTGCAGCACAGCTGGGCCTGCGCTCCCCATCAGCCCAGGCTCCCTCGGGCTTCCCGGGCTCTCAGCCGGGTTGCGCACGAGGTCCCGGGGGTGAAAGTCTCGGTGGTTCCCGCTGAGCTCCCCCAAACCAGCTCGCCCCGGGGGTCCCCACCGGCTGTTTCTAGGTAGGTGGTCTGCTCATGTCTACACTTCACACCTCGCCGGGACCCGCTAATCTTTCTGTTCTCCTGGGGGGTAACTTTGTTCCGTTTGTGAGGGGAAAGCTGAGAATGGGGGTTCTCAAGTGCTTCCCCATCTTCCCAGCCCCCCCCCCCATATCTCTGTAAAGATACTTTATACATGGATTTTCACTATTCCAAAGCTTCCATGCTGTGGGAAGATTACAATGTGCATGCCGGTTTTTAAGCCGAATCCTGCCCGGAAAGGGGGTGAATGGGGGGGTGGGGGTTTCCAAGTAGGCAAAGGCCCTGCGGCTCGCTCTAGCGATCTGAAGGCCGAGACTGCGCGCGCTGGGACTAGGGCCGTGGGAGCGCCCGGCCGGGAGCGGGGGTGGGGAGGTTGGGGGGGAGCGGCCGCCCGGCCAGGCGGGGACCCTCGGGGCTCGATGCCTCTTCTGCGGCGCGGAGCCTCGGAGAACGGGAGGCCGGCTTTCGCGTGAAATAAAGCCGCCCTCCCCGCCGGCCTTCCCAGGGAGAAGGGAGCGCTGGTGCTCAGCCACCGGCAACTCGGCGCAGCTCCCTCAAAGATTAATTAGGGACCCCTCTGGGCTCGAGCCCATTAACCTGTAATTAGAATGGAAAGCCACGGGCGCTCCCTGACCCCCGGTTTAATTGCCTCTGGCTGCGCTTTGATAGTCCACACGCGCTCCGGGAAAAATCACTGACGGTGTACAGTCTGACTGTGGCCCGAGCGCGCGTTTCGGGGTCCTGGGGCCTGGCCGGCCCTGGAGCGGCGGCGGGACGGCTCAGTGGGAAGGGTAAGGGGAGCGGGGCGCCCTCCGCCGCCCCCGGGGCTGTGTGGGAAATGCGGGGCTGCCGGGGGGGGGGATCTGCTTGGTCGGAGCTCTTCCTTTTGTGGAGGAGGCTGTTTGGTAAAAAGGGCGCTCCCCGAGGGTCCGCGGCCTGTTTGCTTGGATGCCCGGCTAGGGCGGGCGCTCTCACCAAGTAGGCTCTCAATAAGCTGTTGCTGAAGGAGGACATTGAGCCCGGCTGGGATTGGAACTCAGGTCTGCTCGCCCTGCTCCCTCCAGGACTGAACGTCTTCTCTCCAAGCTGCCGAACCATAATCTGCTTTAGTGACTGAGGAGGGGCGGAGACCCCATTGGGCAACGGGTGGGAAGGTATTCTGCCGACTTAGAGAGATGAATGGCGCCTCCTCAACCAGGAAGCCCTCCGTGGCTCCCCAAACTAGGATCCGAGTTAGGACTTTTGTAGCGCTTTTATAAAGCAGGGTCCTCGTGCCCATTCCGGCAGAGGGCTCTCTGCAGGCTTGTCAGGTGTTATCATCAGACTTTCTATTTCCAAGGCATTCATTATATGGTATTTTATTTACATTCCATCCTACATTATACTTTTATATTTAATGTTATACGGCATTTTGTTTCTAGTTTATATTCTACTTTTTTCCCCTGAGGCAGTTGGGATTAAGTGACTTACCCGGGTCACACAGAAAGGAAGCGCTAAGGGGCTGAGACTAGATTTGGACTCCTGACTTCAGGGCTGGAGCTCTGTCCGCTACGCAACTAGCTGCCCCTATATTATTTTATAGTATTTTATTCATACTTTTTTCTATACGATACTTATTTTATCATGGTATCCAATAGCCCTGTGAGTTAGGGATGGGGACAAGCTATATGTAGAGCAAATGTCCCATGTGAGGAAAGTCCCTTTACCAAGGTAGGTTGATACTTTCTCTGAAAGAGATAATCCTGAGATGCTTACTCAGAGCTCGAAAAGGCAAAGTCACTTCTGCAGGCGGGCTATCTGTACAAGGCCGAGGCAGGGTTTTAGTCCTGGCGCTCTTGCCTATGTGGCTAGCTCTGTGTCTATAGTGTGTTTTCGGCCCTGCTTTGTTCCATGGATTAGTGTAGATATTAGTGCATCCATTCTAGAGATTTAAAAAAGAGAAAAAACTCCAAGGCTCTGAAAGGCCACGCCCTCTCCCCCAAGAAAGTTGATTGGTGCATTTGCTTGGGCAATCCAAGGGCGTAGGAGACATATAGTATAAAATTCTAATTTTCAAAAAAATTAAGCCTCTATCTCCTTTTCTAATTGGTTAGCTTTTTTTTTTCATAATCCTTTTGTTTTTCTTGGATTTTTAAAATTTTTATTTTTTCCTCAATGCCACTCATTTGATTTTTAAATTCATTTTTGAGTTTTTTTCTATAAATTCTCTCTAGACAGGGAGCCTTTACTCTATTGGGTAGAAACTTTTTTGGGTAGAAGAAGATGAACCCCCAATCTTCCCTATTCCCATTTTTTGAAAATGAAAAGTATTGGTGTAAGTCCTTCTCTTTATGGGGGGTGGGGTGGGGCAGGGATGGTACCTCTGGCTGTCCCCCAAACCAAGAGCTGTCCACTTCTGTGAGAGCCAGTGGCCCACAGCCTCCCCCCTGCCCTCCCATAGTGCGGCTCCTTCCCTGGGGCTGAGACTGCAGCACAGCTGGGCCAGTGCTCCCCATCAGCCCAGGCTCCCTCGGGCTTCCCCCAGGTGAGCAGATATTGACCTCAAGGCCATCTGGGATGTCCCAAGGATAGCCTTGAAATTCAGCTAAAACAAATGGGAATTTAGATGCGAGAACATGCTTCAAGCCTGACTGGCACCTCATCAGGGCAGGATTCAGGGAGTGTTGGGAAACTGAACTGTTTGGCTAAGAGCTTACCTCCTCAGAGTTTTGGCTTTTCTTGTCTGCCATATGCCTTCCTTCACTTAACTCTTACATGTTGCTGTAGCCCACTTAAGCTCTGAGTATCTTATCTCACCTCCCCTTCTTCCATGATGTAGAAGATCCCATAGGGTCCTAGGGATCCTGAAAAGTTTGGGTGATTCTCCAATGGGTTGATCTTCCATTGTCCTCCTCCCCACCAAGGTTATTAGTTGAGAATAGTTTATTCAACTAGTCAATCAGCTAGCATTTATTAAGTTCCTACCAGTTGCCAGGTCCTAGGCTAAGTACTTCAGCAGGTTTTAGAATGGAGTATTTACGTAAGAAGAGCAGGAAGAACAATTAGTATCAATTGTCTCCCTGAAAGTAGATGGATCTCTCCCTAAAAAGTATATAGGGGAAGGGAGGTGGGAACAAAGCTTAGAAGACCCAAGTGACAAAGTGTCACTCACCACTCTGAGGTTCTGGGAAAATCATTTTATACCCTTCATGAAAAATTCAAAAAGTTTCCCTTAAGTATGGAGAATCTGAATCCAATCTGTCCCTGATGCAGACACTGTCATCAACTGCTACGGTTTGCAAACTGTATACAGGTGGGGACAATGCTAGGATGCTTATAAGAAAATTCTCTGGGCTCTTTGAAAATTTAAAGGTCCTCCTCCTCTAGTCACAGTTTGGGAGGGGGAGAGGGAAGAAGCCCCAGCCTGGGCCAAAGCTGAGGGTTCCTTCTGACAGCTTTGATTGGCTTGGTACATAGTAGGCATCTAATAAGTGCTTGTTGACTTGTTGTAGCATTTGTAATTTTTTGATTTTATTTAATTCAGAACCCAGAGATAATTGAAAGAGACTTTCTGTTCAACTTCTTCCTGTTTCATTGAATAGCTTTTTGTTTTTCGAGCTTTTGGTTGATTGAACATCTTCTATCACTTCCTCTCTGTGGGAGTGAGGTGGAGTAAATCAGTCAACCAACCCATCTTCACATTAGCTTCCATGCAAAGTATCCCAGTGCTCCGACTCTCGAGCCAACTCGCGGCACTATGCTTTGGGCTGCCCAGATTCAGCAACCCGCCTGCTGTTCACACAGCTAGTAAGTGTCCGAGCCGGGGGTTCTGGTCCCGGATCCCGGGCTTAATCACTGTCCCACCTCACCTTCCTCTCACATTGTGATAGGTAAATTGGTCATCAGCCTTCAGGGCTCGGTTACCCCTGTCTCCCCACAGTGCACTTCACGGGAGATGCTTAATGAAGTCTCATTCAATCTCATGTGAGTGAATATCCGGCTGTTATCCTTGAGAAGGATGTGCAGGTTGGAGCTGGAGCTGGGGGGACGGCCGGATGTGAAAGGCTGGATGGGGCAGTGGACGTAGGCAGACGGAGGGGGTTGTGGGAGACTATTTATGTCCTTGTTTAGAGTTAGGTACCCCCACCTCAGCTCTTTTCTTGCTGCATCTCTTGTTGATACTATCTTCCTAGCAAAACAGGACGTCCAGTCTCATTTTGTCAACGTTTTATTCTTAGTGCTGGGGACGAATCGTAAACGCAAACTGCTAAGCGCATGCAAGGAGCACGACTTCAGCTGAGATAATACTTAGTCTTGCCAGAGCGCATTCAATCACGCCCCTTCTCTGTCAAGTAGCAAAAGAGACTTTGGGAAGTGACGGCTTCTCTCTTTAGGGTGCTGTGGTGGAAGCCACGTTTGATTTGCAGCCTGAGAACCCGACTTCCAAGATCGCTTCCCCCAGCTCCTGCCGTGGCATCCGAAAAGTCACTCACTTTATATATGGCCCCATCTGTCAAATGAGGTGAGGGAAGGAGATGACCTCTAAGGTCCCATGCAGCGGAAAATCCGTAACCCTGTGAAAAGGGTGACAACGGGGAGGTGGGAAAAGCTTGGATTCATTGCTGCACGAGACGAGTTCAATTCCCAGCTTTTTGTCTTGCCAGCTTTGTGATTTTGGACAAGAGACTTAATGTCTCCAGGCTACTCCTTCTTCATCTATAAAATTAGGAGGTGATACCTGATAACCTCCAAGATCCATTCCAGCTTGGGCTAAAATAAGCCAGAATATGTGACCTTTTGTGGGCCTTATACTGAAAATGGCCATTTTCAAGGAAATTCTGCCTTCAAAATTTTGAAGGAACTCTGGGTAGCACAGTAGATAGGAACACAACTAGAAAAATATTTCCCGATCTTTCAAGACCAGAAGTTAATGGGAGAGCCGACTCACAGAGATGACTGCTGGTCAAGGAGGGGCATTTTGGGGGGGAATCGCAGAGATTATGAATGGTCAAAAAGCATGAGCTTGACATTTCCTTCTCAGCAATGGGAGAAGGGGGCAGTGGTATCTGATTAGGGTTCCAGACGGGTAGAAGGGGGAGGGGATGCTGTTTCTGCATTCTGACACCATTCCAAGATGGCACCCCAGGGGCTGGATCAGGTTGGAAATGGCAAAGCCTTGATTGAGAAGCCCAGCTTTCCCCAAGGAGGTGGAGGGTCAGTGGGAGGTGAGGATTGGAAACCAGGAACACGGCATGAACCTGGTTCCCAAGGGCAGCAGGTGACCTTCCTCTGCCACCTCTGATGGAGTTGTAGCCCAGTGGGGCTTAGCACTTAATTAGAGCTGGCCCTGTACAAAGAGGAAAGTTAAATAATTAACTGGGCAGTTTGACCATTGTTCTAAAATTGATCTGCAAATGTATTCCCCAATTTCTCCAGCCTCTTTAATTTTTCTGCAACAGAGCAAGACATCAACAATAACTGGCTCCTGCTCCCAGTTCCAATTTACTTCGCTTTCAACAACATCTTCTGAATTGAAGATAATTTTGCCACAGAGGCTCAGGATGGATTGAGTTTTTCCTCTCTCCACACCTGGGGCTGCTGGTCGCCAGCTTCAGCGCTTTGGGCAAGGCCCGGAACTGCTGCCTCAGAGACCAGAGCAGGAGTCAGTCGAGTGGTTTGCGCCCCCCCCCCCCCATGATCGTGGGGTACCTTTTCGCTCTCAGTCTTATGTTCTCAAACCCCTTCTAGCTCTAACAGGCCTGTGTAGGTGGCATGTTCTTGTTCTCTCTAAAACACTGTGTGCGTGTACGGTCACTGTTGGGGATAATCTCTGTTATTACACAAATATTATTAGGTAATAACAAGTGTTATTACATTGTGGGACGTTTTCTCGAGGCCTTTCATCTTCCCCAACAGCTGGGTTTTCAAAACAATAGTCTTTGGCTCTTTGTTGTGGAGCAAAGCACTTACCTCCCCGGGGTCAGAACTAGAGGTCACTTGTTAGGATTCAGACAAGATGTCGACCTCGGGGTGTCCCAGAGAGACATGTTTGCCCTCGTATGAGTTAAGAGTCTCGGCTTTTTACAGATCTCCTCATCTAGCAATGGTCTGAAGGGGAGAGTGTTGATCAAGCGGCCGAGAACTTGGGCTTGGAGCCTTGGCTCAATCAGGCTTAAATTTAGAAAACATGTTCTCCTGAGAGATTCTGGTGCCCATAAAACGATAACTATGACATGAGCCCTGTCCTGAAGGCCGGATGACCTTGGTCAAGTCATAGAATCAGAGTATTTTAGTGCTAGAAATTGCTCTAGACCTCTGTTAAATTTATCAAGCAAATGAGGATTACCTTCTAAATGCCCACCTCACGGGCTTGTTGTGAGGCTCCAACATGATCTTGGAGGTAAAAATGCTTTGGACATGACAGGCTATGGGGAGTAGGATCCTACCTCTTGCTATTTGTGGAAAGTGGTCCGGCCAGGGTCTTTCTGGTAATAGAGCCCGACGCCCACTGGCACTGGCAGAGTGCTCGGAGATGCCGCTTTGAGACTGCCCCATGAGTGGGATGGAAGTTGTGTTGAAAAATTCTTCACCTTGGTATCCTACTTTCAGGTGTAAACCTGCAATTCGAGTCAATTAAAACCATTGAGTGAGTTCTGTGCAAGGCCCTGTCCTGGGCACTGGGAATACAAGGAAGGAAATGAAAGTCTTTCTCTCCTTAATATTATAGCCAGAGGATGCAGCGTGTTCTCAGGAAAGTATTCCAAGGCGGGCAAAATGATAGAAAACGAATTTGGGGAGAGGAGGTGGGGAGATCGGAGAAGGCTACCGTGGGCCAGGGTCCGACTATCTCCAGAGATTCTAAGTGGGGATGAGGAGCTAGAAGGGACACAGCTTGGACAGTCACAGTGACAGGACACACAATGTCACGGAGGGGAAGGCAGGAATAGCTATGCAGCCTGGTTTATGGCCACAGAGATGGCACAAAGACTCATGACACGAGATAAGATGGAGAAAGCAGACGGGATCCAGGCTCTGGGGGCTTTTAATGATAGCATTTTGTGCTTTGTTGTAGGGACCTTTGAGAGCCATTGAAGACTTAATAGAGGGATGTCCTGGTCAGCTCTTAGGAAGAGCAGAGCTGGGGCTTTGTGGAGGATGGATTGGAGAGTGTGAATGGGGAAACCAATTAGGAAGAGGATATGGAAGTCCTAGTGAGAGGTGATGAGGGCTAGAGATGTGTTTGGAGTCAGGAGGATCTGAGTTCAAATCCAGCCTCAGAAGCTCAGTGGCTGTGTGACCTTGGGCAAGGAACTTAATCCTGTTTGCCTCAGTTTCTCTTCTGAGCCGGAGAAAGAAATACCAAACCACTCTAGCATCTTTGTGAAGAACTCCCCAAATGGGGTCACGAAGAGCTGAACGTGATTGATTGATAAAATATAAAGATATATATGTGTACCTGCTTTTATCTCTCTATGATTGGTTGGTTGTTGTCCTTTGTTTTCAGAGAGGATCTTTTATGTTCAATAATTTACCCATTCTACCTCTCCCTTCTCCAAGTGCGTTCTTCTTTCTCACTCTTTTAGATAACCATTCCATCATTAAACTGACTTGCGGCTTCAGTCTGCGTGTGCTCCTACTGACTGTCCTAAAATGATAAAGTTCTTATTTACAAGTATCATCTCCTCATGTAGGAAAGTAAACAACTTAACCTTATTGAATCTCTCACGATTTCTCTTTGCTGTTTACCTTTTGATGTTCCTCTTGAGTTTTGTATTTGAAAGTTAAATTTTCTATTCACCCCTGGTGTTTTCATCAGGAGTGCTTGAAAGTCCTCTATTTCACTAAAAACCTATTTTCCCCTTGAAGAATTATACTTAGATTTGCTAGGTAGGTGATTCATAGCTGTAATTCTAGCTCCTTTGACTTCAGGAATATTATATTGTAAGTTACCAAGTTATTTAATGTAGAAGGTGCTCAGTCTTGTGTTATTCCGTCTTGGCTCCACAAGAGTTGGATGGTTTCTTTTTCTGGCTAATTGCACTTTTATAACTTGATCTGAGAGCTCTGAAATTTAGATATAATATTCCTGGGAGTTTTCATTTGGGAATCTGTTTTAGGAGGTGATTGGTAGATTTTTTTCAATTTCTAATTAAACATCTGGCTCTAGAATATCAGGGCAGTTTTCCTTCGAAATTTCTTGAAATATGATGTTCAGGCTCTTTTTAAAAAATATAGTTTTCAAGTATTCTAATAATTCTTAAATTGTCTCTCATGGATCTATTTTCAGGTCAGTTGTTTTTCCAATGAGATTTCATATTTTCTTCCATTTTTTTTCATTCTTTAAATTTTGTTTGATTTTTTTCCCTCAATGTTTTACAAAGTCATTATCTTCCTCTTGTGTAATTCTAATTTTTAAGGCATTATTTTTTCAGTTAGTTTTTGTAATTCCTTTTCTATTTGACCAATTCTACTTTTTAAAGAGCTTTTCTCTTCAGGGAATCTTTGTACTTCTTTTCCTATTCGCCCTCTCCTGTTTTTAAGGTGTTGTTTTCTGTAACATATCTATATCTATCTTTATATGTATCTAACTATATCTGTATGTATATAGATATAGTTAGATTTAGATCTCTATATCTATTTATTTACCTCTTTCCATGTGTATATATATGTATATTTACATATATACACAAAAACACACATATATATTGTACCTTCTTTGCCAAGCCATTAACTCTTTTTTTCATGATATTCTTATATCACTTTCTTTTTTAAATTAATTTTTCCTCTGTTTCTCTTACTTGATTTTAAATATCCTCAAAGTGTTTTCAGGAATTCTTTCTGGGCTTGAAATCAGTTCATTTTTTTTTTTCTTTTTTTCTCTGAAGCTTTGGATATAGTTGTTTTAACTTTGTTGTTTTCTACCGAGACTGTGTTTTGACTTTCTCTATCAACATAGTAACCTTCTACAGTAAAGTTCTTTTCTTTTCTTTTCTTTCTTTCTTTCTTTCTTTCTTTCTTTCTTCTTTCTTTCTTTCTTTCTTTCTTTCTTTCTTTCTTTCTTTCTTTCTTTCTTTCTTCTTTCTTTCTTTCTTTCTTTTCTTTCTTTCTTTCTTCCTTCCTTCCTTCCTTCCTTCCTTCCTTCCTTCCTTCCTTCCTCCTTCCTTCCTTCCTTCCTTCCTTCCTTCCTTCCTTCCTCCTTCCTTCCTTCCTTCCTTCCTTCCTTCCTTCCTTCCTTTCTTGTTGCTGTTTGCTCTCTTTCTTTTTAAATTCGAGGTTAAAGTTAGGCTCTGCTCCCAGCATGGTAGGGTTACTGCCCCAAGTTTCAGATTTTTTCAAGCTACTCTTTTCAAAGCTACTTCTTGGGGTTTGTAAGTTTTCAGCACTTCCAAGGTGGTCCAGCCTAAGGAGAGATGCGGTCACTGATCTCTTGACTGATGCTGTGGTCAGTTAACACTCTATTCAGCTCTTGAATTGTGGCCAGATCCTTGCCCCTCCCTGGCTGCACACACTGGTTTGCTAGTACTCTTCCCCATCCTGAGACTCTGCCCCAGAACTTAGCATGGGCAATGCACCAGACTCCTACACACGGGGCCAACAGAAGCTTCCCTGGAATTTCCTTCTGGTGAATTGTTCAACCTGTGGCTGAGAGCTCCAAAGCTGCTGTTGCTGATTCAGGTACCCCCAGGATCTGCAGCTCAGCTCTGGGGCTCAGCCTGCACTGTGCTACATTTTTAATGAGAGTAATCTTAGTCATATCAAGAGTATCCTTGATGCAAATATAAGAAGGGAAAGACAGATTCTGAAGTGATGTTCTATCTTGGACCATGTCTTTCATTTTCGGTTATTTCAGTCATGTTCTATTCTTCATCCCCCTATTTTGAGTTTTCTTGGAAAAGATGCTGGAGAGATTTGAACTTCTCCAGTTTATTTTACAGATGAGGAAAGTGAGGCACACAGAATTGATGGACTTGTGTAGAGTCACATAGCCAGTAAGTATCTGAAGCCAGATTTAAACTCTTAACTTGAGGCCTGGCACTCTAGTGCACCACCTAGTGCAGGTGCCCAACAAAATCACATCTTCATAGTCACACTATTGACTAAAAGGTACAAAGAATGAACCAAACAACCTCTCAAATCTTTGCTTGTTTATAACTATTAATTTTTTTAGATTGGTCGAGCAAGATTCAGTCTTAAATACTTTCCTTCAAGAGAATACTTTGCATGTATTTGTTAGATCATATGATTCCTTGATAGAGACAATAGCAGAATAACTTTGATGTTATTATTTTCATTATTGTCCAGTGAGGTATAAAATCCACCATGGATGTCCTACAGAGAGTTGAAGTAGAAGGGGACCTGTTAACAGTTAGTTCTGTGCTGATAGAATATGATCATTCAAGAGTTCAATCTTGAACACAGGGGAAAAAATCCAGTGGCCCAGCGAGGTGCTATAGGGAATAATTTTCTAGATCTGGTGCTAGGAAGACCTAAGTTCAAATATAGTCTCAGACAATTAGCTATATGAATTTTGATCTGTTAAGGAACAGGCAGGTCTTTTCTTTCAGAAAAGCAGAGGATATGACTATGTTGGTAGAGGGATACACAAGGTAGGTTCTAAGAATGTCTGATGGGCTGAGAGAGCTATGATGACCACCAGGCTATAAGAAGGACAGGGATTTACTTAGCAGAATACTTTGCATACAGGGAATATGTAATAAATGCATGTTCAGGGAATGAATAGGTCAGTTATTGAATGGTTCTTTTAAGATACAAATATTGCTCTTAAACAATAGTCTGTTGTTTTTTTTTTTTCCTGAATATTTATGACTATCTTTCCTATGAACAGAATCAGTAAAAGGACCAAAAAGGAACCCTTTTAGAAACCTCTCATTTTGGATAAAAGCTTGTTATCTCAAATGCATACAGAACTTTGTCAAGTTTATAAAAAATGAGTCAAATATAAATGATCAAAGGATATGAACAGGTCGTTTTTGAAACAATAAATCAAAGATATATATGGCTATACAAAAATTCTCTAAATGACTGTCAATTAGCAAAATGCAGATTAAAACAACTTTGAGACTCTACCTCATACCTATCAGACTGGCTATAACAATAATGGGGAAAATGGAAAATGTTGGAGGGGATGTGGACAAAATCGAGACACTAACACATTGTTGGTGGAATTGGGAAGTGGCCCATTAGTTTTGGACATAATCTGGAATTATGCCCAAAGTTTTAAAACCATTTACACTCTTTGACCCAAAGATACTGGGTTTGTTTTCCAAGATGATTAGAAAAAAAGAAAATGAATCCATAAGTTCTAAAATATTTATAGCAGCTCTTTGTGATGGCAGGGCATTGGAAATGAAGGGGATGCTCATCAGTTGTGGAATGGCTGAATAAGTGACAGGATGCAATTATGATGGAATACAATATGCTGTAAAGAATGATGAGTAGGTTGATTTTAGGAAAAGATGAAAAGACTTGCATGAAATAATGAAGAGTAAAGCAAGCATAACCTGCAACAACAACATTGTTTGAAGAATAAATGTGAATGACTAAATTATTCTGACTTATAGAAACATTCAAATGCTATCCACCCCCAGAAGAGGAACTGAAATATGATACCATGTATTGGATGGTTTTACATACATACATACATACATACATACATACACACATAGATCTGTGGCAAATGTTCTTCTTTAGTGACTGGGATGGGAGAAAAAGGGAAACAGCTTAGGACTCAAATGTAACAAAAATTAAATTAAAAATATCTCTCTTTTGTTGGACTGTTAAAGATACTTGGAATTTTATCACTAGGGGCTGCATTCTTTGAGTTATTTGTCATCCTCTCTACAGGGTTACCTCTTTGAAACGCATCTCAAATGCTGTCTTTTCTATAGAACAATTCCTGAAGCCCATTATTATTTCACATGATATTTTGCTTTGTATTTATCAAATATCTTTACTATAGAAAGTTGTGTGGTAGCTTTCAAAAACTCATATTTTCTGAACATATTGAATCACTAATGATATTATTACCAAAGAAGTGATGGAGAGATCATCAATAATTCCCAACTTATATACTTTTGTGCTCATCCTTGTAAAAATTTTATGAGAATGATCCACACATATATCAAGGGTGTCTTTAATGAAAGCATAAGAAAAGAGTCAGCCTTTTGGAAAAAAAAAAGATTATCTGTAGTGGATCAGAGCTTTACAGTGACACAACTGAAAGGCAAAACCATGATAACTTGGTTTTTGTTGATTACAAAATGGAGCTTCTTATTGTTTTTTCTAAGCCCTCTTCTTAAATTGTAAGTTTCTATGGGGTTAGGGATTCATCTTATTAAAATATTGTATTTCCTCTGGCACCTGGCAGAACTTTGCACACAGTAGATACTTAATAAATGTTTGTTCCGCAAATGAATGGCTCAGTTATTGAATGGTTCTTTTAAGATACACACATTGCTATAAGGGTTAAATCTGTAGCTATGGAAAGTGTGATGAAAGGAATGTGTAATTTTCTGAAGTGGTGTGCTTCCCGGAGGGCTGTGCTCTGAATCCTTCCTGAAGCAATTCCACCTTCCTGAGATGCTGGAGCTATTCTTGACTAGCATTCAGTAACTGTGTCTCAAAGATTTCTGGTCCCTAAGAATCAATGGGAACAGCCTGTTGAAGAATGTTCCCTTCTGTAATCTATAAGAACTGTGGGAACAGCTCAGTCCTTCTTTTATTTAGGTTTTCTCTTCCTTCAACTTTTAATTATTAGGAAGGGAAGGGGATTTCTCCTCCCTTCTCATCATCCCCTTCCAGGAGCAATGGTGATTTGCCAGAGAAGCAACTGAAAGTCTGAGATGGGACCCTGAGACTTTGGTTCTCCTCTTCTGTTTGCCTATTTCCTTCAAAACATAGAGGAGCCCCTAGAAATATGATAATTTCTTTGGTGACCAATTCATGAATTCAAAGGTTCCCAAGTTTTTAAGCCAAGTATCGGCTGCCTGGTGGGAAGTGATTTCTGTCATAGTGCATTTCTTTGAGGAGAAGAGGATCACAACCAGGAGATCTGACATCTGAAAGGCTAATCAAAGCTGTGCTGCAGCTGATTGGGAGAGCTGGACTTTCAATTCAAAATTCTCTATTTGTTCGCTAGGCTGTAAACTTGTCTATCCTTTCTGGAGTGAGAATAATGAATGGAATGGGATTCTCGAGATGTTTTATGTATCCTCTATTTGTCAAAAGGTCCCTATCAGTCCATTGCATCTTATGTATTTTATGTGGTAGAAGAAATATACAGCTGTGCTAGACCGGAGAGAACAGAGAAGTGGCCAGTGATGTACTAGGAAAAGCTGAATCTACAACCTGCCCCTGACACTTGTTGACTGTATCTTTCAGTGTCCCGGACAGCTCCCTCAAGTTATAAGTTGCAAAGAAGTTGCCTACCTGCACGGGTACAGTTCTCTATATTAATGGCTTTATAGGTGCAGTCAGTAGACCTAGATCTCATGTATACCTTTTAGGTAATCTCAGACACAAGCCATTTAGGATTTTCCTAGAATTTCTCTTGGGAGAGGACAGAGGGAGAGGGGGAGAAAATGAGGGAGAGAGAACTTGATCCTTTTTGTGCCCATTACCTCTAGGATTGAATCTGGATCCATGTCAGCCACATGGATCCACTTAGCCACACTTTGTCGTGGCTAAGATTAGGTCTATCTACAATAGATATACACTGATTTTTGACATTTGATTTTCAAGCAAAGTGCCATTGATCATGTTTGCTAGAAAGCCCTGTGGCACCATGCACACTGGGGCACTTGGGTCAGGGAAGGGGGTGATAAACAAAAAATAAAAGAGCACTATGAGCCCCCAATAGTAGACTGTTACCTCAAGGCTCTGGGATTTTACCAATGAAGATTTTCCCTCCACCATCACAGATCACACTCGGTTCCTTTATAACTTAGCTAGGGCTTTGGAAAGTTGCCACGGGCCCCTATTCCTTATTTTGTCACCATCCTCGTGAGGTGGCTTTCTGAAGCTGGTCCTCAGCTATTGAACAGAAGTTCCTCTTTAGAACCATGTTTTTTGAGGATTGTTTCATGCAACAATCCCGTGAAGTAGCCAGTGCATGTATTATCATTCTCATGGAACCAACGGGGAAAGCTACAAAGCTTGTGCAGAGTCATAGAGCGAGTCAAGGATGGATGCAAGGCTCAGAGCCAGATGTCATTAATCGGCCCTTGTTTTGACATTTTGCCATGGGCTAGCTCTTTGCACCTACTGTACACGTTATTGGGGGAGATCCCCGCTGTGGGCATTCTACCAGTTGGCTGCTTATGACCCTCGAGTTCCCCAAATCTGGTGGATGGCCGGGCTTCTCCTATCATGGGAACTTATAAGCCCTAGAAGATAGAAAGGCTGGCAGACTGAAATCCACAAAGGAACCTGCAATTTTGTTTTTTAGCACAAATATACTTCGTGAAACCCTCTTCTGATTTCTACAGTTTGAGATTCTTTTTTTCTTTCTTTCTCAAAGTTTTATCGTCTCTCCTTATCTATATACGTTAAATTGCCTCAGTATTATGTAAGCTACTAGAAGACAGGGATTATTTTATTTTTTCCACATATCCTCTGTACTTACAACAGTGTGCTAAATGTAGTAAATGCTTAGTAATTTGTAAAAAAGGTGAATCTGAGAATCATTGGGTTATAGAATTAGTTTTCCTCTCACCCAAATTACTTTGGATTCTTTAGGGGACAGGGAAGCCCAAAATACAGACAGATTAGTCAGTGCAAAGTATATTAAAAAATATGGGTTCCTGGAGGTCGGGCAGTTTCATTTTGTCTCTGCATTTGCAGCATAGGGACTTTCATTTAGTATGTGTTTAATAAATGTTTAACAAGAGAACATAATCAACAAATGAAGGAACCTTGGGTATAGGTTGAATAGAGTTGCTAATAGAAATATAGAGTGACTCTAAAAATAGAACACACACAACTATTCCTGAAAGAAGGTTGCAGGTAGATTGTAATTACTATCTCATCTCAGCCCGGAAATCCTCCTAACCAGTCACCAGAGATGACTTCTCTGAGATGTTTCTACCAGAAACGGAGAGGGGAGACCATGCTGCCTCAGGAGATTTTTAAATCTGAAAGCACTAGCTTCTTTCTCAGAGTGGGCTCATCACTTGTGTAAATATTCTCATCTGTGGCTCAGTCCCTCCCTGGGCTGAAGTCGCACTACGTCTTTTGAATTTCATGTACCTGAAGGGACCTTTTTCTTTGAATCAAGAGGCTCCTGCCCTGTTAATGGCAGAAAGTCTCCCCCAGGAGTCAGCTCCAGGCCTGCCACCCTTACCAGTGGTTCAGTTTTTTAAGACCTGATTGTTCAGATTGAAGCAGAGTGGGTAGGGGAAGTCATCAGGACCCACCCACTGTCTTCCAAGAAGCCAGAAGATAACAAAGTGGCGATTAGTAACTGCGACGGTGCCAAGGTTGGCTACACAGTATCCCAGCAGCCAGCATGCAACGACACAAAGCCTAGAAATCTTGCCTGAGATGGCTTTGAATGTGTACCTGGCCCAGTAATATCAACTTTGTGATCTTGACCAAGTCACATAAACCACAGGGACAGACCAGCTGATTTCTAATATCCCCTTTCCTTTTTAATCTTATGGTCCTGTGTGTGAGGAGACTGCTTGGATTTCAGGGGGCCTCCCCTGATTTAATCTGGTTGTACTTTTGTGTGGTTCATAATTAAAGTCCAGGCTATGAAATTCAAATGCCCCTTCTGCCATTATCTGCAGCAATGATCCACCAGAGCTCAGCCCATCTCTTCCTAAACATCAAGGTGTCATCTGTTACAAAGTGATTTTTATCTCTACCAGGGGAGCCCTTCCTGGTCCGGCTTCCCTTATCAGAGAACCTGTTCTAGTAAGAGTTGGCCGTAAAGTTCCTTGTTAAGGCAGCATTTTCATATATCTCGGCTGACATTAATGAAACGCTATGGGAAGTCAGACAAAGTTCTCCCCAGCCCACGGTGGGCATTCTCCTTATGATGTCCGGAGAGCAGTTTCCTGCTCCTTCTCGGAGCCATTGATGAGAAATCTCCAAGTTCAAGTCTGGCTAGTAGGAGATAACACTGAGCATGATAATGTTTGTTTCAGAGTCTGCCCGAGAACTTAGAATAATGAGACATGATGTATTGTGGGATTGACTCAACGGACGTATTGGGTCCCACTGAGGAAAGGGAAAAAAGGAGAAATGGAGATCTCAGAGCCTTTTACTGAAAAAGGCTCCTATAATAAGTGACCTTTCTTTGAAATCACTTTCAAGATGTTATCCTGTGAGAACCATCAGCTCAATGAAGAAAATACAAGGAAAGTGGGGTTTTTAGCCCCCTTTTGCAGCTGATAAGGCTAGGTCTCAGAGGGATGTCATGACTTGCCCATGGACACCCGGTTAATTATATTAAGATTCAAATGCTCATCTTTCTGACTCAAAATCTGGCATTCACTCCACTTTGCCATGCTCTCTCCCTTCACAGAACTTTAGAGCTGAGGGGACCGAAATCATCTGGGCTAATATCTTTATGGCAAAATGGAGAAACTGAGGGACAAGGGGACTGATAATGACAATGGACATTTCTGCAGTCCCATAAGATTTACCAGTGACTTTCTTTACAGCTACCCTGTGAAGTTGGGAGTATTTCTAGATGAAATAGGTTTAGAATTCAGGGGTCCTCAAACTATGGCCCGTGGGCCAGATGCAGCAACTGAGGACATTTATCCCTCTCCCCCAGGGCTATGAAGTTTCTTTATTTAAAGGCCCACAAAACAAAGTTTTTGTTTTTACTATAGTCCGGCCCTCCAGCAGTCTGGGGGACAGTGAACTGGTCCCCTATTTAAAAAGTCTGAGGACCCCTGGAGATGATCCATTACGTAGTTAACACTTGGCGACCAAATCCATTCTGGATTTCAAGTTAGAAGGACATCCTGGCAGCTGCCTTGTCTGCTCCTTCTCTTTCACAAATAAAGATATGACCCCCAGGAGTGTAAAATTACTTCTCCATCACACAGATAGCACACAGTAGGTCTGATCTGGGAACTCAGGCTTTCGCTTCAAACTCAGTGGACCCCTTGGCTCCCTTTCTGGCCTTGTTCTTTTTCATTCATTGGATGTGGAGAGTCTGAGGAATGTCTTTCAGGCCTTTGTCTCTTCCAAATTTGCCCAAGACTGCTTCTGCTCAGATGCTCAGTTAGGAGGTAATGGCTTCTTTCTCTTACCACCCCTAACCTTTAAACTCACGGGAAAGGGAGATGTCGGCTACAGGGGCCTTATCTAAATTAAATCTTAGACTCTGGGAGGTGGAAGCTTCCTCAGAGGCCATGTGCTCTAATCCCTCCCTACCTGGAGTGGAATTCTTTCCCACAATTTCTGTGGCAAGCCTCAGCTTGAAGGTTTGCACTAACAGGGACGTGCTACTTCATGGGGTAACCTATTGCCCTTCTAGCAAGTTCTGATTATCAGAACCACTGGAATAAGCAGAACCTCTCTTCTCCCCCTCACCCACTTATTCTTCTTCAGCTTCCATCTATTACTCTTATTTCTGCCCATTGGGGCCAACCAGAACAGAGCTGAGTAATCCCCCTTCCTTCAAATATACTTGAGAACACCTCTCCTCTACTCAGTCTCCTCCACATGAAGCACCCCGTTTCCGCCCCATGGCCGCCAGTCCCTTCCCCATCTTTGTCCAGCACGTGGCAGGTGTTCTACTTTGCCAGCCCTTCGAGAATGTCCCCCAGGCCGACTTGGATTCCTTTCATGGCAGTCATAATGTGGCTAAAAACACTCACACAAATCAAAGAAAAAACTGAACTCTTTTGCCTCTTTGTGGGAAAGAGTCCCCTTAAGTTGATCTCCTCTGTTCCTTGAATCATGGACATTAGATTACCGTACTGGCTTTTCCTGGTTGGTCACTGAGAAAAATTCGGAGCTTGCCTGCCCTGGGAGGACTGGTAGATGGGGGATATTAGAGTAGCCCCAGCATCGGCATTGACCCCGAGTGTGGCAGGGAGAGTTCTGCCAGGAAAATTACCTGCCTTTGGGCCCTGGGGACTTCCCACCCTCTTCTGGGGAATCTGGACAAAACATCAGGGAGTTGATCTATGAAACTGGCCCGGGAGAACAGGCTGCGGGTTTTAATGTTCCCTGAGGACCAACATTTGGGTTGGGCTCTGAGGTGGCTGGGAAGCACAGAAAAGATATGGTGCCAGCCCAGGTTGCCAGCAGGAAGGTAAGAGAAGGTGAAGGAGATACACTTCGGCTGGTAATGCTCAATTAAGACAGACTTACCAGGGGCCAGGTGTACTTAAGCAGCGTTTTAACTAGGGTGGGGGAACCACTTGGAAGGGGCAGAATTGTCAGGAGTGCATTCTTTGGGCCAATAGAGGGAAGCAGATCCTCAGACTGAGGAATGGTGGGAGGTTTGGTGCAAGCTGGGCTTGTTGGAGGATGTTTCATAACCCCTCCCCCTCACTCCCACACACTTCTGCTCTCTAATCGCCCCTCTCCCCACCCCCAGCAACCTATTCCCTCCCTGGGATTTTTCTTTCTTCCTTTCCAGGTAGAGCAGGCTCCTGTTCCTCCACAATCAGCAATACCTGTCCCTTCCTGACCCCTCTCCCCACCAAAGGCCATGTGGTGGATGGGAGGGAGCCCAGCAATGGTGTAGACTGAGCACAGGATCTTAAATTTGTGCATCGGATGCCATGCCCTCTGAGAGCCCTTCCAACTTGGAGCTTCCATCCCCAAAGCCGCTATCTTATGGTCCTTACTCCTCTCCTCAACTGAACCGATGCTAATTGGTTCTTGTAGTATTTTCACCTCATGAATTACAAAATTGGTACAAGGCATGCAGGGAGCTCTCATTTTGGCTGGTACTGCTTGACCCAGACGCCGGTTTCTATATCTGAGATGGTCGGCAGGGCGGGGACCTAGGCCTGGAGAGTGGGGGAGCCAGCTCCTGTTGGCGTTATTGAGAGAGCAGATTGACAAAATTTCAGGGTGAGCCTTTGTACCTCAGAAGGCAGCAAGTGCTATAAACGAGGCTGGGTTTATTGTTTTGTTCATTATCCACTCTTAGAAAAGTGGTGAAGAAAATGTTAATAGTGCAAATTAAACGTAAAAGTGAGTTATTAATATTCCCCCAGCCCCAAACTGCATCTTAAACATTTCCTGACGTGCCCTTGCGTTCTACATTGTGAAAACTTGAATCCCCGGACTAAAATGCAATTGAGTCCTCCCTGTTCTGAGTTAGCACATAGAGCTCTTCATCAAATTATTCAAGAAGCATCTGGCGAACGGCAGAGTCCTTACCTGGAACACAAGCTGATTAAACCGTTTCTCAAAGGACTCTTTTAGCTCCAACATTATTCTTCATTCTCTGTCCTAAGGTGTCGAAGCGTTCAAACAGTTAATGATTCTATGAAACGTAACACTACGCCTGGACCTGTGCTTGGAGTCATGGGGGCTCAAGAGAAATTAAAATTAAAAAGAAGTCTGAAGTGATTCCCTAGCCCTACAAGAACCTGTAGTGTGTGTGTGTGTGTGTGTGTGTGTGTGTGTAATATATGTGTGTGTATATATGTATATGTATGTGTATCTATAAATAACACATATATGCACATATAATATATATGTTACATATTTTAATTTGTAACTTTAGTAACTTTAGAAGCACTACTGAGATGCCCAGAGAAGATCACGCTATCAGCAAGTTCACAAGCATTTATTAAGCACCTATGACTTCTTTAATATTATTATCTCCATGTCCATCCATTGGGAAATGGCTCAACAAGTTGTGGTATAGAATTGTAATGAAATGCTATTGTGTTATAAGAAGTGATGAGCAGAATGATTTCAGAAAAACCTGGAAAGACTTATATGAAATGTAAATCACTTACATGATATGATGCAAAGTGCAGTGAGCAGAACCGGGGGAACCTTGTGCTCACTAATAGCAACATTGTGGAAAGATCAAATACACGGTCCAAGACAATTCCAAAAGAATCATGATTAAAAAGCTCTGTACATCTAAAGGAAAAATGATGGAGTCTAAATGCAAATTGAACCATACTATTATCACTTTTGGGGGGAGCGGAGTGGGGTATGTGCCTTCTTTCATAACATGACCAATAAGGAAATATGTTTTGCATGATTGCCCATACATCATTTGTATCAAACTGCTTACTATATTGGAGAGGCACAAGGCAGGGAGGGAGAGAATTAGGAACTCAATTTTTAAAAAATATGTTAAAAATTGTCTTTACATGTAATTGAGAAGATAATATAATTAAAATATATTTATATGTAAAAAATAAAATGATTAAAAAAAACAACAGGAAAATGGTATATCCCTGATAGTCTGAATTAGAACCTTTATTACTTTATTACTTATGATAGGATTTGGCCCTGGAAGGAACTTTAGCATCTATCTTGTTATATTTCCCTTCCAGTTAAAGGAACCTTTTGTTCTTCTACCTCCATTTCTTTATATAAGTGATTTTCTGTATCTAGAGACTCCCACATTTCTGCCCTGGAGAATTTTGAACTTCCTTCCCGATTTCATTCCCACGTCACTTCCCACATGCGGCTTTCCTGAAATCCTCATCAGTTGTTATTGAAATATACGTGTCTGTCTATATAGATACATATCAGTATGTATCAGTATACATACATATCATATATGTACATATCAGTATATGCACATGTATTATATCTCTATATATTTGTATGTTTAAATATAGAGACATATTTAAGCATACAAATATATGTATATCCACTATACACACATACACATATAGATAGATGGTTGTAGATAGATATGTGAGGTAAGGCTCAGACCTGTGATTTCACTGGTATAGGGAATTCCCTGAGAGTGATCTACTTCTGTCATTACAGATCAGCCTCCATTTTCCACCTCGTACTTTGAGAGGGTTTCTTGGAAGTACCAAGATGCCGAGAACTCATGACTTGTCTAAGGATTCCATAGTTTATGTATTTCAGAGTAGAACTGAAACCTAGATCCTCCAAACTGGGCTATCCACTGTCCCACTCTGTGCATCCACACACACACACACACACATATGTATGTATGTATGTATGTGTATATATATATATATATATACACACACACCCATATCTATTTATATCTATATAAATGATCCCCTATTAATATCTTATTCCGGTGCCTTATTTTTCCATGAGTATGCTAAATCCCTTTATATTTATTTCTTACAATTTGTCCTCAATCTCTAGAAAAGAAATTTACTTACTGTTTGTTTTTTAGTTATAAAAATACTATTATGAATGTTTTGGATCATATGATTTTGTTGTTGTTGTTGTCACTGACCTCACTGAGATATGGACACTTAGTAGACAAAACATAGAGGGAAAGGATATGAATAATTTAGTAATTCATATAATCCCAAATTGTTTTCTGGAATGGTTGGACCAATTACCACTAGTAGTATACATGCCATATCCCATCTCACATTAACAATTATAATTTTTCCCCTTCGTTGTCAACTTGATGGGTGTAAGGGGATATGTCAAAGATTTCTCTTTTAAATGGTCTGGAGATTTTTTTATTTGCTCATTGATAGCTTGCATTTCTTCTTTTAAAAATTGGCCACATTCCTTGTTTGCTTACTTACTTGGTAAGGCTTTTTAGTCTTATAGATTTGAATCCATTTTCATGTGGATTTTAGATTTCAGAATATTATCAGAGTTAATTAATGCAAATATTTTCCTTATCTATAGAATTTGTTCTTTCTAGCTATATCTATGATGATGGTTTGAGCCATTTTAATTATATATCATGAAAATCACCTATTTTGCCTTTTATAATCTCTTTATCATTTGTTTTATTGTAAATTTGTCCTTTAAGTGGAAGTGTAAAATGCGTGGTCTTCCATTTTCAACCAATTTTTGTTCAAGAGGTTTCCCGACCCTTTTATCTAAATAGCATAAGAAAGATATTAGAATATTGTTCACTGACCATATTATTGTTAAACCAGATGAGACATAATATAGGGAAATATATGCTTTCCAGAGGTGTTCTGCACTATCATGAAGGAGAGCCAACATAAGGATGGACCCCGCCCCCCAGATGCTCCATTTTGTGAACGATGCCCTGTTGGTAATATGGATCCCCGGAAGAGGGCAAAGCCTTCTAGAAGAGATTCATCATTCCTCAAAAAGGATCCACAATTAAAAGGAAAACACTTATGTGGATAAAGAATGATCATTGTTCAGATGATGACAAACAATTAGATAACCTGTGGAGCTCTGTGCCCAGCATTCGGATCTCAGCTTTAAATTGTATTTGGAAGAGCTCGACCCAGAATCAAACTCAAACTTCTATAAACAAAGGACCCTCTTTTGCAGCGGTGATGCTGATGGCTCTAAGATAATGCATTTACAATGGCTGAATATATTTCAAAATAAAAATCAGTCTGAAAGCAATAGAGGGGCACTTTGGAGGTGGGAGCAGGCTCATGACATGGACAGATTCCCCAGAAAAATTGTGATAAAAGATGAAAAAGCAAGAGGGGCCGGTGATGTCGTCGGGGAAAGGGATGGCCAGTGAAGAGCCAGCATCCTTTCCTGGTAAACTTCCAATGACAGAAGAAAATGCAGACTTCAGTTAGACTGACCTTGTGGAAGCCGTGAATAAGTCACACAGCACCGGGAAGCCTGGAGGAGCCTTGATTTACATTCTTGAAGAAAATGTCCACCTCAATGTCATCACAGAACAATTTAAATATTTGAATGACCTTTTACGTTCAGATGACTTATCCACTTGGAATTTATTCTGGTGTATGATGTAAAATGTCAGACGAAACATATTTTCAACCAAAATATATTAAAGCCTTTCGAACAGTTCTCCTGTCCAGCGTTCCTCCCCTGTGAATTTGTCATCTTGAGTGTCCAATAGAATGTCAAGCTAGCGTCCTGGCTTGCTTCCAGGTCACGGGAGCAAAACCACAGAGGCAGATTGGATTTCAGAAGTTATTTTATCAAAACTTTGTTGAAATGGAAACTGAGTCTCAAAGAAGTCAAGGAAATTGTCTGTAGACACAAATTTATTAAGAAGCAAAAGATTCAGACCCAGGCCATGTGGTTCCAAGTTCAGCACAAGTTTTTCCTATCTTAGTCCGTCTCACTGGTTGATTTTTCTATTTTCAAATAGTTCTGTATGCTTTTAATAATAACTGCTTTGTAATTTATAATTTATTTCTCTTAAAATTCTGGACTTTTTATTCTTTCATATAAAATTTTTATTATTTTGTCTAACTCTACAAAATATTTCTTCTTAAAATTTTGATAATGCTGAATTTGATATGGCAATTTGATATAGTGATAAATTCCTAGATTATTATGTCATTTGTCATCTTTATCATTTTAGCACAGCCTTTCCATGGACATTAAGTATATCACTAGTTATTTAGGTCTTCCTTTTTTTAGTTATATAAGACCTGCCTGTATATAAGTAGGTTAATTCTTGATAACTTTTGAATTTTGTAGTTTTATTTGATGGGATTTTTCTATTTTTTCCCTTTGTTTTGTTAGTAATATAAATTCTAAGAATTTTTCCATAATTTTTGGAGGTATCCCAGAACCACTATTTGAACCCAAATCACATGACTAAAATTCTCCTCCTAGCTCAAGGAAACAATGCCTTAGCATGTGTAAATCTATGAGAGATCCAGAAGGGAATATGGAAGCCACTGATATTTTGAAATAATAAATATTCTGCCTGTTGTATTAGATTAGAAGCCTGTTCAGGGCAGGAAACCTGTCCCATGTTTCTTTTGCATCCTGTGTTCACCAAAATGGTTATTTAATTAATAATTAACTGCCTTATAGAAACAGATGTTTGTGGATAAAATTATTCGTAGGCCAAGTCCTGTCTCCAGGGTCTCTGTTTCATATCCTTAAAAAAAAATCCATGTTTATAAAAATATCTTACTTTTATTATTGAAAAAACTAAGGTCAAGAGAAGGGACACCATTGCTCAAGTGCATTCAGCACATTTAGTCATTGACATATTCTTTGATTAAACCTAAGTCCCCAAAACAAGGGATGGAAAGGCCACAAAAAGAGACTTTAGAGTACTAACAGCCTAGTAAGGGAGGTGTGTGTGTGTGTGTGTGTAAGACACACACAGATAATTGAACTTCACAATCTTTCATGACACTTCTAACAGAGATACCTCAAAGTCAAATATCACGAGGCCGAAAGTCCTGCCATTGTTTGTAGCAGAATCCAGAGCAGGCTTCCTGTAAGAGACGGTACTTGGGCTGAGTTTTAAAGAATGGCACTCAGAGATAAAGGCTAGATAGAGAAGCGAAAGAACCTTTCGAGTTTGCTTTTCTTTCTTCAAACTTATCTTTGCTCATTTTTTCTTGCAATTCATTGTAATGAATGGATTTTATTTCAGTCAATTCATTAAGAACTTAATACTTATTACATGCCATATATAACATACCCTATATATGCCCTAAATGATTAATTATTCTTTCAATATAATTATATAAAAATTATGTGTCCTGAAATATATCAAGACAAAAAGAAAACTCCCCTTGTCATTAAGGATCTTTTTTTTTTTTTTTTTTGTTGAGGAAAACAACATGTATGCCCACAAGTAAATGTATATCAACACATATTTGAAACTGCACGAAGACTTTTGAGGCAATCTACCTACCTTCCACATATCTACCTACCTTCCACATATACCTATATATCTACACACACATGAATGCATTTTTGTATTTAGAATATAAAATATAGAAAGATCTTGATACTTCTATCTTCATGTGTATTTGTGCATATATATAATTATATATAATATACGTGTGTATGTGAGAGAGACTCTGAGAGACACCTCTTCTGGGAGAGAGAGGTTACCCATAACTGGGAGACAACGAGGAAGGGGCTCTGGCAGGACCTGCTACTTCAATGAAGCCTGGGCTGGATCCAGAGATTCCGATTGATGGAGATGAGAGAGTCACTCAAGCAAGGAAACAACCTGTGTAAAGATGCACAATTCAGAGCCAGGATGTCGTGTTAGTGAAACACCAGCTTGTCACGTTTGTATGTAGAATGTGTGAGAAGGAATAGTCTCTAATCAATATAAAAAGAGGCCAGAGTGTGTATTGTTCAAACATTTTTCAGTCACATTTGTCTCCTCATAACCCTGTTTGGGGTTTTCTGAGCTAAGATGCCATTTCCTTCTTCAGCTCATTTTTACAGATAAGGAAACTAAGATAAATGGGGTTCAGTGACTTGTTCAGGGACACACAGCTAGTAAGTGTCTGAAGCCGGATTTGAACTTAGGAAGGATGCATCTTCTTGTCCTCAGGCATGGCATTTTATCCACTGTAACCCCCAGATACCTCAACTGGAACCAGAGTGTGAAGGACTTTAAATGCCAAAATGGTTTCCCATTACTCCCAAATGTCAGGAGAGGGAAGGAAGGAACAAGACAGTTCTGTCATGAATCCACCCCCACGGACATACATGCAGAGAGTGACCGTGGTCTCCCAAGTGTCAGGAGAGGGAGGGAAGGAACAGGATGATTCTTTTGTCATTAATCCACCCCACAGACACACGTCCCATCAGAGAGTGACTGTGGTCTCCCAAGTGTCAGGAGAGGGATGGAAGGAACAGGACAGTTCTGTCATGAATCCACCCCCACGGACATACATGCAGAGAGTGACCGTGGTCTCCTAATGTCAGGAGAGGGAGGGAAGGAACAGGATGGTTCTTTTGTCATTAATCCACCCCACAGACACACATCCCATCAGAGAGTGACCGTGGTCTCCTAATGTCAGGAGAGGGAGGGAAGGAACAGGATGGTTCTTTTGTCATTAATCCATCCCACAGACACACGTCCCATCAGAGAGTGACTGTGGTCTCCCAAGTGTCAGGAGAGGGATGGAAGGAACAGGACAGTTCTGTCATGAATCCACCCCCACGGACATACATGCAGAGAGTGACCATGGTCTCCCAAGTGTCAGAGAGGGAGGGAAGGAACAGGACAGTTCTGTCATGAATCCACCCCCACGGACATACATGCAGAGAGTGACCATGGTCTCCCAAGTGTCAGGAGAGGGAGGGAAGGAAGAGGACAGTTCTGTCATGAATCCACCCCCACGGACATACATGCAGAGAGTGACCATGGTCTCCCAAGTGTCAGGAGAGGAGGGAAGGAACAGGACAGTTCTGTCATGAATCCACCCCCACGGAATACATGCAGAGAATGACCATGGTCTCCTAATGTCAGGAGAGGGAGGGAAGGAACAGGATGATTCTTTTGTCATTAATCCACCCCACAGACACACGTCCCATCAGAGAGTGACTGTGGTCTCCCAAGTGTCAGGAGAGGGAGGGAAGGAACAAGACAGTTCTGTCATGAATCCACCCCCACGGACATACATGCAGAGAATGACCATGGTCTCCTAAGTGTCAGAGAGGGAGGGAAGGAAGAGGACAGTTCTGTCATGAATCCACCCCCACGGACATACATGCAGAGAGTGACCATGGTCTCCCAAGTGTCAGGAGAGGGAGGGAAGGAAGAGGACAGTTCTGTCATGAATCCACCCCCACGGACATACATGCAGAGAGTGACCATGGTCTCCCAAGTGTCAGGAGAGGGAGGGAAGGAACAGGACAGTTCTGTCATGAATCCACCCCCACGGAATACATGCAGAGAATGACCATGGTCTCCTAATGTCAGGAGAGGGAGGGAAGGAACAGGATGATTCTTTTGTCATTAATCCACCCCACAGACACACGTCCCATCAGAGAGTGACTGTGGTCTCCCAAGTGTCAGGAGAGGGAGGGAAGGAACAAGACAGTTCTGTCATGAATCCACCCCCACGGACATACATGCAGAGAATGACCATGGTCTCCTAATGTCAGGAGAGGGAGGGAAGGAACAGGATGGTTCTTTTGTCATTAATCCACCCCACAGACACACGTCCCATCAGAGAGTGACTGTGGTCTCCCAAGTGTCAGGAGAGGGAGGGAAGGAACAAGACAGTTCTGTCATGAATCCACCCCCACGGACATACATGCAGAGAGTGACCGTGGTCTCCCAAGTGTCAGGAGAGGGAGGGAAGGAACAGGATGGTTCTTTTGTCATGAATCCCCCCCGGAGCCCAGGGAGCTGGGTCACATTACATGGCACCATTCCTGTAAGGGTTGTACGAACAGCAAAAACCATGTGCTCATGCTCACGAGATAAAGCATGGCCTTCACCAGTGGAAGTGGAATTCTCTGACCTGATTTTTCTCATCTCTATGAGGGGAGACCGGCTGCGGAAAGCAAGAAGGGAGAATGAGAAACTGGAAGCATGATGACAAATATCACCTTACATTTCCAATGTTCAGGAAAGGAAATGATTTTGACTGACAGAGACTCAAACAGAATTAGGTGTTAGAGATAGGAAGCCGCAGAGAAGCCCAGATCCTCAGCGTTACAGCCGGGAAGGCCCTTCGGATGTCAGAGCTCAGAGGGCCCCAAAACAAGGAAGACGGTGTCAGAGATGGAGAGGGCCTTCCAACCACAGAGGACCACAGCGGACTTAAGGGGCCATCTGGTCCATGGGGTTAATGATTCAGATTTTGGGGGTCCACAGATTTGGGAGGGGAAAAACCCCAAGTCTGTTATTTTCATAATTGACAAAATTTTCATTGACCCTGAGGTGAAATTTAGCATTTTCTTCAAGCATGTAAAAAAACATTAATCTGAAAAATGATCAGTAAACTTCAGTGGACTGTGAAAGTGGTCCTTGACCCCCACTTCCTAATCCCCCTCACATGAGAAAATTACGGATCCCTATCTGATCCAGTCCATTTGTTTTATAAAGAAGGAAACTGGGACCCCGAGCTAATAAATGTTCTGGTGTGATCCCGAGCACAAGTCTCAAGTTCTATTCAGAGGCTCTTTTCATTCCGTGTCCTTCCCTGCTCTTAATATCCAAAATATGCAGGGGGTAATGCTTGAATGTCAAATTGATGTTCATTAATTTTAATTTTGTGAAATTTTTCTCCGCTTTGTGTAAATTTTCTCCGAGAACGTTATGATCTGTTCAGGTCTGATAGATTTCTCCTGAATATTTAACCCTGGCTAATTTTTGGGGGGTAATACTTCCTTCCCAGCCTTCAGCACAAATTGTCTAATAACATAGTCATTTAAAAATCTTAATAGAGATTCCTCTGATATGACAACTCTTTTCATTTCTTCCATGTTCCTTCATTATTTTACTCTTTATTCTTTTATTCTTTCTATTAATGGATGTGAACCATCAATTTAAATATAAAATTAGTGATAAAGAAAAGGCAAAATACAGGCTTCTGAAGTGTGTGTGTGTGTGTGTGTGTGTGTGTGTGTGTGTACTCAAAAAATCTGAAGAACAAGTTCTGTGTTCTGGAGCGACCTGTCCGATCTTTCGGGGCTCGATTCAGGGCTGAGGGCCAGCAGAGGGCAGCAAGGACTCAGGATCACAGCCGAGGAGTGACCAAGGGACCAGGGAGGGAAAGGTCCATGCCAGGGATGGCTGGTAGGAAGAGAGCTTAGGACTCATCCAATGCATTTTCCTCTTTACAGATAAGGGCCCCGGGGTGCAAGGCGATGTCGGAGCTGGTCCAGTTGGCCAGCCCAGACTTCTTTCTTTCTCCCATGACGCCGGACATCTTCCTGCCCACTCTTGGGAGGGGGAGAGAGTGATGGAGGCAGTGAGGGGTGGGCATCCACTCCAAGAAGACAGTGCAGTGGTCAGAGCCCGCTGGGATCAAAGGAGCTGGGCTTCAGTTTCCACTCTGCTCTTACAGTTTGGGCGGCGTTGGGCAAATCTTTTAAGCTCCCGGGTCCTCAGTTTCCTTATCTGCAAAGTGAGAAGCTTGCACTAAATTTGGGTTCGGCCCTGTCCCGCTCTGCTGCCCGAGGTTTTCCATATGGGAGACCGAGGGAAAGAGAGATCAGTTGGGTGAGGAATAACATAGTCTGTAATAGGAGAGCAGAATCAGAAGTCACCGTGACCCCGGGGAGAGCAGTCAGGGCCACAGTAACAAGGGGGACGAGGGGCCTCCTAGCGGGGTGTCTGAAGCTGGCTGGTGCAGTTATGGAGGCTGTCTCAGGCTGGGCAAGTCTGGGGTCTGATGGAGGAAAGATTGCTTTGTCATTCAGAGGATCGATGACATCAGGGGGACATGAGTCAGATTTAAGGGAGACACGGCTGCCCGGTCACCCTCCTCCTTTCTCTTCCAGAGTCTGCTCAGGACGGGACGCCTGGGGCGGCCCGGGTGCAGGGGAGGACTTTCGGACACCTGACCAAGTCCAAGCGGCCCGGAGTCTGCTTCGGCCACCTTCACAGGACAAACTGTTCTCGTCCGGCCATTCTGGAAGTCCTGGGGGGAGAGCCTCCCGAGGCACGGACCGATGGAGGCCTCCAGCCTTCAGATGCATCCCCGCCACAGCTTCTCGGAGACGCAGCTGGGGACAAGTGGCCACCAAAGGTGGATGAGCAGCCCTGAAAGGGGCTCGGCCGCCCACCTGCCAGAGGGCCGGTCCGCCTGGCTCCTCCCTACTCCCCAGGTAAGAGTCTGCTTCCTTCAGAGACAAGGTGCCCTAGCTGCCCACCTGAGGGCCTCCCCCTTAGCTCTGAACAAGTTGTGCTGATTTGTGCTGCTGGTGATACTGCCGTATTTTCCCCTGAGCCTTCCCCCCTAACCCCGACCTCACACAAATGGAACTGTCCCTGGTAACCAAGGACCCTGGAGAAGAGAGCCGAGGCTGTAGCTTGGCCCTGTCCAGTAACTGACAGTGGAGGCCCTCATTTCCCACGGCCCTGATGAGAGGCGGCTGCTGGGAGGGTGTCCCTAGTGGCCTGTAAGCCAGGGCTGACAGGGAAGCCCTTCAAGCTCCCTGGGGGCCGCTCAGCCTCCCGAGGAGGCCCAGGGCCTCTTAGCTGAGTGTCCAAAGTAAGATGGGCTTGGGTCTTTCATTGCGCCCGGAGGCCTAGCACTATCTGGGGGAGCCTGACCAGGGTCAGAGCACTCTGGGCTGGGGATCGGACTGCGCCTTTTAATTAGACGGAGACGCAACAATCACTTCGTTTGCTAATTCTCCATTTCACGCCTTTGGAAATGCTGCGCGTGTATCTGTGCAGTCTGCACTTAAGGGGGTTTGTATTTTGTAATTAAAATTATTTGGGGGATTTGTGTTTATTAGCAGAGTTCAGCCAGAGTAGCAAATGGATAATTCTTTCCCAGAGATCCCCGGGGTTGCAGCCCCCTCACTCAGGCAGGATCTCCCCCTCTTTCCCCCACTTCTTTGAATTGAGCGTAGTCTGGGGAGGGGGAAAGGAAAGGGGGAGAAAGCTCCAGGTGCCGCCCCTAGCAGGATTAGGGACCCACAAGGGGGGTCACCTGCTTTCCTCTGAGAGAGAAGGAAGCATCACTGCGGGGAGGGTCTCGGTCTCAGAGCAAGGCCAGGGAACTGAGGGCCTAGGGCTGCTTCCTCAGAGCTTCTCCTTGGAGTCACTCGCCCTGGGCTCCTTATTCTTCCCTGAAGTGGAGATGAGAAAGGTTCTTGAAAACCATACTTTCTCCCTCCCTCTCTTACTTTCCCCTTCTCTTCCTCTTTGCTTCTGTCTCCCCTTTCCTTTTCCTTTTTTCTCTCTCTTTGTCTCCCTCTGTCTCTCTGCCTTTGTATCTCTCTCTATCTCCCTTTCTCTCTCGCTTTCTCTGTCTCTTTCTGTTTCTCTCTGTCTCTGTTTCTGTCTCTCTGTCCCTCTCTTTCCCTCTCTCTCTCTCATTCTTTCTGAATCTTACATCAAACACCCGGCTTGCATTCTGGGAAAGCCAGTCATTACGCTGTTCACCGGCTTCTCCTTAAGCTTCAGAGAATGAAAGGGAGTCGGATTTGGGAAGCAGAGGCCCCGGTACAGTCGCCGCCCACACAGGGGTTTCCCTGCACCCAGTCTCTGCTTGGCCCCTCTGGGGGCTGAGGAGGGAGGCCGGCCATCTCCTTTTGCACTGGCTCTGTGGGGAAGGTCTCCCTAGGGCCCAGTGGCCCTCTGCCTCCATCATTGATCGTATCCTGGTTCCCGTCTCCTTCCTGAGGTTCCTGGCTGTTGGATGTCCCTCTCATGGTGCTTCCCTGCCTTTGTTTCTCCAGTCCTTGGCCCGGGGCCCTCCCCCATGGCCTCTCCTCTTCCTCTCGGGCCCAGCTTACTTTGTCCTGGGTTTTGCTTAGCCCAATGTTCCGGACTCCTGCCCATGGGTGCTGTATTCTCTGAGACTCGACTGTGACTCACTTATGACAACTAAGGTTGTTCGGCTGTTGGTCTGTGCCGCCATACCTGTGTGGTGAGGGGCAGAGGGCATGGCCACGGGCCGGGTGCTCCCCACGGGCCGGGTGCTCCCCACGGGCTGGGTGCTGTGCTGGGACACGGACAAGACGGGCCCTGTCTCCAAGAAGCTGGCAGTCTCTTGGCTTTTGGTTTAGTTGTTTAAGAAACTACTGTTTTGGTAATTTAGGAAAGGATGGCCTGGTTCTTTGGGAAGTCCATAATGGTGGTAGGAAGTGGGCTCCAGTCACACTTTCATAAAGCACAGAAGAAGCCCGGAGTGAGGGAGAGGGGAATGAGGAGGGAAGGCAGGTCGTGAGGAGAAAAAGATGGGATGAGGAGAGACAGAGTGTCCCCGAGATGTCCCAGAGGTGTCCCCGAGGTGACCATGGCTGAGACTTGGAAGCCCTCAGCAGCGTGTACCCTCTGGAGGGACGAGAGCTCAGGGACAGGGCTTGGGGTCGCCTTTCCACAGAGTTTTTCTGAAAACCGACTAATTCCTCCCTGTGCCTCCTTGGGTTTAGCTCCTTAATATGTCCCAATCCCCTCAGAGTGATCAGTAAGTGGCCGAGCCGTCCTCTCTATTTCTCTTTCTGATGTTTTTCTGGTCTGGAATTTGTCTGGAACTCACACATCAGGGACCCAGAACCCAGAAAACAGTAGCTAGACGGCTTCTGCGGCTCCAGCACATATTGTCGACCGTGATGGCATCTGTACATTACGCTCCTCTGAGCTTGGGACAGTTTATACACGGCCTCCAGCTTCGCCTTTGCCATCTCATTTCCTCGCTATGGCCCTTTTATCCTGGCAGCGTCTAACTTAGCGACTCTATTGCCTAGAAGGGGGGGGTTGGCAGTCAGGGAGACCATTTAAGAGGCTATATTGGCGTGAAAGCCCCCCGGAGTGGTCGGCACAGACTCAGGCTCGGGATTATTGGCTGGTTAATGGAAATCAGGAATCTGTTTGGGGGGGGCTTTGGGAGTGAGGTGATGTCTGAGGCCCGAGGCCCGATCTTGAGTCAGCAGGGTGCACGGGTGGGAACTTGGGGAAAAGCAATAGGAAATCATCAGGAACTCAGAAGCTAATGTTTCCAAAAAATATTGAAAAAAAAAATCAGGTGCGGCAGTGAGTGAGTCAGAAGACAGAACTTCAGGAGGCAAGAGGACAAAATGAATGGAAGGGTGAACACGGTGGGTGGCCACAAGTCTGGACAAATTATCTGGAATTAAGACAAACAACGAGAGAGCGTGCTGTAAATGGACAGATCACTGCAATGGTCACAAGTCCAGGATCCTGCTTCAAACTCTGCTATTCACTGCGTATGAGGCATGAGATAAACGACTTAATTTCATCCTCATCTATGAATTGGACATATTATTTGAAACAACATCCTTACAAAGTAATTGTGACAAAATAGGAAAAGTATTTTAAGGGGACAGCATCATTATTTTTTAATTATAAATTTTTATTTTCAAAATATATACATGGATAATTTTGAACATTCACTCCTTCCAAATCCTGTGTTCAAATTTCTTCCCTCCCTTCCCTCCACTCCTCCCCTCCGCAAGTGATCCAATATATGTTAAACATGTGCAGTTCCTCTATACGTATTTCTACAATTATCATGCTACACAGGATAAAGCAGATAAAAAGGAAAATAAAACAAGAAAGAAAACAAAATGCAAGTGAACAACAACAACAAAAAGAGTGAGAATGCCATGTTGTGAACCACGCTCACTTCCCACAGTCTCTCTGGGTGTATCAAAACTGGCCTGAATCATCTCATTGTCGAAGAGCCACGTCCATCAGAATGGATCATGGCATATTCTCCCTGTTGCTGTGCACAATGTTCTCTTGGTTCTACTCACTTCGCTCAGAATAATTTCATGTAGGTCTTTCCAGTCCTCTCCGAAATCAGATTGTTCATTACTTCTTATGGAATAATATTCCACAACATTCATGTTCCGTAACTTATTCAGTCATTCTCCAATTGATGGGCATCCACCCAGTTTCCAGTTTCTAGACACTGCGAACATTTGTGCACCCGTGGGTCCCTTTCCCTCCTTTAAGATCTTTTTGGGATAAAAACCCAGAAGGAACACTGGACAGCATCATTATTAATCACCATCATCATCATCATCTATCTCTAGGTACCAAAGGACAGACCAATTTGGAGAGGAGTATTCAGAACACTGGGACCAGCAGTTCCTTGATAAGTGGGGAGACCCTCTGGGGGAGGAGTGCATGTGTCATAGTTGGGGGAGGGTCTAATTCCTAAGAGGTCCAGGTAGGACTGAGCAGGTGTGAGCCCCTGATGGCTGCAGAAGGACCGTGTGCAGAGGAGAAAGTGAATGACAATAAACTCTCCTGGCAGCCCCAGACTTTGGGAGCAGACAAACTTCCTCCCCAGCACTGCAGAGTAGAATGCCCTGCCTGGGAGAATCAGATCACCGGGCCGGAGGCCGGAACAATTGCTGGCCGAGCAGCTCCTCCAAGGCATTCCTTTTTGGTTATGCATCCGCTTCCATGGCCTCTGAGACTCCTCCGACTTCAAAGCTCCGTGTTTCTGTGGGCTGCCCATGGGAGAAGGGAGAAAAGTGAGCGTCCTCCTGACCGAGTGACTTGTCCAGGATCACATAGCTAGTCAGCAAATGTCAGAGATGAGAGCAACCCGTCGGGGACTCTTTCCACCTCCACTAAGATGAGTGCAACGAATAACGGACCCATCTTAGGCTCCCGGTGACCTTGGCCGGCAGGCAGTGAGACGGATCTCATTGATTAGCAGAGCCTTCGTCAGTGGAGCTTGTCATCAGTGGCAAGTGAAGAAGAGACTTTGTGCTGAGGGAACGGCAACAGAGCATCTGGGAGTTCAAAAATATATGTAAATTTTATAATTAGTTTTAGAATAATTCTGAGCTCAACCGTGGTTTATTTTTTTCATAATTCTCTAAGTACCAACATTGTTATAGTCAGGCTGTGTCATTACTGGCACAATTAAGTTTAAAAAACAGAATTTTAGGGAGGAGAGACTAATTATCACAGCGTTTCTTCATTCTCAGGCTCCAAAAATCATACCCAAGTGAATTTAATGGTCCTTTCATTTGCCACTTAAAGTGCTGATTTTTGTCACTTTGAGAGAAGTTCTGGACTAACAGGTAGAACTGGTTTCACTTTGACTAGCACATTGTTTCATCCCTTATATTGTTCCCTCTTCCCTACAGCCAAGAAAGAAAAATTTACCTGGCAGCTCTAGCTAGTGAAAGAATAACGGTGCTTTCTTTCCCCAAATCTGCCTAAAATGACAATTTCCTGCTTCTCTTTTGCTCTAATGCTTCTCATTTATAACATAGGATGTTTGCACGAGACCACTTAAAAGACTGTTAAAGCTGCAAAGTTCTGGGGATCTCATATATTTTTGGCTTTTTTTGGTATCCCCAGTCCTTAGGACAATTAATAAGAGTTTGAAAAAAATACGTGTTGTCGTTTGGCCATTTCAGTAGCATCCTACTCACGATCCCATTTTGGGGTTTTCTTGACAAAGATATTGGAGTGATTTACCATCTTCTGCAGCTCATTTTACCGATGAGGAAACTGAGGAAACAAGGTTAAGTGATTTATCTGGGATCACTCAACTGCTATTGTTTATTGACAGGTGACTAATGCAACTCATTTTCCAGATGAGGATATAAAAACCTAGAGAGGAGAATTGCCTCAGCTCAGATGTGGCTTGTGATTGGATGGAGGTAAAGTTGGAAGCTGATCGAGGAAGGAGGCTTCCAAGACATGATCTGAGTTCTGTGAAGGTCCTACTAGCTCTAAGAGTTTATAGCTGCTTAGAGTTAAGCTATGAGAAACTTGAAGGCCACAGTGTATTTGAAAGGCTTTATAAACTTATATGCTAATATAAAATTAGTCATAATTACATTCAGTGCTATTTTTTCCTCCCTTTCTCCTCCTCTTCATATTCATGCATTAATTTTATTTTCTATGAAATTAAATGAATAAAATAAATAACTTAGGGTTACCTCTTCATGCTGCATTTCTGGTATTTCTGTATTCAATTGTTCTAGCTTGCTTATTTAAAATTTCTTTTATTAAAGCTTTTTATTTTTAAAACATATCCTATATAATTTTCAACATTCACCCTTGCAAAACCTTGTGTTCCATATTTTTTTCCCTCCTTTCCCACCCCCTTCCCTAGATGGCAAGTAATACAATATTTGTTACACATGTGTAATTCTTCTATACATATTTCCACAATTATTGTGTTTCACAAGAAAAATCAAATCAAAAAGGAAAAAAGTGACAAAGAAAACAAAATGCAAGCAAACAACAACAAAAATGAAAATACTGTGTTGTGATCCACACTCATTTCCGCAGTCCTCTCCCTGACATCTACAGATAGCTCTCTTCATCACAAGATCATTGGAACTGGTCTGAATCATTGTTGAAGAGAGCTGCAGCCATCAGAGTTGATCATCGTATATCGTATTGTACATTGTTGCCATGTACAATCATCTTCTGCTCATTTCACTCAGCATCAGTTCCTGTCAGTCTCTCCAGGCCTCTCTGAAATCATCCTGCTGGTCATTTCTTACAGAACAATAATATTCCATGACATTCACATCCCATCACTTATTCAGCCATTCCTCAGTTGACGGGCATCCACTCAGTTTCTAGTTTCTAGCCATTACAAAGAGGCTGCCTCAAACATTTTTGCACATGTGGGTCCCTTTCCCCCCTTTAAGATCTCTTTGGGATATAAGCCCAATAGAAACAATGCTGGGTCAAAGGGTGTGCACAGTTTGATAGCCCTTTGGGCAGAGTTCCAAGTTTTAGGTTGCTTATTTCCCAAATCATTTGGTTTGATTAATTTTTTTTTAGTTCAATTTCTGAGAAAACAAGTAAGTTAATGAAACAATTCCAATAAAAATTTGCACGACATAACCAAGTGTAAGAAATTGCACAGGAACTGCATATTATTAGGTGTAATTCCTTTATATCTTCCATACGTGGAAGTAATTGTTCAGTGATTAACAGGCACAAAGGGGAGGACAAAAGCACAAAGCTGTTCTTCTAGATGTTTTTAGGCATTTTCTCCTCCTGGGGATTTCTTAGCAAAGAGCCCAAGCCTTAAAACCTGATCTTATTAAAATTTCTACTTAGCCTTTGATTTCCATATGTTTTTAACTAAAATGAATCTTTTGTAGGAAGATGCAAAAACAGTTTAAAAACTTTAATTCCCTTATAGTGCGTAATCTTATTAATTTTAAATAAAGATGAGGAAAGAGTCTGCCCTAAATTACTGACAAGACAAAATGGTAGTTTCCATTAGAAAAAAAGTTCCTTTGTCCCTTTTGGTTCTGTCTATATCGCAAGTTAAGATATCTGAGTATCCAGAAATACAGATAGGCGTTCTAGTCGGCCTGCCTTGTGCCAATGTTGAATATCATCAGAAGAGCTAATTAGTCATGAAAAACTGTGAGATTTTAGACAGGTCACTTCTCTAAGCCTGAGTTTCCTCACCTGTAAAATGAGGAAATCGGTCTATTTGGGCTCTTTTAGCTCTGATGTTCCTCATTGTAAAGGGCAGGAACTTTGGAGAAATATACTTAAGGCTAAATATGATTGATTTAAACAAGCTGTTAACTCAGTGGAATTGATAAGGCAATGGTTATCTAGGTTAGCATGTGCTTTGTTCTCTAGTTCAGTATGGTTGATTTAATCTTGCAACAAATAATGGTTCCCTGGTGATAGAATGATTGGTTTATACTCGGCATACTGTAACAATGTAATTATAATAGAGCATATAAACTGGGGACAAACTCAGCCAGAGACAGACTTCAAGACAGAGACCGTCCTGATGGCTCTCCTGCCTTCATCACTTCTCCACTAAAGACCAAGGGCTTGGGGCTGGTCCTGAGATCCTCTAGAGAGCCAGTCTGGACAGTATATTTTAATCACCCTGGTGTGAGGGCTCTAGAAAGCAATGGTACATTTTGTCACCCCAACTTGGGGGCTCTAGAAAGCAGGACATTGCATTTGGATGTGCAGATTGCTGACTGGCTGATTGGCGGAGACTGCTGATGCAGACTGGGAGACTGAAGGAGATAATAAAGAATTTGGATTTTATCTCTGGCTATTCTCATGGTGATTACTCTGCTGAATCCTCCAGAAAGCTAACCAGAACATTACACCCCAGCTACAATAATTTTTTTTTACTTTACTTGGATTTTAGTTTTCCCATCTACAAATTTCCTGTTTTAATAGTTTACCAATTTCTTCATCTTCCTCCTCTTCCTCCTCACCATTGTCATCATCAGCATCCTCATCATCATTCTCATAATCCTCACTTTTCGTATTATTGCCTCCTCGGAATCTTGCCCTCTTTGAATTATTCCAAACTCTCAATGAGCAGACCACTATCTCATTAATTCCCTCTGTATCCGTCAAAGGGCGATGTGATGTAAAGGAAGGGTTTCCTTTTAACATGCCCTACCGAGTCCTTCCTAAACAGCAAGCTAACTCCAGAGGTGATGATTTCAAATGGTGTCCATTTTTCGTACTTGCTTCCTGCTGATCGATAGCCCTATCCAAGCCCCTCTCTGCCCACCCTGAATACAATTTAGCTAATGAGAAAGGAGGCAGGACTTTGGTTTGAATTCCTGGATCTTGTGTGGAAAGGGAGGCTTCTCTGCGTGCTGTTTCCTGCTGGGAAAGTGACTGTTCCCGTGTTGAAAGAATAGTATTCTGAATTTACTATTAACTGGAATGGCTTAAGTTCAAAATTTGCCAAGTATGGAAGGGTCGTTGAATTAGTAAGTTAGGGAGTTGGTGCTTTTAACCCCTGACATGCTGGCAACTTGTGTGATATCTGGGCACCCTTTTTCTGAGCCTGGTAGTCCAATGCTTCACCCCAAAGGAAGCTACCTGGGGACTTTATGAAAAAGAGTCAAGACTTCCAAGTGTTGTCTTGGCTGCCCTTGCCACACATGTATCCCACATGTACCCTACACCTGCCCCACTGCCACTGTACCCTCACGTTTGAGCCCACCCTTCAGATAGACACTGGCTACTTGTATGAGTGAGCCCCACGTTAACAGGAAAAGGAGATATTTGTTAACTGTTACTCTTGCTGAACCATCTGAATAAATGCTTTTGTTGAGAGGTAAGGAAGTCTACTGGTACATTGATGGGAGCTGATGAGCTACAGTGCTAAGAAAAGCCATTCCCAAGGTTATCTCTCGAACTAAGGTAGCAGCTGTTCTCCGGGGAGCCAACCTGTGAGAATGAATGTAAATTGGGAGTAAAGGAGCTGGCAGCATGAAGTGTTCTTATTGTTCATCCTTCAACGTGACTGTTCCGTTAGAAACGCATCCGATTTGTACTTGTGTATGCGGGCTGCACTTAGAATATACATGTAGATACTTATCTTTCTAGACACGTGTCTTTATTTACAGATGCTTGACATGTATACATTTGTATAAACATCCAGATACAAATACACAAGGAACAGGTAGAAACACACACATGAACACACAGACACATACCCACATGCAGAGGCAAACCATTGGATTCAGAACCAAATAGGAGGAATATATTGGATATGTTAATTTGGCAAATTTTGTATCACCTTCAATGATCTTTTTTAAAATCACTATCCCTTTCCCAATATACCCATTAAAATTGATCCTCTATCAGTTTATCGATTTGTGAAGCGCCTACTATGTGTTAGGTTTGAACTAGCTGCCAGGGCTGAAGCAGCAACAAATAAAACCTTGCCCACTTTCAACGAGCTCACATGGCTCCAACTTTTAGAATCTCATGTTCTCCCAGACAATCCACCCCCCACTGATCACATGGTCTACTCGTGCTCAGCCTTGTCTGATCAGCCAGACCCACCCTGTACATCAGGATGTCATTTTGGTTCTCTTCAAGTGCAGCAGCAATTCCCATTTATACTCTGCCATTTTGTTCAATGCACTATCTAGCCATACTTTTATTCAAATCATTGATAAAAACTTCATCAACATAGGACTACAGGACCAAGACCTTCTGGACAGCTGGCATCCACAATTTTATTATTATTATTTTTGTTGTTATTATTATTTGTTGGTTATGTTGCCGAAGCAGTTCTGAATATACCTAATGTCGTCTAGCTTGAAAATTTTTATTTTGTTCAAAAACCTTTCAGAGATTTTTACTAGAAATCTAAGCATATCACAGTGAAACCCAGCTACCTATGAAAAGAAATAACAGGAAATGCCTTTGGTTTGGGACAGCTAGTTCCCTTTGAAATTGTGTTGGCTGTTATGGCCACTTCCCTTTCTAAATTCTACTGACTGATCATTTTAATCATCTGTTCTAGAATTTTTTCAGGGAGGCAAATCAAGTTCCTAGGTTCAAAGTTTTCCCTTTTTTCCTTTAAAATACCTCTTGGAGTTTTCTTTTCTTAAGATCAATTTCTCTCTCTGAATCTACCTGATCTTTTATTCTTTGTTCTTTCCTTTTCCAGTTCCTTTCTGCTTCCCTGAATGTATTCCTTCAGAAACCTTCTGGTAGATTCAACCTTCTTTTGACTGGCTTAAGTGAATTTGAAGGGGGCACATCCTCCCTCATCTTTGTTTTATTTTATGCTGCTTATACATTTCAGTTATGTGAGATAAGCTTTTCCAACTCTCCTCCCACTTTCTTCCCCACTGCATTCCTTTTTCTTTTCCTTTCTTTTGTTAATATCATCAAAGCATAATAAAACCACTCCCAGACCTTCTGTCTTTTTCTTACCCTTCTATGATGGAAATGACCCCAAGCTTCTAAAAGAACAATTCTATTTTTATTAGAACATATACACTTCCCTCATATTTGCCTTTTTATGTTTCTCTTAACACTTGTATTTGTATTTTAAAGTTTACTCTCAACGCTATTCTTTTCATGAAGAATACTTGCAATTTCTCTATTTCATTAAAATATTTTGTTCCTCCTCTGCCCCCTTTTAGGATTATACCTGTGTTTTTTGGATAAGTTATACTTGGTTATAAAGCCATATTTTTTTTTTTTTTTTGCTTTTTGCAATATCATTTTCTAGGCTCTTTCTTCTTTAATAGTTAGTTGTAGTTAATAAGTCTTATGAAAGTTTGACTCATTATTTGAACTTGAAATCTTTCTTTCTGCCTTCTTACAGTGTTATTTCTTGGACTAAAAGCTCTGGACTCTGGCTATGATTTTTCTTTTTGAGTTTTCTTTCAGGATATAGGCAATACTGTGGGAAAGGAGAAAAAGAAAAGAAAGCCCTTGTAATATTATAATTAAGAAAAACAAATTCCTGCGTTGGTCACATTCAAAAATATAGGTATCACTTTGTACTTGAATCCATCACCTTGATCAAAGCTTAACCTAGCTATTCTTAAATTCTCCCTCCTTGATCTTTTTTCTGAGTAGGCTTTAAATATGAGCTATTTTACACCCTCTTTCCACTTTTTTGGATTTTATTTTATATTATTTCTTGTTTTCTCATGGAGTCATTACCTTTCATTTGGTTCATTCTAATTTTCATGAATTCTATCATTTGGGAAAAGTTTTTATTGCTTTAATACTAAGCTGTTATTTTTTCAAGACTTTTATCCAATGCTCTTCATTTCTTCTTTTTTTAAAATTAAATTCTATAATAGCTTTATTTTATTTTATTACAACTCTTAAGAAATCTTCATTTCTCACAGGAATTCTAGTTGACCTTGTGGACAATATTTTCAAGGTTGTTTTTCTTTGAGGCTTTGCTTATAGATGTTTCGGATATTCTCCTATTCTGATTTTTTTTTTTTAGGGCATCCCTAGTAACAATACCCTTTTCTCTTTTTTTTTAATAATAGTTTTTTTTCATCATGGGGATCTTTGTATTTACTCAGTCTTCCAGCTTTATTTCCTAGTTGGAATTTTAGATTGAGACTAGGTTTTGCTTGCTTCTGGAGGGAATGGCAAAGCCTTGTTTGGTTCTGCTGTGTTTTCTCTGGGTATTGAACTAGAAGATTAGAATCATGGTTCTTCTTTTCTGTAATCTCACCATCTCCCATGGTGCAGCTCTCTATCTAGCCATAGTATCCCTCCTGTGTTCCAGTTCACATTAACAATTGTCTGGTGGGCATTTCAATTTTGATCTCTTAGGCATCTCCTATTTAACATTTCCAAAACAGAATTCATCTTCCCTTCTAAAACTCTTTTCTTGATTTCCTATTTCTGGTAATCTTACTTCTCTCCTAGTCAGTCATGCAGGTTCGTACTCCCAGCAGATATTTGAATGTTCCCTGTCCCTCACTCCCGATATTCATTCATTTGCTAAATCTTGTGGATTCCACTTCTGCGACCTCTCCAGCATTTTCCCCCTCTCTTTACTCACGTGACCTTCAGCCTATTTCAGGCCCACATCACCTCTAGCCTGGACTGTGACAGAAGGCCCCACTTGGTCTTCCCATTTCAATCTCCTTCCTTCTTAGTGATGTTCCTAAAGTCCAGTGGCTTTTCATTGCTTCATGAATAAACTTACAGACTCTACTGTTCAGCATTTAAAGTCGTTCCCTCCTGGCCCCAACCTTCCTTTTCACCTTACTTGACAGTTCCTTTGTGCACCCATAGTCCTGCCATAACGTTCATCTTGCTGCCCCTCATTCATATCCATCTGTATCCCATCTCTGCATTTTCACAATGTCACACACATTTGCCGCTCCCTGCATTTGCCTTTATCGCTTTGAATCTGAAGGCACTTAGTTTTTTCCCCAAAGCTTAGCCCGCATGCCATTTTCTATGTGATGCTGTAGTTGATTCCCCAGCTGCTACTGAGCGCCCTCCAAAATTAGCCTGTGTTTATTTTGCACCTATTTATGCTATAGGAAGGGAAAGAAGGAAAGAATAAACACTTATTACATGCCTGCTATGTGCTAAGTGCTAGCCTAATAACTTTACAAATATTATCTTATTAGAGCCTCACAATAACCTGGAAAGTAGGGACTCTGTGGTACAACTGAGAAAACTGAGGCAAACAGAGGTTATGTGACACGGGAACGATGAGGCAGTGAGGGCTGGAGGCAGGATCCCACCTCCCTGGGAGAATTGGAGCTCCTTGAGCTCAGAGGACCTTTCTTTTGTCTTCCAGCTCTGGGGAAAGAAGCTGGCACACGGGAGGTTCTTACTAAATGCTGTTGATTGATCTCACGTTTATGACAAAGACGATGAGAATTTGAAATTCCACACGCACTAGTTTAGTCATAGCCAACGTTTCCAGGGAGTCTGCATTCTATTAATGGAGCCACATTTGTGCATCAGCGTTTGCTTGGAAATTTTTCTTCTGCTGTTCTTCTCAAGGCCAGGAGATAGACTTCACAATGGAAAACTAGATTAAGAAAACTGAGGGCCAGAAAAGAGGCTTTTAAGTAGTTTGGAAGTCATCACAATTAGTGATTACAAAGAAGCTCTGTCCCCGAAGAGGGAGAAGGTTGAAAGACACGGTGGCGATTTCGTGATGTCCCTTTCAAGGTTACTGCCCCTCCTCGTGACTTAGGTTTGGGACGCAGTAACCTCTCAGATTCTTCTTTATCATTTTGGTCCAGACGAAGGGGACTGTGAATTTTTGGAGGCTTTTTCCATTTCTTCACAGTAAACTAAGCCTGTGATTGGCATTTGGTCTGGGTGGGGTTTTTCACTCTGCTAATCTGGATATAACAGAAGTTTCCAGTCCCAGACGTACACTTTGGCCCGGTGGGCCTGGCTGCAGGAACACGTTGGATTCACCACAGCAGGAACAAGTTTTAGTTCAGAGATGAAAAGGTTGGCTGTGACCTCCTTTAGCTTCTCAGGGCATAAACATACTGTCTCGTGAACATTGGGCCACCCACAGACATTTACACATACCCACACACCCACAACTGCATCTGCAGGCAGACGCACAGATACAGCAGCACGAACCCCGACATGGAAGCAGGCGTGTGGACACCAAAACACCTAGCCATGGATACAGGGATTGATCTCATCAGCAGTCAATTTTGCCATCAATTGATGTATCAATATGCACAGATACATAGCCTATGGATGCACAGATACAGCAGCACGAACCCAGACATGGAAGAAGGCGTGTGGACACCAAAATGCCTAGCCACAGATACAGGGATTGATCTCACTAGCAGTCAATCTCATCATCAATCAGTCTATCAATATGCACAGATACATAGCCTACGGACGCACAGATACAGCAGCACAAACCCAGACATGGAAGAAGGTGCATGGACACCAAAACGCCTAGCCACAGATACAGGGATTGATCTCACTAGCAGTCAATCTCATCATCAATCAGTCTATCAATATGCACAGATACATAGCCTACGGACGCACAGATACAGCAGCACGAACCCAGACATGGAAGAAGGCGTGTGGACACCAAAACGCCTAGCCACGGATACAGGGATTGATCTCACCAGCAGTCAATTTTGCCATCAATTGATGTATCAATATGCACAGATACATAGCCTATGGATGCACAGATACAGCAGCACAAACCCAGACATGGAAGAAGGCGTGTGAACACCAAAACGCCTAGCCACGGATACAGGGATTGATCTCGCCAGCAGTCAATCTCGCCATCAATCAGTCTATCAATATGCACAGATACATAGCCTACGGATGCACAGATACAGCAGCACAAACCCAGACATGGAAGAAGGCACGTGGACACCAAAACACGTAAACACAGATACAGTGATCGATCTTGCCATCAGTCGATGTCGCCATCAGTCGATGTCGCCATCAATTCATCTATCTAGCAATCTGCACAGAAATATAGCCTGAAGATGCACAAATATCCCCACCCACACAAGCACAGACACACACATGGGCACACATTTCTTGTTTTTGCTGTCTGCGCTAAAACAGTCGTACAATTCTGCAGTTTGCACATAAAATGGTTTTCCGAAGACCTCCCTAATTCCTCTTTGGATCAGCCAAGCCTTTGTAATTGTCCATCTGTTGGATTCTTCTAACTATCTGCTTAGTAATGCTATCTCTGCAGTCTCGTTTCAGATTACTCTCCTAGAGCATAGGTGTCTGCTTGTTATTCATCTTCTCAATAAACCTCAGTGGCTTCCTATTGCCTCTAAGAGCAAATATAAATCTCTCAGTTTGTCGGTTCAAGTCCTTTCTTAGTTGCCCCCACTTTTCTTTCCAGCCTTCTTATATAATGTTCTTCTTCATGCTCCCTGTGGCCCAGCTGAATGGAATTTCTTACTGTTCTTCACACCCAAAACTTCATTCTTCAGCTCTCGGCCTTTGGACGACCTGTCCCTCACCTCTGGAACGTATCCCCCACCCCCTCATGGGGTCCTCCTGGAGTCCCTAACTTCCTTCCAAACTCAGCTTAAGCACCATCTCCCAATCTCCCTGTTGTCAAGGTTCTACCTCGGGAAATTACCTTTAATCTTCTTTGTGTACTATTTTGCATTTTTATATGTATAAATTTCTATTTATGTTATTCCTCTACCCTAAAGGAAATGTAAGCTTCTTAAAAATATTATTTCTTACTCCTTTTCTCCCTCCCTCCCTTTCCTCTCCCTCTGTTCCTCCCTTCCCTCCCTTTTTTTCTTTTTTCCCTCTCTTTCTTCCCTTCCCTCCTTCTTTTACTCCATCCCTTTCCTCCCCTCCTTTCCCTCCTTTCTCTGCCTTCCCTTCCCTCTTTTCCTTCCCTTTCTCCCTTCCCCCCTTCCCTGCCTCCCCCTTCGCTTCTTTCCCCTTCCCTTCCTTTCCTCCCTCCCCTTCCTTCCTTCTCTCCTTTTTTTCCCTTCCCTCCCTTCCCTGCTTTCATTCCTTTCCTTCCTTCCCTCCGTAGGCACAGGCAGGACTTATTAAATGCTTGATTAATGAATGAATGAATCTTTAGTTTGTTGGATTGGATGTGCATCATGGACCATTGCCTGTAAAATGATTCCACAAAACAATATTCCCTGTAGAATTTAATGTAAAAATAACATCTCCCAAACTAAATAATGTGTGAGCCACTTTAATTTTCAATATAGATTTTAGGGAAAGAATAATGGACTTGATTTCAAAAGAGCTGTCCTATCACAGCAATTTTGAGACAATCATGACCTCTCAGAGCCTCAGTTTCTTCATCTGTAAAGCCAAGATCATTCTGTCCAAGGTCTCAGGTCTGTTGTGAGACTCAAATGAGATAATGAATGTCAAGGACTTTGTAATCAGAAAGTGGCCTATAAATGTGACTTATTACTATGTACTATCATATTTAATATTATTTGACATAAACCATTTCCACTGGGTTTGAAGTTGCATGAGAATTCCCATGATAAAAACATCATTTATTTTATGCTAACTTGGCCTTAAATCAAAAGCTTTCCTGAAAAAGTTTAGTCTATAAATAGCCTCTTTTTTAACCATCTGTGGGAAATTCATACATTTTATTAATAGATGGTGTTTATGGTATCTGAAAGTGATTATTTCCCAGCAGGTTGTTGGAAAGAAAAGCCCATTTGTGAGTGACCTTCTGGTTGGTATCGAGAATGAATTTTTCCCCGGTTTAATGGGGAAAAAACTTGGTGCGATTTGGAAAGTGGCCTGGTGTGAAGCTCTTAGGATTTTACTACTGTGTTTCATTATCAGAGAATTAATATTTCTACGATGAAGATGGGAAAAAGTGTACAATCAATCAGTCGTTTATTGCCCACTATGTCTGAGACATAATGCTAAGCTCTGGGAAAGCAGAGATAAACCAGAATCGGTCTCTCCCCTCAATTTGGGCTTATTTTTGGAGGAAACAAGATATTCTAGGGGGTAGAGATGAAGAGAGAGAGCATCCTAAGCAGGACAGAGAAGGCAAAGGCAGAGACATGAAAGATGGTATTGTATTTTTGAGGAGCAGTAAAGAGATCATTTTTTTTTTTTTTTGCCGGATCATGGAGTGGAGGAAATGATGTCATATACAATAAAGATGGAAGAAAAAATTGGGCATAAGTTGGGAAAAACTTTGAATGCTGATTAGGAGAATTTGTAGGGATCAAGTGAAAGTTTATAGAGTAGGGGAGGGACATAGTCAGATTTGTACTTTAGGGAGATCATTTTGACAGCTCAAAAGTTCAAAATATATATATGTTGTGTGTGTGTGTGTGTGTGTATGTGTGTGTGTGTGTGTGTATGTATATATATTCTAAGGAAAAAAGGTCACACTTTAAAAAAAAAAAATAGAAGAAAATCAGATCAGATACCTGTTCCAACAATGGATAGTGGGGTTATTCTTAGTCAAGCAAGAGAGAGAAGAAATAATAAATTTAAAAGGCCATTTCGCCCATCTCAATTTTAAAAGAGTTTTTATTGAAATAAACTCAATGAATATGAAGTAAGAAGCAAAACAGAATGGGAAAACATTTTTATTAACAATCTTGAAAAATGTTAATATCTAAAATACAGGGCATTAGTACTCAATAGCAGCTGGCTTGGAGATAGAGGGGGAATAGAATAAAGCTTGGCTGGGGTGTTACTTGAAATAGGATCTCATCCGTCCATGATCTTTACCAAGAAAGTCCTACATTGGGTCAAAAGGAGTCACATGTGACTGAAAAACAAAAACTTAAACCAGCCTATTCCAGGTTGGAAGTCTAGAAGTCATCAGAGGACACAAATAGCCTCCAAGGAAGAATCGCAAGCTATAAGTGGTCATTTGAAAACATTCTCTGAATCAGCAATGCTAAAAAAATGTAAAAATACAAACAATTCTGATGTTTCACCTGACAGTGACAGAATCATATTTAAAGTCAATGTGGGAGATGCTATGTGAAAACGGCAAACGGATACACTATTGGTAGGGATCTGAATCGATCCCACCATTTAGAAAGGCAGTTTGGCAGTATTTCAAGCTGAAAAGTCCATGTCTTCTGGCCCAGATACATTTCTAGGCACGGCTAAGGGAGGTAGAAACAAAGGTCCAATATATATCAGAAAACTCATAGCAGTTCTCTGTGGTAACTAAGGACTAGAAACAAAGTGGGGGCCCGTTCTTGGAGGATGGCTGAAAAAAACACTGGGGTATGGATATAATGGAGATTTTTTTATGAATGAGAAATATTGAATAGTCAGGACTTAGAGAAACATGAAAAGTTTTTTATAGACAAAAGCAGAGGAAGATAAATTGAGTCAATAAAATGAGGCAATCAGGTGATAAAGTGGATGAAGATGTGAGTTCTAATCTCATCTCGGACATTTATTAGCCGTGAAACTCTGAGCCCATCGCTCAGTCTCTCTCAGTTCCAGCTTTCTTATCCACCAAAATATAGAATAATAGCTCCTATCTCCCAATAGTTGTCATGAGGCTCAAATAAGATAATATATGTGACATACACTGCGTATCTTAAAGCGCTATAGAAGTGGCTGCCGTCACCATTACCAAATGACTGTATGAGTAAATGAATGAACAATTTACTGAATGACTGTAAGACTACAAAGATAGTCACGGTTTGAGTTAAATAAAGATCTAATAAATGTCCTAGTGAAGAGAAGATGAAGTATTTCTCCTTCCATGGCAGAGAGAGAGGTTTTAGACATTTTGACCCAGTCACTGTGGGGATCCATCCTGAGGAAGGGCTCATGTCCCGGCCCAGTGCCCTGCTCACTTGGGCCAGCCTGGCTTTCCTGCTCCTAAGTTAGACCAGACAAACCTCCTTCTTTCTCAGTCCAAACTGAGATCAGCTTATTTCTAATCTTGCTTAGATTTCAGCTAAGCATTTGATAGCCTCTTCTGTTCTCTTGTGGGAAAGAGAATACGATACACGGGCTAAGTAAGAGTACCATTACCGGGTAGCCTTGGACGGGCACTAGCTGTGGGTCCCTAGGCAAGTCTCTCTGACATCTCTGCCAAGAAAACCCCCGAGGATCAGGAAGAATCAGATCTGATGGAATGACTGAGCAACAACAAACTACTAGCCAGATGGAGAACATCTGGAACATGGAGGGGCCTTCAAAGCTCCGTGTCACCTTGAAGGGAGCTCTCTAGAGTGTCCCAGGGACCCATGCTAGGATCGCAGATTTAGAGTCCAACGGGACCTTTTAAAGGCCAAGAGGGATGGAGTATTATCTTAAGACATCCGGAGACTCGAACCTGGAGGCCAGAGTTATGATGGTGGGCTAAAGTTGCGGAGGCAGATCTTATTTTTCTCATCGCCCTAATGGTAGTTACTGCTCCTCAGAAATGGGGCAGGTTGCCACATGTGGGGTGAGTCCCCTTCAGTGCGAATATTTAAGCAAACATATGGTGATTGCTTGACTGACAGTGAGAAAGATTAGAATCATAAATGTTTATGGAATGACTAAATGAATGGCTACTTGTCCGACAGATTGTGTCCGTGTGGTGGTTTACTATTTGGTGGCTTTAGTGAAAATAACTACTGCCACCCAAGACCCAGCAATGGCCTGCAGTCAGTTCTTTTGGCTTGGGGAGGGGGTAATAACAATAGCCACAACAATGACCATAAATAGCATTTATATAGTACTTAAGGCTTACAAACCCTTTACAAATGGTATCTTATCCTGGCAACTGAAATTCCCCATTATACTGTGAGCTCTGCAAGCAGGTGTGTGTGTGTGTGTGTGTGTGTGTGTGTGTGTGTGTGTGTGTGTGTGTGTGTTCCCTCTGAGTAGCTCAGTGCCTGGCACACAGCAGAAACTTAATAAATGTTTGTTGACTGGCTCAGAACCCTTTGATTGGCTTCATAACTCCCTATTTTCCCGAGGAACCCTAGGAGCTCACGAGAAGCCACATTTCTAGAGTTTTTTCATGTTTGCAAAGTATTTTCTTCCCAGCAGAAGAGAAAAATATTCTAATACAAAATAACGCAGGACCCGCTGAATTCTTTTATCGGATCCTCGCAATAATCCTGTTATTTGGTGTTTGATTGTTTCAGTCTTGCCTGGCTCTTCCTGACCCCAAGACTCTGCAATGTTGGGCCATTGCCTTCTCCAGCTCATTTTGCAGATGAGGAAACTGAGGCAAGCAGGAGTGAGTGCCTTGCCCAGGGCCACAGTGCTAGGAAGTGTCTGTGGCTGGAACATGAGTCTTCCTCACTGCAGGCCTGCACTCTGCACTATGGCTCCCATAGTTGCCCATACTGTAATTCAAATGCTATTGCCTAAAAGCTTAAAATGGCACTAAATTTTTGGGACACCTCTATGCAAAGTGTCCTGTAAAGTACGATATAGAGAGTAGCTATGGCTAATTATCTGTGTCCTGAGGATGATGATGGAAGGCTTTTTTATCATCCCACCCCTCCTAGACAATGCTTTACACAAACAAGGAGCAAACGTATGTTGAATTAATGGATGTGTTAGTGAGAGAACAGAGAAGGGCCAGGAGTGCAGGGGCGAGGATCCTAAGCTGTCTCCCTACAGATTCCTTCAGGAATAGAACTTGGCTTGGAGTCAGAGAGACCCTATTTACCTGGCTGAGCTACTTCTGGGCTTTTGAGAAAGCCACTAAGTCTCCCTGGACCTCGATTTCTTTTGTGAAACAAGGTTATTGAAGGGCTTCTATATGGAATATTGGGAAATTTTGAGGCATTCTAGAAAAGGTACAGGATTAGAATCTGGGCTTGAATTCTGTCTGCGTGACCTCAGACAAGTTACTTAATCAACAAACATTTAGTAAGTGCCTGCCCTGTGCTGGGTTCTTTGCTAATTGCTGGGCATTCAAATAAGAAATAAATATTCTTATGTTCAAGAACTTTTGGGCTATGGTCTTCTTGCCTGTAAAAGAAAGGAATTGGGTAAGGTCATTTCTTTTTTTTTTATTTTTTTATTTTCTTTTTTGATTAAAGCTTTTTATTTTCAAAACATGCATGGATAGTTTTTTTTTTTTTTTTAACATTCACCCTTGTAAAACCTTGTGTTCCAAATCCCCCCCACCCCAATTCTCTCTCCTAGATAGGAAAGAGTAAGGTAATTTCGAAGGGCCTTTTATGCTCTTAATATGAAGGCTTTTTTTTAGCCATTTTTTTTTTGCCAGCTTTGGGGAATGCTGGATGTGAAGTACGCTGACCCCAGTTTGAATCCTAGTTCATCTCTCACTTGTGCCACCCAAGGTTTGCTTCTTGTCTTTGAGTCCAACTGCCAAAGAAAAAGATGAAGAGAAAGAAGAGGACAAGGGTCAGCATGGGGGAAGATGCCCACAGGGAAGAGGAAAAGAAGGATGCGAAAGATGATGGGATGAAGGAGACAGGAAGACACACAATCAAGAGAGGACAGGAGCTCCAGAAGCACATGTGGCCAACAAGATGAGAAGCGTTCAAGAAGAATGAAAAATGGCACAAGGCCTTTGCATGGAGCACAGGTGAGACTGTTGGTGCTCTTGGGAAAAGCGCTTCCAGCCTCGTGCTGGGACCAGCTTGCCCTTGAATGTTGTGGAAACTCAACATCTGTTGGTAGAATGGCTTTGGATGGCAAAGCAGCCACAGTATCCACGATCCAAACTCCAAATGAAGAGATTTGAGCACAAGAAATATCCTTCAAGATGTTTATCATAAACTAATGATGGAAAATTCCAGGAAGAAAATTTCGGCTAATTTTACAAGGATTAAATATTTGTTCAAAAAGACAATGAAAAAGATTACAAAGGGTTTGTGTGTGAGGAAACGGCAGTGAACACTCATTGTTTGGAAGTTGTGGTCCCAACAGATGAGTATTTCCCATTAGGGAGGAAATTTTTTTGGCAGTGATTTATTCTTATGTTTTTATGGTTTTTTTTTAGCCGCAAAGGAAATTTATTTCAGGAATAGAGGAGACATAGCACAGATAGATTATAAGCACTTGCTAGCAAAATTAAAACTCAAAGTCCCTAAATTTCTCTTACTTACTAAATGAAGGATCTAATATAAAAACAACTTTGATAATAACAACTTTCCTGATAGCAACTCAGTGAGGTAGGTAGTATAAAAATTATTAGTCCCATTATATAGATGAAAAAAGTAAGGGTGGAGAAATAAATTATAAGGTACTTTGTTCACAAAGACAGATGCAACCATTGAGATATGTAGATAGCCGAAACTCCGGAGAAGTCTACTTGAAACAAGTTGTTAACTCAATGGAATTGATGAGATGATGGTACCCATATATACTTAGTACTTAGCATGGTGATGCAATGGTTCTCTAGTTCCCACATATATTTAGTACTTAGCATGGCAATGTCATGGTTCTCCAGTGCCCACATATACTTATTACTTTATATGGTGATGCAATGGTTCTCTGGTTCATACATACTCAGTGTGTCGTAATCATATGATTGTAATAGGGTATATAAGGGCTGGAAATGGGACGTTCCATCTTTGACCAGCCTCCTCGTGGCTCTCCTGCCTTCATCACTCCTCCACTAAGACCAAGGAGTCAGGCTGATCCCAAGCTCCCCCAGAAAGCTAACTCGGACTTATAGAGATAATTTTGTTCAATGACCCTGTGACTGTCAACATCAAGTAAGTCAGAATCCTGACTAGTTTATGCTTAGAGAAAACATGAATGAAAGAGGAATTTCCTACAGAGGCTTGTGTTTATAAGTGATATTGTAGAGTTAACTCCAAGCCCCAGGATTCTCTCATATTTTCCTTGATAAGATTTATCACTATTCAAAAGAGATAGGTCCAACAACTCATCTAGGAAAATCCAAGTGGATGAAAAATGCCAATTTCCCAGAATGTCATGTACCTGAATAACTAGACCAACGAGTCAGTGAACAGACATTTTAGATCCATAATGGCCAGGCACGGTTCACCCTGTAATCTGTGTTACTGGTGAGGCTGGGGGCTGAAGGATTAATTGAGTTCTGGAGTTTTAAACTGCTATGGGCTGGGCTGAAGCAGGTTCTGAACCAAGTTCCATACCAATATGGTGATTGTAGAGAGATTACCTAAGGAAGGGTGACCGATTCAGGTCAGAAACAGCTCATCAAGGCTTTGCTGGCATTAGGTTCTTTGTGCCCAAGGTCCTAAGATGAGGAGATAGTTTCAAACATTGAAAAAATACCAAACCAAACCGAAAACCACCCAATGAACTGGTCCACAATGAAGAGGAAGAGAATGAAATGTTTATCCCATATGTATTTTGTTGGTTTATATTGGTCACATGTACTTTCTCTCATTATATCTCCAGTTCTATGAAGGAAGGCATTGTTTTTGCCTTCCTTTGTCTCACTAGAGCTTAACATAGTCTGATAGAGTAGTTCAATCAATTAAGTTATCTTCAATTCTTAATGACCCCATTTGTTGCTTTTTTTCTTTTTTGGTAACTATACAGGAGTGCTTTTTGCCTTTTCCTTTTTCCAGTTCATTTTACAGAAAGAAAACTGAGGCAAACGAGATTAAGCGACTGAGACCAAATTTGAACTCGGGTCTTCTGACTCCAGACCCTGTGCTTTATTCATTGCACCACCTGGCAGGTAGAGACTAGGTGCTTAATAAATGCTTTTTTGACTTGAGCTGATTTAGGAAATTGCATAGCATTTTAAATGATTCCGGGTTGATACAAAATGCCAAATATTTAACACCAGTATTTTCTTAATAGTTATAAATCATGGAATACTACAATCTCTCTTTTAAAAAGTTGGTAATCCAAAAAGCAATAGAAAGATAAAGTAGACATAAGCAGGCTGTAGCAGATGCATAAAATCATACAAGGAAATTTATGATTGAAGAAGGAAAGGGACTGGTCATGTTCCAAGGGCAAGGTTTAATAAATGGATAGGCTCAGTGCTGCATTGCCATCCACACAGAGTTCCAGTACTGAGAAAAGGAAAACAAAAATATTGGAGAGATCTCAATAAGCATTAATCTGTATTATTGAAAGTAATGTTCACGTTGATGAGATCACAAACACAGAGTATTTCTTCACTCTTAGGGTTGGTAGAATAAAGTGTATTATTCCCAAATTAGAGATTAAGAAAGTAACTCTTTGGCTACTGTCACTCAACTAGTCTCAGAGCCTGAAGGATGAAATCTTTAGACAATAAAAACTGATCTTTACCCCCTTCTACTATATCATATTTGCTCTCAGAAAATTTCCTACAGATTTGGGGTAACATTTTCACTATTGATAATTATTTTTCAAAATGGGCTGGTGCTTGAGTTGGCTTGGATGGTTCTATTTAGTTCTCTGAACTGTGCAATCTTATGGTTATTGAATCTATTCTCCACACAGGTAGCAAAATAATATTGCTAACATACAGCTGTAATCATACCACTGCTCCAAATATTCCAGTGGCTGTCCATTATCTCTAAGATTAATACAAATTCCTCCATTTGGTGGTTGAGATCTTCAGAGCCTTGGTCCAATTTACCTTTCCAAGGTTTTATGGATAATTTTCAGAAAAGAAGTCGCTAGCCTTCAGAGATTTTGGTATACAACATCACATTTACTCATCTGCATCAGAACACTCTTAAACATCAAAACTGGTTTGACAAAAATGATAGAGAAATTCAGAAACTGCCAAACAAAAAATGAGAACTCAATTGGGTTTATCCATCTCTAAGAAGAAAACACGTAACTCCATCAAAAGTAAAGTGCAAGTGAAGCTTTCAGAGATACAGGATTCTTGGCTCAGTGAGAAGGCATATGAATTTTAGTTTTCCCCTGATAGGAACAATCCAAAGCACTTTCTTTGATGACCTGAAGGCATCAGAGACATATGGCACATCTCAGGTACTCAGTGCTTTTGGAGCCACATTGATTAGTACTGAGACATGATCTTGGAAAGATGGATCAAACGCTTCTCTAGCATTCTCAGCCCTAAATGCGCAGTGTGCACCTGAGTTCTGGACAGTGGAAAATGCTCACCTGCTTTTCCAGGTCACTAGGGTAGTAAAGCAGAACTGTGGGCTCCCTCCCAGGCTTGTGAGTGTGAGGTTTTCAGCAATGTTGCCAGATTCCTTTAACAAAGACAAGATCAGGTACCACACTGATGGTAAATTATTTAAAATGAAAGGACAACAAGCCAAGACTAAACTGGGGAGAGAGTTGGTGCTAGACTTTTTGTTCCTGGGTGATTGTGCACTCAATGCCGCCTCTGAGGCTGAAATGCAACAGCGTATGAATTGATTCTCTGCCACTTGTGCTAATTTTGGCCTAAGACTAAGAAAGGGGAGGTCCTCTCCCAGTCAGCATTGCCCCATCCATCCATGGAAACATAATTTGCCACGAGTGGAGAGATTGTGAATGCTTTGAATAAATTCACTTATCCTGGCAGTCTGTGGGGATGTCCACATAACAGATGAAGTTGATGTACCATGACCAAAGCTAGCTCAGTTTTTGGGAAGCTCTGAAGTTAAGTGTGGAAGACAAAGTATTAGATTGCCCACCAACCTGAAGGTCTACCGAACTGTCATTATATGTATATCTGGGATGCTCATCTTTGAAGTTAGTGTTCATTTAATATTCAGAGAGGATTTTGCAATTCTTTAAAATTTATTCTTGATTACCTGCCCCATTATTCTATCTTTTAAAAATTGGAGTTTATAGAAGAACTTTGTTTAGTCAAATATCTTAAATATCTTCATTTTCCCATCCTATGTCAATGATAGGGCTGATATTTTCTGAATGACTGTGGTTTTCATTGAGGAAGTGCTGTGGTATTCTGGGGCTGGATACAGTTGGCAAATATCATCCAGAAATAGCAACTTCCCGAGGACCCCACCATTCCTAGAAAATCCCATTTCCATTTGGACTCTGAAGAGGATTTAATACACACTGGTTGGTTGATTGATTTCATGACATTATCAATATTTGGCTAGCTGAAGTGCTAAGAATCACGCAGTATTTTAGTCATTTGTACTAAACATTAGTAAAAACAGGAGCTGGAGTGCATCGATATTGGGATTCTCGATACGAAGAAAACGAGAGGACATAAAGAGGTATCAATCAAATAGATTTTGCTCAGTAATTCAAGTGCCAAATTTGGCTGAGTTAATTTTATGACTTATCTAAAGAAAACAAGAAGCATAATTTCCTGGGCAAGTTGGTAATCTCTTTTTACAGTATTCATGCTGAATTTTGCATGGCAGATAAATTGAGCCAGGAAACCTAAAGACTATTAATGGGACAAGAAGGAAGACAACAAATAAATGGAAAGAAAATGTGATGGATCTGCTGGCATTTCTCAAATTGTTCTCATCAGTGACAGTGGACTGCTACCATTTTGTCTCTAACAACTCAATCCCAGTGTGACTGAGGAAGTAGAAATGGGCTTAAAATGAAGTCAGGAATAGCAGCTGGACACAGTGCTCACAGAACATTACAATGGAGAGAACACATTTTTGATAACAAGGAATATTTTAAAAGTTATCTCAAAGGGAGGAAGATTTTTTTTAAGTGAAAGGTTTTGATTAATGAGAGGGTAATGGAAAGGTACAGAATGGATATGAATAAGACTTAATGCATTATAAACAAAGAATTATAAAAGAGGAGCAGAGTAAAATATGCCATCAAAGAAATTCATGAATATCAGAGAATGGAATGGGCACATGGTGAAAACCAAGGAGAGCTCATTTGCAATTCATGTTCTCTCTTGACATCTGGGGAGAGCTCTCAACACGTTGGATAGATCCAATATAGTGATCTTATGGGAGGTCATGGGCAAGAGTCACACAAGATGGGAAGGCATAATGGATTGGGATTTGCATCAATAAAGGAAAAGTCCAAATTGAAAAGATTAGAGATCTAATAGGTGTTTCAGTTTTGTACAGAAAAGAGAAGGGAAAAGAAAAAGTCGGCCGAATAAAACTGAGAAGACTGGCAATTAAAAACACTTTCCTACTTTCATGTGCCTACAAAATATAAGTATCAGCTACACAAGAATCTTGAGTATTCTTGCTGAAATTATGAAAATGGAACAAATAATTTTGTAGGTGATTTTCTTAAGCCATATTTTCACAGTAACACAATCATCTGAAAGGAATAGGACACACATAATCTTATTGTGTTTATTGGTTGTGCACTACAGAAATAAAAATGCATTTGACTCAGTCTTGGACAGCCTTTAAGGATCTCTTCCAGCAGTGTTTTTGCCTATGAATGTGTTAAGCTTCTACTAGACACTCAACTATAGAGATAATTGTTCGGTGAGCCTCTGCCAATACCAGATGAAGTTATAAAATACAGACATACGTGCAGACTCAATAAAAATCTATTTATGACTATCACTGTTTGGAAGGCTCTTATCATGCCATCTATAAAGAATAAGAAAGGGAACCTGTTAGCCATATGTGTTTTTATGGTTCCTCATTCCTAATATCTATACAGCAATAAGGGATAATAAAATATAGGATATTAAAATTGAAAGAAGAACTTCATTTCATGATATTGTGTAATGTTCAGGCAGGCTCTCGGGACCAGCCCGAGTCCTTGGTCTTAGTGGAGGAGGCAAGAGAGCCACCAGGATGGTCAAAGATAGAATGTCTCATTTCCAATCCTTCTCAGCCCTTATATACCTTAGTACAATTACATCATGACAGCACACTAATGATGTGTGAACTAGAGAACCATGATATCACCACGCTAAATATATGTGAACCAGAGAAGCATCAGCTCATCAATTCCACTGAGTTAACATGTTGTTTCAAGGATACTTCTCCAGAGTTCCAGACCTCTACAACGTAGGATGTTAGAACTAGAAACAGCCTTAGGACATAGAACTTCATGGGTTACGTATTTGGAGCCGAAAAGCCTCTTACAGATCCTCAATGCCATCCGTTTGGAGGTGCAAAAATGAGAACCAGGGAGATAATGCATTCGTTGTAAGTGGCAGAATGAGAATTTGATTTCGGACCTTCTTCTTCCAAATGGATCATGTTTTCTATTATTATCTTTGCTCCCGTAGGCTTTTTCATGTGTCATGGCTCCCTCTGGTAGTCTTGTGTAACCTAAGCACCCCTTTTCTAAATAACATTTTAAAATACATATGATACAATGCATAGGATTACAAAGGAAATGAAATAAAACCCTTTGAAATTGGTCAAAAGTCTCCTTGGATAAGGTTCAGAGCCCTTGGGGGTCTAACTCAGTTTTTATATAAATGAGGAGGAGTTGAATGAGGGCTTAAGGAATTTCCTTCTGGTCATACAGGTACTCATTGGGAAGATCTGAATTTGAACCTAGGGTTTTTGAATCCAATTTGTCATGATTGTACATATATCAATAGGCTACCTTTGACAGGGAGGTCTGTGAAGAGAAGTGATCAGAAATCAGATACCTTGCTTATTAGGCAACATGACTTACTAGTCACCAAACATAAGCTAATTTTTTTTTTTTTTTTTTAGAATTGGGAAGTATGTTAAAACATAGAGCAGAGAACATTAGACCTAGAAAGGATTTTAGAACCCAGAACACAGAGGGTTAAGATCATAAAAAATCCTAGAAATAAATAATGTGTGACTCCCTCCCTTTCCCCTCCATTTGCACATTTTATGGCAGGGGAGTGATTTTTCTAAAGGAATTCAGTGAGTTAGGAAGGAATTATGAAAGAGAGAAATAAAAAAACAAAAGAGATCAGTATCTGAGGGGAAAGAGGCAAATGACTTAATGGGAATATGAATTGTGCCACATGAGAGAGTCAAAGGGGATGGAAAAATACAAGACTTCAGGCTCAGTCATCGAGAATGAGGAAGCGGTGTGACGTTAGGAAAGAACAGCAGATCTCACATGGACCTGGGGTTAGGTCATAGTGGTGCCATCTTTTGGACTTTACATCAGTCATTTTACTTCTTGGTCTCTCAGGGTCCTTGTCAGTAAATGGAGGGGGTTGAAACAAATGATCTTTACATTTCTACAACACTTGTTTGTGTAAGAATGAGGACAGAAACTGGGGAAATGGATTGTTGGAGACAAGAAGGGAAATGGGTTTCATCCATTAACTTTTATCAACTTTAATAGAGTTTGCTGAAATATAGTACCCGCCAAATGCCACAGGCCGATTAATTTTAATACCTGGCTCCCACACTATATGCTGGCCGCACGGAGAAGGAAAACCGCCACCATTTTCAGGGAAATGTTCTCTGTTTCGTGTCATGCTTAAGTGTGTAGGGTGTGGGGAAGGTGTGAGGCCCTCTGAGCCCTTTCGGGGCTGCCCGCCCACCTTGGCATCCGCCTGGCTCCCCAGCCTTCCTGTGGCTCCAAGAACCTGCAGGTGCCCGGAGGCCACATGCTGGTCAAAGCATCTGGGCGGAGGCAGGAACCGTGCTGAGGGTTCCCTCAAACCTGTGGCTGGATTGGGGATCCCGCAGCACCTGAAGATTCGTCCAGTAAAGGGGGCAGAATGTTCTAAAGGCCCTCAGGGGACTGAACACCCCCGGGAGCTGTTGGAGCTTGCTCAGACACGGGAGACTCCAAGGTCACTTGGCTATCTCAGATGTCCTGACTTTTGCCCTGAAGCTGGCCCGTGATGACTGTGGCAGAGAGAGTGAGACTGAGGACTCTGTGCAGCCCTGCCTTATTGTAACCTGATTTACACAAGTCAGGGCGCCACTCATGAAGACACTGGTCCTCTGGGAGTGAGGGACAAACAAGAAGAACAAACCTGTGTCCGCTGAATTACCTTTCATGGAAGACGCTCCCACGAGGCAGAAGCGGGGTGACTTTTCATCTTTCTGTCTCTGAGCACAAGATCTTTCACACGTATAGAGATGGAAGTGCGTGCTGAGTTGGATTTTTTTTTTTTTTACCTTCTATTTCCTTTTAAACAAGTTTTATTGTTATCTTTCATTTGTAGCTCATGTTCATTGCAGGATATACCCTTCCTCTCTCTTCCTGATCTCTCCGCCTTCTGTTAGGATAACGAGACAAACAGAAACACACACAGGGATAAGAGGAGGAGGAAGGGAGGGAAAGACAGAGGGAGGGAGAGAGACAAAGAGAAAAAGGAGGGGGAAGGGGGGACAGAGAGAGAGGGAATGCATTTTCTCATCTACAAACAAAGGGGCTGGACTGAATAATATCTAAGCAGCTCTGAAATCTTTGGGTCCAGAGTCTCATCTGAAACATTTTTTAAAACCCATTAAGCCATCCAGCCCAGCCCTGATGTGTTACTTCATCGAGAACAAAACATTTCATTATTAGTTAATTCTCATTGATGGGGCTTTGCCACCATGATGAGGCATGGGGAGTGTAGGTCCCCAAAACTGTATGGGGGTAACTGGCTGATGTCACAAGTCGTCTCAAGAATTGGTAGGCTCGGACCGTTTCCAAATCCAAGGCAAGGATTTTATTACACTACTAAGCACAGGCTAAATCTGTAAGGTTTTTAGCAAGGAAAGGGGTTTTTAGCAATTAACAAAGGGAAGAGAAGTTCCCTAGTGGAGCTCACAATTAACAGCAGGAAGATCTCATTAGGAGGAAGGTGCCATTAAGTGGCAAGTGGGGCACTGTGCCCTTGACTGGAGGGCTAACCCTCAGGAGTTAGGGTCCTAAGAGGCATTAGCAAGCTAGGGAGGTGCTATAGGGGAAATGTAGTCTGGTGGGGGCCGGAGAGGTTGATTTCATTACTTGGACTTCTGATTGGTTAGAACGACAGGGACACAAAAGATCCACTTAAGGCTAAGATCATCCCATCAGGGCTCTCCCTGCTTGCCTCAGGGAGAACCTAGACTTCCAGACTGTAATTTAAGCTCACCTGATTGTCAGGGGCCTCCTGGTCATTATGACATTTCTCTATAACTTTCATAGCATAGATTGTGACTAATTTAGCCTAGAGTCACATTGAATAATATGAGTATAAATGAATGAGTGAATACACACACACACACACACACATTTATACATGAAAATACACACACATGCCCATGTGTACATTTATGAGTGTATAACTCATGGAAGGATATGAGGTTATGAGGATAACCCCATTAGCCATCCCCTCAGGGAGACCAAACCAGTCCTATTTTTTTGAGACAGGCCAGGAGAGCCGACCTTTTACCTGAAACTGGTTTCTGTTCACTGATAAACTAGAGTCCCAGTTTAACTGGTTTGCCAGCAAATGTCCTAGACACTCAAGTGATTGTACTATTCAATGACACTTTTAGTTGGCACTTTGAGAGATGGCCTTTGAGCTACATTGACAAATGGGATTTGACAAAATGGGGAATAGGTTCAATTACCAAGTAGAATTGGTTATTGAATGATAAAGCATAATTTTGATTTTCCTTACCTGTCTCTCTTCTATATTGGGTTCTGGGAACACTGAAAGGTTTAGTAATGTAGATGATAATACAGGTAACAAGTATCAGAGATAAGAATTGAAACTAGGCTTTTTAGGGAGCTGATTTCAAGACCATTGCTCTATCAACCCCACCCCTGTTTCTAGAGAGAAAAGGTAAGGTCCTGTCTTCACTGATTTTAATAAAGCACATGATTTGGATAAATCCAAATCTTGCCTTATAATCTCTTGACTCCCCCCCCCCATCCCGCCCCCTTTTCCTACTGTTAACAAGTATTTGATTTTGTTGGGTAAAATGCTTCTTTAAAGAGTCTCCTGAAAAAAATTCTATGAATATAGTGAATTCTATATATGAATATATAGAATTATATAAATACATACACACACACATATATATATATATAATAACATGATATTGGAAAAAATTTTGTTTATTGACTCTCTGATTACTCCTGAGATTGGGAAATAAATGGTCTCCAGAGATGTCTGTCACTCTCATTGATGGTGACTGTTAAAGTGTCCAATTTGAAGATCATAGGATCGTAGTTCTAGAGGTAGAAGGGACTTCAGATACATCCAGGGTAACCAAATCATTTTGCAGCTGGAGAAGTTGAGGAGATGAAATGAGTTGCCCAAAGTCATCCAGTTAGTAAACACTGCAGGTAGGATCATTTTATTCCAGAGGCAGTATTCATTGGATTTATATCACAACAATTATAAAGGTCATTTGGTTACCATTATATTGGATTTTAATGTGTCATTTTCATCAAGCGCCAGTATACTGCAGAGCCTCCTCTATAAGAGCTATCATCACTTTAAAAGAGTTTCACTTACTATCCATATAGGAAAATTCAAATGGATGAAGAAAGTCTTTTGTATGAACCATGATATACATTTGAATGGAGCCCATAGAGTCAATTTGTCAGTACAAATATTTTTGATAGACTGGTTCCAGACTTGAACAAAGAGTAGAGAAAGCTATATTTAGAAAATTTCACAGTGTTTTTAATAACCCCTGAGCTTTTCCTTGAAATAAAGGTCCATCTTCTCAAAATTAGTATTCTCTCGGTGCTATATGGCTAGAAATAATGAAATACTGCTGTTTCCAAAGAATTAAACATTTTAGTCATCCACAGGGCAATAGAATGGAGCATGGTAACCCTAAGTCATGTGGAGTACAGTATTAATAAGTGATTTACAGGAGAATAAGTTTAAAGGAGATTGTCCGAGAAACATGTGGCTCCCAAAAGAAGGTGAGCTAATAATGAACAAAAGTGGGGCAATCACAAGAAAACTGACGTCCTTTGCCTGGTGTATGTACAATATTAATCTATCTAGAGGAAAGTCCCAAGCACTTAGAATAGATCTTTGGAAGATTCAATGAGTTGTGAGAGGTAAAAAACAAACAAACAAACAAAAAAAACAACAACACATAAATTGACTATGATCTTTATCTCCTCTTTTATTTTCAAAATTTCAAATTTGGTATTTAATGGGAGATTTTTAAATTTATTCTTTTTCTAGCTTTTTTTTGTTGCATGCCCAATTCATTGATCTTCTTTCTCTGTTTTATGCAAGTAAGCTTCTAGAGATTTAAAACTTCCCCTAATAACCACTTTGACTGTGTCCCATAAATTTTGATATGCTGTCTCATTATCATCATTCTCTTAAGTGAAATTATCAATTGTTTCTATGATTTGTTGTTTCACTCACTCATCCTTTAGGATTAGATTATTGAAATTCTAATTAATTTTTGGTCTGATTTTCCGTGGTCCTATATTACATGTAATTTTTATTGCATCATGATCTGAAAAAGATGCATTTACTATTTCTACTTTTCTGCATTTGCGTTTGAGGTTTTTATACCCTAATACATGGTCAACTTTTGTGAAAGTGCCATGTACTGGCAAAAAAAAATATATTCCTTTCTGTCTCCATTCAAGTTTCTCCAAAGGTCTATCATAACTAACTTTTCTAAAAGTCTATTTACTTTCTTAACTTCTTTCTTATTTATTTTGTGATTGGATTTATCTAGCTCTGAGAGAGCAAAGTTTAGATCCCCCCGCTAGTATAATTTTGCGGTCTGATTTCTCTTGCTGCTTTCTTATCTTCTCCTCTAGGAATATGGATGCTATACCATTTGGTGCATATATGTTTAGTATTGATATTGCTTCATTATCTATGGTACCCATTAGCAAAATATAGTTTCCTTCCTTATCTCTTTTAATTAGATCAATTTTTATTTTTGCTTCATCTGAGATCAGGATGGCTACCCCTGCTTTTTTTACTTCACCTGAATCATGATAGATTGTGTTCCAGCTTTTTACCTTTGTATCACTGCTTTATATGTGTTTCTTGTAAACAACATATTGTGGAGTTCTGGTTTTTAATCCAGTCTGCTATCCACTTCTGTTTTATGGGGGAGTTCATCCCATCCACATTCATAGTTAAAATGATTAACTCTGTATTTCCTATCATCTTATTTTCCCCAAGTTTTACTTTTCTCTTCCTTTTTCACCTTTCTCTCCTTCCCTGTGTTTTACTTCTGACCATCAACTCCTTGAAATGGCCCTCCTCTTTTACAGCCTTTCCCCCTTTCTTATCCTTTTCCCCTTCTACTTCTGTTCCCTCTTTTATTAGCCTTTCCCTTTCCTCTCTTACTTCCCTATAGGATAAAACAAATTTCTCTGTGAGCTAAATATGAATGATATGTTCTCTTTGAGCTAAATCCAATGAGAGCAAGGTTCACACAATGCTCATTTCCCTTCCTTCTTTCCCTCAATTGTAATAGGTCTTTTTTTTTTGCCTCTTCATGAGATGCAGTTTACATCATTTAACCTCCCCTTTACTCTTCTTCCAAAACAATTTTCACCTATATTTTTTGTATCCGACTATGATCTTCATCATAGGAGTATTTCAATGTTTCTATGTGCACTTGTCTGAAGATATTCAAATACTGCATATATTAGACCTAGAGTTCAAATTCATGTACTAATTGACCTTGATCAAGTCACTTTACTCTATGCAAATATTCACATGAAGGCACACTTGCATTCATGTATATGTACACATCTGTGTTATTTAATATGTGGTATCTATTTATTCCTTTTTAATAGTATGGTAATAGCTTCTTTTAATTCCTAAATATCAATTCCAATTATATATTCCTATATTATAGCTTCATACCCTGGTGAAAAGAGGTCTGCTAGAGACACTAAAATCCTGTTTTCTCCCTTGCTTTATTTTAACAAATGGAGCAGTATGGAGTCTGGAGCTTTCCTTGCCATTCACCAAGTAGACGTTTAATTACTGTGAGCCTCTGTGTCTCCACAGCAGGATGCATAAAATAAAGTAAAACATAATTGTGAAACTGCATCTGGTTTGGAAATTAAAACTCCAGAGAGGCAAAGAGCAAGGGGAGCCATATGCTTTGGTAACATAAGGTAACATTCAGTGAAAGAATCCTGTCTCAGGAACTCATTGTGAACATGATTTGTTCAGGGTAAGGGAGCCCCAGGCCAGGCTACTGGGGGTCTCCATGGTGCTAACATGCCTCCTTTTACACCAGTGTTCTCTGCTTGGCAGGTTTCTTCCAAAGAGGTTAAAGCATTTTAAAGAAAGAAAAGCAACAACAAAAAAAGCCCACAGTAAAAACCCAAACCTCTAAATCCCTTTTATCTCTCTGAAAAATAAGAAAAAAAATAACAAAATTCCAGCAACCTCCTCGTTGACTAATTGAGACTGGGATCATTTAAACAGGTGTGAGGCTGAAATAAGCATTTTACATATATTTTTCAGAGCTCTTTGAAATTTGGAAAATCTCCATCTCCATGTAAATCATGATGAATGCGAATAGCAGAAGGCCATCAAGAAGTCAAGTGGTCTGGAATCGATGTCCTTACAAAGATGATCCAAGGAAATGAGGATGTTTATCCTGGAAAAGAGCAAACGGGGAGAAGCTAACTATTGTGTAATAGCTAAGTTGAAGGGGTAAAAGCTGAGGCGCTAAAATCTCAAAGTGAAGCCTTTTCCCACTTAACAGGTCCAGAGATTTTAGTAGAAATACTGAATCTGGGCAGGAGTTAGTGCAGTGGATGAGTGCTGGATCTGAAGTAAGGAAGATGGGACACTCATTAGCTGTGTGGATCTTCCTCCTATTCACCTGTTTCCCCATCTATAAAGTGAACTGGAGAAAGAAATGGCCAATCACTCCAGTATCTTGGCCCCAAAACCCCAAATGGGGTCATAAAAATCCAGAATGAACTGAGCAAGAACTGAATATGAAAAGGCCAGAGAGACAGTGAGCACGTCCCCTTCTGTTTAAAATCTAGCAGGATTGGGTAATGAGTGTGTGACATGTTAAGGAGGAAAGTCATCTCTTGGCTGGAGGGGGTAACCCTCAGGGTTGAGTCCCAGTGGCTTCTGCCTAAAACAAAGGTCACTGCTTTTGCTGAAAGGCCACAGTAGCCCTCCAGCTAAAAAAGAGCCTTACTCAGTCCAGCTGACAAAAGGGAGGTAACTAGCTGCAAGCAAGGCTGAAGGGGTGAAGTTACCAGCTCCCCATTGAAGAGAAAGTCCTGCAGGGGTCCAGGATGTCCAGCAGATCAAGCTGGATAGCAGAGACTACATCCCAGGGGCAAAGAGACCTCTCCAACCAGCAACAAGGGGACCTGCTTTGCCGGAGCAGTTTGGCCATCCTCTCTCTTTATGATACTTCCCTAAGAGCCTGCTGAAGATTTGGGACATCCTGAACCCCGGAATCTTGGGAACAGCAGCCCTCCCCCTATCTCAGTTCCCAAGCAACTGACCACCTTTCTAGCAAATATGGAATATGGGACATGGAGACTCCCCACTTTCTTCATACTTTGTGAATATCAGTCAGTGCCATGGGGCTACAAACTGGAATCTGCAATGGCGGCATGTCAGAGCACTCTCCAGACTTTCAGACCCCTGAGGTCAGAGACTTCACTCTCCAAGAGCACGGAGGCAAAGAGGCTCTCGTTTGGAACTGGTTGATGTTTTAGAATGTCCCTGCTGCTGGTCCAAGAGCCTCAATGTGGGGTTAGCCAAGTGGGACCAGTTAGGGAATAACCCTGTCCAAGGTTCTGCCCTTACGAGTCATCTCGATACTCTGGGAAATAGGCTTCCTGGGCTATCGACCTAGACAGAGAGATGCTCCAGATCCCCCAGGAAGGGGGCAGCTTCTGGATGCATGGTCTCCCTGACAAGTACCAGAGCTCTGGTACTTTCTCTTTGCATCTCTGGCATTGAACATAGGATTTGCTCATAGCAAATGCGTGATAACTTTTTTTTTTTTTTCTGTATCCACTAAAGATTTGCCTCTTTCACGAAGCCGGTGTCTGATCTCCCGAACTAGAAGTGATTCTGCCTTTATGACTTTCTCCAGTCTCTTATCCCTTTCTGATTGACCTTGCTTATGCAATTATCACCTTCTAATGAATACTTCAGTTCTTTTTCCACCTCTCATCTTCTTAATGCAAATAATAATAATTTAAATTTCCACAGAAATGTAGGGTTCAAAGGCCACTTTCTTTAGAAACATCCTCTGAGGTGGTATTATTTATGGCCATTTCACTGAGGAGGAAGATGAGATTTGGAGAGAAAGAGATTCAAATCCAAGTCTCTCCAGGATCCGAATTATGTGCTCTCTCCACTACCTTGCCCCTTTCTAGAGGTCAAACTCTCTCAGGACTGGAACTGTGGCTTCTTTCATCACCTTATTTCCAAAGCCAAACCCAAGGGCCTGAAAACCATAGCCTTTTCCAATGGCTCTCGGTTCAGCCAATGAATGAGGAGGATTGCTCTAAGGAAGGCTGGCCTTTGGGGTTTGGATGACAACGTTCAGAGGAAAGGGCAGGTGAGTTTGAAAGACCTATTGGCTCTCCTTTTCTCCACTGCCTCCATTGGTTTTTATCTGAATTTTCAGCCGCAGGAAGAAAGGTCCTTTTTCCTGTCCTGTTGGGCAAAGCCTGTGGGATTTGGGGCCGGTGTGCAATTTGCTGCGAATGCTCTTCCGAGCTTTTTTGTTTTACCTCTTTCTCCTTAGATATGATGAATATGTGCGTGAAAAGACTCATTAAGACCGTCATTATTCTACATTTATCAGTAATGAACTGTCAGTGGCACCTATTAGCTGCAAAATGGGCCAAGTCCTTTTCTGTATCTGTCTACATTCTTCTTCATTATTTACTCTTCAACTCTCATCCATTTCAAATGGGCCCGGCGCAATGTAATTTTTCTCCAATTGTTCTTCTATCCGAGGGACAAATATTAATGGAATTCATAATCCTTCTGCTGTCCATGCTTAATGGCACCGGGTTAAAATGATTTGGGGTAAATTTAGGGAACAGACTCGCCCCGAGCCTGCCTTCCCTTTTCCCTGGCGGGCCCCTCTTTGCTGACTGCAGCAATTAAGCACCTTTTGCTTCTCCTGATCAACCTGGTCTGGCTTTTACCGGGGCAAAGAATTGTCCTGGGGCCTGTCTGTCACTTTTGCTTATTCAAGGAAATAGATTTAGCTTTAAAACAAAACCAAACAAACCCCAAACAAGCCAGAACAAAACAACAACAACGCAAAAACCCACCAGCTTCTTCTCCCTCAGTTTTGTTTCTGTCTGTGGAAAGAGGAGGAGGGAACTGATTGGTTCAGGTTTTTTGTCTCCCCCCCAGTCCCCATCTGGCTTATTTCTGAGCAAAAAATTGGAGTCCAAATGCCAAAGCTTCACTTCATAACTTCCTATACCTGCAGCTGAGAGGCTTGGGGCGTGGCTTGGGGGATGGGAAGGGCAGTGGTTGATCAGTCACCAAGTCGGGATGTGTCCAAGAAGGAATTCTAGTCTGTTCTCAATCCCAGCGTGAACTCTGCCTCCATCCTCCACGAGGCCGTCTATAAGCTCTAAACTCTGATCAAGTAGGAATTAGACCTGGAATGGAATGAGCAGAAAGAACTCCCAGGTGAGGGAGCATCCTTCACGCAGCACCTTCTCAGCCAGGTGCGCTCTCGGGCAGAGTGTAGGGAGCTTCACGGAGCCGGAGGATGGATGTCGGATCCAGAACTTGGATCCAGGCCTTCCTGGTTTGGGGGCAGCTTTCTAGCAGCAAGTTCATGTTCTCTCTCAACAGAGTATTCCATCCGTGTGAAATAATAATAATTATAATACCATCCTGGCTGGCGACAGGGTAAAATAATCCAGGACCAGATTAGAGCCGGAAAGTGATAAGGAGTGATGGAGAGGGAGGAAGGGAGAAAGGGAGAGGGGAGAAGAAGGGGGAGAGAGACCGAGACACAGAGAGAAAGAGACAAAGAAGAGCAGACAGAGATCTCTACAGCTCCTGCTCCCCTCTTTTCCCCCTCTGCCCCCAGTTCCCTGGAGTAAAACACTTAGATAATTTTCATCTAAGTTTAAAATGTTTCTATCAGTAACATCCTCAGCCCAGCTGGGAGGAAAGATGTAATTATTATTGTAGTCTGCTATATATTGCTTAATGTCTATCTGTTTTCAGTTTGATTCTACCAAAAAAAAGCACATGGCTATTAACAGTGATTTAATCTAATCCTATATTTTAGAGCACGAGATTAAGTTGGGCGCCAGTCCATAGGAGAAAAATGGGAGATTGAATCAACTAAAAAGAGGGGGAGTTGGTATGCAATAGTTTGGGCCATTTCCGCATTCATTCCAGAGGGGGCCTGTCAGGCTGCCTAGAACCCAAAAAGTTGAGGAGGAGAAAATCCTGAGGGATGCACAATGGGTTGTTTCCTAGCAAACACTCAGATCCTCCATTTCCATCATGGTGTAACTATTTTTAAAGCCTTTTGAATGTGCCTAATGTCTAAATTAGCACACAGCCCTTTTGGAGCTGGTCTTACCCCTGATCTGAAGACAAAAGATACACAGTGGAATACTTTCAGGTTCACCCCCAAACCTAGAACAGTAAATAACTAGAACACATATTTACTGTGCCAGGCAACTAGAATTTATGTTCCTAAATTCAGCATAGCATCTCCTATCTCTGCACACTCCCCACTTAAATCAAAAAATAAATTCATTCCCCTGTGAATCTCTACTTTTCAGAGCTTTCTTTTGTTCCAAAGCTTAGTTTAGATGATGTTTCCAAAAAGTTTCCTCTCTGCCCCACTCTCCATCTTCCTCTCTCCCACCCCCCCCAAAAAAAGAAAATTTCTTCATGACATTTTTTTTTTCTGGAGGACTTTGGATCTTTCCCTTGTTCTCCATAATATTCTACTTATTTTTATGCTAAATTGGATGAGACTTCAAAGGTCAATTAGTCCAACCCAGATTTTAGAATTTACTGGTTTTGTAACTGGAAAAGTACTTAACCTTTATGTATATGCCTCAGGCAACTCCTTAGGATTTCCTAAGAATAAAGACTCTGAATAGTTCTGAGACTGCCATGGACTAATAAAAATTGAATGACATTAGAAGAAAACAAGAAATAATCAAACCAAAAAGAATAGAAAAGAATCTGAAACACATCATTAGAAAAACAACTGATCTGAAGAACAGATAGAGAAGAGACAATATAAAATTGGTGGATGACTTGAAAGTTATGATAAGAAAAAGAAACTGGATAAAAAATTACAAGAAATTATTAAGGAAAATTTCCCTGAAATTCTAGAAGAGAGAATAAAGTAGAAATAGAAAAGAAAATCTACCATTCACTATTTGAATGAGATCCCTGGAGGAAAATTTACAGGAATATCATAGCCAAGTTTCAAAACTCCCAGGTTAAAAAAGAAAATATTGCAAGCAAAAAGAAAAAAAAATTAATACTATGGAAATAGTCAGGATTTCAGAAGACCTGGTAGTTTCTATTGAAATAAACAAAACCCCTTAGTTTTGGGGACATTATATTTTGAAAAGCAAAAGAGCTGGGACTATATCTAAGAATAATTTACCCAGAAAAGTTGAGTATAATCCTGAATGGAAAAAAATGGCTATTTGACAAAGTGAAAGACTTTGAGGTATTTTTAACAAAGAAGGCCAGAACTAAATGGAAAATTTAATATAAACCCCCCCCCCAATAAAGAAAACATTTTGATTATTATAAAACACAAATTAAAAATAAAGGACATAGGAAGAAAAACTTTATTTGGAACCAGAGAAAAGACTAATAAATAAAAGTATGTGTATAGAATAATTTTACATGTATATGTAAACATAGAATAAAAATAATTTTGCATATACACAAATATGTATGTATGTGTGTGTTTATCTTGGTACACACATACATACATACTTGTGCCTAATGGTAGCCATCTCTAGGGCAGGAGATGGGGAGGGGAAAAAAAAGGGAAAAAAGTAATTTAGGTGATAACTGTGTATACTTAAAGAAATACTAAGTAGTACATGATAGACTTGCAGTTTCAAGTACAATCATCATTGTTTATGATTTGTTTTATGATATGTTTACAATCATCACTGTTATGGAAATGCTTGTTTTGTGAATTAAAAATAACATATCTATCTATCTGTCTATCTACCTATCTCTCTACAAGGGATCTAGAATGGTACAGAAAAGTTCTTTTTGATGGTCCTGAAACCAAGATACTTCTAGTATCCAACATGGACATTTGTGAAGCACTTTATAAGCATCATCTAATTTGAGTTAAGTAACTATCCTTACAAATCAGACACATTATCCCCATCACACAAATAAGGCAATAAAAGTTCAGAGAAAATGCTTTGCTCAAGGTGCTAACCTTCATGATCCTTCAACTCGATGCCTTCCAGTGCTATTTCAGTTACCAATCATTTGCTGAGTTATCGTTTAGCTGTCAATGTTGGGTTTTCACAATTGGCTGCTAAGATTCTGGAGGGCAGGGATCCAAAGTCTTCCTTCTTTTTTGTCCCTCTAAGCAATTTATCAGCACTTACTCGGTTCTAGGCACTGAGCTGGATCCAGGGGAGGTAGTGAAAGTTTGTTCTAAGAACATTAGAGGATCTTCACAAAATCTTTGCTGAATGAACCGTAGCAGAAATGCTTCACTCTCTGGAACTCGGCTCTCTGGAAGCCTAGCCTCTAGCTGATAGCCCACAACTAGAAAATAAACTACAAAAAGAGATTCTGAACGAGCAAATCACCAAATCCAAATGCTCAGGTTTACTGCGCTGCTGTTCTAAAACATGCTAGGGGGGCCTCCTTAGCATCAGGATTTACACCACCATCCTATCTCAGGTGAGCACGTCTCCCGCCCTGACAGCTTTCTTGCCTTCAGACTGCCTTCTGTGTGTTCTTTTTCTTCAATCTGACCTTCACAGAGCTGCCCAAATAACCTTCCAAAGCAGTGGATATTATCCTATCACTCCCTGGGTGATAAACCTCAAGGGTTTCCTTATCGCACAGAGGATAAAATACGGTTCCCTTCCCTGGAATTTAGGACCTCCATATGGTGCCAGTGTACTTTTCCAACTTGATTTCTCATTATTGCCCTTCATGGACTCTATATTCCAACAAATTGGATTGCACACTATTTCCTGAACTCGGCAAAGCATCTCCAGCCTCCGTGACATTCTGGCCACTCACACAAGACTCTGTCCCCTATGTCGGCATTCTCTTTATTCCTTATCTTCCTTTTATTAGAATTTATTATTTCCTTGAAGCCTTAGTTTAGTGCTGACTTCTTCATAAAAGTTCCATGATCCTGACCAACGTCCTCAGTCTGAAAAGGTTCTTTCTCTTATGGAATTTTATTTTCTTTTTACTAAGTCTTTTACATGTATTTATTTTTATTAAAACTTTTTAATTTTCAAAAGACAAGCATGGGTAATTTTTCAACATTGACCCTTGCAAAACCTTGAGTTCCGATTTCTCCCTTTTCTACCACTCCCTCCCCTAGATGTCAAGTAATTCAAAATGGTAAAAATATATAGTAAATCCAATATAGACATACATACTTATACAATTATAATGCTGCACAAGAAAAATAAAATCAAAAAGAAAAAAATGAGAAAGAAAATAAAATTCAAGCAAACAACAACAAAAAGGTGAAAATTCTATCTTGTGATTCACACTCAGTCCTCACAGTCTCTCTCTGAGTGTAGATGGCTCTCTCCATCACAACACCAGTGGAACCAACCTCAATCATCTCATTGTTGGAAACAGCCACGTCCATCAGAATTGATCATCGTATAATCTTGTTTTTGCTGTCTAAAATGGTCTCCTGTTTCTTCTCATCTCACTCAGCATCAGAGTAAGTCTCTCTAGGACTTTCTGAAATCATCCAGCTGTTTTCTTTCAGAACAATAATATTCCATAATATTCATATACCACAACTTATTCAGCCGTTCTCCAACTAATGGGTATCCACTCTCTTTCCAGTTTCTTGCCTCTACAAAGAGGGCTGCCACATTTTTGTACACATGGGTCCCTTCCCCTCCTTTAAGATCTCTCTGGGATACAAGCCCACTAGAAACACTGCTGGGTCAAAGGGTATGTACAGATTTATGGCTCTTTGGGCATAGTTCCAAATTGCTCTCCAGAATAGTTGAATCAGTTCACAACTCCACCAACAATGTATCAGTGTCCCAGTTTTCCTATATCCCCTCCAATAATTGTTATTGTCTTTTCCTTTCAGCTTAGTCAGTCTGAGAGGTTTATAGTGGTACCTCAGAGTTGTCTTAATTTGCATTTCGCTGATCAATAGTGATTCAGACACCTTTTCATATGACTAGAAATGGCTTTAATTTCTTCATATGAAAACTGTTCATATCCTTTGACCATTTATCAGTTAGAGAATGGCTTGAAATTTTATAAATTTGAGTCAGTTCTCTATATATTTTGGAAATGAGGCCTTTATCAGAATTTTTGAATGTAAAATGTTTTCCCAGTTTATTGCTTCCCTTCTAATCTTGTCTGCATTAGTTTTGTCTGTGCAAAACCTTTTTAACTTAATATAATCAAAATTCTCTATTTGGTGTTCAATAATAATCTCCAGTTCTTCTTTGGCCACAAATTCCTTCCTTCTCCACAGATCTGAGAGGTAAACTATCGGATGTTTTTCTAATTTGCTTATAATATCACTCTATGTCTAAATCTTCTCAAGGTATTTCTAGAGCATTTTGTTTGGATCTCTCTTTTGCACCCAACACACCCTAACGTGCATTTGTGTATATACCACGATCTGTTCTATCCCCTAAATATGGTGTAAGCTCTTGGGGTTTAGTTCCTGTGACATATCATTGAATCTCCTGAACTTGACATGCTGGTGTAATGAGTAGAGAGCAAGCCTTGGGACAGAAAGGTGTGGATCCCAGCCCTGCCTCTGGTTGTATGTAAATCTCTTAGTATTCTAGGTAGTTCTGTGTAGGACTCTTGTGGTGCTGAGGTAGTTTTCTCCCATCAGTGTATGGGAGAAGACTCTAAACCGAAAGGTCTTAACTTTTTGTGTGTATATCATGGGCCCCTTTGGAAGTCTGGGAAAAGCTTTGGATTCCCTTCTCAGGATAATGTTTTTATATCATAGGAGGAAGTGCTGAACTTCAGTTTGAGGGTAATGAAAATAAAAAGTCATTTCCCAGCAAATCTCATGAAATTAATTTACCAGACCCTTGGGGGGCCACGGATCTCTGGCTAAGGATCCCTCAACTCCTGCCCTGCCCCATCTCTATCCCTTGTGAAATAGGACATTGCACATGGGATGAACTCTGGATTTGGAAGTCAAGGAGGTGATTTAGATCTCAGCTCAGTTATTTGTTAGGTGAGACCTTGGGAACTCACTCAACACTTCTGGCCCTCAAGATCTTCACGTAGACGGTACTAGATGATCTGACATAGATTTCTGAGGCAGCTGTAACTGTCCAGTGAATGTTGAGCTGGAGTCCAGAGGACCTGAGTTCAAATGTTGCCTCAAATGATTCCTGTGTGATACAGGGCAAGTCATTTGATATCTGTTAGTCTCTGACCTGAGGACAGTCACAGAACATGTCTTCCTCGGGAGATGGGAGGATTGTATGAGACCCCTCATGTAAAACTACTGTTTGACTTAAAAGATCAAAATTATAGAATACTGAATCAGATTAAAATATAGTTGGGAAATATTTAACAAAATAAGTACAAATACAATAGAATTAATGTTAATTTGTGGTTTTCTAAGCCAGTGTGTTTCTTGTAAGGATTCTTTTCTTGATGCTATTGACCTGAGCCTTCTATTATTCATTAAATTTCCCATGAATTGGGGATCACAAGATCACAGTCAATAAACTTCCTGAAGGAATCATGATAAGGAAGAGAACAAGGATTAATTAAGAACCTGTTATTTTCCAGGCACTGAGCTAAGCACTTTACAAATATAATCTCATTTGGCCCTCACAACAGCCCTGGGAGGGAGGTGCTGTTAATATTCCCATTTTACAGTTGAGGAAACTGAGGCATACGGTGATTAAGAGACTTTCCGGAGTCACCCAGTTGGTAAATGTCTGAGGCTGGACTTAAGTCTGGGAGTGCCTGATTCAAGAGCAGGGACTCCATTCCTGGTGACTCCCAGGTGCCTCTTGAAGGTCATTAAGTCCAGGATTCTCTTTTTACAGAGGAGTCCCATGTGGGCGTGGGTGGACATTGTATCTGCTCAGAGTCTCAGGTTCTCAAGCCCCAGGAGAGACCGGGGTCCGAGGACGGCACTAGCCACTTGCAGGACGGATGGAGAGGAGGAAAATGCTTTGTTAAGGTGCGGCAGATTGGGGCAGTTTGGAGAGGGTTGGATCTGGAGCCCTGGGATCCTTGACTTGGAGCTGGGTGGGCTCATGCGGCTTGTTCTCTTCCTGGACCCATTTGGGGTTTTCTGGGCAGAGGTCCTGGAGTGGTCGGCCATTTCTTCTCCAGCTCATTTTACAGATGAGGAAACCGAGGCACATGGGGTGATGTGCCTTGTTCAGAGTCACGCAGCTAGGAGAGTCTAGTCTTAGCTCTTCCTTTTTTCCTGCTAAGGAGATGCATCCAGATTAAGTGGTTTGTCTAAGTCCCACAGCTGATAAGTAGCAGAACAGAAATTTGAACCAGGGTCTTCCAAGCTGAAATGCCTTGTTGCGCTCTGTTTCCAGGGCCTGGGCTTGAATCTCTGTTTAGGGCAAGCTATTTTTAATCTCTCTGAGACTCAGGTTCCCCACCTGTAAAACGAGGGAGCGGAAGCCAGTGACCTTCAGACGGACGACCTCGGGAAGAGCGCTGGCTTTGGAGCAGAGAGCCCTGGCGACTGTGGACATGTCAGTTATGTTTTCTCTAGGACTCAGTCTTTTACTTTCAAGAGGAAGATTTAAACTCGGTCAGAGGCGTCAGATACGTGGCTCGCCAAAGCGCAGAGCATATCTGTGTGGAAACCTGGTTAAAACATCAGCAGACGATGTTAAAGGAAATAAGGGAAAATTCAACAGAACGATGCTACGTTAACAGGTGGTTTTCCAAGTCTACAAACATGGGCCCTTGGGGATCCTTATGTTTGGTTAAGTGACCCCGTTTCTTTTTGAGCTGATGCCGTTGAACAATGAGCGGAAGCTTCCTTCCAGGCCTTCGTTGTCCACTTTGTGATTTCTGAATGGACGGCCAGTCCTTCCCAAGGCCCCTCACTCCATCACCGGTGCGCAGTTTCTGCCCTCGCCATCTTGCCCTTAACTACTAGAATAGTTTCCTAAGACCCCCCTTTCTGATTTATCTTCCAAACTCTTGTCTCAATGTCCAAGACTGCCCACCTCCTTCTCTGTACCAAAGTCTGTACTTCTCCCCTTTCTCTATAGAATGAGAAAGCACTCCTAGCCTGATACTCCATTCCCTTCCCCATAGGGCTCCAAATGTTATCTTACCCTATTCTCTTTCACGTCCCCCCATGTTCTAGTTGCTTGTTTCTCCTGGCTTATATTTTCTCATGTCCAGCTATTTTCACAGGCTGTCCCCCCTCCCCTTGCTCCTTATTTTCAATCTTTCTCTTCATTCAAGGTCACCTTGGGTGCTGCTCTCACCAGGAAGACTTCCCTCCCCCCCACCTCCGGGTGAGAGTCTTTCTCCTATTTTCTGAAAATTTCCTGAAGCACTCTGTCTGAAAGTCGTTTTTGTCCCTACTCCCTGTATTAAGTTGATTTGCATGCTTGTTATATTCCCCTATCAAACTGTAAGCTCCCATAGGGCAAAGACAGGGTTTTTCACCATCTTTCATTTCATTCAGTGCACCTGCAGTTTTGCCTTTGGCACAGTGGGCACTCCATCCTTCTTGGGTTAATTGGACGAACTGAAAACCTCCTTAGAGCACTAATATTCTGCATTCTCTGTTTCAAGGCTTCCTCCCACTCGAATATTCGATTTTATTTTTAAGGCCTCTCTCCACCGGTTCCAACATTCTGTTTTCAGATCCCCGAGATCCAACATTGCATGCTTCTGTTGAAGTCTTGATGTGCGAGGTGCAAAGTAGGGCTACCCCGTTATCAAGGGATCCTTCCTAGAGGCAGAGAAAGCTTGCTTGGGAGCTTAAAGAACAACAGGGCTAGGGAAAACCTCAGACAAAACTCTCCATCTTCCCCGAGCTGGAAAAAGAACAATCACCCGAACTGTGCCCTAGCCGTTGTAGCTTATTTTTTTCATCGCAAATGTTTTGGTTTCATTGTCCTTAACTTGTTTAAATGAGACTCATTTTTAGTCAGTTTTGCTCTTCCCCGATACCTGGCAGTGCCCTTCGGTGCCCTTTGGCCACCTTTGTTCCTGCTCCTGGTCCTCAGTGACTCCCAGGCCAGGAGTACACAACAGCCGCAGTGAGTCGGACTGGGCAGCGTCATTCCAGCTTCCACCTGAAGCACGATTTCCCACTCGAAGGTTCTCTCCCATCCAGCTGCTTCTTGAATGCCTCTATTGACAGGAAGCTCACTCTCACTTGAACATCCCATTCTAAATATCTATTGTTGGATTTCTTGTTAGGAAGATGCTTTTCTTCTTGTTCTTTTAAAACATCCAGCTGGAATCTGCTTGCTTGTACCTTCCTCCTGTAGGCTGTAGTCCTGCTCCTGGGGGGAGGAGCTGGACAAGTAGTGGAGGGCCAAAATTTCTCTCTTGCAAGCTGAATGTGCTTGTTACTGTGATTTTGTTGAGGTTCAGAAGGAATGGTTGGCTCATAGACTGGTGTCGTGAGGTGTCCCAAAGGGCAAAGTTTATTGTAATTGTAACGCCAATTTAAGTGGGCTAAGTCCCAGAAGGATTTAGGAAAGAACAAAGACAAAGACGGCAATTTTAGAGGACAAAGTTAGAGAGACCACAGCTTCATGTTACTTATTTGCTAATTTTCTGACTTAACAGGTAAGTCTGTTCACTATTGTCCCAGAAACTTGGTTATCTGGCCAGCAGATTATGTAGCTGACAGTCAGCATCATTCCTAGGCTTATCCCAGAAGACTGGGATCGTTGACAGGCAGATTGTTAGAATGATAGCAATCTAAGGTCAGGGGACCTCAGGATCACTGCTCTATCTTCTCTAAAATCTAGGGAAAAGAGACATATAATGTATTATATTTCTAAGGCCAGAAGACTTTGGGATCATTGGCAGACAGATTGTCTGGTGATGTGGAGGGAGACTTTCCTCAGTGGGAGTTCCCTGTACCACAGATTGCCGATCCAATTGTAATTGTAACGCCAATTTACAAGCTGACTCCAGCTCTCTGCACTGTGCTCCCTCTCTGCCCCCAAACTGAATATTCAGCCTCAAAAAAAGCTGATCAAGTGTCAAGTGAATTCGACCCACAATCCTCTGGAATAGCAATCCTAAATCATCCCCACCCTCACCTCCTTAATTCCCATAAGAGCACCCAGGAGAAAGGGAAGTTCTTTGGAAAAGACTCAGTTCTAGGCGCTCCAAAGTGGAATTATACGGGCTCAGAAGACATTTAATTTTTTACAATCATAGGAGACGTTTGTCATTGAGTAGGAAAAAGCCTCTAATTTCAGGGTAGAAGTTTTTACTTCAAGTCTTGGGTGAGGGCGGCCGCCTGCTACCTGGCGGACCTTTCCCGTAAAACAGACTGCGTCCTAGCTGCAGAGGTAGCTCCGAAAATCGGCCTGGATGAAGTCTGCCAAGAGCTTCGCCGTCCTGAGGGTCATGTAAATACCAAGTCTTAGGGTCACACTTTTGGCCTTCTGTTTGGGGAAGGGGCAGGTAGCTCCCCTCTCCCCTCCCCTGGGAGGTCTGGTTTAGGGCCAAGCTCGATGAGTACTTGTTAGTTGTACAGTTGGTGCCGGATCCCGTTCAATGGCTGATGTTTTCTAGTCTTACCGTCTGCTTTTTCAAGCTTTTCCTATTCTTTTTCCCATCCAAAGAGGAAACATCCCCATGTTTTTGGGTGCTGAGCGTGGAGGGCCCAGCCGGCTCAGCCGATGTGACCGGGACACTGAGCATCCTGCCGTGGGGTGAATGTCGGCCAGTCGCTCGGGCCCAGGGGGGCTGCGGTGACTCCTTGGCCTTCACGCTTCTCAAGAGTTCTTCTGTAGAATGTGGACTAGTCTCATCTTATCCAGCTCTCAAATCCTATTCTTATTCATTCATTCAGAAAACATTTATTCAAGTTCCTTTATAGCTCCAGGATCTAGGCTCTTCCTGCATGTTCCACCATGCTTGGGGGACAAGATTGGCCAACAGTGTATCCTAAACACAAGAAGATGCCATATGATATTTAAACAAAACGCTGCTCTTGAGAAACAAGTATTTTTATCCATAAATAGGTAATTACATGCTGCCTATTATCCCTAAATAGATAATTACCTTCCACATATCACATCTCAATGACTCATATAACTCTATTAAAACATAAATTGCAGAGAACGTGCTCATCTGGAGATGTGAAGGGAGACTTTGCTCAGTGGGAGTTCTGCATACCACAGAGCTCAGTCTGGACGCTACCTGGCTCTACCAGCCCTGTGTACTCATTACCTCTCTGCATCTTTCCATTATCATCACCTCCTCCTCTTCCTCCTTCTCTCCTCCTCTTCCTCCTTCTCTCCTCCTTTTCCTCATCCTTCTCTCCTCCTTTTCCTCCTTCTCTCCTCCTTTTCCTCCTTCTCTCCCTCTGCCGCCCTCTCTCTCTCTCTCTTTCTTTCTCTCTCCCTCATTCTAACAGCTTCCAAGAATTTAGGGGACAATCTTTAGATTATTCAGCTACTAGATTAAGTGATTTTAGGATTGAGAGGGTCTTTAAGGTCACCTAGTCTGACACTTTCATTTTACAGATAAAGAAACTAAGCATCATTCCTTTTTTTTTTTTGACCAGTTGAGATGAAAGTTTCAAATTTCAGTAAATCCCCCCACCCTTTCCTCATTTTTTATATCGACTTCTTGTATATCCTGATTATATGAGCTCATTTTCTAAATGTTCTCCTTCCTTTGTTTCCCTCACTCACTTTATTCTTCTTCCTTTCCCAATCCCTCACTCTTTTCAGATATATCACGTAGTTACTATTTGCCTTTTGCTGTATCTCTTGACTGCTGTACGTGTTCTTCAAAGTTCCTGTGCATCTTTGTTTTTTAATTAGGAATCCCGGGAAGTCCTTTGTTTCATTCAAGTTCCATTTCCCCGTTTTGTGGATGAGTTCTTTTCGAGCTATATATCCTTTGCCTTCTAAAATATTGTATTCTTAACTTCTCTGTTTTGTGACAGTGGTAGCTGCTAAATCGGCTGTGATCCTGCTGTGGCTCCTTGGTCCTTGAATTGTTTCCCTCTGGATGCTTGGTGACAGTTTTACTCTTACTTGGAGAAAATGGTCTCGGGAAGTTTCACTTTGGACATTTCTTTCAGGAGATGATAGGCATATTTTTTTTTTTTTTTTTTTTTTTTTTTTTTTACTTCTCTCTTTCCCTCTGGTTTTAAGAGATCTGTTCATTTTGTGACTTCTTAAAATGAGTGGCTAAACTTTTTCGCTCTCTCTCTTTTTCCCTTTCTCTTCACCTCCTTTCTCACTATTCATGGTTATGATTATCAGGTAGTCCAGTGATTATTAAATTTTCTATTCTCTATTAACCAGTTAGTTGTTTATTGTTATGAGATATCTTACATTTCCTTTTATTTTTTCAGTCCTTTGTCTTTGCTTTAATATTTCTTGTTGTCTAGTGTTCTAAAATCTTTAGCTTCTATCGGTCTATTCTAATTTTCAGGGAGTTGGTTATTTGGGCAAGGCTTTATACCTCTTTTGCCAAAATGTTAATTTACTTTTCACCTTTTTCCCCCTTAACTTTTATCCCTCCCTCATTTTTCCCTCATTTCACTTATGCAAACATTTTAACTTAATTTTTTGCTTCATCTTATCCAAGAATTTTAGTTAAATTTCTATCCAAACATTATTTTTCTTTGTGGCTTTGCTTGTAGATGTTTTGGAATCACTGCCTTCTGGGTTTGTGCCTCATCTCTGTGGCCATAATAGCTTTTTATAATGGAATTCCCTTTTGGTTTGTTCACTCTGCCAGCTGACTTTTGACTTCAGACTTGGTCTTAGGTCTGGCTCTGGGAACTTCTGTAGAGCCTGTCTGGCTTGGTTCTGAGAGTGTTGTGTCATTCCGGGATGGGCAGAGGGATGACACAGTGAATAGAGTAAGGGGTCTGGAATCAGGAAGGCCTGAGTTCAAATCCCACCTCAGACACTTACTAGTTGTGTGAGCCTGGGTGAGTCACTTAACTCTAATTGCTTCAGTATCTCCATCTATAAAATAAGCTGGAGAAGAAATGGCAAACCCCCTCAGGATCTCTGCCTAGGAAACCCCAGCTGGAATTACAAACAGCAGGACCTGTTGAAACAACTGAAGAACCACAATTATTGTAGGATCTCAAAGCTGGCTTAGGGGAAGACCTGCAGTTTTCAGTCTCTGAGCAGGGCAAAGCCCTTCATTTGAGGGTCCTAATCTATGTTTGAGTCTGAACTGAAGCTCCTGGGTTTCCTATTTGGGGTTTCTGTTTCTGGGGTTTTGCTGACCCCTCCCAGGGCCATCAGGTTGGGATCTCTGCACGGGAGCTTTTCCTACCCCAAAGTTGCCCATACCTGCCCAGGACAAAGGTGTGACAGAAGCCAAAGTTTCAGAATCCAAGGATGTTAGAGCCAGGGCACTTCTCAGGGGCTTCTGGGAAAATTGTTTCTGAGAGAGGAAAGAAGATGTCTCCAGGACCACACAGAACACGCAGAACTTGCACCCAGATCTCTGGGCACCAAGATCAGTGGCCTTTCTGCAAATATCCTGCATTTATGGGACTGCGAGGCAGAAGGGCCATGAAACCTGCAGTATCAGAAGCAGAAACGTCTTAGACTCACCTGGGGGCTGCTGCCCGCGGGGCATGGCCAGTGATCAAGGGCCACACAGAGGGGGCTCGGGCTCCCGCTCCCCTCTGGCTCCCACCTGGCACCCACAGAATTTCACAGAGCATTCGCACTTCTCCTTTAGCCTTCGTCACATGCTTTTGGTCGCAGAGCCTGCCTCCTACCCACAAAGGGGATCACGTGTCTTACGCAAGCTCTCCCTCTTGTTCAGCATCCGGCACAGCGCATTGAACATGTTGGGGGGCTAATAGATATTTCCTGACTTGAACTACAGAGTGTTTAACCTGAGCCGTTGGAAATGCCGCCCGTTTCAGTCATCTGCAGAATAATTGGACTGCAGGACTGTTCCTCCTTTTTGGTGGCCCACTTAAACAAAGCTCAGCTTTCGGGGCTGCTCCCCAGGGTGAGGGCGCATGACTGCATGTCACTCTTCTCGGGCGGCTGCCTTCAATTAGTTCCATCTTCCTCATGTAGAAAATTAGGGGCAAGAGAATTCTTTCCCGGGTGGGGCCATTGAGAGGATTAAATAATTTTAAAAGAATGAAAGACTTGATGGAGTTGTACTGAGGCTAAGGCCTATAGTGTCAAATTTCCTCCCTCCCTCCTTCCTTTTCTTCCTCCCTCTCTCCCTCCTTCCTTCCTTCCTTCCCTCCTTTTTCTTTCAAAACCATTTTACTAATATAGAACTCTGGCCGCAGTCACTTCCCTGCTTAAAAATCTTTCCTGATCCCTTTTTCTACCCCGACAGAATGAAATCTAAACTTCTGAGCCTGGCATTCTTTTTTAAATTTTTTATTATAGCTTTTTATTTACAGGTTATATGCAGGGGTAATTTTTCAGCATTGACAATTGCCAAACCTTTTGTTCCAATTTTTCCCCTCCTTCCCCCTAAACCCTCCCCTAGATGGCAGATTGACCAATACACGTTAAGCATGTTAAAGTGTAAATTAAATACAATATAAGCATACAGATCCTAACAGTTATTTTGTTGTATAAAAAGAATCAGACTTTGAAATAGTGTATTATTAGCCTGTGAAGGAAATCAAAAATGCAGGTGGGCAAAACTAGAGGGATTGGGAATTCGATGTAATGGTTCTTAGTCATCTCCCAGAGTTCTTTTGCTGGGTGTGACTAGTTCAGTTCATTACTGTTCCATTGGAACGGATTTGGTTCATCTCATTGTTGAGGATGGCCAGGTCCATCAGAATGGATCCTCATACAGTATCGTTGTCGAAGTGTATAATGATCTCCTGGTTCTGCTCATTTCACTCAGCATCAGTTCCTGTAAATCTCTCCAGGCCTCTCTGTATTCATCCTGCTGGTCATTTCTTACTGAACAATAATATTCCATAACATTCATATACCACAATTTATCCGGCCATTCTCCAGTTGATGGGCATCCACTCAGGTTCCAGTGAGCCTGGCATTCTTTGGGCAGCCTGTGGTTCCGCCTTTTCCTTTTGGGGTGATTTCGGGTAAAGCCCTTCCTTTCCTTGTTTACTTTGATCTGCAGTGAGGCCATAACAGCAAGGATATTCCCTATCCCATGGTGCTTGAGGCAGATGCTTTGAGAAAACCTAGCAGTCCCAGAGATGGGAACCGTTCATTCAAGGCCCTGGGACGTCTGGCTTCAAACCACTTTTTCTGCCTTATTCCTCTTCTCTCCTGCCAGACTTGGTTCCTTCTGCCCCATGGACCTGCCCATCAATTTCCAATTTCTCCCTTCTTCCCCAGATCCAGTTCTGCCCATCTCGTTCCTACTCCGACCTTACCTTCCAGCCCAGACACCTCCTTCTCCAAGAAGTCTTCCGTGCTCTTCATCACTAATTGGAAGTGATCTCTCTCCCAGCCCCTCTTGTACATGTTCCACAGCTGTTTATCTTCCAGCTCCAGATTGTAAGCCTCTGAAGGAAGGGACAGGTCTTAATCACCTTGGCCTACCATTAGCCCCTGCACCCGGTGGGTCCAGCCGTTATTATTATTTACCCCCCCAAATAATACGTGACTTCTCTAGAAATTTAAGCTTTCTAGTGGTTTGTGTCCATCATGGGTTGGTTTTTATAACTAACTAGAATTGTGGGTGCAACTGTCATCTCAGTAAATGAATGAATGGCGTCCCAATTCTGGGTCAACAACAAGATTGCACCCCTTTCCCTCACTCCCCACAAGTTTTGACTCTTGCTTTTCCAGTGTATTTTTTATATTTGGGACAATACTCTAGCCTGTAGAGACAAAGAGAAGAATAAGAAAGGATTCTCTGCATCCACTTTCCACCCTTAAATCTTGAATTCTCTCTCTGAGTGATCGCTGAGCCTCAGCTTAAAGAGCTCCAGTGTGGGGAATGGCTCCTACCCTGTACTCTCTGAGGCTTCGGGAGCCCTTCCATTTAGACTTTCCTAATCAGGAATGTGATATGAACAAAAAGCAAGAAGACCTGTTTGTCTGAACTGTAGTTTCCCAGAAAGGGAATGACTCATTCTAAGCAGCCGGGTGGCGGGGCAGATGGAGCGCTGGGTCCGAATCAGCAAGACTCCTCTTCCCGAGTTCAATCCTGGCTCAGACACTTCCTGGCTGTGTGAGCCTGGGCGAGTCACTTCACTCTTTTTGCCTCAGTTTCCTCATCTGTAAAGTGAGCTGGAGAAAGAAATGGCCAAGGACTCGAGGATCTTTGCCAAGAAAACCCCAAATGGGTCACAAAGAGCCAGAAAAAATAACTAAACCAAACCACAAGTCCGGAAAGGTGATTAGGGCGAGGATATGAAGAACTTTAAAATGTCAGAGAAACTTCTATTTTATCTTAGAGGCATCGGAGAGCCACTGTATTGTTTGGGGCAGGGAACTACCAGTCAGACTTGAGCTTTAGGAAATTCACTGGCAGATGTGGGGGAGAGGGATCGGAAGCCTCGGGTTTGCTCAACTAATAAATACTGAGCTGAAACGTCAACTCGTGATCTTTCTCTTCCAGGAAAGGGTTACTTTGAACTCTACAAAGCAGTGGATAGAATCCTGGTCTTGGGGGTCAGAAGGCAAAGGTCAAGACCTATTTCCATTTCAGTTGGTTATGGGATCTTGAGTGACTCATCTGTGTGTAGGCAGGTTATCATTGAGAAGACAGACGAGACCGGAGGAGTTGTACCGGGGCCATGTTGTGACCCCCAATACTCTAGGGTTCATGACTGAACTGGAATAAAATGTAACCGAGAAAGGGTTAACACAACAAAAACTATAAAATAACTCATTAATAATTTCCTAGATCAATCTATGTTCTGCCCCCCTCCATACGAACTTTGATGTCATTGCAATAGATGATCTTTCACTTGCAGGTTCTGTAATTCTGGTGTCTGTGTTGCAGTCTAGACTTGTTTGCAGACTTCACTTTTCCAGAGTATTGTGAAAAGAAGATTTAAAGCATCCCCTCTATGAGGACCTGCAGCAAACACTGCAGCTCTGGAAAGCACAGACACCAAGACTTTCTTTGTGGGGGTCTTGTCTCTTTCACCCAGGGCTCTTGGTACGGCGTCTCCCCTATTCGTCTGGGAATCTGTTGGTTTTCAGTGTGTCTGGCACATAGTAGGTGCTTAATAGATGATGGAATGAATGTAATAAATGGTATCAAATACATCATCAGGGATGAATGTGACTGGAAAGGAGGTTAGATGGTCCTTTGTAAAAGTGCAGAACCATGTGTCAAGAGTCCCAGAATTCCTTCCTGAGTGGCTGAAATGTCCAGAGAAAGATCTCCAGCGTGTTGCCTGAATCCTGGCGGAGGGATTTATGGAAGTGTGTGGTCAAGAACTGCTCTCTCTGAGGAGGCGCAGAAAGTCTGCGAACTCTAGCAACCATCCCTATGAGAGTATCCTAGTATCCCAACAACTTCTTTCTTTTGACCTTTGTAAACTTTAATATTATTTAAGATGGTGAGCTTTTATTCAGCTTTTATTTTTATTTTATTATTATTTACCCCGTTGGGGTACCCGCAGCTGGCAGATAAAATCTGGGAGGAAGTCTTAGGGGGCTCGGCCCTACTGCTCTCATGGGGATTTTTTATCCTCACAGCAGGAAAAGGTCATTGATTTCTAGCTGAAAGAGGTCTAAAAGGTCATAATACAAACCTTCCCTTTTACAGCTGGGGTAACTGTCCCAGGCAGGTGATTTGCCCAGTCACAACTAACAAGAAGAAGCTCAAAATAGTGCTCTAAGGGCAGCTAGATGGCACAGGACTTGAGTTCAAATATACTTAACACTTACTGGCTGTATGACCTCGGGCAAGTCACTTTCCCCCAATTGCCTTCCCCCCCAATACAAGTGCTCCGAATATAGTGGCAGGGCTCTTCCTACCTCTCCACATGAGTCTAGGCTGTAGCTGAGGGGATCTAGCCCCCCAGGGGTGGCTTTTTGCATGTGTTATTCATTTGCATGAATACTGTTCATATTCAAGACCTTCTTCCGTGACAAATCAGCCTTTGAGCTGTATGTGAGCTTCCCATGTTAAAGGTGAATATTGCTTAGCAAGGTAACATTTAATGTTCCATCTTAAAGCAGGGGGTTCTTGGGATCTGTGACCCTGGAAAATGTTCCCAGAATTGCATTGTGACATAACTGGCTTCCTTTTGTAATCCTCTGGCTCTTATTTTATACATTTAGTGGCATTGTTCTAAGAGGGGTCCTCACGCTTTCCTAACTGCCGATGGGGTCCGCAAAAACAAAAAGGTGGGGAGGGCCTTCCTTAAATCCTCAGCAGTGTGAACACCTATTTCCCACAAGAAGTAGTTTTCTAGATCGTCCAGACTTTGGGAAAAGGGAAGACAGAAAAAGGTTTGGGGCCGTTCATTTATCCAAGAAATGGAGGCCCATGACAAGGGCACGTTTAATCTCAAGTTCTGCCGTGGGTTATGGGGGGAGAAGAATAACTCAAATTAGGGAAGGAGGAAAAGAGAGGAGTGGGTGGTCCCTGGAGCCTGCAGCATTGGGGAGTAGTCTCAGATACAGGGAGGGCAGAAAGGCAGGACGGGTAACGAAGCCGGATGGAAAAAGAGAACTGGCTCGTTTCCAAAGTGAAGGACGCACTCTCAGGCCGGCAAGACGGTTCGGACGCGGGACAGTGAGTCAGTTGCACGTTTCACAAATAGTCTGAGGGCTTATTATGCTTTTCTGACTGGCCCGGGCCCTGGTGATCACCAGCAATTAGAGGCTGACCCCCGTCCGCCGTGATCGCCAGCAATTAGAGGCTGACCCCGGCCCGCCGTGATCACCAGCAATTAGAGGCTGACCCCGGCCGCCGTGATCGCCAGCGGTTAGAGGCTGACCCCGGCCCGCCGTGATCGCCAGCGGTTAGAGGCTGACCCCGGCCCGCCGTGATCGCCAGCGGTTAGAGGCTGGCCTCGGCCGAGAACCCTCTACGTGATCCAGTCTTACTCTGTTCTTTACACCGGTGTAACTGCTGACTGTGCCCTTCCCTTTCTTGAAAACCCTCGATGGCTCCCTATTGCCTTGAAGGTAGAAAGCTTCTTTCCTCAGCATTTAAAACCTTTCACAATTCTTTCTAGAATGACTTCCCAAGACCGTGCTCAGAGTCCGACTCTCCAGCTCCCTGGCGCTTTCCCGAAGGCAGGACCATGCCTCGGGTACAATTATTAGATGGCCTGGGGGAATCTCAGGCGCTGCCTCTCCCGAAGCCCTCCCTGCTCCCACCCCATTTCCTTGTCGCCTTTAGGCCGCATGTCTCCCTTGTCCTCATCCTCTCTCGCCTTGGGGCTTTCCCATCCCACTTCCCTGAGGGCAGGGCTTGAGCTCCGGCCTCGGGGAAGGTCTGTGTCTCTGGCTCTCTGACGCTCCCGGCTAATTAGGGCGACGCCCCACTCCCCCACTGCCCATTACCTCCAGAACCCTCAGGAAGGCACTGCCCGGGAGCCTCTCGGGGGCCAGGCCTAGGCCGGGCGCAGGGGTATGTCAGCCACGTTAGGGACAGCGGCCTTCCAGCTGGAGAGCTTTCTGGTCGGACTGCCTGTGCAGCTGGAGGAAAGGTAGCCCTTTAGATGGAAGAGGAAGCGAGGAGAGGTGTGGGGGGAGCGCTCTCCCCTCCTCGTGTGACACCTAGGGAGCCCGGCGGGCTCTGTCCAGGCTGGCCCTGGCTGCCCCTCCCAGCCTAGCAGTGTAGCGGGCCAGCGTGGAGGGGGCGAGGTCAGAAGCCTTCCCCCCACCCCCTTCAGCGCTTTGCTCCCTTTACCATGCTCCCCTCTTCCCCCTCCCCCCCCATCCTTGCCCAGGGGAGGAGAGGCAGCAGGGGCAAAGGCAAAGGCAGCCCCGGGAGCTTGGCCAAAATCCTTTCTTCCTTTCTGTCTCCTCCGAGGTTCCAGGAAAGATGGAGGAAAAAAGGCCATTCTAAAAGCGCGTTTGCGCAGTTCGGTGGCACGAGCACAGGGCGGGCGAGAGGGCGCGGAGGGATAATGGGCGGCTTGGAAAGGATGTCCCGGGGGGCCGGGGCCCTTCATTGGGAGGGGGGCACTTCCCGACTTCTCTCTAGTTTGTACAAGGCAACAACGTGGAGCAGGGAGCAGATCAGCTCTCCCTTATTCCCACCCCGGGGAGCCTTGACCTTCCCTGCTGCCCTGGGGCCTCAGTCCCCCCAGTCTGTGGGAGCCTCTGGGCCCCTGGCTGGAATCGGGCGCTTACGCGTCTAAAATGCAACACCCAGGATTGCCAAGGGAACGGATGCTGGGGCAAGGTGGTCAGCAGGAGGGTAAAAAGCCAGAGGAGGGCCTTGAGAGCCTCGTGCCCCCCCCCTCCCCCGCAATGGCCGTATGATGGAAGGCTGGGATCAGGGTTTTGAGCCCCCAAAGTCTGAATTGGCGCTTAGCTCTAGAGCCTTCAAAACTCCAGAAGGAAGTAGAGGATGGCAGCTGGGGAGAGCTGGCCCGGAGCTCAGCTCTGTAATTGTGGGCTCTCCATCCCAGGGGGGTGAGAGATTCTGATGTCGGTCAGTGTTTAGTTGCTGGTTTCTATGCCAATATACTCAGGGTCACACACAAATTTCTCGTGTCCTGAGAGACAACTTTAAGGAGCCCCCCCTCCCAAGGGATTTATATGGGAAAGAGGGAGAAGATGGAATCACACTATTTCTAGAAGCCTCAGTTCCTTCCTAAGTGAAAGGGTCAGAACAAGCAGATTTAGAATTAGAAGAGACCATGAAAGTCCTCTGGCGTCATGTCCTCATTTTAGAGAGTAGAAGGTTGCACGCCAGAGGTTCAGCGACCCTAGGTGGCCCAAACGTAGGCGGCAGAGTCAGAATTTGAACCCGAGCCCCATCACTCCAAATACTGCCTGCCTTTTGTATGTGCCTGGTGTCCCACAAGGAGATATTGGATGTTAGGGACAGGGCGGCGCTCTGTAAACAATCCATCCCCAATAAATCTTATTTTATCATCGGTCAATCATTTAGCAAACGCCTACTGTGGGTAACTTAGAGGTACCCAGACAAAATAAAAGTCACTGCCCCAGGGCAGCATTCAACTTATCCTGGTCTTGCTGATTCCTGGGCCGAGATTTGGCATCTGGGCAAGTCCCAAAGTTTTGAAGACAGGATGTTTTCCAAAACTAGGCCGGTGAGTCCTGGAAGGAACTGAGTGTGTTTGCTCTTCCTATTAGGGCAAGAAGAGACAAGCTTTTCCTTCAACATTGGAAACTTTGACAAAAAAAGAGACTTGAGTCTTCAGAGCGCTAAATTAGGACAGAAAAGGGAGTCATCCCTCCCTTACTGGCCTGGTTTCCCTGCAAAATGAAGAGGCCCTTCCCAGCTCTCCATCCTGGGATTTCCAGAGGTTCCTAAGAACTCGTGCTGTTGGGAGCCAGCTATTCCAGGAGGGAGCTCCCTCCCCATTACTGCAGAAGTCCAAGGAGAAGCTGAATCCCCCCACTGTGGAGAGTGGATTTAGGCGGATTAGCTGATGTTTCATGCTGAACTTTTGGAACTTTCATCTTGTGTGTGGGGAGCAGAAGTACCTCAGGAGAGGCGGCTCTGAACCCGTCGGCTGGTAGCCTCTTTCCCAATACTGAAATGCTGAAAAAGCTTTGAGATCTTTCATTTCTTTGTCCAGGGGGGAATCTACCCGAGAGCTCCAGGGCAGCTTGGTCTGTTGTGTGCTGACCAGGTGATGGGTGAGGAGGTTGGGAAGAAGAGAGCTGGGAAAGGGAAACTTTTCACAAGAATCAAAGGACTCCCCCACCTGCCTTTGCTTTGGTTCTGTGAGGATTTTGTCATAGTACAGATTCAAAGATTGGCGGAGATGTAAAGGACCTTAGAGACTTTCTGTGTCAGCCCCTTCATTTTACAGATGAATAAACTGATGTTTGAAGAGGTCCAATGACTTGCCCAAAGCTATACGGCTAATTAGCACCAGAGCTGGGAATCAATCCCAAGACTTCTGATGGTTAGTCCAGTGCTTTTTCAAGTATACCATTAAATACTGCTTTAAATAGAGAGAGCCCATGGCCAGGATTAGAAATTAATTATTTTCTTTAATTGCTCTTTGGAATGGTATTCCTGATGAGTTTGAGAAATACTGGCCAATGGTGTCAAGGGACTGGAGCATTTTGGAACCGAAGTGGTTGATTGAGCTAACAAATGCATACACACATGTGAGGGTCTTTGATAATCAGAAGGTGGAGGTTGTTTGAGTAGGAAGGCTTTGGAAGATACCGAGGCTGGCTAGAGTGACCACATACAGTTGTAGGTTTTTGAGCTCAACATGTGCAAAATAGAACTTTTTCCCCCCAAACCCTCTCCCTCCCAACTTCCCTGTAAATTTCCACCGTCATCACCCTTTTACTTATCTAGGCCAGAAACCCCAGTGTTATGGCTTCTCACTTTCACTCACCCCATGCAGCCAATCAGCTGCCAATCTGATCATTTCTACCTCCACAATATGCCCTTCTCTCCAACACACAACCATCACCCTTCTTGAGGTCCTCATCCCCCCTTTTCCTAAATTATTGCCATGACCCCATGAGAGATCCCTTTGTCTCTAGTTTTTCAAACCCATTTCTCATATAGTTGTCAATCTAGTTTTCCTAAAGTAAAGTTTTGACCACATGACTTAAACATTGATTTCTTATCTTGGATTAAATATTAACCTCATTTATTTGGCTTTTAAAGGTCCCCATCCTAACTTTGCAGCCTAACTACACATCACACCCCTTTACATATATTATGGCCCAACAGAACTAGTCTTTTAAGGATTTCTTATTCATGGCATTTCATCTCCTTTCCCAATACCTTTATCTTGATGGGGTCCCATACTTCCTTCTCAGTCCACCGTTTAAAAGATCTATTTTCCTTCAAGATCCAACTCATTTCATCTGTGATTCTAAGAGTGAGAACATGTGTCAGAAAGAATATAGTCCAATTGATACCAGACAAGCTTCTATCCTAGTATCCCCACCCAGTGGCTCTCTGGTCTCTATTTGAAGATTTACACTGAGAAGAAACCTACCACCACTTGAGGCAGGCCCTTCCACTAATGGCCGGCTTTGGTGTTTAGAACCTGACTTCGAATCGTGGTTATACCGCTCACTGTGACAGGTCACATCTCTGAGGTTCGTTTTCCTTATCGGTAAAATGAGGAGAGTGGATAGATGATGGCTAAGATCTTTTCAGTCTGAAATCCTATGAAAGCCTGAGTGTCAATCTCATGCAACAGAGCATGGACAGGAGCTCATTCAGGTCGTGTCTCAAGAGAGATCGACTGGCAGCAAGGGAGAATTGTTTCTCCTTTTAATAATAATAATAATAAGGTCTTCCTGACAGCACCCAGTAGATAGATGAAGAAAGACACAAATAGGGAGAACAGGACATATCAGCTTGAGAGGAGGTAAAAACTGCCCCAGAACAGAAGAACAGACCAGGAGTTTTCCATGATGGAGATCTTCCACTGGGAATGGGCGGCTCCTCTGCGATTGGGAGATCCTGCGATTGGGACCCACGTTCTGCCACTAAACAGGCGTGACTTTGGCCAAAATGATCATTCACTCTGAGCCTCGGTTTCTCTGCCTTTAAAAATTCTGTTTATCCCTTGGAGTTTGTTGCAGCTCTGACATTCTCTGATCTATGACCTGCCCCCGGAGCAGAGCTTTTGCTTGAATGTAACAATGATTTTCCTATTGTTCATTGAATACAGCCTTTTCATTTTAAATGTTTGCCGCTATTATTCCTTAAACTTGGAATACCAGCTATTGTGTTCTGTGAATGTTCAAATATTGTCCATAGTGATATTCCTAAATCTGACCGTGTTACTCCCGGCACAGCCCTTAATAGTTCTCTATTATCTCGAGAGTAAAATTATTTTTTGGCACAAAATTTCCTCATAATCTGGTTCCAATATACCTTTTGTGGTTTATTATACATTCCACTGGGAGACAGGTAGGTGGCGCTGCAGGGGATAGCGTGCTCAGTCTGCAGTCAGAAAGACCTGAAATCAACTTTAGTCTCAGATACTTCCTAGCAGTGAGATCCTGAGCATGTAAAAATATTTATTTCCTATCTGCTTATCTGTCTCCCATTAGAAGGTAAACTGTTGAGAGCCGGGAGGAATTGTTTCATTTCCATGTTTAACTTAGTATTGTTTCTTGTGCATTATAGTGCTTAAGAAAGGCTTGTGGAATTAAAAGAGTGATGAGTGTGTGACAAAATGAATGGGCAGATTACTTGCCATCCATGGGAGAGGGTGAGGGGAAGGGAAGGAGAAAAAAATTGGAGCATAAGTTCTTACAATATTGAAAACTATCTATGCATATGTTTTGAAAATTAAAAAAAAAGACTTTGAAAAAGGAATAGAAAGTCCTACTGAAATGTCCCCTCTTCCATTCTGCCTTCTCAGGGCATCCTTGCCTTCTGTAATCTGTCATTTTCCCTTATTCCTGTAGCATATACTATCTGTCCCTCTCACTGAGTCATTAATCATTCATTTATTCCTTATGATTTCATTACCATTTTGTTTTGAACAGTTATTCAAGTTAAATATTGTTGCTCAAATATTACAATACTTACCCATCTTGCTTCCCCTCCTAGATTATAAGCTCCTCAAGAGATTTAGTCTTATTTTTTTTAATCTTTCACAGTCCCTAACACAAAAACTTGCATATGTTTGTTGATTAGAATTAAAAAAAAAACTGTCAAAAGATGGGAGGTCAAAATGATTTGAAAATGGTATCATTATCTTATATCTGGCACGGTCCCTCCTCACTAATACATTCCTTGGCAGGCAGAAGGTGCGGGATGAGTTAGAAGCTCTCAGGCACTAGCCAATCATACCTGGGGGGCAGGCCCAAGCTTCTTAATTGGCACCCGGCCACAAAATATTAAGGCTGTCTCCCAGGAAGCCTTTGGAATATTGACAGCCAACTTGGAAGGAGTCCCAGAAATGAGAAGAGAGATCAAAGGCAAAGCTTTAAAATAAAAGCAGCTGGAAACTCAGAGAGGAAAGATGGGGGAAAAAATCTAAAATAAATTTTAAAAACCAGACTTGTAGGCTGGAGCCTTATTTTAATAGGAAATACACAAACATTGGAGGTAGAGAAATGAGTTCCACTTGAAGAGCATTTATGGAAAAGGTTCTGAGACTGTTCTCATTTGTGTAACGAAATCAATCTGTTTGAACATGTTTAGTGTCATTAAGCGTGGGGAGGAAGGGAAGTCTTCCCTCTGGTGGATGGCAGGCTGTTGTGAGGGTTTGGGAACTGGCAGCTGTCCGGGCACGGGCCCAGTGGCCTGGGAAACGGTGAGAGATTAGAACTCTGGCCACAGGCTGGCTTTTCACTACTGCTGTTCAAAAGACACTTACCACACAAGAAAAGTAGGGGGAGGCTGGGATAGCTCTCGGGACCACTGCTTTACAGATGAGGAAACTGAGGACAGGAAGGGTCTTCCCCATGGTTATACAGCTAGCAAATGACAGAGCCTGCATTCTGAGCCCAGGACCCTGGGATTCCAGCTTCAATGCTCTTTCTATTATATCTCTCTGCCTCTCATGCTCACATACGTGTGTACATGGATACAAACAAACACATATACATACAAACATCACTTTAGAACAGGCGCTCTTAGTCTGATGTCTGTAAACTTGTTTTTTAATTATATATTTGATAACTCCCATTTCACTACAATTGGTTTCCCTTGTAGTTCTGTGCATTTTATTTTATCCATTTAAAAATGTTATTCTGGCACTAGCCATTCCCTGATTGATAAATGGTCAAAGGATATGAAGAAGCAGTTTTAGGAGAAGAAATCAGAACTATGAAGAAGTGCTCAGAAATGCAAATTAAAACGACTCTGAGGTAGTTCCTCAGACCTATAAGGCTGGCTCATGGGACAAAAAAGAAAATGATAAATGTTGAAGAAGATGTAGGAAAATTGGGGCGCTGTTGCATTGTTGATGGTGTTGTGAATGGATCCGGCCATTCTGGAGAGCAATTGGGAACTATGCCCAAAGGGCTACCAAACTGGCCGTACCCTCTGACCCACCCAAACCACTGCTAGGTCTGTATCCCAAAGAGATCAAAGATAAGGGAAGAGATCCTATCCGTCTGTCTGTCTGTCTGTCTGTCTGTCTTCACCCTTTATATCTCACCTAAAGAACCACGGGCCTCGGGAAGCCTGACCCGGCCCTCTCTGGGCTGGGGGCTTTTCCTTCAGATGCCACATAATTCTGAGACAGTGACAAGGGCATTCCTGAAATGCGAAGCAAAGCAGCGTGTTTGTGCCTTCCTGTTTTATACAAACCTTGAGTCTCTTCGCGTCTGGAGCTGTGGGCCAAACCTAGCTGCTCCTAATGCCTTGGATGAACGGACAGTCCCACTAGGCTTAATGGTGAAGGTGCAGGGGACCTCACGTGTGGAGGACTGGAGCTGAGAGAGCCCTCGTACTGGGATCTTTAAATCAGAGCTGGGAGGGAGGGCAGGGCCAGGAAGCAACGACTTGCCCCATGTCCCAAGGACCCACCAGCAGAGCCTCCCGGTCTCCCAGCCTGCAGTTGATTCTCCACTCCCCCTCCCCTCTTTCTGCCAGTGCTTCTCCCAGCTTAGGCAGCGGGAGTGCCGGGCAGCCGCTGACTTGGGCCCTTTAAGCTTGGTCCGGGAGCCCGCAAAGGGGCCAGACACATAGAGCCGGTCGTAGCCTATGGCCGCCCATATAGCCAATAGCGTGATTGATATTTAACCAATCCCACGCCTGTCTGACATAGCCAAGAGCGGGGCATGGAGGAAGATGCAGAGATAAATTAGGAAGGGGCCTGTCTGTGGCACGCGGCATCTGATGGAGTAGAGGCAGTGCATATGCAAAGCGCTCTGATGCAGGAGAGAACCAGATGAGAGGGGCTGAAGGAGGGAGGCCGGGCTGGAAGAGACAGCTGCTTGGGTCTCGAAGGTTGGGTTGAATTTTCACAGGCAGAGACAGCAGAGAGACCGTCACTCACAACAAGGATTGTCACAACTCCACGTGCTGAGACTGTGGGGCTGAGCTCGTTTTGTGTGGGACAGAACGATGACAAAACACTCAGAAGCTGGAGGGTCCTGTCGTGGAGGGACAGCGTTGTTAGGAAATCTGTTGAGGGTTTCTCTGGGGTTCCAGGGAGACCCCCAAGGGCTTTACGGAGAAGGGGGGCTGGCCAGTTTTGAAAGAAAGCTGGCTTCAGAGCCAGGAGGAGCTGGGGTCAAGAAATAAACTCTGACCTTGGACAAATAAGAGCCTGTCGGTGAGCTCGGAAATTCTTCAAGACTATGAGTTGTGGGATTTATGTTGGTGAAGAGAATCTCCCAGGGTCCTCAAACTTTTAAAATAGGGGCCAGTTCACTGTCCCTCAGACTGCTGGAGGGCCGGACTATAGTAAAAACAAAAACTGTGTTTTGTGGGCCTTTAACTAAAGAAACTTCATAGCCCTGAGAGAGAGGGATAATCGTCCTCAGCTGCCGCATCTGGCCTGCAGGCCGTAGTTTGAGGACCCCTGTGACCTAGACCTTTGAAATAATGAGTCTAGTCCCTCTCCCCTGCCGGGATTCTATAGGAATCCAAGGAAGGTAAATAATTCCCCAACAACTACCCCATAAAAGAGATCCTGAAAGTAAAGTGATCATCATTGTCTCTTCTCCAACTGTGAAACATCCTGGTGGGAATCCATCTCCATTCAGATTTCCTCAGGAGATGGCCCAGAATGTCAGCTCTTTGAGGGCAGATGCTCAGCCACTTTTTCCCTTTTTTTTCTCCAGTGCTTCTTCTGTTTGGCATGTGGTAGCTTAAGAAAGATTTGTCTGTTAACGGACCGATGGATTGCTAGCTGGAGGCGGGGCTTCCTTTGCCTGGCCCCCCAGGACCCTGGCAATCAACCACAGCCAGCTTTTCGGGGCCTTCGCTTCTCCAGGTTGTGCCGCTCTCCCCAGGCCGGGCCGCTCTGTGCCCACAGAATTTGGTCTGTGACCCCCTTCTTTCCCTGTCTTCCTTCCCCTCTGTGCTTGTAGGGGTCCTGCCTGTTGGCCCAGCTCAGCTTACTCAGCCCGTCCCAACAAGCAGGAGCGATCGTTCCCCTTGGGCCTCAGAGAGCGCTTTGTTGTGCGTCTCTTTAGTGAAGTTGGGATATAACATTGTGGGCCATGTTGATTTAAATGTGCGTCCCTTTCCTGAATGACCATTAATCCATGAGGGGGAAGGCCACATTATCTCCAACCTGCCTTTCACCCAGTGAGGAGAGCCTTGCATACAGCAGGCGTTTAACATTCATTTGCCAAAGTGATGAACCCGATTTTAGGTCCAAGGATCCTTAGAGATCATCATTTTTTTAACCACATGAACAACAGAATCATATAGTTCAGAGTCATGTGGGAGAGCCACTTCTGCTTTCTCATTTTACAGGATGATAAACTGACACAAAGAGCCAGAGTATCCAGCCCAAGTACCGGGAGAAGGAGGTGCCGGTCTTGCTGTGGGGAGCTGGCTTTGAGCTCACGTATTCTGATTTAAAAGCCAATGAATGACCTTTCCACCACACTAAAGTAAAGAGTTAGATTTCTGGATTAAGAGAAAAAGTCTCTTCACTTTCCACGGCATTGACGGGATTGTATTTGAGAGGTTTTTTTCTTTCTCCCTTTCCCATAAATCACTGCTTCCCTGTCTTGAAAAAAGGTCTTTTATGTAGTTGGACTTTGTTTAGGAACCCAACCTAGTTTTGTCCAAGATAAAGTAAATTCTTTTTATTCTCCATTTAGTAAGGAAGCCAGATAATGGTGTCTCGTTCTTTCATATAGGGCAGGGAGTGAAGGAGAGGCTTTCATTACGCTTTTAATCATTCCCAGTTTTAACTTTCGAACTTTAAAAAAAAAATAAACAGTTTCTATTCAAAGTATATGTAAGTGATAACAGGTCCCCTCAAAAAGCCTTCTTATCTCAGGAAAGAGGAGAAAACAGTCGGGGGGATTTTCTAAGAGGAAACAATTTGGGATGGTGGGAAGAGCACTGAGCTGGGAGTCTTAGCTCTGCCCGGCTTGCTCCGGGACCCTGGAAAAAGTCAGTTTGGATCTGCATTGCTTCCCCTGTGCACACGGGCACACAACACAACACAACACAACACAACACAACACAACACACACACACAAAAACAGAATAGATCCCTTCCATCCTTGGAATGCTGAGCTTCCCCTGCTTCTCAGGAGCCAGTCCTTAACTTGTTGGGATCTCAAGTTACTTGTGGTCTCTCACTAGTAACATTCTGAGTCCACGTTATTCAAAGCAGCATCACTCTAGTGCTGGAAGAGACCCGAGGATCCATCTGGTGCAGCTCCCAAGCTAGGAAACTGGGGCCCAGGGAAGCTCACAAAGGAGGTGGATCCCCCTGGAAGTGGCCCCATTGCTGTAGATCTCAGGCTCTTTGTATCCGGCCACCGACCTTCCATCATCACAGGATGAAGTTAAGTCATTGTGCTCCCAATGGTGGAGCTGACGTTTTATGTTCTAGGGGTCTGCACAGATTGAGATCCTGAGTTCTATGTGCTGAGGCAAAATATCTTCTTGGAAATAAAACAAAAGTATCTCTCTTGTCTCTGTCTCTGTCTCTTGTCTCTGTCTCTCAGTTTTTGTCTCTGTCTCTGTCTCTTTCGTCTCTCAGTCTCTCTTGAATCGTAGGCCTACCCACACTCTCTTGGCCATTTCCTGGCTGTGCTCTAAGTGTCTCAAACTCAACGTGTGTAACATGAAGCTCTATTTCCCCTCGCTCCCTGTGTAAACCTCTACCTCCTTCAAACATCCCCACTTCTTCCGAAGGCCCTTCACACCTTCCTAGCCAGCCCATCTGTGCGCAAGATAATTTCTGATTTCCCTTCTTCCTCGTGCCTCGGAAGTGCCTCTACTCGCCAACTTTTGTCAATTATACCTGACAACTGTGTTGCATTTACCTGTGAATAGTCTGTACCAATAGTCAGGCTCTTTATCATTTTGGTCCCCCAAATTCTCAGTTTCCTTCTTTGTCTCTCTTCTCCCAAACTCTACCATTCCCAGCGTGTCCACTACAAGGCAGCTGTGATAATGTCCCTAAGGCGTGGGTCTGACTGTGCCGTTCCCTTCCTAAAACAAGACAGTACATTCATATGTCTTTCTTCTTAGAATTACCTTGTATGTATTTGGATCCATTTTCATACATATATATACACATTCATATGTAAAATGGATCCCAGTATGTGTATATACTTAAACACATACATGTAGCTATCTGCATGCATGAAAAATAGGCTAAAATAAATGTGAGGTAGTTTTAGGACGGAAGGCACTCAGTAGCAATGGGCAGTCAGCAGAGATTTCAGGGAGAAGCTTCACTTAAAGAAAACCAGGGAAGAAAGCAGCCAGCCCTGAGGAGGAAGTACCTCCGGCGGCCCTGGGGAACGTCAGGCCCGACATTGCGAAGAGAGGAGTTATCCCTGCGAGCCACGAGCGAGGGGAACAAGTGACCGATGCTCAGTCAGGTACTCGGGGCCTCCTGGCTCCGATGAAGACTAGAGCTCACCCTCTCCCTTCTATCCTCATGCGACCCCGTGTCAGGAGGGGAGGAGGGGAAATTGCTGGAGGCTCCGCAGTGAGTGCAGCAGCCCGGGAAGGGGGAGGGAGGTACCCAAGTCCTGGCCACACCATAGTGCAAAGCCCCTTTGTGGGGGGGAATCAGCCTCGCCCTCTTGGATCTGTATAAACAGACTTGCCCACTGGAAGCTCCAGTCTACTATTACTTATTCATTAACCGAAGAGCGTCAAATAAGCGTTGACGTGGCTACGGGTATCACACAGAATCCCATGCGCATGTGGGCGCACCGACACGTGCCGCACGTGCTCCATGCAGGTTTCCCGGTCGGAGACGCGCCAGGTCTGCTCCCATCGGGCGCGCCCCTGGCTTCTTCGAGAGAAAATCTTCCTTATGGTGCCAGTTATCGCCGTACAGTGTCACGTGTTACTTATTCTGGGGCTCAGACGGCTGAGAGAACAGTCCGTGTTAGCGCCGGGCCCAAGATGAACTCGCGTTTCTGACTCCCGACTATACCATAGTTAGATGGCGAGATGTAGACAAATGGATGGAGAGATGAAGGGCGGATAGATGGGGACAGACAGAGAAAGCTTCATTAGGCACAAACAGGGCCGCCTAGCTGGGATGGCAGCGAGGCACCCGAGGGAAAGACCGGTCAAACGGCCGCCCCCTCCTTGGCCCCCATCCTTTCTGAGCCATGAAGGTGACGGTCCGGGACCTGGAACCCAGGAGCACCGGGAACATTAAAATAAACATTAAAATTTAAGAATATTACAGAAGAGGCGTTGGCATTCGAATTGCTACTGCATCTTAAGGACCAGCAGCTTCTTCCTCTGCCTTGTAGCTGAAACTTCCCCTCTCTATCTGTTGTCTCCCCCATTAGAAGGGGAACTCTTTGGAAGCTTGTGGATCGGGGGCTTAATGCCGTGCTTGCAGTGGGTGCCTAATAAATGCTTCATTCATCTGTCCATTCATCTTTCAGGCTCGTGGCTAAGCCCTGATAATATAGATTAAAGCACATAGATAGTAGTCCCTGACCTCAGGGAGCTTCTACTTTAATGCAATGGAGGAAGACAACTTTTAATGGGGAGTTGGAAAGAGGGTGTGTGCAGGTCATGCTCTGGCTTGGTTAGAGAACTCTAAAAAGCATTATGGAGCCCAGGAACCAAGCAAGATAAAGCCCAGGTTAACCTATAAAATTCTAGAGCAATTCCAGGATATGGATGGGTGGAGATGAGGGCGATCCCATGCCTGGGATATCCAGGGGTTCCGTGCAAACCAAGAACCCAGACCTTGCTGCCCCTCTTTTTTCTAGAAACATCGAGAATCTGACATCATACTGATTTTATTGATTTTAACAGAGCATCTCACTTAATAAGAAAAAAACTGCCCCTTTGATGACCTTTATTGAATAAGGTTTCTCCTATATATGGATTACAATTATATAAGACAATATAGATTCATCCTTGGAGATGACTGATTTCAATGCTTTTTTCTGGATTTCTAATTTTATAAGTAAATATGTATTATTAACATATATCTTCCTTCTCTCTCTCTCTCTCCTCCCTCCCTCCCTGCCTTTCTCTTTCTTTCCTTCCTTCCTTTCTTTTTTCCTTCATTCTTTCCTCCCTCCCTCCCTTCCTCTCTAGCTGTCTAATGTTGTGCACCACTGGCTGTGGATAAAGCAATCAGGCAAACCCCCAGGTCCCCTCCTAGTATCATCTGTGCCAGGAGGGCGTCATCAGGACCACTGCTCTCCTCTCAACATCTTGCTTTATTATGGGTACCTGGGAAAATAAATGCATGCAGATTAGAAACCACCCTGCCTCTCAGCAGATGTTTTGAACAAAATTTCTTTGCTAATCTTCCAGAAATAATGGGTCCCTGCTGGGTGCATCCCACCACTGGCAAGATCCTCATCCAAAGATGAACAGGTTAATGGCTAGGAAAAAAAAGTTGCATTGTTTTAATAGGAGTCCTATCGGAAAGCATGTCAGCATTGTCAGAATTCTTATAAAAAATGGATGCGTGAGAAAAGCCAGAATTCCAGAGGATTATCTGAAGGGAGCTGGCATTTTCTTCTATTTCTGGCACAGAAAAGAACACTTGCAGAAGGCAACTTAATAGAAGTTTTTAGGGATTATCACTAAGCACAACACTGAGTCATTGGGTGATCCTTATTTTGCTTGTGTTCTCTGGCAGTCGGGATGATCTTCAGCTCGGTACCAGGAGAACAAAGATAGTTCATGAGGTGGTGAAACTTAAAGAGTGAGGAGATGACAAAAACGCCCATCTCTGATTTTAGGAAAGTCATGTCACCAGGGTGTATTTAGTTCTGAAGAAAATATATCCAAGCACCCCGAAATAACCATTTGGGGAATCATTATAAGCAATTTTGGAAAAAATCATGGAGAAGGTGAGATAAATTAGTAAGAATATTCCAGATTTCTCCAAAAGGGGAAGAAGGTGGCAGCTTGGTGAGGGCTCAGTACAGTGTTTAGCACATAGAAGTCTCTTAATAAATATTTATGGATTCCTGTTGATTTCGGGCAACACCGTGGACCAGATTAAAGGGGTGGTTTGTGAGTATTTATTAAGGAAATGGATTATAACTAAGAGCTGCCATGGTTTTACCAAAACCAACTTCATACCACCTGCTGCCATTTTCTTTGCTGACATGAAGTGCTAGATTAAGAGATTATGGGGATGCTCTCAGTTTTGTGCTGGAGCCAGCTCAAACAGGCTCCTGAGAAGCACTTGCTAAATTTACATCTAGAAATTGGCAATCGCTATAAATCAGGGCTTGATTTAGTGTTCTGTTGATTGTTTAAATTCAAGGAAGGGATTGAAAACCTGTCAATAATGCAGATTAAGTTTAATAACGTGCTCCGTCTGTTCCGCACTCTCCTCAGGGAAAATTTCGTGGAGCATGTATCAGCGCACCCGGATAGTATACCTAGGGTTTAGCAAAGTATTTGACAGAATCCCTTATGCATAGACAGAGCTATGGAAGTCAGGGCAGAGAGCTGCCAAGTGGATTTCCAGAACTGAATGAGTGGATCCAAGCACGAGGCATTATCGATGGGATCTTTTCGAGTTGGAGATGGGTCTCTGCTGGGCTATTCCCAGGATCTGTTCTTGGTCCTGTGCTCTTTGGCACTTTTAGCATTTCCCTGGATGAAGAGAAAAATGACAAATTTCTCGAGGGTGACACGAGGATGAGAAGAATGATTAAAATGATATGTAACAAAAAGCCCCAGAAACTTTAGGAAAATAGAATTAAATCTCACAAGATGAGAATTCACAGGAATCGATGCGAAGTTCCACATGTGAGCCAGCGAATTTCACAGAAGAATGTACAAAGCCTTTTGTCAATTAAGGAGTGTTCTCCAAGTGTTAGCGATTAGGATTGTTATTATAACAGTCTCTCAAATTGGGAAACATCATAAATAAAGCAGGCAAAGTTGTCTTTTTTAACATAGCAAACAAAACCATGAGGTGTTGCGAATAGTGAGGAAAGAAGTCTTGGCTCGCACTCTTTCTCTTCCTTTTTCCTTCCCTTTGGATCTCTTCCATCCCTCTCACATGCCGGTCTATGGCGGTGTCTGTGTTCAGTAGTTACTGGGACCCAAGGCCTCCGGCATGGCCCTGCCCCATTGTCCATCACGGTGTCTGTCACTGGGCTGACATTAGGGACACCGGATTCGATGGGAGATTTCTCCTCGTTCAGAATGAAAACCCGGATCGGACGGTTTTAGCCGTGACCACTTCCCTCGCCCGTGACTCGCCTCAGAACAGACTCCGGGCCTTGTGTCCACTTTGTAGTCCCTCTTTTGAGTAGTCACTTTTTTTTTAAATTGAGGAAGCTTTAAGCACACATATCTATGCATTCACCAAGAGAAAAAAATCCTTCCTCCCTCCTAGGCAGTCATTTAAAAGCAGCCCTAATAAAGGAGGTCTGCTGTAAATAGGTCATCCTGTGATATTTCATTAAAGAAGCGATCCTCCTGTTTATCATCATAACTTGGAAGGAACAGAACCAAGACTTGAATTTTACACTCAGTAATTGCAAAGACTTGGGAGGGAGCGTGCATGAATTTATAAATAGTAGCTGGGCTAGAATAATGTATAAATCTTTTTTTCTTCCTTTTCAGAGTTCCCTGCTTAAATTCCCAGAAAGGCCTTGGTATCCAACTCCACATCAGTTGTGCCAAGCCCTCCTCCTGGCTAGCCGTCATCCCTCTTCCCTGTCCACCATGATTTATTCATCTCTCCTGCAGGGTAGCCTCCTCTTGGATTCTCTCAGTAATCTACCTTTGGCTAGCGGGAATTATCTTCTTAATGATCAAGGAAATGCTAAAATGGGATGCGGTTCCTTGAGAACATGGGGTCTATGGGAAAAAAAAAATCCTGATTTCAGTGGGCCCTGATTTCTGTGTCAAAATACCCTTTGTGCACCAGTATGTAGTCAGTCTCATACCAGGCTCTATTTAGGAAACCATGGAGGTCCATGCTGTTGAGGAGGGGGGAGGGCAGCCCATGCTCATTACTAAGGACCTACTGGGCGCAGGATGGTGGACTGGGCTCTGGGGGATAAAGCAAAGTGATGGAGCTGACGCCAATGAGCTTGTGTTTGGATAGCTCTGTGAAATTTATAAGGCTCTTGATCCACAGAGCAGCCTGCGAGGGAGACGGTGTGCAGGTCATCATCTCTTTGTCCAGGTGAGAAAATCGAGCCTCAGTGGCTTGGCGGAGGGAAAGAGTACTGGACTAGAAATCCCTGGAGCTCCTGGTACCTGCTTGGCTCATTGGTGAGGCCCTAGATCCGGGGCCCACGGCGGTTGGTTGGCTGGTTGGGGCCCTTTGTTCTCAGGGCACCAGAGTGACATCATGGCATTGGAGTCGTGTGTCTGGTTCAGGGAGCACCACCCCTTCTCTGACCAAGGCTCCTTCTGGGCGGTCCTGGGCCGGGCTCTCCCAAACGATTTCAAGATTGCTAAGAGAGACCTTGAGAGTGTCCTTGTGACACCTTTTCTGACTTCCTTGCGGGCTCTTGCCCTGTGAGTTCTCCATAAAATAATCTTTTTGAAGCTCACGTTGAGCATTCAGGCGATGCGGCCAGCCCACTGGAGCTAAGTAATCAGAGCTGCTCTGGGGCTAGACTGGCAGGTTAGTTTGAAAGAGGACCCAGTGTGTGGTACTTGATGCTGCCAGGGGACCTTCAGATCCTCCTCAGACAGCTCAAGTGGAAGGGATGCCCTTTCTTGGCCCGGGACTGGGAGACTGGCCAGGCTGATGTCGGCACAACGGCTCTGTGGGCTGTGGTCTGTGGCCGTCTGATCCCGCTCCTCTCCCTCCTTTCCTCGGGAGCGAGCTCTGGCCGTGTCTGTGCCGGCCTCATTATCAGCGTGGACCTCCTTGGGACGTGTCCTGCCAGGGTGGGAGACCCTCCCCCTAGCATCCAGAGTATACCACATGCTGTCCCCGAGAGCTCCCCATCTGGACGGTGGGCCGTGGGCTGGGGGACTACCTGGCTCTTCTCGGGGTGAATCATTAGGCCAAAAGCAGCGCAAGCAGCAGAGACTCTGTCCCACCTTGCTGCGTCTCGGAGGCTACGCCCAGCACGCACTCGTCTGCGCAATCCGGAGCCTAGACGCCTTCCGCTCGGGTTCCGGCCAGCCCCTTTTCCAGGTGGAGAACTCCGGCCTGGCTTGCGGGAGCTCTGAGGGCAGTGCAAGTGCTGTTTTTCAGAATATGCACGGGAAATGGCCATCACCGTGTCCCCCGACTGGCCAAGCTCCCTCATTTCTAGGCTGTGTCTCCCCATCTGAAGAACGGCGGGGTCTGAGTCCATTGAGCCAATCACGGCCTCTTCAGCTTGGAACCCCATGGCGTCTCTTCCTTGAAGAGGACCTTGCCTTCTAAGTGCCCGAGGGATGGATGAGACTGACTGGGGCTCCCTGGAGGCAGCAGAAGGGCCGGGACTCGGCTTCGTGTCCAGGACCAAGGGAGATCTGGAACCGAGCAAGGCTCGAGGGGCCGGTGGGCCGAGCCGCAGAAGCTCCCTGACGGGCCGGCTCGCCGTCTGCTGGTTCCAAGCGCGGCGTGGGAGCATTAACACGGGGCCTCAGCTGGGCAGTCCTGATGGAGGGAGCATCTCCAATGACCTAGAGCCAGGGCTGCTCTGCCAAGGCTCGGCAGCCGGATGCTGGGCCTGGCTCTCTGGCAGCGGGTCTCCTGGTGGCCCGTGCCCAATGGCCCCCTCCTCACGCTGACTTTGCCTCAGAGTCCCCAGAAGCCCCATTGTCCACAGCTTTCTATTCCACCTTACGGGAGGAGTTGATGGTACCCCAGGCCACTGGTGGAAGCACAGGCCGAGCCTCGGATGCTGGATCTGTAGAAGGACTTTGGTCCGTTGGTTGAAGAGCAGCCTGGCCAGGTGAGGAAGGGGCCATTCGAAGGAGGCTGGCCAGCGCAGGGCATTTTAACCCAGGACACCTCGTGGAGATTTCCCGCTGCCTCACAGAAGTCGGCAGGTTGTTTGTATTAGGAGCAGAGGAAACCTTCCCTTCTCTGTCAGTGGGAGAAACACCTGGATCAGTGAAATCAGAACTCCTTAACGGTCTTGAAACAAGTCCCAGACTGCCTGACTCTTCAGCTGCTTTGGCATTCAAGGCCTTCCCAATCGCTCACCGTTTCCCCTCTAGAAGCCTATTTCCTGTGATGCTTTCATGTAAGCCCTCTCTGCCAATGCTGCTGGTCTCATTTCTGTCCCGTGAGCTCCTGGTGTCTTACCCTTATTTCACTGTTCTTCCGTGCTTTTCCTCTGCCTTCTTTCGTTCTTTTTAATAATCACTCTTTACTTTGAAAATATATGCAAAGATAGTTTATGACATTCACCTTTGCAAAACTTTGAGTTCCAAAATTTTCCCCCTTCCTTCCCCCCAGCTTCTCCCCTAGACAGCAAGTAATCCAATACAGGTTAAACGGATGTAATTCCTTTATGCATATTTCCATATTTATCATTCTGCACAAGAAAAATCAGATCAAAAAGGGAAAGAGATGAGAAAAAAAAACAAAAAAGCAAACAACAACAAAAAAGGTGAAAAAAAAACTGTTGTGATCCATGTTTAGTCCCCATAGTTCTCTCTCTCTGAATGCAGTTGGCTCTTTCCATCACAAGCCCATTGGAACTGCCTGAATCACCTCATTGTTGAAAAGAGCCACGTCCATTAGAGCTGATCATTGCATAATCTTGTCATGTTGTGTGCAGTGGTCTCTTGGTTTTACTCATCAGCTCATGTCAGTCTCTCCGGGTCTCTCTGAAATCATCCCGTTGGTTGTTTCTTATATTCCATAACATTCATATACCATATTTATTCTTATATATAACTTATTCAGCCATTCTCCAGCTGATGGGGATCCACTCAGTTTCCAGTTTCTTGCCACTACGAAAAGGGATACCACAAACATTTTTGCACATGTGGGTCCCTCCTTTGAGACCTCTTTGGGATATAAGCCCAGTAGAAACACTGCAGGGTCAAAGGGGATGTGCAATTTGATAGCCCTTTGGGCAGTTCCAAATTGCTCTCTAGAATGATTGGATCAGTTTACAACTCCACCAACAACGTCATCCCCAGTTTTCCCACATCCCCTCCAATGTTTATCATTATCCTTTCATATCATCTTAGTTAATCTGAGAGACTGATATCTTAGAGGTGTCTTAATTGTCATTTTTCTGACCAATAGGGATTTAGAGCATTTTTCACAATTTCTTCCTCTGAAAATTGTCCATTCATATCCTTTGACCATTTATCAATTGGAGAATGGCTTATATTCTTATAAATTTGAGTCAATTTTCTATGTATTTTTAGAAATAAGGCCTTTACCAGAGCCCTAGGATTAAAGATTTTTTCCCAGTTTTCTGCTTCTCTTCTAATCTTGGTTTGCATTGGTTTTGTTTGTACAAAACCTTTTTAACTTAATATAACCAAAATGATCCATTTTGCATTTCCTAGTGTATTCTGGTTCTTCTTTGGCCACAAATTCCTTTTATATCTACAGATCTGAGGGTAAACTATCTTTTGTTCTTCCAATTTGTTTATAATATCATCATGTCTAAATCATGAACATATATATAATCTTGGTATATCTGGGTGTTAGTGTTGGTCAGTGCTTAGTTTCTGCCACACTATTTGCCAATTTTCCCAGCAATGCTTATCAAATAGTGAGTTCTTTTCCCAGAAGCTGGGGTCTTTGGGCTTATCAAACATTAGATCATTATAGTCATTGACTATTGTTCCTTGTGAATCTCACCTATTGCACAGATCAACTACTCTATTTCTTAGCCAGTAACAAATGGTTTTGATGGTTGCAGCTTTATACTCTATATTTTTAGGTTTGGTCCAGGTAGGCCTCCTTTGTTTGCATCTTTTTCATTAATTACTTGAAATTCTTGACCTTTTGTTCTTCCAGATGAACTTTGTTATGATTTTTCCTAGCTCTGGAAAGCAATTTCTTTCCAGTTTGATCGGTAGCTTGATAGCTGTGTGACCCTGGGCTCAGCCACTTACCTTATCTGAACTTCAGTTTCTTTAGCTGGAAAATGAGGGAATTGGGCTTAATATTTCAGGCCCCTTCTAGCTCCATCTCTGATCCTGTGGTTGTGATCTGAACAATCGGTGAAATTACTCACATCCGTGACATCATGATTCCATTGAGATGACAATCCTAGCACGTAGAGCATCATGGGAATCCTGTTCCAAGGTCCAAAAGAAAACACAGTATTGTTATAGTACTTAGGAGAACTCAAGAAAGAATAGGGAAAAATAGAGAAATGGGGAAAAGTCTGGCCAGACCAACCAACCCACCTTTCTGATTTCTCTCATAGAAATGCTCCTCCATAATTCTGCTTTTCAAGGCTTTGGACTGTTCACAGAGTACACATGTTTGGTAATGATGAGATCTGGCCTGCAAGGACCTGGTGATAAGTAAGGAGACAAGCCTGAAGACTGATTATAATAGAAAAATGAAGCCCCCGAAGCTCTACCTTACTTAGTAAATTAGTTTTCTTCCTTTTCCGCCAATTGCCCCAAATTAGTGCCTGATGAGATACTCTGACTACCTTGCTTTGTGTGTGTCCAGAGTGTGGCCCAGCCTGGCTTTCAGACTTGGCTTGAGCTGCTTGAAGCAAGGATTAAGGCAGGTTTCTTTATTGTTCTATTAATATGTTCTTCCTTTCTCATCCCTTTTCTCCTCCTCCCTGAAATATTCCTCCCCCTCTTCTCCACCTCCCTTAATGTCATCCATCTTCATTATGTCTTAGGTCAGTAGGTCATACCGACTGTTCCCGGATTTAGGAAGACCTGAGGGCAAATGCTTCCTCAGGCACCAACTGTGTAACCCCGGGCAAGGGGGTCTCCGCCGACCCACCTGATAAAACCCTCTGTGTCATCTTTGTGGACGCGGCGGAGGGACGAGCCCTGGCTCGTTGTCGGTCGGCTATCCAAAAGCCAGTTCCCTACGCGAGGCCGCAGAGTGCTCTGTGTCCGACTGGACGTTCACATCTGTGTCATGGTCTGGTTAGTTAAAAGAGAATTTGTAAAGGGATCGGAGCGGGCTGTTGTGCTTGCACAGCAGGGTCTTAATCACAGTAAATTTTAACTTAAAGAAAGCTTGGCTTAACGATGTGGTCCATGATATGGCCATGGGGGAGGGATGCACGGGGGAGACCTCCAAGCCAGAGGAGAAAGAAAAAAACCATCCTGGGCTAGTGTCCCAGGTGGGTCAGAGGTGTCAAACTCGAGGGTTTTGGGTACAGTCCTGAGCTAATTAAGATATATTTGAGAAGTAGTTTTCAAAAGACCCGATGCTGCAAGGTAGACAAGGTTGATTTGTGGTTTTCTTAGTCAGTGCCTTGCGGCCCAGACCTTGCTCCTCCTGAGTGGAAGGCTTAAAGGCAAGCGAAGGCCATGATTCTTTAAGGGGAAGGAGGGAGTCTGCGGATAAATCCTCAGCAAAGCATGACCTCTCGGTTTCCCATCTCTGACATTCAGAGAAATGCTCTGGACTGAATAATGAACAGGTTACATAGGTGCAGGGCCCTGATATTTTTGCCTTTCAGGTAGAGACATCCAGTTTCCAGAAAAAATAATACTTTTTACCAAGACTTAGATAAAGCTAAAATAAGCACGGTGATCAAGGTTGGGAATACAGCAAGCTGGGAGCCATAGCGAACGTGACAGCTGACAAAATCCTGTCAAAACAGTGTCAGCGGGGTGGAAATCCTACTTCCAGGAAGGCTGAGTAGGGGAAGAGCCGTAGGTTTCCTCGGCTTGGTTCACAGAAGGGAGCGGAGGGTGGCCGGGCTCGTGGGCCAGCGGCAGGCTTCTGCCCACCCGAGGAGAAGCTTTCCGGGAGCGGTCCCAGGCAATAGGAGGAACAGCTTCCTCGGCAGGTGCTTGCGGACCCTTCGCCGGGGGCGCAGGCGCAGGTTGGGTGACCGCCTTCAGGGGTGTTGTCCGGGGGATTCTGCTCTGGCTTGGACAAGAAATCATCTGAGGTCCGCGGTAACGATCTCCGCGGAGATAATTAAGCACTCACACGCCAAACGGCACCATGAAGGATTTCACTGGAATTGGTAAATTTATTGGCATAAAATTGAGCAAAATGGCAAAATACGTCTTTTTAAGTGTTTTAAGAAGATGAAAACTATTAGTCTGCCTTCAAGGAACTTGGGTGTTGCTGGGAGGAGCCAATGCAATATAAAATATACAGACATCCTGTGAAAGGAGGGTCAAAGAGCCCGCTCTAGGAATACTGAGGGGAAAGAGTGGCTGGGCACACGAGGGAGGGCAGACTCGAGAACTTCTGGGCTGAGTGCTGAAGGAGGACCAGGGGGTGTGGAATCTGACTGTGAGCTCCCGGGGAGCAGGGGCTGCCTTTCCTTCTCTTTGGATCCCTAGAAACCAACCCGGGCCTGGCAGCTGGACTTGACTTGAAATGTGTGTCTGAATAAGGAGCGAATTTCAGAAATGAGGGAAAGTGGGAATGGAAATAGGGAGGCAGGAGATGGCGTGAGTAATGAGCGGTCAGTTAATCAACAGGTGTTCATTGGACATCCAGCACGTGCAAAGACCCGGTGTGCTGCTGAGGAAATAATGAAAGTGTGGCCGTGCCGGCCCCACCCCCGTGGTCTCGGGCGCAGACAGCAACCCCCTGGGGGAGGAGGATTGTTTTCTCGGGCTGCTCGCCTGACTTGGGAGTGTTCTTGCTCGCTGGGTCTCAGAGATCAGCGGCTCCGTGAGATTCTGGGGCTACCCCCGGGGAGACTATTTTTAAAAACTGCAATGCGTGAGTTCCCACTAGCTACACAGTCTTTCCACACGCAGTCATGTTTTCCCCTCATAAATATACTCAGTTTCTGTGGGAAAAGTGGGTACAGAGTTAGGGTAAGTGATGGTGCCCTGGCACATTTAGGGGTTGTCTGGTAACTCCTATTATTGGACACTGAGGTCTTTAGATTTATTGCCACGTCTCAGTCTGTTCCCCACTAGGGAGAATCATTTCTTCCTAGAGTTTTTCCTCTCTTCTGACTCCTTTAGAAATGATCCTGACTAGAGCGTGCCTTTATTTTAAGTTACCTGGGGCACATCCAATCGCTGTTGGTTCAGGGAGGTCGCTCCCTTCTAACTCACTGAAAGAAGGACTTGTTGGCCAGGGATGACTTCGCCAAACCTCTTTATGGGCTCTTTTCTATGATTCAGGCTTTCAGGGAGCAACTGCTTTATGTAAATAACAATTTTGAGGATCAGATGAGATCATTTTTAAAAGAATCCCCTTCCCCCTTTACTTCCCTCTCTCCCCATTAAAAAGGCAAACACTTTCACATGGATTATACACGGGCAGTCTGGCGAAGCGGATTTCCATATTAGCCATGTTGCAAAAAAGAACAGAAGAGAGAGAAGAAAAATAAAGTGAGAAATATTCTTTGCTCTGCATTCAGACTTGGTCGGTTCTTTCTCTGAGATGGCTAGCACTCTTCATCACAAGACTTTGGAACTGTCTTGTGTCACTGTATTGCTGAGAATACAATAGCTAAGTCCTTCAGAGCTGATCCCTGCCTGACATTATTGTCACTGTATACGGTGTTTTCTGGGTCCTGTTTATCTCACTTTGCATCAGCTTATAGGATTCTTCCCAAACCATCGTGCTGGCCGTTTCTCATGGCACCGCGGTACTGCGTCATAGGCAACAACTTGTTTAGTCATTTCCCATTGGTGGGGATCCCTTCCCTTCCCAACTTTGCCACAACGGAGTGGCTGCAAATGTTCCTGCATTTATCGGAGCTCTTCCTTTAGCTTTGATCTTTCTGACACGGACCTAACAATGGCACTGCTGGACCGAAAGCTCTGTCCGGTTTTAGAGCCCAGACTGCCCTCCGAGGGGGTCGGATCGGCTCCCTACTCCAGCGAGAGGACTTTAGTGGGGTCGACTTTTCCGCATCCCCTTCACATTTCTGTCCTATCAGTCAACATTCCAGGAAGAAGGTGCCTGTGCAGGGTTGATTTAAGTTGCATTTTTTTGAATCACTGTTGGTTTAGAACATTTTTTCACACGATCCTGGAGGCCTTTGACTTCTGCTTCTGAAAGCTGCCTGTTCCCATCTTTTGGTTATTTATGATAATAATTGTAACGTGACCAGCACAGTCCCATTAACAGTGAGTACGTGCTCAGCCACAGCCTTAACAATTACCTCGGCCTCTCCCTATTCGGAATGATAAGGTCCCTGCCAGCCAGGTTGTGGCCTTGGGGCCTTCTACCTCCCAATGCCTGAAACGCCCGGCACTGATCTGCTGCTCATTCCAGGCACCCGGCGGGACCCCACGGTGAGCCTGTGGGAACGGGGGTTGTCATCAGTCCCCAAGATCGTTGTCGGAATCAAATGCCCGGCAATCGTGAAGGGCTTAGTGCAGCGCCCGGGACATAGGAGGCCCTGTATGCAGTTATTGTGGTGAGTACTAATGTCTACAACTCTGGCAGCTCCCTCTGCCCCCTCCCCTGAGGGCCAGGACCAGACCTTAGCTGCCCGATCTGCTACTGCGTGATGGGTTAGTGACCTCGCCTGGCACAGTGGGCACTACATAAACGCTTGTGATTATTGCTGGCGAACTCATGGAGAGTCGCTCTTCCAGGGAGCGCGCTCTCACAAGCAAGCAGACCATGCTTTTTTAGGGAGTCCCTCAAGGGAGGGACTCAAAACCGAGTCATTTCTGTAGATGAAGGCGAGAAGCTCATTGCACACTTAGGGGTTCTACATTGTGACTTATTTTCTTTTACTTTTTTTCTTTTTCTTTTTTTGCTTCTGAGGCATTTGGGATTAAGTGACTTGCCCAGGGTCACATAGCTAGGAAGTGTTAAGTATCTGAGGCTGGATTTGAACTCAGGTCCTCCTGACTCCAGGGCCAGGGCTCTATCCGCTGTCTCCCCCTCCCCACCCCCACTTCTTCTTTTCATCTTGGACAGCTCCAAGCAACGTGTCAGAGCTGAGCCGGCCGTCCTGTGGCCATCACTGCTTCCTTTGTTTGGGCGTCTGTCACTCTGTGACTCGGAATTCTTTGGGCTTTTGGGGAGATGAGTGTGTTTTCCTTCTCTGTCTGACAGACGGCGTGGAAGGCTCACCGTTCCGGAGCTGCGAGGAACCCTACGCCATAGAGTTTGCAGCTAGAAAGGGGCTCTGAACCTAGAACACAGGGGATGGAGCTGGGGGGATCTTGACTGTTCTACAGCCCAGCCTCCCATTTTATAGTGGAGAAGAGCCAAGGCCGGGGAGAGGAAGGGATTGTGCTCGGACTGCCCAGGATGTCCCTGACAGAGCAGGGACTCCTGGGAGGGGACGGGCCCAGGAGTCTGGTCTGCAGCCCGAGTTCCAGCTCTCGAATGCTTGTCTCCCCTCGTGTCCTTCCTCCAACTCCACCCCCCCCCCATTTATTAACACCTCAGCCCACTAACAAAGAGATTACACACAATGCATCTGCAGCTGCAGAAGAAAGTGACTGTAACTGGGCAGGGCCACCTTGTTTCCTTGCTGCAGAGTGCGCGGTGTTCCCCCAGCGACTTTGTGCTCTAGAAGCCGTCCTCGGCTGCTTTCCGATGATAAAGCTCGGAAGCAGCCTGCGCGGGGCCTTTGGGAACCCTCCTAATGAAGAACTTTCCTGCGACAACCGTGTTGGGGGAGCAAAGGGTTCCTTTGTTCTCTGGACGAAGGCTGCCCCCCCCCTCCCGGCTCCTGCCTCCATCTACCTCCAGGCCCCTCCTCTGGAAAAGTGGGCCCACGTGGCGGCTTAGGAAGCGCGGCAGATTTTGTCAGAGGCACGGAAATAAATAATTCCGTGAAAAGGTCGCGTTTTGCTGGGAAGAGGATTCACGGGCCTGCGGGCTGGCTCTGGCTCTGAAGGTTTGCTCTGAGCACCCGCAGGTGCTAGGCCCAGTGGTCAGGAAGCCGTGGGCTGAGGGAGGGCCAAGCTCCACAGCTGCTTATAGATGTGCACGGAGAAGACTCTTCCCCTGAAAACTTTTCCCAGACCAAACGCAGCTGGAGTGTGAGTCAGGCTTTACCCCCTCTTCTGTCTGACGCTCTGCACGGTGAGCTCGCGAGGTCAGAGCTGAGGCAAACCTGGCAAATAAAGCCTTACAGCTTCCTCAGTTTACAATTACGGCAACTGAGGTTCTAAGCGGGGAAATGCCCAAGGTCGTTATAAGTGGAAGCAGTGGGATTCAAACCTCGGGATTTTGGTACCAAGACTAAATCCAGCCATCTTTCCCACAAGTAGAATAGTTAAAATCCCATTGTACAGATGAGATCTTTGAAGCTGAGAGATGATATTATTTTCTCAGATTTCCACAGAAAGTGAGAATTAGAAAGGACACTTGAAACATGTTTGCTATCTCCAGATCTGGTGCATTTTCCATTTTGTGACAAAGTGCAATCTGCTATTAACTTAACTGTATCAAGACGCCTGAAAAGTTAAACATCTTGGCTCCTCCTCTGAAGTTACCGGGAAGGGATAGAACATTTATCTAAATGACATGATATTGTGCTAGATCCAAGATATCTTGGATTATTTCAGAATTTTCTGAAAGAATAGTAAAAACATTTAAAAGAATCTGTCTTAACCATTCACACACAAAAGATCGAGTGGATGAAAAAATACGCATTGCTTAGATTGTGGTATAGATTTGGAAAGATGATATGGAAATAGATAGTAAAACATGAACTGCACCCAGAGTTGAAGAAGTGGAGAAAAGAGATTGGGGTTTTTTTTCCAAGAAATTTCAAAGTCCTTTTAATGGTTTCAAGATTGACCCAGAAACAAAGGTTCATGATGTTAAAAGCTCCTCTCTACAGGTTATATTACTGTATGGCCATAATAAAATACTCTGCAAAGAAGTGAAAATGCATATCATACACTGAAGAATTTTATCTTTACAGTTGAGAAAGCCATCGTGAGTAGAAACCGGCCAAAACATAATGAATGAGGAGTTCCAAAAACATGAGAATAACAGATGTCATCAAGGAAACACAGGATGTGAAGGAAAGATAGACTGGTCAGATGCTGAAGATGTAGAATGATAGAGGGACATCCATTTTGTTCCCTTGTTGCCATCACAATTTTGGGAGAAAATAAAGGCTTCCAGCATGTTCGATGGACTCCTTTATGGTGAATTTATGGCAGGTGAGAGACAAGAGCCTCACTAGATTGGCAGGAATGAAAGGGTCCTAATCTGCACAAACATTTAAAAAATCAAGGAGGATTTCCTATGGATTGGGAGAAACTATCGTAATGAACTTATTGAGGAAAAGGATGGAGACTTCACAGGATAAGAAGGCAGGGAAAGGTCTTTCTTTTTGGAGGGAATGCCTAAATTGGTGAAATTGGGATCCATTTGGATATTGGAGTATGGATGGCAAAGTGGTGGAACAGGGAGAGGAGATCTGTGTGTGTGACCATGAGTCAGTAAATTACTTTCTTTCTCTTGGACTCAGAGTCCTGCATTGTAACAGGACAGGATGAGCTCAGACGACGGGGTGTTCTTCGGTTCAGCGTTCTATAGTTAGCCAGCTGTCGCATTAGCAGGCTCTGGCTTATTCATTAACCAAGTGTCTCTCCGGGCTGTGACTCAGGAGTAGGAGTAGGAGGTAATTGGACAAGGGAGTGCTTTAGTCAAGTCATCAAACTGCGTATCGTGTGTGATCACAGAAATCATTGCCACAGATCTCTGAACCAGGAACGCGTCACCCAACAAGAGGTCACCTCCTCTTTGGTCTCGCACTATTTACTGGTTCCTTTCCTCCCAGGTATAGATGCCCCCCTGGGTCCCCCATCCTTAAAAACGGACAAAAATTCCAGGAGCATCCTCTCCTGCCCTCGGCATCTCACTAGCTTTTGGCTTCTCTCTCTCCTGTTCTTTGTTGCCAAACTCCTGGAGAAAAGATGTTAACACTTGCTGCCTTCCTTCCCTTTCCTCTTATTCTCTTCTAAGCCCTTTGCGATCTGGCTCCTGACCTCAGCGTTCAATGGAAATGACCTGTTCCTCTGTCACCAAGGATGACTTTTCTCAGTCCGTATCCATTGCTTCCGTTCCCTTGACACTGTTCATCATCTTATCTTCCTGAAGAGCCCAAGGGTCCAGATTTTGTGATACTACCCTTTCCTCCTTCTCCTCTGAGATGTCCAAACAATCCTTTTCAGTCCCTTTTCCTGGCATCAATTTGCATTGTTCCTATTAACCAAGGGTCAGTCTTGGATCCTCTTCTCCCCTCTGATTTACTCCGCTCTCTTACTTGGTGATCTCATCTGCATTCACGGGTTCAAATGGCACCTGTGTGCAGCTGGTTCCCAGACGTACAAATCTGGAGTCTTTCTCTCTCCTGAGCTCTAGTCCCACGTTAATGACCGCCTTGGGATGGTCCTGAATTTGTTGTCCCACAGACATTTCAAACTCAAGGTGTCAGAAACACGATCTTTCCTTCCACACCCCCCTCCTTTCTGAATCTCCCTCTCACGGCTGAGGGCTTCCCCATTCTTTCTGTCCCCTAGGCTTAAAGCCTCGGCGTCCTACTCCCCACTCTGCCCACCGCACCCCCATGGCCCATCTATTGCCGAATCTTGTCATTTCTAATTTTCTGATATCTCTCGCTTGGGTTCCCTTCTGGGCACTCCCATAGCCACCACTCCGGAATAGGCTGTAATTCCCTCTCACCCAGACTATGGAAGGGGCTTCCTGTTTAGTCTCCCTACTTCTCCCTGTTCTAATACATTCTCCTCTCAGCTGCCAAAGTGGCTTTCCCAAAGGGACCCTTCTGGTCAATAGACACAATGAGTCTCTTTGCTCCAGAATAAACTAGAAACTCCTCTGTTTGGCATTTAAGCTCCATCATGGCCCTCTTCCTAAAGATCTTTCCAGTCTCCTTGCGTCCCCATTTGTTCCGACAGCACCCCAATACCCAGCATCCAGCTTCTCTGGTCTGCTTGCTCTTCTTCCCAGCAAGACTCTCTCTCCTGTCTCAGTGACTTTTCATTAGCCCTCCCAGTTCACCTTTTACCTTTAGCTCTTAGGTTCTTTCCTTCAAGGTTCTATTCACCTTCTGCTGGAGACCTTTCCCATCAAACCCTCCCTTTTCTTCGACTACATTCTGTCCACTCTGCATGTATCCTGGAAGTGCCTCATCATTTCTCGGCCGTCTCCTCCATTCGAAGGTGAGCTGCCCCCTTTGCATTTGAGCTTAGTTCTCAGGAAGTGTGTCCCCAATGGCTAATTAATCCTCTGTTAGCCTTCTTCCTGTAAGAGAGTGTGGCAGGCAAAAAAGAACCTTTTGACTACATAGGAATGGTATGAGCAATGATATCCATTGGTTTCCTAGGCTTCATTGTATGAGCTCACCATATACTTATTGTTGGACTAGACGTAGATACACGAGCATATTTCACAGCAGCTACAATAATTATTGCTATTCCTATTGCCATTCCCTTTGACATTTCTCGGGGCTGTCCAGAAAGACCCTCGGATCCCTCCTGAAGAAAGCGCTGGTCTAGAAATCCTACTCAGAGGTAGCTTTGGGTGATCTCCCCGGGAGGGTGAGATTGAGGGCATCCTCTAGAGAAGGAATGAGATTTAGGCTGGGAAACTTCTCAGGGTCTTTCTGGAAATGAATCTCCTGAATGGGACTTCCTGCCTTTTTTCCAGCTGTTTTTCATTCCTCGCAAGCTCTTGTTTCTTTTCTAAATGTTGAGTTCCCAGCTATTCTTTTAAAGCCACCTTTACTTTGGGAGAATGAACTTTTGCCTCAACTCTGTCATCGTGCTTTGTTTTGCATTATACTTCTGTATGACTGTTTGTAGTATGCATAATTCCTGCCTTGCCCGTTCCACTGTAAATGCCATAGGGCAGATAGATACTGGATGCAATGATATTAAAAGAATTCCCAACAAAACCAGTACATTCTATACAGGTTAAGGATCCCTGGCTAAAGTATTGAGCTTGCTAATGTCTCTTCAAACATATAATAAAGTCCCCAAGTTCCACAGAGGCGCTCTCTGTCCAATATGGCTGGCAGATTTGCCATATCTTTGTTTCCCCCACTATACAAATGCATAAGGCACACAAAAGCTCATGAATAAATACAGAGAAAAAAGCCTTCAAACAGCCACATGACTTTTCACAGAAGTTAAAGACACTTTGGGGGGGAAAGTGCTACTTAACAAATATTTCATTTTGCCCTCCACCTGTATTCCTGAGCTACTGCCGCCACCCCTGCCTCTTCCTCCTCTTTCTCTTCTTCCTCCTCCTCCTCTTCCTTCTCCTCCTCCTCTTTCTCCTCTTCCCATTTTCTCTCTGTCCATATGGGGAATGATGCCCCTGTACATGGGTGCTCTCTCAGTTGTGATTGCTTATGCTTCCCAAGATAGCTGGCAGTTTGGGGGTTAGTTGTTTTTCTTCCCTACTTCTTTATTCTGTCTTTGTTTTTTTTCAAAAAACTGGGACAATGAACTCTTTCCTCTCATGTAGCTTTCATTTAGGATTTCTTGAAATGCCTTTAAACCCAGATGTCTCTGGCCCTCCGTGATTGGCCAGTCATAGGTGCCAGGCCAAGCCTTATCATTCATTATTTGAGTGACTCAGATCGAGTGTAAATAGCAACTGTTTCTGTTTTGTCCAGAAACCCTCAGGGTCCTCCTCCTCTCTCCCCCCTCTGCCAGACTGATTCTTTTGTGAAGGTAAACCAGGTGACTTTTGCCTCAAAGCTCACCCAGCCTTTGGTTACTGAATGGGTGCTCACCTCAGACAAACTGAGACCTGGGAAAGACTTTTGCTTTGAAGGTTCAAGGTCCACCCCCTGCATCTGGGCCATCAGCAGTGGTCCCGTGTCTTGCCACTGTCCTCAGATGGCTCGGGAAGAGAAGGTGAGGTTGGTGACTTTGCACAACTCGGCTTCAGCTAAATCCAATTCCCTTGCAAGTCAAGCCATCGTGCTTCCGATGCCATTGGTCTTCCAGAAAGAAGGATGTAGGACAACTGCCGGAGCAACCCAACAGAGTTCCTACTGCAGGCTGCCAAGGTTCGGTTGGTCTGGTCTTGCTATAGAGCTCCCCTCCTCTCTTATGGATGCTGCCGCGGTGATTCTTTTCTCAGTGATCGTCATGTTAAAGAAGTCTCAGGTCAGAGGTTCTTCACCAGGTCCCCAGATTTCAGGCAGCCTGTGACATTAAGAATAAATAGTTTGTTAATTGTATTTCAGTGTTTTCCTTTGTATTCTATATATTTTTATTCATTTAAAAACTTTATTCTGGAAAGAGGTAGTAAGGCTTCCCCAGACTGCCAGAGAGATATAAAGGGTTAAGAAGTGGTTAAGAAGTCTGGCTCCAGGAAGCTTCTCCTCTGAATGCTTGAAATCATGAACCCCAAACTTATAATTAGGAAGGAGGCAACCCTAGAGGCTGGAAAAAAATATCCTCTTTGAATATCTGCTGAGAAAAAGAAATAAAAAAGCAGGAGAAAGTGGCCAGAAGGTATTTTCAGGCTCACCACATCTAAGAGAGTTTTTCCCTCCCGAAGACTGAGTGTTTGGGGAAGCCGGGGCAGAAAAATCTTCCCATCTCCCTTGTCCATTTTGATCTAGAGGTACGAATGAGAGAAAGCAGTAGAAAAAGGATTCGAGCCACCTTGCAGTGGCTTTAGTAGACCACAGGGGAAGAGAAGATCCTTCCAAACAGGGTCTGAATCCCACCTCTTCAGCACCTGCAGTCAGTTGCCAAACATCCCATCAGTACTAGAAACAATGGAGTCAGGGAACATATGGAGGTTCCCTTTAGATGAGAAGTTTTTATCCGCCTGACATGGATCTCTTTGACAATTTGTAAAGCCTGTGGAGATCTTCTCAAAAGAAGCTTTGGAAATTTCTAAACCGTTGCCCCGTTCTCAAAGGCCACGGATCCCCCTAAGCCTCTGGGAATCCAGACAAAAGTCTAGACCCTGGAATCTCATTAAGTTGATTCTGGGTCTCAGGTTCATCAGGGGATCACAGGTCAATCCCTGCCCCCTTAGGAAAAGGTTAAGAAGTTTAAGGACAGAACCTAACAAATACTTAAGTAGATGAGAAAATCTCTTTCAAACAGCAGCAGGAAAGACCCACAAACTTCACTTTTGTGATGTCTTTTGAAAATGAATAATTCAGCCCATTTTCCGTGGCTAAAAAGTTCACAGGAATGGAAACAGATCAGTCAATATTGAAACAGAATTATGGGGAGAAAAGCTGAGTCATCCCCCTAAAAGGCCAGGGTGTTTCTAATGCCAGGAACTTAATGAGTTCTAGCCTGGCGACTTCCCTTTAATTTGAACAGCAAGCTCTGTGCTCCCAAGGAGGTTTCTTGAGAATGAGGGGCTTGGTTTCCTGGAGACTGAAAGACAGATTCTATTCCTTCCTCTTTCCCCTGCCTGGTAGGGGCAGCCTCCCTCTGAAAGGGCCGTCCAGTGCACTTCGGGCCCCAGATGGTAATCCGATTTGTGCACGGCAACAGTCGACTAATCTTCCTGCACTCGAGCCCAGACTCCCAGGCAGAGTAGGGATAGGAGTGAACCCAAGCCTGGGGGAGCATCGCGGACCCCCCAGCCCATCCTTCTCGTTTATCAATGAAGGAGAGGCCACAGAACTAGTCAGTGGTGAAACTTGTACCCCCGACTCCTGACAACCGGTCCAGTGAACTATTCCCTAAGCCTGAATCTGTTCTGAAGAGAACTATGGGCATTTTTTTTTTTTTTTTGGCCTGCTCTATTAAAGATTAGAATCTCTGATTCGCAGACCTGGACGGGGCCTCCGGAATGTGTAGTCCGGTTTGGGGGAGAGGAAAAGACATTGCTTTTTCCTGGTCACCTCCTTCGTAATTATAAGTTCAGGGGTTCATGAATTCAAACATTCAGAGGCAAGGCTTCCTGGAACCAGACTTCTTAGCCATTTCTTAACCCTTTATATCTCTCTGGCAGTCTGGGGAAGCCTTTCTCTCCCTTCCAGAATAAAGTTTTAAATGAATTAAAAAATATATAGAATACAAAGGAAAACATATTGAAATACAATTAACAAAATATTTATTTTTTAATGTCATGGAGTGAGACCATCTGAGGCTGATGAAGGTGTTTTCTTACTTTTAAACTATCTGACCTTGGACAAAGCCCTTAAGTTCATGAGTGTAATCAGAGTGTTGGATTCATTCGACAAATATTATTGAGTACCTCCCAGTGCAGAAAACACTATGGTAGGTTGTGGGAGAAGGTAGGCGAAATACTAGTTGAGGTAAACTGAGGTTCCTGCTTATAGACTATATATATATATATATATATATATATATATATATACTAAACTTATAGAAATAACACGGAATAGAATCTGGCAAGTGAACTAGAGAGAGCCAACACAAAGTGCTTACATGAGCTCTAATGAGAATTATCTTTATTGCCAAGAGGTGTCAAGAAAGACTACCTGGAAGAGATGGCATTTAAATCTGATGTTAAGGGATGGATGAGCAGGAATTCAATAGACAGAGAGGAAGAAAGAAACAGGAGAATGTTTCAGATGTGAACAAAGGCATAAGGACACGAGAAAAATACTGGATATATCTGGAGGTCAGCAAATACTCTATCTTGCTGGGATCTAGAATGCTGGGAGCAAACAAGGCAAGTATGGAAATGTGGAAAGGCTCGGTTGAGAGCCTCCACTCTAAGGTGAAGGGGACTAACACATTTAGATCTCTGCATCAGCATTGTGGCAGCGGTATAGGAGATGAGTTAGGGGAAGAAGGCTTCTTCAAAGGCCCCAAGCCCTGGTAAGTGAGGGCTTGGGCTGGAGTTTGGGCAATGTGAATAATGAGGAGGGGAAGGATGCCAGTTATGTTGTAGAGATGTAATGGACAGGAAGTGAGAGCTATTTGGAGATTAGATATGAAGGATAATGAAGGATCATCTCAAAGGTTCACCCATCAATGGCTGGGTGAATAATAGAACCACAAACATCATGGATTCAGAAGGAGGAGAAAGTCTGAGGAAAAAGAAAGTGAGTTCAGTTTTAGACTTGTTGACTTTGGGATGTCAGGGGGACATCTAAAGAAACAGTATGCATTTGCAAAAGAGAGATCCTTACTAGAAATATAAACCTGGGAGCCATCTGAAGAGAGAGGAATTTTCAGGAGGAAGAGTGATAAAGACAAAGGCTTGGAGAATACTTACTAAAAGGATGTGGGAAAGAGGTGAGGAGTTGGCCAAAAGGACAAAGAAGGAGAGGATTGGGAGGCAGGATGAAGAGCAGGGGATCATGGAGACTCTGAAGGAGTAGGAGGAAATGGTATCTACTAGGAGAAGGTGTTCAGTGGTATGAAAGAGGAAAAACACATAGAAGTCACTGGTTTTGATAACTGAAGAGACACGTGAGAAAGCATCAAGGGATAGGTCTGATTACAAGGGAGTACAACGGGAGAGTACAATGGGAAGTAAATGTTCAAAAAGTTTCCCAGTAAAAGGCAAGAGTAAATTCTGTCTATGAACCTTTTGGCGCTTAACAGCTTAGGACTCGACACCCCAGGGTTGGGAAAATCCAATAAGACCACGTGCCAGAACGTTCTTCTTATCCAGAAAATATTAGGAAAATGTGAGCTTTCCAAAACAGGCTCAGACCCACAAAGAGAAAATGACTTCTAATTGGCATCAGAACATGAAACAGACCCTGGAAGTTCAATGGTCCACTAAATTGCCCCTGCCTAGATTCATCACTTACTAATTCAAACCCCATCCATCTGGCACTACTAGGAAACATTCCTTTTTTGGCTGAAAAGTCTTGCAGAGCTCACTCAAGATGTCTAATTTAACTGAGGGCCAATTAGTTGGCTCATGTGTAGCATCCATGCTGATGGTCTATAGCTCATCACGGTAAAGCAATTTCAAGGGTCAGAAATAAAGCTTACGAACTATTGTTCTCCTCTGACATTGACACGATTCCTATCGTTCTGACCGGCTCACTTAATGCTGTTGAGGCTCCCTTTCCTCATTTGTAGAAACAAGGATAATAATATTTGTACTGCCTTTCGAAAGATGTTGTGATAAAAATCCTCTGTGAACTTCAAATAAACATATAAACATGATTTTTACTAATTGTAGTGAAAATACTGTTACTATTAGCAACAAATCCAGCCAGAAGGAATTTTGTGGACCTGAGAACTCCTGGGACTCATTCTATGTCCTCATGCTACATAAATATCATTATTACACATTATCTCACACAATCAGATTAAATTGGATAACAGATAAAACCTGTTGTACCCCTTGTAGCACTTAATGAATTATAGTTATTGTTTTTGCTATTATTCTTATTTTTATTGATATTCCCACAAATTTCTGGCAATCAGAACGATAGTAACTTCCTCTTCATTGCAGGTATTCAAACAAAGTCTAGATGACCACATTCTAATAACATTCATTCTGAGCCAATCAGGGCTCAGTGACCAAGTGGGGCCTATTGTTGATCAATCCATGGGAGCCGGAGTGATTTGGGTTTAAAGCATGATCCATAAAAGAGAAATCGAGTCTGTGAAACCCAAGATAACGTTCTAGGTTTCACTGATCAAAATTTATATTCCTGTGGGCAAAGTACTTGCAAGTCAGGTTATGATACCCTATGTGGACAGAGGGAAAGAAAAGGAGCTCTTGTCCAACTTGCCAGTTCCAGTTGAGCCTCCAGGCGACAGATCCTACTCCAACTCACACAAGTTGCTAGTGATGAACCACTCATCGTTCTTCAAACGTATCCCCTCTTATCCCCATTTATGCCTTTGTTCATAATCTTCCTTCTTTTTTAAATGACTTTCTCCCTCATTTCAGCTCTATTTGCTAATTCTTAACAATACTTTAGGGTCCACAGCATGTACTGTCTCATCTCTGATTATCGTTTGTGGAAAATGATTCCTTTTCGAAATTCTCACAATGCACAGTATTTCTCTTAATGAACTGAAACATTGTACTTTGCATTACAGTTATGCCTTGTAAATATCTCTTCCTCCTCCTTCTCCACCACTTCGTTCTTTTTCTTCTTTTTTTCTTCCTCTTCCTTCTCTTCTTCCTTTTCCTTCTCCTCCTCCTCCTGGATTACCTCTCATTGTGAAAGTTATAGAGGAAGCTTATGTTCCAAGTGGGTTTTACTAGAATGACATGGATGTGTCTCATACAACACACTCATTGACTGTCCCTCATGCTTGGAATTTTCTCCTTTTTCCCTTCTGTTTCCTCATTTATCTGCCTTCCCTTAACTCTCATTTTCAGCACTTTCTTCAAGAAGTTCCTCCTGTTTTCCCCTTATTGCTAGCGTCTTTCCTCTGAGATGATCTCCAGTTTGTTTCCTTATATGTTTTCTTTCATGTATAGTTCTTTGCATAATATCTTCCCTAAGACCATGAGCTCTCTTTGTTTTTCTTTGTATTTTCAGTACAGTGCCCGGTATGTAGTAGGTGCTTAATAAATACTTGTTGACTTGGCTTAATAGAATTATAGATTCAAAGGTTAAAAGTGACCTTAGAGTTCATATAACCTAATTCCCTCATTTCACAGATGGAAATTCAGAAAGAGACATGACTTTGCCATGGTGTATCAGTCTGGAGTTAGCCCCAGATCCTTTCACTCCAAACCAAGTATAGCTTATGATTTTCCCTCTTTCTCTAGAGACTACATAGGGACCTAGAAACTTGTCATTCAGATATAATATATTAGTGCTTGCTCACAGGTCTCAGATACTAAAATTGCTCAGCCTAGAAGTTGCTAGGACTGGTTAACATTCAATTCTTCACAGGAGGATACTTGCCTCATCATGCCCCCTCACCTGAGCTTTGCTCTAGGACACAAAAAAAGCCATAGCAACCTTTATCTGAAAACATTAATAAGCTACTAAGGTTTTACAACTTAAACACACCCAAAAATTGCCCTAGGTTCCTCACCTAAACATTTACTAGCAACACGTTGTCTTCTCCCACATCCTAAGCTGTGCTTTCAGTCCCCAGCATCCAACCATCCAGGGGGTGATTTCCCAACATATCAATTACTGGTGTCAGGACTGCATTCAGGCTACTCCATTGTAGCCCACAGCATAAATAATAAACAACTACAACAGCTCTGAGCTCTCTTCAATTCAAAAAACATAGCTGCTCTCTCATCAGAGTCCATCACGGCAAAGTCAAAAAGGCTTCAAGTAGGGACCCAGGATTGTACCTTTGCCCCCGAGGACCAGGTTAGCTAAATTCAGGGAAGCCCGTCAGCTATTTGGCTAGAGGGTGATTAACTTTTCAACCACAACTTTTAAAGGTTGGCAGTTAAAACAGAGAGAGATTCTCATCTTGATCAGTAGAGATAGTAGCCCAAAGGAAGTCATCAATCTCTGAAGATTTGCAATACTAACAAATTGTAGCAGAGTGGGGAGTGGAAGGATTAGAAATCGTATCACATGAATATTGGTTGAAGAGGCTGGAGAAACTAAGCCTAAAGAAGAGAAGATTCAGGGGAAATATCTTAGTTGTCATGAATCTGAAGGGTTTTAATGTAAAACAATAAGATCTATTCTGATTGCCCCCAGAGAGAAGAAGAAACATCAGTATATGGAATAGTTATAGAGGTAGATTTCTGTTTCTTGAAATGAAAACTTTCCTAGTAATTTAAAGCTATCCCAAAATGAAATAAATGGTTTCTGGAAATCTTCAGTTGGAGGCTAGATAATCCTTTAATGGGAATATTGTAGAGAAAATTCCTGTTGAGGTAAACTCTGTACCAGATGACTTCCGAGATTCTTTTGACTTTGATGTGGGTTATTTAACATCTTGGTGGGGGAATGTATGTGAAAAACAATATTTCTAAGGAAGACATTATGAGAATTGGCAAGTTAATTGGATGTGGGGTGGTCAGAAAAAAAGGAATGAATAAAATATATTTGAAGCTATCAAAATGGGAAGAATATGTGTGATAAAAGAAACAGGAAATTAGAGAGGGGATGGTTTGGAGGAGCATGTGTTACGTTTTGAACAAGTAAAGTTTAAAGTCCTAGAAGATTATCTAAATAAAACCATTTAGCAATCTAAGTGTCCTTTTGTTGTTATTGTTCCACCATATGACTTAAATCAGCAGATCTCACAATGTTTTTCAATATTCCTTGAGAATCCCTGAGGATCCTTTTCTTTTTTGGGGTGTGTATGTAGGTCCATGAAGTCAAGACTATTTTTATATTTGCCTATTAAAATCTTCCTTCTTTTTTCAACTATATACTTTTGTGAGTCCAGATTTCTTAATATACTTTATCCAAAACAACATATAGACTAAATACCAGAAAGAATTATGGGAATTCAATTTTTCTAGTAAGACAATCTTTAAAATGTTTTTTTTTTTTTTACAAAAATGTGTAAAAAAATGCCAGTTTTCTTACTATTTTTTGTCTTGGAAAATATAGAATTTTTTTTACTATAATAGGTCATTTGTATTATCATGAAATAAATTTATTCTCATCATTTTAAATGCATTATATATTTCTTAAAACTAATCAAAACTGATCAGTTTTGATTTCTAATGCAATACATTTTTATAGATATAATCCACATAAACAAAAACTTTTGGGTCCTTAATATTTTTTCAAGAATGGAAAAGCATCCTGAGACTAAAAAGTTGGAGAACCCTTAACTTAGATGCAGAAATAGGTAGTCTAATCATCACATTTTTAAATGATACAAAGCTTCCAGGTATTTATAACCTATATATGTCAGAGTCAGGATTCAAAAAGATCTCTTGACAAGCTATAGCAATGGGATGAATTTAATTAGATGTAGTTCAATAAGGATAAATGCAAAGTCTTCCATCTAGATATAAGAAATCAACCTCAGAAGTACAAGGTTGGAGTAGAATGAATAATCAGTAGTGGTTCAACACTCCAGGTTTTGTGGCCTGAAAAATCAAAGTCAGCATTGTGATAAGACTAGGAAAAAAGCTACTATATTTTGATCTTGGATTATATTAATGGGAGGAGAGAAACAAGATAGTAGTATGATACTCTGACCTTGCCAAACCTCATCCTAAGCATTGTGCTCAGTGCTGAACTCTACTGTTGATGAAAATCAGTGGCAATGAATGTCTGGAGGAGGGAAATCAGGATGTGAAGCATCCTGATTCTATGACATAGCAGGATTGATCGAAAGAACAGGGCATAACTAAATAGGATAAATGGAGATTCAAAGAGGATGAGATAGCTTTTTTTAAGGGTTTGAAGGGTTATTCATTTGAAGAGATTAACATGTTCTGTCTGTGCCCAAAGGACTGAACTAGAAATGGTGGGGAGGAGTAGCCTTGATGTTAGGACGCCAAACCAAGTAACAACCCAAAATCCTTTCCTAACAATTCAAGTTGTTCCAAGGTAGAATGGGATGCATTAAGCAGTAGAACATTCTATCCCCTTTCTGGAGCCTTTAGAGTCTAAGTGCTCCCTTGGCAAAGATATCATGGCTGGGATTATGGATTGGAGTAGGTGGCTGCTGAGGTCCAACTCTCAAATTCAAATTCTGTGATCCAGAAAATACATTGCAAATCACACTGTTCTTCTACTTGAATACTTTTCGTGGCTTCCCATTCTTGAATATAACACAAACTCCAGATCTAACACAGAATTCCCTCTACAACCTGGATCCAAGCGACTTATCCATCCTTTTTCTCTTTTTAATCACTTCATAGAGTCTATGTGCCACACACATACTTTTCATTCCCTGCTTTTGTCCTGTGCCACTGGTCTCACCAGCCACTCTGTTTAGAAGAGGATCCCTCATATCTCTCTATTGGGACCCCTCCTTTTCATCAAAGTCCAACTCAGATTCTTCCTCTTTCATTCAGTCATCCCTGAGCCCCTGTTGACATCAGTGGGTGGAAGTGCTTTTCTCTTCCTGAACAAAGTGCCCCATGATCCTTTGCTGATGCTTCTCCTTTCTACTTAGTGTACCATACTTACCTAAGTGTTCTTTCCTACCCCTTGTCCACTCCATCTAGTCTAAATCTGCAAAATTGGAGCTCTTGTCTTTTTTTTTCCCATGGAGTCAGCATGGGGAGGTATAAATCCAAGTGGTCATGAAGGTAGGAGATCTAAGTTAAGTGCCAACTCGGTCACTTATTAGCCATGTTTCCCTTAAGCAAATGGCTTAATTGTGTCTGACTCTTTATCTCTTGGTCTGTAAAATGAAGACGGTAGTTGCCGACCCTCTCTGGGTTATTTTGATGAAAGTACTTTGGCAACCATAAAGTGTAGCCGAGATGTAAGAATGTAAACTGTTGCTTTGTATCCCTTAGCAGAGTTTTGCACATGGTGGGTGCTTAATAAATATTTGTTAAATTAAATTGAATTGTTTAAAAATCAAGATCATTTAAAAAACATGGAAATTATGTGGACCGCTTCCCACCCCAAGACCTCCATTAGCCTTTCAAAGACACTCCGTTTTAGGAGGGGGGCTTATTTGGATCAAGAGCAACATTCAAATGAAGAAGGGCTCGAGGAATCCCAGGAGGCAGCAGAAAGGCTTTGTAGAAGAGGCAGCCCCAGCTTTCCCAGATTTCCCCCACAGGAAAGCAAGAAAGATTAAAGTAAATAAGGGAGACAATAGTTCTTAGTCAGAATTCTAGCACAGACAGGATAAGTCACATTAGTCTTTAATTCAGTGCATCCCCGGGGAGGGAATTTAACTTGCACCTTCTGAAATGTCTAAGCTTCCTTTAAAATGGATCCAAGAAAAATCGGATGGAATAGACAATGTGGCAAAAGAGCATGGTCGCTTGTCAGCTGGCTAAAAAAGACGAAGAGATAAAATGAAAATAGATCCGTCTTGGGGCCTGAGCATTTTCCAGGGGGTCTATTGCTTCTTATCTAATAATAGTAACATGAAGCTTATGTGGCGTGCTCCCGTTGCCGGATGCCGAGTACATTTCTTTGTTGCTGCTCCTTAGATATGCCGGTGTTCCCCACAGAGCATTGTTATCTGAGACATGGCAGGAAACCGCTGAAAAAGTGGGAGGCGAGGAGCCGGCTGGGGACGTCGAGAGCGCTCGTGAGCTCGGCCTTGTTCACCGGGCCCTCTAAGGCCAGGGAGGGAGGACTCCGCGTTTGGAGTCCGGCGGACTGGATTAGTGTCTCGGGTTTTTCGCCACCAGGTAGTTGCGTGACCTCGGTGAGCCTCGATTTCTCATCTTTCAAACTGCGTATTTCCCAGATTTTTGCCAGTTCTGCTTTCATGGTATGGCAGAGCTAATAGAAGCTATTAGACACCGTCAAGTTCAAAGCCGTCATGCTAGAGATAAGGAAAGTCAGGGTCGAAGAGGGGTGGAACAAAGGGGGCCGGCGCCGCCTGAGGTCTGAACCGTGCTACAGTGCATCTGAAAATGCTTTGAATACAGATCGTGAGAACGCTTGAGGAAACTAAGGATGCTCAAAGTACAGAAGACTGCTCCCGTCCCTCCCGCTCACCCTGTAAGCCCAAGGCTCGAAAGCTCTTTGGGGGATCCCAAGAGATGCCCTCTTGGAGAGAGGCGGGACTGAGCCCCTAACCACAGAGGGTGGGACCTCCAGCCATGTGTGGAGGTGTCAGAAAGGTGCATTCTGGCTTGATGGAAAGAAACCCTTCTTGCTCCTTAGGGCCAGCCCAAGGTTGTTCACAGATGAGGGTTCTTGCTGCAACTCTAAGGCACCAGTGAGGGAGGTTTGGGAAAGCGTCGTGATTCGGGGTGGCTCGGCCTATCTGGCCCCCGAGGGAACCTCCAGCTATTTGGCAAATTTTATTCTATAAGTATGGCTGCAATTTTCCACCGTGGATGTCCCCTATCAGTTGCGTGAAACTCGAATGGAAATGGATTTGTGCTGGCTGCATATTAACTTAGAAAATCACAAACCGCCATCATCCCTGTTGCAAGGGATTTTTCTTTGGCTAAACATTTCCCGGCGACATTTTTAACGGGCTTTGGGAAGCGCTGGAAGCGTTTGCTGGCTGAGTTTGACACCTCTACCCTAGCTAACCTTCCCGAGATCTCAGTGGCCTGCACTTACTGAATAGGAATCAGGCCTGAAGTGCCTGATTTATTGGAACAGGAAGTTACTCACTGGGGACTCTCCCTCCACACTAAATATATCTAGGTGCTGAGCAAGTTGCTCTGAGCAGCTCTGACTCAAGTTTTTTTCCATATCAAGTCAAGGTCACGGCTCTCTCCATTGCCCATTGCTGCCTCTTACTTTCCCTCCACTCCTTCCACGGGATCCTCTTTCAGGAACTCTTGAAAGGTGTATTAACATATCACACGGGGCAGCCAGGTAGCATTATGGATAGAGTGCCCGGCCTGAGTCAGGAGAATTCATCCTTCTGAGTTAAATTTGGCCTCAGACACTAGCTGTGTGACTCTGGACAAATCACTTAATCTTGTTTGCCTCAGTTTTCTCATCTGTAAAATGAGCCAGAGAAGGAAATGGCCAACCACTCCACTATGAAAAGTTAGACCCGACATGACAGTGCAAGAAGACAAATCTCACTTATCCTTATCCTACTTTGGCTTGAAGATCTCCAGTGAGGGGAAGCGCTCTGCCACCAGCACGTATCACTGTGGGCTAGCTCTGCCACAGGTTTGGTCAGAGGACTTAGAATGAGAAAAAGTCTGAAAAATCACAGTAGATTGGGCGTTTGCTTTCATAAAGATCTGGATTCAAATCTTGCCTTATACGTTGATTAGCTGTGTGATCCTGGACAAGTCACATAGTCCCCCTTTTTTTCTGGACTGAATCTAACACTGGCCAGTGCTCTGGCAGTTTAGGTTTGGCATTGGAACAATAAAGAACAATCATAGATCATTTATACTTACCTCAGAGGCAGCATATTCAACAAGGATCGGCTGAGAAATCCTTTAGATATTTGGCAGATCAAATCCTCCATTGTAACTGACCAATCAGACATCTGGGAGCCCCTGAACTCCTCAAGGCTGCTTGGAACTCCCAGAGGAGAAAGGGACACTAGCAATTTCAGCTCTTGGCTCTTGAGAAATATCTCAAGACAAAACAAATCAAAATGAGTCAAACTTGCATGGGGGGGTGGGGTGGAGGGCTTAGTGTGGACCACCATGGAGGCATCTTTATCTCTTTTACCTCAGCTGTGAAATGAGGATGTTGGACTCTTTTTGTCCCCTTTAGTTCCAAATCTGTGATCCGATGCTCCTCAAATTTACAGAAGAGGAAACTGAGGTCAGAGCAAGAAAGTAATTTGCTCAAAGCCACACAGGAAATGAGGATGATTTGTTAGATTCTTTCTTCCTTGTCAGGAAAGTCCCAGAACAATATGAGAGCCATGAGCAGATGAAGTTTGAGATGGGACATGGAAGATTAGGAAAGTGGCACTGAAAGGCCTAAGGGAGGCTTTGGAGAAATGGAGAAAAAGTGGTCGAATTCACAGTTTTTTGAAAACTAGTTGGAATGTTTGCCTGTTCCACCAGTAGTTCAGTTGTTGAGGTCACCTTGGGACACTCAAAGAGCACGCTCTGGCAAGTTCCCTCAACCTGGGAAGATTATTGAGCTTGGACTCAACAATTGACTTTATATGTATCATCTGAACCTGGCCAAGGCTAAAGGCAAAAAGGCTTATCTCCCAGGGTTTGGCTGACAGGAGATAATCTGTTCTGATCACAGTGCTTCAGGATATTATATATTAAGTAAGATGTGTAAGGTGGAGCCATGCTATATAGCCTCAGCAGCTAAGGTAGGATTAGAGATGGCATGAGTACTAGTGCATAACCCAACTCTGACTTTTTTGGATACACTCTGGACTAGGTCACCTTTTATCCTTTCTCAAAGAGTTTAGCACTTGGATGATCTCTTTCTCTCTCTCTCTCTCTCCCTTCCTTCCTCCCTCTCTCTTTCCCTCTCTCCTTCTCTCCTTCCCTCCTTCCCTCCCTCCCCTCTTTCTCTCCCTTCCCTTTCTCTCTCTCTCCCCTCCCTCTCTTTTTCTCTCCTTCCCTCCTTCTCTCCCTTTTTCCTTCCCTCCCTCCCTTCCTCTAATATTATGAAAGAAAACAAAAAATAAAAGAAATGAAAACTAATTTGCTTGAATCTGCATTCAGACTTCACCAGTTCTTTTACTGGAGGCAGTTGGCATTTTCATGAGTCCTTTGGAATTGTCTTAGACAGCTGTGTTGCTGAGAATAATTATTATGATCATAGTACAATGTTGCTGTTACTATGTACAACATTCTCCTGTTTCTGTTTACTGCACTTTGTAGCAGTTGTGTAAGTCGTTTCAGGTTTTTTTTTTTTTTTTTTTGGAAATTGTTCTGCTCATCTTTTCTTTTAGTATAATAAGATTCCATTACAACTTGTTCAGCTGTTCCCCAACTGATGGATGTCCCCTCAATTTTCAATCCTTTGCTACCATAAGAGAACTTTGCCCTTTTTTATTGATCTCTTTGGGATACATGCCCAGCAGTGGTAATCCTAGATCAAAGTACAAGCCCAGTTTTGTAGTTCTTTGGGTATAGTTCAGAATTGTTCTTTAGAATGATTGAATCAATTCACAATTCAACCAACAGCTTATTAATTAGTATCCTAATTTCCCCACATCCTCTCTAACATTTATCTTTTTTTGTTTGTTTTTTTGTTGTCCTTTTACCTCAGATGTGAGATGGTATGTTGGAGTGGTTTTAATTTGCATTTAAAAAAAACAATGGCGATTTAGAGAATTTTTATATGATTATAGGTAGTTTTGAGTTCATTTGAAAACTGCCTGGTTATATTCTTTGACTATTTACTCATTAGAGAATGACTTGCATTCTTACAAATTTGGCTCACTTTTCTATTTATTTGAAAAATGAAACCTTTTTCAAAGATACTTGTTATAACATTTTCCCTTGCTTTCCTTTCAATGTTGGTTGCATTGGTTTTATTTGTGCAACAAATTAATTTAATGTAATCAAAACTGTCCATTTTATATTTTACATCTATATCTCTTGTTTAGTAATCAGTTCTTCTGTTCTTGAAAGAGTTGACAGGTAAACTTTTCTTTAATTTAAAATTTTTGTATCAATATTCATTAGAGAAAATTGTCTAGAATTTTCTTTGTCTGTTTTTGTTCTTTCTGGTTTAGGTATCAGAACTTTATTTCTGTCCTAAAAGGAATTTGGTAGAGCTCTTTTTTTTTTTTTTTGCCTGTATTCCCAAATAGTTTATAGAGTATTGGAACTGATTATTTTTTAAATTTTTGTTAAGATTCACTTTTGAAGCCATCTGGACAAGAGAATCTTTTCTTAGGGAGTTCTTTGATGGCTTGTTCAGTTTCTTTTTTTCCGAAAATGAGGTTATTTAAAATTCCATTTTCTCTTTTGTTAAATTAGGCAATTTACATTTTTGTAAATATTTATTCATCTTGCTTAGATTGTCAGATTTGTTGGTATAGTTTTGGGCAAAATAGTTTGTACTAATTTTTTTAAATTTCCTTTTCATTAGCCATGAATTTAACCTTTTCATTTCTGCTATTGGTAAAATGAGTTTTTCCTCCTCTTCTTCCTTCTGCTTCCCCCCTTCTCCTCCTCTTCTTCCTCCTCTTTTTTCTTGTTAAATAAATTTAACCAATGTTTTCTTTGTTTTATTGCCCCTCCCTAGTAAAACCAACTCCTAGTTTTATTTAGTAATTCATTGTTTTTCTTTCCATTTTATCTCTCCTTTAATTTTGGGGATTTCTAACTTGGTGTTTAATTGGGGAATTTTTAATTTGTTCTTTTTCTAGTTTTTTTTTTTTTTTGGTTGTATGCACAATTCATTGATCTGCTCCTTCTCTATTTTATTGATGTAATTGTTTAGAGATAGAAAATTTCGTTTCCATACTGCTTTAGCTGCATTCTCTAAATTTTGGTATGCTGTCTTATTGTCATTCACTTTAATGAAATTATTGATTGTTTCTATGAATTATTCTCTGACACATTTCTTCTTTAGGATTAGATTGTGTAGTTTCCATGACCCCTTATTAAATGTAACTTTTATTACATTATAATCTGAAAAAGGATGCATTTAGTATTTCTACTTTTTTGCATTTTATTGTGAAGTTTCTGTCCCTTATACATGGTCACTTTTTGTGTAGGTTCCATGTACAGCTGAGAAAACTGTATAATACTTTTTATTCCCAAATCTCTCTAAAGGTCTATTTTACATAAATTTTCTAAAATTCTATTCATCACCTTAAGTTTTTTCTTGTTTATTTTATAGTTAGACTTATCTAGTTCTGAGAGGGAAAGTTGAGGTTCACCCATGAGCATCGTTTTACTGTGTTTTGTAACTGACTTAACTTCTTGAAGTTCCTTTTTAAAAGGAACTTAAAAAAAAAAAACTTTAAAGTATCATAGGTTCTGCTACAGAAACATGGTTCTTTTTCTCAAGGAACTCACGTTCTAATGAGGAAGACAACATGAAAACCAGTATCCATACATACGAGATCCACACAAACATATGTACTTATGTTTATATATCTATTTACTATAATATTTATAGCATCATTGACCATGTGTATACACACACACACACACAGTAAATGCCATGTTTTCATCTGACTTCAGTCTAGCACTTCTCTGACTGATTTCTCCATCATGCCCACAATGGATATCTTCTTCTATCTCCTCATTTTAATGTACCTTTTGGAAAAGTGAATAGTAGGAAGAGGCAAGATTATGAAGGGATTTGATAGATAAATTAATCACTTTTTATTTGATCTCAGAAGTAACAGGGAGCCACTGCATTTATTGAGTAGGAACATAACATACTCAGACTTGCACTTTAGGGAAATTACTTTGTCCACATGCAAGGAAGCGAGACCAAAGAGAAGATCATTGTCATAGCCACGTGGTGAGATACATACATACACACACATGCATTAGAGTTCTTAAGGTATGTTGTGACAGTTAATACAAGATTGTACAAAGATTGGATGAGTGGGATGAATGAGAGAAAGCATTTGAGGATGGCCATGAAGTTGTAACCTTTGGGGATCATTAACCTGATGGTGTCCTTGATGATAATAAGGAAGTTCAGAAGAAGGGATCATTTAAATGTGTTATTAAAGATTATTGCCTTAGATTTACAGTTTTCTAAGCTACACAGTATTGGTACCATGAAAAGAATTAAGTGCTCAGAAAATGGGAAAAAGACAGATGAAGATTTGGGGTTGTCTAGTAAGTCTGAAGCATGGCCCCCAGGTCTGGAGGGAGCCAGATAGTGGTATGGAACTCTGTACTCATTGTGGGGCAAGGGGTTCAAAGGGGAAGAAGAAGCTCTGTCAGCTGCACAGTGAATGGAAACATCCCTTCCTTCAGTGTCTCTGACAAGCACAATTTTCTAAAATGTTAAGAAGAGCTCCATGAATCAAATGGCCTATTATGGAGGGGTCAAGAGAACGGCCCATTTTGAAATTATCCCAAATATTAGATCCTGTTGGGATTTAACAGCTCAAGATGAATACTTTGGATTACCCCCAATTGGAGAGAAAAAGGCAGTTAGGGTACCTGGGGAATGCCTTTGGAAGTGCATTTTGTTACACTGCAGGTAGCAGTGGCTAATTTGCCCCCGAAATACAGAGTATACATGTCTTCCTTCTACTGGGCCAGCAGACCCCTACCCCGTCCTGTTGGAACGCTATAATTTGGTGCTGAGAAAACTGTATACAACCAGCAATTTTTGCTTTGAGAGCATTCACGGCTCGGAGGCACTAACAATACAAAATAAAAAAAAAATGTGTTTTCACTTCTCCAGCAAAAAGGTTGAAATTCTGAGCAATGAATCTGAAGGGAAAATGGGGGTTCCAATTGCTACTAATGCTCCTCTCTTTTAAGCTCAGCACCAGAGTATGCCTTTGCAGCTTTCTTCTTCTGTAAAAATTTTGCCCCAATTTGGGGGTGCACCTCTGGAACCGCCTTGCAGAGGGATCTGTGTTCTACATCCCAGACACTTTATGATAACCCTCCCCTTCACTTGAGGATCTAGCTTGAAGAATTCATTTTGGGCAGATGTCAAATTGGAGGTCAAGCAATATTTTATTCATTAATAATAACTCTTAGATTCACATAATGCTCTCTGTTTTTCAGAGCATCTTCAAATCTTCTCAATACCTTGGCAATACCTCATAGATAACAATATCTATTTCTAAACATTTCTAAAGTGCTGTGCAACCATTCCGATGCAGGGAAGAGAAGCAGTAATCTCCCCATCTTGCAGATGAAGAAACTGAGGGTCCCAAAGTTGAAATGATTTTCCTGAAGTTCACCAGCATGTGAGTTGAGGGGAGCCTGGCTTTGAAGGCGGCCTCTTGCCTTCCATTCCGTGCCAAGACATCAAAGGTACATACTCCCAGAGGTGACAGATGTGACCTGCTTCAAGTCATACAGTTGATAAATAGTGGAAAAGACCCTCAAAGTCTGATTCTTTTGGTGCTTTCCCAATATATGATGCAACTAATCATTATCCTGGACAAAACAAGGATCTTCATTCTCAATCGGGTCTAATTAATTAAAATGGAGACTGATCCTCTGATTTCACTTTTTTAAAATTTAAAATTATTTATTTCATTAGATATTTCCTAATTACATATAAAATATTTAACATCCTATAAAAACTGGAGTACTAAATTCTCTCTTCCTCCTGTCCCTTCCCCTTAGCCAAGCAATTGGCTATTGATTATTAAATCCCCACATGACAATATTTAAAGCTTAGTTTCCCTCTTTCTGCCCCTCTTCTTCCTCTGACTATTTTTCTAAATATAGTCTAACTCTAATCAGGATCTCATGAAATTTCCCAGATGTTGCTTCTGCTAATATTCCTTAACCCCAGCTTGGTGAGATCACTTTTCTGGCCAGAGAGGGACTCAATTTCTTGGCTCTTCAATCTTTGGGATCATTTCTGAAGCTTTCAGCAGTGCTACCAATTACTTGCTCCACAGCTGAACTGCTGACCTAGAGGTGAAATGTTCCTTATCCCATTACTTAGCCCCTAAGCCAGCCAATTCTCCTGCAAATACAGAATTTATTTCTTTCCAGCTTTCCCCTCAGTTCTGTCCTCTCAAAGTTAGAAAAGGTGAGGTACAGGGGATGATTGAAGTTTTAGGAAGCAAGTCACTTTTCACATTGATAGAAAGTGTCAGAAAAGGTGAGGGAGGGAAGTCCCTCACTCATTTTTTCTCCCTCCTCCAACCTGTCTGATCTCAAAGTTAATGCAGCTCAAATGGTTCATTTTTTAATCAGAACCAGAAGAGCACTATTTAGGCACTTGGTGCTTGTCATTTATCCTGTCTGATTCTCTGCGACCTTATTTGGCATCTGCTTGGTACATTTACTGGAACGGTTGGCCATTTCCTTCTCCAGCTCATTTTGCAGATGGAGAAACTGAGGCAAATAAGGTGAAGTCCAGGGTCACCTAGCTAAGGCCAGATTTGAATTCCAGTCTTCCTGACTCCAGGCCCAGCACTCTATCTGCTAAATCATCTAGCTGTCCAATATTCAGCAATATTACTGTGTAAATAAAAAGATCATGAAAAAATACCCCAAAGCCAAGTAGTTGGAAAAATGGTGAAGTTCAGGAGAATGAACCATTCTTCTTCATTTCTGCAGAAAGGTAAGGGTCTTCTCGGGTAGGACATTTAGTAAAATTGTCAGATGAGTTTATCCAATTGGTCACTTCATCTTAATTATTTTTCTCTCTTGATGGGAAAGATTCTATTATCAGGGGTAAAAAAAAAAGGGATGAGGAAAATTTTTCTAGAAATGGAATTTCCAGAAATAATTGGATTTGTTAAACAAAAACAAAATAAGACCAATGAGAAGAGGCAGAAATAAATGTTTTCTAAAAACAAAACCTTTTTTAGTTTTCTAAAGGTTGGTACATGAGTGGGAGAAGATGATTTTTCTAGCAAAAACACACAAAGATCAGAGAATCCTAGAATGTCAAACTGAGTTGCGATCTAGAGCACAGAATACAGTTTTATGGCAAGAAGGGAACAATCCAATCCCTTCTTCTCCTGAGGAGAAATGGAAGGCTCAGAGAGGAGAAAGCTTTGCTGATGGCTGCACAGTATTATATAGGAACTCAAAAGATCCAGGAGATCATTTCTACTTTCTAGTTTGGCTATTGTGAGGAAGCCTTGGTGGGATCTGATTGCTTATTTAGCTGATTATTTATTGTTTGAACTTTTCATTGGGAGACAGCTTCTGTGTGTGTGTGTGTGTGTGTGTGTGTGTGTGTGTGTGTGTGTGTGTACAGAGGGAGAGAGGGGAGAGGAAGGGAAAAGGAAAAGGAAAGGGAGAGGGAGAAGCAGAGGGAGAGGCAGAGAAAGAGATTATTTTAATTATTAGCAGTAGCACCTGGATTAAATTATGAAAGAAGAAAATGAATGCAAATCACCAGTTGGTTTTCTTAGAGCCTAAGGCTAGCAAAGAATAATGAAAATAAAACTGGCTGGGATGACAGCTAGCAGGAGTTTTTTTTAATAGTCTTTATTATAGGACATCCCATCAATTCTAGTAAATCATCTCTTGTGCTTATTTCAAAAACCAGATTTCAGAAAGGAGCTCGATTTCCTGCAATAATTGCCAATGTGATAATGGTTTTTGTTGTTGTTTCTCCCCCCTCCAAATGTTTACTGTATGCTTTATTTTAAAATAATAATAATAATAAAGAAAATAAGTAATCCTAATGGCAGGAGCTTGATTTCACAGTAACATGTTGTCAATGGCATTTGGACTTAATTGCTTGAGTGAAAATCGGAGGCTTTCTTGAATAATTAGAATGTCTTCTCCATCATTTCCCGTGGATGCCAATCATTGTAAACGTCTCCTCGCTTGCTTTCCCGTTGTGAATCTTCCACTTGTCCTTTCCCCCTTTTCTTGTACTTCAGTTTAGCTCGAGTGAAATTGAATTCTGAAGCCTTTCTCTCTCACTGTCTCTGCTCCTGTAAGTATTGAAGGTCATCAGTCCACACGACGACACGCGGGTGTTAGCTATCCCATCTAGTCGTCCCTTCCGCAACATATCCATCAGCTTTCTGGGCTGTGAGGTTCCTGTTCAGGTTTCCTTCAGCCTGACACTTTCTCTCCTATGCATAGAGCATGGGCAGAAGCTGCTGATGGGTAAGGGCAGAGCGCAGAATTGGCTGCTAGAAAGAAATCGGCTTGAATCATCTTCCAGGAATTGTTTAGTGCTTTCCATGCTCATAAACAGTTCCTTCCTGGAAATGACCCTTTCAAATACTCCTGGGAATGATACATGGTGCTATCATCATTTTCTAGGAAGACTCAGAAGGACCAAGGTTTGACTTGTTTTGACCCTTGCTACCTGGGAAATAGTGGGCAGCTCACGTTCTTCCTTTGGAAATTGGAAAGAATGTTTGGAGGGTCATAGAGTGAGCCCCACTCATTCCCCTTTTTGGTGACCCTTCATGTAGCCTCTGCCCCACCCCCCAATCCATTATTAGCATCATTAGCATTACAACTTAATTGAAATGTAGGTTTGTCCGTGTCACTCTCTGGTTCTGGGAACCTCTGGGATAGGGGAGCACCTCTTAGAGGGATTTAAAGATGCTCCATTCTTGATCAGTTCTGCCTTTCCCAGTGTTCCCCCTCACACGTGCCAGTCTGGTTCATTTACTCTTCCTTTCAGTCTTCTGCCATCTTAAACAAGCTCCGTTCCGTGCCTTCTCCCTTCCACACGTGGGAATCCCTGGATCTTTTCAGATCAGCTCAAGTGCCTCCTTTTTGTGAGCCTTTTCCTGCTTCCCTGAATTGTCAACATTGCCAGCAAAAGGCGTTGGCTTGGGACTAGGAGAAATAATAGCAACAGCCATACAAATACATACATAGTGCTTTAATATTTGTAAAGTACCTCATGTATGGATGTTATTGTTCAGTTGTTTCAGCTGGGACCCCTTTTGGGGTTTTCCTGGCAAAGCTACTGGAATCATTTGCCATTTCCTTCTCTGGGCCATTTTACAGGTGAAGCAACTGAGGCACACAGGGTTAAGTGACCCAGAACCACATGGCTAATGTATCTAAGGTTGGATTTGAATTCAGGTCTTACTGACTCCAGGCCTAGCCCTCTGTCTACTGAGCCACCTAGTTGTTTACTCTTTCTCCTTTCCTCCTTCCCTCCCTTCCACCTTCTCTCCATCCCTCTTCCTTCTCTATCCTTCCCTGCCTCCCTGCTTCCTTACCTACCCTCCCCTCTCTCTCTCCCTCTCCCACCCTCCCTCTTTCTCTCTCTCTAATATCATTTCCTGATGTCAATCCTATGGACACCATTATTTTCATTTAACAGATGATAAATCTGAGAGGTTAAATCAAGTGTTTTTAGCACGGGGTTCACACACTGTTTTTAAAATGAGAATAGCATTTTAATATCATTTGTTTCCTTCCTACATAATTCTATGTATTTTATTTCACCAATTTTGAATAATTATTCTGAGAAGAGGTACATGGGCTAAGCATCTTTGAATATTCGAATGAATGAATAACAGAGGAAAGGAGAAGAGCAGAAATCACTTTTTTTTTCCCTTTCCTGACAGGAAATAAAGAGAATCAGACTTCCTGTTAGAAGTTGCATCATCTCTCCTATTTCCCTGACATGCTTTTGTTTTCCTCAGTCCCAACTCCGCCCTCCCTTTGCTTTTTCTTTCTATTTTCTCCTTCATCTCTTTTCGCTGATTCTCCGCCGCTCTTCCTCGTGGCTGTTTCTTCCCCAAATGACAAAGCCCAATTCCTCCTCTCCTTTGGCCCCGCTGCCCCTGCCCGGGGCTCCTGGCAGCCATCTGCCGAACTTGGCCAACTCTGCCGAGTTAGCACTTGCAGTGGAAGGGGAGTGCTTGTCCTTTGCACACAGGAAACACCACTGGATTTTGCTGATGTTGCTAGTTGAGCAAAAGCAGATAGGTAGCCCCAGTTTTTCAAACTGACAGCTGGAAATAAAAATGAGCTGAGACCAAATGTTCAGTGGGACAGAGCATCTTGATGGGCGAGTGGAAATTGAATCAAGGTAATGAGGAGAGGTGATGTGTTTAAGACATGCTTATTTTAGTGCCCGCCTTGCCAGATGAAACCCCCAAAGGCCGCCTTTAATGTTTCAAAGAAAGGAGATAAGGCTACTACAAACCCTCCTGTGCTTCCTATCTATTTATAATCTGATCAGCACAACTGACTTGTAAACCGGAGTCGGGAACTCAGAAGAGAGCTCTGGCTTTTCACGTGGCTTAATACCCTAGAACACAATTAGCTGGGGATGGTCTGAAAGTAAGAGATAAAATAGAGTGTAATGAGTTCACTTGGGATATGGCGATGGAAACCCTCGCTCTCCCCCTCATCGGGGTAACATCATTATGTCAGAGATACTTATTGAACTGCTAACCTTGGCTCGTTGGGATCCAAACCAAGGTCTGGATGATCGGGAAGGGCTCTTCTCGTTTGAAGTATGTCCTGTGATCTCAAGGTCACTCTAGTGAATATGCAAAATTTCCAATGCATTATAAATGTTCTTCATTTCTGCTAAATTTCCAGTCTACTACCCAGTCTGTTTAGAAGGCTAGAAAGCATTGCCTCCAAGATTCCAAAATGGGTTTTAGTTTCAATAATATTATATTTTTGTCAATAGAGGAGAAAGACTAGACCCCTTTCTCTATGCCATTAAAAGAGGCACAGCAAAGGTAACAGAAGGGTTTGTTTTGTTTTTGTTCGGTTGTTTCGTACTTTTTATAATTCCATTTGGGATTTTCTTGGCAGAGCTACTGGAGCGATTTGCCATTTCCTTCTCCAGCTCATTTTACAGAGGAGGCTGTTGAGTAGTGGAAGGAGATGAAGGTTAATCCAAACTCTGGCATTTACTAGCTGGGCTCCTTAGAACTCTGCTTTCCCCATCTGAAAATGGGGATAAAGATGCTTTTATGATCACTGTCATAGGATATTTTTGAAAGGGTCAACTGGGAAATATATTTTAAAAAGCTCCAATATAAAATGGGAATGATTATAAATGTTATTACTGCTAGTAAATCAGGACCCTCTTCTTTGGATAAAGTTTTTACACCATGGATTCATTATCTACAGCTCATTGGCATATAAATCACGAAAATCTTATCCTGTGATATCTTTTAAACTGGTGTCTCTGAATCTATCTAGTCTACAATCTGTCATAAACACAGTCTCCAAATTGATATTCCTAAAGCATGGGTCTGACCACCATAGGTCTAATTCTTGTGCTCAAAAAGTTTCAGTGGCTCCCTGTTATTCATAGAAGGAAAAGCACAATACCTACAGAGATTCCTGTTACAAGAAGATGGAAGGCTCCCTTGAGGCGATGGAACCTGAACTCAGCTCTCCTAAGAGTCAAGGTCCTGTACTACCTTGGCAAGTCACTTAACCTCTGCCTCAATTTTCTCAGCTGTAAAATGGGATAATAATAGCTCCATCCTCCTAAAGTGGTTGTAAGGATCAAATTAGATAGTATTTGTAAGAAAACTTAATAAGGTGCCTAGCACATAGTAGGCGCTTACTAAATGTTTCTTTCTTTCCCCTTCCCTTATCTATTTTCTGTCTACATCTAAGCAGCAGAACACTTTTTGAAAAAATATCATGAAATTATGCAAATTTGATACACATCAGGGTGTAAATTTATGTTATCTAAACTAAATTGAGTCTTCAGTGCTATATGATACTTTTATTCATCCCTGATTCATATCTATATCTTCTAAAAGGGCTATTTTACAGCTATTTTTCTGAATCAATCTAAATTCAAAACCCTCTATTTCATTCCGTAGATTGAAGTCACTTGATTTGAACTCCCTCAAGTCTCCTTTAGTATTCTAAATCTTTCAGTGTGCTTAATTATACTCGGCTTAGAAAAAAAGTGATTCTTTGCTAAGACTAATTTTTTCATCTGAATCCCTTTGATCCTGCTCCTTTCCCCACTAATCATACAACCATAGGGCAAGACTTGGAATGGATTTTGGAGACCAGTTAGTCCAAACCATTTTCCATACAAGAGACCTATGACCTAGAGACTTACAATGACATGCTCAAGGTCATATAGCAAGAACTGGGATCAGAACTTGGGTTTCATGACTCCTACTTCAGCATTGTAGAGACTCAGTCTTTCCATTGTTCTGCTACCTCAAAGTTATTACTTTCATTTTTGGCCTCCACCTTTCTACTGGCCCTTGGCCTTCAATTTACAAATTGAGTCAAAACTTACCTAATTAAAACCATAAAAGCAAAACTTCCTTTGATCCACCCTAAAGTCTCAAGCTAGCCTTCCACCTCTCCCCATTCATTGTCAAACCTGGAGAGAGAGTGATCTACAAATTATTTCCTCCAGGTCCTTATCACTTCCTCATCTCTCAACCCTTGACAGTCTAGCTTCTCTCTTCAGCATTCTACAGAAATAGCTCTTTCCAGATTGCCAGTAACATCTTGCTAAAATCCATTTTAAAAAAGTCTTCAGGTTTTCTGATCTCTCTTCAGCTTTGATATCGTTTACTATGCTTTCATTTCCTTTTTCGTAACATAAAATGCCCTTTTCTTACTTGCCTCTGATTCCTCTGACCTCTACACTTGTGGGGAAATATGTGAATCATAGTAATTAATTAACTAGAAAATGAAAGTTTTGATAAGGGAGAGTGGTCACTTCCTTCCCTTTTCAATTGTTGATTTCTAGTAATTTCTAGATATCTTCTCTTCCCTTGCCAGCCATAACACTTGTACTAGCTTTGTTTTTAGAGCTTTCTGATAATTTACTGTGTTGAGTTTTAGCTCATCATCCTCTTAGCATACATGAAATGTGGGTGTCCTTTACAAATTTCTTTTTTGGGGAGTCCTCTGTCTCTCCTGTCCCTAGTGATTTTTGTCCATTCACATGACTCCAGTTATCTTCACCATATAGATGCCTAGTAATTAAATTCAGAAATATAGATAGGCAAGAAGAAGGTAACGACCTTGCTCTGGGCTTAATTTTGGGCTTGCTGGGATTCAACTACGTTTTCTCCTGAGAAAATAAGGAGGGTTTAGAACCACATGGATTTGTGAGATTTCTTTGGAAACATTCCCTTGAAATTAATTTGTAGCCAGAGGATCTTCAATTAAGTAGAGAGATGTGGAATTTCTAACTCTAAGTCAAAGTGAGACTTCTGATCAATGGGCTCCTTTCGTAGTCAGGAAATAGAGATTCAAAAGTAAGATTTAAGCTCTGAGTTGTAATTATCTTGGGTTTGGAATGAGGAATCTCCTTTGGGAGAGAAATCATGTATCCTCTGAGGGAAAAGAGAATCTCTCTTTTTGTAGATAGATAATTATATGTAGACATATTTGTAGTTAATCACATGTAAAGCTAACTTTCAACATTCATTTTAATATAAAATTTTGAAATCCAAGTTTTCTCTGTCCTTTCCCTTCCTTTTCTCTAAGGTAGCAGGTGATTTGTTACAGGTTATATATGTGCAATCATGTGAAAGACATTTAGTCAGGTTTTGAAAGTCATGTTGTGAAAGAAGTAACAGAACAAAAAAAAAAACAAGAAGAGATAAAAATGAAAATAAAATGCCTTGCTCTGCAGTCAGACGGCACCAGTTCTTTTTCTATATGTGAATGTTTTGCACAGGAGGCTTTTGGACTTGTCTGGGATCATTGTATTGCTGGGAGGAGCCAAGTCACTCATTCTGTCATTGATACCTTGTGCAGAGTTGGGGTTCTGCTCACTTCACTTTGCATGAAAGTGTGTAAATCTTTCTGGGGTTTTCTGAAATCTGCCTGTTCATCATTTCTTAATGTACAGTAATATTCCATGACATCCATATACCACAACTTGTTTAGCCATCCTCCAATAGATGGACATCCCCTTAGTTTCTAAGTCTTTGCCCCAACAAAAGAGCTGCTATAAATATTTTTTTTCTTTTGGCACATGGAGATTTTTTCCCTTTTTCAACAAAAGAGAACTTCTTTATATGAAGAAATGTCACTGAGAGATTTTTGCCTCAGTCTACTTATGCTCTTATAATCTTTCTTTGTTTCTTTGTTTCTTTGTTTCTTTGTTTCTTTGTTTCTTTCTTTCTTTCTTTCTTTTTCTTTCTTTCTTTCTTTCTTTCTTTCTTTCTTTCTTTCTTTCTTTCTTTCTTTCTTTCTTTCTTTCTTTCTTTCTTTCTTTCTTTCTTTCTTTCTTTCTTTCTTTCTTTCTTTCTTTCTTTTTCTTTCTTTCTTTCTTTCTTTCTGTAGAATTCCTGTTCCATCAATAGGGAACTGTGCCCACCAAAGACTATGTGCCACGTTTGCACTCCCTGCAGAAAATAATTGCCTGTTTGCGGTCACGTGCCCCATGAGAACAAGAGGGAGCTGACCTCGGGAGATCAGTACGAGGACTTAAATTGAAAATACTGGCTTATTTTCAGGATTAAAAACATGAATTGTCCCTTCTAGCATATGCCCCAGCTAACTGTTTTCCCTACATGTTTTTATTCTTCTGAGGGATGATGGGACAGAATATGGCTCAGGATTTATTGTTCATTCTTTTATTGCTATTTTTCTTCATAGAATACTTTTCATTTGAACTTATTTTATCCTCTGGATGACTATTAAATGTAGACACCTTAGCATGGTCTTGTCAGCTACAGATTTTGAGTTGGAAGCATGGTCTTGTCAGCTACAGATTTTGAGTTGGATATGGCCTCTCAGAGTGCATTAAATACAAGGTAACCATATTTGGGGGACCTCCATGCAAGAATAAGGGTTCTTCCAGGTGGTATACCTAATAGCATGATTTTGAAGTTCTTCACCATTCTGGTGGCTATCTAGATTCTTTATAGTCTACTAATGTTGTTTCAGAAATGTAGTGCACAGAGTTGAATATAATACTCTAGGTGTGAAGTATGGATCAGAATTCAATGAGACTACGATCCTCTTGAACCTATCTACTAACTTGTCTCAGGATAATCTAAGATCACCTTAGATTTCCTAGATGTCTTATCACACTGTCAATTTATATGGAGCTTGTGGTTCATCAGAATTTTCAAACTTGTGTCTAACTATGGCCCTTCCATGTTGTTTTTATGGAATCAATTTTTGAGTACTAGTTGTATCCGCATTTTTTATTGTTCTATCTTAAAACATTATTATCTTTTGTTATTATTCCTATCCCATTTCACTAGACTCAATGTAATGTTTTTTTAAAATTTTAATTAAATATTTTTAATCAAAAAATTCTGCCTTATTTCCCTTTATTCCTCTCCCCCAAACACATACATTGGGAGAAAGAAAGAGAAGCAAAATCCCCGTTACATACACGTATAGTTGAGCAAACCAATTTCCAAATTGATTATTTCCAAAAAAATATGTCTCAATCTTCACATCTTTGTTTAGGAGGTAGGCAGTATGTTTCTTTGTCTCATCGTTTGGTTGTTGAATTAATCAGAGTTCTTAAGTCTTTTAAAATTGTCTTTAAAATATAGTTTAAGACTGGTGCTCTTGGTTCTTCTCTCTTTACTCTGTCTCATTTCATATAAGGCTTCCCAAGTTTCTCTTCAACTAGCCCCTTCATCATTTCTTACAATAAAATAATTTTCCACTACATTTATACACCATATTTTCATTAGCTATTCAGCAATTCATGGATGCCTCCTTAGTTACAAATGGGGACCTGGGTTGGGGGAATTAGAACACAGTGTCTAATTTTAAGGCTTACCATGCAGACAGATGTGGCTCAAAAACAATCTTTCTACTCCCTTTCCCTATACTGTATGCTCTGCTAAGAACCCACCCAAGTCTTTGCCTTGAAGGAGTTACTGTAATTATTTTTCTTTTCTTCCCTTGATTTCTTTGGGATATAGACCTAGTAGTTAATTCTGAGATTAAAGGACATAAAAATTTTACTCTTTGACATGATTCCAAATTGCTTTCCAGGTTGGTTGGATCAATTCATAGTTCCCATCCCAAATTCTGATCCATCAAGATAGTTTTAATACTTTCATATTGTGAATGAACTATCCCTTCAAACTTTGAATCATCTGTGAATTTGATAATTTTATATATATTTTCTTTGATCAAAATAAATGTTTTGATAAGCTTTATATACTATAAAGTGCTACATAATTGTGAGTAACAAACAGCAGTATGCAGTGGCTAGAGACTTGGTCTCTGGGCTATTTGGACATTAGCTCAAATCTTTCCTCTGATATATGTGTGTGTGTGTGTGTGTGTGTGTGTGTGTGTGTGTGTTTGTGTGTGCATATATCTATATCTATATCTATATATATGCTATGTACTCTCAAGCCCTTTAATCTCTGTGTGCTCTATTAGCTCTCCAAATCCATGTCTTAAAGAGGAATACTTGAGAGAAAGAATGTTATAGTAAAAATAATGCATTTGGAATCAGAGGACCTAGATGCAAATCTTAACTCTGTTATTTTTTTTTGTATTACCTTGGACAAGATAGATATTTCCAGGCCTCCTTTTCCTCCTCTATAAAATAAGGATTTTAGACTAGTTAACCTTTTAAGTCCTTCCCAGGCATAAAAGGACAATGCTATTGACTCAGCAGCAGTGACAGAAAACTTATTGGTCCGCATTGGAAGAAGGAATTTTCCTTGGTGAACTCTTTATACCAACAAAACCACAGTTCTAGTCCCTATCCATATTCTTATTTCCTTCCTTCTGATAAGTCTATAAATGTCTTTCAAATACATCATCTTAACGTGGAAGTGATCCTGGATTCTCAAAGGCAATGGCAGGAGAAGACATGCTCTGGAAGGTTTTCCCAAGCTAGGAAGGGTACAGGTATGGTCTGGGTATTGTACTGTGTGGACTATTTCTCTTGCTTGAGATTGGGGTGCTTAGAGCTACTTACTATTCACTGGGTCCTTCTTTGGGCTTGGTTAAGACCAGGAAAAAAGGCTCTCCAAGGCTGGTCATAAAGGGGTCAGACTCCACTGGGAGTGTGATGAAGCAGTCAGTGAGTCGTTGTCAACCTTGATGGGTAACCTTGAAGGTTTCAAGTTAGGGAGACAGTATTAGGGTTGTGCCCAGAATGATGGAGTTCCTTGAAGACCAAGAGAACAATAAGTTGAGTCAGTTCTGGTTTTATGTAACGGGGACTCAATCTGCAATATGGATCAATGATTTAGGAAGTACCGAAAAGGCAAAGACTTGGGTGGGTTCTTAGCAGAGTGTACAATATAGGGAAAGGGAGTAGAAAGATTGTTTTCGAGCCGTCCACGTCTGTCTGCATGGTGAGCCTTAAAATTAGACATTGTGTTCTAATTCCCCCAACCCAGCTCCCAAACATTGCGTGTATTGTCCCTGAAAGGCAGCGATAAGAAGCTATTATCATTATGTCTCAAACCACTTATCTGAATTGGGCACGTTCTGAAGTCTTTTTATTCTGCCTTGAGAAAAAGAGTAATGAAGGGCAGAGACAGGTGTCCTTGGTGACTTTTTTTTTCCATCAGCTAATAACTTATTGTGACTCTTTTGATTCACTTCATAGCTTCAGGTGCTACTAATATCAGAAGTGCTGAAGACAGACTAAGTGATGGACCAAGCCTATATTATTCTTTTCGTATATTGTTATATTATAGTTCTTTTTATTATAATTTTGTTTTTTATTACTTGTATACAGAATTTGCAAGCACAGTCTTCATTTAAAATTACATCTATCCTAAGTGAAAAAAGCTTTTGTATTAATAGAGTTCATTGTAATCCATTTTGCTTCCATATTAGTAGTTAATGGTTTTCTTTGAAGAACAGTTAATTTTAGTCTCATAAATTTGCTTGTCAAGAGTGTAACAGTCTCCTCCCCCACCCAATTTTTTTTTTCTAAATTCTGCAGAGGGTTTTGCTTTCATCCCAAAGAGTAACTTCTACCAAGGTCATTCTCAAGATATTTATTAGCATTCAAGCTGAGCAGACTGCCCATCTGGAGAAACTCAGAATCTCTCAAAGACACTGACCATATATCATCTTAAGGTTAATTATGGGATCCAGCCCAACATAGATTTTCTCCTCAAAACACATGCACCTACACCTAAGGCATCTGAGGCCAGAGACCAATCATAATTGTGAAAAGTACATGAGTTAGTTTCTGTGTTCTAGTCAATTAACACTTAAAAATGACTCATCCATGTACTCAGGCCTGTGCTGCCTGGCCAATTAGCTAGAATTCAAAAAATCTTTTAGAGTATGGGAAACGTGAGAATGCTTCTTTGATAAGTCTAACCTTAAAAATGGAGTTTTGTAGGAGGAAAAAGACTGTTTCAAATCTCATTATTGTGAGACCTCATATTATGGCCGTCATAAGAATACTGGTATTTCTATCATGGTGGAAAAGGATGGATGATGTATGGCTAGAAGACAGCAGGTAATCTGGATGAGTGTCCCTCCATCTAATAGTACTGGAAGACTCTGAGTAGTGTTGAATTTCCTTGCATTCACTCTCTTTCAGCAATCAGTTGTTATTCATCACTGTAATGATTCATGACTTCAATATGTGATCCAAGAGCAGATACCATGGGGAGCTAAGACCTTCCTTTGTACTGCCCTTAGGTTCTCTTCATTTGTTCTGCAGCTGAGTGATCTGCTGTCTCTTCCAATTAGAATGGGAACTGTTTTTGAGACCAGTGACTCACATTTTGTGATATGTCCCCTTGTACTTATCACGGTATTCAGCACATAGTAAGTGCTTAATAAATGCTTGTTTCATTCATTTTTTTCATTAATTAACTAATTAATCTTCCCATAAATCTCATTTGTTGAATTGTGTTTGAGGCTTTGCTTTCTCCTTTTATTGGTGGAGGGTAATGTTTACCATCTAACTACTCATTTAGAAAGCATTACCTGCTAAGTGTTGAGGGAAAGTATTGGGAAGTTTGACCACTACTCCAGGCCTTGGGATTAGACCCCCGCATCAAGAATGTCAGGGCACGAGTGAACCTAGAATGTAGAACATAAATGAAGAACAGTGTGAGGGTGACAATAGCATGGCATGATGTCTCCTAAATACAGGAGCGTCATTGCCACAAGCTTAATGATCATGTGGAGCTTTTTCTGACTTAGGCAATCATGATGTGAGATAAAATATACTATGTCTCTCAATCCTTATTGGCAGTCACCATGGCAAAGGAGCATGGCAAAATCCAAAGGACATTCAAACCCCTACAGTATTCGGACCACCTGAAAGCACTGATGGCATGCTAAATAGGAGGTCTTTGTCCAAGAACTTGTAAGTTGCGAAACTACTTGAAGAACTGAGTCATATCTGCAATGACATTTTCACTATATATGACAGAAGATCTAATGATGTTGCAGTTAAATGAAAAGACATCTCACCGGTTATACTTGGAGAAACAAATGAAGGAGTTGGATTCATTGGATGCCCAGAGGAAAGAAGGAACAGTATTTCATTAGACTTTTGGTCAGCACACATTGTGATATCCCTTCTGAGTTTAAATAAGCAGTTCATAATGAAGACAGTTACAGTTGTGTGAAAGCATTGCTGGAAGGATAAAGGAATAGGAAAGTTTAAGTAAAAAAATTAAAATTCTTCAAATTTAGTTCAATACATATCTCAAAGCTTGGTAAATTTAATGTGAAAATGTGTTCTCAGATGATGGCAAAAACTACATTGTATGTAGTTTGACAAACTTTTGGGGGTATAAAGAAACAAAAGAGGCCAAAGACTTATAGGATATTTTGTAGCCTCTAGACTATATATACGCTGCTATTTTCTTTAAGAAAAGACTTAAAAAGTTCTGGACATGGCCAACACTAATAAATAAACAAACAAATGAAGACAGATAGAAAATATATGATTGCATAATAAAAGTCATTTTTGAATCAGTTGTCTGTAAGCATATTAGAACAATGGTCAAGAACAAAGGTCAAAAATCAATATCGAATGAGAGGATAGACTAAAGACAACAAGCAGATACTAATAATATAATAGAATCACCAATATCATGTTTAAATAAGCATTATTTAAAGACAGAAAAGTGGGAAATAGAAACAAAAAGGAACCATTGAGTTTACCACCATTCTTGGAGTACTTCGGTTGAAGCAAAATATCCACCAAAAATATTTACCTTGGTTGCCAATCACTTCCTGCATCTTCTCACTTAGCAGGTAGAGGTGAAGCCCAGGGCATCAAGTTAGAGCATAAACTGACCTTCAAGTCTTTGAGATGTTCTCCTTAAGATATGTTATAAGTTTTTCTTCCGGCCTCCTTGGAGAACCTTGAATCTGGCTTCCCTTATTCCATCCAGTCTATTCCCAGCTCCCAATGTAGACATTGTTATCGACCATTTCCTAGATGCTATTTGAATGCTGATGAAAAAATTGAAATCTTCCAACTCTCTGAAGTTCGGAGTGGAACTTGTGGGAGTTCCCACAAAGTCATGAAATTGAGCCCAGGGCACTCTCCTCTTGAAATCTTGACTGAAGACCTTTACTACCATGTAGCAAGATACTTGCATTTCCAATCATAAAATTTTGGCTTTATAAAAGCCCCACAGGGCATGATAAACTTCTTCACTTAACCCAAAGACTTCCTGTGCAATGTGACTTTTTTAGTCATGTGGTCTTCAATGACTTCTGAACTGATTACAACTTTTTAGACTTAATCTAAAACCCAAGATGGGTGGATTGATTCAATGGAAATGTGCATACCTTGACCATGACTAGTTCCTACACTTCCTTGTTCTCATCTAATAAAGGAATCATGATGTAGCATGTTGCCACTTGTTTTTAAATAGGATAGAATAATCCATTGATTTGTTGACTCAGTTGTTTCCCTTCTTATATCTATTAATACCAGTACTAATAGCAGATCCACCATATTTGAACTCTGTCACCTCAGTAGTGTAAAGAAGTGCTAGTGACATTTAGGAAGAGGAAGTTAAAAAGGAGTATCTGAATCTGATTCCCTATGCATAGAGAAGTAATCCATGTCAATGGCAGCACAATTTTAATTGTCTTAATAGATTGAATTTTGTTATCTTGAGAGGAAGATGCCAAAGAACAGAACATTCATCCCAGAAGAGTTGTTTCTAATCAAATGAAAATGAACAAGAAAATGTAGCCATTTTTTACAGAAATTTTTAGATTATTTTACAGAATACTCTGTATACTTGCAAATATACAATTTATAAAATTAAAGAAGGAAACGTGTGCTTATACTTGTTGTTGTTCTTGTTGGAGGTGGAGTATTGGTATTTTAAGTTTTGAGTAACAAAATAGAACTTATACCAGTTCTTGAAAAGCCTCTAACAAGCAACTCTCTTCTCAGTCACAGAGTCCCAAAGAAGGAGGCAGCATCCTTAGATCTCCCAGGAGATGAAATGCCCTACGGTTGTTCAACAACTCAGGTCCCTCAATCCATAAGGCATGTCCAAACACAATTCACTATGGCTCCTTTGAAAATTCTTTCAGGTACTATCAAGGAGCTGGTGCTGCTAACTGGTGCTGTTCTCTATAGTTGTTTTGCCTGTAGTTCCACCCCTACCATTAAATGAACTGATTATCTCCACCTAATCATTAACAGTACTGGGCGATTTTAATAATTATACTTAGCTGATTCAGGGATATTCTTTAGTACTTAAGACAAGTAATTAGGATGAAATCAGGGGCACTTTTGCCATCTGCTTAACAGGGAATGATCTCTGAAGTGATGAAAATTCCTTCTGGTTACATGAGAAGGAAAAGGACATAACAATTTATAGGCACTTTATCTGAATGTAGAATTGGCGATTGGATCTGTTAAATTTTTAATTTAACTTGTTCTAATGACCAAATCTGTCTTAGGCCAGAGGCAGAAGTCTCAGAGAAAGTTTGTAGTGCAATATTCAATACCTGGCCACCAGACAGGAAGAACTGGATATCCTGACAAGAAAAATTCTGAAAACTTTCTCCAATGGACAGTGCTGAAAGTCATCCTCCCAAAAGACTGAATTGGTTTGGTTGGGGAAAGAGTCCCAAATAGGGAGGTAGCATTCTTAGCTCTCCTAGAAGATAGAATGCCATATGGTTTTTCAGCAGCTATCTGGGGCTCTTCATAGTTATTTTGCCTGCAGTTCCACCCAGCTCCTAGACAACAGGAACATTGGGCAAGTCCTCTGTCGAGGAGATACCAAAAGATGAATTTAAAATCTATAATGGTAGAAGAATTATCCATGCTGATGATATCTTAGAGTTATAAAAGTATACTTTGGGGTACTTTCTCATGTCTTTTTATCCTTTTTTTGTTTTGTTTTATTCCCAAGTACTTTGCCAACTGAAACAAATAATTCAACTGAATAGCTTACAGTCTCTACTGTGTGCTAGAGATGGTGAGGATTGAAAGAAGAAGAAGAAAATGCATTTGTTGTCATCACATAGTTCATGGTCTATTTGGGGTGGGTGTGGGTAGGGGAAGGATAAGTAAACATACAGATAATTCTAAGACACATTGTACTAGATAGGGGAATAATAAAAGTACAAATTCTGTGGTCAAAGAGCTCTTAGGAGCAAGATTTGGCAAAGGACCTTCCAGGACCTTGGACAGCGACCATCTGCTTTGTGACTCCCACTCTTCACCTTCCCCAAAGGTTTGCCAGCCTCACCTCCTCCCTGCTTTGTCTGCCTTATTAAAGCTTCACTCATTTGCATCCCTGAAGTCAGGCAGCAATTCATTCATCACTCAATATCAATTCCTTCCTTCTAAACAGCACAGTGCCATTTGTAATATGAAAATACTGTATAATTTATAGCAATTGAAATGAGGTTTTATTCATATGGGGTCAATTTACAGGTTGGCACACTTTCTGTCTAATTTCCATCTGAAATGCATTTGTCTGTAGAATCAGTCGCACAGCAAGGACATACGTCAATCATCGGTGGTATATGGAAGTGATGCTGAGGTCACAAGACTGGTTTCAGGCCTGGCTTGGCAACTGGATGACTGTAGACTTGGCCCTTCTTTATTCTGACTTTGAACACTGTTAAAATAGCCCTTTTTGTTTGGTTGTTTCTTTTCTTTTTTTACATTATAAAAATATCTTAAGATCAGCTTAATTCAACAAACATCCTCTGTTGTATACAAGGAATGAACCTCTATGCTGGGGGAATTGTTAAATGCTGTCGATCTCCATTTTCCCTTTTGAAAAACGATGGGATCAGACAGGAATGTGGTTGGACGAGCACTACTCTTGGAATCGGACTCGTTGGCTTCGGGTTCAAGCTCTTTAGTGTCAGCAGTTTCTGACTGTGGGACCACTGGGTAGCTGATTTAACCTGTCTGGGTTTGCATTCTTTCATCTGCATAAAGTGTTGGATTGGATGTTCTTCAAAGCCTCTTTTAGTTATATAAATCCCTCAGCCTATGGGTAAAGAAGGTAAGTTTGATACAAGTAGTAAATTGGAAAAAACTGGAAGCTTCCAAGTAGAGTTTTGTCTGGTTTCCTAAAGACTCAAAGTAGAATGGGACAAAAGCTTAGAAAGACCTTTTAAAATCTGAGCCGGAAGACCCAGCTGTTAAGAGTTGATGTAGGTTTTGCCCAAGCTGGCATCCCCCACTTTCCAAGATGATCCCAAATGTGTTTGACCTTGAGATCCCAACTCCCTTCCAGAGACTTAGTCATCTCTGCCATCTTTCCTATTTTTCTGACTTCCTGGCTCTGTGAGATTGATTTTGACTAAAGGGCTTCATATTATTGGCTCCATGTTTGTACCAGGAAAACTTAGAGAAACACAAAAACATTACCCTCAGAGGACAGATACCTCAGTAATCCTTCAACTGAATAAATGACAACTGCTTTGGCTATATGCCATTCATTCCCACAGACCAAAGTCATCTATAAGGGGACAGATTGGAGGAGAGGGATGACATTTTCTTCTGACACCAAGAGAGATCCTGCCCTGGAACAAATAGGCTTCTTCCTTTGTCCTCGGTATCCCAGAGAAAATCTGTGTGGATTCCTTTCATCCCTATACATATTTGCAATTCTCACTCTTCAGTGAATTAAGCGAAAAAGAGTATTGGACTCTTACTGTGTCCAAATGATAGGTTCTTATATTGAATATCAGAAGGGAAGTAGGCGGACATTCCACATTCGTCTCAGTTTCCTGATTAACTTCTATTTTCCTTACTCCACTGGAGAAGAAAATGGCCACTATTCTAGTATCTTTGCCAAGAAAATCCCACAGACAGTATGGTCTCCTGGGCCATATAGAATCAGGCCCGACTGGACAGCCACTCCCCACAGGAGGGGCTGCAAAGACCCAGGCGATAGGAAAGCACAATGTCACCCAAGCTCTTGGTGTGGAATGTCTTTCCTAACAGCTCCTCTGCCAAAGTGAGTAGTGCAAGTTTAACCCACTTTTAGAGAGGAGGAAAAGGAGAAGGAGAGAAATAAGGAAACATGCTTAGGGTCAGGATCTGATACCAGTTCTTTTGATCCAGAACCCTGCCTCAGAGTGCCAGCAGTCCAGATGAGTGCATCAGACACATCCACAAATGGAGACCAGCATCAGTGGCAGGGCCAGTACAGACAGGACTGTGACCCTCTTCCTATCAGAGATGACATTCTTCAATTTGGAAGGCTAAAGCTCCTCATAGAAAAAGCATCAGCAGTTTCTGGGGAAATCAAGTATCCTGGGATAGGTACCATGGAGAGCTAACGACCTTCTGGTCTTTCAGCCTTTTAGGTTCCTGATGAGTGTTTTCCTCCTACAAAGGAAACATGACAAAGGTCTACAAAGGACGTAGATATTTCTGAAGAGAAAGGATGGAAAATGAGAGGCCATTCTAAAAAAAAAAATAAATAGAGAGGAATCGGTTGTCTCCCAAGGAAGATGTAGAAACAATGGAGGGAACATTGGGCTGGGTGATAGAAGGGCTGTAGTTTTGGTTCTGCCATTCAAGATTCTTTTTCTGAGTTCCAGTATTTTTTTTCCTGTAAATTGGGGATAATAGTAGTTATACTAGCTACTATATTGGAATGATTTTTAATTTTAATATGTGTAAATTAATGTGACAATAGGTAGTAGGACACAAAGTCATTTAGATGGCACAGCGGATAGAGTGCTGATATTGGAAAGAGGAACAGAGTTCAAATCCAGCCTCAGATACTTATTGACTATGTGATTCTGGGCAAATTATTTAACTTCTGTCTGCCTCAGTGTGCTCATCTTTAAAATGAGGATTACAGCAGTACCTACCTCCCAAGATGTTATTACCACACTACCAATGAGATAATATTTGCAAAACACTTAGCAAATCCGAAAGCACTGTATAAAAGTTGTCATGATTTTCCTGCATCTAGATCCACAGGATTTGAGTTCAAATGCTGCTTATTACTTAAGTGAACTTGAGCAAGATAAAATCTCTGGGCCTCAACTGTGAAATGAGAGGATTAGACTCCAAGTCTAGACAAATACTCCCATGTAATTAAAAACTCCCTTCAATAGGGCAGCCAAAGTGGCCCCAGTGCACAGAACACCATTTCTGGAATCAAGAATGCTCATCTTCACATTCAGAGCTGTGTGATCCTGGGCAAATCCTTTAGTTTTGTTTGCCTTAGTTCCCGCATCTGTAAAATGATCTGGAGAAGGAAATGGCAAACCCCTCCAGTATCTTTGCCAAGAAAACCCCAATTAGGTTCCCAAAAGGTTGGACACAACTGAAAAATGACTGAATGAAATTAACTCCCTTGAAGAATTTGATTTTATCAATGCATATCTTCCCTCCAGTGCTCCAGTTTCAAACTCTTGCGATACCTTAGTGAATGGTTTTTGTGATCAGAGAGTTGTCATCCCTCTGTGATCAAATAGCCAGAGTCAGCCTGAGAAAATGGTCACTCAGTGTATTATGGTCCAGTGCTGATGGACCTTTCCACTGGCCAGGTCAGCCAGACCTGAATCTCCACTGACAAAAACCTTCAAAGACCCCAGGTCACTTCCCCAAAATGAGCCATCAGGGGAGAAGTTTAGTATAATGCTTCTCATAATAAATTGAAGCAAACATGATTTTTTTAATTTGAAAAAGGATGGTGGTATTAATTGTAGAGAAGCTGCATTGCCTAGTGTCTAGACGCAGGGGTCCTCAAACTTTTTAAATAGGGGGCCAGTCCACCATCCCTCAGACTGTTGGAGGGCCAGACCATAGTAAAAACAAAAACTTTGTTTTGTGGGCCTTTAAATAAAGAAACTTCATAGCCCTGGGTGAGGGGGATAATAGTCCTCAGCTGCTGCATCTGGCCCGTGGGCCGTAGTTTGAGGACCTCTGAGAGAGTTGACCTCAGAAACGGAAATAATACGATGACAGATTTAAGAGTTGGAAAGGACTTTAGTGGTCATTGACAGTAACAGTCTCATTTTGACAGATGAGGAAGTTGAGGCTCTCATAATCATCTGAGGCAGGGCTCTCATGATGTGAAGCTTATCCTCAATCCATTAAGTCCCTTGGGTCCACAATGGCTGTGCGATTCTGTGCATATTTTTCTGGGTGAGTTGCTTAGTCTGGGCAATTCTCTAAGACCAAAGTTGCAGAGAGAGTACTAACTTGTACCGAGAGGGGGAATTTGCCCATTAGGGAATTCTCTCTCAGTGAAATCACAGGTTCAGTCATTATCCCCACCTAATTAGCATTCTATTTTCCATTAAGGCTGAACCAATCTGTCTGCCATCATCCAGATGGTAAAATCCAAATTCAAGATACTACTCTCTGTAACAATATGTTTGTCTATATGCCAATTATATTACCAAGCAATAATAATTTGGGCCTTGAAACCCTCCTGCAACCCATGGCCTTCTAAAAATAAAGAATTGCCTTATTAATATGCTTTCCAATTTGCTTATTGCTCATTTGAGTGCATGTGCATTTTCCACACCTGAGGGTTGCGAAACCTTTATTGATCTAACTTTACTTCTCATGACACGGCTCCTTCATCTAGAGCCATAAATACCTCTTATGACTATTCCTGTCAGTTTGATCCCTGACACTTTAATTATTATAATTTCTGTAACCTACAATAGCTGTGCAAATGTCCGTGCTGATTTCCAGCACATCAGTTCCCCATCCAAAGAACTTACAATCTAGATTTCATGGAGACAGATCTTTAATTGTAGTCTCCCCGTGAACATCTTTAAATAGTTCTTACTTCTCTAAGTTTTTTCCAGGTGAATTCTTTGCATTTAAGAGCCTCCCCCCAATTGTCAGCCTTGTTTATGTTCTCAAAAATCAATTCGCTTTTGTCAAAGAGAGTACAATAGGACTTGACTGAGATCAGCTCTGCATTAGACAAATCACGCCTTATTTTTCACTTGAAGCATCCTTACATTTGTACATTTGTATTCTCCCCTCTTGTCGACATTTGGACTTTAAGGTACACTCGATGGAAGCTATTTATGTCTTCCTAGAAGCTCAGGCTATAATTATTATATGGTGCTATTGAGGATAGTTATGAAAATCATCTGAATGAGAATAGATATTATTTTTTGAAGCAATCGGGATTAAGTGACCTGCCAAGGTTGGATTTGAAACCATGCCTTCCTGACTCCATGCTACTTTTTATACACAGGAAAACACATATGCACAAATAGAACTCTTTATTAAAGCAATTAAAAATAAATAGATCACTAGTATTTTAATACTAACGTATAACTGAGGTGAGATTTCAAAAAATGCAGACACACAAATACAGAGGAAGTTTGGTACAGTGGAAAAAAATGCCTGGACTCCAAAGGGTCCTGCCTCAGTTTCCAGTCTCTAGCATCTACATGTTCTGTAGCCAGGCTTAGTCTTATTCTTCAGTTCTCCTCATTTGTAACATGGAGATCACAATACCTGTGGTTCCAGCTCTGCAAGGTATAAAGTGATTGTCAATTTCAAAGCCCTTTATTAATAACTATATTAAATAAATATAGTATATTTAGCACTTATAATACAACTTACATAATAATATTTTATATTAATTAAGTCAACATTACAAGTTACATTACATTTAATTATATTATACATAAATGTATGTAAATGTCTAAAATAATTTATAAGTATATAATATAATTCCATACATATTTAATAAATGATGACATATATTATATATATAGCTATGTCAGTTATATAATGTCATGTTAAGTAAATTAATAGTTACACTATATGTGATTATGTACAAATATATAATCACATATACTTACTATATTATATATAATTATACGTTATATTTAGTTGATATTTTATAAACATAAAACATAATGAAATCTATAGCAATTAATGAACAATATTTTAAAATTCACTTACTATTTGGCAAATATAGTGTTGGGGCAGGAGAGGGATACAAAGGCAAAATAGAAATGGTCCCTGCCCTTAAGGAACTTTCCTTTTAATGAGGGAAATCAACACTCACACACACACTAACACACACACACAAGTATCTGTTTATATCTCTGTATAAGACACATGCAGATAATATGCAAATAAGCTTAGAAGGACTCCAGTAGTACCGGGTTGATGGGAAAGCCTCATATGAAAGGTGACTCTTGATGAGCAGATGTTCCCAGAGGCAAAAGTGAAGGATCATGGGAAGTCACCATAAAGGAATGGAGATGGAAGCTGGACCTTTCCCATTGGCAGGTAAGTTTTGTTGGTGGATGGAGCGACAGACTTGGAATTTAGCAAGTCTAAGTTCAAGGCTTTGCCCTCTCTCCCCTACGGAGTAGTTGGGCATCTTTGTGAAAATACCTCTCTCTAGTTTCTATTGTCTTGTCCATAAAAGAAGGTTGGGAATTCCTTCATGACTGATCCTCAGGTCAGTAATGAGGAAAGTCCTTTAAAAACTCGAGTTAATATAATCCTGCAGTCTTTACCATATAATATGATGCTTCTAGCACAAGGATTTGACTGGTGAGTTTGATCTGAGAACAAGCTGAGTGGAGAGTGCCATAGAATGCTTTAGCAGAGGGACAACGATCCCTGTTCCATATGACATCTTTTTTTTTTTTTTTTTTTGGTGACCAGAGTCCTCGTGTCTACCTTATACAGTCTTTCTTCCCTGACTATGCTGGCAAACATTGACAAATTCTAGCTCTGTGCTTCTTTCTTTCCTCGATTTCACATAGACCCTCACCCTTCTGTTATGAGAACATCACCTGAACATGTTACAGTTAATTAGAACATAGCTTATATTAAATTAATTACATTTATGTCTCTGTGATGAGCTTTGGGAGACACCTTGAAGAGATTTGAGAAGCACAGAAGTCTCATCAGTTACACAATATATATCAGTCTTGATTTTAAATTCAAGATAAAGATTCAATGTATATTTATTAAACATCAATTTCTAATAACTGACATTTTACAGAGGATTAGTGTGGAGTGAGGGCACATTGAAGTGAGGATGATCTGAGTTCTGTCCTGTTTCTGACAAATATTCAATATATAATTCTGGGAAAATCACTCAATATGTGCTCTGAGCAGCTCTGGGATTCTTAACCTGGAGTCCCAAGACTTGGATGGAGGGAAAAATACCTCATTCTATTCACTAAACTCTAAGTGGAGTTGAACATTTCCCTCAGTGATTACAAAAGAAAACAAAACAAAACGCCATTCTGAGAGGGGATCCCTGGCTTTTTTCAGACTGCCAAAGGAGGTCCAGGACACAATAACATTAAGGAACTGTGCACTGGGGCGAGTCGGTGACTCCAAGTAGAAAGAGCACTGAGACTGGACTCAGAAGGGTCTGAGTTCAAATGTGATCACAGATATTTACTAACTGTGTGAGCGTGGGCAGGTCAAAGGTAAATCTTTGCCTCAGTTTCCTTATTTGTAAAATGGGATAATAATAGCTTAACTAAGAAAACATTTGTAAAAGTCCTTGGTGGAGTTCCTGACAAGAGGAAAATTTTTTATTATTATTATTATTACTTTTGTTAGTTTTATACAGAGGCTCTACCTCCATTGGGAGAATTTCTCACCCAGTCTTCCTGGGACATACTATAAGTGTTACCATCTGCATTTTACATGGAATGAGATTCAGATTTGCTTGTATCATCTATGGAACATCTGAGCCGTCCTAACTACTTCTGACTGACCATAAGTGTCTCAGAGCAGAATGACTTGGGTACTTTGGGATGACAGCCCCCCTTAGTCCCTTGATCATAAGCTTATGATCAGGTATGTATGAATCCAGACTGGACATGAAACCAGGAAAAGTGACCCTCTCATAGCCCATGGCTCTGCATTCTCGCTCTCTCTTCTGGTCTGTCCAAGGTGTAGGAACTCCTGGAAACTTTCCCTGCAAGGGTAAGTGAAGGACAGCTTACTCCTCCTCCCGTCCCAGCAGGACAGCAGGCAACACAAATACTGGCTTCAGCTGGGTAAAGCTGGTCCCTGGCTGCTGTCCCTCCTTTGTGCATCTTTTTTGAATGGAGGCTATATATGGCTATACAAATATGGTGGTCACCGTTGTGCAGGCGATAATTGAATCTAAAAGACCCAATAGAACCATCAAAAAGAAGGGTATGAACCCTGAGAGAAAGAAAAGGCGAAAGTCCCAAAACAATCTTTGGGAGTCACACAGCTGGGGGATGGAGTGTGAATGGAGCAGACATATGTTGGAAGAGAAGCAGGACTTTCAGTGGCAACTAGATGGTCACTTGTCAAAAATACTAAATGGACTGAGTAGGGATTGGACTAGGTTACATTTCAAGTCCCTTTCAGCTCTGAGATTCTTTTATTCTATAAAAAATTATTATTAAATAGCTTCTGCCAATTGGAGAATTTTAAAATACGTGCATAGGAAACAAGAACAAAACATGGAGAGATGTTATTGGTATAATTAGATCACAGAAGGAAATGGGAACATGAAGGAGAAAGGAGAAAGGGCCTAAGAATATGCTGAAAGTCCAACGTACACTTGAGCTCAGGGTGTTAAATTTATTTCTTAGAGAAGAGTCCAAAAAGAACAGTGGACCCTAAGGAGCTAAGTGAAAATGCAAGAACTTATATTCTTAAAGGCCAAGAAAATCCATTTTGGGGTAAGTGGCCTTTTGCTGTTCCTAAATTCTCTTCTGCTCTTTGATCTATGCAGCACTGAAGAGCTTCAACTTTCTGGAAGCTCAGAGGCCTTCTGAAATGGAGCCTTCCTAAACTCCCTTGGTAGCAAGTTCAAGGTTTTAGAGCTTGCAGGAATCTTCTTCTCATAAATAAGTCCAATATTTCTGGCTGTGAAGAAAGGCCCTTTCCTTTTGTGAAGCTCTCTGATGAGGGGGACAAAAATAAGCAGTTATCTTCAAACACGTCCTTATGTGCAGAAAAGTTTTTTGTGCAACTGGATTTGGAGTAACAGATCTTCTGGGTCCTCTTCTGCTCCTCAATATCAGTGTTTGAGCTCCTGCATGTCCCTCAGTCCCTTTCCCTTGCTGGACTTCAGTCAGACCTCATCCCAGAGAAGGACTTTTGTTCTAGACAAACTACAGTGTCCCTCTATCTCAAGATCCTACAATCCTTTTCTTATCTTGACTAGACTGACTTATTAAAAATACTTATCGGTGTAGCCAAAAGTGCATTTGATTTAGAGGCATAAGATCCCAGTTTTAGAACTGGAAGGACCAATACTCTTATCTTCCAGATAAGGGAATGGAAGTCTGGGCAGATGCAGGGACAGCCCAAGGTCATTTGAGGGATAACGTTTAAATTGGTTGATGTATTTTCTTAAGAAGACCTAGAGCTCACTTATGACTATAAGCTTTCCTCTTCATCAGGATTTCTCCCTCTTGTTTCTCTTAAGGGTTTTACTCTTGAGAACCTTCCATCCCAAGGAAGCATGGGACATTGGAAGAAGTCCGAGGACTTGAATTGCAATGCTGGCTTGGATGTTTGATCGCTATACGACCTTGTCTTCTTCAGGTCTCATGTACTTTATCTGTAAAAAATTAAGAGTTTAAGCTAGATGCTTCTGAAGTCCCTTTCAGTTCCAACTCTACAATCCTGTGGGAGAAAGGGAGGGAGAGACAGCGATGGAGAGAGATGAGACAGAGAAAGAGACTGCAAATAATTGTTAATGCAAGTCTGGAAACAGAAAAGGAGGAAAGGAGAAAGAGAGGGTGAGGGAGACAGAACAGGGGAGAGAGAAGGAGAAAAAGAAAGACACAGAGACAGAGATGGAGGGAAGAAGGGAGGGAAAAAAAGGAGGGAGAGATAGAGACAGAGACACACAGAGAGAGACAGGCAGACAAAGAAAGAGAGACACATCCACAGAGACAGCCCCACAGGCAGGTGGTGTGAAGGAGGTTTCTAGCAGATAACTGGATCCCTAAAGGCCCTCATTTTGTACTCACACTGGCCAGTTGTGTGCTGTTTCTCTGAACTCTCTCTCTTTTATTTTTCTTTCTAAGGTGGAATGTGGCATATTTTAATTATATCCCCTTTGTTTCTCCTTCTAGTGATCCGCACCAGAATGCTTCCCCAATCTCTTTCTTGGGTTTCTTCACATAGTCTATTTTAAAATATGTACTACTATTCTGGCCAGGGTCTCTATTTCCCCATTTCCACCTTGCAACCCCAACCCAAGCCCATTGACCCACCAGGATCCTTCCCAACAAGCTACATTCTTCCACGGGCATGTTGAAGTGGTGGGTCCTGTCCCACTAACTCTCAGGTATAACCGTGAGGTCCAATTCGCCTGTTTGAATTAAAGTAGAAATTATTTGCTTTTCCCCAGTACATTTTGCATATGTTCCTCTGATGGATGTCTGCTTTCTTGTTGGAAATATACTGTTGGGAGCAGGGGAGGCATAAAGGGAAGACAGGCTGGTGGTGCTTGCGGTTGATTAAGTCAATCAATCAGATCGCTTTACCCCATTTAAGGCAGCTAGGGAGGTTGTTCTGTCAGGTGAGAACACATCTGGATTGAATCAATTAATCAGAAGTGGGAATCGGGTTGACTGATGCTTGTACTTCTTTCAGGTGAAGCATTTCAGCAGAGTGCAACAGGGTATCCATTCAGATTGATTGATTTGTTCACACCCCGTGGGCTTCATATAAATTCAGGAAGCTAGTGGGGTCAGGGATTCAAGCCCAAGGCTGGGTGTCTCCTGAGAAAGAATCCCTTTGGGAAGGTGGGAAGGCTCAGTCTGGACTCTTCCCACCATCACCATGACCATCACCAGCACCCCCTGGACCACAGGAAGTCCTTGTGAACATCAGAGACTCTTGCGGTCCAAGGATTAGCATTCTTCCTGACTAGTATGTCTGGAACAGCAGCCATGTTTGAATGGGTTGGTGAAAACAGACCAGATAAAGTCAGCAAAGGCAGAATCTGTATTCCACAAGATATCAAGTAGCCAAGCTACTTAAGGAGAACATCTTAGAAATTTTAGCAGAAGAATCTCCAGCTTTTCTATCCCTGACAAACATGATAAGCACACCATCGATACCCTTAGCTATGTTTTACAAAAGCAAGTATAGAGAATATGGTCCTTTTGGCACAGACTCTTACTGATGAAGCTACCTGCTGGTTCTCTGGGAAATGGTTACAAACCATTCTTTGGAATAATTTGTTTTCGAATTTTGCCAACTTCTAAATTCCCTGGCTTGGAGACTAGAGTTTTTTCCTACCAGGTAAAGGGGTAACATTTATCTTTCTTTACCTCTTTTAAAATCCCTCCAATACTACCATATTTTTCAAAGATGATTGTCATTGATTCGGCAATCACATCCACCGCTTCTTTCAGTAACTTGGGTTGTGGTAGCTCTTTCAGAATAGATCACCTGAACTCATTGTGGGTACTTAAGTGCTTTCTCTCCATCTTGTTCATATCTTAGATTTACTTTCTTAAAAGAAAAAGGAAACTTCACTTCTCTAACAGTTTGATATATGTTGTTTTTCCAATCAAATAAAAAAATCAGTAGGGAACAATAAAAAGTTCACTGGCTTGAGAGTCAGAGCAACTGTATTCGTGTCCCAGCTCTGTCATGGCCTCTGACAAACCATTGTATCCTCTTTTGGCCACTGCTTCCTAGGTCTATAAAGTATATCTACATTATCTGCCTTGAAGTATTGTTTGTGGGGGCCCAAATATAATTGTGAAATCCTTATGGGCTCCTTGAGGGAAGTTATCATCTTTTCCTTTATTTTCCCCATAAACAGGAATGGTGCCTTGTATATGGTAGGTGCTTGATAAAGAGTTGGTGAAGAAACTGTTTATTCAATAAAAGAGCTTTGTAAGTTATAAAGCAGCAGACAAGTGTGTGCGATTGCTACTTGGGCCCCCAGGCCTCCTTTAAAAGGCAGCCAGCAGCATGATCATTTCTCGCCCCTGTTTTTCTTATACTTAGGATTTTCCAGGGATTGCTCTTTTGGATCTTGCTGCTATAGCTTTGCCATTTTTACTGCTGCATTTCTTATAAATAGAGTCTCATTATGTGGCCATTGATTTGAAGATGGATCCATTTAGGAGAATAAAGTAAATGGAATTTTTTATTTTCCAAAAATGATTTTATTCTATAATGCCATGTAAGAGGTTTTTTAGCTCAGGAAATTGGGAATAATAAAAGGTTTAAGCCACGCGATATACTTCCTTAATGTACCATAAGGACTCGGAGGAGGGGCCTAGGAAAAGTTCTTATGGCTGATGTGAGCCTGTGAGAAATAGTCTGACTTTCCTCCCTCTATTCCTGGAACATAGAAAAGTCATGCACTCTGGATAATCCCCTGGTTTTGTTTCTTCACCAGACTCATGCCAGTGAAGGTTGTCTACACTCTTTCTAATCTCACCAGGCTTGATATTTTCTGTGAAAATTAGAAATCTAGTATCTGAGATCTTGGGCTGGAAGGCATTTTAAGCATCATTCAGCCCACAAGCTCATTTTTTAATTTTGTCAATTGAGAAAACTGATATTCATGGAGGAGTTTTTCATAAGACACGGATCTAGCAGTGTCATCACTTCCTTAGCCCTCTCAATAATCTTCCACGACTTCCTCTTGCCTCTAGGATCAAGGAGACAATCCTGGCATTTGAAGCCCTGCACAATCTAATCCTCATTCACCTCTGAAATTTTATTTCATGTTCCAACTCTCTCCCCAATCTCTTCTGGTCTGGTTTATTCCATGACTCTCCTGCAGACAATCTCCATTCCAGCCAGCCTGGCCAGTTGGCTATTTCCATGGAGAACGTTGCATCTTTTGACTGGATAATGGAGCACAGGATGGCAGCCTGCCATGGATTCAAGTCTTTTCTCCTCTCCTCCTTGATAGCACTGTTTAGGGGCCTCCCCGTATCCTCCACGCTAGAAATGGGTTTGTATTTCCTTGTCTACATCTTGCATTACCCCCTTAGAATGGGAGCTCTTTGAATGCAGGGATCGGTTCATTTTTGTCTATATTTTTGTATCTCCTACTTACACAGTACCTTGCAAATAATAGTTGCTTAACAGGTGTGCTTTGAATTGAACTGAATTAAGTGACTAATTCAAGATTACGCAGATAATAAGTAGTGGATGGATGAATGGATGACATAATTTCTACATGTCAGGTGTAGTGCTCTGTGCTGTAAATATAAATTCAAGCAAAAAGAAGGACAATCCCTCATTCTCTAGGGACTTACATCCTGGTAGAGAAATATAACACAAAAAAGGAAGCTGAGAAAAATCAGGTTTGTTCTAGCTTTCTTGCATTAATAGAAGGGACCCTGGATTGGTATGACTTTGAAGTGAGCATGAGTCTTCAGAATAAAGGTTCCTAGCTCCCCAATTAGAGGAAGAGGTACTTGAGGGGGCAGTGCTGCCAAAGTGAGAGTCACCGAGGTTGAAGAGGAGAATCATTGTGGGGCTCCTAGATGGGGAGGCTCTTCTCCAAATCCAGAATGGCTCCAGTGTGCAGGTTTCATGGGACTATTGGTTACCTGCACTGGAAGACCAAAATCCACAACAAACTTTACCTGAGTCCTTTATTACACTGGTTTCTTCTATCTATCATTTTTAGGTTAGAACTATTAACAAATATTAGGGGCGTTCAGCTCATAAAAATACCATAGGAAGGGACTTTAGAAACTGTCTAGTCTGGTGCTCCTATTTTGTAGATGAGAAATGGAGATCTCAAAATTAAATGTCTCCCATGGTCACATAGGTATAAGGTGGTAGAGACAGGATTTCAATGTGGGTGCTTTGAATGAAAATCTACTATTCTTTTAGACCGTGATAAACCCAGGCTTGTGGCTTGGGATAGCTGGATTCTAGCCATGGGCCAGCCATCATCTCATTTGAACAGACAAGTTACTGCCTTGCTTTGGACACAAATTTCCTCTTCTATAAAACATGGACATTGACTTATTTGATATTCATATGCTTTGCCCTAAAATTTTGTCTTCTCTAAATTCATGATAGAGGATACTTTTATAGATGACCTAGTTCAGAGATTCTCAAACTTTTTGATCTCATGATCCTTTATACTCTTAAAACATGATTAAAAGTCCTTTATGCCGTAAAGAATTATTGAGGAGACAAAACATTTTTAGTGGTTTATATTAATGAATATTTATCATATTGGACCTCAAAATTGATAAATTAGAATTATGAATTCATTTCAAATAATATCTGACCATTACATGTTAAAATAAGTAAAACACTTTAATGAAATATAAATACATGTTCAAAGACTGAGACCATGGCTTTAATTTTTTCCCCAAATCTTTGTAATGTCTTGCTTAATAGAAGACAACTGTATTTTAAATATCTGCTTTTGTGCTAAATCTCTTGTAACATGTTGTCCTGGTTGTAGTATATGAGGAAAATTTGTCACACAGTCATTTAGTTGGAAAGAGATGGGTATTGTAAGATCAAAATAAATTTGGCATTATTAAAAATTGTTTCTATATCAGATACCCCATGAAAAGATATCAGGGATAAGTATTGATATAGTCAAATTCACTCACTTCCAAGAAGAGAAAACAGATTCATATTGGGAAGGAATTTGCCCAAGTTCATGAAGGAAGAAAGCACTAAAGTTGGAATTCAAACTGAGGAACTTTACCTCCCAATTCAGTGACCTTTTCACCACATTGTATTGATATGATTTGTAATACACCCTATGCCATTGAATAATAACATCTGGGTAGATTTCAAATGTCACACATTCAAATCTATGTGACTACCTCGTTCACCTATCCTTTAAAACTGAAGTTATGGATGGAAAGTCACATGTAAACCACAAACTTTTCTGTTGATTTTCCTTTTAAAATTATTATTTTAATGATATTTCATTTTTCCAAATATGTGAAAAGATAGTTTTCTCAATATTCACTTTTGCAAAACCTTATGTTCCAAATTTTATCCCCCATCTTCCTCCTCTGCAAGACTGCAAGTAATTCGATGTAGACTATATAGTTGCAATTTTTCTAAATATATTTTCATATATGTAATGCTGGGCAAGAAAAATCAGATCAAAAGAGGAAAAATGAGAAGGGGAAAAATAAGCAAACAACAATAACAAAGGTGAACATACTTTGCTTTTATCTGCATTCAGTCTCTCTGTATGTGGATGGCACCTTTCATCACAAAATATTGGAATTGGCTTGAATCACGTCATTGTTTAAAAGAGACAAGTTCATGACAGTTGATGATTATTGTGTGTGATAATCTCTTGATTCCGCTCACTTCACTTGGTATGAGTTCACGTAAGTCTCTCTCGGCTTTTCTGAAATCATCCTGATTTTTTTTTTATTATACCTTTTTATTGACAAAACATATGCATGGGTAATTTTTCAACAGTGACGCTTGCAAAAACTTCTGTTCCAACTTTTCCCCTCTTTCCCTCTACTTGTCCCAGTGTTCTTTTGCTGGGTGCAGCTGATTCTATTCATTATTGATCAATTGGAACTGATTTGGATCCTCTCATTGTTGAAGAGAGTCACGTCCATCAGAATTGATCCTCATATAGTATTGTTGTTGAAGTGTATAATGATCTCCTGATTCTGCTCATTTCACTTAGCATCAGTTCATTTAAGTCTCTCCAGGCCTCTCTGTATTCATCCTGTTGGCCAATCTGACAGATATGCAGTGGTATCTCAGAGTTGTCTCAATTTGCATTTCTCTGATCAATAGTGATTTGGAACACTCTTTCATATGAGTGAAAATAGTTTTAATTTTATCATCTGAAAATTGTGTGTTCATATCCTTTGACCATTTATCAATTGGAGAATGGCTTGATTTCTTATAAATTTGAGTTGATTCTCTACATATTTTGGAAATGAGCCCTTTATTAGAATCCTTAACTATAAAGATGTTTTCCCAGTTTATTGCTTTCTTCTAATCTTGTCTGTATTCATTTTGTCTGTACAAAAGCTTTGTAACTTGATATAATCAAAAATTTCTATTTTGTGATTAATAATGATCTCTAGTTCTTCTTTGGTCACAAATTCCTTCCTCTTCCACAGGTCTGAGAGGTAAACTATCCTGGGTTCTTCTAATTTATTTATAATCTCATTCTTTATGCCTAGATCATGAACCCATTTTGATCTTGTCTTGGTGTACAGTGTTAAGTGTGGGTCCATGCATAGTTTCTGCCATAATAATTTCCAATTTTCCTAGCAATTTTCCCAGCAGTTTTTGTCAAATAGTGAATTCTTATCTCAAAGGCTGGGGTCTTTGGGTTCGTCAAACATTAGATTGCTATAGGTATTGATGTTTTGTCCTGTGTACCTAACTTATTCCACTGATCAACTAGTCTATTTCTTAGCCAATACCAAATGGTTTTGGTATTACTAATACAATTTTAGATCAGGTACAGCAAGGCCAGCCAAATATTTTATACTATTGATGGTTATTTTATTTTATTTTTTTATTATAGCTTTTTATTTACAAGATATATGTATGGGCAATTTTTCAGCATTGACAATTGCAAAACTTTTTGTTCCAACTTTTTCCCTCCTTTCCTCCACCCCTTTCCCCAGATGGCAGGTTGACCAATACATGTTAAATATGTTAAAGTATAAGTTAAATACAATATATGTATACATGTCCAAACAGTTATTTTGCTGTACAAAAAGAATCAGACTTTGAAATGGTGTACAATTAACCTGTGAAGGAAATTAAAAATGCAGGAGGACAAAAATAAAGGGATTGGGAATTCTATGTAGTGGTTCATAGTCATCTCCCAGAATTCTCTCACTGGGTGTAGCTAGTTCAGTTCATTACTGCTTTATTGGAACTGATTTGGTTCATCTCATTGTTGAAGATGGCCAGGTCCATTAGAATTGATCATCAGATAGTATTGTTGTTGAATTATATAACAATCTTCTGGTCCTGCTCATTTTACTCAGGATCAGTTCCTGTAAGTCTCTGCAGGCCTTTCTGAAATCATCTTGCTGTCAACAGTTATTTTAAATGGAATTTCTCTTTGTATCTCTTGCTATTGGATTTTGTTGGTGATGTATAAAAATGCTGAGAATTTATGTGGATTTATTTTGTATCCTGCAATTTTGCTAAAGTTGTGGATTATTTCTAATAGCTTTTTAGTACAATCTCTGGGGTTCTCTAAGTATACCATCATATCATCTGAAAAGAGTGATAATTTGGTTTCCTAATTACCTACTCTAATTCCTTTAATCTCTTTTTTTATCCCTTATTGCCAAAGGTAGCATTTCTAATATATATCGAATAGTAATAGTGATAGTGGGAAACCTTGTTTCACTCCTGATGTTATTGGGAATGGTTCCAGTTTATCACCATCACATATGATGCTTACTGATGGTTTTAAATAGATGCTACTGACTATTTTGAGGAAAAGTCAATTTATTCCTATACTCTTTAGTATTTTAATAGGAATCGGTATTGGATTTTATCAAATGCTTTTTCTGCATCTATTGAGATGATCATATGGTTTTTGTTAATTTGATTATTGATATAGTCAATTATGTTAATAGTTTTCCTATTGCTAATCCATTGCTAATATTTTATGTATTGGATGTAATTTTCATTGCATCGTGATCTGAAAGGGATGCATTTACTATTTCTGCATTTCTGCTTTTGAATTTGCTGCTCATCATTTCTTATAGAACAATAATATTCCATTATATTCTTATGCCATATACTTCTTCAGCCATTCCCCAACTAATATACCACAAACTTTTCAAGGGATCTGGTGATCAGATTTTTATAGATTATTAGGAAGAAGATAGAGGCAGACATGAATTGGGACTTGGTCAATCAGGCAGTAACATAGTCTAGCTCGACAAGACAATTTCCATCTGTTGTTCTTCCTCTGTTGGACTGTTTGACAGGACTAAATCTGATGCTAACTTCTTCTTCAAGCCATTTTGGTCTTTATCTACTCTCCTGTCCTGGTGAACATAATTTCTCTTCTCTGAAAATTCTCATAACACTCTCTACTCATTCTCTTTTGTTGGACTCCCTTCTCCCCACTAGATTGTAAACTGCCTGAAAATAAGGACAACATTGTAACTGTCCTTGTGAATCCAGAGCTTGATACTCAGTAGAGCCTTAATAATGACTGGTTGGGTAGATGAGCTACCACCACTGGAGGTAAGTTCTGCGAGTGGGGCCAAGAAAACCATAGTGGTATGTGAGCTCTGGTCAGGAGAGACCCTTCATCTAATATTTTGCATTTCCTACAGCACCAGGTAGAGTGACGGGACCAGAAGAAGGCATTTAAGAAATGCTTGCTAAATCATAGCCATGGATAATTAGTCAGTGAAGTTAACAATTATTGTAACAACTTATTATCAGCTTCAACTGAGACTCCATTCTCCCAGAAAAATACTTCTTTTACTTATTTAGAATAAGGAAAGCACATGCAAAAAAGTCCAGGAAGTGCTAACAGATGCTGGTCTTAACATTGATAATTTCTAAGTGATAATCAAATTGTTCATGGATGCTCAGATCACAGCAAGAGCGGCGGGCTCTGTGATCTTAAGAGCAAAGCATTTATACCTTAGCCATCATCTAGTATAACTTTCTTTCTTTGTACTCAGGTCTAAGAGGCTGGCTAATTTTCCCCAAAGATATATATGGAAGGGGAAGTCAAGTCAAAAGCTAGAAATAGAAGCAGTGTTGTTCATTATAAAGTCTCAGATTGTTTTTTGGCTGCAACTAAGAAAACTTCAATTTAAGTTAGGGAAGAGCCTGAATTTAGCACTTGGTTTACTATGTCTGTCATCAACTGCTTTAGGAAACAGCCTTCAAGCTCAAAAATCCAAAGCTTAGAGTAGATTGAATTGTCCAACATCTAGATTGGAATTGGGCTTTGGAAACAAAGAAGCAACAGTAATAACAGAAACAAGCAATATGAAATTCAGGTCTCAGATGGTTTCTTCAAGGTTATTAGGGAGGAACAGAAAAGTATCTCTTTTCCAGAATACAAACAATAAGGACTCTCAATCTTGGATTTGTGATTGAATTGCTGCGTCCCATCTGACAACTCAGTCCCCACCCTTGGGCCTCAGTTTCCTTAGCTTTAAAGGAATTGGATTAGAAGTACTTTCAAGAGTCTATTTCTAACATTCTGATTCTAAATTACATGCACCATTTCATGAGTACAGAGCCAGAGAAAGTACTGGAGACCCTCCCACCATGTGTTATATAGCCTCTACTGCCAATGTATGTATGTTATCAGCTTCCAAGCTATGGTAGAGTCAAAATAGGGTACTTTGCATAAACAGGTGCAGAACAGAATTTGATGGTATTACATTGACCTGAAATGTCTTCTCTAGTAGCAGCTAAGAGGTGCGATGAACAGAGTGAAAAGTTTCCCAATTCCAGCCTTAGACCTTAGGAGTCAACATGTGCTTACTAGGTACTTATTCAGTGCTGAGCACTAGGATAACTAGAGTGTGGTAACTACACTGTGATAACTAGAGTATGATAACTACATTATGATAACTATAGCTCAAAATTCAATTTAATGGCATTTTTACACATCTACCATGTGCCAGGCACTACATTGAGAGATATAAAGAAAGGCCATGGAGTTCAGAATCTACTGTGAACAATGAGTAATATTACCTCTGCTCTCCAATAATTGGCCCTAGAACTACTACTACTACTATTACTACTACTACTACTACTACTACTACTACTACTACTACTACTACTACTACTACTACTACTACTTCTTCTTCTTCTTCTTCTTCTTCTTCTTCTTCTTCTTCTTCTTCGGTAATTGAAGCTCACATGGCAAGTGTCTAGTATCTGAGCTCAGATTTGAATTTGCATCCTCCTTCCTCCGGGGCCAGTGCCCTATCTCTTTGACAAAATTTGAAGGAGGAAGAATTTGTCAGTAGCACTTCCCATATCCCCATCTGCAGGTAGGTGTCTGACTTTTTATTCTTCCTCTACCACTCTCTTCTCACCTACTCTTTTCCCTTTGCTGTCTTCTTAGTGTTTGATTTACATCTCTACCCCTCCTATATTTACATTAAAATTGGAAATCTCCTTGAGCAGGTACAGTTGGCTCTATCCGTTTCTCAAGTTCTGAGATTATTTCTGATCGTCCCTTCAAATTCCAATCCATTGCCCAAATTTATAAAGAATTGTCACAAATGTATACTATGAAAATAGTAATTAAAAGACAATAGTTTTGGACAATCTCCCAGAGACAAATGAGGTAGGATCCTATAGTCGCTACAGCCCTGGATTTAGAGATCCGAGAACCTTGGCCATGCTTTGCTCCTCTCTTGGAAAGTCTCACAACCATTTATTCTCTAATCCCAATAGAGGTCTAATGAGAATCAAATACTCCATGAGACAAAAGATTTTGGAAAAGAGAATTTATAATATATATATAGGGTGTATTATGGTGGGGTTTCTGTGTTGCTCTGTGACTATTCATTGGAAATTATCAAAGCTATTTGATCCTAGACAAGATAAATAGAAAAGTGAATCAGTAGAATAGCACATTTGATAATGAGAACAAAAAAATGAATTTGGTAAGCTAGCATTTTTACAGTCCAAGGAGTCTACAAACCAAGAATCACAGACTACTGGAGAAAGTTGTCATTATCCAACAAAATATTGTTGGGAAAACTCCAAACTGGTAAAAAAAAATGAAGAGGCCCATCTCACATTATATAAAACGCTAAATTTGCAATGAATTGATAACTTAAATTTAACTTTTATGACACAATAGAAACCCAAAGGACAGAGGATTGCTATATTTTCATAGCTGTAGAGTGGTGATAAACTCTTAACTTGTAACTTAGACAAAGTTATGGACAGTTGAAGATGAAGAAACTAGATTTGGAAAGTCCTTTGATATTCTATGATTCTATAAATAAGGACTGAGTTTAGATTGAGGCCCAGGGAGTTTAGATTACCCAGATTTATTATTATTATTCAGTCTCCCAGGTAATAAGTAAGGGACAGGACCAGGTGTAATACTTGAGGCAAACCCCTAGCCTTTTTTACTTTGTCATTCTTAAAATAAAGATATTTGCTTAACAGGTGAGTGGACCAGTGAATAAAGCAACAGAGCATTGGATGGGAGTAAAGAAGACCTGATTTCAAATTCAGTCTTAGATCCTTACTAAGTATGTGATGTTGGGCGAGATACTTCATCTGTCTGCCTCCATTGTTTTTATGTAAAATGGAGATAATAGCATGTGATTCTCAGGGTTCTTGTGAAGAAGTTTGTAAATCATTTTGCAAACTTTAAGGGGTTATGATATGTGTTAGAGCCAGCCAATATTACTAATTATAACAACAACAACAACAACAACAACAACAAAGCAGGGGGAAAGCCTTTAAGAAGGGAAAAACATATTGAGAAAAAATGTTTCTTCAAACATTGAATAAAAATCCATTGCCCATATTTATAAAGACTCGTCACAAATGTATATCATGAAAATAGTAATCAAAAGAGTTTTGAAATTTTTCTTTATAATACTCAAAATGGTAAAATCAATGAAAGACAAAATATAATGCTGGTATAGTTATTAGTATAACTGAATTGGTGAAGTACTCCCTGAAAACAATCTGGAATAATGTTATTGGTGGTTAGAAAAAAAATGTACTCACCCTGATTTTCTACTTTTACTAGTCTACTGGTGACACTATTGGGGCAAAGTTCCAAAAAGGTTACATATATAAATGTGTGTGGATACAAACACATACGTATATATGTATATGCGTGTGTATATTTGTGTATGTGTGAATACTCCACAGATCGCTCATTTGATCCTTATAGCATCCGGCGAGATCATTCCTGTTATTTCCCCAGTGATAAGAAACTTAAGCTCAGAGAGTTTAAGTGACTTACCCAGAGTCACACAGACTGAAGTGTTTGAGGAAGATCTGAACTCAGCTTTTCCTGATTTCATGTCTAATAAGCTATCTGCTGACCCTCAGGGGAAATGAGTGGCTTAGAGGGCAGCAAATGTAATTGGGCAACAGAAGGAAGCCTTGGAGTTGGTCGAGGAGGGGAGTCACATTATCAGATTTGTGCTGAAAGCACTTTCCCAGCACCACCTAGTAAGGGCTGGAGTGAGAAGAGATGAGATTTAAAGTTCTTCACAATCTGGTTCCAGACTATCTTTCTGGGCTATTAGAAAGTTACCTGTAACTCACTGTGCTCCTATCTATCTAGGTCACTTGATCTTGAGGCAAGGAGCCCTTTTGGAAGGCTACCCCCATAATGTGGGCCATGGGTGATGAGAGCCTAGACCTGGGTAGAAGCCTTTGGGATGCAGAGGAAGTGTGGATGGAAGAGACATGGAGGTAGTAAAAGGGAGAACTGGCAGCTCAGGAAATGGGGAGAAGGGAGGGTCAGGGCAAATGCTGGAATTAGGAGTCTAGTATCCGAAAGGATGGTGGGACCTTTGACAGAGATACAGAGGTTTGGAAGAGGAGACAGTCTCGGGGGGAGATAACGACTCGGGTTTCAGACGGGCTGAATTCCAGATGTCTCTTCAGTTTGTATTTGATTTGTTTTACATTCACCCCACCGTATATAAAGTCCTTGGTGGCAGGGACTAGCACAATGCCTCACCCATAGTAGGTGCTTAAGTATTGGCTAAATTGAATTATCAGTTTATAAACCGACTATAACTAGACACTAATAGCACGACTTGGTAAAGTTATATATGGTTAAAAATAAAAGTAAAAGAAAGACGATCACAATTATGGTAATGCAGACATTATTGTGTGAAATTTGCCACGTACATCTTTGGAGAATAAGGTTAACTACCAGCACATATAGCAGTGCAAGCTGACAGACCAGTGTTAAATCATTTACTGTCTCTTGGGTTTTTTTGCCTCACTTCTCTTTTCTGTCCTTTCCTTTTTTACACTCTTGTTTATATATTTTAATACTGTTTCTTAATAAGAATATAAAATATCAATATATATGGATACATCGATATTTCTATGTCCATCTGTGATATCTACCTATTGTCCTCTCTGCTCCTCTGCCCCCCCTCCCATAGTGGACACAAGTTTTATGAATCGCATAGTCTTGACTCAAATTCTGTTTTGCTGCATCCTATGGGACTTTTGCCATGACTTACCTTTCCTATACTCTTTCCTTCCTACCCCTCCCAATAAATGAGGGACCTGGCTCAGCCGATTGCTAAGGTCCTTTCTAGTTCCGAAGCCTATGGTTATTACATTGTTACATTATTATTCCACTCTAGATCCTTAAATACAGAATTTTCAAAGAGAGATGCTGACTGCGGGGAAGGGGGCGGGCAGGAGAGGGAACAGCCCCATTTTTCTTTCAGGGAAAAAGCCAGTGCTTCAGTCACATGGGCTCGGATCAGGAAGGATGGATGTAACTGGGGCTCTGCAAGGCCGTCAAATATGTTTTTATTTGTTGCTTCATTTCTTCTTCCAAGCTTTCCTATTGCTTCAGATCAGTCTGGACACCGACGGCATTTGGGTCAAAGCGAGGAAACAGATTGGGCCGGGGAAAGCTGAACCCGACAAAGTTGTTGACCCTTTATCTTCAAATGTTAGAAACACAGCGTTCAAATTGCTGTGCCCCAAACAACTCATCTTCATTTTCTGGGCCATTTTCGTGACAGTGAATGAAAGGATTGACCATGGAAAATGTTATTTGTTCTCTAGAAAGATGTATTCATATACATCTCCACATTTCAAAAAAGACGGGTTTAAGAGAAGCAGATTTTTCAAGAGTACAGCAGAGCAAGACAAAGAGGGTCGTTCCCAGAAGTGTAAAACATACATTTTTTTAAAGGGTAAAAAAGACTAAATGTCTCATTCATTGGGAGATTTACCATAATCAGAGAATTTCAGAATCAGAGGGGGTTTTGAAACATTATCTGGTCCTATCTCCTGTTTGAGGTACTTATCTCATCTACCCAATTCTAGCCGCCAAACATTTATTCTGAGGAGTCTGCTGCTTCAGCCATAATATAATTACCAACTGACACCTCATTATCTTTGAGCTGTTTGGAATAGGGATTTTGTTCCATGTTCCTCTCCCACTTAGCTCCAATTGGAAAAAAAACAGCTCTTGAAAAACTGGACAGCAATGAGTCATACCGGTAGATTCAAGAGACAGCTTTCTGGTGTTCCTAAGGTCAGAGTTTCCAATCCACAACTGAACTGGCCCTTGAAAGTGAAGTGATGGGGAAGGGAAGGGAGGGTTTGATGGTGTTCACATTGGGCTTGGAACTTGGAACACATAAGAAACGATGCTGGCTCCAAATCTCAGGGAGTGATAAGGAGTCGACTTTAACAAAGGAATTAAACACCCACTGTTTGCCAGGTATCATGATGGCTTCAGGGAACACGGCGACATGCGTGAAACTCCTCTTGCGGTTTGCATTGAATTGGGGAAAACGATCTTTTCTCACAAGAAGTAGATAAATATCAGCATTAAATTCATTTTTTTTAGGGGAAGGCACTAGTAGCTTTATCAGGAAAGCCTTGTGGAGGAGCAGTTTAAGCTGAGCCTTGGATAATAGGGGACCTATCTAGAGCAGGATTATTGAGAAGGACTTGAAGACATTAGCTATCAAAACCTTCTCTTCTCCTTTTTAGAACGCTCCTGAGGGGAAGACTCATCCTCATCTAGGAAATCAGAGAAGCTACTAATAATAACCTCCTTCTGGTGGCCTGAGAAGAGTGATGAGGCAGCCTGTCTTCTCTGCTAGCTTGAGAACCATAAAGCCTTCAGCCATTTGTCGAGGTAAGTGGTAAGGACCTCATGCTATTCTCAGTCATTCTCAGATCTCCAAGTCGGCTTCCTACATGCCATCCCTTCTTCACCTTCCCAGAAATAGGGCCCAGGTATCCCTGAAAGCTCATCCCTCATCGCCTCCCTGATTCTGGAATCACTCTGCCCACGTGGCTGAGGTTCAGTGCACATCATGGCACTGGCCATTTGCACAGTCTGGGAGCACCCGTCTCCAAGTACAATACTGACTCTCATTGTCCCAATTGACAGCTCAAAGATAATGAGGTGTCTGTGCTTCCTGGGATGCAGTATGGTATGATAAGGAGGGAAGGGTTTGTAATAAGAAGAGCTGGGTTTGAATTTCAAACATGCTGTTTATGATCTGTGTGTTCTTGGGGAACTAACTTATCTTACATGGCCTGGACTTCCTCATCTTTAGAAAAAAAGAGTTTGACTATCTGGATGCGTCCTATGGTTTTTCTGTTTTGTAATAAAAGAATTGGATAAAAGAATGGATAATTAATCTTAGGCAAAAACGCCATCCTTCAAGATCCTTTACTTACATTTAACTATAAACTAGCCAGTCATTTATATTTGGATATAGACACTGAATGAAATAAAGGAAAAAAACCCATTTATTAAGTGTTTTCTGAATGCCCAGAACCATGCTAAGCATTCTAGGTAAAAATGGATAATTTCTTAAAGAACTCACACTAATTGGGAGAGATAGCATAGCACATACAGGAGGTTTGGATCTCAGTCAAACAGAAAGCCTTGAGGTCCTCAGAGTTCAGAGACAGTGGATGGTGAGGTCTAGGGATCTTTAGGATACATCAGGGTCCCTTGCCCAGCATGGTGGGAAGCCTGGAGGAAAGTGGCCCCCACCATTAAGAAGGAGCAATTGGGACTAAGAGTTAGTGAAGATTCAGAATTCTTAGAGGAGTTGGAAAAGGGAAAGTAATGTTGCAGGAAGTTTGGGAGTGCACCTTGGGCAGAGAATGGGAGTGGGCACCCCACCCATTCCCCCATGACAGCCAAGGGGCCCAAGATGGCTTCCATGGGCGTTCACTTCCCTAATCCCTCTCCATGTAGAGCTGCACCAATTCATGCACTCTGGTCTCTGGATCCTCCTCACCTGCTTTCCCAGTCCATATTGCCACGTCACGTCTAGTGGTCGGCATCTAAACTCGGCTTATTCCTCCAACTGTCATCGTCAAGAGGCCATCCTGCCTATTTATTGCCTGGGATGTGTGTGTTGGGGGTGATTTGCAAATATGGGAAGCTGCTGGTCCTCTTTAAATAGTATCTACAATAGCTCCCTCTTTACTCTTTATTGGTAAGTCCGATCTAGCCCAAGAGAGGGAACCTAATTCTAGCTTGCATTCCCAAATGTTGTGTGACTTTTGTTTTTAGAGTCACTGATAGAAATGAAATCCGAACTTGATGAGATCATTTGGGAGGGGCTCGTATGTTTGTACGATGCCAGAAATTCCTCTTAAGCTCCCGGTGCTTTCCACTTTTCATTAACTATCTCTGTCTCCCTTTCTTTTGAGCAACATTCTCCCTCTTCAATGGTGTATCATCAGTTGAACGTCTTATCTCCCAGAGTCGGCAAGATGTAGTCACAGTCCGATAGGAGGCTGACCGAAAGGACAAGTATCAATTTTACCGCAAAATCTCTTGCCAGAGAAAGCTATAGAAAACTGATAAGGGAATTGGGGCAAAGAGTTTTAATTTTTGTGATGGCCTTAGCAGTACTAGAAGAGTCCCACTGATAGGAAAACACAATAAAAAAAAAAAAGCATTGAACCTGAAATTCATCAAAGAAAGCTATTGAACTTACTTAGGACTTCTTTTTCTTAGCCATTTTTTTTTTCTTTTTGGCTGAGGCAGTTGGGGTTAAGTGACTTGCCCATCCACACAGCTAGGAAGTATTAAGTGTCTGAGGCCTGATTTGACCTCAGGGCCTCCTGACTTCAGGGCCGGTGCTCTATCCACTGCTCCACCTAGCTGCCCCTTCTTAACCATTTTTGTGCCATGGATTCCTCGATGGTCTGGTGAAGCCTTCTTAGAATACTTAAAAAAAAATGTATCAAATATAATAGAGGAAATTATAAAAGAAACCAACTATATTGAAATAATTTTAAAATAGTAACTTGCTGGACGCTGCAATTCCAGCATAGCATGGTTTGAGCTACAGCTCTAGATTTGGACCAGAGAACCAGCTTACAGATCTTGGCTGTTAGTGTCTTGGTTCAATTAATGAACTTCTCTACGTTTCCTACAAAATGAATGGGCTGTATGATATCATCTCCAAGGACTTTTCTACCTGATCCTATGATATTTGTGATGTGGGTTCAGGATATGGTTCTGACTGATACTAACCATGTGATCTTTAGGAGGTAATTTCACTCTTCTGTAATGGGTTCCTTCTCAGTGAAATCTGTGTAATGATGCTTGCACTTCCAAGGAAGTTGTTAACCCCCATAACCCCCATAGTATTGCTGCCATGTGAGTTGCTGTTGTAATCTGAAGACGGCTCATTCTGGAATTGGGCAGTTGTAATTATTAAGGCTGCCTATGTTCACCCCCAAATCGCCTCCCTATAGTTAAGGGAGGGAGCCATATTTTCTTTTCAGGCTTTCGATATTTACTCCCAAGAGCCAATGATCCTTTTTCCTGTCACAGATGGGTCATTTTTGCTTCTCACAAGCCCCATGAGAGCTGCCTGCAAGAATCTCTCACCTCATGCATTAATAAATAAACCCGTGCATCCTAGATATGCCCTGTGGATATGGAGATGCACATATCACTTACAAATTCAAAACTGAAATATTGCAATAAGAAGCAATCGGAAACATAAAGAGATTATAATGAAGAGAGATGAATAAACTGAAAGAAATCTGCAGTGATATAGAAAAGTAATACCAAAAAGAGATGCTCAGGTTCACCAGAAAAGTATCAATAAATACGCATAAGGGAACATTAGAACATCTGTTCCCACAATCAGAGCAAGTGGAAGCTACTGTTATATCAGTGAAGGAGGCTGGACAATTTAGCTTTGGGATCAACGATATATATATGTGTGTATATATATGTATATATGTATGTATGTGTGTATGTGTATGTGTGTGTGTGTGTGTGTAGATACATATAACACTAGTATATGGCTTAAAGGCTGGCTCCTATACTGTGGTTATGGGGTTAGTTATCTGGAAAATAGGGGTGCTCAGAGCAAGACCAAAACTCCCATGGGGAAAGCTGTTGTTTTCAGGGAGGTCTAGTGTTCTTAGGTGGCTTTTCTTATGTGTTTATATTTACCTGTAGTACCTTCATCCATGGAGAAATCTTGTGTTTGGGGTCATGCTGAAGACTAAAAACAAAAATCCCAGCGGGGTTTGCTCGGGGATTCACTTGTCAGACGGATGATTCCTTGACAAAACAATTTTCATTTTTCCTGGTTCAACGAAAAAAGGGATTGATTTAGAGTCAGAAGACCAAGGTTCAAACACAGTTATATACTGCATGTTATTCTTGTATTCTTGGGTTATTCACTTAATATCTTTGGATTTTACTTGGTTGTTCCCATGTCAGAGGTTGGGTCCATTAATAAATGGTGCCCCTAGAAGACTGAAAATTCAAAGTCTTATTGGTGCATAAATTATCATTAGTATACATAGCCACGCAATTACTATCCTAATCTCAGTTATGCTCTCATGCATGTCTATTCCAGATCATGCCATTCCATTCTATATTTTGCTGTCATGTTATACTATCAATAATTCACATATGTGAACTTCAAAACCTTTACGTAAATGCAACAATGATATATGTTATTTTAGTTCAGTATATCCCCAAACCAGAACTTTTTCTAGCATTCCCATTATTGGTAAAGGTACCACCACAAACCCCAAAACTCAGACTAGCAATCTGTGTCTTCCTGATGCTTCTTACTAACTCCAAACATCTAACACATTGTCAGATCTTGTTATTTCTGCCTTCAGATCACTGCTTATTTATGTTCCTTCTCTCAATTCACACAAATACCAACCTACCCCAGGTCCTCCTCCCCACTCACCTGGACCTTTGGTATTTTAATGGAGTCTCTTTCCACTTTTATCTGTCCTTCACTATTCAGTTATCAAAGTGATTTTCCTAAAGCAGAACTCTGACTATGCCATGCTACTCAGTAAAGTCTAAGGACTCCCACTACCTCCAGAATCAAGATCTCTGGAGTTTCAAACCTAGCTCTTTCTCACTTTTCTTATGCTTTATTCCCCTTTATGTATTTTATAATTCAATTTTTTCCAGTTGTTTCACTCATGTCCAATTCTTCATGACCCCATTTGGGGTTTTATTGGCAGAGACACTGGAATAGTTTGTATTTTTTTCTCCTGCTCATTTTATAAATGGGGATACTAAGGGAAAGAGATTTAAGTGACTTGGCCAGAGTCATACATCTAATAAGTGGCTGAGGTAGAATTTGAACTTGTCTTCCTAACTCCAGGATTCATGCTCCATCCACTATGCCACATACTTGCCCACAATCCATTTGCACCACCTATTTAATCTTCCTCATATACAATTCTGTGTCCTCTGATTCCATGTGATTGTACCAACTGCCCCTCATCTGGAATGGCCTCCCCTTTCACCTTTGATTTCTAGTTTCTCTGTCTTCCTTAAGATTGAGCTTCAATCTTATCTTCTGCCAAAGACCGTTCCTATTATCTAATCCATTAGTACATGAGCTGTGTGCAAACAGGGGTCAATCTCTTCCCTTAGCATTTTGCATGGTGAGAACTTAATATCAGGATCAAATGGGAAAATATTTGTAAAAAATACTTAGCATGATTCTTGGCACATTGTAAGTATTCTATAAATAGAATTATTTAATAAATTCTTAATAAATGATCATTGATCAACTGATGGATATTCATACCATAGTATATTGTACATATATTAGACATTTTCTACTTTCTGCTTCTTAGTTATGCTTCATACTTTGATGTTTATTAATAAATTACAATTCTTCCTACACTGTAGATACTCCCATTAGTAACCATATTGGTGGAACTGAATAATCAGTTTATTCCATCTCCTCTTACTTTCTAGTTTAAATTCAGATTATATTTACTGGCAAATACAGACTATTAGGTGTACTCCATCCTTGACCAGGAACCTGTTAATCCTATGTTTTAAGCTGTACTTAAAAATCTAAATCCCTGTTTTAGACAAAATTTCCTTCACTGAACATACATATCTTAAATATTATTTTCCTCTCAAAAACTGCTTTTCTTCTTGCTTTCGAGGCACAGCACTAATGAAAATGCTATGTCAGCTAATAAAGTCTTCAATTTCTTGCTCAATACTCTATCAATTTTAACAAAAGTTCCATCCGATATCATTGTGCCCATTGGCACCACAAATGGGGAGTAATCATCCACTTTGACAAATGTTGGGAGGTTTTCTCTTATGTCTTGGATGCATATCCAGAGAAGACATCTGTCTGACTTTGTGTCTTTCTGCAGGTAGCTATCAACCACTGTAACTCTTCTCTTCTTCCTCTTACCCTTACTGGCCTCTCATTATTTCTTGGAAGATTCAAAAGCAATTTCCTCCTTCCTTCTTCACCTTTGGGAATAGCTTCAAATTTGTTTTTGTTTTCCCAGCTCCTAAATTTCGTGTTGTTATTTTCCTTCATCTTGCATGACATTTCCCCCCTTTCAATCATCAGATGCAGCTTAGGATACAATTCTGCTATTACGTTCTTATTCTTATTTGTTTTCCATCTCAACCAATCTTTGAATTTTTCAAAATGAACACTTCATTTTCACAATGAACTTGGAATGTGCCGCATCTCTGTTTATTTTTGGAGAAAGACTAGTTTACATTTTGAGCAAAAAGAGCAAGCACTTGACTGCGGCAGATACTAATATGGCCGAAAGTGCTTATAATTGCATTCTGTTCTATGCAGTAATACTCTAGATTCCTGTTCAATACTGTGGTCTTTTGTAAGACACCATCCTGTACTGGAAAGTAATGGGAATTGGGAACTTCCAAATGTAGTATGGCGAGCCACAAAGAATGCTTGACCTATATTCAGAGGACTGGATCTGAATCCAATCTTTGCTTCTGCCCATGTGATCTGGGACAAGTCAATTGACTTCTTAGGGCTTTGGTCTCTCACTTGTAACATAAAGGAGTCAGGCTGGTTGATCTCCTAAGTACATTTCAACTTTAAACTCTATGATTGTATGAATTCCCCCAGCAGCAAAATGTCAAGAATTAGTGATTTTAGCAGTGTGGAAACTCCCTCCACCAATGCAGTTCTCATCCCATTTATAAATTCAACTGATACATCCTAGTGAGTTGCCTCAGGGTCAGAAGACCATAAAAAATCCCAGAAGGAACACTTAAAAAGTTCATAAAATTCTGCTACTGGGTAGAGAACTCTAATGTGAAATCTCAGCATGATGTCAAAAAAGAACTTTGATTCTTAAAGATAGACATGTCTTTGTGCTGGGTAGATCAGAAGAATTCTAAAAGTCAATATATTTTGTTTTAATGGGATTAAATGGTATTAAAACCTAATTTTCCAAAAGAAGCCAGGAATCTGACTCATGTTCCATACTGTATTAGTCAAGATGACCTTGAGGAAAACAGGATGCTTTTCTTTTATCTTTTTCCAAATCAACCAACCCTTTAATAGAAACAAAAATACAATTGTTTTTAGTCCTTTCTCTGTCAATAAGTAGCTATGTAATATTGTATTCCACATTTCTCTTTATGTTTAGTTTCTTTATTTGTACGATGAAGGTATAACTGCCCCTACTTTATATGGCAGGAATGCTGTGAGGATGAGATGAAATTACTTATATATAAATAAGTATAATCCATTTAATACATGTGAGGCAATATTTGAGGGGCCTTTGTTCAGGAAACATGCAAGTGGAATAGTAGATGAAACACTGGGCTTGGAATCAGGAAGACTTGAGTTCCAACATGGCCCCAGACACCAGCTGAGGCAATAGAAAGTATCACAAAGACACAATACAAAGTGTCTTCCTACATTGTAACTACTCTCATTCGTTGCTAGATTGGTGGAACTCATTAATTTGTCTAGTTTAAACTAGAAAGGAAGATGGGAAAGAATAAAGTCAGACTCTTATTTACTGGCAAATTACCCTTAACCTTATTTGCCTTCTCATTTATAAAGTGAGCTGGAAAAGTGAATGACTCACCCTCACATGTCTTTTCCACAAAACTCCAAATGGGGTCATGAAGATTTGGACCCAACAAGAGACACATCTTCTCAGGAGGAGCTGGGTTAGCTAGGAGAGCGCATGTCTGCATGCAGACAGAAGGATAGGGACTGGGGGAATGACCGGACCACTGATGGACTTGGGTTAGGACGTTTCAATGGAAGAAACTCCCTCTAGCCGGGCAGGCTGGCACCATGATGGCCAATAATAGTCTGAGGAAATTGCCTGGGGATGCTGAGACTTTCAGTGACCTGCTGAAGGTGACACATCCAGTATATGTCATGGCTGGGTCTTGAGTCCAGGTCTTCCTGACCTTGCGCTGATTCTTTATTTGGATTGCCTTTCTGTGGCCAAAAGTATCATGAAAGTGAAAGGACTGAGGTTTCTGAGAAGCAATTTTGGGCAAATGTACTAATTCCTTCCAATGCCAGCATTTCAATAAACATTTACCAAGCACATACTATCTGCCAGCCATTGTGCTGACTTCTGGGGATACAAATGAGAAGAAGAAAAATAAAAAGCTTTTGTTTTGTTTTTCCTCAAGAAGGTTTCAATTTACTTTAATTTTCAATACTTCAAAAGAAGCTGAAAAGTGGGGAGGGCAGCAGGGAGTGCCCAGTGGGGAAAAGCTACTGATAGAAAATGGAGAGGCACCTGCAAAGTTCTGAGCCTTCTTTAAAGATAGATTTCAGGAAGAGCTTATGGCTCTACCCTCCAGCCTTCCAATCAAAGGAGAAAGTTATTAAAGGAACTCGGGTATTGAGTATCAAAATTTAAATCTATCAATAAACTTTTATTAAGTGCCTTCTGTATGTATTCTGTAGGATGATGAGCTTTCAGATCATCAGCTTATCTTAGAGGAGTCAAAAACCAAACAGCTCTGTTGATGGAAAATACAGTTACTTGCAAAGTCCTGTGGCTAAAGTCAATTTGTCTTTTGTGATGACTGAAACATTCAAGAAGCATTTTCTGGATAATTCACAATTTTATTAATAATGCTAACATTTTGTTAATAAAAGGGTCAGTGCCACATTTGGATCCCAAAGACCCCTCATGGAATCCAATTAACATTTGTATGCCCTTGGAAGTCTGGGTGTTCTTGAGGGTGGAAATCGACTCTGCTTGACAAATCATGGAAAAGATTGTAATGAGAGGTGGGCTTATTCCAAGGAGAACCCAAATCTTGGTCAAAAAGACTTTATTGATTTCCATATCTCTTATTTGACAAAGAGAAGAATCCACTTTTCCCCAAATCTGTGTGAAAGATGCAATGAGCAGGGGTCCACCCATTTACCTAATGTCATTGCTGATTAGATCTTAATTCTTTGCCTAAGATTCCCCATGCTGGCCTATTTCTGCATGAAGAAGTTGAAAAGGGGAAAAACCATGGCTCTAACTCAACGACTGGTTATTAGACACAGAAGAAAATAACCATTTCTGTCACTCTGCTAGTTTTGGAGCTGGGAAGCCCTCACTGTCATTGTCAAGTTAACTGTTGATCTCCCTGGTGGCATAGTCTGTAGAGATATACTCACCATTACTTGCTAGAACTACTCAAGTTTTGATCAGCTTCTGATCAAGTAATATAGGCATCCTGTATCTCGGGCTGGGAGATGTTCCCCCTGTTAAGAGTCTTGTTTTCCCCAATGGCACTGGGAGCTTTTGGTTATTGACTATTTTACCGAGCTGTGGGCCACCTACCTTGCTCCATCTCTTGAGCTGCTGCTGCTCCACCTAGCTTCTCATTTATTTTTGTTTTCTCTTTTCCATTCATGTCTATACTGGCTTCAGCTTATCTTTGCTTCTCCCTCATTAAAGCCTTGCTTTGATAAAGCCTACATATACCACTCCCCATCTATCAGCTGATTCCAGAACCCCACTTCTCCTCTGACCATCAGTTTCTTGGCCATTTCTTGGACTCATTTGCTCCGTAATATAAACTACAAAACTATACTTGGTGCACCCAATAACTACTAGGAGAGGTCAAAGGGGAGAGAGATCTGTGAAAGTTGGGGAAGTCAAGGCAGACTTCATAGAGAAGGAGAGTCTTGATCTTGAAGGAGAATTTGACTTGAAAATTGAAAATCATCCCATGATAATTCTCTCTCACACACTCTCCCTCTTGTTTTCACTCTTCCTCTCAGCTCACTCCACTGTCACCCTTAGCCCTCCTCCTACCAAACAGGCTTCCCCTAAGCTCGCAGGGTTATGTTCAGCTTGGCTTTCATTAGCGCCTCTCCAAAGCCCAAGTCTCCACCTTCCCTCCTGTCGACGCTGGGCTGGGCCAGGTCCTCTGTAAATGTGGATTGTTATCGGTTCTGTCAGAAAGACCCACAGCCAGCTGTGGGCCCAGGTTTGAGCTCCAACAAGCTGGCTTTCAGACAAAGAACAGGCCTTTCAATTTCCCAGAACACCTACAGTCAAAGTGATGCAAATGTGGATTTGGGCTGGGCCACCTACCACCAGAGCTGGAATTTACAGATGCAAAGAAAGGCCCAAGCACATTAAAACAGATGCTGTTCATGAAATGCAAAACATCCCTGCGAACCTGACGTGTCACATTAACTGAACTTCATCTGGCAGGCTGCACCTGACATGCTGACTCAATTTGGTGTGATTTTTTTAAGCCGCAGCGGTTGGAGATTTTGCTGGCTTACATTTTTCCGGGGCAGAGTGTTCCTCTACAGGCTCTCTGAAATAGTAGGGTCAGCATTCAGGGGTCAGCCCACAACTTAAACTCTCGGCACTGTGGAAATGCATGTGCTTTGATGCTAGAGCAAAACAGCAGCATGTTTTTTTAATGATTATTATTAATCCGTTGCTCAACCAACCTTTATGGGGGGACCGTGATATGCAAGGTCCCAAGACAATGTGGTACGATGCAAAGAATGCTGGATTTGGAGTCTGAGTGTGGTTTCAAACACTGGCTCGGACATTTCTTTGAGGGGGGAGGGTGCTCTGTATCCATCTAATAGAATACTCTAATACACGGTCACCCCGACTTGCCTTAAAGATCATCCCTTCAGAAGCATTTCGTTCTGCTCTTGGACAGCTCTGTTAGAGAGTTTGAGAGGGAGGCACTTACCCTGTTGTTGTCAGTGTGTTTATGCATAAAGTGAAGGAGTTGGACTGACTGATGATCTCTTAGGATTATAGTTATAGTCTTGGGGGAAAGGGGAAAGGAAACAAAGCTATAAAGGCTTGCCCCAAAGGGCCCCGAGGAACCACCATTCTAGGAGGCAAGATAAGACATGGATACCCAAAATGATTCCCAATAAAACTATACTTGGTGCACCCAATAACTACTTGGGGAGGTCAAAGAGGAGAGAGATCTGTGAAAGCTGGGGAAGTCAAGGCAGGATTCACAGAGAAAGTGAGTCTTGATCTTGAAGGAAAGTTTGACTTGAAAATTGGAAGATACCTCAGAGGCTACCTAGTCCAATTTGTGTTTCAGTCAATCAATAAGTTTATACCAAGTGCCTACTATGTGTCATGCTGGAGAAACAAAAAGAGACCAAAAAATCCCTTTCCTTGGGGAGCTCACAGTCTGCAGAAATGTATAAAAAGTGATCATATTGTCTCTCGGAGAGCGGAAATCTAACATATACTGAGGATACTCCTTTTGTAGAATCATATATTTGGAGTTGGAAGGGAGAGTCTAAGCTAAGATTGTATTTTCTCAAGCATGATAAAACATAATGTACAAATAGAGGATGGGCCAGAGATTTTTGGGGGGTGATTTATCTCTAAAAACAAAACAAACCAGAATCCTGTGTTTCACTGTCTCTAAAGTTGCTTGTGTGAGATTTTGTATATTTATATAAACGCAGGTGTGCCCACACACACATGCACCTGACTCTATGCTCTAACTGATCTCCTTGATCTCCTTGTGGAGAATAGTCGAGACTATTCTATCAAGAAGTGCTGAAACTGGGCATGAATCGCGTCTTATAGAACCTTTGTGTTCCCTGAAGTGTCTAAGACAAATCTTGATACAAATAGTAGGTAAAACTGCCGTGCTATTCTGGGTGTGGTGATAAAATATTGATTGATGAATCATGGGTTGGGAGATTTTTGCTTTTGTTTATTTGGATGTAAAATCATAGAATTTCTGAGAAACAAGGGATCATAATGAGCATTAGTGGCTTCCGGCCCTTTCATTTTACAGGCATAAGAATTAAGACATGGAGAAATGGAAGGATTTGTCCAAAGTCATACAGAAAGTTTAGTTGCAGAGCAAGAATTAAAATTTGGTTACCTTTTCTTTTACTCTTTTATCTTTTGTGTGATCTACCGTCAAAAGAAGTTAAGGCAACATAGAACATTAGAAAGTACATTTGCATTTAGAAAATCAGGATTGAATTCTGACTTGGTTCCTTTAGTTTTTGTGTGACTTTGCAAGAAGTCTCTTCCCTTTTCTTGACCTCAGTTTCCTCATCTGTAAATTAGGGGGCTGAACTAACCGTTTTTTAAGGTTCTTTTCAACGAGATCCTATTCATATAGATTTAGCCTGGCTCTTCAGATTTCTTTCCTCAGTATCTGAAAATTTCCTTTTGGAAAATCAGAATATCTTATTGTCTTTGCCATTGTAGAAATGTGTAAGAATATCTACCTCATGGGATATATTTTCTCTTCTTTGGGAATAAGGCAACTAAAATGAATGCGCAGCTTACCACATATCACTGAATATAGTAGCCATGGATAAAGGAGAAGATATCTACTAAAGGAGATTTACAAAGACAGGGAAAAGAGCTGTGTGTGTGTGTGTGTGTGTGTGTGTGTGTGTGTGTGTGTGTGTGTAAGTGTGTAAGAAAGAAAGCAGAGAGAGAAAGAGAAAAAGAGAGAGAGAGAGAGAGAGAGGAGCTTAAGGGGAAAGAGGATGAAATGACTCTTGGAAAGCAATCTCAGGAACTAAATTTCTTCCCGTGGGAGCTAAACTATAATAATAATAATAATAGTAAATAGATGGAATTTAGAATAGTATTTTATACTTACATATTTCCCTACTGCAAACCCATAGAAGTAGGAATTATAGGAATTATGCTCCCATTTAATGGATGAGGAAACTAATGTCCTTTAGGAGCATACAACTTGTCCATGGTCCTGGTAGCTAGTTAGAGGGAGTGCTGGCATTCAAACCCAATTGTAGTCATTCTGAAGGAACTGAGACATCATGGGAAAAACACAAGATGGGGAATTGGGAGGCATGGAATCAAACCTCAGCTCTTCCGTTAGCTTGCCGAGTGGTAACCTCTCTGGGCCTCAATGAAACGAAGGGGCCGACTTATTCAAGAACACTTTCAGATATGGCATTCTTTGTACAAAAACTCCTTCGGTCCCTACCATTTTGCGCTTCGGCGGTTGTACTTGTACCCTTGACTCTAGCTGGAGATTTATATCATGAGAGATGGTGGAAGATGAAAGGAATTCCTGCATCTTGTGCTTTTTACCTCTTCCCCAAACTTCATGCCCTTTAGACCAAGGATAAATTATTCTTCTGCTTCTTCCCTCCTCCCCCTTCATTTAATATCATCTCGTGATGGCTTGCAAAACAAAAGTTGACTATAAATAGATTGAGGCAAAACCAAAAATGCTTAATTTGAAGCAATGCTTATAGGTAGTTTAGAGGAAACAGAGAGTTCTCATTCTGATGGTATCATCTATCAAAGATTGTGTGAGTTTCTCTAAATAATGAGGACATTGTAAGTGATCTGGCAGCATCCATCAAAGGGGGCAGGGAGAACATGGGGGCAGAATCTCTAAATGTTTGACTAAGAAACTGCTATGTTGGGAAATTCATTTCTATGAGGAGAGAATAGGGGTCAGTTACAAATCTCATCAGTCACGAGGAGCCCAAAAGGTACCAGGCAATTTTCTGTGGAGAAAAATGGCAAAAGACTGAGACAAGCAGAGTTAATCTTGCTTTAAGATGTTTATTCCGCATTTCCAGAGAAAAAGACATAAATTGTTGACTGCTTAACCCAAAGAGAAGAGCTGAGCGTATCTAGCTCCTTCCCTTATTTCCCCCCACAGATTAGAATTTTGCACAAAGTAAAATGGACTACCCCGAATCAGGTGGAAATCTTTAATCTGAGCTTATAGGATCACTTGTCAGATATTATAAAGGAGAGTCTTCTTCATATTGGGGTTAAAATATATGGCCCACGTGGTCTCTTTTGATTTTGAGGTTCTATGGTATATTTCCCCCTTCCTTTTTCAAGACTCGATCTTCTGTCTCAATCAGGGGCTTCTCATGGACCCTCTTCCACTACTGATGGGTCACAGAAGCTTTGTTTAACCTTTGCTTTTTCTGGCTTGGACCAGTTCAATCCTCTTTAGGCATCTTAGATTCTAGTTCTATTTTCTAGTGAAATGCTTTTTTCACTAGATCTAATTTCACTAGTTCTAATTTTTAGTGAAATGCTTTTTTCACTTGTTCTAATTTCTAGTGAAATGCTTTTTTCACTAGATCACTTCCTCCCCTGCCCCATTGTCCGCCATAATTAAGTAATTCCACAGGATCATGAAAGATATATAAAGGAGGTCCAAGATTTGCAGGTGAAATTTTGATAAAAAAGATTACCCACTTACTCTATCCATAGGAGTTAGTTAGTTATCTCCTATTCCAGGAGAGAGATAGATAAACAAGGTGACTTTTCTGTGGTTTCCTGTCCCTGCTGATTGTTAATTTATTTTTTCAGCACATTCATACCAGTCATTCTTTTCTTCCAAGGAGTCATCTCTAAGTCACAGAATCAGAAAAAAGTTAAAGGATTGTCTTAGAAGTCACCTGATTGCACACATCTCCTTTTATTGAGGGGGAAACTGAGGTCAGAGCAGCTGATGGGACTTCCCAAGTATGCCAAGTGGCAGAAATAGATATGATAAGAAATTAAGTGGATGAGTTCCCATTTCATTGTTCTCTATCCTATACCTCTTAGTCCCATTCCAATTAACTATACTCGACCTCTTTAGAAAATATTATAAATGCAATACTTTCCCCCCTTCAGAAGTATTAAATACCATGATTTTCTTATATATAACCTTCCATTTAGGCTCTCCATTACCAATTTAATAATTTAAAAGCAGCCAGGATAATCATATTCCACACAATTGTGAAAATCTCCTTCAGAATAGAAAAGAAGGGAAGAGGTATCGCTATTCCTTTTAAAACCTAGTTAGTGGATTCTCAATATTCTTCCCCTGAAAGGGGAACGCTTGCCATTCTCAAGTACACATGATGACAGGGTAGATACCCGAACTGTGGAGAGTTCCACCCCCAAGTTCAGTCACAAGGCAGGTGACCCAGGAGCATACTCAGGAGCTTTCTTGGATGGAAAGAGTAGTGGGCTTGGGACCAGGAGAACTGTTTTCAGACCTTGGCCCTAGCATTTACCCCTTATGTGACCACTTAATCCCTCTGTCTTCTTGTCTGTCAAATGGAGATAAAGACTTCTACTTTAAGGTGTTGTGAGAACTACATTAGATCTTCTAGGCAAATTTCCTTCTAATTATGGGGAAGCGAGATGGAGTACTGGGCTTGGAGACAGGAAGATCTGAATTCAAGTCTGACCTTAGGCACTTCACTTCACCCTGTGTGCCTCAGCTCCCTCATGTGTAAAATGGGCTGGCGAAGAAAGCACCAAAGCACTGAGCTCTCTCTGCCAAACAACCCCGATGGAGTGACTAAGAGTCAGACACGACTGAGCAGCAACCACAGAAAAAGAAGTAGTAAAAAAGGAAAACTCTAGTCAGTGTTTTGGACAGAGATGGGCATGGCAAGTTAAGAATGAGTTCTTGTGGTTCGGGGTCAGCCCGTAGCCCTGCTACATCAAGCACGTGTGGATAGGAAGAAATGAAGGAATGGATGAATGAATGATGAATGCTAACTGCTGTTCCTTCCATTGAAATCGTGTTCATTGCTGCCTTTTGGTCAGGGCTGATCCTAGATTCCCAAAGGCTCGATCAGCGGGTCTCAAATCTGTAACAGGTTTTAAAAGCGGGAGAGCTTTAAGTGTGAGGCCGGTGGCCCGGAGACCTCGTCACCCCAGTGCTGGCCACTGGGTTCCAGCCACGGCAATCCCTGAGGGCAGTTTGCTGTGGCGCAGAGGAGCCGCAGTCAGCGTCAGTGTAGGGAGGAAACCTCCAGTACGCCTTGTTGTTTTGTTGATTAGTTGTGTCCAGCTCTCCACGACTCCTTTTGGAGTTTTCTTAGAAAGATACTGCAATGCTTTGCCATTTTCTTCTCCGGTTCATTTTACAGATGAGGAAACTGAGTCAAACTGGGTTAAGGGATTTGCCCAGGATCTTATATGTAATAAGTGTCTAAGTCTAGATTTGCCTTTGGTTCCTCCTGACTCCAGGCCCTACATTACCCACATTTGCGCAATCGGGCTCTATATAGATCATCGTTCCAAAGGCATATTGGGCAGTGTTGTGTCTGTTGTGCTGTGTGCGTGTTTTTCCTTCCATCTCTCCCTCCCACCATCCCGTACTTTTGGCAGCACAAAGATATGTCTTACATTGTGGAACAAACTCCAGCAATGCTTCCTTTACCCTTTGCTCCCAGGAAGTCAGGTTTTCATTTTAGGATGATGATTGCAGCTTGGAGGAAGGAGAAATGTCCTCTAGAAGGAAAATCACTGGCTACGGAATTGCCCTAATTATAGCGTGGCCTTGTTTTCCTACCGCCCAAATTCGGATCTTCAGTGTGACAGAAGAGCTTCGGCTGATTGGCAGTGAGAGAGAATGTTAGAAATCAGTCCTGACCTGGAAAGTGGGCAATATCGAAGGCGGCTCAGTGGATCAAGTGAGGAAATCCCACCTCAGACCCTGAGCAAATCACTTCAGGTGGCCTACCTCAGTTTCCTCATGTGCTAAACAAATAGGTTGGATTCAGTGACTTTTCAGGTTCTTTCTAGCTCTAAGGCAAGGAGTCTCCTCATTGTGGAGGTCCCTTTTCTGTAAATCCCTGAGGATCTTCGGTTACCCTTGGGACATAGTTGCTCTTTGACAAAAGGCTTTGGCTGCCATTTTTCAAAACCTGGCAGAAGGCTAAAATGTCAGTTCATTGGGATGGGGGGGATTTCATGTATGTCTCCTTGCTTTGGGGGGCCGTTGTTTGTTCTTGCTCACAGAAAGGAGCCACTTAATCTCCACATTGTGTTTTGTTTACAAGCTTTTCTAAGGAACTCATAAAAGATCCCCCAGGCCTCCAGACCGAGCTGCACTCTTGGCCCATTTCACATTAGGCCCCAGTCCTGCTTTTATTTGGAGGCACAATGGCTAAGTTCCTTTTGCCAGATGAGACTCTGACAGATGCTTCTGCACAGACACGCTCGGCCCAAATTGTCGTTTCTACCGGGGAAAGCGAACAACAGCACAAATGAGAGCGCTCCATCTTCTCCGGGGTCGCGTGGCCTTTTTCTTAGCGGGGGACGGCTTCCGCTTGGCAGCCCCTTTAAGCCTGGAACTGGAGACTGCCGCGGCCACGGAGGGAAAGGGCCATGCGGCGGCCTTCTTTCAGTGGGCATCGGGGGTGTGCTATTTAAGTCCCTGCAAGGGACTCTTTGAGACAGTGAAGCATATTCCCATTTAAAGTCCTAAAACAGCTTCATTTTAACTGAGTGTGACGGAGCTCCCTCTGAAATGCATGACCCTTTCCCTGCTTCCTGGAATACATAATGCAAAAGGATTTGTGTGGGGAGGAGGGGACATCCATTGATTATACCAGATTGGGATACAGTGATGGAGAGCCGGCTCCGAACAGTCATAGCTGGCTATATTAATGAAATTATGGATCTGCTCCCTGTTCCTGTCTCTCCAGTGAAGTGATTCAGCTGGAATCCCTATGCATTTGTCAAGGCCTATTGTTTGCTGACTGCTGTGCTGGCTCCCAGATGAGACCAAATGTTTCCATAAGAGATGGTCCTTGGACATAAGATGGCCGTGGGGCTTCAGGGCCATTGTAGCAGGTCAGGTAGTGACTCAGAACTTGATGGTGGTACCTTCCCTCCCCCCCCCCATCCAATTCTGCTTCTTCCTTCACTTCCAGACTACCCTACTCTGAGCTTCTCCATTTCTAATTTATCTCTGCCAATGGTCCTGGGGGGATAATTAAGATTTATAGAATTATGCACCAAATATGAGCTAAGAGTTCCTGAGTAAACTGGGAGGAAAGATGCAAACCCGGTTCACAAGTGCTTCCATTTTGTAGGGGTGGTTTTTGCTTGACTCTATTCTGGATAGCTAAAAGTGTCACCTAAGTGAATGACCCCAGATGCATAAAGTGTCCCTATTTTTAGGTGATTTCCCAGGTAATATGACAAAAACCAAACACTCTGACTCAAAATTAGTGTATTACTGAGGTCACATTTATTTTTTCTTTTGTCATTTTTTGGTGACTTCATTAGTCTCAGTGAAAAAGCAATCTGAATTTCTTTGATGATGTGATAGATTTTCATTAGACCCACTGCTGGATCAGTTTTTGTTGCCTCCTTACTCTTCACAACCACCAAATGACCCTGGCATCGTTATACCCATTTCCTACATAAGAAAACTATTGCCCAGGAAAATGAAGTAGCTTGTTCTGAATCACATAATTATGGTTCCCTGACTCCTCCAGAGTTGGAGGTTGTGTGTTGTTTTCACAGACACAGGGAAGGCTATCCTGACACCCCACTGTTAATGTAGACATTACTTTTTTCTGCTTTATGAGCTGGGATTGCTTAAGTCAATTTACTATTTCTTCCTCACTCCTTTAGTTCTTGTTCCTAAGAAAATGAATCCCTTGTCTCGGCCCATATGAGGAAAAAGGAAAATTCCAGTAGGGTACATGCAATGACAGCTTGGAAAGTATCACTTTTTATCTTTGCTCTGGCATAAAGATGGTGGCCATTCAAGGGGAAAAAATTCCTCTCTGCCATGGGAGAGATTGCCAGTGCCCTTGGAACGGCTCCCTGGCACTGATCCTCTCACAGATCTGAGGTTTGTCTTTTTTTTTTTTCCAGTCACTAACCAAAGACTGTCTCTTTAAAGCATAAAAAGTGCCCCTTTCAAAACTCTGCATGAGTGAAACACTTTGGTAGCTCTCTTCTTTTGGGCCCTTAGCCATTGGGGCATCCATCCCTTAAGCCCTGAAGAGGGGCAGGATGGCTGCGTGTCTGTCCCTGCGTCAAGCTGAGCGGGGCCTATGTCCTCTGATGCCCCATAGGGAGACTGCTTGCCTCTCTCACTGCCCCAGGCTGCATCCTGCCTTGAGCATCCCCTCTCCTCCTGCTCAGACAGCCTTTATTTATCTTCAGAGCTAATGGGGCAACTCGTCCAGCACTTAGAGAGCTTTTCTGGCATGGGGAAGCCTGACGGTTGTGCGACCCTGGGCAGAGAGTTTAAGCTCTTGGGGCTCTGGGTGAGAGAAGAATATTGGGGGAGCTGTAAAGAAGAGGGGATTTCCTCCTCTTCCATGTTTTCTGGCTCAGAGACATCGTCCTCCACTGCAGTGATTCAGCTTCAATCAGCCTGGATTGGGGAGCACCGCTCTAGCAAGCGAGTCTCTTTTCTCAGCAGCTTCTGCCATGGTTGGAATCACTTTCTCTCCACATTTGTTGAGGGGCAGAGGAAGAAGCAGTGGGACCTTTGCCTTATCGTGGCTAAGGAAGCCCATTGAGTGGATCTTCATCTTTAGGCTCGCGGCTGGTCCTTCCTGCTCCAGATGATGAGAAGGGAACTTCTGCCCTCTTAAGTTGGGGAGGTCAGGAGCTGGGCACATGGGCAGGCAGCCTTTCAGAATCCGCATTTGCATTCATCATCACGTCACTTTGGCTCCGGGAGAGTGATCCGTACGCTCCCGAAGCATCGTGAGAGGCAAGCCCGTGGAGGAAATCAGAGCTCCTCCAAGTACTGAAGGGAGTGAAAACGGGGTGACATTTTATGGAAATGCTGCAATGTCTGTTTCTTTCCTAGTGCTTCTTCCCTGTGACCTCGTGCGCCTTACCCAGTGCTTCTCCTGGGGCCACCTCGTGTGCCTTACCTGGTGCTTCTTCTCGGGCGACCTTGTGCACCTTACCCAGTGCTTCTTCTCCAGCAACCTCCTGTGCCTTACCTGTGCTGCTTCTCGGGTCATGTCAGCACCTTACGAATGCTTCTTCTTGGGCAACATTGCATACTTTACCGAAATCTTCTTGGGGGCCCCCAACTTGTTTTTTCATACGAAAAAACTGGTGATCCGACCAGGGTCAAGATCTCTTGTAACTTTAAATATTATCCTTCCAAAGTGAAATACGCAGCCACGGGAAAAAAAAAAAGTGGGGTAGACCGAGAAGTCAGCGCGAATCTCCCAAACCTTGCATATGGTAGGTGCTCCCTGAAAGATTGATAATACACACAGAAGACTAAATATGATTTATGGGAAGAGCAAGAAAGAGACTGGTCGGATTAGCGAGATTTTGTTTCTCACTATTAATAGCATATTCATGCCCGGGAGGGAAAGGTCTTCTTCTATAGCTCCTACACGGAGCCTAGAGCATCATTGGGCTCACCTTTATTTTAGACCGACAAAGAGCTTTATGTGTTATTTTATTTTATCCACCACAATGATGCACTGATGCAGTTCATCATTCTATGTACCCATTTTACATATGTGAAGGGCAGCATGCAGGAGTGAGCTGAAGCCATCCCAGTGGCTATGAGAGCCAGTTGTTAAATTTTCAATGTGAGCATTTGCATCTCAGAAATTGGCAAATGTCACATGTAGTTTGATTTATAATTTTGTTGATTTATCGACTTAAGAAAGTGGTGGAGAAAATGTTAATAATGCAGATTAAACGTAAAAATGAGTTGGGAGCATACATATGTATATATGGATGTGCGTTATACCCTCGATCTACATCTCAGAAAGCCGGCCGGCTAACATTTACCAAGATATCTGGGACTTAGGCAATAAAATCAGGAAACAGATTTGAAATACCACGAGATAAGAGATTTGATTTGATTTACCTTTTGCTTTAGGTAAGAATTTGTTTCCTATCTCTCTCTTTTACAGAAGGCATCGGTTCCCAAGCAGGACTAGCCTAGAGCTTCTTGGGGAGGGAATTGTGAAGACCCGTCTAGATGGAGGAATAGATGGGGATTCCTATTAATACCCAAAAATCAGACTAGGAAAGGAAGATGGGAGGGGGCTCCTGACCTTTCCACCCCAAGGGATCCCACACAGGAAAATCATAGTGATTGTAGCTCCATGAATACCCCTACTAGTACCAGCTTATATCATTGGAGGAGGGGGAAGGAGGAACCAATTTCTATAAAGGGATCAGGTTCACAATATGTACTCATTGCATACCAACTCTCTGACCTTGGGCCAATCATATAACTCCTGCTTTCAGGGCCTCAGATACCATGGGGGAACCAGTTTCTATAAAGGGATCCGGTTAACAATGTGTACCCATTGTATACCAACTCTCTGACCTTGGGACAATCAAATAACTCCTGCTTTCAGGGCCTCAGATACCATGGGGTCCGACCCCCTCGTTTGATAGCCTGAGACGCTAAGAGCAGACGTGCTAGAGGTGCCTCTGGGTGTAATAGTCTGTGCTTTATATTGGGGAGAGATGAACTTATGAATATCATTATTTCTGCTTAAATGAAATTCCAGCAAACATATTTGGATGAAAACGGTTTTTGGTAAGCTCAGGACTGGGCATGTCAGGAGATCGCTGAGTTCTGAAGAGGGTTTCTAAGACATCTGAGCAGACCTGCCAAGTGAAAGGAGTCCAGGGTGCCGGCGCCCTCCGAGCGCCCACGTCTTCGGTCCCTCAGAGCGTCCGCTTTGCCACCTGTCCGGGAATACTGACAACTATGTTAATGAAGTGAAAACGAATTCTGCTCATTATTTCTGAAGTCATTTGAACTTGAGACTATATTACCTTTAACAAGCAACAGATTTAATGGGCTAAGGAGAGCTGGAAATATTAATTAATAACCTTTTTGCCAGATTCTCACATTAAAATTCAGACACGATAATTTAAATACATTGTCAAAGTTAAGAGTGCACAATAAAATGCAGAGCCCATAATAAGGTAAATATATCTCTTGGTAATGCCTTAATTTCTAGTCATCACATCATCATTTCCTTAAAAGGAAGCAAAAAAGAAAATGAATTATAAGAAGACATTTATAGAGCAGTGGGAGACTCTCAAAGTGCTTTGGGTGTGTTATGGCTTTTGAGATATATAACTAACTACCTTCTGGAACATTTTAGACAGTGCAGGAATTAGGATCATAGGGAGAGGAATGAAGGACCCTTCCTTAGGGGTCACTTAGATCAAACTCCTCATCTTACATATGGGTAAACTGAGGCACACAGAGGAACTTTTTATGGGACTTGGTCAAAGTCACTCCAGTATTAAGAGGCAGAGTCAGGATTTGAATCCATCTCATTTGACTGGAGACCCGGCTCTTTCCACTATACCATGCTTAGAATCCCTAGTTTCCAGATAAGGATACTGAGCCTGAGTGACCACTGGTAAAAGGCAGCCCTTGGAGAGACTCAGATCCCCCAGATGCCGCCTGCTTCCTGTTTTGTGGACTTTGGATTGAGGGGCCCCACCGAACCCTGACATTAATGGTAATTCGAAGCCAAGGATGCTCTTGTCAGCCTTGGAATCCATGGAGATGGCTTTGATTTCCTTTCTTTGCTGACACTCAGTCTTAGACTCTCTCTAGTCCAGGAGTCCTCAGCCTGGTGCCTCCGGGCATCCCTGTATGTGGACACATTTCAGGGGGGTCCAAACTTGGATGATTTCAATATGGCGGCTTCCTCGATGACATGTGTCTTATTGTATGTGTTTAACAACATGAGTCTGAGAGTTGTTGAGCTTCACTCGTCTGCCAGGGGGTCCGTGAACACGGAGCTGAGAATCTGATCTGGTCAGTCCTTCCTGCTTATGAGCAGTGGGGCAATGGAAAGGGCAATGGAGGTGGAACCAGAGGCTCCACGGTCAACAGCGTGGCTCTGTCATTTGCTCTTGATGTGACCTTGGGAAGCAGTTTTACTTCCTCCGAGCTTTTTTCTTTATCTGCACATGAACCGGACGGTTTCTGAGGCCCCCTGAGCTTTCCATTTATGCCTCTGTGGTCACCACAAGAATGAGAGGCTGACATAAGGGGACGGGTGGCAGATACTAGGATCGAGGGTCTACCTCCGGCTCCATCTCGGGCTCTGGGTTGCCCCGGTCACATCTGCTCACTGAATGGAGGCCCAGCCTTGGGAAGACAAAGGCTGAGCAAGTTAGAAATGAGATGGTCAGAGAGCTGTTCCATGGAGTTAAAACTGCCATAAAAGGCTTGGGAGGCAGCCAGTGCCTTCCAAAGGAGATCTGATAGGGGAGCCCTCATCCGCTCGGTCTGCTTTTCTTATCTCCGGGGCGGCTCCGTCATTCTGTTTCCCCTGCTCTGTCTCACACCCCAGATTCAAGCCACCAGGAACAAAGGCAGTGATTGGGGACAGAGCTTTCCCTGAGGATGAATGACACAGCCATCATTCCTATCAGGGATCAAATGTCCACCCAGGAGGGCTCTCTGGCCAGGGGCCTTGGAGCAGAAGGAAATCGAGAACGGAGGCGGTTATGTGCAGGCTCGAAGGTACAAAACCATTTCGGGGACAATTTGTAAAACGCATGAGATGATCTAGTGTCGGAGAGGAGAGCCCGGTGCCATATTACAGGAAGCTGCCAAGGGGTTCTCAGAGGTGGCAGGGGGTCCCCGACTTTCCTGCATTCCTCCCACAAGGCTTCCTGCTCGGCCACGGGAAAGAGCTTTGATGAAGCTCTTCATGGCCGCACGGCACTTTGCTCATATAGGCTATTGGGGCTTTACGGTAGGAGTGGGAGGTAAGCCCCAGGTATTAGTAGAGGTATATAATACAGGTATATTATATTGTATGCAGGTACAAGTATATAGGTATAAGCTACTACTACCCAGTGGAAGCCCTTGGATCCAGAGACACAGGGAAGGGATGTCACACAGCCAGGGGGACCACCCGGACCTGTTGACTGCCTGTCCAGCCTTCTCCCTACTGAGGCAAATCCCACTTCTGTCTCCAGTGGCCTTTGGAAACCCGTGTCCATTGGTCCGGTGACATTCTGGCCCCTCTTTCTTCATCTCTACCGGGAAAATTTGTTGAGAGTTGGTTGACACTGCAGAAAAAGCCCAGGCGAGCTCCCCCAGCAAGTTTCTACATTATGGCTACAATATGGGAATCTCCTAAGGGCCATAAACCCTCTCCCTTCTTAAAATGAACATTACGGCCAGGGAGAGAGAGATTCAGTTCAGATGACCAGGTCATGTCATTCTTCATGGATAGCCGAAAGGGACAGACGTCAAAGGAGGAGACCATCTCTCCAGCAGATGTGCTGAATGTTAAAACAAAACGAAACTCTTGCATTTCCCTAGAACTTCCCAGCACCCAGAGTGCTTTCCTCCTGATAGTCCAATGAGCTTGTCAACATAGGTTTTATTGAGCATGATTTACAGGTTACAGGAGGATTCTAGTGCAGACTTTCCGACTCAAATCGTTATAGTCACCTGTGTATTGTGATGGGTGGAAGATGAAAGCCCCCATAAATCAAAGGGGATGAGGTACTTAATTGTGGGAATTGGGTGAACCCCACGGGCTCCATCTTGTTTCTGGAGCTAGTTCAATTTCTATTCAATTATGGGCTGAGACCAATTGCTATATTACAAGAAAACTTCATTCACTTGTGGGAATTGGGAGAAAACTACCTCACTCACTCCTCATATTGTTTGAACCTTGCCCCACGTGGCTGGGGAATTGACCCACCATTCCCTGCTGCTCAGAGGACCAAACACTCTTCAGATCCAAGGACTGACACAAGGAATTTTCTCACAATTATACATCTCAAGCAAGCCCTACCTCTTGTCTGAACACTGGCCCCATCCTGATCAATTGTTTCTATGCTTCTTTGATTTTATGCAGACACCTGAGAGGAGTAAGACATCTCTTCTTCTGAATTCAGGGAATTGTACCCCATTCCCCATTTGGAAAGTCCATTTTCTTTCTTCCAGATTACCTAATTTTGGATCCTGATTCATTGTTTTAATGTAGAAAAATGTGTCCCTCCCTGTGTATTTGTGGTCCAGCCCTAAGTCAGGAAAGGGCCTGATCCCAATTTGTTGGGCTCAATAAGTCAAAATGCCTGGAAGCCTAGAAGATCAGGCACTTCGCCTTTCACCTGCCACAGTACATTGGTGAGTCTTGCTTTCCCTGAAGGACTAAGTTTTGGGGGTTAGAGGTATCTTATTCATATCAACAAACGTGATAAATGTGTGACTATATGAATGACTGCGTGACTGAATGAATGAGTAAGCAAATGAAGGAATTAGTAAAGGAAGAGATCTATGAATGAATGAATGAAATAAGGAATGAAGGAATGAATTCATGCATGAATGAATGAGTTAGTGGTTGGCCAGATGGTCTGGTGGTTGCTCAGATAGATGTTTTGATGAAAGGATAGATAGATGAACACAAGGAGAGTCAAGGCTCACTTCATTCTTTTTAAAATTTTCAGGGAAATTTATTTTTTCCAGGATTCGTTGCCATTTTTGCTACAAAAATAACTTTCTAGGTCAACCTGATACATTGTTCTCCCTTTGTTAAAAAAAATATGTCAAGCAAATGTAAGAACAATTTTGATGTGATGGATAGAATATTGACACTTTTCACTACAAAACTGGTTTCCTGGTTTAAGTAATGAAATGTCAGACATATAAATATATATGTACACATATAAATATATTTACAGATTCTTTAGTCTAAAATGAGAGGTGATGAATCAAAAGCAAGGACTTTGTAAACATGAAGTACCACCTAAATATGACTCATCATCATCTTCATCACTGAAAGAACATTCACCTCCAAATGAGAAGACCTGGTCCTTTGCTCGTTCTCCATCAATAACCTGCCATCTCACCTTCAGCAAATTATTTCAACTCGAAGTCCATTTCCTCCTCTGTAAAGCCATCATAATACTATGTGCATTATTTACCTCCCAGCAGTGTTCTTAGGATCCAATAAGATAATGTACTTTTAGTGCTTTATAACTACATATTGTGATATAAAAATCCCATAAATTATTGTTTTGAAAATGCAACCACTGTATTGTAGTCCTCTATGGAACCATATAAAGCAAAATGTTTGAGAAATACCCAGATAATTTGGTAAATAGAAAAAGTCCAATGAGTTTACCGTATGGATATATTTAAAATTTGGAACATGTCACGTAGTAAGAAACAGGGAACAAAATAGGGAATACGGTGATGAGGAGGCATCTGTAGTGGTGGCCACACATCCCAGATGGAGAGCAGGAAATAGAACATGGATTCTGGGTAAATAAAGAGAGAAATGATAATAACAGACACATATATTATATAAATATATCTTTTATGATTACAAAGCAATAGAAGAATATAAAAAGATATAAACACATTCTATATAGTTAGGGCATACAAAAGACCACACTTAGATTCATAGGTAATTGTTCAAAATTTATTATAGCTATCTAGCTTTTCCTCACTCCCTTCCCTTTTCTTCCTCCCTCCTTTCTCCTTCCATTCCCCTCTCATCCCACTTCCTCCTCTATTCTGTTCTCTACCCTTCTGTTTCTTTTCCCCATACTTCCACTTTTATTTCTCTTTTATCAGTCCTGGGAGATAGATACAGTACCTGAACACTAGTTAACATGGATTCAACACCTGCAGTATACCAAGTACTATGCTGTAAGCTGGGGAAGAAGTGAGGGGAAGGACAGAGTTTGGATAAACTAGTTCCTGTCTTCATGGAGCTTAAAGTAAAGTAGGGAGATTAGGTACAAGTACAGATAATTATAATGCACAAAATTAAACGTTTCAGGGAGCTACAAAACACTTTTCTTGGTGAAGTCCGGGAGCTATTACAACTCAGGTAAACAGAAAGAGCTTCCAGTATTTGAGAAACAGTGAAAAGATGATTTGGAATTAAATTGACAAATATAAGGAAGTCTATTCAGATCCACTAAGCAAAGAGAGACAAAGGAGAAAAAAAGGAAAGAAAGAACCGTGGGTGGTCAGGGAGAGAAGAGAGCTGCTTAGTTTGAGTGGAGCACAGATTATGTGGAAAATAGTCATATGAACTAAGATTAGAAAGACTAGATTATGGAACGAAGAACTTGAGTTCCAGTAAAAAGGGGTTTTGATTTTATTCATTAGATAATAGGGAACCAATTAAGATTTTTGAATCATGAAATTACTTGCATATATATGTTTGTATGTGTATGGATATGGATATGAGAGAGGGGGAGGAGAAAGAGAGTGAAATATTCTGTCATTGATTGGAAGGATGATAATGTCAAAGTAAGAAAATCTGTGAAGAGATTATTGCAATAGTGTGGGCAGGTGGTAAGGAAGGTCTGGTGCGTGTAACAGTGGGAAGATTGAGGAAGGGACTGATATAAGAGCTGTTATGGAGATGAATTCCTTATGAAGTGGTAATTAGTTGGATGTGATAAGTGAGGGAGAAGGAAGAGTCAAAGTTAACCTTAAAGTTATCATCTGTGGAAAAGAGGAAAATGTCAGTATTACAAACAGGAGTAGTGAATTCAGAAGGAAGGTGGGGGTGATAATGAGCTAAGTTTGGGGTGTGTTGAGTTGGAGGTTTAAACAAAGTGGAGACACAGACATTTGAGGTAGGAAGTTGGAATTCTGAAGAGAGGTTGGAGCTAGAAATAATAGATTTGAGAGTCACATTCATAAAGGTGTTAATTGGATTTTATTCAATAGGCAACAGAGAACCAATAAACATTTTTGAGTTGAAAAATCACTCACACAGAGATGTATTATCTATGAAACAGAGACTATGAAAGTGCTTAACCTCCATGCAATTGTCAAGGGAGAGAGAAGAAAAAATGGCCAAGGATAGAACCTTGAGAAAAACTAAAGGAGTTGGGGAGAGTTCCTTGAGTTTGGTAATAGAAAGAGGAAGTGATTTTAGAAGCAGAAAGAAAGGGAGGAGAGTGGGAAGAGCCTGGAGAGCATCCAGGAGAGGGGGAGTGAAGGAGATGAGAATATTGAAAAGACCACAGAATATGGTAATTGATGGCTTTGGGATATCTAGTGAGGAGGAATGATACTGGGGATGGGCGTCTTTTTGAAGAAGTTTTACAGTGAAGAGGAAAAGAGAAGTGGAAGAACAGATAAAGAGCTTCTAATTGTGTTTATAGTAGATAGGAGTGGGTTAGAGTCGGGTGTTAGGGTTAGAGTTGGGAGTGGGACAGTGACACAGGAGAGAGAAGATGCGTGGAAGCGAGCAGAAAACTGGAATGGGTAGAGGGGACGGAGATGAAGGCAGCAGGTGGAGGAAGCAGCTGCCCTAGCGCACAGTAGACATCTCTCTCCTCCTCTGACCTAAGGCACTAGACAGTGATGATGATAAGAGTCTAGAGCCATGGAGGAGGGGAGATGAGAAGACACACTGGATGTCAGTGTGGAAGGGATCCAACTAAATAGATCCTCAGGGGCTTCCGGCTCTCGGTCTGTGATCTCTCTGGCTGGCAGAATCCAACTTGGGATGCACCGGTGCCTGACATCTGTAATTATGGTCTGAGAAAGTGCTTCTGAAGTAATTCTCTCATGGCTCTGCCAGTCCCACCTCGGGGCTCCTCCTCCTCCTCTACGTCTCTTTCCCTTTCTGAGGGCCGCATATGTGCTTACAGAACTGATTTTTGCTGGCCACCCTGAAAGTCACCCCCAGCATCCCTTTTCTCTGAGGAATATTTATATTCCATGCTCAAACTGTTAGCATTTCTATTTCAGCAACGGCATGTTTCTATTAAAGGCTCCCTCTTGATTTTTCCTCTCCCAACCTGATTTTTGCTTGCTCACTCGCTCCAGCTCACATTGATATGCTACTGCGGGAGCTGATGATATGCTTGACAGGTCTCACTTAAAATAACTGGCACTGATGTATTCTCCCTTTTCCTCTCTCTGAGAAAATTACATTAATGAATATAATTGTGTGTGTGTGTGTGTGTGTGCGTGTGTGCGCGCGTGCACGCACTCCCATGCACATGCAAAGTATCAATTGTGATGGGGGATCTCTCTTCTCTCCTATTTATTTCTCCTCAGTTCAAGAAGGAGGGAAAGTGGATTTCTTCTCTCAACCCAAAGCAGTCTTACTGAAAGGTCCTTCCTGCCTTCCTTCTTTGCTATGTATGTCCTCCTTCAATTTAAGAGAAGGCCATGTACTTATAGGTCTACTTATGGAGCTAGCCCGGTCAATCAAGCCTCAACCAATGTCATGTGTAGGCTTTGGATGGCAACATAGAGAGGAGGTATGAGAGAGCTGCAGGGTGCTTCCCCTGGAAGCCAGGAAAATGCAAGGCAGGTGCAGGAAGCGTGCTGAACATGGCTCTCGCAGTGTCTTGTGGATTATGAGAGTTCTCATCAATTCTCATCACTCCCCTACTCCCTTTCCCCTTTCTGTCATCAACTCTGGGATTTCAGGTGACTGCGGAGCAGCATTTCCTTTTTTACTGATGATGATACTGATGCTGGGGGAAATACTTCCCGCTCTCATGAAGTTCTGTCACTGTGGCTCGTCGTGACTGGGGGGAGGTGTCCGAACCCCTCTTGCTGTTGGAGGAGAGTCTTTTATAGAACAGAATAAGCCGGACAGTCTGGGCTCGGGCAAACTGTGTGTCTCTCGTTAGTGGACCAGCCTATGTGTGAGATGCTTAGCACCGGAGAGTGGAAATCTCGGGGATGGTGTTTATTTATTAATATGATTATATTCGAGATTCCAAGTCATCTCATTAAATCATTACACATTATGGCATGAACAAATGCAATGTGTGCCCCTGGAAAGAAGAGCTCCGTTGTTGAGACCGTACATCTTTGGATGTATCATACCCCCTTCTTAGGCTGAGCCTCCTGCCCCATACAAAGTGCATCCTCAACAGAATCCTTGGGAAGTAGAGAACGGAGGTCTCTCAAGATGAAGGTCATCCAAGGTCATCCAGACAGCAAGCAGTTAGACCTCAGGCCATGGGATGCGATGCTCCTTCCATTGTATATGCTGCCTCCCACAGTAGTTCATCACCAGGAAGAGATCTACTTGCTCAGGATTGAACAAGGTCTTCAGTTAAAATAGAAATGCGATATCCAGGAAGGATGATATATAAAACATCGACAATGCTTATTTTGTGGTATCATTTCTAAGAGAAAGGAAATCTCTGAGGAGAATCCCAGAGGACATTTAATTCATGTATTAATTAATTAATTAATTAGCAGGTGAAGCGTTATGTACAGGCTGTAGTATGGACTTAGGAAAGGTTTCTTCCTCTGTCTTAATAGGTCACAGATTTTAGGGAGGAAACTTAGAAGCCATTGTATGGAACCTCATCACTTTATAGAAAAGAAAACAGAGGACCAGAGGGGTTAAATGACTTGCCTGTGTTTGCATATGTGATACATAATTAATATGCCTCCAAATGAGAATTTGAATTTAGGTCTTCCTAACTTTAAGGCTAGCACTTATGCTCTCTACCATGCTGAGATACCCTAAGAGTGTGGGAAAGTGGAGAGTAATCAAGAGAACAGAGGAGCCATGAAAGGGAGATGTGAGGCTCCCAAACAAGTCTTTCCCAAATCATCATCTGGGGTCAGGTCTAATTGCCCTCATCTTGGAATTGGACATTGACCAATAAATCCTAAATTCATAGGAGAAGGACAATCCCATCTCAACTCAATCATTTTTCTGAAGAAATTTGACAGGAAGAAACTGAATCCAGAGCTGGAAAGACACTGGTCAATAAAATGCCTTCCCTGCAGAGTTGCTATATAAAAATATGCTGTGCTCTGGTATAATGGTATTAATCCTATCTTCACTGGTTTTGGAAAGTAGTAATGTACAGAAACTGTTTCATTCTCCTTATAGATCAACACCTGCAAAATCCCTTAGTAGATCTAATCCCTTAGAACCAGAAGGGGAAAATTAGATTAAAGGCTTTGCAAGAGACTCTAAGTTTCTCCCTAAAATGAATGGGAAGCCTTGGAGAGAATAGAAAATAACATTATGGCTAGAATCAGGGAACATAGGTCTGAATGCTAGCTATACTACTTTATTAACTGAAGTTTGGAACAAATTACTTCATGCTGATAAGTATCAGTTTTCAATCCATAAAATTGGGATGATAATATTTGCTCTTCCTAGAGGATTATTTTTAGGAGCAAAATACACAAAGCCTCTGAAGTATTTTAAGATAAAATCTTGTTTTATCTCCACAAAAAAGGGGAGGAAAGGTACTTCAAATTTCCAGAAAGAATTCAAATATTCAAAAATTCAAATAGGAACCACAGGTAGTACAGTCCCAGACTTATCCTGGCTAGATACATTTTGGTATGTGAATGAAATGAAATATTATTTTGTAGTTAAAAAAAAAAAGATGATTTCAAGATATGTAATCTTATGCTAACTGATGCAGTGAAGTAAGCAAAACCAGAAACCAAACAACTCATAAAATAGCAGGGACAATATAAAGACAAACAACTTCGAAGGTTGTAAGAAATCTACAATGACAATCTGTGGTTCCAGAAGACTGATGATGTGACATACAATCTACATCCTGACAGAAAGATGATGGATTTAGTGTTCAGAATAAGAATTCTTTAAGAAATTTGAGGGAATGTTCTTTGCTTGACTGTGCTTACTTGTTCCAAGGATGTTTTTCTTTTTCTTTTTTTAAAATCCAGTAATGCAGAAAGTTAAAAAATAAAACAAAATACTTCAAAATAGAGAAATGAGGATGGAGGTTGCTAAAGATTTGGAATGTTGAATGAACTTTCAGAAGAAATAACTGGATTCTTAGTTTTGACTAATCTTTATACTTCTATGAATGAAGTCACATTAAATGAAATCTTCATTATTTTTTCCTTTTTTAATTTTATCGATTTATTTTGTTATTATATTACCAACATTTACAGATTATCCCTATTCCCTGAAAGTTCTCAGATTTCATTTAATGTGATTTTATTTATACTAGTAGTAGTGATAGTGAGTTGTGCTTAACACAGTTCTCAAAACGTTTACCATTTTGGGATTAGAAAGTCCTATTATACCTTCCTCATTTGATTAATGTACTATCTAATAACCATGGAGCATTAGAGATAGAAAACACTTAAAAATAACATAGGGTGTCCCCAAAGTCTTACATCAGTTTTGAGTTTTAAGAACTTTGCAAATGTAAATACTACACATTTACCAAAAATTGTAAATATATTTATAGTTCTTTTGCATTTGTCTACTTTTGTGAATTTTGAATAATAAAATTTTAAATTTAATTTTAATAGGATAGAATACTTTGTCATCATGCTTTTCAATATAACTTTATTTTCATAACCTGAAAAGCATACAAAGTATTGTTTTTATTTTTTTATTTTTTTTTTTATTTTTTTATTTTTTTTTTAATTTTTTATTTAATAATTACATTATATTGACACTCATTTCTGTTCCGATTTTTTTTCCCCTCCCTCCCTCCACCCCCTCCCCTAGATGGCAAGCAGTCCTTTATATGTTGGATATGTTGCAGTATATCCTAGATACAATATATGTTTGCAGAACCGAACAGTTCTCTTGTTGCGTAGGGAGAATTGGATTCAGAAGGTATAAATAATCCGGGAAGAAAAACAAAAATGCAGATAGTTCACATTCGTTTCCCAGTGTTCTTTCTTTGGGTGTAGCTGCTTTTGTCCGTCATTTATCAATTGAAACTCAGGTCTCTTTGTCAAAGAAATCCACTTCCATCAAAATATGTCCTCATACAATATCGTTGTCGAAGTGTATAATGATCTCCTGGTTCTGCTCATTTCACTTAGCATCAGTTCATGTAGGTCTCTCCAAGCCTCTCTGTATTCATCCTGCTGGTCATTTCTTACAGAACAATAATATTCCATAACATTCATATACCACAATTTACCCAGCCATTCTCCAATTGATGGGCATCCATTCATTTTCCAGTTTCTAGCCACTACAAACAGGGCTGCTACAAACATTTTGGCACATACAGGTCCCTTTCCCTTCTTTAGTATTTCTTTGGGATATAAGCCCAATAGAAACACTGCTGGATCAAAGGATATGCACATTTTGATAATTTTTTGGGCATAATTCCAGATTGCTCTCCAGAATGGTTGGATTCGTTCACAACTCCACCAACAATGCATTAGTGTCCCAGTTTTCCCGCATCCCCTCCAACATTCATCATTATTTTTTCCTGTCATCTTAGCCAATCTGACAGGTGTGTAGTGGTATCTCAGAGTTGTCTTAATTTGCATTTCTCTGATCAATAATGATTTGGAACACTCTTTCATATGAGTGGTAATAGTTTCAATCTCATCCTCTGAAAATTGTCTGTTCATATCCTTTGACCATTTATCAATTGGAGAATGGCTTGATTTCTTATAAATTTGAGTCAGTTCTCTATATATTTTGGAAATGAGGCCTTTATCAGAACCTTTAACTGTGAAAATGTTTTCCCAGTTTGTTGCTTCCCTTCTAATCTTGTTTGCATTAGTTTTATTTGTACAAAGGCTTTTTAATTTGATGTAATCGAAATTTTCTATTCTGTGATCAGTAATGGTCTCTAGTTCATCTTTGGTCACAAATTTCTTTCTCCTCCACAAGTCTGAGAGATAAACTATTCTATGTTCCTCTAATTTATTTATAATCTCGTTCTTTATGCCTAGGTCATAGACCCATTTTGATCTTATCTTGGTATATGGTGTTAAGTGTGGGTCCATGCCTAATTTCTGCCATACTAATTTCCAATTATCCCAGCAGTTTTTATCAAATAATGAATTCTTTTCCCAGAAGTTAGGGGCTTTGGGTTTGTCAAACACTAGATTGCTATAATTGACTATTCTGTCTTGTGAGCCTAGCCTTTTCCACTGATCCACTAATCTATTTCTTAGCCAATACCAAATGGTTTTGGTGACTGCTGCTTTATAATATAATTTTAGATCAGGTACAGCTAGGCCACCTTCATTTGATTTTTTTTTCATTAATTCCCTTGAGATTCTCGACTTTTTATTGTTCCATATGAATTTTGTTGTTATTTTTTCTAGATCAATAAAATATTTTCTTGGAAGTCTGATTGGTATAGCACTAAATAAATAGATTAGTTTAGGGAGTATTGTCATCTTTATTATGTTCGCTCGGCCGATCCAAGAGCACTTAATATTTTTCCAATTATTTAAGTCTGACTTTATTTGTGTGGAGACTTTTTTATAATTTTGCTCATATAATTCCTGACTTTCCTTTGGTAGATAGATTCCCAAATATTTTATGGTATCAACAGTTATTCTGAATGGAATTTCTCTTTGTATCTCTTGCTGTTGGGTTTTGTTGGTGATGTATAAAAATGCTGAGGATTTATGGGGATTTATTTTGTAGCCAGCTACTTTGCTAAAATTATGAATTATTTCCAATAGCTTTTTGGTAGAATCTCTGGGGTTCTCTAGGTATACCATCATATCATCTGCAAAGAGTGATAGTTTGGTTTCCTCATTGCCTACTCTAATTCCTTTTATATCTTTCTCGACTCTTATTGCCGAGGCTAGTGTTTCTAATACGATATTAAATAATAATGGTGATAGTGGGCAACCTTGCTTCACTCCAGATCTTACTGGGAAAGGTTCCAGTTTTTCCCCATTGCATATGATGCTTACTGATGGTTTTAAATATATGCTCCTGACTATTTTAAGGAAAAGTCCATTTATTCCTATGCTCTCAAGTGTTTTTATTAGGAATGGATGTTGGATTTTATCAAATGCTTTTTCTGCATCTATTGAGATGATCATGTGGTTTTTGTTTGTTTGGTTATTGATATAGTCAATTATGCTAATAGTTTTCCTAATATTGAACCAGCCCTGCATTCCTGGTATAAATCCTACTTGGTCATAGTGTATTATCCTGGTGACAATTTTCTGTAATCTTTTTGCTAATATTTTATTTAAGATTTTAGCATCAATATTCATTAGGGAGATTGGTCTATAATTTTCTTTCTCTGTTTTCAGCCTACCTGGTTTAGGTATCAGTACCATATCTGTGTCATAAAAGGAGTTTGGTAGGACTCCTTCAATCCCTATTTTTTCAAATAGTTTATATAACATTGGAGTTAATTGTTCTTTAAATGTTTGGTAGAATTCACATGTAAATCCATCTGGTCCTGGGGATTTTTTCTTAGGGAGTTGATTGATAGTTTGTTCTATTTCTTTTTCTGAGATGGGACTGTTTAGGATATTTACTTCTTCCTCTGTTAGTTTGGGCAAGCTGTATTTTTGGAGGTATTTTTCTATTTCATTTAAGTTGTCGAATTTATTGGCATAAAGTTGGGCAAAGTAACTCCTAATTATTGCTCTAATTTCCTCTTCGTTAGTGGTGAGTTCTCCCTTTTCATTTTTAAGACTAACAATTTGATTTTCCTCTTTCCTTTTTTTAATCAGATTTACTAAGGGTTTGTCTATTTTGTTGGTTTTTTCATAGAACCAACTCTTAGTTTTATTAATCAATTCAATAGTTTTTTTACTTTCAATTTTATTGATCTCACCTTTTACTTTTAGAATTTCAAGTTTAGTGTTTGACTGGGGGTTTTTAATTTGTTCCTTTTCTAGCATTTTTAATTGCAAACCCAATTCATTGACCTTCTCTTTCTCTATTTTATACAAATAGGCCTCTAGAGATATGAAATTTCCCCTTATTACCGCTTTGGCTGCATCCCATACATTTTGGTATGATGTCTCATTATTATCGTTTTCTTGGGTGAAGTTATTAATTATGTCTATGATTTGCTGTTTTACCCAATCATTCTTTAGTATGAGATTATTTAGTTTCCAATTATTTTTTGGTCTACTTCCCCCTGCTTTTTTGTTGAATGTAATTTTCATTGCATCGTGGTCTGAAAAGGATGCATTTACTATTTCTGCCTTACTACATTTGAGTTTGAGGTTTTTATGTGCTAATATATGGTCAATTTTTGTATAGGTTCCATGAACTGCTGAAAAGAAAGTGTATTCCTTTCTGTCTCCATTACATTTTCTCCAGAGATCTATCATATCTAGCTTTTCTAGTATTCTGTTTACCTCTTTGACTTCTTTCTTATTTATTTTCTGGTTTGATTTATCTAATTCTGAGAGTGCAAGGTTAAGATCTCCCACTATTATAGTTTTACTGTCTATTTCTTCTTGCAGCTCTCTTAGTTTCTCTTTTAAGAATTTAGATGCTACCCCACTTGGTGCATATATGTTTAATATAGATAGTGCTTCATTATCCATGCTACCCTTTAGCAAGATATAGTGTCCTTCCTTATCTCTTTTAATTAGGTCAATTTTTGCTTTAGCTTGATCTGAGATCAGGATGGCTACCCCTGCTTTTTTGACTTCACCTGAAGCATAGTAGATTTTGCTCCAACCTTTTACCTTTAACCTGCATGTATCTCCCCGCTTCAGGTGTGTTTCCTGTAAACAACATATTGTAGGATACTGGCTTTTAATCCATTCTGCTAACCGCTTCCTCTTTATGGGGGAGTTTACCCCGTTCACGTTTATGGTTAGAATGACCAATTCTGTATTACTTGCCATCTTGTTAACCCCGGTTTATGCTTTCCTCCCTTCTTTCCCCTTTCCCCCCCTTCCAAGTATTAAGCTTGTGAGCACCCCTTGCTTCTCACAGCCCTCCCTTTTTAGTGTCCCTCCCCCCGCCTTAGAGTTCCTCCCCCTATCTTACCCCTTTCCCTCCCAGTTCCCGTATTCCCTTCCGCTTAGCTTATTCCTTCCCTTTCCACTTTTCCCTTCTCACTTTTCAATGAGATGGGAGAAGTTTCACCATAGATTGAATATGTCTTAAGATTTTTCACTTAAAGCCAATTCTGAAGGCAGTAAGATACCCACTATATTCATCCCCCTCCATTCTTTCTCTCAGATATAATAGGTTTCCTATGCCTCTTCATGAGATGTACTACCCCCACTTTACCCTTTTTCTGGTACAATGTCCTTTCCACATCAATTTCTAGAACAAGGTATACATGTATTCTTTATACATCTATATAGTCAAAATATAGTTCCCAAGATTAATCTTTACCTTTTTAGATTTCTCTTGAGTTCTATATTTGTAGATCAAACTTTTTGTTAAGTTCTGGTTTTTTCATCAGAAATAGATGAAATTCTCTTACTTTGTTGAATGTCCATCTTCTTCCCTGGAAAAAGATGCTCATTCTCGCTGGGTAAGTTATTTTTGGTTGCATACCAAGTTCCTTAGCCTTTCAGAATATCATATTCCAGGCCCTTCGATCTTTTAATGTGGATGCTGCCAGATCCTGGGTGATCCTTATTGTGGCTCCTTGATACTTGAATTGGGTTTTTCTAGCCGCTTGCAATATTTTTTCTTTCACCTGAGGGTTCTGGCATTTGGCCACTATATTCCTTGGTGTTTTGATTTTAGGATCCCTTTCAGTGGGTGATCGATGAATCCTTTCAATGTTTATTTTTTCCTCTGTTCCTATGACTTCTGGGCAGTTCTCTTTGATAATTTCCTGGAAGACAGTGTCCAGGCTCTTTTTTTCATCATGTTTTTCTGGGAGTCCAATGATTCTCAGATTGTCTCTCCTGGATCTGTTTTCCAGGTCTGTTGTCTTCCCCAGAAGGTATTTCACATTTTTCTCCATTGTTTGATTTTTTTGGATTTGCTTGACTGATTCTTCTTGTCTCCTCGAGTCATTCAATTCCACTTGTTCAATTCTGATTTTCAGTGAAGTATTCTCTTCACTCACTTTTTAAAAATCTTTCTCTAATTGTCCAATTGAGTTCTTTTGTTCTGTGGAATTTTTTTCCATTTCGCCAATTTTGTTTTTTAGAGAGCTGTTTTCTGTTTCCAGTTCACTAATCCTATTTTTCAAGGATTTTACTTCTTTATCCACTCTCTCTTTAACTTTCTCCAGGCTCTTTTGCCAAGCCTCCCTCTCCTTTTCCCAAGCTTCCCTCTCCTTTTGCCAAGCCTCACTCTGCTTTCCCCATTTTTCTTCTAGCTCCCTTGTGAGAGCCTTTTTAATCACTTCTATGAGGTTCATCTGTGCTGAGGAACAGCCGATCTCCTCCTTTGGGGAATCACCTGGGGACTGCCTGTTTTTAGTCTCCTCAGGATTTAGAGTCTGCTCTCTATCTGTGTAGAAGCTGTCAAGGGTTAAAGTCCTCTTCAGCTTCTTGCTCATTCTGTCTATTAATCAGAGACAAACTACCAAAGAAAAACAGAAAAAACTGGAGTCTTTCTTTGGGGGGGGGGGCTGGGTGTGTTATCGAGCTTCCTCTACAGACTGCAGGGGGCAGCAGTGAGGCACTAGCAGGACTGTGCTGCGCCTGCGCTCTGAGATCCCAGAGCGTGCTGAGTCACTGAGGGGGGGAAGGGGGGGGGCGGCCAGGTCCTGAGAGACTCCAGCTGTTTGCGGTTGTGTTCTTCAGCCCCGGTGTTTTTAGCTTCTCTGCTGGGCTGTTGACTTGCTGCAGGTTCCAAACCTGTAGCGAAGCTCTCCCCGCAGAAACGGCTACGATCACTCTCCACCCCCTCTCCAGTCTGCTCCTGTGCTCTCACTGCCGCTGCCCGCCGCCTGCGCCCGATCTAAAACCGCCCCAGCCCTCCAGTAAAGACAGACCTTTCTTGGCGGATCTCAAGGATGGCTTCTCTTGGTAACTATTTGTGGGTTTTTTTCAGTCAAGCATTGATTCAGAGGCTTGTAATGAAGTGGATAGTGAGAGAAAGCGCGGAGCTTATGCAACTGTGAGCCTCCTCTCCGCCATCTTAACCGGAAGTCAAGTATTGTTTTTAGAGAGCCATAAATTAGCACAGGACTGCTTGCCAGAAATTTGGTAGTGTCCATCTGCTTTTTTATTTAGGGAATATTAATTCCTCTGAGAAGGGATATTTAAAGGGGAAAGTGGTCCCAGCAGAAAGAACACTGCTTTCTAAAAAAAAAAAAAAAAACCCAAAAAACAAGAGTTCTTCTATACTTTTTTGGGCTTGTGTCAATTTATAGTGGCTCTGGGTCAGATCAGGGTTGTTTAGATCTTTAAAACCATTACTTAGGGAATAGGTAATATAAAGCTCCTGCACATCACAACAGAGCTGTTGGAGCTTCTCTTTCCCTGAAGAAGCAGAGGAGATGCTCTTTGCTTGTCCATCTTCATCACTTGATTTATTATCTTCATTCAAGTGTGGAGTCACATCACAACTGTCATGTAAGCTTCAAAACTTTGTTCTTTGGATGATTATAAATATCTGATTTTGGTCTCTGAGTAGCAGCTGATGAAAATTTTTACAAATTTCAAAAATCAAACAGTGATTTATGGCAATATATTGAATTTTCTTAAGAAAGATGTATTTGTGGGGCAGCTAGGTGGTGCAGTGAATAGAGCACCAGCCCTGAAGTCAGGTGGACCTGAGTTCAAATCTCATCTCAGATACTTAACACTCTTTCTAGTTGTGTGAACCTGGGCAAGTTTCTTAATCCCAATTGCCTCAGCAGAAAACAAATAAACAAACAAAAACAACAAAAAGAAAGATATATTTAAAAATTTTAAAGACTAAATTTTCATTTTGGGGAGTGTGGCTGTAGTTTTTATATTTTAAAAATTATTAAAACTCAGAATAGAGTTAGGTAACATTTTTTGTAATTGTATTTTAATTGCTTTTTTTTTTGCTGTATTTTAATGCTTTGAGAATCTATAATCATCAGTGTGGGAATTCTACTCTCCACTCTCCCTAACCCCTACCTTGGAGATGGTAGCATTGCTAAACCACATATAAACTGTCTAGAAGAGCTGTCAAGATCATAGATATTGGCACCTTATGGTCAAATTCATGATAGTTCTTGGAAAAAAAGAGATATAATTTATATCAAGTATTTTTGATGATGGTAGGATCTGCCAAGATCTGTGCACTGCTGGTAAAGCCTATCAGAACTCAACTTTCCTGGATATGTGCCAAAATGTTTGTGGCAGCCCTGTTTGTAGTGGCTAGAAACTGGAAATTGAATGGATGCCCATCAATTGGAGAATGGCTGGGTAAATTGTGGTATATGAATGTTATGGAATATTATTGTTCTGTAAGGAATGACCAGCAGGATGAATACAGAGAGGACTGGCGAGACTTACATGAACTGATGCTGAGTGAAATGAGCAGAACCAGGAGATCATTATATACCTCAACAACGATACTGTTTGAGGATGTATTCTGATGGAAGTGGATCTCTTCGATAAAGAGAGCCTTAACTGATCAAAGATGGACAGAAGCAGCTACACCCAGAGAAAGAACATTAGGAAATGAATATAAACTACTTGCATTTTTGTTTTTCTTCCCGGGTTATTTCTACCTTCTGAATTCAATTCTCCCTGTGCAACAAGAGAACTGTTCGGTTCTGCAAACATATATTGTATCTAGGATATACTGCAACCCATTCAACATGTATAGGACTGCTTGCCATCTGGGGGAAGGGGTGGAGGGAGGGAGGGGAAAAATCGGAACAGAAGTGAGTGCAAGGGATAATGCTGTAAAAAATTACCCTGGCATGGGTTCTGTCAATAAAAAGTTATTAAAAAAAAAAAAAAACTTTCCTGGATATGCTGAATGTGAGATGTTGACGATGTCAGAACTCGGAACTAGAACAAGGATGTAGGAATTATCAGCACAAAGAGAATAATTATACCCTTGGGAGCTAAGGAAATCACCATCATAATAAAGTACAAAAAAGACAAGTCTAGGACAGAGCCTTAGGGAGTAACCTAGAGAAAGTGCCAGCACAGGACAACCAGCAACCAAAGCAAAAGCTCCAGATGGATCAAGGAAGACCAAGATTTCAACAGGATGATTCCAAACAGGAATGGCTTGTTCTTTCTCCATCATCTTTACAGAGGAGGAAATTGTGACAAAACCAAGTGACCTGCCCTAATGTGCTACCCAATAAATTATAGAACATTACCGGTTAATAAATGATCTAAGAGTCACATAATTAGTAAGTGTCTGAGGCTAGATTTAAACTCAGGAAGGTGGATCTTCTTGACTCCAGACCAGGTACTCTAGCCACTCTAGCATTCCCTCTTTCTATCCTCACAGCTAAAGACATTCATTAGAAAAAAGAGCCTATTTTGTAAGAGTTCCCTCTCCTTGTCATGACACATGATTTACATATCTTTTCCCTTCTTTACTCTGGTCTCAGGTGAAGAGGTAGCCTTTTTCCCAAAGTCTCTATATATATCTTTGACCCCATTCTCTCATTTCCCCAGTAGATTATTGCTTTTCCCCCTCTTTCTTATAGATTCTTCCTTGCTGCTAACAAGCACTCTTAGCCCCTATAGTTAACATGTGTTCTCTGGAGCCTTCTATCCTTGTTAGCTTTCAACTCACCCCACCCTCTACACTCCTACCTGCCTTTTAAGGTTAAATGCCTTGAGAAAGCTATCGACACTAAGTATGGATGCTTCTCCCACTCTCTTCCGAACTCTAGTATCTGGTTCTCAAACTCATCATTCAACTGCAACTACCCTTTCCAAAGTTACCAAGGACCTCTCCTTTGCCAAACCATGGTCTTTTCTGAATTTTGAGCTTTTTTTTTTTTTATTAAGGCTTTTTATTTACAAAACACATGCATAGATAACTTTCAACATTTACCCTTGCAAAACCTTGTGATCTAATTTTTTTCCCTTCCCTTCCCCCCAGATGCGAAGTAATCCAATATATGTTAAACATATGCATTTCTCCTATACATATTTCCACATGTATTATTCTGCACAGGAAAGATCAGATCAAAAAGGAAAAATATGAGCAAGAAAACAAAAAGCAAGCAAACAGCAACAAAAAGAGTGAAAAGGCTATGTTGTGATCCCCACTGAGTTCTCTCTGGGTGCAGATGGCTCTCTCCATCCCAAGACCATTGGAGCAGGTCTGAATCATCTGAGTATTGAAAAGACCCATGTCCACCAGAATTGATCATAGTATAATTTTTCTGCTGCCATGTGCAATGATCACCTGGTTCTATTCATTTCACTCACCATCAGTTCATGTAAGTCTCTCCAGGAATCCCTGAAATCATCCTGTTGAAATCTTGTTCTTCCTTGATCCATCTTGAGCTTTTGCTTTGGTTGCTGGTTGTCCTGTACTGGCTCTTTCTCTAGGTTACTGCCTAAGGCTCTGTCCTAGATTTGTCCTTTTTGTACTTTATTGTAATGGTGATTTCCTTAGCTCCCAAGGGTATAATTATTCTCTTTGTGCTGATAATTCCTACATCCCTGTTCTAGTTCCGAGTTCTGACATCATCAACCTCTCACATTCAGCATGTCCAGGAAAGTAATTATCTTTCTCTCCCCAAAGGGACTTCCTTTCAGATTTCCCGAGGACTGCTGAGGGCTCTGCCATCTCCCAGTCACCTCTTATTCCCATCACTTGCCTTATCTGGTACACCCATTGCCTCTGTCCCTTTCCTCTTCTTTTGCTGAATTAAATGTAAAAAACAAACAAACAAACAAAAAACCAAAATCACACTTTATGATAAAAAATGTTTTAGCTCCATGTGATTAGTTCTCTGGCCATTTTGGCACATGGGCTCATTATCAGTCATTGGTTACTCTGGACCATGACCTGGACAGAGTGGAGACCACTTTAGAAAGATGTGGCTCTCTCCTATTCCTGCCTCTCCCTGTGCAGCTCCGTCTCCTGACTTTTTCCACTTGCTTTAAATCTTAACTAAAATTCTCCCTTTTGTGGGAAGCCTTGTCCGGCCCCCTTTAATTCCAGTGCCTTCCTTCTGTTAATTAGTTCCTATTTATTCTGCACATAGCTTGAAGATATATTGTGGTTTGCATGTCCTTTTCCCATTAGCTTGTGAGCTCTTTGTGTACAGATCTGTCTTTAGAACCTTTGTAGAACTTAGCACTGTGCCCGACATACACGATACTTAAGAAATATTGGCTGATTGATTTAAAATTAAAATTAAATGGATTAAAAATGCCATTTCTCAAAATATCTTTTAGTGTGACCATTGGAAACCAGATAAAATAAGCATCTTCTGCTTTCCGCTAGCACAGATACAATAATGAAAGATGATCATCCCCAATATAAACTTTGTAGTTAATGAAGCATTTTACATACTCTTTAAAATGTTTGTTAGTCTCTATAATATGCCATATTAATAAACAATAAGTAAATAAGAGCCAGAGTGATCTGGAGAGTGGTCTGCCTTCAGAGCTCATTCTGAACATCCCTGATCTTAAGCAGGAGAGAGATGCTTGTCCTCGTGTTTCTGATGGGGAAATGAAGGAATCTCTTTCTTCGGACTTATCTCAGTATATTTTTCACTCATCAATCTGCCTCCTTCTTAAAGAGAGGATCCAGAAACGGAAAGCCGGACTTCTGGCTCCTCTTGGTTATGGCAGAAACAACATTAGATTGGAAGGAAGCTAGTTGGAATGGGAATACAGTATTGTGTAGTGGAAAGAAGCTGAGGGCTGGGATCTGTGCTGCGCAACCTTCTGTTTTGTAGCTCTTTCCTGGCAATAGCTTTCTCATCCAAGAATAAAGTGAATTTCATTGCTCTGAAGGCCCTTTTGGCCCAACATCCTGAGAGTTTTCAGTTATAAGCTTTCTTCATTAACTACCATGTGACTTTTTTTTTTTTGGTGAGGCAATGGGGGTTAAGTGACTTGCCCAAGATCACATAGCTAGGAAGTGTTCTGTGCTTGTGGTAAATTGGAATTAAGATCCCCTACTGTAGGAATAGTGTTTTATCCACTGAAACATCTAGCTGCCCTTCCCATCCCCATATGATCTTTTGCAAATGCCTTGATTTCCTTTGACCTTAGATTACTCCTTGTGAAATCTGAGGATAAGTTTAAATGACTTTTCAGATCCTTTATAGCTCTAAGAGGTAGACTTCTTCTCTTTCTGACATTATTATTCATGGAGGAGACTTTGTAGAACGCATCTTTGGAGTTTTGAGCAGCCAAATTTATCCCTAGCAGGTAGAATACCTGTCTCACTGAGGGATTTTGTCATAAACTCTTATACCATGGTTCACTTATCTCGAGACTGGTGATGATTTTGGGACAAAAATAGGATATTGTGTGAGAGAGGGTCACAAGTGCAACTATCTCAGACAGGCAAAGAAAAGTGAAATTCTAAATCACTTAAGGATCTGACTGTCCCAGTTAAGGTCAAGCTTTCCACTGCTTTCTGCGGCAGTGGTTGGTATTCCTGTTAGGCAGAAGTTTACAGTAAATATCAGTTAATAACTTTAAGGATCTCCTTATTTTCTGATAAAGATTGTCCTCGAGTCCCTGAAGACTAGAGGGAACTTAAGGTCCACTGAGGTTGGGGATCCTAAACTCATAGAACCAGGACAATCTTTAATTCTACCTGAAGCAGAAATCTTTTAAAATCTATACACAACCAAGAGTTCTATACTGAGGCTTGACAACCTCCAGAGATGATGATGATGAAAATTATAACAATAGCAATTATTATTATAATTATGAGCATTTATATGCATTAAAGTTTTCAAAGCTCTTTATAGATATTATCTTAATACGCTGTGGGAATAAGGTGCTATTGGAGGATTTTATTGATTGCTTAAAGGAACCTTTCATTCATTCATTGGAAGTGGACAACTTTATTCAGAAGGGTTTCTGGGCAGCAAACCAACAGCATTTTATTATCCTAACAAGTGTCTTGAGCTCTATGGACCCTGGCCATGATGAAGGCCCAGCCCTTCCTGTCTGCTAGATAAAAATAGGTATTGCCCACTCCTATGCATTTTACTTTTATAGCTCCAACTCTCGCTCTTGTCCATTTACAACACCTTTGACAGTTGAATAATACCAACGGCCTCCTTCTCAGTATAACACTTTTAAATAATTGAAGAAAAATCTAAAGTTTAGTTAGAGGTTAGTGAAAATAAAGTTGTATTTTTGCCCTTCTGTAAAACAGTTTTAAATAATTGAAGAAAAACCTCAATTTTAGTTAGATGTTAGTGAAAATAAAGTTGTATTTTTTTCCCTCTCCATGTTCATAAACTCTCTGAAATCTCATGGATCCCTTGGAGGTCTATAAACTTTAGTTTAAGAACAATTGTTCAAGATTTACTTCAGATTTACTCTAGATTTACATCTTTGCTGAATTCAACTGAACAAGTGACTCGTTGCTTCTCTGAGAACTGAATGAAAAATTTGCCAGAATATGAAGCTCCTCCCCTCTATCTCTCCCCAGTGAGTCAGGGAACACTGCCACTAACCACAACTGACTGGGACTTCTGAATTCAGCTACACTAGGAATTCATGAATGTTCAATAAATTTGAGGGGCACAAGAAGGTCTGGAGAGAAAAGGATACATTTTCGGCATTTCTGAACTTTCATTTCAGTTTGACAGATGTTCCAGCAATAATGCTTTTCCTATTCATTTTTGTTACTGAAGAAGGTGGGGAGGAAGGAGGGGAGAAAAGGAGGAAAGAAAGGAAAGGGAGGAAATGGAAGAAAAGCAAAGGATGAAAGGAAAGGAAAGAGAGGAATGGAAGGAAGGAAAGGAAGGAAAGAAGAAAAGGAAAGGAGGAAATGGAAGAAAAGCAAAGGATGAAAAGAAAGGAAAGAGAGGAAAGGAAGGAAGGAAGGAAGGAAAGAAGAAAAGAAAGGGAGGAAATGGAAGAAAAGCAAAGGAAGGAAGGAAACAAAAGGGAGGAAATGGAAGAAAAGCAAAGGAAGGAAGGAAGGAAAGGGAGGAAATGGAAGAAAAGCAAAAGATGAAAGGAAGGAAAGAGAGGAAAGGAAAAGAAGGAAAGGAAGGAAAGAAGAAAAGGAAAGGGAGGAAATGGAAGAAAAACAAAGGAAGGAAGGAAGGAAAGTGAGGAAAGGAAGGAAAAAAGAAAAGAAGGGAAGAAAGGAAAGGAACAATAGGGAAGGATGGAAAGGAAAAGAAGGAAAAGGGAAGGAAGAGAAAGGAAAAGGAAGAAAGGAAGGAAGGAAACGAGTGAAAAGGGAAGGAAGAGAAGAAAAGGGAGGAAAGGAAAGAGAATAAGGGAGGAAGATAGGAAAAAGCAGGAAGAAAAGAAAGGAAGTAGTGAGGAAGGAAAGAAAGGAAATAGTGAGGAAGGGAAGAAGGGAATAGTGAGGAAGGGAAGAAGGGAATAGTGAGGAAGAAAAGACAGACAGACCTACAGGGTGTAAATGGTTCCGCCCAGAAGCAAAGAAGGCTCAGTTAGCTTGAGCTAGGAAGACTCTGTGGCCAGAGTTTAAAGGGCTCAAGCTGTAAATGAGAGGCTTTGCTCGTGAAACCAGTTTCTGCCTCCATCCTCCCGGATGCACTGGGCCCAGTGTGTGAGGGTATGGTTTACAAAGCAGCAGAAAAAACTCGGTCTGCAGAGCCAAATACTAGATTAGCAGAGTCAATAGATTTTTTAAAAAATCTGATTATATCATTTTTTAAAAGGTCAGATCTTATGCAAACTTGCTTCTCCTTTTCCATGGAAAACTGTCCAGGCACTTATTAGTCTCCTGGAGCATCTGGTAACACTGGCAGGCCCCAAAATAAATCTCCATGTTAGCGAATTACACTTCTTAAAAAAGAGAAAGAAAGAAAGAAACATTTATCCTGAAACATCTGCTGAGCTATTTTTTCCCCTCTCCCTCTTTGCTCTCCCCCCCTCCAACTCGGCTGAAGCCTGGAGAGGTGAGCCCACAGCTGGAGACTTCAGTCTTAGAGCATTTGAAATAGGAAGTGGTCCAAGGAGAAACATCTGGTTGGCTGAGAAGAAAAGAATCTAGAAAGGGGGAGCAAGAAAGGGAGAAATAGAGAGAGGGGAAAAGAGAGAGAGACAGGGAGGGAGGGAGAAAGGAAAAGAGGGAGAAGAAGAGAGAGAGGGAGAGAAGGAGAGGGAGGGAGGGAGAGAAAAGGATGGAGAGAGAGAGAGAGGGAGAGGTAGGGAGAGAGAGAGAAGGATGGAGGGAGGGAGACAGGGAGAGAGAGAGAGAGAGAGGGAGAGGTAGGGAGAGAGAGAGAGAGAGAGAGAGAGAGAGAGGGAGAAACAGAGAAAGACACATACAGAGAGACAGAGAGACACATAGAGACACACAGAGACACACACACACAGAGGCACATAGAGACATAAAGAGAAAGACAAACAGAGACAGGGAGAGAGAGGCAGGGAAAGGGAAGGAGAGAGAGAGGAGGAGGAGAAGGATAGACGACTAAGATGGGGGAGAGAGAGAGAGATGTAGTGAACAGGAAATAAAAGAGATAGCAAAATGAGAGGAAGAAACCTTGGACAGAGGCGACCGTCAGGGAGACATCTTGGGGTTCCTTGTCCATTGTGGGTTGGGTTCTGGAGCTTGGATGAGCGCTGGTGTTGTAGGCTGAGCTGGTCTGAGTTTCCCTTGGTCCTAATAATAGCTGGTATGTACAGAGCACCTCCAGATTTGCAGAATGCTTTATAGATATCTTGTTTGATTCTTAAAACTACTATATGAGACAGGTGCTATTATTATCTCCATTTTACAGAAGGGCAAACTGAAATCTAGAGAGATTTAAAAACTGGTCCAAGGCATCTGTGAGGGAGATGTTGATATCATTCAGATTTTACAGATGAAGAAACTGAGGCTGGTGCCCAAAGTCAAATAGCTAGTAAGAGGGAAGGATCAAGATCTGACCTCTGTCCACTGTGTTACAGAACCACCTGTCTCGAAGCTTTCATTCCCTGAAATGCTAAAGAGCAATTGATTCCCAGGATGAGAACTGGACTTGCAGTTTCATCAATATGTGGAGATTCTTGCCATCAGCAGCACAGGGCAGCAACTTGAAATATAAAAAGTCAGCTAGTTGTCTTGGAAAGTTTCCCAGAGCCCTGGGAGGTAAAGGGATCCATCTGAGACAGATTTGAACCCAGGTCTTCTTGATCTTGAGCCAGCTCTCTGCCACACCACAGAATCTCTCAAATAAACCCATGTTGAGATGCTAATCATTGAAAGTGTCTTGAAGGTGGATATTGTTCCATATTTTATTTTGATGTCCTCTGGAGCTGCCATAATACATGGCATTTAGGTTTCTAATAAATAAGTATTAAATAATGGATTGCCATTCGAATACTAAAATACTTTTAATAATATTTATACTAAAATAGACCTTCCCTTTTAATCCCCCCAAAAAAGTGATAGGAAATAAGCTGTGAGGTGGATCAGTGGCCATAGTGTCGAACCTAGAGTCAGGAGAACCATAGTTTGAATCCTGCCTTGAACATCTACTAGTTGTATGATGCTGGTCAAATCACTTACTCTCTCTCAGCCTCAGTTTCCTCATCTATAAAATGGGGAAAATAGTAGCATCTCCCTATTCATGGCTGTTATGAGAATCAAAGGAGAAAGCCTATGTCAGGTTGTTCACAGACTTTAAAGCACCATACCTGCTATCACCATCATCACCATCACCATCATCCCCATCAACATCATAACCATCATCATTACCATCATCATGATCATCATGATCATTGGAATTTAAGGGCTGGTGTGGTAGAGCTCATGGAGAAGAATTTTCTTTCCCTCCATGAAGATTTAACTCAAACTCTTAGAAACAGAAAGGATCTTGTGAGTTATTTAGCCTCTACCTGAAGCGCACCTGTGACCAGAAATCCATCAGGATCCAAGAAAGTTCACTGCAGCCTGACATTGTTGGGCAGCTTTAACGTTTTGATGTATTTATATTGCCAGAATTTTAATTTCCTCTTTATTTAGTTTAGATTTAAACAACATAAATACTTATTTAATTTTAATTAACCAGAAATTAAAATATTTAATGTTCTTCTTTAAGTTCTGGTTTTGTCTTCTGAAAATGACTAAACTCTCTTATATACAACAGTGCAATGCAGCACAGTAAATATGGCACCAGGCTTAGAAAGAGGAAGACTTCAAATCTGGCCTCAGATACTTCCTAGTTGTGTGATCCTGGGCAAGTTCTTCATTCTGTTTGCCTCAGTTTCCTCATCTGTGAAATGAGCTAGAAAAGGGAGTGGCAAGCCACTATCTCTGCCAAGAAAACCCCAAATTGGATCAAGAAGAGTCGGGCACAAGTGAAAAACACAACAGAAATCTGTAGGCTGGACATTATCCCTTCACCAATGGGTCACATCCTAGTTTGAGCCTTTTCATCCTAGAAGCTTAGATCTAGAAAGAACCTTGGAATTCATGGAATCCAGCTCCACTAGAGCTCCACAGATGAAGAAACTGAGCTGAAGAAGGAGTTGGGGTGATCCGTGCAGTCACACAGGAGACATCAGAGGCAAATTTGAACCCCAGCCCTCTGATGCCAGAGGCAATGTCCTCCCCACTGTCCTGCCAGGTCTTCCTACTTGGTGCTCATTCTGTGGATTTTTTAAATGTGGATTTCTCTCGCGCAGTGTGAACAAAATACTCCAGATGTGGTCTGAGCAGGGCATGAGAAGCCTCCCCTCCTCATCACTGGGAGCATTTTATTTCTGCTGACATGACTGAAGGTCACACCAGACAGCATAGACAGTCTTTCCTTTTTTGGGGGGAGCAAAGGGGGAAAGGCAAATGGCAAACATTGCCTACCTAGCAATCCAAAGATAGGCATAAAAGAACAGAAAGCACTCCACGCTTTCCTTGAGATACCAGCCTTAGTTTCTCCACACTGAGAAGCTGTGCTGGCTCCCAGTTCTTTCTTACCCTCCTTGCACATGTGGCAGCAAAAATTGTGACCCAAATGATGACTGGCTCTGGTCCTCTGTCTAAATGTCCACGTGCAAAGAAAGCTGTGACAGTGTAGCCAATGTGGCAGTGATGGATGAGGAGAAAATGTCTCTCTTAAGAGACTCTTTCCTCACAAATGATAGTTTACATAGAAACATTGGAAAAATGAAGGTATATTTGTCACTTAATATATGATTTATTGTGAGCCAATAGAAAGGTAAATATTTTACATCTTCACTAGTTATTCAGTTTTACTATTTGGTTAGATGGCTAAATTGAAAAAAAAATCAATTTTCATCTCTCAAGAAGAGAGCTTGTAACATTTTTCTAACATTTTTGTACTACATAATTGTATGAATGAAAATATTCTCTTTCTTCCTTTTCTAAATCTCAATTTAGAAACAAATCTCTAATTGAATAATGGTTAAAGGATATAAATAGGCAGTTTTCAGAAGAAATCAAAGTTATCAATAATCACATGAAAAAATTCTCTAAATCACTAATAATTATAAAAATGCACATTAAAACAATCTTGAAATACCACCTCACACTTAATAGATTGGCTAATAGAGGAGAAAAGGAAAATGATAATTGCTGGAGAGAATACTAAAGCATTGTTGGTGGACTTGTCAGGGCATGCCCTTTGATCCAATAGTACTGCTACTAGGTCTGTAGCCGAAATATAAGAAAATGGAAAATAACCCATTTCCAAAACAGAGTATTCGTAGAAGCTTTTTGTGTGTGTGTGTGATGGAAAAGAATTGGAAACTGAGAAGATGCCCATCAATTAGGGAATGATTGAACAAGTTGTGGTCTATGTTTGTGATGGAACACTATTGTGCAATAAGAAATTGTGAGGAGAATACTTTCAGAAAAACTTGAGGAGACATATGAATTGATGCAGAATAAGGTGAGCAGAACCAGGAAACCATTGTACAACAGTAACACAATAACAAAAATTCTGAAATACTTTGTTACTCTGATCCATGACAATTCCAAAGGATTAAGCCATTGGTTTCTAGTTTACTTTCCTAAGAATCTACACAGAATTTGCCCTTCATTTGATCAAGGTCTCTCTCTTGCTTGAGCTAAGATGTCATTTCATTTTTATTTAAAGAACTCATTTTTGTTCCATTTTCCAGCATATATGATAATTCTTAACTTCTTTAATTTGAATTTGATATTTGCTTGGATAAATGGGTTTATTCATTATTTACTATTTTTTATATTCTTTTGTGTAAGGGAAGTTTAGTAAGAAGGAATTGATCTATGAGTATAACCTTAAGGTAATCTCTTTCACTTTAAGAGTAAACAGGGAAGTAGATTTTGTTCTGAACCTGTTGGCAACATAAGGAGGTAGGTAAATATAATTTTTTAAAAAATAGTATCTTTCCTAATTATGTGTCAAGACAATTTTAGCATTCATTTTTACAAGATTTTGAATTGCAAATTTTTCTCTTTCTCCCTCCTTTCCCCTTTTCCTAAAATAGTAGGCATTTTGATACGGATCATATAGGTGCTACCATGTAAAACACATTTACATATTAGTTACAGTAGTGAAAGAATAAACAGATAAAAAACAAACAAAAAGGATAAAGTGAAAAAAAAGTGTGGTTCTATCTGCATTCAGAATCCATCAAGTTCTTCATCTGAATGTGTACAGCATTTTCCTTTGTACATTTTTTGTACGTGTCTTAGATCATAGTGTTACTGAGAAGAGCTGAGTCATTCAACTATGAATCATAGTTGATCATAGTTGATCATCACACAATGTTGTAGATATTGTTCATTTCACTTTTCATATCAATCTTTCAAAGATATTCTGAAATCTGCCTGTGTTCATCATTTCTTCTTGCACAATAGTATTTTGCTACATTCGTATTCCAAAACTCGTTCAGTACCCCCCATTTGATGAGCATTCCCTTATTTTCCAATATTTAACCAACATGAAAAAGGCTGCTATAACTATTTGTGTAGCTAGAGGTCCTTCCCTCTTTTTATGATCTCTGAAATACAGACCTAGTGGTGATATTGCTTGATAAAAGGGTTTGTTTGCCTTTTAGAAATAGTTCTAAATTATGAATGGTTGGATCAGGTCACAACTCCACCAACAATATGTTAATTTCCCAAATCCTTTCCAATATTTATTCTCTTTCATCATATTAGTTAATCTGATCAGTGTAGGGTGGTATCTTAGAGTAGTTTTAACATGCACTTCTCTATTCAAAAGTGATTTAGAGAATTTCTTCACTTATCTATGGAGTTTTAATTTTTTCATCTTTAAAACTACCTGATCATTTCCTTTCACCATTTATCAAATGGCCGATGACTTGTAGTCTTCAAACTTGACTTAGTCTTGTATATATTTGAGAAATGAGGTCCTTTTTTAAAGCTTATTTCCTAGATTTCCTCTTTCCTTATTATAGTTGCATTGGTTTTGTTTGTATAAAAGGTTTTTTTTTTACCTTAATATAAACAAAATGACCTATTTTTATATTTCATATTATTCTCTATCTCTTATTTTGTCATGACTTTTTTTTCTTCTTCACAGATCTGACAATTGTGCATCTGTAGATACACATTATTTGCTCTTCTAATTTACTTATGTTGTAATTCTTTATGTCAAAGTCATGTTCCTAGGTATATGGTATGAGATGTTGGCCTATACCTAGTTTATTTTCCAATTTTCCCAGCAGTTTTGGTCATACAGTGAAGTTCTTATCCCAAAGGCTTTGAGGCAAAGGGGTATTTGAGTTTATCAAATACTAAGTTACTATGGCTATTTATTACTGTGTCTTTTATAATTAATCTATTCCTCTGACCTACCACTAGTATTTCTTAGTCCTTACCAGATAGTTTTGATTATATTTATAATATAATTTGACATCTGGTATTGCTAAGTTACATTCTTTTTGCATTTTTCATCAATTCCCTTTATATTCTTGATATTTTGTTTTTCCAAATGAATTCTATTGTTACTTTTACTAGTTCTATAAAATATGTTTTTGCTAGTTTGAGTAAATAAAATAACTTAGATAGAATTGTCATTTTATTATATTGACTCAACCTGCCCATCAGCAATTGATATTTTCCTAATTGTTTAGATCTGACTTTATTTGTGTAAAAATGTTTTGTCATTGTGTTCACATGTGCCTGGGTTTGTCTTGGCAGGTAGACTTCTAAGTATTTAAAATTAGTTACAGTTTTTCAAAATGGAATTTCTCTTTCTAGCTCTTGCTTTGTTGGTAATACAAAGTAATGCTGATGATTTATGTAGGTTTATCTTTCCTGTAATTTTGCTAAAATTGTTAATTATTTCAAATAGGTTTTAGTTGATTCTCTAGGGTTCTCTAAGTATACTGCCATATCATTCACGAAGAGTGATAGTTTTGTTTCTTCATTGCCTATTCTTTTTATTCTATTTCTATTTCCATTGCTAACATTTCTAGTACTATATTGAATAATAGTTGTGATAATGGGCATCCTTGCTTCACCTCTGATCTTATTGAGAAAGCTTCTAGCAGGGGTCCTCAAACTTTTTAAATAGGGGACCAGTTCACTGTCCCTCAGACTGTTGGAGGGCCGGACTATAGTAAAAACAAAAACTTTGTTTTGTGAGCCTTTAAATAAAGAAAGTTCATAGCCCTGGGTGAGGGGGATAATCATCCTCAGCTGCCGCATCTGGTCCTCAGGCTGTAGTTTGAGGACCCCTGTTAGCTTATCCTCATTACAGATAATGCTTGCAGATCATTTTAGATCGATGCTATATGTTGTATTTAGGATATACTGCAACATATTTAACATATATAGGACTGCTTGCCATCAAGGGGAGGGGGTGGAGGGAAGGAGGGGAAAAATCGGACCATAAGTGAGTGCAAGGGATAATGTTGTAAAAAATTACCCTGACATGAGTTCTGTCAATAAAAAGTTATTATAAAATAAATTTTAAAAAACAGTAAAAAAAAATTGATGCTACATAACACTCCCTTTAATCCTATGTTCTCGTATTTTTAATAGGAATGGGTGCTGTAGTGCTACTACTGGGCTTATACCCCAAAGAGATATTAAAGAAGGGAAAGGGACCTGTATGTGCCAAAATGTTTGTGGCAGCCCTGTTTGTAGTGGCTAGAAACTGGAAATTGAATGGATGCCCATCAATTGGAGAATGGCTGGGTAAATTGTGGTATATGAATGTTATGGAATATTACTGTTCTGTAAGAAATGACCAGCAGGATGAATACAGAGAAGCTTGGAGAGACCTACATGAACTGATGCTGAGTGAAATGAGCAGAACCAGGAGATCATTATATACTTCGACAACGATACTGTATGAGGATGTGTTCTGATGGAAGTGGATTTCTTTGACAAAGAGACCTAACTGAGTTTCAATTGATAAATGATGGACAGAAGCAGCTACACCCAAAGAAAGAACACTGGGAAATGAATGTGAACTATCTGCATTTTTGTTTTTCTTCCCGGGTTATTTTTACCTTCTGAATCCAATTCTCCCTGTGCAATAAGAGAACTGTTCGGTTCTGCAAACATTTATTGTATCTAGGATATACTGCAACATATCTAACATATATAGGACTGCTTGCCATCTAGGGGAGGGGGTGGAGGGAAGGAGGGGAAAAATCAGAACAGAAGTGAGTGCAAGGGATAATGTTGTAAAAAAAATTACCCTGGCATGGATTCTGTCAATATAAAGTTATTATTAAATAAAATAAAATAAAATGTTAAAAAAAAAAGGAATGGGTGCTGTATTTTCCCCCCAAAGTCTTTTTAGATTCTATTAAAATAACCATTTGATTTCTCTTGGTTTTGTTATTCACATGATCCATTATGCATTTCTGGTATAAATCCCACCTGATCATAGTATATAATATTTTGTTCAAACCTTTTATGTCAATACTCATTAGGAAATTTTTTCTATAATTTTTTTATCTGTTTTATTTCTTCACAGTTTAGGTATCAGATCCATGTGTATCATAAAAGGAATTTGCTAGGTCTTTACCTGTTTTTCCAAATAGTTTAAATAGCATTGGAATTAATTGTTTTTTAAATGTTTGGTAAAATTCACTTGTAAATTCATCTGTTTCTGGGGATTTTTTCTTAAGGAGTTCATTATGGCTTGTTCAATTTCTTTTCTCTAAGATGGGATTGCTTAAGAATTTTGCTTCCTGATCTGTTAGCTTAGTTCATTTATATTTTCATAAATATTCATTGATTTTGCTCAGACTGTCAGATTTATTGTCATGTAATTGGGCAAAAGTATTTTCTAATGATTGTTTTAATTTCTTTTTCACTGGTAGTGATTTCATCCTTTTTATTTTTGATACTAGATTTTTTAAAAATCAAATTAATCAATGGCTATTATTTATTTTATTAATTTGTTTCACAAAACCAGTTCTTAGTTTTATTTATTAGCGCAATAGTTTTTATTTTCAATATTACTAATTTCACCTTTGATTTTTAGGATATCCAATTTGAAGCTCAGTTGGGGATTTTTAGTTAGTTTTTTTTTGAAGTTACATTCCAAATTCATTTATCTGTTTTTCTCATTATCTTTTTCTTTTTCTTTTTTAATAATTATAACTTTTTATTGACAGAATTCATGCCCGGATAATTTTTTTATAACATTATTCCTTGTACTCACTTCTGTTCCTACTTTTCCCTTCCCTCCCTCCACCTCCTCCCCTAGATGGCAAGCAGTCCTATACATGTTAAATATGTCACAGTATATCTAGATACAATATATGTGTGCAGAACCGAACAGTTCTCTTGTTGCACAGGAAGAGTTGGATTCAGAAGGTAAAAATAACCCAGGAAGAAAAACAAAAATGCAAACACTTTACATTCATTTCCCAGTGTTCTTTCTTTGGGTGTAGCTGCTTCTGTCCATCCTTGGTCAATTGAAACTGAAATCTTCTCTTTGTTGAAAAAAATCTACTTCCATCAGAATACATCCTCATACAGTATTGTTATTGAAGTATATAACGATCTCCTGGTTCTGCTCATTTCACTCAGCATCAGTTCATGTCAGTCTCTCCAAGCCTCTCTGTATTCATCCTGCTGGTCATTTCTTACAGAACAATAATATTCCATAACATTCATATACCACAATTTACCTAACCATTCTCCAATTGATGGGCATCTATTCATTTCCCAGTTTCTGGCCACTGCAAACAGGACTGCCACAAACATTTTGGCACATACAGGTCCCTTTCTCTTCTTTAGTATTTCTTTGGGGTATAAGCCCAGTAGTAGCACTGCTTGCTGATCATTTTGATCAGTTTGATAACTTTTGGGGCATAATTCCAGATTATTTTCCAGAATGGTTGGATTCATTCACAACTCTACCAGCAATGCATCAGTGTCCCAGTTTTCCCGCATCCCCTCCAACATTCATCATTATTTTTTCCTGTCATCTTAGCCAATCTGACAGGTGTGTAGTGGTATCTCAGAGTTGTCTTAATTTGAATTTCTCTTATCAATAGTGATTTGGAACATTCTTTCATATAAGTGGAAATAGTTTCAATTTCATCATCTGAAAATTGTCTGTTCATATCCTTTGACTATTTATCAATTGGAGAATGGCTTGAATTCTTATAAATTTGAGTCAGTTCTCTCTATGTTTTGGAAATGAGGCCTTTGTCAGAACCTTTAACTGTGAAGATGTTTTCCCAGTTTGTTGCTTCCCTTCTAATCTTGTTTGCATTAGTTTTATTTGTACAAAGGCTTTTTAATTTGATGTAATCAAAATTTTCTATTTTGTGATCAATAATGACCTTTAGTTCATCTTTGGTCACAAATTCCTTCCTCTTCCACAGGTCTGAGAGGTAAACTATGCTATGTTCCTCTAATTTATTTATACTCTCATTCTTTATGCCTAAATCATGGACCCATTTTGATCTTATCTTGGTGTATGGTGTTAAGTGTGGGTCCGTGCCTAGTTTCTGCCATACTAATTTCCAGTTTTCCCAGCAATTTTTGTCAAATAATGAATTTTTATCCCAAAAGTTGGGATCTTTGGGTTTGTCAAACATTAGATTGCTATAGTTGACTATTTTGTCCTGTGAACCTAACCAATTCCACTTATCTACTAATCTATTTCTTAGCCAATACCAAATGGTTTTGGTGACTGCTGCTTTATAATATAGTTTTAGATCAGGTACAGCTAGGCCACCTTTATTTGATTTTTTTCCCCCATTAATTCCCATGAGATTCTCAACCTTTTGTTCTTCTATATGAATTTTGTTGTTATTTTTTTTCTAGATGATTAAAATATTTTCTTGGGAGTCTGATTGGTGTAGCACTAAATAAATAGATTAGTTTAGGGTGAATTGTTATCTTTATTATATTCGCTGGGCCTATCCAAGAGCACTTAATATTTTTCCAATTATTTAAATCTGATTTTATTTGTGTGGAAAGTGTTTTGTAATTTTGCTCATATAATTCCTGACTTTCCTTTGGTAGATAAATTCCCAAATATTTTATGTTATCGACTGTTATTTTGAATGGAATTTCTCTTTGTATCTCTTGCTGTTGGATTTTGTTGGTGATATATAAAAATGCTGAGGATTTGTATGGATTTATTTTGTATCTTGCAACTTTGCTAAAGTTACGAATTATTTCTAATAGCCTTTTAGTAGAATCTCTGGGGTTCTCTAAGTATGCCATCATATCATCTCCCCATTTTCTTACTGTAAGAATTTAGAGAAATAAAATTTGCCCTAAGTACTACTTTGGCTGCATCCTATAAATTTTGGCACGGTCTCATTGTTGTCGTCCTCTTTAATGAAATTATTTGTTGTTTCTATGATTTGTTTTGTAATCCACTTGTTAGATTATTTAGTTTCCAGTGAATTTTTATCTTTCCATTACCCTTTGTTGAATGTATCTTTTATTGCATTATAATCTGAAAAAAGTGTATTTGAATATTGTCTTTGATTTTAAGGTTTTTACACCCTATTATTTTGTCCATTTCATGTAGGTGTCATGTGTTGATGAGAAAAAAAGTATTTTTTTATTTCCATTCATTTTTATCCAAAATGAATTGGAGAATTTGGATGCAATAGCTCTTGATGAAGATATATTTAGTACTAATGTATCTTTTAGCAAGAAGTAGTTTTCTTTTTTTAAAAATCTCTTTTGATTACATTTATTTTTGCTTTTGCTTTGAATGAGATCAAGATTATTACCCCTGTTTTTTGTTTTTTTTTTTTTTTTGGTTGAAGCATAAGAGAGAATTCTGTTCTAGTGCCTTTCTTCTACTCTATGTGTCTCTCTCCTTCAAGTGTGTTACTTATAAACAACACATTTTTGGATTCTGTTTTTTGACCCACTCTGCTATCTGCTTCTGTTTTAGGGAGAGTGTATCACATTCACCTTCACAATTAAATTACTTAACTGTATATTTCCCTGCATCTATTTTCCCCTCCTGTTTGTCCCCTTTCACTCTTTCCCTTCTTGACAGTGTTTTCCTTCTGTCTACTGTCTTCCCCCGTCTGCCCTCTCTCCTGTCAATCTCCCTCTAACCTTACCTGTAGGGAAGACAGAAGTCTATATTCAACTGATTGTATCCATAATTCCCTGAAAGCCAGTACTGATGGGAGAAAGATTTGAGCGATGCTAATTGCCCACCCTCTCATTTTTCTCTTCACTGTAACAGGTTTTTTTGTGCCTCTTCATGTGAAATAACTAAGCCCATTCCCCCCTCCCTTGCTCCTGCACCCAGTATATTCCCCTCTCTCATCCCTTAGTTATTTTTTATGACATTCCCTCCAATTCATGCTTTCCCATCCTCTCTGTCTATGTCTATTCTTTTTAGCTATATGATGAGGGATGTAAACAGTCCAACAGCATTTAATCCCTTGTTTTCTTTTCCCTTTTCCCCTTTGTAGCCCCCCCTGGAGTCATGATATTGGAGATGAAATTTTTTGTTCAATTCTGGTCTCCTTATGAAAACTAGAAATTCTTCTATTTCTTTGAATGATCATTTTCCCATAACACATTATGCTTAATTTTACCACTGGTGATTCTTGGTTGCAGACCAAGCTCCAGAATATTATGTTCCGTGACCTCTGATGGGCCAACTTTCAGGAAGATGACTACAGGGTCGGCCCGAGTCAGAGAAAAGAGGAGGAATACTAAAGATGGAAGGCTGGTTCCACATGCATTTTCTGGTAGCCATGGTATCCCAGAGAACACCTGGGCTTTGGTCCCAAGACTCAGGCTTCAATTCTAACTCTGGCACTGATGACCATGTGACTGTGTACAGGCTACTTAAGTGCTTGCAAATCACTGGATCATTTTAAAACAGCGCTCCATCTCTCTAGCCCACATTTCTCTCTGACCAGCTGATAGTTCTAGGAGAAGGAATGATAAGAGTTGGGTTGATCTGGGTTCAATGTCAGACTTGCTGCTTACTAACTATGATTTTATGATACCTCTCAGTTCCTCATTTGTGAAATGAGCATAGCGGATGTATAATGGTCCTTCCAGCTCTAAAATGCTGTAGAAGAGGAAATGCCCATAACCATCTGGTGGCAATCATCTAGAATATATGTAAGACTGTTGGAAAAAAACTAACTCACCTATAGATATGCCCAGCCAATTCAAGCCCACGTTAATGGCAGCAAATGGCATGGAGGGAGCAGAGTCACATTAATTCCTGTTGGGGAATTCTTAGCAATGGAAGAAATCGTACTGGGGGATGTGCCCCAGTGGCCACAGTTTTTCTTGGAGAAAGTCTTCATTATTAGGAGATTGATTTGTTTCTATGACCTTCCCTGGAGCAATATGTGGAAACATCACTGACCTTGGTTCCAAGCACCTCTGTACAAATCCCTGTACAAACTTACAGGGGGAGACAATTGGAGTTAAATGACTTGTCCAGGACCCAGTAAGTAAGTGCTTGGTGAATCCCATTTTGGCTGCTGTGATGTTGAGGTAGGTCAGTCCACTTCCCTGACCCTCAGTTTCTTCATCTCTAAAATAAGCGGGTTGCATTTTCTAATGTGCTATACCTCTTGCTACATATGTGTTCAGTATTGATATTATAATCTTCACTGCCTGTGGTACTATTTAGCAAGAGGTAGTTTTTTTTAAATTATCTTTTAATTAGATCTACTTTCTAATAGGTTGATGGGAAACCTTTTTGCCTTCCCTTTCCAACCCTCTGGCTTCTAGTAAGAGACTATAAAGAAATAGCACGATTGGAAAGGGGGCAAAGGATTCCTTCAGGACCAACCTTTACTTCAGCTTTTCCCTCCCTTTGGTATTAAAGCTCCTGCTCCCTAATGAATAAGAATTTGCGTTCCTAGCAGGATTTCATCTTCCAGGCTTCCATCATCACAACAACCCTACAGGCTCGGCTCTGAGTACTATCCTGCCCGTATCACATCCAAGGAAACTGAGGCAGGACCGGCCAGTGAAGAGATTTGGCCGTAGTTGGCCAACTAGGCATCGATCTGAAGGCAAGCCCCTGTCCTCCCCCTTGGGTTCCCATAGAGCCCCTTGCTGGTCAGGAATCTCTCAGAGACACCACCCTGGCCTAAATGAGAAGGACAGTATAGTCGGCCTGGGTTTGAGTGAGTGATGGAGTGTGTCATAATGGGCATAATTGTTATCCGGAGGCTATTCAGAGCTGCAGCGTTAGGGCAGTCAATGGAGGGCTCTCTAACCCGACAGGAGTGATGGAGACAGACAGTGTTCTAAGGGGACCACGGGAGGGTGGGGACGATGTCCTCTCTGTCAGGGCCACCCAGGCAAACAAAGTAGGATCAAGAGTGGGAAGTGAGGGACACGATTCCTGAGCTATGGCTCGGGGGCTGGAAGAGGAGGAGAACACAAGCTAGAACTGGCGACCAGGACGAAGAGCCGTCCCCCTTCCTGCCGAATCCGATGATCCGCGTGACGCCGAGTGGCTTTGGAGTCCAGGGGCCTCCTGCTGTTCCCCGGCTGTCGCTAACTAGCTGTGTGACCTTGCACAAGCCCCTCATCTCGCCCCCACCCGGGGACGGTGTTTTCCACTAATAAATCCCTCCTGACTTGACCTGCCAGAATTGATCTCATTGTGCCCGAAGCAGTTAGCAGAAGAGTTGTCATAAATGAAGGCTTAGGAATTGTGGAACTGAGCACACTTTTCTTGGAGTCTCAGAACCTGGAGAAGAATTACTGCTCTGATGCTTATCCGTCATTTGATCCTGGCCAAGTCAGTTTTCTTCTTGGACTCAGTTTCTTCATCTGTCAATGGGTTAATAATGTCTTTGGTGTCCATTTCAGGAGGTTGTTATGAAAAAAGCCACTAATTATATGTGTATAACATTTCCCTTGACTGTGTATATGTATGTATATGTGTATAAATATAAATCTGTGTTTATATTTGTATATATTTACATGCATACATACATACACACATACACATTTCAGTATTGCATAGACACACAAATAATATGCATGCAGAATAAAGGCAAAATAAATACAAGATAATTTGATAATGTGTTTAAAGCCCTCATCAAGTGCCTAGCACATAATAGGTGTTGAATTAATGCTAGCCATTATTACGTGGTGGGGGCTGCTTGGGGGCATCAGGACCGGTGAACTTGGAAGAGAGCCAGGGTGTGTGAGAGGGCTGAGAAGGAGCTCTTCGTTCCCAGCTGGCGGTTCTATTCGTATGCAGCTAGGAAGCGGGATGCTGTGGGTGTGGAGCAATTAGATCAATTTATCTGGGTCATGCAGGGTATGAAGGGGAGTCATGAGTGTTTACATACACTCCACACACGTGCACGTACGTCCATAATGTGTATATGCACACATGTGTGTATGGGGTCCCACAGGTATAGGTGTGTATATACACATGTATGTATATATATACACACTCTGCCACTGCAGATCCCCTAAATGGGGTCCCAGAGAGTGGGACCCCACTGAAACATAAGCCACAAGTCTGCCTTTCTTGGGGCCGTCCGGGAGGCTGTATGTGTGGCTGCCATTTGTCAGCATGGAGGGAGGAACCGTCCTCAGGAAATCACTGAAGTGAGTGGGGATCTAGCCGTAGTCTAGGGTGGGCTAGGGCTCAGTGTCCCCCATCCCCTGGGCGATTCCGGGAATTAGACACAGACAGTAGGTCCTGGCAGAGGTAGACCCTCTTGTAGCTCTCAGCCTCTCTTTGGCTCTTTGAGTAAGTGAAGGACTTAGCGATAGGTTTAGATTTGGGGGGACAGGAAGGCACAGGAGAGCCCCAGACACTGTGGAAGAGGGGCCAGACAACGCACCCTTGGAGAAGTCTAACTGGAAACCTGCCTGGCAGGGCCAGGGAGAACGTTAACACCCCCTTAATTCAGAGTTTGCGAGGGGTTACCTCTGATAGCTTCTGGGATTCCCCCATCAGAGCCCCTTACTCTGGGTGTGCTTTGCTGTCTACTGATAGGACTGTTGGCTGTCTTCACTCGGTTGCTCAGTGTCTGTTAGCCTGGCTCGCTTTTCTGACATTGGGACTGGGTTCCTCCCTCCTATATATTGTATTCTCCAAATAAAGTGTCTTCTCAGGTCTCCATCAGCCTGGACTCTGAGCTTTGCCTTCTCATGAATCTGTGACCAGCCCTCTGTTGGCTCAATTAGCACTGGGCTCCCTTCCGGGGACCCCCGCCCACCCGACGGCACATGGAGATCGGCAGGGCCACACTACGGGGAGCGCAGATAATGAGACGAAAACTGGAGCTGCGGCCAGATCAAAGGCCCGACTCGGAGCTGAGCGTGTGGAACTTACAGTGGAAGGCAGGGATGGGAGAAATTACCCACGGCACTGCCGGAAAAATCAAAGCCCTAATCAGCCGCGAGTCTGTGCCGGGCCACTGGGATGGTGTCAGCCCCCGGAGCCGCCCAACCCCGGGAGAAGTCAGCCAGCAGTGGGTGGGAACCGGCTCTCAGAACCGGCTCTCGGTCCCGGCCCTGAGACCAGCCAGCGGCCCCCTCCCCGGGGCCCTACCAAGGGGACACTCCTCAGCTGTCCCAAGATGAATGACCTCTGCTTTCTTGGGCCCGAGGGGACCGCGAGGGCAGCAGCCAACTGCAGTCGGGCACCAGCCTGCCCGCACTCCCTGCCCACTGGCACCAGCAGCCCTCGGTTTGCCGCCTTGGGTTTGCTCCGTCATGGTAATCAGCCGGAGAAAACCGGAAGCTTCCAGAGATCTGGCTCTTGTCAGATTAGTTAAATTCAGAAAAAAAGTCTCATCTTCATCAAAACGCATTGGACATCTGTCTCGCACTCTCCAGAGTGACTGACAAATGCGCCCAGATTTTGGGGGGTCGGAGAACTAACGAGGGAAGATGCATCTGGGTAAGAATTAATCCTGCTGATGGTTGTTTAATGAATACTATTCCCCGTCCGCCTTCTCGAGGAGGTCCCGGGTCGAGAGGTTAGGTTGGAGGGGAGCACGAAGGAGCCCGTTTGCTCCCACAAACTTCACGGCGCAAGTCACGCTGCACGAGGGGTAATTACTTAGCAGCAGCCTCATCTCCGCCGAGCACCGCGTGACATCTGGGAAAGGAATATCGGCCTCTGGGTCGGCATCTGCGGAAGGAGCTTCCTTTAGAGAGTCAAGGAAGCGTTCAAACACGGAAGCAGCTCGTCTCCAAGCTTGTAACACACAGTGCGGGCATGTACATAGCGTACGCGGGTTTACCTCTATACACACAAACGTATGGATAGGCTCTTTTGTGAAATTAAAAGGCTTCAGTTCTTTTTTCCTTGGATGTATGATGTGTGTGTGTGTATGTGTGTGTGTGTGTGTGTGTGTGTGTAGAAAGGTCTGGAAAACAGCGAGTGACTTATTGTTGCATTTAAAGTGTGTAAATATTTAAGTCTGGTGGATAAAAAGTTCTATTTAAAGAACATAAAAGCCAAAGTGAATGATTAAGGTCATCATCCTTATCACTGAGCCTGAAAAGCAATATCCCTGACCTGCAATTTTGAGTGGGAGGCAATTAAGTTTTGTGATCACCTATTTAGTGCTTACTGTGTACACAACACTATATTAGATAATGTGGAAGACAATAATAGCTGACTTTTAAATGAGGGAATCGAGCCTAACCATAACTTTGTTCCATAGACATTATTCCCATTTTAATGATGGAGAAAGTGAGACTCAGAGAATGACTGGCCCCGAATCATGCAGCTTCTAAATATCCAAGGCAGGATTCTAGACCAGTTCTTTCCAGTCTTCCTGGATTTAAGTCCATCTTCCCAATTTTCCTTAGTGCTCCTGTAGAAATACAGAATCTAAATAAGACACAATCTTTGGTGTCCGTTTTGGATTACAGTCCAGTCGGGAACATTACATGTACACAGATAACTATAATACAGATAATACGTGATAAGTGGCTACAAGTAATGGGAAAACATGCTGGGTGAGGACGAGAGGAAAGCCCGTCATAGTCCAGCCCCTGGTGCAGTGGCTGGCACATAGTAGGTGCTTAATATCTATTGACTGACTGTTACTGTGCTGAGGGAGGGGAGGGACTTCGTGGAAGAGCTGACACTTGTGTTGTTTTCCCCTGCCTTTTCCGGTCCCCACCGAAGGGCTGGTCACCTGGAAGATGCCCAGTAAAGGGGCGAGATGACTCGCATCCTTCCTGAATGGCCAGCCATTGGAGCAGCATTGTTGCTGGAGAGGAAGCCGCCCGACCCGTGGCTTTGCCCTCCACGCCGGCCAGCTCTTAGTGCTTCTGCTGCCATTAGTGGGGGCAGCTGAGGAATTAAAGCTTGAGCGATCTGGACAGGTACTTTGGTCTTGTTCACTTGGGGCTTGATGTTCCGGATTATGTGGAGACAGTAGTTATGCTTAAACCATAAATGTCAGAAACCACCAGGGCGGCTGCCCAGATCCTAGATGTACACTTAGAAGGGATCGCAGAGATCGCCACGTCCAGCTCCTTTGTTTTACAGGTGAGCGAACCAAGACCCAGGTACTTGGCCAGGATCCTATAGCCAGTGAGTGTTGAACCCAGGTCCGCCCTATCTACCGCTGCCTCTCAGAAGAGGAACCCGTGAGCAGGAAGGCCATAAGAATGAGCCACTCCAAGTGCCCAAGCTTGGGGGACCAGAGTTCAGTCTGGACGGCCCGGTGTGGATGAGGACCTTTCTTCAGACGCCGTGCTCCAGTCAAGTCACGGTCCACAACCTCCCAGCCTCTTGCAGAAGTTTTCTTCCAAAGGCTTGTGCTCCGCAGCTTTGTCTGAGCCTGTTTTAGTCTCCATCAGTCAGGATTACATGGATTTTACTGAGATTGCTCTGAAATCTTCCCTCTGCAGGGATCACCTCCTTTGGAAGGATGTCACATGGAAGGAAGGAGGGAAAGGATTTGTTCTCCTCCGCCCCAAAGGGCAAAATGAGGATGTATCCAAGAGGAGCCCTTGGAGAAGTGCACTCTGCAGAACGTCCAAGGGGGAAGGAACCTTAGAGAAATGGAAGCCTTTTACAGATAGAGAAACAGAGTCCCAGAGAACTTCATCTGCCTGAGGTCATATACTGTGTTTTCCCAATAATAAGACACTGTCTTATTAATTTTTTTGGACAGAAAAACCCCAGAGGGCTTATTTTCAGGGGAGGGCTTATTTTAATGAACATGGACAGCAATTTTAATAAACAGATAAATGTGAACCAAAAAAAAGTACCTTTATTCAATAATGATCATGTCATCTTCTTCAACAACAATGTCATAAGTGTCCATACCCTGAATTCCGTCCTGGATGTCTTGCGCCTCTATTTCCTTCAGAAGAAGTGGACCCAATCTGTCATGTCCAGCAATATAGCTCTCTTTAAATGAACATGTCTTGTCCAGGTAACCTGCTCGTAGTGCCTTGGCGACACAGCTGTTGGTAATTTTATCCCATGACTTCTTCACCCAAGTCACGACTTCTTGCAGACAGGGCTTCACAAAGTTTCCACGCTGATTTCTTTCCATTCTATTTTCAATGTAGTCATTGACTTCCATGCGCCAATGGTCCTTAAATGGCTTGTTTATTGCAATATCAAGGGTCTGGAGATAGGCAGTCATTCCTGCAGGAATCATTACTTGATGTATTCTTCTCTCTGCAAGGAAGTTCTTCATTTCTTTAGCGCAGTGAGTGCTGGCTGAGTTCTTCTTTTATCCTCCATCATGCCCCTTTTATCCTCCATCATGCCCCCTCACTCCCGCTTACATCCCGGGTTTTTATGTTGTCCTGCCTCAGCTCTCCTCCGCGGCACTGCTCTCAATGGTGCCAGCAAGCAAATCACTGGGGAAGAACAGGATGAAGCACTCACTGCTGCAGCTCTGATTGGATGCAGCTCGGTGCACTGCATGCTTTTCACCTGGGGGGGGGGACGGTGCATACAGAGGGTGCCGTAATGTAGCGTGTAGCGCAGGAGATCACCTTCACTACAGTAGCAATCTCAATAGGGCTTATTTTCGGGGGAGGGCTTATTTGAGAGGAATCTTACACAGTAAGGGGAGGGCTTATTTTCGGGATAGGTCTTATTATCGGGGCAACACGGTAGCAAGAAGCCGGCAGAACTCAAACTCAGAAGCAGAACCTCCCACTTCCAAGTGCAGCGTGGATCACATCTCCATCACTGAATGTATTCAGTCTAGAGAATAAAAATAGTAGCGGACATTGTACTTCCTCGTATATGGATTAATTTGTACACATTATCTCGTTTGAACCTCACAACAGCCCTGGGAGAGGAGTGCTCTGCTCATCTCCATTCTGAAGCTGAGGAAGCTGAGGGTCACACGGGGGGCATTCATGTGGCACCTGCCCCGTGCCAGGCAGCATTTTTATGACTCCCGTCTCACTTGAGCTTCCTGATAACCCTGCATGGGAGGGGCTGTTCTTATCCCAATTTTAGAATTTAGCAAACCCGACTTGCCCAGGTTCATAGGGCTTCGTGCCAGCTACCTACAGCACACAGTGTCTAAGGACACTTTTGAATCTAGGTTTATTGAATCGTCAGTTGCTCCCAGGCAGCTTCTCTGTACCTGTGAGTTGTCACAGGTTCCTGATAGCAGGAACATGCTATCTCTTGTGTGGATGACCACTCAATGAGGATGTCATGGGGAGAACTCTTAGATTGGGTGAAAAGTGAGGGAGCCATTGTGGCCTCCACTGCTAGCGCTGGTGGTTACTTTCTTCAGAGCTAATACATGGGCTTGTGTTCCCAAATTTGACACAACTTAAATCTTGGGAGACCTTGATTTATCAAAATGGTCTTTTCAGTTGGGTACCTCACTTTGGTTGCGAGAAGAAACTTCTTTATTCCCATATTATATAAAAGTGGGGACTTTTATAAAAGTAGTCCCCCTTATGAAAGAGCTCACAGTAAGGTCTTCCATAATGATATGCTCCTGTCCTCAGGATTTCATGACTGGTTTCTGAATCTCTTGGCTTTGCTGAAGATTTGGAAAATACCCCCCCCCCAATTGGGAACATTATCTCCTGAGTGTCACCATAAAAAAGTCGCAGTTTTATTTTTGAATAAGACTTTACTCAGTCTTATTCTTGGCATTGGTAACATTGTCAGAGTAGTGAGCAGACAAGTTGGACTCTGAGGGAGAAAATCCCAATAGACAATTTTGAGGCATTCCCAAATGTGGAGTCAAGGAGCTGGAATTGAATGACGGTTAGAAGTCCCTATGAGTGACGGTCATGGGAGAGATGGCCAAGGATGATCACAACCTTAGAAAAGAGGTCAGTTTTAGAGGGTGATTTACATTTTGCCCACTTTTAAAATTTCACCACCGCATCACATGGACTGCCCAGCCTCTTAGAGATGAAGGTCATGGTCCAGGGAAATGGGGCAGCATCTCCACAGCTACGGAACTAGCTAAAAGTACTATAATACGAGGCTCTGATATGGTCTTCCTGCTCATTGCAGCCATATTACCTCTCTGCCCTCGTTGAAATAATCATAATCTCTCACCTTGGGATAGGGATTTCTCCTCACTACATTTTCATATCCATCATCAGAGTTGATCCTCCTATCAATTCTGTCAAGTAGGGAATTCAAGCATAATTATCCGCATTTGATTAATTCTCTGATTGGCGAATTTGTCCCAGATCACCCTTTTGAGGAAGCATCTATGCCAGCCACGTTTATTTCTAATTTGACTCATTCAGGACTGCCTGAACTCCTCCTGTACCCTGCTCCTTGCCCCACCTCAGATCTTGTGCTTTTTCTCACTTTTTTCTTGCTGTTATTTCTTTTTTTCCATTAGAATGCAACTTTTTGAGGGAGGGCTTCTTGTTTTTTGCTTGTTTTTGAATGCTTATTGTTTAGCATACAGCCTGGGACATAGTAAATGCTTAACAAATATCTATCCTCTTTCTTTCTTCTTTCTTCTCTCTCTCCTTCCCTCCCTCCCTCCTTCTTTCCTTCCCTTCTTCTCTCTTTCCCTTCCTCTCTCCTTTTCTTTCTTCTTTCCTTCCTGATACTCATAGTGAGTTGTATAAGGACATTTGACAAGTAGTTAATAGAACTAGAATTAAGACTAAAGATAGCATTGGTAATGAATAAAATATTGACTTAGGGCCAGAAGTCCTGATACTGAGATTTAATGGATGTATCTATGATCTTAGACAAATCACCTAATTTCTGTAAGTCTCAGTTTTTATCGTAATAATAATAATTATTATTATTCCTTATAGGACAAGATGAAGTTATGTTGTAAAATGCAGAAGTACAGTGTAACTATTGAATATAACTGATATTCAGAGGATTTTCAGGTTTATAGCATGTTTTTAAAAACCTTTAATCCTTCTCTTCTTCTAAGAAAATGCTCTGAATGCCTTATAAATAAATTTGTTTTTATTCTTGAGAGTTAAAGCCCTTTTCTCATGTCTCATTGTGGTCAGAACCATAATAATGGAATACCCTGTGAGCGTGCCAATGGAGCACAGGCTTTGGGAATTACTACCCCTATTGAAAGACTTCAAGAATAGAGTTGGTTTTATAATGAATAGGAGAATCACATCTCACATGGTAGTTAGGGTTTAAAGTTGGTACTCAAAACACAAATTGGGGATAGTCAAAATTGTCCTTGAATAACCCTTAACTGAACTAATGCGATGTCTTTAAACAGTTGTAGTTGCTAAGAAGTTAGGAGCTATTTAAAGGAAGGCTGTCTATCAGAAAGGAAACAAATCCCCGATGTTGGCTATGGAAACAATAAATGTCAATTTTATTTTTCCTAACCCAGAGCTAAACTCATGATCAGGAATTAGGCAACATTCAAAGCATGTAATTCAATTGGGTGAATTAACTGCCAGTAGAGTATGATTCCAATGGGGCATCCATCCTCCTCTCAAAAGTTCCCCACTCAATCTCCCCTTTTATGCCTATTGGTTCAAAAGAAGGGTCTTAGGCTAACTGACTGAATCAGTCTTTGGCTACCTATTTATATGATCTGAAGGTTAGTAGAAAGGTTCAACAATAAGTGTGTGTGTGTGTGTGTGTGTGTGTGTGTGTGTGTGAAGCATGATTATTTTGGAAGACACCAATTCAAAAAGATTACAAGGTTGCAAAGATCCCAAGTTTATGACCAGGAGCAGTCACTGGAGATTGTAACCTTCCTTTCCCTTTTGTATTTAATTAAGCCCCATTAAAAGGATAAGAACCCTAAGGATACTGGGAAGAACAAATGTGTTTTTCAGAATGAAAGTATGCATTTTATGCCATTACCCAAAGCCATCAATAAAGAAACTTTCCACAACCATGAAATTTTAGAGAATAGAAACTCATTGTCAAGAACCGAACGCCATCGGCTCTTCTGTAAATCATAAGAATAATTACTGAGGGGGGGTGGTGTTTGTCTACTGAATATTCTATGTATTAAGTAATATATAATCTTCTGTGAATCACCTGCAGACTTCTGGGATGACATAGTAAACAAAAGAGAGTGTTAGTTACATCCATCACCTCAAGCATCCACATTAGAAAATCTGTTTAACAGGAATATTCCTTTAACTTTTTTTCCCCATTTACCCCATTGTAATATTATAATGGAACATGGCCTCAAGTATCATTCTACTTCAGACATCACCACTTATCATTATGAATTATTGTTTTATTTTTCATAAACCTTGTTTTTCAAATTAACTTTCCCGAATTTTCTCTTTAAAGGTAAAAGTACATTATATTTAATTCTGTGCCTTTGCTGGAAATCTTCATTTTATTCCATTGTAGGAGTTTCTTTGGCACACAATTTTACTGAAAAATGAGAGAGTAAAGGTATTTTTAATGGATTCGGGAGATTCGCACAGAACAGGAAGGCAAGAAGAAATCCGTGTACTTGAGTGGTGCAATCTCAGTCTGAAACTTCTATTTTTCTGTGTGACCCTGGTCATAGAATTTCCCCCCTTGGGGCTTCAGAGTGATTGTAAATAGCAGTTGTTTCTGTTTTGACCAGAAACCCCGAGTGTCTTCTCCCAGATCGATTTTTATTTTTTGGCTAGGTAGAAACCGCCATTCTCCACCTTGGTTCTTATCTAGCCTTAATTCCTGATAGACCCTTGCCCCTGTCAGACTAAGGCTTGCTGCTTAGAAAGGCCAAATTTCCAAAAATCAAGATAATAGGAGATGGTCCAAATTGCTAGAGATGACTTTGTGTCTTTGACATCTGACCAAACCCTCAAGTGCTTCACAGAACTTAGCAACCAGTACCTTTTTTTTTTTTTTGAAAATTGGGGCATACTGATCAATCAGTTATTGTTTCCATGTTCCTTTGATTGCTTACAGATACTTTGGAGATTCAAAGAATTGTCCCTGTTTACTCTCCCCTTCCCAACTTGAAGTCTTTATTTTTTTATCTAATTAGAAATAAAATTATATTGTTTCCTTTTAATTAAAAAAAAAAAAAAGGAAGGCCAAATTTCCCACTGCATCCTGGACCATCTCCAGTCATCCTGATTTGCATTTTGCCATTAGACCTGGACGGCTCCAGAAACAGTGAAATTGGTGACTGCTCCATCTTCCCTCTCTTCAGTCCAGTTCACTTGCATGTCATAGCAGCCTCTCCCTAATGCTATGGTCCTCTGAGAATGAGGAACAAACAATAGCTTCTCCATAATAATCACAGATCATATTTATATAATTATTTAAGGTTTATAAGATATCTTCTATCCAAGAACTCTGGGAGATAGATAACAGATTGTTAGTATTTCCATTTTATAGATAAACTGAGGCTGAGAGGGATTAATCAATTAATTAGGATTTATAACAATAACTGTTGGAGACAGGAATCAAGCCCAGTTCCCTGCCAACACGTCCTCTTTTTCCCCCAGTTCGTTGTCCAATGGGGGCATCGAGTTACGTACTTTGGTGATTCTTTCTGCCTGTGAGAAGGAAATTATACCCCCTCTGTCTGTGGGAGTAAGGCTGTCACTTCCTATTTTTGCATCTTGGTGAGATGTTAATCCCAATGCCCGAAGTGTGTCCCAATGGTGGGCAGGAGCTTCTGTGCCTCTCCCATCCCCGAAGTGGAGAGGGCCAGATGCAAAGAACTCCCAACCCAATATTAGAACAAGAAGAGATCTCAGATGAAGCCTCTTTGAGTTGGAAAGGACTTTAGAGTGGAAGGGACCTCAGAACCTAGAAAATAGAGCAACATGGCTTGAAGGAAACCTAACATGTAAAACAGTGTCATTTTTAAAAGGAAAGAAAAAAAGTTGAAATAGAACTTAGAATGTTGGATATGGGGGGAACTCCAGACAGGTTCTAGTCCAGGAAATCTTACTCTTTTTATAAGTGATGGACTTCTTTTGGCAATTTGATAATGTACATGAACTTGTTCCTAGAATGATATTGTAACAGACATAGGATTACAAAGGACCAAATATATGGAAACATGGATTCTATTTGTTTTTTTTTTCTCATCCCATCTCACTGACTCCATGGACAAAAGCTTTAGAACTCTCCATCCAGATCAACTTTTCATTTTATAAATGAAAAAAATATATAATGTTGAGAGATCAAATAATCCACCTAAGATCTCGTAGCTGTTCTATGATTAGTCTAGCCTAGAGTCTTTTCCTCTTGATCCCCAGTATCCTTTGTATTAAGATTACGACTTACCTTTTGGCTTTGGTGAACCAGGTATGGCAACATTATTATCAGAAACAAGTTCAGAAGTAATGGTACCCAATGCTCCTTCCTTGTGGGCACACACACACACACACACACACACACACACACACACACACATATACACACAGAGTACACATAAATGAGTTGGAGTATTCTTCTTGTGTGTATTTTCCTCTAATCTCAAGGTGCTCAGAATAAGCAGGGCTGGATCTTTCTGACCTGGGGATGGATGAGACTATAGTGGAATCCTCGAGTAATTCTTGTAATTGAAAGTCAATTGCATCGAGCCCGCCGCAAACCTTCAATTGAGAGGCCAAATGTTAGCCATTGTGAAGAAAACACTCGTTTGTAAGATGCTTTCACAAGGAACTGCTCAGACTGTGGTGTCGCAGGAACTTAGAGCTGGAGGGGACCTTTGGATGGAGGGCCTCCATTGTTAAACCCATAGAACCGTGCTGTGAAACAGGAACCACTGATTGCTACGTGAGAGATCCCTATGGGCCTCTTATTAGTTTTAAACTGTAAAATTATGTTTTATTGTATTTTTATTTATTTCGTTAAGTATTTCCCAATTATATTTTAATCTGCTTCAGTTGGCACCGGGAAGCGTTGCAGGCAGCATGTGGCCTGTGGGCTACGTGTTTGCTACCTCTGCTGTAGAGGAAGCAGCACATATACTAAAATTAGAATGTCACAGAGAAGTTTAGTTTGGTCCTTTTGGAAAGATGCTACGTAAATTCATGAAGCGTTCCATATTTTTAACTGGAAAAAATACAAACCACCCCAATTTTTAAAAATGGTCATGGAACTTAGAGATCAGAATCTTTATTTTACAAGTGGAAACTGAAGATGCCCGGTTTTAGTGACTTTCTTGCTGAAAATCTCAGAAAAGAAGTAGACTTAAACCCAAGTTTTCAGATGCTAAATCAGAGCCCTTTTCATCACTCTATGTCTCTTCCTTATAAGCTGGATTATAAAGATTGGCATGGAGCAGCTGGTAGCACAGTGGATAGAACACCAGCCTTGAAGTCAGGAGGACTTGAGTTCAAATGTGACCTCAGACACTTAACACTTCCTAAATGTGCAAGTCACTTAACCTCAATTGCCTCAGCAAAAAACAAACAAAAAACCATAAAGATTAGCTTGCTTTTGGGGATGTTACTAAGATAACATTTCATTGAATAGTAGTTGTTTAATTATATGTATAAATGTAACACTATTAATAGAAATATATTATGCATTTTAAGTTCTTGGAGACTTATCATGAACAACATGATTCTCAGACCCTGAGAATCTTGATCTAGATAGCGTTTCACTCCCATCAGCCATTTGTGTCACTCCCGGTTTCCTACTTTCTTGATTCCACCTTCCCCAGAGGAAAGAACAATTCAGGAGCTGGGACATGTCCTCTGATTTTAAAAGTGGTCAAGATGGCAGATTAGGTATATATGGTGAAATATTCCTAAAGTATCACAATACCAGGTCACTTTTTAAAAGTATTGAAATCTTTGCTTTTTCTATTTCCCAAAGTTTCTCCTCTGCACATATAACAAAGGTAGTCGATTTTAACCTTAACATGTAGGTACCCTAGCGGGGATTAAGGTGATCAGTGTTACTCAAGGAATATATTTAAAAGGGAAAAAAAGAGAAAAAAAATCAGCAAAATAGATCAGCACATTAAAGAAAAAATACTGATGATACATACAGTGATCCATTGTCTCTGCAAAACAATAGGGGAAGGTGCCTTCCTTTATTCCTTACCAATTCATTTTTATATAACACTAGTTTTACTTTATGACTTATGAAATACAAACTCCCCACCCCCACCCACAACAACCACTCTGTGAGGTAAGTTAAAGACCAGGCTCCTCTTGTAATTATAAAATAATTTGGGATCAGAAGATGAAAGGAACTCAAGACACCTTCTGTTCTGATGTATCTCTGCCATTTTATAAGTGAAATCTTTGAATTGCTTGTCTTCTCTCTGGGTCTCTGCTTCTTGATTTGTAAAATAAGAGGGTGGAAGTCACTAATCCCTAAAGTCCCTCCTACTCTTAAATCCCATTTCACATATAGCCCTCTTGATGGGGATATGGCCAGAAAGTCAGTAATGTGTGAATAGGTCAGGCTACAGAAGAGAATGGCACAGTAGCAAAGAAATAACCTTAGACAAAGGGGTCTCTCTCTCAGCCTAGGATACTGTTAAGTGTCCATGAGTTTGAGACTGGGCTGGGGACCATGCTGAATGCGAATCTGAATTAGGAAGGCTCAGCCTCTGAAGCAGGAGACTTTAAGGGAATGTAACTACTATATCGCTTCATATATCTTAAGAGTTAATGTGAAGAAAAGGAATTGGATATGTTCTGCCAGACCCTAGAGAGTCAAACTAGATTCAAAAGGTAGAAAATATAGGATAGCAGATTTAAGAAAAGGAAGAACTTGCCAATAATTAGAATTTTTCAACAGAGGATTGGGCTACTTTGGGAGGTAGTGAGCCCCCTGGGGTTCTTCCTGTAGAGGTCAGAGAATCAAATTCTTACTTTGTAGGGGTTTCGCTATGAAGTGTGAGCTTCCTCTCAGCTCCTGAGTTCAGAAGTTCTAGGATTCTGTTTTTCTCCCTCCCCTCCAAACCATTGCTCTCTGAGCCAGGCTTGGAGGCTTGATGGTGATAACATTTTGGGAAAGGCATTTGATGGGTACATCTGTGTAGACAGCTGCAAACAACTGTCTGGGTAGATAATGAATTCAAGACTAGGGAATGGGCTGAGGCATTTCCTTGGCATCTGCAATGGAGAACAAAAACACAGAAATAAAACCAAAAAGAGCTCTTTTTTTCATCTAATCATTTATTCCTCTAGGTTGAAATTGTTATCGATGGATTAATATCTCTGATAGATCCACTTATGGAAAGCATGAAAAGCTTTTGGGACAATAAAGAAATCATAAAACAAGTTTCCCCCAGTCTGAAAACCCAAGTTTTCAACAGTCATCTGGATATTTCATCATCTCCTCTCAATAACTTTCTCATGAATTGTTCTAAGACTCTGCCCTTTGACTCGTGTGGACCCACTGGCCAAATATTGCTGCCCCGGGCACAGAGGAGACCATCACATCAAGCGGCTTGGAGATTTTCCTCGCGTTGCTTGGGAGCTGAGAGTGACAGGCGAGGATCATTTGGAAAAGATTTGCAGGAGACAAAGATCCCGGTTGTGACCGTGTGGCAAGCCCTCGCCATATGCTTTGACAGAATCTCGGGCACCGGCAGCAGCTGATTCATCTGTTGGAAATGTGCATGTTGCTGTTTTCACGCCATTTTTTAAAAGTGTGTGTGTAGGTGCGTGTGTCCATGTGTACACGGTGCAATGGATGGCCCAGCCCGTCCCGGAACATTCACAACCTGCGGGGGCTTTAGAAGCTATCCTGGGTAGCCGGGCACGCCCCATCTCAGAAACATCACCAGCCTCTGTTATGTTGCTGCTGAGGGCAATTATTTCTTAGACATATTGTTTTGCTGCCAAAAGCCATTTGGTAGCGATAGCAGCCCTTGCACAGGAAAATATAATGAGGCTCAGAACCGGAGGCAGATGATATTACCCTGCTCAGCTGCATGAAGAGACATGAAAGCCTTTGGAAAGATGATTAAATTATAAACATTGATAAACATGTTTCCATTATTAGGTGTTGAAAGAAAAATTCTGTTTGCAAGGCACATTTATAAAATTTCACTAAAACATCTCCCAAACCCAAACTCCGAGCAATAATAACACAACAAACATCTATGTAAGACCTGCGAATGTTTGTGGGGTGCCAGTTAATGGGCTGAGGTCTTCCCATTACATTTCCCTAAAAGATTTAAATGAGTATTTTTCCTCACCAGAATGCTTTAAAGTAGACTCTATTGGGATATAATAATTCCCATTATTCAGATAAGGAAAATGAAGCTCAGGGAGATAAAATGATTTACCTAGTCATGGGACTTAAATGGGTTAGATAGAATTAGAACTTAAATTCCTGTCTTTGATTTAAAGTTCATTGCTCTCTCACTATATAATTCATAGCTGATAAATAATGTAGCATTTTTATTATAACAAAGTGTCACCGTGTGCATTTTTTATTGCTCACTATCTCAGAAGGAGCAGTGAAGGAAAGTGGGAAGAATGTTGACTCTGGGAGACGGAGGACCTGGGTTCAAATCCCAGCTCTGTCATTGGTTTCTGGGTGACTTTGGACAACTCCTTTACTCTCTCTGATTGTGGTTTAGCAGATCAGATAAATTGTACTCTTTATGACCTCATTTGGAGTCTTTTTGACAGAGATGCTGGCCTAGTTTACTATTTCCTTTTCCAATTCATTTTACAGATGAGGAAACTGAGGAAAATAGGATTAAGTGACTTGGCCAGGGTCACAGCTAGTAAGTATCTGGGGCTAGATTTGAATTCAGGTCCTCCGGATTCCAGGCACAGCACACTGTCCAATGGACACCATGGTTAAGATGAGCAGTAGTTGGACTTGATTTCTAACATCTCTTCTCTATGTTGCTGTTCCTATGGCATCCTCTCCGAGGACAAGTGGTCATATCGTTGGGGCCATCTTAGCAGGGAGAGGATATAGCAGAAGACATGATTTATATGGTGCTGAAAAAAAACAAAAAAAACAGAGTTTGCATCTATGGGACCATGGGCTGATCATGTGACAACTTTAATTTTGTTTCCTTATCCTTAAATTAAGAATGTGCGTTCTGTCCCCAAAGTCTTGATGCGGTTTTAAGCTGTTATTTATATGTTCATTGTGTAAAACTTGAGCAAAACTTTGGGAAGAGCTTGAATGCGTGCTTCCTAATTCACTGGAGTGAAGTTGTGAAGAAAGTATTGAATATGGAATTAGAACTTAAGTTTGTATCTTTGATTTAAAGTTCATCGCTTTATGTAAAATATGAATTGGAATACATAGTCTAAGATAACTCCAAAAGACTCATGATGAAAGATGGCTTCCACATCCGGAGCAATGATATGGAGTTTGAAAATCGACTGTTTTCAGACCATGTCCCATGGGGACAAAGGAGAACCGGAGTGTGGAGGAACTGGTTTCTGATGAGGTAGAAAAAAGCTAAGGATGTGGAGGCAGAGCACCTGGACTCAAATGCAGTCTCTGTTGTTATCTCCCTACTGACTCCGGGCTAGTGATTTAACTTGTTTGACCTCCATCCATTTGTTCCAGAAGTGAACGGCTTAAAGGTCCTGCCTGACTCTAACTTTTGGTGACGCTGAATTCCTCGAGGGTGGAAGTCTTTTCTGTTCTGACACGGTGAGGTCATATCTAGTATCACTTATGATACACAGGTAGATCCCATCATAAATACTGAGGACTGTCACAGAACACAGGCAGATTTAGATCCAGCTCCTCTGCATGAATACCTGAAAACAATCCATTCTCCAGTTCCTTGTAGATCCCCAAGTTTTTTTTTTTTTTTTTGGACTTCTGGACTTTTTTGGACATCATATCTACACTGATGGACTTTAACCTCAAGTACAGGAACTAGATTATTAATTTTCTTTGTATTCTATTGATGAGTGGGTCTTGTCTGGAAAACAGCCTTGCACTTTTGAGATAAATGTTGAATATATCAACTAAATGTAATAAGATCAAGATTTATTCTCTTTATTGTCAATTAAAGGCATCACAAATGGTTCACTGACTTTTTTTATCTGAGAAAAATTACTTCCCAATTCTCATTTTTGGCAGCACACTTTTAAAAAATGTTGGAAGGGTCAGGCTTTTTATGCTTTGTTCCATTAGACATTTCAAATAATCTTTTCATGGAAATTTCTTTAAGAAAACTCAGTGCTATAATTTGGGGTTATCTTTCTACCAGTTAGGATTTACACGAACAGAAAGGATTTTTGAGTTAACACTGCATTGATCCACCAAAATGACAAGAAACAAATCAATATGAAAATCCATAAAAGAGGAACATGATGTAGTAAACAGAGTTCTCTGTTTTGTTGTTGTTCAGTTTTTAGGTGAATCTAATTCTTTGTGAGCCCATTTGGAGTTTTCTTGGAAAAGGTATCAGAGTTGGTCAGCCATTTCCTTCTCCAGCTTATTTTATAGATGAGGAAACTGAGGGAAACAGGGTGACATGACTTGTCCAGCTAGGAAGTATTTGAGACCATACCGGGTCCAGTCCTCCTTGACCTATAGCACCTACCTTCCCTTAGTTCTGAACTAGGTAACAAAGAACATGGACCTGACGGTGACGGCCAAATCTCTGAGCCTTTATTTCCTCATCCGTAAAATGGTTGATGACAATGACGATAAATAAATTGAAAATTGTATAATTATTCTGATAGCTGAGGGGAACTGATTATGAGTTGTAATAATGGACTTCTGTCCCTTTTTTGAAGAGGCGAGGGACTGTGTATGGAACATTGCACATATTGATTGCCAGGCTGCAGGAATGTATATTCAGTAGTTTGGCTGAACTGAGTTTTGGGTGTATTTTTTTTTTCCTTTGTCTCTTTTGCATTTTTATTTTTGGCTCTGAAAATAGAGATAGAGAAAAGGGAATTTGCTCAACATCACAGAGCTTGCCCCTCCCGGCATAAGCTGATCTATTTGCTTCACCATTCTGCAGACTCAGTCTTGCATCCTCAAAATCCTTCCCAACTCCTTCAGCTTCTGATTGGAGGCTGGCGGACGGGGCACTCAACTCCCCTGAAAGCTTTCCTCTATAGAAAGCATCATCTGGACTATCCTGCTCACTCTCTACTTAACCATTGTCATCTCTGATTGGTTCCAAGTCCAGAGAATATGATGAACACCCCTGGAACCTCCTTGGCTGCCTGCTCCCATTCTGTTTCTTCTCCCATTCAACTATGAGCCAACTCCCACTAAGGACGGGAACTACTTCACTTTTTCTCATTTGTATCTCCAGCTCTCAGCACAGGGCCCGGCATATTGCAGGCACTTAATGTGTATTGAATTGAATATAAGAATGGTAACAAAAACAGCTTAAAACAATACTGTAAAAACTCAAAACAACTTGCACAATGAGGAAACAAAATTGTTCCGAATATCCTGCTCTGAAAAACATCAAGAAGCCGGGACCAAATTGTTTGGGGGAGGATTGTTATTCTTAAGGGTCAACAGAGAGTAGTAGCAGCATCCTTATTTGTCTATAGACTACATGGCCAGAGAAGAGGGCTGGGGTAGGGGTAGGAGGAGTTTGCCTGGCATAAATGGCATAAAAAATAATACAGTGGGTTCCAGAGAAATATACAAGAATGTCCTCTGGCTAAGAATCTGGGAATTCTGGGAGCAGGGAGGCAGGCTACCGAGGGAAACCAACAGAACTCGTCCAGAAAGCCAAGATGGAGGAATGTAGAAAGTCAACATGTAGGGCAAATTGTACTCGTGCAGACCTTCTGGGAACATCAACTCTTGTTAGTTGTATTCTATAATTCGATTCCGTTATCGAGTAGTTAGGGATTCTGGGGGGGTCACCTAGTCTAATCCTTATCTAAACAATGTCCTGTCTTGCAGCATCTATGACATGGTCATTTGTTGGGAAGCCTCCAATTCCAAGGGTAGGGAAGCTCATTGCTGCCTGTTCCACTTATAACTGCCCTAATTCTTTGGAAGGTTTTCCTTGGCCTGGGTTCTGCAACTAGGAACATTGCTTGTAATTTTTCCCTCTGGGCTCAGATAGAATAAGTCAACATTTTGTACATAGCAGATGACTCAGAAGGGATTCTCATGACACATACAAGATATACTTTTGATCTTCAACATTTCTCAAGGATCCTTTCTGTGAATAATTTAGACCCATCCTCCAGCCCAGAATTACCTGGTAGAAAATTAGAATTTGGCTCTTCTCTAGATTTCTGAAATAGTAGGAAAAATAGCCTTTGGGTGCTGAGACAAAAGGACACGGAATATGAGACGTTTTACTTATTCTAACCAAAAAAAGAAAGAAGCAGGTGGGCAGCACAGTGTATGGTGTAAGTCAGAAAGGCTCACTTTTCTGAGTTCAAATCTGGAGTCAGACATTTGGTAGTTGTTTGACCTGGGGCAAGTATGACTCTATTTGTCTCAGTTTCCTCATCTGTAAATGAGCTGAAGAAGGACATGGCAATGGTATCTCTGCCAAGAAAATGCCAAAGGGACTTAGGAAGAATTGGACACAGCTGAAAAATGACTGAATAATAAACAAGAAAATAAAAGAAATCACATAAATGACTTAAGGCAACTCCCTTTTCCTGTGAATTGCTATCTTCCTTGGGGACCTATAAACTCCCCCTCACTTCTAATACTACCCTGGGTGTCAGCATCATTGAAGAAAAGGGAAATAACTTGGAGTTTTTTACCTCCTCTCCACAGTCCCATCTTCCTAGGGTTTTATGCATTCTTGTATTCACAGTTCTAGTGAATTGAAACTCTTCCTTAGGCCTGCATAATCCATATGATTTACAGTCTCCATGAAAGACCGAGTCTCTGTTTGTTGCTACATCATGGTTCTATCCTATGTGATTCTTCGACTTAACTTCCCATTTGGTCCATGAATTACTGTGGTCCCATAATTCCTACTCTTCATCTTCATTATGTGACCCCGATTCTTCCATGCAAATGGTTCCCCGGAGGAGCCTTGTGGATATTCAGCTTCTCCCCCATGGAAGGAAGTATGAGAGAGCAGAGACTTCACGGTCTCTCTCTCTTTTCAGAGTTTTACTTTTCTGCTTTCTGTTAAAGACCAAGCCCTGATGATGAAGCTCAGTTTAAGAATTAAACATAAATCTTCAGTCATCTATCATCAATCATCATTAATGTGCTATTAAAGGAAAATTACTACACAGAACAAGGTGAAGTCTCTCCCTATCAAGGAATTAACCTTGTCAAGGAAATTTCACAGCGAGCTAAGGAGATATCATCAATATCAGAACACGGTCCCAAGCACGAGGAGAAAGAGCGCTTTCCACTCTCGTAAGGGGAGAGAGCTTCAGGGGAAGAACAGGGGTTCAGCAGTGGGACAGGCCTCCATCTGCTCATTACACGTAACTGGAGAAGACAAGGCCCAGAGTGATCAAGAGATCCACCTAAAATCCCAGAGCTATTAAATAAGTCCCATTTCAAGCCTTTAATTTATGAAACATTTTGTTTTACCCAAATACAAGACAATATAAAGTCTCTTAGTCCAAGTCTGTTGTGTAATGGAGCTTAAAACTTAAATGTGAACCAGTATTGTTCATAACCTCCCCTGTAAACCCAGGTCATAACATTGCTAAGCTCCAGTCTCAGACCAACGATGGAGCCGGCTGTGGGGTGGAGGGCAGGGGCAGACGGGGTCCGGATGAGAACGGTAAGAGTTGTAAGGGACCTTCGTCCAAGCTCCTTAATTTATAGCCCAGAATGTTGAAGCCCAGATGGTCCCTTGTTCTTTATCACAGAGACACGTGACAGAGTCAGAATTCAGACTCACTTATTTAAACTCTCTTACTCCCTGTTGAATGCTCTCCTGGCTATACCACACCAGCTGCAAGGCTGGCTCCTCAGAGGACCCCGAGCTTCCCTTCTCCTAGAGAGCGGATTCAGAGAGCTGTCGTGTCTCCGACGCTCCCCTTACCCGGGCGATGGAGGGAGGGGGTCAGCCCCCAGACTGCCTGCTGGTTTGGGAGGCCCCTTTCAGTAGCCTGAATCTCTCTGGCACATTGACTTGCCTCGTTGTGTGTGTGTGTGTGTGTGTGTGTGTGTGTGTGTGTGTGTGTCTCCCACCCCTGCGCACACACATACACACACATACACACACACACACCCCAGCATAATGCACCACCCCGGGGTATTCAGCACCCCAATGTTCCAGCCGCCTCACTACGCGGACGTGGCATCCCGGCTGAGGAGCCACGCTGAGGATCCTGCGGTACCGACCCAGAGGGTTTTTCTGGGGTATTTTTCCCCGGCTGGACAGCCTGTGAACAAATGCAAGAAGAACTGCCAGCGTGGTCCCTGGAGGAGGCTGTTAATTGTGCCCGAGCCTGTTGCTGGCAGCTCGAGCCCAAAAGGCTGGCTTTACCCTCATTAACCAGATTGCTTCCATATGTATGAAAGTGGCAAATCTGCTGAGAGTTAGGGAGACAGAACTGCTTCAAGGAAGTTTTCCTGCTAAAAACAGAGACGCGAAGGTCATTGATGTTTGTGCGTAGCTGCAGGAGCCGCTGAGTTATCGCACACAAATCGCTCTGCCCGGCACAAGGCACAGCACGTGCTCAAAAAGAAATCTTGGATTTCTCGCCCTCAGTTAGGCGGCCGTACAGGGGCAAAGGGGGAAGAGCGCTGCCTGGGGAAGAGCTGGCTTTGAAACTTAACTGGGTTATGCTGTTGTTTGGGTTATCTCAGGCAAAGCGCTTTACTTCTCTGGACCTCATCTTCTATAAACTTAGTGGTTGGAACAGATGAGCTCTGAGATCCTTCCCAGCTCTAAATCCGCACAAGCTCCATCATTCTCCTGTTGTCCATCGTACCCTCACCCTTGCAGAAACACACAGGGATAAAAAGGATAAGAGAAAAGAGGAAAACTGCTTAAAACGGCAACGTCCCTCCTGTTCCTTGACCAAGCTGGCTAGGTACCGTCCCCCTAGCCCTGCTCTGTCATGGATTACTCCTGCCACACGAGAACAATTCTCCCTTCCAATGATCCACAACCCTTCTGAGAGTCGGGGTACGTAAAATACCATCACAAAACAAACTTGTGCTTGTGAATGAACCTAGAAGCTAACTCTGGAGATTATATCCTCACCTGATGGTCAGTCCTAAGGGAATTGGAGTTTTACATCCCACGGGAACTGTTTTCACTTCTTTGACTGTTCAAGAAAAGATTTCTCCTTCATATGTCCTAGAAATCCTTGGTCTTAGCTAAGCTTCGCTGAAAGGGAATTCTAAGCTCTACCAAACTCATAAAACATTTCAGAGGGGAAATTATGTGGAAATGCATTTTATTAAATAGTTCTCTGTCCAGTTAGTTTAATGAAACCGGTACCGGATGAATATCCCAAACACTTTCTCCCACATTCACTAGTGATATGGTACAATCCTCTGAATGTCTGTCAGATCTCCAGATTGTTTGGGGTAATGTAAATGGATCCCTGTAAAAGTCCATTCTATTATTAATGTGTGCTATATTATACACACCTTACCATATTTGTTTTTCACAACATTTCCTTTACATCCGTGTTAAAGGTCAGGACCTCACGGGGGAGGAAATTTGACCAAAGTCAAAAAGCAAGGCATGCAGGAGTCAGGGCAAGACTCTCCATTCTATATTTAATGAGCTTTCTATTAAGCCATGCTTCTTGTCACACTTCAGGCCCAAGCCTTGTAAAATGTTCCTTTCCAAAGCTGATTAATATTGAAGGGATGAATTGAACGTCATTGCAGCAGTGATGTCTAAGACAGTGAAACGTGATGGGGAATAGGTGAGATAAATAATAAACACTCACTACCGTCTGAAATGTCATATTCAAGACTCTAGGTGGGCAAGAGGTGCTAAGCAAGAAGGTTAAAAACAATCCACATATCTGTTACTCAAGACACTGGCCTATAAAAGAAATGTTTCTCCTGGAAATAAAGACTGATAAATCCATTAGAAAATTCTTGCAATGTCTCTTGTTTAAAACTGAATCCATTTAGACTTTGTGTTCTTTTCACCTTTCCCCTCTTTCTTTTGTGAACGTTTTCATTTATCAGGAGCTTCTGGTTGTAGGCAAGGACAAATATTGGTTTCTTCTGTGTACGAGCACAAAGAGAAGCTATGAATTAATTTCAGCATTCATAACTTACCCACGCTAGAATTAGAAGCTATAGACACTGCGCCATCAATGGAAGAAGTTCTGAAGGGGAATTTAGTCTAAGTCCTTGAAGATGAGATGTCGAAAATGTTGGTTTTTGTCCTCCCTTTTTTTCATTTGATCAACACCTGTCAAATACCCACTTTTCTACAACTGATGATAATAAATGCCAGATCCGATATATGAAAAAAACATGGCTAGGTACGAAGAGAGGAAGGAAAAAAAATAAAGAAGGAACTGTTCCTGCCCTCAAGGAGACTCAAATCTGAGAAGGGACAGAATTACCTGAACTTAAAATATCTTAACAAACCACAATGAATTTGTGATCTCAGTGTGTGCATCTTTTCTCCTGGTCGAACGAAACCTCCTCAGGCTGTGTGATTCTTGTCTACATCTTTCTGGAATCCTCCAGAGATTTATCCACGAGTCCCAGAGCCTTCTCCCTGGGTTCTTTTAATATTTCATAACTAGTGAAATGTCCGTGCTGTCCATCTATAATCCTTCACTTTGGCACTTCCTTTACCCGTCATGAATACGTTCGCAGGAATAAAGAAAATGATACACAATACATAAATACGGTGAAAGATATTGTGGCAACTGCAATGGATGTATTAATCTAGGGACGCAGATTAGAATCTCTGTTCTGGTCTTTATTAACCATGTGATCTAGATTAAGTCATTTTTCTTCTCTGGAAATGAAAGGTTTGGATTAGCTGATCACTATGTCCCTTACAGGATTGAAATCTATAAAATTTATTTGATTCACTTCAATTCAGTTCAACAGATAAAAAGGGAAAATTCGTGAGGGAGAAAGGATTTCAAGGACCTTAAAGGATGCTTATGATTTCCCAGGTGGAGATGAAAGGAAGGGGCCATTCTAGGTTCAGAGGGCACCATGAACAAAGGAACGAGGGTGAGAATATTGGCTGTATTGAGAAGTGACGGCTGGTCCAGCTGTGGTGGAGTACAGCATCTGGAGATAGAAGCATCAGATGTGAAAGTGGCTTAGACCAGGGCTTCTTCAACTTTTTCTGTTTGTGACCCCTTTTTGCCTGAGAGAATTTTCACAATCCTGGATATATAGGAATATAAAATAGGTGTACAGGTCAAACAGTTACTGATAAAAAAATCATAATTTTGCAGCCCCCCACCTTCGGTTAAGTGACCCCCTATTGTGTCATGAACTTCAGTTTAAGAACCTTTGGGTGAGACCCAGCTGGTGGAGGGTAATTAGAAACCACCAGGGCTACTTAAGCAGAGGGGGGAGGTGATCCTCAAAATCTCTCCGCTTCATCCTCTCTCCTGGCAGATATTCCAGGTGTGCCCCACCTTGTTTGGCTTCCATTTATTCTTGTAATAAACATTTATTGAATTCCTGTCGTGTTCAGGACCTGGTGCTCAATACTTCAAGGTGATACAGAATGGAATGAGGGAGAGCATGCGCTCTAGTGGGGAGACTTGGGGCAGGTAGGGAGATGCAGTCCTTAGTGAGTTTATTGTCATGTACCATGGGAAGAATATTCAGAACTAGGGCGTGGAGAGCTTCTGTAAAAGGTAAATCATCACGTGAGGAAGAAGAGTCAGCACTTCCATGTTTACAAACATTTATAGCTCTAGTATATGTTTCCTTGTTGGATCCCTCCAACTAGCCCTAGAGAGCCTGGTTAAATGGTTGTGTTCCTGTTGTGTAGATGAGATAAAGGAGCCCCAGACAGCCTTCTTTTGGTGAGTAAATATTGACTAGATGTCAGAGTGGGAAAGGGCCTTTCTCAGGATCACAGAGGTAAACAGAGAAGATAAATAAGAAATACTCACTAGCCACTGAAATATCATATTTGAGACTCCAGGTGGGCAGGGGACGGGAAGCCAAGTCTCCTGACTCACAATGCAGAACTCTTGCCATTACTCTCCTATGAAAGTACCTGGAAAGGCACAAAGTACTCCGGATGCCCAGGGTAGCCTCAGTGTGGTCACTGGGGCTTCGGAACACAGACCAGCCTCCTCGGTTTATCAGTACGGATGCTGAGAGCTGAGTAAGGTCACAGAGTAGTGAAGTAGCAGAGCTCAGGTGAAGGGCCGGGCCGTGTCCCTCAGACTCCCAAGCGCTCCAGCCTGTCTTGGTCATCCTCAGGATGGCTCCAGGACATGTACTGGAGACTATGTTTTATTTAATTCTGTGCAGCCATCCCCCTGCAGCTGTTTCTAAGCCTGAACCACATGTGGAGCGAATAGCGAGTTTCTTCTTTTGATGAAGGGTGGCAAAACAGAAGCTGGGGCATTTTCCAATCCTTTGTTTCCAAAAGGTACCAAAGGAAACACATTTCCCTCTTTTTTTTCTACACCTGCCTGCATGTCCACACACACACACACACACACACACACACACACACACACACCCATACACTCCAGAGAAAAGATGATTTCCACTTAAAAGATGTCTTGCCATTGATTAGCTGAGAATAAAGTCTTACGTAGTAGGTGTCTCGGAAATAAAGCCGTTACTCCTGGCTCTTCCTGGGCTGCGTCGAAGGGCTGTTTAGCAGCATCCTAAGAAACATCTGTCTTTTCATATGTATGGCCATTTTTTCCCTCCCTGTAAGTCCTGCAGGATTCCTGAGCTTCATTAAAGGAGGGAATCTGCATGATCATTCTAACGACCATCTGCTCTGGGCCCTGGATCCTCACCTTGTCGGCGTCTTAGGGCATCATGGCCGACAGGAAATAACAAAAACAGTGAGAAAATTCATAGACTTGTTTTTCTTGTTAATAATGCAGGGACTTCCCTTTTCCCTTGTTTAGAAGTCTGTTCCAGGGAAGAGTGCACCTTTTTTTTTTTTTTTTTTTTGATAGTTGAGTTCGTTTGAAGTACCTGGCCCCTGAAACTAGGTGTGATTTTAAAAGATGAAAAAAACTTGGAGCTAAAAAAGAACTTATGTTTCACTCAGTCCAGCCTGTCTATGTTACATATGGATAAACTGAGGCTGAGAGAAAGTGAGTGCTTTGCTCAAGCTCGTAGAATGAGCTCGTGGCCGTAATAGAAAAGGATCATTGGTTTAGAGCAGGAAGGGTCCCTGAGGATCATGGACAAAGCTGGTGCAAGGTTACCTTCTGCCCCCTCATTTCCCCTCCTGAGAGTCCTATCTCCTTTCAGGGCCCAGCTGAGGGGCCACTTTCTTCTTCCAGATTTGCTGCTCTGGGCTAGTGGAGCTTCTCTCCCCCCAGGAGAGACTTTGTGGGCATCTCATGTAACTGGGTGTGAGTGTGAGCTCTTTGAGGACAGGGAAGGCTCCATTTCCCCTGTTGGCATCTCAAGGCCTTGTACCTTTCTTTGTGCAGAGCTGGCATTTACTAACAGTCCTTGACTTGGATTCACCTGGTCTCAAAGGTGAGCAGTCTCCCACCAAGGAAGCTCAGCTGGTTTGTCCCTGTCTGTCTGGGTTCTTGCAGGGCCCGGACTTAGGGCCAGTCCTCTGGCTCCAGATCCATCACTCTATCCCTTGGCCCGTTCTTCCTGCTCCGGTCTGGGGAGATCTGGAGTCATAGCCATCAGCACGGGTGATTTTAACTTCAACAACCCCTTTTCTCCTCCGATACAATATGGAGCCTTTTAGATCTATCACTTGAACACCTTGTAAAAGCAAACTCGCTGAGCTGTCAGCACCTAGTGGTTATTAAGACTGACTAGACAGAGACCCCGAAAGCACGGTTGATATTTTGTGAGCATTGAAACCCCGGGGATATCAAAGATGAGCTTGATGTGGCTGCAGGACGTTCCCAAAGCCATTCCACTGGCCCAGCCCGGCCCTTCCGAGAGAAGACACACAAACTTGTCTGTAACGTGGGAAGGATCCTCTGGAGAAGGTCATTATGGGAAAGCACAGACATGGCCCCATGTAGGCCCTGAGAAAGGGATGCGGAGCTGTGACTGAGAAGTCGCTTTCTCTGGGTGGGGAAAAGCCAGGACATACATTTTCTCTCCCTGGGACTTAAGCATCCTCTCCTCAGATCCCAACGCCGCAGCCTGTTATATCTTACAGATTCCCTTCGACATAAAAGTCCCGTGTTCCAGAGCGCACGAGCCAGGCGAGGCTCTGCCTTCTCACAGCCACGTTCTTTTCTTCACCTTTCCTTTCTCTCCCTGGAATACCCTTCCCCTCTCTTCTGGGCTGACCCAAGCTCTGGCTCACTGAAGATCATCTCCTCCCAATGACTCCTTTCTCGCTGTAGACAGTCAAGCAGGTGAGCCCAGGATATCCAGTATCTCTTGCATGTGGCAAGTTCCGCCCAATAAAATTATCAACCAAAGTCTGGCAATGCTCAGCAGTGTCCTGGGCACACATTGTGGAGTCCTTCGTGACCCTCCCACCAGACTTGCCATGGGGTTTTCTTGGAAAAAATTTCCTTCTCCAAATAGAGGTTTAATTGACTTGTCCTGGCTCACCCAGCTAGCAGGTCTGAGGTAGGATTTGCACTCAGGGCTTGCTCCAGGCTCAGCACTCCATCCCTGCCACCCAGCTGCTTCTGGGCACCTAGCGGGTGCCACTTAATGCTATGGGGGCAGCCAGGTGGTGCAGTGGATAGAGCACTAGCCCTAAAATCAGGAGGATCTGAGTACAAATCTGGTCTCAGACACTTAAAGTCCTACTTATGTGACCCTGGGCAAGTCACTTACCCCCAATTGCCTCAGGGGAAAAAAAGAATGCTACAGGGCAAGCATTTGGGTTTAGATGCCTTGCTTTCCCTCACTTGATCTCCAACCTATAAGCCCAGCACAGAGGTAGCACTTGGTTAAAAAAAAATACATGGAAGTAAGTAATATAAGGACATTAACATTTCCAAATTCAGTCCTATTAGCTTGCTTTTTCTCTTTTTATATAGTGATTTTATTTGTAATTATCACTATAAAATCATGATTTTCTACATCAAATTGCTAACTATATATACATATATAGAAACACATACATATATATGTGTCTCTATAAAAACACCCTACATTTGCAAATTACTTTACAGAAGTTATTTCATTTTATTCTCCTGATAACCCTGTGAGGAGAGTTCTATTATTATCCCCATTTTCTAGATGAAGAAGCTGAGACTGAGAGAGGCTAGGTTGTTTTCTGCTATTCACATAGCTAGTCAGTACCTGAATTAGGATTTCAACTCCAGCCCTCCCCCTTCCTGGCAAACTGAGGCAAAGAGAAGAATGGCAAGTTGGGTGTCGCGTAGCCAATCGGTGTCTGAGGCGGGATTTGAGTTCAGGAAGATGAGCCTCCCTGACTGGGGAACCAGCACGCTGTGCTCTATGGGGTCACTTAGCATCTCTGATTGTAGAAACTACAAAAGAAAATAGATCCAAAACATCATTTAACAAAGTATTTATTATATGTCTACTGCATACCCGACACTGTTAGCCATTGGGGAGAAAAGAAGGAAAATGAAAAGATTCGCTTGCACTAGAAGTAAAAGGTATCTCAGTGTTTCCTTGTCTCCTGAATGCTCTCTCTGACACTGATCTCTCCTCGCTCCACTCAGAATCTTAGCTCGTCAGATTTGGAAGAAACCATCCATTCCAACCCACACTGATTCAACATCCACATAGTACGTGGATAATACTCATCTACATTCATTGGCTGTGTTCTCTTTAGCCTTCTATGGCTACCTAGTGCTTATCAATAAAATTGAAAATCCTGACCTTGGAATTTAAACCCTGCTAAAATCAGACTCCACTTCCTTAGTCCCCCTCATTCCCCTCTCTTTAGGTACTCTAGTCAATGCAAAATTCAATTTAGATTGTTTTCAATTCAAATAATCTTACTCTCTGTTTCTTATTTTCTGTAAGCCCGGCTTACCCTCCATGCCTTTCCCCACCCCATTCCCTCTACTTAGCAGGGACCCTCTCTCTCCATTGTTTAAAGTTCCTCCCTTCCTTCCAGGACCAGCGGTGTGCTGGGAAAGCACTGATTTCTTGGCCACCTCTTCACTCCCAAATGAAAGTAAATTGTTCCACTTTAAGAGGTTTTTTGCCTGGGGCTGGAGCTTTATACTTACATCACCCTCCAGTGTATTGAAGATATTTGCTAATTGTTTCCCTCTTTAGATCTGAACTCCTGGGGAAGTTCATCTTTACTAGGTCTGTTCTTGTATGCTCAATGTACGGCAGAGAAAACCAAGTTCCTATTTCCGAGAGTATCTGCTCACTAAAGGCTTGCTGAATTAGACTGAATAATTATCCTTCCATGTTCCCAAGTGCCTCAATCATGTTGTTTTTTTCCTTTCAAAGGAAGACAAAAGGTATGAAAAAGAATAAGTTTTCTTGGTACCATTAGTGGGAGATTGCTCTAAAGCCCGAGGAAAGAGTCTCACTGATGAGATGCGTTTGGGAAGCAAAAAGCCATTTTTACCATAGACAGCCTCTGCTTCCCCTTGCCCTGCCCCATCAAAATGGCCATCCGTTAGAGGAAGCGACTTTGGCTCAGGGAGAAGGCATTTCTCTTATAATATGTAATGGAGGGGAAAGGATGAACTCTGGTTCAAATATGCAGTGTGGGAGAGATGACAAAACATATAGGGATTTTCATAATATGGCTGCCTCTGATTCCACTCCCTCAGGACCGGGCCTGTTATATTTCCTCCTCCTTATTTTCAGGTACCTTGAGGGCGCTGGATTACCTTTCCTCTTGGCTATCAGCTCATCCCCATAGGAGATGTTCTTCCCATTCTCCGTTAATTTCCCTCATTTTAGGAACCAAATGATGACTACTTCAGTTCCATTTAGCTACTTGACATCCATCGATTAGCCCTTACAAAGGAATATTTACTTCAAAAATAGAACAGGAATAAATAAACATTTCCCACAACACCTGGGTTTTATTCTCCTTCAACTATCTCAGCATCTGGGATAGAGAAGAGGGATTAGACTCATAGCTTAGTTCAGATCTTACAGAGTATTATTGGTCCCACCAAGTTCACATCCAAAGCTAGCATTGCTGCCAACTTCTTTTGGGCTGGAGTCCCAGACTCTTTCTCCTCAGGGCGCTGACGCTGGGCTGGGGGCATTGATGCTGACTAGCACGCTCTGACTGGTTCTTGGACTCCGAGATTCTCCATGGTTCCTGCTCCCAGGCCAGATTAGAGATTGCATTCTCTGCACCTAAAACTAAAAAGCACAAGCAAAAACATCAAGGACCCAAGATGGTTTCTTGGAAGATACATGGACTGAGATGGTGAAGGGAGAAACGTTGAGAAAAGGAATCCTAAAGCCCTCTATCTACCCTTATAAGCTTTGTCTTATTGGCTGTGAGTGAGAGTCTTACCTTACTCCCTCACATGTAAATGCACTAAAAGTCTAGAGATGGACCCATTGTGGCTGTTTTCAAATTGCCAACAGTTCTACCTATATAGACAAAAGGGGAGGAGAGCCCTTCCTAACACATGATAGCCATGGTTCTCCTTGAAATGGATGCCATCCTAGCAAATTGATGGGCTCCGCTTGTGCACCAAATACTGTTTCTCTATCATCTATCCGTCCATCTATCCATCCATTCATCCATCCATCTACCTATAGATGGTACAGGACTTTTAGGAGTAATAGCTTAGCCCTTACCTGAGAGAAATGCATCCATTTTTTCCTTAAAGATCCTCTTCTAGTCATGGTTGACTCAGGGGACTAAAAACTCAGGCTGTTGACATGCTTTTTAGTCACCTGCATCCAAATCACCCAGAAGGCACTTTAGCAATTTCCTGATACTTGACTGGTAGATAATAATAGGCAACTTAGGTGAGAAAGTTTCTTTTATTTGAATCACTTTAAATTGTTTTCGGTACTATCCTTGTTAATTATCCTTTTCCTGTTGTGGCTAAGCACATCTCTTTTTGTTAACTAATTAATGAACTGTGAGTGTCTCATTTTTGCCCAAATATTGCATCTGAACTCCCTGAGAATTAGTCAGAATTAGGCAGAGTCCATATCATCAAGCCCTGAGTGGTAGAGGAAAAAATCTTGCCTTTGCAAAATAGTTAGACTCGGGTAGGTTTGGATGTCCAGATAGTGGTGACTTAGTCACCACTATGGCCACCTCCCTTCCCCTGTTTAGGTCTTAATTCGGTCCCAGAAAAATGAAAGGAGGTCAGGAGGGTTAATGATCTCCCAGGATCCTTTCAGCTTCCATGTGCTGTGATCTCATGTTTGTCAGGTGTCATCTCATGCATTCTCAAACAAAAAAAAATCACTGCTATTTAAAATTATGGGAAGAAAATGATTAAAATGCCCATCCTCTTGATCCAGGAATATTGCTATTAATCAGATACCTTAAAGAGGCCAAGTCAATCAACAGTTTTATAAGTGACTGCCCTTCTACTAAGCTGTAGGGACACAAAGGCAAAAAAGTGCCAGCTTTGAAGGAGCTCACAGTCTGATGGCAAAAATCAATAACATAAAGCAAGGTCCTCCATCTGGCCAAATATTCAGAGCAGCACTGTTTGGTATCACTAAAGGGTTGAGGGGAAAAGCAGTATGCTTCTCCTGATAAACAGCCAACCAAATTGTTGTCCATGAATGGAACAGAGAATCACTGTGCTGAAAGAAATGGGGAATGGGATGAATTCAGGAAAGGATGGAAAGATTGCTCCACGTGGTGCACAAGTGCTGAGGTGGAAGACAGTTCCTGCCGTCAAGGAGCTTACAACCTTTTTAGAAAGTCTTGTTTTTGTTTAGTAAAATACTTCCCAATTTAAAATATTTTAACAGTTGCTTTTAAAAAATGTTGAGTCCCAAATTCTTGCCCACCATCCTACTCCTTTGCTCTCTGCTAGAAGGCAAACAATTCAGTATTTACCACACCAGCAAATTCATGGAAAAATATTCCCATATTAGCCATGTTACAAAAGAAAATACAGACCCCCCCCAAGAAAGTTTAAAACAAAGTATGCTTCAGTCTGCCTTCTGAGCCGATCAGTTTTCTCTCTGGAGATAGAGAAACTTTTTCATGATGAGGCCTTTGGAACTATACTGGACCATTGTTTGAATTAGAGCAGCTGAATCTGTCCCAGTTGACCATCCTTGTAGTGTTGGAGCTTACAGTCTAATAGGAGAGACATCAGGCAAACAGATAAACACACGCACACACACACACACACACACACACACACGTTAAGTGAAGTTTATACGTGGTAAATAGAGAGCAATTATCAGAGAGAAGGCACTAGAATTAAAGGAGTCGGAGAAAGCTTTTACAGAAAGAAGATTCAAAATGAGCAAATATAAACAATGACTAAACCTACATAAATGAGAGAAGGAGAGACGGAAGGAGGGAGAGAGAGAGAGGCAAAGAGAAGAAGAGGAGAAAGAAAAGGAAAAGAGGAGGAGGAGCAAGAGAACAACAACAGCTTAAGATTTAAAAAAGCAACATAAGTGATATTCATCCATTTCCCTCCTTAATTTTTCCTGTAGAATCAAGGTAGAAAGAGACTGGACCAGGAGCCCTATGCCACTAATTTACAGTGAAAGCACAAGTCATTCCCAGCATCTGGCCATCAGGTTCTTCAACTGTGAAATCAGTCAAGAGGTCGACTAGATCATTTCTAGCATCTTTTCCAGCCCTGAAATGCAGAGGTTCCAATATCCCTAACCACGCTCCCATATTGTCACTTAGACACTGAGAGCCTGGAGCCCGATGTGGTCTGTGCTGACCTCTTGTTATCCTCTCTTGGTGCCGGTTTCATCCCTTCTTTCCTTCTCTTTCTCTACGGTCTCGTGGTGACTTTGTTAGGCCCTACAGATTGAATTTTTCTTTATTTCTCGGCATGTCTGGACATTTATATCTAGACAAGTAGTCTCTTTCCTGAATTCTCGTTCTACATTATGCTAATTAAAAATTTTAGACTAGATTTCTTGTCTACATCCATTCAACATGTGCAAAAAATAACTCACTGTTCCCCCTAACCCTCCCCTCTGCTATGAAGACCATAAATAAAAGACATATATTATTTATATCCATTCACAGTATGACCACAAACTACTCTTTCAACATTATTGTTCATTACTGCCCCTTGTACATGTGATAGCTCAGTCAAAGTGAGCTCCTTCACTGTTCCCCATCCGTGATCCTGTCTCCCATCTCCATGCTTTTCAGTAACTCTTCTCCATATCTAGAATGTTCGCCTTCCTAATGGTGGCTCCTGAGAATTCCCAGCTTCTTTCAAGACTCAATTTGAACATCAGCTTTTGTCTGAAGTTTTTCCTGATCCTTGTCCCCTCTTCCCTTGCTGCTCCTAGGACTTCTTTCCAAAATTCTATTTAACTTAATTCTCTTCATTCTATCTCTCCCCCCTCTCTGTCTCTCTCTCTGTTTCTTTCTCCTCCCTCTGTCTGTCTCTATCTCTGTCTTGTTTTTCCCCTTAAGGCCAGGGGCTCCTGCTACTTTTGCTGTTCACTCCTGCACATAGAGCAGCTCCTGACACAAAGGGATTTAATTCCTGTTGGTTACTGGTGCCAGGGAGTTCTTGGCCAAGGTTGAAAGCAACTGAATTAGCTAGGTAACGCAGGACTTCTCCTACGGGGGAAGATAGTGACTTTCCCCTCTGACTCTCAAACTGCTCCCCTTAGAGACTCCCACAGATTGTAAGAAGGGAGCTCAGAGTCACCTTGATCTATCTGTATTGGAGCATGAAGCTTATTTTTAACATCAGTGATCCCTGGAGCTGTTTCTTTACTTTCCAATGTGAGACTGTGCAGAAGTCATTTCTCCTCTCCAGGATTTCCACTCTGCACTCTGAATTAAGGGAACTTGACCAAATAATAGCTTAGTCACTTAAACTCTCTGTTTTCTCCTGTATAAAAGGGGGATAAAGATACTTGGCTGAATTATAGCTAATGTTTATATGGAACTCTTAAGTTGTAAAATGCTTTACAATCAGCGCATTTTATCTTCAACATGAACTCTAAATGGAAGATGCTATTATTATCCCTATTTGATAGGTGGGGAAACTGAGGCAAACAGAAATTAAGTGACTTGCTTAGGTATAGAAGGCCAGAACTTTGGAGATGTATACTTGAAACAAGGATACTTACAACAAGGTGTTAACTCAGTGGAATTGATGAGATGATAGTTCTCTAGTTCCCATATATACATAGTACTTATTATGGTGATGTCATGGTTCTCTAGTTCCCATATATTCAGTATGCTGTAATGATGTAATTGTAATAGTGTATTTAAAGGCTGAGAGGACTAGAAATGAGACATTGCATCTTTGACCAGCCTCCTGGTAGCTCTCCTGCCTCCTGCACTCCTCCACTAAGATCAAGGCTGGTCCCGAGATCCTCCAGAAAAGCTAGCCTGAATTTTACACTTAGGATGCTACCGCTCTCAAGGACTGAGGCTGAATCTGAACTCGCTCTTTCTGAGTCGGTTCTAGAGTTCTGTGTACTATGGGACCACCTACCTGCAGAATTACTGGGAGGAGCTAAGGTACACCAAAAACAATAGAACTGCAACTTCTATTCCTCTTGAACCTATTCTGACACACAGAGAAAACTATACTAATTTTCAAAGGATTGTACATAAAATAACCATAGTAAGGGCTGGGAATTTCCAAAGGACACACTGGTGAACGAAGCCATTGCATGTGAGTGAATCTTTATTTAGAAGTAGTTACTGAGCTTAAAAATTTCAGTTCAGTTCAGTTTCAAAGAAAGAAAGAATGAATAAATGAAAGGGAAAAAATGTGAATTCCTTCAAACCACACCCTGCTCATCTGTTCTTTGTATCCCAGCATCATGGTTAGCACATAGTAGGTATTTAACAAATTGAATCGCAATGGCTGGCAAGAGTCAAAAAATTATAAAAATGTAGAGTTGATATATATTATATAATATAGTATAATACAGCATAACATATTGTGTTTATACTATATTACATAATGTAAAATAATTATAATATAAAGCAATTACATAATATATTTTTGTAGTGCTGCTAATATTCTAAGATTCTGTGATTCTGTGATGTGGAGATCCCCTTGTGGCTTTAAAGCGAGGATCTAGGAATATGGCCCAGAAGGGTGTGAATAAGAGAGAGGGAGTACTGAAGTGCACTTTGATCCTGGAGAGGCAACTTCCCCAGCTCCTGGCGGAGCTATATCGGCTGCAGGGAACCCCCACGCCTAGTCCCTAAGTGTTCTGCCTCTCTTTCCAAGGCAGGGTCCAGCAACCTGGCTGCCTCATCCACCTCTTTCCAAGGGAAAGCCTTCCTCCTCTCCAGCTGCCTCCCTGCCAATTCCCAGAGAAGCTGAGAGATTTTACTCATCAAGTGTTTAGAGAGCTCTTCACAGTTGACTCTGACAGCAGATGATTTCAGACAGGCAAGGATTAAATAGGATGTCAACAGCCCCCAAAATCTTTCCATGACACAATCTCAGCAAAAGTGACAGTGAAATCAAAGGACTTTCCATCCCATCGGTTGCAATCAGAGCAGGATATAGGACCATCAGTTCATCTGGATTTCTTTTTTTAACCACATTGTTGGAACTTGCTCATCTTAGTTCACTAACAAGGCTGGATGAATATTCCAATGAAGTTGCCTTTGTTTATCTGTGCCCCTCAGAGCAGTAGAAACTCACCATTAGGGATCATGTAAGATTTATGAAATTCATTCTTTATAACATGGTTAAATGCATTATTATTATTACTTCCTTTTCATGTACAAAGAAATTAGAGAGAAGTTCACTGTCTTGTCCAAGTTACGTAGAAAATGACTAAAAAGAGAGACAGAAAGAAAGGAAAGGTTATAGGGGGGTTTAGTTTAACTAACTCACTTTTCAGAGAGGGAAACCGAGGCACTAAGAGGGGAGGTGAATTGTCTAAAGTCACACAGCTAGTGAGTCTCACTTTCCTCATCTGCAAAATGGAGAAAGTTGGACTGCATGATCTCTGAAGTCCTTTCTAGTGATATATCTGTGAAAGTAGGATAAGTTTGGAGAGCTGAAGAAGACCTTCGAGGTTATATTGCCTAATGCTCTTATTAAATATCCACGGTTGATGAAACTGAAACTCAAGAAAAGGAAAATTGGCTAGTCTAAAATCACCCATCAGGAGAGGGCCAATCTGCTGCTAAAACCTGAGCCTTGACTTTTAGACCAGGTCTCGGGCTTCCTCGCCACAAGAAATTACCATTGTTCTGAATACCCTCAAGTATTCAGATCTCCATCTTGATTTGGATTATGGATACCCTCAAGCCATTCAGGAGAATGTTGAAGGTACAGACAGCATGGGGAGATGGCTGAGTTCAAATCCAACCTCAGATACTTACTAGCTATGTTATCACTTAACCCTTTTTGCCTCAATTTCCCCATGCGTAAAAAGGGCTGAAGAAGGAAATGGCAAACCACTTCGGTATCTTTGCCAAGAAACCCATTTCGGGTCACGGAGAATCAGATAGGACAGAAAATGACCGAACCACTCTTTTGGGTATTACAAAAGGAAGAAAGTGTGTTTTAAAAAAGAAAGTAAAAGATGTTCATGAAGATTGACTTTCTTGTATGGCCTTTGAACATGCCTGAGGGAAGGACCTAAAATGCAGCAGGTCTAGGAGCAGCGTGGCTGATTTAGGATATCGCTTCCCAAACCAGATCCTTTACAGGACTAAAGTGGAGATAAATTGGCTCCAGTACCATTCCCCAAACTACCATTCCCTACATCAATCGATAAAGCACAATGTTTTATTAACAGCTCCCATGTGCCAGGACCTGTGCTAAGAGCTAAGGATACAGAACATGGCAAAAAACAAACAAACAAAAAACAAACTTTGTTCTCAAGGGGCTGACATTTTAATGGGTGAGACAACAAGCAAACACACATATACAACACACACATACATGATCAACAAGAAGTGATTAATAGAGGGACGATATTGGAATTGAGAGGGGTTGGAGATAGCTTCCCAAAGATGGAATTTTGAATGGGATTTAAAGGAAACCAGGGTGGGTCAGTGGAAGAGAGGGAGAGCATCCCAGGCATGTAGACAGGATGTTTGAGAGAGTGTGTCTTGTCTGGGGATTCTGGGGAATCCAGTGCCCTTGGATCAAAGAATGGGGACTAAAGTGTCAGAAGATTACAAAGGCAGGAAGGTGCTAGGTCATGGAGGGCTCCAGATACTTAGCAATATTTGTTCCAGAAGATGATAGGGAGCCACTGGGGTTTACTGAGTGAGGGGGTGAAATGATTGGGCCTGTGCTTTAGGAAACTTATTTAAGCTTCTATGAATGGAGAAGAGATTGAATTGGAGGGAGAGTTGAGGCTTTTGCAATAGTGCAGCATGAGATAATGAAGGCTTGGGTGGTGGCAAGGCCAGAAAAAGAAGGAGATGTGTTAGAGAAATATTGCGAAGATGAGATTAAGAACCCTGGAAAACAGATTGACTGTGGAGTGGAGAGGGGCGGAGAGAGTGACTTGAAGGTAACTCTTAGGTTGTGAGGTGGAAAGCCTGGGAGAATGGTGCTGTTCCCTAAGGAGGGGAAATAGGGGAGATACATTTTTTCTGGGAGGCAGGGTGGAGAATAAATTCTATTTTGTACATGTCTACTGGACTTCCAGTTGGAGGGAGCTGAAGGGTGGTTAGAGATGCCAGGTCAGACGTCAGTAGGCAGACAGAGGCAGGATAGAGTTTAGAATCATTAGCATAGAGATGGGATCCTTAGGAGCCAATGAGGTCACCAACTGAGGGAGAAAGTCAGAGGGACCGGGCTAGAGCCTTGTGTGATCTCTATGGCTGGAAGGAGTGCTCTGGATGACATCTAGCAGAGGAGTCTGAGAAATGGTCAAGGACATGCGGAAGAAATTGGGTGCCCGAACAACCCAGAGAGAAAAAAGGATCAAAATCAAGGGGCCGGTCAACAGTGGGCAGAGAGGCTGATGGTAATGAGCATTGAGAAAAGGTCATTCAATTTGACTATTGAAAGGTCAGTGGGAACTTTGGAAAGAGGAGGGAATCATACGGTTCCAATGGGATTGTAAGGGAATGAGAAGAACTGGAGAGGAGAGAGAGTGGCGGCGCTGGTTGTAGACTTCTTCTCAAGGAATTTCAATACAAAGGGCAGAAGAGCTTTGTGGCAAGAATGGAAGAATCAAGTGAGGGTGTTCAGTTTGCCAGGACGTGGGTGTGCTGGTGGGCAGTAGAGAAGGAGAAAATAGACAGGGAGAGATTGAAGATAAATGATAGTAAATTCATTAGTGACCAGCCATCTCCAAATGGAGCTGCCATCTGTGCCCACAGGTACCCTATTTGTAGCTGCCATGTTCTCTGTGAAATCTCTCTGACACAGAGTCATCCCAACTCTGCCCTGTGCCTCCTTCCCAAGTCCTCCCTCTGTGTCATTTCTCCTCTGCTGTAAGTGCATATTTAAAACTGGAACCATGTTTTATTCATGTCTGACTCATTCCATGTGTGATTCATGAGTTCTGGAAGGTTTTTTGCCATGGCTCCATTCTTAGACCGTCTTCATCCCGATGGAGTCTAGTACTCCATCCTTGATTACCCAGGGCTCGATTAGCTTTCTACCCTCGCTAGTCAAGAACCGAATGTATACATTACTTCCTGCAGTCTCCCCACAAGACCTCCTTCCCGGCCCTCATCTTTCCTTTCTATAACCCCCTTCATTTATCATCTTTCCTTGCATGCAAACTCCTTAAGGACAGTTCTTTCTTGTCTTGTGTATTGAATCCATAGGGCTTAGCACAGTGCCTGAAATATAAAAAGTGCTTAATAAATGAAGTTCTTTCCCTTTCGCTTTCTCTGTGTCTCTGTCTCTATACTCATCTTTCTGTCCCTATTTCGCTGTCTCTCTCTGCCTCTGTCTCCCTCCTCACCTCTTTCTTCTCCTTCCTACACTTCGTGCCTCACTCAGATTTTCTCACCTGATAAGTACTTTAATAAATGTTTAGTTGAAGACACTGATACAGATATGTGAGTTGTGAAGTTTTCTTTAGAAATAAAAACAAACAAAAGAAGAGTCTCCTTTCCTATTTGTCACCTCTCACATCTAGTATTTTTTTTTTTTTTGTATTTAGTAAGCCATGGTTTATCAGATTCCAGGTAGAATGATGGGAACTTTCTATTTCAGCTTTCTCCTTTCCCAATTAATCACTTGTAGATAAACTAGAATATTATAAAATTTCAAAGCTAATATAAATGTGAGCTTCTGCTATTCTTATTGTCACTCTGTCATGATGACATTATTCAGGGAATGCTTGACTCTCCATGTGTGGCTTTTTCCTGACTAATTTTTCATCTCAGAACACTAGACCTGATCTCTGAACAAACTCATTTTTTCTACCAGCAAAATAGAGCCAAGGAGTCTCATACATCACAAAGGAAATGCACAATGTTTCAAAGACACGGATTTGTGGTGTTTGGATGCTTTGCTGTCTTGTACCATTCATACAATCAGAGCAGGTGATACAAAATTGAATCTGTGCAAAGTCTGATGACCATTTTCTTTCAGCACTTTGAAAATCTTAACTCCTCTTTTTGAGTTCTATACGATGTAAACGCCTAAAGGGCAGGGATTGTTCCATGTGAATATTCCCAGTCCCAAAGCCAATGCAGCATCTTGTACGCTATATGCATTTAATAGTTGTTGAAATCAATTAAATTGAGAAGATAGAAACGACTACCCCTTTCTCTAGGGTAATTGGAAAGATTTTGATCTGAAACCTATAGTTTTACTTTCTATTTTATTTATAATAAAGCTTCATTCATGCATGCCTGATGTAACATGAAAATATAGAAAGGAAACTGGGCTTTGAGACAGAAGATATTGGGTCTGAGTCCTTGTCACTGGCCCTTACTAATTTTGTGAACTCATAAGAAATTTTACTTCTCTAAACATCGGTTTTCACATCTGCAAAATGGGCACAGTAGCACTCACGGTTATTGGGGATATTAAATGAAATAATAAATGCATGTAAATTATTTTTATAAACCCTAGATTGAATTTTCAATGATCAATCATGATTACTTCCCATTTTCTTTCACCTGCACACATTAAATGTGTCTTGCTAGTTATATTTAAATTACATCATTTATGTTAGTAGTGAATTGTTCGTTTGAGAACCAAGATAGAAATCCCAGATCTGCCGCTGAGACATGACTTAAAAAACCCCAAACTTCTCTGAGTGTCAGCTTTCTTGTTTTTAGCAGATGTTTTCCAGGGTCACTTCTAGCTTTAGTATTCTCTGTTTCTTTAAGCTCTTTTTCATAGATCGTGGATATATGCTCTTTTGTTTCTTATTTAAGATCATGCTTAGTTCACATTCTTACAAAAATGGTCCAAATGCCTCAGCAGTTGTGTGTTTGAGATGAAAGCACTGGGAGAATTACAATTTGTATTTCCATAATGGAGGGTGATTACCGCTACATCACTGCTACTTAGTTATACCACAGTTTACATGATGCTAAAGCTGGAAGAAACATTGTATGGTGGAGTGAAAGGAGCTCTGATTTGGGAATCAAAGGATATGAGTTTAAAGTAAGTTGTATGATTCAGGGTAAGTCATTTCCTCTTGATGTTTCATCATCTATAAAAATGAGAGTATTGGCAACCAAGGGATAGAAGGCAACCAACAATAACAGAGAATTTCGGCGATTGCAGTGCTTTTCTGGGAACAAAATCAATCTAACTAAGAAGGTAAACTGAGAAATCATTGAAAAGCTATCTTCCATCAAATAATTCTGCTAGAAGTATAAATGCTATGCTCTCCAGGGGACTGTCATTTACACATGTGTACATACATACAGATGTGTCTATTGTGAAATACATGTTTTAAATACATACACATATCCAAAATTTGGATTCTCATTGGACAAAGGTCAAAAAAATTGTCAACTACTAATGAAAAGATAAAAGTTTGCTCGAAATTACTGATAACTCAAAGTAAAACATCTCTTAGCTTTTACTTTATGTCCAGTGGCTTTGAAAAGGTGACAAAAGGTGGAAATAATTTACATTAGAAGGCTTATAGGGAGGCAGTTACAGTTGATAGGGTTGTGAATTGGTCCAACCATTTGGGAATAATTTGGAATTATGGTATAAAATTGATAAAAATCTTTATATCTTTTGATTCAGTGTTTCCCTTGCTCCGTATATATCTTGAGGAAGTAAAGAGGAAAAAGAAAGGTCCCATATATACAAATGCATTATTAATCGTCCTCTTAATGATAGCAAAGAACTAGAAGCAAAGATAGTGCCTTTCCATTGGGTAATACCCAAGTGAACTATGTCTTAGGAACTGCCAAAAGAAATAACCCGGAAAAGAGAAATTCTGAGAAATTTTGGAAAATTTGAGAATGGCTCTAGAAAGAGAACCAGGAGAATGTCACATCCGATCACTACAACACCTGTGAAATAAAAAATAAACCAAACACTGTTGTTATGCTGCCCAATCTTGAGGCTAGAGTTGTAGGGATTAGGCAGCGATGGATCTGGAATTCTGTCTCCTCCCTCAAATACAGTCAGTGTTTGCTGGTTTGGGTTATTTGTTTTTTCTTCCTTCTGTTCTAAGGGAAGGCTCTTTGTGGAGAGGAGTTATTAAATTATATTTGAGAATGAATATGATATGCATTTTTAAAACTATAAAATCTTAGCGTTAAAAGGAAATTCAGAGTTTACTTAATACAACCCATTCTGGAATCAGATGTTATAGTGGGAGGGGGAGGGTTGGGGTTGGGGAGCCATAAAAAAAAAAGTTGGTCCTCAAAGAGCTCTTACTTTATAGGAAAATAAACATGCACACAAATATCTATACACAAAATTTATTTTTATGATCATATATATATAAATAAATATAAAGTAAATTTTAAGTAGCTGTCCTAGTAGTTGGTAGACCAGGGTGAGTCTCTCAAGGGAGAAGCAGTTTGGGTCAGGCTTTAATGGGGATTAGGATTTTCATAGGGGGAAGTGAGGAGGGAGAGCATTCCGGGAAAGGCCATCTAAAAGTATGGAGGCATAAACATACAAGATCAGCTGTGAGACCTAGCCACAAAGGCAGTTTGGCTGAACCAAAGAGGCCATAACAGAGAGGATGATATGAGGAGAAGAAAGGGAATTGGATCTGGGTGATGAACCGCAGTTAAAATCAAAGAGAGGACTATATTGCACCACCAAGGTAATAGGGAGCAAAGGAGTGATGTAGTCACCTCTGTGTTTGAGGCAAGTCATTTTAGAAACTGTGTGGAGGTTGGATTGGAATCGAGGAGACCGGAGTCAGTGAGAACAATTAGGAGGACTCTGCAGATTTCTAGATAGGAGGTGACTGGGACTTGAATTAGTTTTCCTTCCCTTCCTTTCTTCTCCCCTCTTCCTTCCTACTCCCCTTCCTGTCTTTCCTTTTACTCAGCATCTCCTCCTTCCCCTTCGCCTTCAGATGGAAATGTTGTTTCCTTCCCCTCTGCACTCAGCGCCCTTCCTACCGCACACTAGCTCATTTCCCTGGCCTCAGCTCTACTGAAAAGTCCAGGCTCCCTCATTCAGGAGCTCGTTTTGGAGCTCATTTCGGCTCTCGAAGCCTTCTGCTCCAGTCCCCTCATTTGAAAGAAGAGAAAACGTGGTCCCGGAAAGGCCAGAGCGCTCACTCGAGGGCGCACCCCTGGGTACCGCGGGGCCTCCGGCTCCTTCCACTTCGCCGTTTTGTTCCTTTGTTCCTCTGGCACTTGAGCCTTTTGTGTTCTGGTGACAAGCAGTGTATCCTGCCAGGGCCATTTTGTGCGGCATTCGGCGGGGGAAGCAGCTGTGCGGGGTGGGGGGAGCCACAAACACTGAGATGTGCCAGTGAGGGCGGCCAGAGGGTACCAGCTCTTCTGGAGCAGCACTTGGGGAGGAGGGGGTGGGGAGACAGCGCGCAGGGCTTCCAGAGGGCTTGTGGCCATGGCGCTGGCGGCCGGGGGAGCAGGGGGCCCGAACCCTTCGGACTGGCAGCAGGGTGCGCCCGATTGAGCACCCAGGTCCCAGCGGTCAGGAAGCTCGAGATATGCGCGCCCCCACGGGAAGTTCCCGGGCATTGTCTAATCTCCCTAAGATTCAAGCGGCTGCCAAGAAAGCGCTTTGTTCTTCCCCCTTTACAGCCGCTTTGGGGAGACTTGGATTCCCTATAGAGAAAAACACGGATGTGGGGTATGGAGTAATCCAGGGCTGGAAGAGAACGTGGCTTGTTTATGTCCTAGTCCCATCTGAATTAATGGCAAGACTTGGACTTGGACTTCTCTCCCTCCCTCCCTTCTTTCCTCCTTCCCTTCATCCCTCCTTTCTTCCCTTTTTTTCCCTCCTTCCTTCTTCCCTCTCTCCCTCTCTCCCTTCCTCCCTTCAGTCCTTCCATCCTTCTTCCCTTCCTCCCTCTCTTTCTCCCTTCCTCCCTTCCTCCCCTCCTTCCTTCTTCCCTCCCACCCTCTTTCCCTTTCTCCTTCTCTTCCTTTCTTCCTTTTTCCCTTTCTTCCTTCTTTCTTCCTTTTTCTCCCTCCTCCTTTCTTTTCTGCCTCCTTCCCTGTCTTCTTCCTTCCTTTCCTCCCTTCCTTTCTTCCTTCTTTCCTCCCTTCCTTCCTTCTTCCCTCCCTCCCTTCTTTCCTCCCTTCCTTCCTTCTTCCCTTTCTTCCTTCTTTCTTCCTTTTTCTCCCTCCTCCTTTCTTTTCTGCCTCCTTCCCTGTCTTCTTCCTTCCTTTCCTCCCTTCCCTTTCTTCCTTCTTTCCTCCCTTCCTTCCTTCCTTTCTCCCTTCCTTTCTTCCTTGCTATCTATACTTCTTCTTTTCCTCCCTCCCTCCCTTCCTTTCTTCCTTCTGTCCCTTTGTCCTTGCAACTTGCAACTATGTCCTTGCATATACCATTCTGTCTTCATCTGTTTGTCTATCTATCCATCCATCCATTCATCCAAATAGCCATATATTTATCATCTATCTACATCACTTATGAGATGATGATGATTTCAAGCAAATTGTAAAAACGATTAAACAAATCATTATTGGATGCAAAAAATTAGCACCTGCTAGTGACTAGAAAGACAGGACTTGTGGTTAGAATTATACTTTGCAAATTCCCTATTTTCATCAATAAGCAGGTAAAAAAAATCCACATACTGCACAATCCAAATCTCTAAATATTATTGAGAATTCAGCAACTGATTTATTCTGGAAATAGCATTTAACAAAACAAAACTGCTCCTCCCAAATGTCCAGATATATCATTAGCCTGGATACAATTTTTTTAAATAGATATACCCATAATAAATGCTTATAACTATGAATCTATGTTGAATGGAAAAAAAAATCCTTAGAATTCTAAGAATTGAAAAAATCAAATGAATACTTATCAACCCATTTCCCCAGCTATCACTATAGTTGTCTTAAAGACACTTTCAGTGAATCTATAGAAGATAAACATATATTCTACTTTTTAAAAACTATAAACATTATGATTTTAAAAGAATAGATATTTTCATTTTTCTAGAAATACTTTTTAAATAAGACATCATTCAAATATAAGTTGAGTTGCTAAGGAAAAAGAAGAAGATGATGATGGTCGTTATTATATGATTACTGCCTCTAGATTTCCTCCAACAGATTTTTTAGAGATTTGGTGTTTTATATCTAGTCATACAGAATCATCCCCCAAAATAGTAGTGTTGAAATGATAAATTTTTGTTGTGAATAGGGAACTCATTAGGAAAATTGGAACACTCTGAACAATATTATTCTCATTCAAATCTGGCCAATTATTTGTCCATATCTAGATCTGTCCGGCTTATATGTACTACTAGACTCAATTGGCCACCTAACTGGCTATTAAACTTGGGCGATGCACTTGATTTTTTCCACGTGGATTACTAGGCTCTTTTGAGTAGCTCTCACTGAGGATGGCACAGTATTTTAAAGTTTTGTATAATCAACATCATGTTATCTGGAAACAGGAGTATCTGTAGATATTTTCCAATCTCTGGGTCACTCTCTATTTTTTATCCTTTCCAAGGCAGCCTCTATGATGTTTTCATTATACATGAATGCTATCAAGGAATTATGTAGTCATTGTGGATCTTAATGATGGACCAGCTATATTCCTTGGATAGTCCCTGGTTTGGACATTGAAGAACAGTGTGTTATGATACTTACCATAGTTATGACTTTTCATGAAAACTAAAACAAAAAACATGTATCTTGTTGCTCTAGTGCTAAAATCTCATGATATAATATGTGTAAAACACTTGTAAAACTTAAATAGCTAGAGAAATACAGAGTACTGGACCTGTAGTCAGGTAGAGCTTCAGAAATACATTAGCTGTAAGACTCTGGGAAAGTCACCTAACTCTCAGCTTCTGTTTCTTCATCTGTTAGATAGAGATAATAATACTACCTCCTTCACAGGATTATGAAGGTCAAATGGTGAAAAAGAGTAAGTAAAACACTTTGCAAACCATAAAGAATTGTCCAAATGTTCGCTATCCTTAAATGCCTTGGTTCCAAAGGCAATTATCTTGCCTGGCGTATTTAAGTGATCAATGAAATTCAAAGAGCGTCTTCACAGTCCGTGCTTACGCATTTTATGCTGGTTTGCATGTCGGAGGAGAGAGATCTTAAAATAGTCTCCCAATCCTCCGAAAGGCTGAAAGCGTTCTGAGCGCCATAGACTCCCCAAGAAACTGACAATTCCCACTTCCGTGTGTGGGTAGTGAGAAAGAGAAGAAAGCAAGGTAAAAGACCTGGACAGTCTTCGGCTTCTTCTACCATATGGCTGACTACATTGGCAAATCAATCTTCGTCATTACTTCCGTCTCTGCAGGACCAGGAATTGGGGAGTCTGAGTGCAGATCTAGTCTCAGACACTTACTAGCTCTGTAGCTCCGGGCAATCTGCCTCAGTTTCCTCATCTGAAAAAATGAGATAAAGATAGTACTTATTACTTGTCAAAGTGATTGTGGGGATCAAATAAGATAAAAATTGTAAAGCACTTGGCCCAAGTGTAAGCCTTATGTAAAAGTCATTATTAATGTTATCACTTATCATTCTCATCATCACTTAGAATTCCTTCAATCAGTCATCTTGTATCTTGTTTAATATATCAAATATGTATTGGAGGATTTATTGAATTGTAAAGCACTTAGTGCAGTGCTTGGCACATAGTAGGTGCTTTATAAAAGTTAATGTGTTTCTTTCGCTTTTTCTTGCCTTGTCTTCCCTTCTTTTTCTTCTGCTCCACTTGCTTTCCTTCCTTTCGCAGTCCTGAGGCAGATACTGTGAGGGGTTCATGTGAGTTGGACCCTACTCTTCAGGGGTCTTGCTGGGGAAATCATGGGAAATTTAGGAAGGAGGGTCCTGTATCAGGTGAGCTTCAGGCACTGACCATCTGATGCCAGCCCTGGATGGATGAACTCTCCAATCAGACTGATGACATGTATATGAAGTCAGCAACTTTTCCCTGCTAATGGCTTTTAAAAGGACATTTGTGGAAGTGATTGAGAGAGAGAATGGCTGAATGAAAAAGCACTTAGGAAGCACGTTGGATTTGCTAATAGGCTACAAACACAAAAGCAAGAAGCTCACCTGTGGACAGGCTATAATGCACGTGCGCAAGCCTGTAGAAGGTGGTGGGTGCCCTTGCTAGATGTCTTCAGGAACGGCCTCAATGGCCACGTGTGGGTAGTGCTGCAGGCGGGATTCTTGCTCGGATACGATGAACAAGATGGCTTCCGCTGCTCATTCCAATACAGAAGAGTTGGTGAGTCTTTGATTCCAAGAGGTAAAGGTCAGTTTCCCCATTAGAGGGTCATAAGTTCTTAAAATAATTTTTAAAATCACAAACTTAAATACAAAACGAGAAAAGAAAAAAGAAACATTTCTATGTAAAGATCCATAATTAAGGAAATGAAGTTGTAAATTGTATCTCCCAATCTCAAGCCCCTCCCACCTTGCTCTACAGCCACCTCCTCCTGGACATCACTGCCCCTTGTATTGAATTTCAATTCTGTATTTTGAGCATCCTCAAGAAAAGCAAAATTGAAGTTTAATGACGGGTCACCTTTACAGAGCACTTTTTAAGGTTTACAAAGCGCTTTCTGGGGAGGAACTCCTTATATACCTCTAGAAGACAGCTGCTGCCATTATCTTTATTCTACAAATGAGAATCTGGGGCACACAGGAGGTAGGTGACTGGCCCAGGGCCATATGAGTAGGATGTGTCTGAAGGCAGATTTGAACTCAGGTCCTCCTGATTTCAGGCCTGGTGCTCTCTCCATTAGGCAGCAGCCTAATTCAAAGGATCCATAACCAATAAATGGTTATAAACAACTCTTTTCTGGGAAAGATGATTCAGAACACTCCTTTCCCCATCACAGGCCACCAGGCCGCATTTGCTCTCTGGACTGACCCTTCTGACCTGAGGCTACCAGTCTGTCGATCAGGCATTGTTTGGAATCAATCAGCAAACCTTTATTAATCCTGATGATGTTCCAAGCATTTGTGTTAGGCCCCAGGGACACAAATACAATAAATTAAAGCTGAATCTCCAATAATTCATGTTCTAATGAAGAAGGCAACAAGGACATATATACCGGCCTCCACAGCACATGCATGTGTGTGTGCATGTCCTTATCCATATACATGTGTGTATATGCGTGTGTGTCTAATGAATACGAGAGAATAAATATTAAAAATGTGAAAGGTTTTTTATCGTAGAATGTCAGGGCTTAAAGGCGCTTTAGGAGGCCTTTAGTCTGATTTCAAAGATTAGGAGGCAGCCTCAGGAAGTCAAAATGAGCGTTGAATCCCTCAGCAATTTAATGGTTGAATAAAAACTAAAACTCAGGACTCCCAGCTTCCAGTCGAGCACTCACTGGGGCTGCCAGATACGTTGCATAAATAAATGGCTCTTCAAGAAGATGGCTCATTCTCCGTGGCCTTTTAGAAGCACCTGAGCAATTGCAAATACTGTTAAAAGATAAGCCTTTGAAGCGACCCGGGGCCCCACAGAGCGATGGCATTTCATAAAACAGTAAGAATGACTTCAGACATTTACACAGAATCTTCAAGTTTATAAAGTGCTTTCTAGCCTTTTCCTCATCTGGACCTCCCAGCAGACTTGAGACGTTATTACTGTCCATGTTCTACACACAATGGAAGCGGGGGCTCGAGAAGTTTCATCACTCAAGCATGGACATATTGTTAGAGAGGATAATGTATTAATCTATATCTAATCTATAGTTGGATTATGATTTTAAACCCATTCTCCTGACTCCTGGTCCAATGTGCTTTCCATGCAGCTTCATAGGGGAGGAAATTGAGACCCAGAGAACTGTTTGAAATCACTCATCCATATTAGAATTTGAATTAGAAGCAACTTCTTTTAACTCCCAAACTAGTTTGAATCCTCATTTAACACCCTGCTTCTACAGCATCACGCCATTTATAGTCGTTAACCTTCTTTCCCCACCCCCAGATCATAAGCATCCCAAGGACAGGCTTCGCTGCGGACATGTTTGTATACAGCCTGAGGATTTCATCCGTGTGAGGAGTTTAACTATTAAATGTCGCATTAAATTCAATAGCCTTTATTAATAAAGGACCCCAAGCAGAAGCAAGAAGGAAAACGTGCTGTTCTCTCCAAGATAAGGGCTAAATCCGCAAGTCCGGGGGGATGATTTTTACAGACCTAGCTCTTCCCAGGACATCCCCGGTTTTCCCCTGTGGCTTTCAAGCAGCCTCAGAGTTCCGCTCTCTTCCACTTGGGAAGTTTTCTGACACAGGTATAGAAGGCCTTCAGCTAATTAACCATCAAAAGAGAGGGCCTCTCCTCCTGTAGTAACTGCTCTTCCTTTCAAGAGGGATGTTGTAATTTTACCACCAGGCGTGACTGAGTTGGAAATGAGCCCCGCCGTAGCCCGTGCCCTCACTGAATGAAGCAGCCTCTTTCCTCCTCTAGGATGTCTCCCCTGCTCTGGTGCCTCTCTGTAGAAGGAGCTGTGGTAATTAGTATAATAACTGGCCAAAACCCCAACCTGGTAAACAGAGGACATTAAAGACCAGCGGTTAGTCATGGCCGGGGCCGGGGAGGAGGAGAGATGGGACGGTAAAGTGCCCTTCCTATTAGTCAGTGAATAAGAAGAAGCAAAATGGCCAATGTGGCTGTGGTGATTGCGGCTGGAGAGAACAATGACTGACCGATAGTCCTTGATCATTTTTCTTCCCCCTATTTTGGGTCATAGATCCAGAGAGCTTATCTCCAGCGAGCCTTCCTTTCTTCCTGCCTCCACCATTATTCCTCCCCTTCCTTTCCAACAGCAAGAAGGTACAGCCATAGAATGCTGCCCCTGGAGTCAGGAAACCTGAGCTTAAATCCAGTCTCAGACACTTCCTCTGTAACCTCAGTTTCCTCCGTTGGAAAATATGGATAGTAACAGGACCCCATCCCATGGTTATTGTGAGAATCAAATGAGATAGCGCTTGTAGAATGCCTGGCACACAGTTGGTGCTCTATAAATGCTGATTTTGTTAGCTTTTTATACTTTGGTTTCTTCAAGAGCATTTTCCTAGTATACAGAAAGCAGAAGAAAACCAGTAAACAGAGGCCGAGAGCAAATCCCGTATTCCTACACAAAACCAACATGTCGACAGTTAAAGGCGAAGGATGATAGATAAAGCACGGGCCTGAGTATCACATTGATAGATTGTTACCTACAAAGTACTCCTCCTCAGGAATAATTCATGCATCTGGTTCACTAGATATTTCAAAATTCTAGGCTTTGTGAATCCCTGAGTGTTTGCACATCAGAGCTGGAAGGGGCCTTACAACAGGAACGCAGAGTTCGGCTGCGGCAGAGCTCGGAGGAATCCAAGGACCGGTGTTGCATATTTCACACATATGTGAGCCCTGCCATTTAACTACCCCATCCATTGTTGCAGGCCGTGACCTCTCCGCGTTCCATCCCCTTGTCTGATGTGCTTCCCAAATCTTCTGCAGGGAACCCAGAGCTGAACAAGAGGACACGAGGGGGTACGGATTACACAATCTGCCCAAACCCCCAAAGAAGTCTGAAACTACATTCTACATCTAAGGTTCTGGAAAAACAAAATAAAAGAAAAGAAAGAAAAAGCCGTGAAAGGCCAAAAAATAAAAGAAAAAGAAAAAAAGCAAAAAGCAAACAAAAACGGCAGAAAAACATTTTGCTCATGCTGATGTTCTTATTACCGTCCATGAATGGTACTAGTAGCTGGCTCTTGTTAAAATCCTCATTGCATGCATCTGTCCCCACAACTCTGGGAGGTTGGCAGGTAGGGTGGCAGAGTGACTGTGGAGCCGACTTAGAATTTGGGCAGATCTGGGCTGTGTTGTGGTTCTGCTTCTGACACATACCGCCTGGGTGACACTGGGTGACACTTATGTGTGGTCCGTAAAACTCTCTAAGGTTCCGAGGAGGTGCCCACCTGCAGGGGTAGATGCCCCTGAGTTTCTGGTTTCTATCCTGCGTTGTACAGAGGAAGAAACCGAGGCACAGTCACTTCCAGGACCACGGAACCATCCCTGGCTTCCATGAAGGGGGATGCTTCCTCTCCTCAGTGCAGCCTCCCACAAATCCCAAAGTTGATTTTCTGGCACTGAGTCTCCAGTCCTCGTCCACCCCCTCAGGACTTTTTTTCTTGGTGGCTGTGAAAACACACAGATTGGAAACTGAACGCAGAGCCATAAACAAAGCAGATCAACAGCGACGTTTCCAGTTGGGAGGAGGCGTCTAATGCCGGGCTGCCTAGCCCGGCTGGGCGCCTGCCTCCATTAATGATCTGGAAAAGGGAGTAAATAGGCCTGTAATGAAATCTGCGGATGACACTAAATTGGAAGTCATTACAGACACCACTGAGGACAGAGACATGAACAAAGGAACTGCCTGCTGAAAACGGCCTGTGTGTTCGGAGAAATGACGCCGTGGCCTAGTTCTACGCAGCCCCATTGGAGCCAAAAAAAGAATGGGATGTTCTGGGGAAAAAGAAAAGGAGGTTTCATCTGAAAGTTGGTTCACAGCTCTGCAGCACATACATGATGGGATGTGACAAGTATGCACATATGCACATGTGTATTTATACATACCAGACACATATAAATACATTGCAGACATACATTCTCTCTCTCTTTACACACACACACACACACACACACACACACATTATATTGTGATGAGCCCCATGACAAAAACAAAAACTATAGTTAAATCAATTTCAGCCTGAGTTAATAGAAATCGAAATCAGGAAAGAGAATGTTCTGCCTTGACCTGATCAGATCACATCTGGAGCCTTGCAATATTCCATTCACTTCAGTTTTGGGTTCCACATTTTTATTTCATTAAATGGTGTGTTAGATATGACATTCAAAATCAGTGCAGAATGGCATATTGGCAAAGCGGGCTGGATTTGGAGTCAGAAAATCTTAGTCAAGCTTGATTTCAAGCTCTGACAATTACTCTGTGTGACCTAAATCAATGTTGTTGTTCAGTCCTTTTTCATTTTACTTTACTTCATTTATTTATTTGCTCATTTGTTTATTTGGGTTTTTGTTGTTGTTGTTGTTGTTGATGTTCAGTCTTCTTAAAGTCATGTTCCTCCCTTTGTGACCCAAGCCGGAGTTTTCTCAGCAAAGATACCATTTCCTCCTCGGGCTCGTTTTACAAAATGAAGCAATGAGGCAAACATGATGAAGTGACTCGGCCAGGTTCACCCAGCTAAGTGTCTGAGGGCAGATTTGAACTCAGGAAGAGGAGCTGTCCCACCCAAATCAATAGCCCTTCAATAAATCTCCACTTCTATAAAATGTTGGAGCTAGATTAGAGAACCTTTCATTTATTTTCCAGCCCAAATTTAGGAATTGTACTTACATGGTAACTATTTATATTTATATTAATCTTAATGAATGAAAGAATATACAATTTCTCCCCCTTTTTTCCTCTTTATTAAGTTCCCATCAGATTTTTGGTCCATTCACTCTCATGATCTTCCCACATATGATACTAGTTTAGATGAGCTTCCTTTTTCTGGTTCCACATTTGGCACTTTGTATTGTTCCAAAAAGATCTTTCCAAATTTTTTTGTATTCCACATAATTGTCCATCTTAATTGTTTTAAATTATCCCATTCTGTTAATGTACCACAATTTATTTGACCCTCTATTGTTGGGTATTTTGATTTCTTCTTGTTTTTTAGTAACTACATATAAATGCGGTTATGAAAAGAAGGTCAGGGGACTAGAGAGCGGGCCGAATGGAGAAGGTGCTTGTACAGCTCCTTGTCTTTCCCTCAAAACCTGTTCCTTTCCCCCACTTCCTGGTCATTTCTAGGACCCCGGCATCCTCTCTGTACTCCCTCCTCCCTCTTGGCTGGCACTAGAGGTCCCATCTTTAACTTCTCCCCCTCATGATGTCTCCCACCCAGCACCAGATCCGGGCATTTCTCCATTCCCCCATCTCTCCTCTCAGGTTCCTGCAGCCCTGATTCAGGTCTTTGCCTCTTCTCACTCGGACTGAGCCATAACCTTCTTCTGGGTCTCCCTGCCTCAGTTCTCTCCCTACATGTTTTCTGAAGCCGCCTGAAGCCCTGTGCTTCTAAGATCCCCAAAAACTGGTTGCTAAGAAGGATGGGAGCTGCACCAGACTGACAAGGGGTTTAGGACCCTATGTAGTCACAGAACACCAGAACTCTTTTGAGCTTCGTGATTGGGTCAGTATCATTGGATCAATGAGTAAAGAAGTCAAGAGTTCCTTTGTTGAAGTGAGGCTAGGAGATGGCTCCCTGATCTTCGACTCAGTTTTCTGTCATTGAATATTCCAAAAGAAGATTTAGAGAGATAGAAGATTAGTGAGAAAAGAGGGAAGAAGATGTAAACTTACAGACACTGGGAGCCGTAGCAAGAGCGCCAGATTGGATGGTGGGCGTCATGGGCTTGGATATTTGCAACTCTGCTTCTCCATTTCCTGATCGGTTCCATTGGCGGTCATAAGGATTGGCCCATCTATTAAAGAGACTGACGTGCTGGATGGTTAGAATCCCGGACAGTTTGTGAGAAATGGTGCTTTAAAGGAAATCCCATCCAATACTCTCTTTTCTCAGGGGACAAAAGTAGAATCCCTTACCCAGTTTTGTTCCGATAAATTAAAATATTTTAAATAAATGTATTAAGTTATTAAAAAATATGTATTTGAAAAGACCTTAGCAGAATGCAAAGGATGGAAATGAAGTTGTTGTTATGTGGGCAGCAGTGAGATGTAGGGGAGTGAGGACTAGATTGATTTTGACCCATGAAACCATTCTGTTTTAAATCCCTGATAAGAATGAACACTAATGACAAATATGTGTGTGTGTGTGTATACATACATACATACATACATATATATATATATAATATATATATATATATATATATGCTATATATCTACTATCTGCCAGCAACGAATCTCTATTCTAATAAACCTGACGAGTAGTAGTCCAAACTCTACTTAAAGATCTTCAAAAGGGGTGAATTCCTTGCTACAAAACACTTTCCTCATGACAGCCTCATAAGGAAGTTAGAGAAAACAATATTGTCCTCATTTTTAGGCGGCTATGCTGAGAAGTCAGGTTATTTGCCAAGACTTTTCACTGGCGTGTTCAAAATTCGAATCTAGGGCTGATTTCAGATTTCGTCCTCCATTCTGGCTCCCATACTCATGCCATCTAGAACTCTTATTGGAATCCAGTTGTGCATCCACTTCCTCATTTTTTAACTTACCAATTGGCTATTCTTTTAAGGAAAAAAAAAATTCTTCCTTTTGGTTCTTACACCTCACTTACGGCTTAATAATCTCGCCCACAGCATCCTCCCTGGACACTACTTCCCCCCAACAAAATAAAAGAAAAGCTGTAAGTAAAAATTCTTGGCACCGCAGCCAAGTCCACTATCCCAGAAAAGACTCAGCTTTGCTTCCTTTTGTCCTTTCCTTCCAACAATCTCTTCCACGATACCCTCACCAACAACCTCTTCATTGTTCATTTTCCCACCCCATCCCCCCATTCCTTCTTAGAACAAGGTCATGATTGAATCAACTCTGCCAGGGTTTCTGCTGTCGATTCCTCTGTGTCCCCGTTCACCATGTCTCGCACTGTCTAAACCAAGTTAGCCCCCTTCCCTGGCAGTCTCTCCCCTTCGACTAAGGTTTTTCAAACTCCAGTTTCTGGAGGACTGGGTCCTTCTGCTATTATTTTCCTATCTCTAGTTCTTAGCACAATACTTGACAGTAGTAAATACTCAATTTAAAAAATTCATTATATTATGTAAATTGTCTATACATGCTTATGTATGTAAAGTTACATATATGTTATTATATAACACAATTTATTGAGGAAATGTCTCATTGATGTGTTTCCATCAACAAAAATACTTCAATGACCATTTTGCTTTACACGGGAACTTATTTTTTGTCTCCTTTATTATTATTATTATTATTCATGGGTTTGCCATTTGTGTTTCTCATCTTTTTGGAACTCATTGTGATACCTTGTGGGAAGTGTTGTTCTAAACTTATTTTCTGCCAAAATACTTTGTGGAAGCCCTAAGAAATCTTTTTGAAGAGTTGGGGAGCAGCCCTTTCTGAACTAGATGTTCTTTTTGAATCTAACAAGCACTGGTTTACTTTGGTGTTTTTCTTCTAGATCTTGTTTATTCCGTCTTTTACAGTGCTTTCTTTTTTCTGGTTCAAATTGTGAAGACTGCTGATTTTTAGTTCACCTTGACACCTGATAATTGTAGGTGATCTCCGTGCCTTTTCTTCTCCCTAATTTGCTTAAAAATTTGACATTGTTCTTAGAAATAATTTAATTTTTTTTGGGTTGAGTTTTCTAAAGTAATCCCTTGCTAAATTAATTAGTATAGCACTAAATTTGTCAATTAATTTAAGTAATATTTATCTTATTACATCAATTACATTTGTAAACATTGCATAGCTCTCAAATGATTTAAATCTCCATTTATTTCTGTGGAGAGAGTTTGTGTGTGTGTGTGTGTGTGTGTGTGTGTGTTTATGATTGCATTCCTTAAAGTCATTAATATATTTTAATGGATTAATTCCCTATTTTTTAAAAATTGTGGCCACGTGACATAGTGAATAGAAGTCTGGGCCTGTAATCAGAAAAGCCTGAGTTCAAATCCAGTTTCAGACAACTAGCTATATGACTCTGGGTGAATCACTTGACCCATTTACTTCAGTTTCTTCATCTGTAAAATGGATATATTAATCACACCTAGGGCTATTGTGAAAATCACATGAGATAATCAATGTAAGGAGCATAGTTCCCGGTACACAGTAAAAGGTATATGAAAACTAGCCATTATTCAAATGATCATTATCATTGCCGCTGTCTTTATCATATAGAATTCCTTTAATCAAACTTTAGCTTTCCTTATTTAGTAATGTTAAAAAAAAAACTTGATAATTTTATGGATTTAAAAATTTAATATTTATTTTGTCCCTATTTTGCTGAAGTTATTATTTAGATCTGTTAATTAATTTACTGATTCTTTAGACTTTCTATGTATGGTATCCATAACTAGGGGTGACTATTTCTTCTTTATTCATTTTTTTCTTTCATTTCTTTCTTTCTCTTGTCATTGATTTAGCTGCTGTTTCTAATGTCTCAAATAACTGTGAAGAAAATAGGAACTTTTCCTTTACTTTAGAAATTATTTGGAAAGTATCTCATGTTTTCTCCATTGCAAATGAGGCTAGTTCTTGGTTTTAAATAAAAGTATTTTGTTCACATAAAAATGGACCATCCCTGTTTATGTACATTTTAGTGCTTTCAATATAAATGAACACTATCTTTTGCCAAAGAGGTTTTATTTGTTGATATAATCAGGCATAATTTTTGAATATTTTATAATTTATGCGACTAATCATAATGTGAGCAATGAGATGGTGCAATGGCTAGAGCGCCAGGCCTGGGATCAGGAGGACTCATTTTCCTGAGTTCAAATCCAGCTTCAAACAATCACTAGCTGTGTGGCCCTTGGCAAGTCACTTCGTCCTGTTTGCCTCAGTTTCCTCATGTGTAAAATGAAACAACAAACCCTTCTGGTATCTCTGTCAAGAAAACCCCAAATGGGGTCATGAAGAGTCAGACCTATCTGAAGTGACTGAACAAAACAAAATTACAATGTATGACTGGTATAAATAAAAACTTGTGATAATGACTTTTAAATACATCAGCATAATTATTTGAGAATGTTTTGTTAAATAATTTTGCATCAATATTCATTACTGATATCAACTTAAAATTATGTTACTTTCCTTTATTTTTCCCTAATTTTGTTATTAAGGCCACATTTATCTTATATAAGATATCTGATACAGCATCTTCTTTTGTTGTTTTATATACCATAGGTATTAATTATCATTTAAATTAAAATATTTCAATTTTAAATTATTGCTTTGATCTATCAATGCATATGGACTAGATTTTCTAATTGCCATACTAGTCTTTTTATAGCATGTTGAATTTTTCTTTATGTGGTAGTATAATTTAGGATTTCTATTTCCTGCTTTATTTGGAGATTTTATATTTTAACAGATTTCATTCATTCCCTTTAACTTCTTAATCCTCCTGGAAGAAGACTGAATTATTCTCTTCATTTCTTCTCTTTTATTTTTATCATTTTGATGACTTTATTTGGTGAATTTCTTGTTATTTAAGTGAATGAATACAAGGAAAAGCACTTATTTCCAGGTGACTTTGTGCTGTAGCTAGTTCTAGGCTCTGGAGATACAAGTACCAAAGCTTCCATAGTTCTTTCTATTAGAGACTTTGCCTTCTAATGAGAGGATTACATATAAAATGGTGAGGGAAAGGGTCACATTGATGTGAATGAAAAATTAATAGTCACCCCGATTATGGATCCCACCGACAGAGCTGAGATTTGAGGGCACATCCTCTGGATTCAAGTCCTATGATATTTCTACCTTTCCAAGATTTCTGGGTTCAAATCCTGACTTTATGTGAGCTTGCTTAAGTGACATAGGTGATGAGGAGAAAAGTAATGCTAAAGCTGATTTCTCTTAGACTTTGATGTGTGTGTGTGTGTGTGTGTGTGTGTGTTGAGAGGATGAAGTTTATAATGCATGTTTGCAGGACTGGAGGTGAGGAGCAGAGACACTATTGATAAATAAACATGTGTGATAGTTTGACCTGAAAAAAGTCATCAGGAAAATCATTTCTCTGACGGCTTGACAGTTTAACTGCTCCCTCCTCTCTGGTACGGCTTCTGAAAATCTTGCTGCAGACCACCGGAACTCCCCTCTGCTTCCCACACATTTGCTAATAATGTCCCGGCATAATTTTCTTTAGGCGGAAGAAAAACAAATCCCCGTTAAGATGGCATGATGATGGTGGTGAAAGAAATCGTGTTGCCCTTTTTTTTTGGCCCATTCAGAAGCTCATTTGAGTGATACAAGGCTGAGATCGGTCCAGAATGTCAGTGGAGAGTTTAAAAGGGAGTAAAATATTGGCTCGGGCCGCCCCCCTTGAATGGAACACTTCATTGATCAGGAGAGTCGAGAGCTGGCTCTGGCGCCAAGGCCCTCCGATTTCTCCGAGAGCTATGGGGCTTCCTCTCCTGATGAGCAGTCAGGAGGCAGTCCATTCACACGTTCTAAAGAAAACATTTCCCAAAGCCTCTGCCAACAAGCGAGGAGCAAGTTCTAACACAGGAGCTGTTAGAGCTCCAGAAAACAAACACCAGAGCCTCTCTGCCTGGGAGGTGGAGGGGCTCGAGGTACGTCCTGTGAGCTTCGGTCATTGGGGATTGATGTGGAACTGATGGAAAAGATGCTCCAGAGTCCTTGGGCAGGAGGACCTGGGGAAGCAGCCCAGTGGTTTCCTCAGGATCCCCTGAGCCCAGGAGTGGATCACTTCAGTCTCCTGTTTCACGTAGGGAGAGGCAGAGTGGGGAGGAAAAGGCAGTAAATTGTGGGGGAGCATGTGATCACGGCAGTGGAGAATTGCAAAGAACCTCCCCCCATTTTCCAGGTAAAGTGAGCAAGTCCTAGACAGGTCACCTAGATAACAAATGGTGTAGATGGAGTTTGAACCCAGTTGTCCTGATTCCCTTCCAGTGATCTTTTTATTCTTACATTAGGGAGCATTCTGGCTCCGTGTAACCTTAGGCGGGAGTCTGTGGTTCTAAGCCTCGGCTTTCTCACCTTTCAAATGATGGTGTCAGAAGCTCTAGCGTCTCTCCCAAATAGATCTTTCTAGACTACGAGGAAGCAGCCAGGTGGCCCAGGGAAGAGTTTGGGCCTGGAGTCCCGAAAGGTGAGTTCACATCCACCTACTAACTGTGAGACACTGAGCAAGTCACTTAAATACTATTTATCTCAATTTCCTCAACTTTTACTTAGAGTCTGAAATGCTGCTTTTCTCATGGGTTGTGAGGATCAAACAGCACTCAGTACAGGGCTTGGTACATAATCAGCGCCTACCAAGTGCTTATTTCTCTCATTCCCCCATTAGAAAACTGGACTTTTCTCTCTCTCGTATGGTGACCTCCTGAGGCAGGTACCGTGACCCCTGATCACTCCACACCGAGCGAGTACACAGGCTTCCTTCCGAAGGAGGGGCGAGAATGTGGAATGGGCGCAAACTCACTCCATCTTTCTGGGACAGAACTCAAGGCCACACCTTGACGCCCTTTCCCACATGTGTACATGTTATACATCCGGATCGGCAAATATACGTGTGCACACATAGATGTCCCGGCTCCAAATGCTGTGATCCGCAAAATGAGGCATTTGGAGGGCACGCTCTGGGATGATGAACACATGCACCAAGTGTGGCTGCCAAGCCGCCTTTTCAGTGGCTGAGGGTGAAACTCCTTCCCCTTACCTGGCAATCCTCCCCTGAGTGCTTCCCGGGTAGACAGGGGCTATGGATTTCAGAACTCATTCAGGTTCGTTCATTAATCCCTTAAATGAGAACGGGATGGCTTTGATTCAGGGGAAGCTTTGAGCGTTACTGCAATGTCTAGAAGACTAGCCCCTACCCCAGAAGCTCCTGCTCTCATGTCCCACGTAAGGGACTCTGATCCAACATGGAGCCCTTTCTCTGGTCTTTGGTCTTTGTTGGACAATCACTGGGTTTGATCTAGGTTGTTCCTGTGGTTGTACTTGGGAATAGGTGGTGTGTGTTCTGCTCAGACATTCTCTGATCATTGAGTTCTAGGGCAGAAAGAAGCCTGGAATTAAAAAAAAAAAAAAAAAAGATGAGCTGGATGATGGTCTAGATGCTTCTCATAACCTGTAGGGTGATTTTGGCCAATTATTTCTCTTTTCTAAGCTTCAGTTTCCTCACCTAATTTGCTCAGGGCTTTCTGATCATTTGTGTGATAAGGAAGAGGAGATCCTGCATTCTGATGAAGTCGTTGAACCCACTTTCGGAATAATATTTTAAATACAGAAAATTTTTTATATATATATATAATATATTATATATATATATATATATATATATATATATATATATATATATATGGTTTCAAAGGAAAACAAAGTTTACTGGAAGTAGAGATAATTTATTTTTCTCCATCAAAGTTCACAGAAGCTCTCCAAAGTTCCCAGGTTAATAGCCTTGGACTAGACACTTTTAAATGAGTCTTCCAGTTTTTGGATTTTATTTTCTGTATCTTTCTGTATATATTAATAACAATGTATATTATGTAAGTATGCATGATATGTTACATCTGGGCTGGTGCTGGCTCAGGCGATAGGCTTCTGTTTTCCAAAGTGCAGTTTCTTCACACTGTGATTTTTACACTTAAAATTAAAATATTTTCATTAAGTGAGAATATGCCATGTGCCCCTGTATTGCCTTATACAGGAATCAAATCTTTTGGTTTTCCTGTCCTTACATATCTATGTATTTTCTGAGGAAGAAAGAGATAGAAGACATTTAAAAATGAAAAAAAATATATATATATCTTTTTAAAAGTCCACATCCTTTCTTATAAAACCAGCTGTCTTGTATTCAGTGTCTTGACAGCATTTCTGTTCGTCATCCTCATTTGGAAAATGATAAAAGAAAAGAGATTTTTGATAAAAGGATCCAGGAAAGAACACAAAAGAAAAAGTGACTTTTTTTTTTTTTTTTGGTTTAAACAAGGATAAATCAAACCCCAGAAAATGCATGCATGTTTTAAAGATGAATATCTACTGTATGCTAATTGGTGAATCCTCTTGTGGGTTTCAAGAACATGCAGATTATTCTGTCTAATATGACAGCATGTGTCATTATCGCCAAAGAGTTCCCAGAAGCCCAGTCAGGGTGGTTAATGACAGCATCGTGTGGCAGTGGAGCAGTTGGGAATGAGTCTGTGCTTCTGTCCCTCCCAGGTTCATGATGTCATCAGAAATGACTGGCACTGGGGCTGTTGCTGTTTTCTATTTGTTCCCTTTCTGGCATTATTATCATTGTCCTAACAAGAGAAGTTCCCCCAAATTCTGCCTCTGGGATCGGTGAGAGCTGTCTTATTTTCCTCGTCTGGAGCCCTTCCAGCAGACGTGGGGAAATCAGACCCCATTAATGATGTGGAGGGCCATCATCCTGCCTTATTAACTACTGAGAGCTACGGGGTATTGTCTCCTTGCATCTGAGCAACAACTCCTCCCCTCTCCCCTGTTATTCTTCAATCATTTTTATTCAAGATAATAAATTTATACATATATATATATATATACACATACATATATGTATATATGTGTGAACACACACACATATATGTGTGTATATATATATATATACATATATATATATATATGTATATATATATATATATATATATATATATTCTGGCAGACAGGCTCTATTCTTGATCAAACAGAGGCAAACAAAAATAAATAAATAAAAACAAGAGACAGACAAACCAAAAAAATAGGTGTACCTAATATGCAAGGAGCTGGGGAACTGGGTCCCATAAAAACAAGGAGAGTGGGCTGTATATGTTTAGGAAGATGTTCAGTGCTTTCAATTATAGCAAGCTGCTCCCTAATAAAAAATAAAAAGCAGAACACAGCAAAATCCAACGCGCACACACACACACACACGTAACTTCTAGCTTCAATAGCTTCTCCGTGACACATGTAGGTTTCTGCATAAAACTACTTAAAACTGCAAATCGTGCAGTGTCATGATCTCAGAAGAATCAGAATTGCCGTGACCCCGAGGGCAGCCCCGAAAGAGAAGTGCGCTGGGCGTGAGTGGGCTGAGGCGCGTCACCCGTGATTTCAGTTGTGCTCCAAGTATCAGAAAAGGCATTAAGGGAGAGCCTGGGAAGGAGAAGCGGCAGCTGTTCATGCTGTAAGGGCAAAGAAAGCTGAGAGATGATCTGAATGCTGTCCTGGCTCTGGGGAGTGTTAACATGAGGATGACACCCCATCTTTCTGAGAGGGACGCAGGGCTACATCTGTGTGGGTGGGCTGCTTTCAAGACATTTCCCTGCCTACTCACTTTGGATTTCAGATGAACCAAATTTTTTATACGGAATTTTTTATTTGAAATGTTTATCTGAAGTGTTTCCTGCTGTTCTCCAACTTCCCCCTGCCATTTCTCATCAGCCATAATTATCTGGACTGGCCTCCTGGTCGAAATCGAGCTTCTTTCCTCCTCTCTTCTGCTTCCAAGATTCCACTCAGATGCTTCCTTTCTGGGAAGCTTTCCACTTTTCTCACTTCTTCTTTACTTATCTGAATTTATATCGTAGGCTTCCAGTAGAATGGAAGCTTGCTGACAGCAGGGGCCATTCCATTGTTTTTTTCCGTATCCCTAGCTGCCAGTAAAACGTCTTGGACACAGCAGAAGCTCCATAAGCATTTGCTGAATTGAATTTTGTCTTTGTCTCCCTCTGACCATTTTCGGGGTTTGTGTTCTCATAGAAAATGCCCGACTTCTCTTTTACATGAAACCGTGTATTCTTAATGCGCTTGGCTTGGCCCATGCAACAAATCTCCCCGAGGAACATATGGTCTTCACCAAGGATGATTCTATGTGTCCCAGGGGAAATATCAGTAGACATGCAATTTTCTTTCTCTCAGTTGCTTTTTACAAGTCTCATGTTCCTAGTTTTACCTTCTCGGTACAAAGTCGATTTTAAATCTATAGATTTTTGCAATGTTTAAATTTATGTGTGAACTTTTTCTCCCTCATTTTCATGGGCAGAATGACATCTATACTTACTCATTTACAACCCAAAGGGAAACCTGTGATCATCTGGAATACCAGGGACTCTCCCATTTTTTAAATGTGGGAAACTGAGGTATATTGCATTCACTGATTTGCCCAAGGCCACAGAGACAGCTTAGCACAAGACTAGTAATAATTGGTAACTGAATGAAATGGAGTGAACTGGGCCTCTTTACTTGAAATCCAATGCTTTTCTGACCCTCCCACATTCAGAAATAGATGAGAACTCCACTAAATTTCAATTTATAGAAAGAAAAGCTGGGACCCAATTAGAGAAAATAAGTAGCTCAAGGCTGTACAGCTCTCTACTTTCCCTTACTCCATTACCTTCCCTGTTGTCTAAATAATCATGTGGAATAATATTTGCAAGAGTCAACAACAGGTCCATTGGCTTTGGCTGGTAAATATGTTTATCTCTTTAATGATGATGATGTATTTCAAGGTTCATCAATGTTTTTCTTTTAGATAATGTAGCACAAGGATTGTTATCTGATCTTTTCAGAACAGGCCTTCTGTTTAAAATACTGTGAAATGTGTTAAGAGACTTTGAAAGACTTCAACAGTTCAAATGTATTTGCTTTTCTTTATTTTATTAAAAATAGAATAAGAAAAACAGAAAATAGAAAAGGAATACAAAACAAAACAACAAAAACAAAACAAAGAATGCTGTTATATGCCCAGCAAAACATCAGGGAGAATTCAAAATATTTAACAACAAATTAAGTTCAAGAAAGTGTGTGTGTGTGTGTGTGTGTGTGTGTGTGTGTGTACATATATTATTACTAGAAGGCTGGTTTAGGGATAGAATTACAAATTTAAAAGTGATAGAATATAAGCCCCAGGAAAAAATATTTTTATCATTCTGTCCTCCCTTCCATTCCTTTTCTTCATTTTCCTCTCTCCCTCTTTCCCTTTCTCCTTCCCTCCTTCTCTCTCTCCCTCCCTCCTTCCCTTCCTGCCTGCACTTTCTCTCTCATTTCCCTCCCCCCTCCTTATCCCTCTCGTTTCATGAGAGAGGGTCCTTCCAGTTCCCTATATATTCATAGTTTTTATTTGAAACTATCAATCTCTTCCCTGGATAGAATATTTCTAGGGATGACTTTTTAGTATGTGTAATGCTTGCCAGTGACATAATTTTTGAGACCCCCAAGTTCAAAGTCAGCTTAGGAGGTGCACCTCAAATGGCCCGCTGGGTTAGATCTGCCACATGTTTGCTGGCTGTTTATCCCAGTTCTCTTACATAAAATGAGCCCTGAAGTACCATGAGGCAGAATAATAGAGCTCAGTGAAAGTATTTAAATTGTTGGGGAGGACTCCCGGCTCCTGAGTCCGCATTCTTCCCAGGCTCAGCTGCTTCCATCTCTCCTCTATACTTACCTTTGCTGCTGTTCTTGGTCGCTCCTTCACACCCTTCATGTTGATCACAGATATTCCAGCAGTTTTACTACTGGGCTCCCCCACCACTCTGGCCAAAGGGCTGATGGAGTTGCTTCAGCATCGGCATCCTGTGCCCAGGACACCACAGAGCCCATCTACTTTGATCCACTCTCCTTCCTCTGCCCTCGTTCTCCTTATAATGCTTAGATGATTTTCTCAGGCACATGAATGTATAATAAACCAGAAGAAACAAATGTCCAAAAATTAGAACCCAAGAAGAAGAGCGATCATTTATAACAATTATAAGCGTGTTCCTTCTAGAAAGTTAAGAGAAGCAATGGATTTTAACTTTGGAAGAGACCTGCTTATGTTGACAACGATGCCGAGGGTTCCCTCTCAGTCAATAGATAAAGGAGAGACCCTTAATCCTGGGGTTTAAAGCCCACCCGCATTTTGCCCCTTCATCTCATTTCTGCCTTGTTTTCTTCAGTGTTTGCAGCTGGTGCAGCCAAGGGATCCAGTTTTTGTTTCTCAGAGCACGGGTCCCTGCCTCCACACTTGGGCTAAGGTCAGGGATGTGATGTTGGACGGGTCGGGCTATATCACGTTTTCTGGCACCCCCATCGGTCAGATGTATGCTTGTCCCCCTTTTCTAGTGTGTCACTAGATCAGAACTGTTGTCCCTCGCTCCAAAGATGGCTGGGGTCACAGATGAGTTTAGAACACAGATCTCCCAGCTCAGGACTCTCTCCCATTTGTATCACGGAGCTTTTCAATGGATGCAGAGTGGGGGGTGATTCTGGGACCCAAATACTCAGCTTCCTCATTTTACAGACAACAGCCTTGGCGCAAGCTCCCTGTTCTCATATATTGACTCAAATCCAAGTGGCAAAGTGTACCCTTAACTAGGAGGCTGGAAGAGAAAATTTCCAGCTTTTTGGTGCTTTCATTTCCATAGGTGATGACTAATCAGCAGTTTCCACTTTAACATGTTCTCTGGATCTGATTTCAGTCGTTCTCTAGATTTGCACCTTACTACCCAAACTGTGAAAATTCAGTTTCCTGCCATGCCTGTTGTTTAAGAATTATTTCCCTCATGTTTCATTTAGAAGCTGTGAACTCGTCTCTCTGACTTAGAGACTCCCTGCCGCATCTGCCTCTGGTTCCGCAGGTTGGGTGCAGAGAATGGGCCCAGTCCCCAGCTCCAGAGTTCCCAAGACCGCTGCTCCTTCTCATCAAAGTGCCTTTGTCCTCCCCCCTCCTCCACTCTGCAAAAGGCTGATTAGCACTCCAGGTGAAGAGGGAAATCTTAGACCGGAGTGTCCTGCCACCTCTGGCCCCAAAGCTTTGTTCTGGTTGAAGATTGGGAGCAGGACGTTCCCGGGGACCGGGAGACCAGAGTTAGCAGACTTGACACGTCCCCACTCAGTGTTGTTCAAGAGCTTCAGCCATGTTGGGGATAACCCCAGATGACTTGTTCTTACAATAGCCCTGAACTTAGACTTGTGACTGATTGTGCCCTATTGCATTTTGGGAAAGAAGATTCATACCCATCAAACACCCTAAGCCCCGTGTTTCTACAGGTGACAGAGGCCTAGACTTCTAGGAAATGTCTCAGAAACTGGGATCTGATGGCTTGCTTCATGAGTGGGACTACCTTTCTATTGTGCTTCATGACACAGGACCTCAGTCTATGAGCCTTGTGATGAAGCTGGTACCAGCTATGAGCCATCACGACCCAGAAGACTCAAGGACCCCAAATTTTTGCCCCGGTTTCCCAGAAGAACTTCTGTCAACGTGTTCAATTCTCCCCTGATCATCGGTTCTACCCTCATCTTATGGCAGCCAACTGCCAGGCCCTTCTCCTATTTAATTCTGCAGTTCAGAATCTCCATCTGCTGGGCAAAATTGTATGTGGATGGTTCAACTGACTTAGCCCAGGAAAATGTTTAGTTTTCTAATTAAGATAGACTCTCTTAACAATGTATTTCCATTAGCGTTCTTAAAATTTTTTTTATGTTCCATGGAGTGTGGAATTTCTATTTCTACATTGCATCTCACCTGAGTTACACATTTAACATTTTTAATAGTATACCTTGATTGGAGAACATGACTCTTGTATGTCTTCATTTAATTAAAAAGAAGAGTATTGTTGGACCGGTGTTTTCTATTACATTTTTATTACTACTTATGTTACAGTAGAAAAGTGATTACTCTCGGAATTTCAGTTTCTTTCTCTGAAGGAGAGAGTTAAAATCAATGGCTTCTAAGATCCCTTCTAGAGCATAATTTATTCTCCTAGGATATAATCCCTATCCAGATCAAATCTACTTTGTTCATGTCTTTTTTTTAATTCTACTGAGCTTTAGATCCCTTTCTCTACTGTTAACAAAAGACTTCTTATGTTGCTTCTGCCTTCTGACATCCATGGAAACTTGGCTCCATGTAAAAGACACCATCTCTGGGGTCATCCTCTCCGATATGAAATGCCCATATCGTTCCTTCTTACATATGGGGCCAGGAGCACGAGGTTACATGTTGCTACTTCCTCATTACCACTTTCAAACTATCCATTTTCAATCTTCAATCAACAACTTCTCTTCCTTCCAGTTAGACTCAATTTCTTTATGCCATCCTATCAAATCCTTCTCATTATGGTTTAGTAGATTCCGTTAACATTCTTAACTCAAGGAGTGCGATAATCCTGGCAACAACCTGGGGTGATGGTGAATGATGCAAACTTGCACCCAATCTCAGCTTGAAAAGGAAACCTCATTTTGTTCAAACTTTACCAATTCCCTCCCACTGATTCTTCTCAGGGGGATGTCATAATCAGATTGTGATTTTAAGACTATCTTTTTATTCATTAATAAAGACATTGTACTGTGGCTTCCATCCCCAACATTCACCTGAAACTACCTTCTCCTTGGCTATCAGTGACTGTCCAATACTATTGCTTTTGCTCAATCTTTTTTCTCCTTGACCTCTCTATATTCCTTGACACTAATGTTCATCTTCCCCCGAATGCTCATTCCTTTCTGGGGATTTGTGACACTGCATTTCTGCCTCCTAATTCTCCTCCTACCTGTCTGATGAACTCACCTTAATATCCCTTTCTAAATCTTCATCTAAACGATGCTTACTACTTGGAGTAGTGGGAGCGCTCCTTCCTCTATACTATTTTACTTAATAATCTCTTCAGCTCCAAATGAACTCAATTATTATCTTTTCCCAGATCTATACACTCAGTTTGAGTGTTTTTGTTATGCTCTAGTTTTATTTCATCAACTAGACTTTGAAATCTACTTAAAATGGTCTGTTTTATTTGACCTGAAATCATTCTCTCTTCCAAATTTCTCTCTTACTGTTGAAGGTACTATAATTATGCTACTCATCTAAACTAGCTACCTCAATGTCATTGTGGATTGTTTTCTATATTATTTATCAAAATTCATTCCCTACATCCAATCCAATGCTAAGTTTTGTTGTTTATATCTTCACAATGTCTCTTGTAAAAAAAATCAAAACAAAATAAAAAACAAGAAACCCCAAGCTTCATGACTCCTTATTAATTCCAGGTTCAAATACAATAACTTCTCTTTGTTTTTGAAAACTGTTTCATGATTTCAGTAGTTGGGCTCTTCTGCTATCTTTATATTCTGAAATCTAGCTTTGCTGGCCCACCTGTTCCTCACATGTGATATTTCATCTCTGAACTCCATGCGTTTGTCCAGGATATATTTGTCCTTCATATAACTCCAAGATTCTCTCAAGATTCACCTCAAATCCCTTGCTCTACTAGAGACTTTCCCACTGCCTTTTCTTTGGTCTGAATTTATTCCATTTGCATATTATATGTAGTCTTGTGTTGCATAATTATTTTCATGGTTTCTTTTCCATTAGCATGAGAACTCCTAGAGAACAAGAATCAAACTTTTGCCAATTTTTTTTCCAGCACTTAGCAAGTTCTAGCATGTGGCAAGCACTTAATAAATCCAGCTAACTGACTGACTAACCGACTGAGTGAGGGATGGGCATTAAATATAAGGAGACTAATTAGGAGGCTTTTGCAAAAGTCCTAGGAGGAGATAATGAGAGTTTAGAATACTGAATTTGTAGTGTAATCAGAGGGAAGGGGACAGATTCAAGAATTATTGAGGACTTAGCAAGGCGATTGGATCTGGGGGTTAAGAGGAAATGAAGAGTAATCGATGACTTCTAGGTTGTGAATCTTGGTGTCTCTAAGAATGATGATGCTGTTAAATGAAACGAGAAAGTTATCAAGACTGGTGAATTTAGGAGAAAGGGTGAGTTATTTTTTTGGCCATGTTTTTTGAAGCTGCTCATAGAATATTTAGGTAGAGAGTTCAAGCCCACAGCAGGAGATACAGACTTGGAATTTGGTGAAAAAATTAAGCTGATTATGGAGATTTGGGAATTGATTTGTATAAAGATTATGTCCATTGGGAACTGATGAAATCACCAATAGAGAGTATGGAGAGAAGTAGATCATTTACTCACAAACTTGGTTAATCAAAAAGAACTTATAAATTCCTATTAGAAACCAGGGATCATACAGAAACTGACTCAACCCATCATATGGCACTAAGTAGATTACAGGGCAAAGTGGGTAAAATGATGAACTCAGATAGGAAAAGTCTTGATTTCAATTTTCTATATGTGTGATCTGGTCAAACCATTTAATGTTTCTGAGTCTTTCCTCATTTGTAATATGGCAATAATGAAAGAACCTCCTACCCAGTGTTATTAAGAAAATTGCACTAGATAATGTACACAAAGTTTCTGGCCAACCTTGAAGCACTATATGAATGACCAATTGTTATCTACCATAGAGTCATTGATTATGACAAAGATCTGACATTGAGAACTCAAAGACTTTCATATTCCATCTTCAAAACCTCCATATTTCAAGGAATCATGATTTTATCCATATGGTATTTCATCTGTCATGGATGAACTCATTGAATTTAGTACCTGGCAGCTAATCCTTTGTGCATGGCTTCACTTCTACCCCAAAATGAAATCAGGTCCAGACTATTACCATCGACATGCAACCTACATACATGTACATGCATATATGAGTGTGTATATATATAAACTCATGTATATGTGCATATTTTATACACATATAAATATAAATTCACACATGGATGGCCCCATATCACCTATTTATACCACTATATACACCCACATATAAGTGATATATGTATGACACATACACACAGTCCGAGAAATCAAGAGTTAGGACTATGCCATGTCCTCCATTCGCTGTCCAGGACAGCTGGCGCTTTAATCGATACTTTCATTGAAGTTTACAACTTTGGCACCAAAACCCTAATAGACACATTCCCAGGAAGAGAATCCCTGGCTATTGCTGAGAAAATACCCAGATTCTCAGGGATCGGATCATTTCCCCCTCTGATTCCCAACGGGGGATGTAGGAAACGGGAAATGACCGGCTCCTCCTTTTCCAAAGCATCCATTCCATGATATCGTATAATCCCTGGACCGCATGGGACGGACCGTCAGCTGTGACTTTATGGGAATGTGAACGTGGGAGCCTGGAGAAGCCACCTGACAGAATTTGTTTTGGTCACTCTGCATAAAAATGAGATTAATCTAAACAAAGGCCAACTCACATTTTTGAACATCAGGAGAAAATTCTGTTGTTGAATGTGGCGTTTCCTCCTCACGAGGCTCTTGGGATGTGATTTTGAGAGCCTCGTCACAGACTTACTGGCAGTTGTCATTGGAACGATCCTTAGAAGGTGAAAACGTTAGCGGGGGAGGAGGGACTTGAGCATGCAGAACTGGGAATGTTCCCCCGGGGAAGTACCTGAGGACCTCCATGTTCTTTTAGTCCAATTTCCTCCTTGTACAAAGGCAGAAAAAGGGACACGGAGACGTCTAAGAGCATTCTAGGTTCTGGATAAATGGCTCACTTGATGTTGCTTTGGAATAGATTTCCTCTTTCCTTCCTTCCCCCATAATAAAACCCTGTCTTCTGCCTCCTAGGAGCCCTAACTTTATTCAAAGCTTGGCTCGGGTGCTACTTCCTTTGTGGAGCTTTTCTGCTCCCTCTGGGAGCTCTCTCTGTGTGTCCCGCCCTCTTTCCCTCCCTTTTTTCTATATATTTACAAGTTATAGCCCCAATGATGGGCAGCCCAGTGGGCAGAGCCCCAACCCGGAGTCAGGAAGACTCATCTTTGGGATTCATATCTGAGCTCAGTGCTTCCTAGCTGTGTGACCCTGCACAAGGCATTCACGCCGTTTGCCTCAATCCCTCATTTGTAAAATGAACTGGAGAAGGAAGTGGTAAATCGCTGCAGAAACTTTGCCAAGCAAACCCCAGAAAGACGTCGCAAAAACCCAGAAACAAGTGAAAAATTCAACCACAAAAAGCCCTAATAATAATAATGCAAGCTCTTTAAAGTTAACAGAGCACTTCATATCTCTGTGTATATAATATGTATTCTATTATGTACACTATATATGTGTGTATACATATGTGAATATATACAACATATATACACATGCACATTCTATATTCATAAATATCTTCCTTCCTTCCCTCCCTCCCTTCCTCCCTCTTCCTTCCTTCCTTCCTTCCTTCTTTCTTCCTTCCATCCATCCATCACTTTAATGTAGGAGGGCAACTCTCCTATGTAGGATGAAGGATCTGGAAAACATTTCATATAAGAATAGTTGGAGGAACTGGGCATGCTGACTTGGAGACAAGCAGACCCAGCTTTCGAGCCATTGTTGGGAAAGGACTTGGATCTTTCTCATTCATTTGGAGCTCTTCAGTGTGTTTCTCTACAAGAGGCAGCTTAAAGAAGCAGAGAAAGGACCCACCTCGAAGACAAGAAGAACTGTGGTTGAATCTTGCTCACCTCTGTCACACATGGATCATGGGGCCTCCCGGGGCTTTAAGTGATTCCCTCAAACTATTGAATACGATGAGGAAACTGTCACTTATCCTCCCTTGTCTGAGAGCGACTTGAGAGGAAGGACGACTGTCTCTGGCTTTTTCGGTGCATTCCCAGGGCCTAGCACAGAACCTGACGCACAGTAGGCTGTTGTCTGACTGGAATTACAGATAAATTATATATAAATGTTTTCTTCCAACAGAGTGGAAAGTTTAAAGAAATTCAGAAGGTTCCATCCACACGTATAAATGAGTCAGTCACTAAACATTTATTAAGTGCCGACCGCTGCCTTGTGCTAAATGTGGAATATCTCTGTGTGTATGTGTGCACACAAACATACGTGTGCTATATCCATATCTATATAAACATTTACTCCCACATCCAAGTGGAAGTAAAGATTGTAGGAAAGTAGGTCCCCATCACTTGGAAGTAAGTCATTTCTTGTGGATGCAATAGAATGTCGCTGACAATTCAGAAAAGATGACTATGAAGAATTCAGAGAAAAGTGGGGAAACTGGTAGGAACTGCACCAGAGCAAAATATGCAGAACTCTGGGATAATCTGTGCAGCGACTGCAAAATGTGAAGGAAAGCAACATCGAACGTCTTCGACCCTGATCAGTTCAGCGACCTCAATGCCACAGGAGCTGAAGTAGCATGATTCAATTCCTGGCTTAAGAGAGAACTAAAAAATCCAGTTCTTATGTTTTAAAAACTGATGTGTCTAACGACATCAAGATAAATTATTTGTTGCCTAAAGTGTTTATAATGTTTCTTCTGCATTTTGCATTCAATGACAAAGCAGTCCAGAACCACTGTCTCCAGATCACACTTATCCACAGTGGTCAACTCCATCGCGCCATTTCATCCCCACAACTTGAGCCTCTGCCCCGGTTCCTTGATAGACGAGCTTACATTTTATCTTGTGCAGAAACGGGGCTCTGTGAGACTTCTTATCTGCCTCTGCACCATGCGTCATTCTTCCTTTCAAGTCCCCTTAAAGTTTGTTTTCTCCCATGAGAATGTAGGCTCCTCCAACATTGAGACTGGCTGCTTTGTTTGCTTGAATTGATGTCCCAAGTACTTAGTACGATGCTGGCAAGTAGTAAGTGATTCACAAAAACTCTGTCATGTCTGCCTATTGTATCTATCAAACTATCATCTGTCTGTCCATCCAGCCATCTATCTATCATATTTTCATCCCTTCTTCCACCCCTTGAGCATGACACCTATTTGAAGTCTAAGGAAAGTAAATATTTATTACTTCAGGAACCAATTACTATAAAAACTATAAAGGGATTTATGAAGACCATAAAGTATAAGTCAGCCAAGTAAGTGTTTTAGTTCAAGATGGAAAAAGGAAAAGTGGTAACTTGAAACCACAAAAGAAATTTCAACATGGCAGTCAGAGGCAACAGGCATTTTATCAAGTCTCTACCCTCTTTGCCTGGGGAGGCAGCAAAATGTCATACTAAGAATACTGGGTGTCCAGTCAGAGACCCTCAGAGTTAAGATCTCTGCTATTTACTACCTCCTTGAACTTGTTTGTTTCTCTCTGTGTGTGTGTGTGTGTGTGTGTGTGTGTGTGTGTGTGTGTGTGTGTGTGTGTTTTCTGACTATGCCCTTGCTGGGTCTTTGCAAGATAGGGTGCTTGAATGAGGTGATCTCTGAGTTCCCATGATCCTATGAAACATTTGGTAAATCAGGTTTCATCAGGGCTAGCTACAAATTCTAGCACTATCTCCTGTGCCATTTTCCTAGGAAATGCATTCTATGGAAGTGTTGTGGTTTTGGAGAAAACCTCTGTTAGTTTTGTCTTCTCTCCTAAATATTATATTCAATTTGTTTTGGTCCAATGTGAGTGTGGCAATTTTACTATATGGAAAGAGGTTTAATTTCCTCCTTGTTTTACTTAATTACACACACATATACACACATACACTTATGTATTGTGTGTGTGTGTGAATTATATATATATAAATATATATATATTTCATTTTTAATTTATGGACTAAATGAGCATTTCCAATACACAGTATAATAAGAAAGATGGTTGCATATAAAACTGCAAATCTATCATGTAAATTTCTTTTCTCCCACTTTCCCCTCCTTCCCCCCTTCCTATTGTAGACATTTTTACTTTAAATATACATCAAGTCCCCTTTCATCTCAGGGAAATATCACGACCCCGGGCAAGTTTGCAACTAGGATTTTTCTTGTCAAACTATTTCAAGCCCAGGAACAGTCAGTTCCAAACCAGCTTTGTAAACAACAGAAAAATGCCCTTTGTCCGGGATCAGGGATGAGACATCTTGTGTCTAGCACCAGCCCAGCTGTCTAAATAGGGAGAGGGACAGAACTGTGCTTCCCTTGAGCATCCAGGTGAGGAAACATTGACCAGTACAGTTTGGCATCTTCTCTACAGCTCAGGGTCTTAGGGAGTTGCATGGCATCTAAGAGTTCAGGTAACTTATCTAAATATGAATGAGTTAGGATTGGAACCCAAACCTTTCTCCTGGAAGAGCAGCTCTCTAGCCATCGAGCCCCACTGCTCTTCTAGGTTTAACAATGATTGAAATGCATCGGGATAGACTCACAAGCCAATTTTGTCCTACCCACGAGCCCGAGATCCAACAGAATCTTTTGGAAATGATATTGCTCGGGGATGGTTGCCTTTACTGAAAGGAAACAAAGAATTAAAGCAGACACAAGACTGCAAGCCCCCAATTTCTTATTATTCTTATTATTATGTCCTATATTGGACATGGTAAATGGAGAAATCACAGGGCTGTACGGGAGCCTTCTCATCCGGCTGGTGCATGAAACAATATATATCTGACATTCTCCAGTATGGACAATGTGCCCCATAATTGTTTGCTCAGCCTCTGCTTGAGTCCTTCCGGGAAGGGAGATCCCTCTACCACTCATAGCAAACCATCCCACTGTTCGAAAGCCTTAATTGTTAGGAAGGTAGCTTTTCCCCCTGAGATTGAAGTTAAAAATTTATCTTTGCAATTTCCCCTCTTAGCTTCTGATTCTGCCTTCTGAGGTCGTGTAGAACAAATCATATGACTGATGTTAGACACTCGGCCATAGTTATTCTGCCACTTGTGAGTCTTCTCTTTACCAGACTAAAGAAATCTAGTTTCTTCAGCCTCTCTTCCTGGGTCACAAACTCACAGTCCTTGATAATTCTAGTTGGCTCCTCTGGATGCTTCTTAGTTTATCCCCAGAAATGAATACCGTACTCCATATGAGATCTGATAAGGACACAATATAGTGAGACTTTCACTTTCTTGGCCCTGGAAGCTATAGTTCTCCCTCTTAATGTGACTCAGGGTTATATTAGTTTGACTATTACATCAGATTGATGAGCCCTTTTGATCTTGTAATCCACCAAAACCCCCAGATTCTTTTCACAATTCATATATATATATATATATATATATATATATATATATGCATTATATATTCATATGTGTATGTATGTCTATGCACTTGCCTCCCTGATGTTACTTTTATGGTGGTTTATTTTTTCATCCAAATGTAAAATTTGACCTTTATGCCTATTTAATTTCATCTTATAAGATTTAAGATATAAAGAAAGGTAAAAGATAATCCATGTTCTTAAGAAATTCAACATCCAGTGGAGGAGACAATGAAAGAACTATATACAGAGCTACATAGAGATGAAATGAGAGATCATAGGCAACGGGAAGATACTTAGATTAAGGGGGACTCAAGAAATGCTTTCTAAAAGAGCAGAATTTTATCTGGGCCTTGAAGGAAACCAGAGACACCAGGCAGCAGAGATGAAAAGGGAAAATATTCCAGACCGGTTTTATCTATAAACTTCATTGTACCATCAGTGCCTTTATCCAAACATTCATGCCCAAGAAAAAAAAGGCAAAATTAAGTGTTTTCATTTTGATTTTTTCTCTATAATAACCTGAATCTTGAACTGCCTTTGGAATCACTGATGACTTGGTAAATCCATTTTTATTGCCCTCTGTTGTTCTTCTATTAAATATGTGAATCGACCTGGAATTTTAGGAAGAAAATTAAGAGAAGCATAGAAACGTCCCACGGCCAACCGAGAGATTGCCCGGTTATAAAATATAAGGAATAATGTTCTCATCATATTCACTTCCATTTGTGAAGCACACATTTATGAATGATGCCGGTTGGTGCTCATGAGATCACGTTTTCAGAAAAGGGTTGGGTGATGTCAAAACACAGTAAGTAGAGGTAATTAGAACAGGCCCTGACAGAATCATGATGCAGGCAAGAAAACCAGGACCTCTAAAAGGCAGGAGTTGGGCTCTTGAGAATATAAATATTCTGATTGTTTGGGATATGTCCAGGAAGGAGGAATTGTAGTAACATTTCAACCCTGGAGATCTGCTCAAAGATCATAATACCTGCTTCTGGCTGTGTTGGCAAAAATGATCATGTAACTCATTCTGCCTCCTGGAAACATGACCTTTAATCACTGTGGCGAGCATTATCTATCCCTCCTTTCATGATGTGCTGCCTGCCCACATGCCAACATGGCATCCGGGATCTGGCCTTATTTCCCTGCTTTGATGCATGTATAAGAACAACAATTTTCCTTTTTTAAATTAGTTTTTATTTTCAATTTCACATTTTCTTTCTTCCTATGTCCATTCTTCTGCTCTTTGAGAAGGCAAGGAAATACAGTTTTCATTATACACATACAGTCATGCAAAACATATTTCTGCATTAGCCATATTTCCACTACAAAAGCAAAAAAGAAAAAAAAACCCTCAATGTGCACTCTTTATTCAGAGGTGGATAGCACGCCATGTTATGAACCTTTGGCATTGCGGTGGATCGGAGTACTAAGTTTTTCACAGCTGATTATCCTTACAATATTCCTGTTACCGTAAATAGGTTATTCTGGTTCTGCTCACTTCACTTTGCATCAGTTCATAGAAGAGAACAGCCACCTTCTTTGGCAGTCTGGCAATGCCTGTAGGCCCCTACTCGGACTATTTTTAAATGTATAAAGTTTAAAAAAGGATAAGGTTGCAAAGAAGACTAATTATAATGCAGGTATATATTTTGTGTTTTTTTGTTTGTTTGTTTAAAACTACAAAAAACCCCAAACCAAACAACAACAACCAAAAAAAAAAAATCCAGGGAGATGTAGATGTATGTATGGGTGTTTTCACACAATGCACCTATATATGTATATCTATATATGCATCTATATGCAGATAGATATATGTGCACAAACACATAAGCATATCTTTGTATTCTGGCTTCTTTTGCTGTTTTCAATCATGTCTGAATCTTTGTGACTCTGTTTGGGGTTTTCTTTGCAATGAGACTAGAGCGCCATTTCCTTCTCCAGCTCATTTACAGATGAGGCACTGAGGCAGGGTTAAGGGACTTGCTCAGAGTCACACAGCTAGAAAGTGTCCAGGCACAAATCTGAATTTAAGGAAAATGAGCCGCCCTGACTCCAGATCCAGAGCTCTAGACATTGACACCTAGCTATCTGTCTCTCTGTGTCTGTCTCTGTTTCTGTTTGTCATTGTCTCTGTCTCTCTGTCTCTCTTTTTTGTCAGTCTCTCTCTTTCTTTGTCTCTTTTCTTTCTGTCTCTATTTTTATCTCTGTCTCTGTCTCTCTGTTTCTCTCTGTCTCTCTCTGTCTCTCTCTGTCTCTTCTCTTTCTGTCTCTGTTTTTGTCTCTGTCTCTGTCTCTGTCTTTGTCTCTGTCTCTCTTTTTTTGTCAATCTCTCTCTGTCTTTGTCTCTTCTCTTTCTGTCTCTGTGTCTGTCTCTGTTTCTGTCTCTCTGTCTCTCTCTGTCTCTGTCTCTCTCTTCTCTTTCTGTCTCTGTTTTTGTCTCTGTCTCTGTCTCTCTGTTTCTCTCTGTCTCTGTCTCTCTTTTTTGGTCAATCTCTCTCTGTCTTTGTCTCTTCTCTTTCTGTCTCTGTGTCTGTCTCTGTTTCTGTCTCTCTGTCTCTCTCTGTCTCTGTCTTTCTCTCTCTGTCTCTTCTCTTTCTGTCTCTGTTTTTGTCTCTGTCTCTGTCTCTCTGTTTCTCTCTGTCTCTGTCTTTGTCTCTGTCTCTCTTTTTTGGTCAATCTCTCTCTGTCTTTGTCTCTTCTCTTTCTGTCTCTGTGTCTGTCTCTGTTTCTGTCTCTCTGTCTCTCTCTGTCTCTGTCTGTCTCTCTCTTCTCTTTCTGTCTCTGTTTTTGTCTCTGTCTCTGTCTCTCTGTTTCTCTCTGTCTCTGTCTCTCTTTTTTGGTCAATCTCTCTCTGTCTTTGTCTCTTCTCTTTCTGTCTCTGTGTCTGTCTCTGTTTCTGTCTCTCTGTCTTTCTCTGTCTCTGTCTGTCTCTCTCTGTCTCTGTTTCTCTCTCTCTGTCTCTGTCTCTGACTTTGTCTCTTCTCTTTCTGTCTCTGTGTCTGTCTCTGTTTTTGTCTCTGTCTCTGTCTCTCTCTGTCTCTGTCTTTCTCTCTCTGTCTCTTCTCTTTCTGTCTCTGTTTTTGTCTCTGTCTCTGTCTCTCTGTTTCTCTCTGTCTCTGTCTCTCTGTCTTTCTCTCTCTGTCTCTGTTTTTGTCTCTGTCTCTCTGTCTCTGTCTTTGTCTCTGTCTCTTTTTTTGTCAATCTCTCTCTGTCTTTGTCTCTTCTCTTTCTGTCTCTGTGTCTGTCTCTGTTTCTGTCTCTCTGTCTCTCTCTGTCTCTGTCTGTCTCTCTCTTCTCTTTCTGTCTCTGTGTCTGTCTCTGTCTCTGTCTCTCTGTTTCTCTCTGTCTCTGTCTTTGTCTCTGTCTCTCTTTTTTGGTCAATCTCTCTCTGTCTTTGTCTCTTCTCTTTCTGTCTCTGTGTCTGTCTCTGTTTCTGTCTCTCTGTCTCTCTCTGTCTCTGTCTGTCTCTCTCTGTCTCTGTTTCTCTCTGTCTCTGTCTCTGACTTTGTCTCTTCTCTTTCTGTCTCTGTGTCTGTCTCTGTCTCTGTCTCTGACTTTGTCTCTTCTCTCTGTCTCTCTCCACACACAGAGACATACACATGTGTGCACATGTGCATTTGTATGTTTCTACATGTGTATGCACACACCTCCACTATCCCTTCACATACACAAAGGCCACTTCATAGATCCTAAGCTACAGAGGCTGGTCCTAGAGCACCCCAACAAAGATCCGCTGCACTCTCAGCACCCCCCTGGAGCCATCCAGGTAGGACAGTGGGCAGTGCTGGAGTCAGGGAGTCCCGCATTCAAATCCCCTTTCCCGCATTCGGTAGCCGGGTGGCTCGAGCACCTGACCTGACCTCATCTGCCTCAGTTTCAGTTTCCTCATCTGTAAAATGGCACCGGAGCTCTCCCCCCGGGTTGCTTTGAGCACTAAAGGAGATAAAGTGCCCGATGTTCCCCAGACCCTTGTGGGTGCTCCTTATGGTGCCCATCACTGTCCTCCTCATAACCAGATGAAAAGTCCCTTCAGCCGTCTCTGTGTTCAGTCCGAGAAGGTCCGGAGCCTGCTCACGCTCTCCTGGACTTGTCACATTCCCTGGCCCAGTTCTGGCCCCTGCTCTCTTCTCTCTGTGGTGGCCATGTTTCCATGTGTGCCCCCCACAAGCCCCCAGACCTTCACTTAGGAAATGGGCGCAGAGCGGGATCCCCCGGGCCCTGAGTGGCTTTCTGAGGCCTCTCCTGGAGTTTCGAGTTTGAGTCCATTTATTTCACTTTTGTCTATGACGCAAGGCTGTCCCTCTGAAGTCCCTTTCGATCTTGGCTCAGAATAGCGGGGCTGGAAGGCGGCAGGAGCAAGCACATCATTTCCCAACAGAACACTCCCCGAGTCAGGGGCAAAGTCTTTCACGTGGTTGGGAGATTTTTCACCTCTAAATTTTGACATTTGGGATTTTCTGTGAGCAGCCTGGGCCCTCCTTCTGGGTAGCCCCGGCTCCTGGCCGGTGGGAGGATGAAGAGCCCCGTCTTCCCTGGGGAACGTTCTCATTGTCATCCAGTTAATCACAACCACCTGTCAGCCTTCTTCTGTTTATCTCCAAATTAGATCCGGGCGTTCTTGGCTGACATGACATTTTCTGGAGTGTGACACCTCTGGAAACACTTCTGACAGGTGGATAAACTGCTGCTGATTTGCACAAAATCATCAGTGGCACTGGCAAGCAGATTAAGTGAAAGGAAGGGATGGCGGCGTGATTATTTTAAGCAAAAGGAAGGAGGTTCTCTCTTCATAATTATTTACCAGGGCCACGGAGAAATGCTCTACCGGAGGAAGTACAGGCAATGTGGGTGTTTCATCAGATTAAAGGGGGGGCATTATACTTCCCTGTTGCAGTTGGCCAAGCACTTCCCTCTTGAAAATGAAAAGTGGCAGAGAACACGGGCAAAATTAATGAGAAATCTCAGAGGGTCTGGAGAAATTTCAAAGCTTCAGAAAATATTATGAACTACCACAAATTGTTGAGTTGTGATTAAATGAGGAGAGGGCCCAGATCGGCAAAAACAAAACAAGACAAAACAATATCATTTCCTTTTGATGTAGTGCCTTTCATAACCAAGATTTCCAATAGACAACAGAAACCAAACAACAATGCCCGTCCTTTCTGACCGCTTCTGCAGAGACTGCTGGAGTGAAACGGTAAAAGCCATTCCATACAAGTCCTCGCTTCCCACGTAGGACCCTGGAAATGCTGCCCACTCATTTTAGCAGGAGAGAAAAGTAAGACCCTGGCCCAGGTTAGACCCTTCACTAGGAAAACAGGAACACAAGAACAGGGAAAGAGCCAGAATGATTTAATAATTGATCAGAAGTTCTGAGAGGCACACACTTCTTGGATATCTACCAGGAATGGGGGAATGCAAAAATTAAACCAACAAAAAGGTCCAATTAGTGTTTGACCAAAATTCATCTCAAATAAGAGGTGGCGGCTGAAGCAAGTATGGGAATGATCTGGTAGTCTACAAGACAAAAGTGAAGAGGCATGGGAATCAGCAAGCACAGAGGAAGAAGATGGAGTATTGCATTCAGAGAACAGTATATTGCCTATTTTCATTGGAACATGTAGTTGTAGTAGTAATAAAGTATAAAGCAGTAGCAGTAGTAGTAAAATAGTAAAGTAATAGTAGTAGTAATAAAGTAGTAAAGCAGTAGCAGTAGTAGTAAAATAGTAAAGTAATAGTAGTAGTAATAAAGTAGTAAAGCAATAGTAGTAGTAGTAAAGTAGGAAAGCAGTAACAGTAGTAGTAAAATAGTAAAGCAATAGTAACAGTAGTAGTAGTAAAGTAGTAAAGCAGTAGTAATAGTAGCAGTAGTAGTAAAGTAGTAAAGCAATAATAGTAGTAAAATAGTAAAGCAATAGTAGTAGTAGTAAAGTAGGAAAGCAGCAGCAATAGTAGTAAAATAGTAAAGCAATAGTAGTAGTAGTAAAGTAGTAGTAATAGTAGTAGTAGTTAAGTAGTAAATCAGTAGTAACAGTAGTAGTAGCAAAGTAGTAAAGCAGTAGTAACAGTAGCAGTAGTTGTAAGGTAGTAAAGCAGCACCAATAGCAGTGGTAGTAGTAGTAATGGTAGTGGTGATAGTGGTGATGGTGCTACCAACAGCAATTCTTAATACTACTTCTATTATTATTACTACACTTATTACTGCTGCTCCTACTACAAAGTGGCTAGCTTCTATCTAGGTTGGAGAAGCACTTTGCATCTCTTATCCGCTGGATCTTCACAGCCACCCTGTGAGGTAGGCGCTCATGCTGCCTTCATTTGACAGCTGTGAGAGGTTTTGTGAGTGGCTAATTTCTGGGTCTGAGGCAGAATTCTGATCGAGCCTTTCCTGGCCGTGGGTGCTGTGCCTGCTCTGTCCCTTGTGGCACCCGCCTGCCTGCATCGCAGCAGGAGGGGGAATAATGTGGAACGAGACAGACTGAAGACGGGTTGTTAATAGCTTTACATGACAGACACGGCCACTTCTCCATGATCCCAGTAACCGCTGCGGGCCCCTGAAGCTTCCTGAGCAGGGAAAGGATATCATTAGAACGATGCTTTAGGAATCTCATTTTGTCCAGTCGCAATGATAGAAAGAACAGGGAAGAGACCGGAAGATGGGGGCAAACCTGGAGGTCAGCGCAATAGTGCAGGCTACAAGGAGCTAAAATGGTGGTCAAGTAATGAGTTGGGTGAATGGAAGTTACCTGAGCAAAGTCACACTCTGGCACTTTGGGCATTATGTTAATCCCCTGCCTGTTCCTCCTATGTCCATGTGCCCTATGACCTTATCCCACTGGACAGACATAATCCTTCTCATGACTTCTTGAATTCTGACTCGATGCCCGATTTAAATGACATCTCTAGGAGGACTTTTCTGATGCCCCTGGCTGGTTCTGGCCAGAACCTTGCGAAATACTTTGTTCCAAGCCCCCTGGGCATTTACTTTGTGATATTCAGTCCTGGTGTCCTGTGTTTCCCCCTCAGTTAGAGACTCTAAGCTCAAGGAGGCCAGGACGGCGCCTCATCTAGTTCAGTCTCTCCCGTAGTATTCAACACAGCTCTCTGTCTGTAGTCAATGATCCATTTTGAAAGGCTTTAAAAGTATGGCGGAGATTGGGGGAAAGAATGGGGACTAATTAGGTTAATGAAGAGATTTGACAGCCAGCTTTCAGTCTTTGAAGGGCTATCACATAAAAGAGGAATTATATTTCTTCTACTTGACCCTAGAGAGCAGAATTAAGAACACGAATGAAAAGTAAAGTGAAGGAAATGATTGCCAGTGTGAGCATAATTAATAATAATTTCACTAATTAGGGCTGCTAATTAACAAACCAATCAGTAATTTATTAACAATAAATTAATAATGATTTTAACTAGGGCTACCCATTAATGAACCGGACTACTTGAGAAGGTGGCAGATGCTTAGAGTTTTCAAATAAAAATAGACAGTCACTTATCAGATGGGTTGTTCACCAAAGTCCTTTCCACTGTAAGGAGAACTAGGGGAGCTCTGAGTTCTCTGTTGCTGAGAATCCACGGTTTCATTTGTTTTAATCATCTTCACTGAGGGGACAACAGTGCAGATGCAGGACTGCTCAAGTCTGTTTAAGGAGTGGAAATCTCTCCTTCCCTGAATTTCAGCAATCAGGGTGAGAAGGCGCATTTTGAGGAAGTGTTATAGGGTGGGAACACATTTGGTTATATCATTAAAAAGATTCCCTGATCCACCAAAACTTAGGGCCTTTTAAAGTGAAACACCAGTGTTTTTGTTGGAACTGGATCTAGCAGAAGTCAGGAGTTCTGGCCGAAAAAATAATATTTTGAACACAGAAGTTTCCTGTTTGGATTTGTTCCACATATGCACCCTGGGGGTTAAGAAACCTTTGTTGTTGCGCTGGCTATATCTTTAATTGCCCTTATCACCTCAAGCAAGTCACTTCACTTTTATGAATCAGTTCCTCATCTGTAAACCAAGAATGATTGCAGAGATTTATTCAATGACCTAATTTTAAAATAGCTAAGAATACACGTCAAGCAAAATACATCAGATGATGCCCCATAGGAACTTTTTCCAAGAAGGTGAACCAACATGGGAAAAAGATTAAAAATACATAACATGAGTTTAACTCAAGGAGCTAGAATATGGAGCCCCAAGAATATGGAATCTGGGGATGGGAGTAAAGGAATGATGGTCATGTCCAAATATTTGAGTATTGTTCTGCGATTAGGTTTATTTGACCTGGCCCCAAGAGAGCAGAATGGGAGAGAATGGCCAGAACCTGCAAGGACTTCCTAATAATTCAAGAATTCCCCCCTCCGGGTGCAATGGGATGCCTCATGATGTAGCTGGTTCCCTGTCACCGGAGCTCTTCAGACAGAAGGTAGACGATGATTTGTCATGGGTATCTTACAGGGAACGACTTACAGGTCATCTTACAGGTGACGACTGGGATGGATGCTCTCTAAATCCCCCCTTGCTCTTTTGCGTTCTTTGATAGTTGGATACAACTTTAAGAATATTATCTGTTTCACCAGTTGCTTGGAATTATATCGTCGCGCATAAAAAAGTCAGTTCGGAATTAATCTGGAGCGGCTGCTGTGCTTTCTGTGACTTCCCCTGGCCTTCGCTCTGTTCTTACCTCCCCACTAGCAGCAATTACAATGCCTGGCCCCGAGCTCCCACTGGATGGAGCTCCACGGGAGTCACCATTTAGCCTCGGAGAAGACATCGACCACATCGGATTCTTTATGTGAACAATAAATGAGGGGCAATTGCCCATTATCTCACAAGCACCAGGAGGACAAAGACTAGTTTAGGAGTTTGCTTTGCTCTTCCGTCATAATGTTTTTGCTTCTGCATAACTATTAGTGAGCCTATAACCCAGAAGGAGGCTTATTAAGCTAATAGTAGTAGAGAGAAGAACCTAGGCTGCACTTGAATCTGGCCTCTGACCCTGAGATGCTGGATTCCGAGAACTCCCCTAAGCTTTCCTTGCCTCAGTTTCCTCAGCCGTGAGGCTCACATGCGATCATGGATCTTAAAATCATGGAATTTGTGCTGGAAGGCAATCAGCAGGCCGTCGGGTCCAACGCCCCCGTTTCATGGCCAGGCAAGAGCCACAGGTCGTGCATGGTGTCTCGTATATAAATAGAAAGATTAGAATTCCAATCCAGATTGTTATTGTTATAAAACAGATCAAACAAATAATAAAGAAGGACACAATGTTTTCATCAATTCAACTAATATTTAATTTTGATTGGTATAATATTTGCAATTTCTAGAGTGATGCTTCTGGATTTGGAGGCAGAAGTCCCGGGTTCTAGACCATCTGGCAAACTTCACCTGTAAGATCAGCAGTTTTCCCGTCTCTCAAATGAAGATGAGAATATTTAACATGTGTTCTTTCTGTTGCAAGTTGTTAAAAGGAAAACATTTTCTAACCCTACAGTGCTACGTAATGTTAGAAAAATAATCATGGAGGAAAAGCTCTAGCACCAGAGGGGGCTTCTTATACGAGTTGTGACTTGATGGAAGCCAGGGTACAGAGGAGGAAAGGGAGCAGCGAGGCCATGGAGGATGGCCAGGGACAATGGAAAATCATTACCTAAAGCCTCCGCTATAGTTTTGATAATAGACTGGTTCTGTCTCACGAGGACCAGTCTAGCTAATGGGAAGAAGCACATCACCAGCTTTTTTTTTTTTTTTAATGATTATTGGGCAAGACAACTCATCACTCAAAGAAGGGTGCTCATTCCTATCTGCCCCCTTTCTCCATCTCTAGGGGCTGGGTTAGGATGGCAGAAAGCAGGATGGAAGAACTACACCATATTTAGACTATCCATATTAACTCATGTGCTGACACTTTACATGTTCCTTTTCAAATAATGGCTGTATACATTCTTGAAGGATTTGAATTATATCACTCTTGAGCTAAATGGAAGGAGGGTCGCTACGTTCTCCCTGGAGAAGCACCTAAAAAACGGGGCAGAATTAGGTTCTTTCATCTCACAAAGCAGCAGGAAACATGTTTTCATGAGACATTTGGTTATATCCTATTGCAATACTAATAAGTTTTTGCACAACCAGCAGGAAAATGATGGCTTATGTACAGAATCGGTTGCAAAGGATAAGGTAAAGTATTTCTACTAAGAACCCAATAAGATCCTCCAAATTAAATCTATACATACTAGGTTACTTCATTGCAAATGAAGGCCTGGGGGTGTGTGAAAGATGGCAAGTAATATGTTGGAAAATATGGTTCAGGAATAAAAAATGAGAAAGACAAGAGCTTTGCAGACTAAGCAAGTCTATAGATCATAAATAACTTTTTTGGGAAAAAATACAAAAAACATGAGACACTGAATATGGCAAGTAAATTAAATACTCAAATCGTCTGCATCTTGTAGTCTCCTATCCATCTGTCACCCACACTTTGGTCACATGACCAGCCCAATTTTTTCATATTTTACTCCAGTTTTTCAGTTTTTGCTTTAATATACTTGACAACCTACTTTTATTTTTTTAACCTTTGTTACCCTTTGCATGACATTAATTTTTAATGCTTACATACTCTTATATTCCACTTCTCAGACTCATCTAACAACACTGATATACTATTGGTATTTGACAAAGAGAGTCCTTTGTTTCTGGGAGGAGTTTGGGTCGATAAGCATAACTTTGCAATTTTCTGAAGCCATGAAGCTTGGTCTCAATCCTTTTTTTTTTTTTTTTTTGGTTTTTGTTTTTCGGGGGGCTGAACTTCATTTCTACGATGTGTCCTAAATCTGCACACTTTTGGAAGATTCCCCAATTTATTTACATGACCACATATCATGAATTGAATAAGAGACATTTTCCTGTGTGAATGGTAAATCCAGGCTGTGTTTAGTGGTTATGTAAATCTTTTCCATTAGACTCTATAATATTCTACAACTTGATGCAATCAGCAATTTACAGAATCACCCAGAGGGTGTTACCACTCTTAGGGAACCCCTCTTCGACTTGGTCTCTGTGTTGGGGTTTTTTTTGGCTCTTTGGTGGCCAAATTAGACAAGCATCAGATCTCCCAGTTTTAGACCTTGTCTGATATTATCAGAAAATCATTGAATAAAGAACTTTTTTTAATCTTTCAAAGTTTCTTTAAGGATTTTGATGTATGATTTGGAAATAGCTTACTCAAGAAAAATGTGAAGATAGGGATTCTTGACATTGTGTGAGTGTGTGTGTGTATGTGTGTTGAAGTCCTTTGGTATTCTGGTGAAACATATGGACTTCTTAGAATACATTTTTAAATACATATAATAAAATACACGAGACTACAAATGAAACCAAAGATTAATATAAATAATCATCTTTTCCCAATCATATTCACAAAACCCTCTGAGAAAGGCAAAGAATTTCTTGAGGGTCTATGTCCTAGAAGGACTCTGATTAGGAAGCCATACTTAAAGGCATAATTTTATTCTATGAAATCAAAAGTTCTATTCTATTTTGTTTTGTTCATAATCAACAAGCAATGAGCTCAGTAGAATCTTCAGTCGCCTGACTTTTGGTAAAGGACTGATCCACTATGGAATGCTACATCTAGTACCATAAAAATGAAATTGATTGTTTTAACTGGCAATAAACAGTATGCTCATGATGTGATATCAGTTCATCTTTAAATTTGCTGTTTGTGTATAATTAGATGAAGTATTAGAGAAAGAAAAAAAATACATAAAACTCAAAGGATTTTTTTTACCATAGAACAATGTTAAGCTCTTTAGTCAAATATTTGAAGATTTCATTTTTTTCTAAAAGATTGACAACTTATTTAGCCTTCTCAAACTCCCCTCTCTCTTTCTCTCTATCTTTGTCTCTTTCTCTCTCTCTCTGTCTCTTTGTCTCTCTCTCTGTCTCTCTCTGCCTCTCCCTCATGAGAGAGAATTTATTCAGTCACCTACAGACTATGATAGTGAAACCCATAGGGTCAAAGTGCTTGGTATTTTTGCTACCAGCCACATTCTCCTTCATGGAACAAAAGAAACCCATGGGCTAACAAGTTTAACCCAGACTTGAAGAGAGCTTCTTTTTACGATATCCTTGACAAGTGATTATTTTAAAATTTCCTGAAGCCCTTTAGAAAAGAGAACTTATTACTTCTGATTCCATTTTTGGATGGATCTTATTGCTAGGAAGATTTTTTTTTTCATGTATGAACTAAAATCTGGTTCCTTGCAACACATCCACCATACTTAGTTCTTCTTTTTTGATCAAAGAAGAACAAATTTAGTCTGTCTTCCACATGAAAGGCTTTTAGCTTACTTATAACATGTCTGCTCAGAAAAACAACTGACCTAAGTTTGCCCAATCTACTTTCTTCCCTTTTCTAAAAATTATAAGTTATATATTTTCATTTTTGTTCTTGTAATACTTCTCTGTTCAAAATCTTTAAAAGATGACTTTATTGAGGTTCATGAATCACATCTTTTGGTTCCTTAAGTCTGTGAAAATGAAGTTAATCTGGGCTTAGTGATTTTACTTCATTGATGGCAGTCAAGCATCATCTTGTCTCCTTATTTATCTTGACCACAGAGTCCCTGTTAATTCAATTACTTTTTGGAAAAAAAGTCATTCTATTTTTGTCTGTCAGATGATCATTCAAAGAGTTGAGCAGTTCAACCTTTTTACTCTCATCCATTTTCATTCTGTGCTTTACTGCAAATAATAGGGATCTACATATTATAGCAGCAACTTAGCTCACACCTAGCTCATTATTTGTTTTTAGCGAAGGTACAGCAGACTGTCACTCAATTAATCAAGTAATGTAAGAGTACCATAAAATATCCCTGCTGACATCCTTCTTATGACTACATCAATATTTAACCATATATCCACGAGCCCCCTCAATGACTACAGTATCCTTATTGACCAATGGGGCTTATTCATCCCCAAAATGATCATATTTTCTCTTACCACTGTCCCAACCTTGCAGTGCTAATGCTTCTTTGGAGGCTAAACCTGATGTAATTTTGTGCTAGTGATATGAAAAGAAAATGGGATGAAATAGTAAAATTATGGAAATATTAATCACCTTACCTCAAATCTGTGACTCTTAGGCAATCAATATTTCTCTTCAATTCCACCTACATTCTTTATATTTATAACTGAAAGAGGTAGTCCACACTGTGACCACGTATAAGAAAAATTAATAGAGATATATTAGGAGCTACTTTGGTGAACAGTAAGCCAAATTTTCCTCCGCCATTATTGCCAACCATTCAAATTGCTCCATTTCTTCCTGGTTCTCATCTCCATTATTGATAAAATATTAGGAACATTAAAAGAAGGGGCTTCTGGAGAATAAGCTCTACTTTGCTTGAACTAACTCCTTTTGAAAATAAGACTTTTTTAAAAGAAGCCGCCATTTTAGTATATCTCCATTCTGGTTTTGGCTACCACACTTAGCCACATGAGTCTTGCTGGTCCCTCTTCACTGCCCCTACTCTAGGGGTCCCATTGGAAGACTGCCTGGAAATGGAAGGCTCAGTTCAGCAGTCAGTTGGTGTCTGTCACCTCCATAGTGGTACCCATCTATTTCTCTTTCTCTCCTCCTCAGGTAACCCTATCAAAGAATTCATGAACCCAAAGCCAGTCTGAAAACGAAAACAAAAACAAAAGAAAAAGAGGAAACTCCAGGAATCTGAGGTGCTAGCCTACATATGATTCAATGGCTTACGCTCCTAGTTTTTCCTGTTAGATTTCTGGCAAAGAGATCATTTGCTGGCTATACAAATAATTGAGCTTAGAAGATTTATAAACAATCTGCTTTAGGAAGAAAAAACTTGGATTATGTGACAGCAATTTTAGGTTTTCAAAGGACTTTTCCTTCCCTCTCCTTCTGGAACATGTTTTTTTTTAAAATTAATAATAATGATGATGATAGTATTTCTATAGTATGACAAAATACATCTGCTATCTCTTATCAATGGTATACATGTGAGTTATTACCTATTATTATTAGAATTACTACTGATGATGATAATGATATAATAAAGTCAGGTAGACATGTCACTTAATTTCAGCCTCAATTTTCTGAACTATGACATAAAGATGATACTAGCACCTACCTTATAGGGTTATGAGAAGAGGATCATGAGATTTTATATACACACACACACACACACACACACACACACACAGCTCTTTGAAAATCTGTAGCACTTCAGAAATGCTAGCCATCATCATTATTAATAATTTTATCAGTTTTATTATTCTTAATGGTTAAATTTATGAGAAATCTGACATGTAGATAAATGATATATTAGTCTATGTTTAAATAAAAATATATATTATATTTTATCCATTGAATTTAGGGGAAATTGTTGTCATTTTGCACATCCATTCTGTCAGAAGTTGAAAATAAAAACGTGGATTTCCTGTTTTTCTTTTATAGGCCATTATAGCATCATTTTTCACATTTATATCCACTTAAAGATGCTGAAATATGGCTAGAATACCTGAAAGTTTTTAGGGTGTTGTGGGGAGGGAGGAGAATGACAAGAATACAACAAGAGAACTAGGGCAAAGGAGCAGTGACAGATCCTTGGTTAGAGGATAGAGTTCACTAAAGAATAACACGTTATGTTGTAACTGACAAATGGTAAGAGCCCCTTTTGGAATTATACCCAAGGGGCTCCAAATGCCTACACAAATAATAAAACCATCAGTGAGAGGAAAGATAATGACAGCACACTTCCTGATAAAACCTATATTCAGCTCTGAAAAAGTCAACTTTCAATGCTATCATCCATAAAAGCAGCCTCCACAAGCCCCTAAAATCCCCTAAAGTTTAGTGGTCTAAGTATTGGTACTTCCCCCCTCATTGAATCATGTGTAGAGAACTGTGGGAACCCTTTGGATGAGAATCAGCTTCAAATACAGTCAGTTTGTCTGTGATTATCCTGTGGGGCTGTGAAATGGCAACGGCATCCTCTGTTTTCTCTGAGAAGCATCACTGGAAGAGCCTTGAACTTGCAAAGACAAGACTAGCCTTGAGTCCTTGCTCTACAGCTTTTTGGGATTCTGAGAACCTCTGCTTTTCTTTAGCTGCAAATGTGGGGACTTGCTGGATGACCCGCCATCTTGATATTTTATAATTTAAAGTGTGAAAGAGACTTCTAGAGAGTTAATCCAACTCCTTAATTTTAGAGATGGAGGAAACAATAGGTCATAACATGGCCTGATTTCTGGGATCCTTCCAGTTCTGCCAGTTTGGGATTCTATAGCACGTCCTTGACATTGGAGAGATTTGCGCATCCAAGGGAGTTCCCAAATGATAAATATCGTTGCTGTGATTTCGAGGGAAAGTGACTTTGTTTCTCCAGGTGTGGCCATTACTTCACCTGGGTAGGTAAGCACCAGAAATCAATGGCATTCTTGGTTTGTTCAGGAGGAAAGCAAAAAGTAATGAAGTGGCGTGTTATATGCGTTCCATCAGAGCCATGTTACTTGGGCTCTGGTTTTTAACGCTGTTTTTCACTTTCTTTACCAGCAGGAGCGGGGCGGGCAGGGGAAGCCTTCCTCCAAGTGGGAACAATTAACAGTAGGCATCAGTCAACCCATTGGACAATTAATGAGGCTCTTTGCGGGGAAACCAAGGTAGTCCTGGCTTCCTCCCATATGGAATAAGCGGGTTCGTCAGTCTGCAGTGGGCAGAGATGCGCCGTACGTCAGTCTCGGAAGAGTCCTGGGGAGCGGATAATGCCGAAGCATGTGCAACGGAGAGATCAATCATCCTCTGGGAAAAGTACAAGGAACTTTATGGTGCAAAAATCCAAGCAAACCAGGAGCATCCAGCCAGGCGGAAAGACAGCTTGGGATTGCTCCCAACTGTGATTTTCTGAAAGAGATCCGCTATCTTCTTGTTTTCCTGCTGAGGAAATCTGTTGGTAGAACAGGGGGGGAAATGCTCAGGAAATGAGCTACTCCCACATAATGCTCTCATGTTAATGGTTGATTATAAGGGTTATCTAACTTGCTAGGATTTGGGAGTGATCACCACAAAGCTCACTGGGTTAAGTCAGTAACAAAATGGTATTTTTATCTCACTAAATAAGATTATACAATTTAGCATAGAAAGCACCATATTTACATAGAGCATCAATATGTGTGATTTTTTTTTGTTTTATTGATGCCTAAGCATTTTTATTCTATAATTATTTTATAAAATTTTACTGCTAATGAACACACATTTTATTTCTTTCCTACTTTCTCTACCCCCTAACGATAAATAGACAAAATAGTTATAACAAATATGCATAGTCAAACAAATCAAATTACTCCAATGACATTGAGCTCCTCCCACTCTGTCAGGGGATAGGTAGCATGCTACATCATTCATCCTCTGAAGATATAGTTGGTCATTGCATAGATCCTAACTGTCAAATCTTTCAAAGTCATCTTATCTTTAAAATTTTGTTATTACATACTATGTTAATTCACTTTTTATTTTTACTATTCCCTCATCCTCTTATCATTATGAAAAAAAATAATGAAGAACAACAAATAACATTTAGTTAAAACCTACCTGAGCAGAGAATACACCAGACTCCACAGCAAATCACACAATTCCACTCAGGTCACTACTCCTTTGCCCATCTGTCACTTCTTTGGAACAGAAATTGGTCATTACATTTTATCAGATCTGAATTGCTTCTTAGTGATCTTTCTTTCCATTTATATTCTTTAAATCTTTGACAGTGTTGTTCTAGTGCTTCTGCTGAAGTTGCTCTGTATTAATTTTATATCTTTGTATCTTCATCTGAATCTTTATAATCAATGTTTCTTGTATTCATATATTGCCTTTTCCCCTATCATCACCAATAGGTGAATATCTATTTTGTTTGCAGTTTTCAGCTACCACAAAAATTACTACTTTCTGAATATTTTGGTATGTATTATATCTTTTACTTCTCTCCTCCCATACTTCTTGATTCCTTTGGTTATGTAATACATAAGGGGATCCCCAAGTCAAAACTCAAGAACAATTTAGTTACTTAGAAAAAAATCCCAATTGTTTTTAGGAACTGAACTATTAAGTTGAAAAATGAATAACGAATGTGTTTGAAAGATCCAGCTAATACACACATACATTAATATATATGCATTTAAATAAAAATAAAAAGCAACTGTAGTTGATGTATTAAACAGAAAATGAAATAATTAGACAATATCATATTGCCATTTGAACTGGAAAAAGGGAACTCTAAAATAAAAGAGTGCAGTATAAATTACTGACACCTAGAGATCACCTACATTGGGACTTTGTGTGTGTGTCTTAAGTAACATATATGTTTTGTATACATGTGCAATACACGCACATATATACACACACATAAATGTGCACACACACACACACACACACACACACGCACGTAGGGATCAATTCATAGTATTCTAGTATCTTGAAGTCCACACACTAAAATTTGACTAAAGGGTTTTGTTGTAGTTGTTGCCTAGTTTGCCTTAACCTACGCATGTATTACATACATGCCATTTTTCATTTCCTCTTTTTAATCCAAAGCTTGCATTACATACTCATTAGCCTTTTGGTTCTCCTTGGCCTTGGAGGAAATTCCATGTTTAGTTGGAGAGAGTATTAGGACTGGAGTCTGGCAGCTCTAGGTTTATTCTCCTTCTAACAAGTTCTCTCAATGATTTTGGGAAGATCACTTTAAGTCTTCATCAAATGATGGATCATGAGTCTTGAGCTGTCAGAGACCCCAGAGCTCATGCAATTCAGCTTCTTCATTTTTTCAATTGAAGCAATTGAAACCCATGGGTAGCGAGCATGAGAGACAGGGCATGGACTCAGGTTCTCTGACTGTGAAGCCCATGTTCTTTTGATTTTGAGTTATGTTCAAATAAGATAATTCATGTAACGAGCTTAGGAAAACTTGAAATTATTTATATAATTGCTAGTTATTATTATTATTTTGTAATTAAGCATAGGCATTTTTCAAAAAGATTTTTGGAGAAATATCTAGAAATAAATTTATATATTAGGATGTATATATACATATACAGTAGGCATCGAAATTTCTACAAATGAGTATATCCACATGTGTGTACACATGTATAAACATAAAAACATGTATGTATATATACATATATACGTAAACACTGCTCTGTGTTTGCACACATATTCTCTTGTGTATGCACACATCTTTACTTAAGTATATTCTCATATGTACCCTGTCCCCATCAGACACCAGTAGAGTTTTTTTATTTGAAGAATTTATCTATTTCAGTCCTGCGGGAGACATCCCAGGCCATTGAAAAAAGGGTGGATGACCCATAATAATTAGGTAGTTGTTGGTTCACTATTATAATCATAACTCAAATTTAAATAATATTTCTGCATTTTAAAAGTGGTTCATGTACATCATCTCATTTATGCATTTCATTCTGTTGGGCTAGTTTTGGTACGGTTTGGTAAACCAATGGATTTTTGAACTTTCAGTCTTTTAGATGGTAAGATTATTAATAGAGTTTTTTTTAATTAAAGCTTTTTATTTACAAAACACATGCATGGGTAATTTTTCAACAATGACCCTTGCAAAAATTTCTGTTCCAACTTTTCCCCTCCTTCCCTCCACCCCCTCTCCTAGATGGCAGGCAGTTCTACACATGTTAAATAGGTTAAAGTATATGTTACATACAATATATGTGTACATATTTATACAGTTATCTTGCTGCACAAGAAAGATCAGATTTAGAAAGAAGGTAAAAATAACCTGAGAAGAAAAAAAAATACAAGCAAACAATAACAGAGTGAACATGTTATGTTGTGGTCCACACTTATTTCCTAGTGTTCTTTCTCTGGGTGTATTTATTTTTATTTTTAAGAGCTTTTATTTGCTTTTAATCAATTTAATTAAGCCATTTAAATAGGCCAAAATACAGCAACATTGTGGATAACTAAAATTGATCAAATCCCATGAATATTAACCTTAGAATATATAGATGTTGTAGATACAATCATTCTTCATTCTGACCAAAAAAAAAACCTCTTCTTGGATAAATCTGACAATTTCCTAAAGGCCTCTCCAAAGAGACTTAAAAGAGTTTAGCCTACAATATCCCAAACCTAACTCATTTCCTTACTTTGTCAACTTTGAGCCTTCAAATCCTCTCACCTTATTTTTCTTTAAGAACCCATTTTAGGGAGGACCTATTGTTCCCCCCAAACAGGACTGGCTCCAAAGAATATTGTTGTATCACAGGATAAAAAACTAGAAAGATCCTGAGGAAGTTTTTCATTCTGGTTCTTCCAGGAAGTTTTCCCCAATTCCAGCAGCAAGAAAAGATGGCTATTGTCTTTGATAACAATAGCGATACTTTTTCATGAATATGTCTCATTATGCTACTTTCCCTGCTAGGTCCTGTCTTGGAGACAGAGTCCTATTTCATTTCTCTTTGTGTTCTCCTCACTGGCTAGCACACAGCTTGAAACAATTCACAAAGAAGGAACCCAAGAAAGTCACTTTTTTTAAAGTCACATAGTGGTCAAATCAGAATCAAGATCATAGGACTTAAGGCATCTTAGTGACTTAACACATGAGTAAACTGAGATCAAGAATGGGGAACCATCCAAGATAATAAAATGAGGTATTGGGGCACTATTTAAGCCCAGTTCTTCTGATATCTACTATCCAATCCTCCATAAGATTCTTTCCTATCTGAGCCTTAACCAATCCATTAGAACCACTCTCAAAAGCCATTTCATCTAAGATGGTCTCTCTAGGTATCACTTTTTTGACCTTCCACAGAACTTACCAGGTAAACTATTGATTTGGACCCCAGAATATACTTGTTTCTATTATTCAAGTGCATATGCATTGTCTTACAATTAGACTATATAGTTTCTGATCGAATTATCTGTATTGAATATCTACTATGTGCCGTTCTATTTGAGATGAGAACATAAAGACCAAAATTAAGAAATTTCTCTTTCTCTCAGAGAACTTATCTTTTGTGAGTTATAATATTATATATTTTAAGCATATGTAGAATAAGGGTATTGAGAATAAGTACAATATAAATATAAGATCACTAAATGAAGAAACTCTCTCTATTTGAGAGGACAAAGCAGCTGAGAAGACCAAGAAAAATTTGATATACAAGGAAGTGCATGAGCAGCTTTTTGAGAGCAGCAGAATTTGATGAAGTAGAGGAAGAGTGTTCCAGGGGTGGAATACTGCTAATGTGAACACACAGAGATTAAAATTGGAGGGTCATGTCTGAAGAAAAGAGAAAAAGCCAATTTGGTAAACGTAGAGTATTCAAAAGGAAGTGATATATAACTAGGCTGGAAAAATTGATTGGGATAGGTTGTGAAGGGCTTGAAAAGGCATAGAGGCAATAGGGAGTCACTGGAGCTTATTGAGTAGGGCAGAAATATGATTAGCTCCACATGCAAGAAAAAAATCACTTTGACATCTATGTTGAAGATAGATTGGAATGAAAGGATATGAAAGTTATGATATTATTGTCAAATCTCTACTTGACTTGTGCTATAAAAAATCAGCCATTTATCAGAATGTTAGTTTGTAGGGTATAAAACCATTGTGATAAGAACCGGAGAGATTCACATATTAGTCAGAAAATAGGAGCTTCGTGCCTGAACTAGATTGTGTAGAGATGAATGGTTACTTCACTCAGCTCCAGGATCTTAAAAAGAATGGACCGTTGGAGGAGACTCAATCTCTCAAAGCTCATACTCAGAAATGAAAGCTCTCTAGGAAAGCTCTATAAATAACCCCATGAAGATTTTCATTTTTAAAGACCTTAGAAGTTATCGAGTCCAGCATATTCCCAAGATAAAATCCTCTTTACAACATTCATTGATCCATCCATCCATCCAAAAATAATGAGGTACCTTCTAACCTGGGGATTCCATAATAGCTTGGTTTTCTCAGACTTTTGAGAGCGAGACTGAAAATGAACTAAAAAATTATAAATCTTCAGGTTTCCCTAACGCAAAGTTAGTCTTCTCTCTACCACTTATTCTTCTTTTGTTTCATAACAAATTTTGATGACCTTGAACATGAGACTGTATGGTATAGTGAAAAAAAAAAATACTGGCTATGGGGTTAAAGTGCCTGAATCATCGCTGTAATGGTTCAACCATGGAAACTTTTCACACATGACTTAATTTCTATGAGTCTTCTATGGATCTTTATCTGTTAAATGCGGGGGTGGGCCTTTGGTGTTCCTTCTATCTCTAGATATATGATCCTATGATGTGATATCAGACAAAAACCAAAACAAGCCCATCATCATTTGTGTTAGTTGCTATCTTAGAGATAAAATGCAAAGAATCCGAATCAGATCCCTGTTCTGACACTTGCTCACTGTGTAATCTTGGCAAGTCACAGCTTCCATGAGTCTCCATTCCTTTATCTATAAATCAAGGAGTTTTGACTAGGTGTTTTCTCAGCTATCCTATAGCTCTAGATCAATGAGAAGTTTGGAATAGATGACCTGAAATGCCATTCTAAAATATGATTTGCTATTAATCCCTAGTATTCTTTCTTATCAATCAATAAACAACTATTTGTTAAGCATGTGGATTCAAAGAAGAAAAAGAAAAAAGAGATCTTATCATCAAAGAGCTTGCATTTTATCAGGGAGGCAACATACACACACATACACACACAGACACACACCAAATAAATATGAGGTAATTTCATGAGGGGAAAAAAGCTATACCCCTTCAAATTCAACATGAACTGTTCTGAGAACTCTAAGAATTTGTTCTTATTTGCATTTATAACCTAAATTTTGTTTTAAATGGAATAAACTTATTTTAAAGCTTTAGTTTTTCAAGATAAAATTACAATAAGATTTTTTTCTTTAATATTTTCTAGGAAATGTTATTATTTTTTAAAGTGGGTTTACTTTTCAGATTGTATTCATCTCATATTAGAATAAACATTTATTGATGTTAAGTAAATAGTAATAAAAATAAAAAAAAGGCTGATAATCATAAATCTATTTTCCATCAAGGCAAGGGAATCTAATATATCTTGGATACTACCCATCCCTTTCACCTTCAAATGCTATGCTTATCTCCAATTTCATACTCGGGGTCATACTCCTTGAGCATGAGCCATGAGTTGAAGCCATTTGTGGAGCATCTCTTTGACATAAGATAAATGTAATGTGCTCTTGAGGTAGGTAGGAACCTAGGATTTGGAGTTAGAAGACACTTTAAAAATCATCTGTCTCAATCCTTCCAGATGAGAAATCCTTCCCAAAGTTAGACGGGCAATGCTTTTCAGAAGCATGCTATGAACCCAACTCTAAATTTGAGTTCTCTGCACCAAAACTCGTATTTAATAACAGAGGAGCTCATTGGTGGACCTTGTCCATCAAATTTTATGAATTTGTATTCTCTATGATATCTGTGACCATGGCTCTGATCTTCAGAATTACTTAGGAACTATATGGGAAATGATAACCGTGGGGAAAGTTAACAATAGTCTTAGTCACAGCGAGGTAAAGGGTGATGGATTGTGACTTAGGAACCTTGGTTTTGTCACAATTTTTGCCAGTCATAAAACTTTAGAAAGGGACTTTTGAGATCACCTAGCCCAAAAAGATCAAACATGTGACCCCCCTGGCTATGTGCTGCCCACAACCCTCCCAAGTGCAAGAGAACCAGATTAAAATGTAATTGGAAAATATTTACCAAAAAATAAGAATATTATAAAACATTGACAACATTATATTTTAAAACTAAGTCAATATACAACTCTTATCCTTATATGCAGATTAGTGCCCCTTCTCCTCCTCTCATTTTGATTTTATTTTGACATCATTGATCTATCCAAGCTCCTTCATTTTATAGATGAAGAGACATGGGTGCAGGGAGACAAAGTGACTTGCCTTTGGTTCCAACATTAATTAGGGGAAGAATTGGATCAGAATCCCACTTTTTGCCTTTGTAAGATGAGCATTTTAGGCAAGATGGCCTCCAAGTTTTCTTCTAAAAGTTATAATTCTATGTCTAGTATCCTTCTATTCATTATTACTGAAATATTGGGTAATTAACACTGAAAATGGAGTCAGCCTTCAGTTTGAATTCCAACTTTCCTTTTTATTAGCTCAACCATTCTAAGCATCCTTTCACTAATTTACAAAATGAAAATTATTATTGAGCCCAATAATATGAAAAATCATGTTCTGTCCTAAATTTCAGTGATTCTACAGCTTTTATAAGGTGAATGCCTCCATGGGGCAAATCAGGAAAGATAAAACTTCAGGTGTTATTGTCATTGACAACGGGTGTCCTAGTTTTTACTGTGCACTCAGGTAAGATTACTGTCACAGACAGTTCAATATAATAGAACCCCAATGACCAGGTCCTATGCAGTGACTTTAATTATGCAAGACATATTGTGCTTACCTACTTGCCTGATTAAACAAAACAAAAGATTATGGGCAAGAAAGAAGGTCAAATAGACATTTGTAGTAAGAATAGCTTATGCATCTCTACAAAGTTCAGTTTTCTAGCGTGATTTCTGCCCAACAATTCTGTGAATTATTTAGTTCAAACAATATCATCCCTATTTTATATAGATGGTAGGCAAGTAAGAAGATGACCCAACACCTTAACTCGCATAATACAAAACCCTTTCTACTCTACCAGGATGTCTCATTAACTTAATTATTGCCCTCAGTTTTATAAAAGCACGAGGGCTAATTAAGCTACATAATGAGGGATCTATCGAGGAGATCTGGGCAAAAGGGCGGCCAATCTCTAGAATGCTGAAAAAAGCTAGTTTTAAAGTTGAAGGACCTGGGTTAATATTCTCATTGAATAATTTACTCTCTCTGACTCTGGAAGAATCATTGAACCTTCTTGGCTCTTAGGTTCCTTATCTGTAAATTGGAGACTTTTATTGCAATATTTTCTCTCCCAGATCCTCGTTCAGTTGTGAGATATGTGATCCCAGGATAGAGTCGGACCAAAAGCCACTTTGCATCATTAAGCCTAAAAGTTTGACAACTAGGAGGTGGTTCATAACTTTCAGTGGTTTGAATTCTGGAATTCTGGAAAAGGAAATCAGATTCCACATACTTAAAGAGCCCAAAGAAAGTACTCTTTCAAGAAGCATAAGAATAAAAGACATAAACTTTGAAGAACACTAGCTTAAGGAAGATAACAAAGGAAGAAAATAGGCATGGAGACACCTGAGGAGTATTTCTAGGTAGAAAGTTAGAACTCATCTATAACTTAATTATAGGTAGAAAGTTAGAACCATTTATAACTTAGACGGCAGTTCCTCTCACTGTTACTTATGAACATGCTTTTCAATCTACTCATGATTTAGTAAATAAGAGAACCCAACAATCATCAACATCTTCCTTCACACAGTAGCATAAGGTAATATGAAAGCTGAAAAAATTAAGGCCTTTGCTACATAGGACTATTTTTTCTCTTGAGCCCCACATTGAGGACATCACTAGGACTTCTTTGGAGACCCTCAGCTACAAATGCTATCTTAGAGCAAACTTTTCTTTGATAGAAAGGTTGAAATATTCAAAAATAGTTTGAGTTGGAAGAAATGAAGGGAAACTTTGGAAAAGAACAATGAAGACATTTAGCATGTCAACTTAGAAAAATACAAAGAGTTGAGTGTGCGGGTTCACCCCTGAAGTCCCCTTTCCTGTGGAGACTGAAGTTGGTTTATGACTTGAGCTCAAGATTTCTTAGCTTCAGTATGCTCCAAAAATCTGTAAACTCATTAAATCTGGCAGCAATATGGTTAGTCCCCAAGGGGAGGTGTGTAGGAGAGCTCCAGGCTGCCTAAGGAAGGGCAAATGTACCCAGGATGGAAAATTCCTGTTCTAATCAGTAGCAGAATTGGTCTCTTAAGTCATGTGCATGTCTGTGAATTCACACACACATTGCATCTATTTATATATTTAAATATATATACATATAAATATGTGTACATAAATAAATAGGCCCTGAAATATGTGGGCATATATTCTGTACACACACACACACACACACACACACACACACACAAAACACATGTGTACATATCTATCTGTACATGTGTATACATTATATACACACGTGTGCATATGTGTGTATACATATATACATTAAATATATATGTACATATATATATATATATATATATATATAAATATATAGATAGATCTAGAATTACTATTGCAACAGAATGATGAATATTCTGAGCAGACTCCCCCATGCCATCAACTGGGACTATCTGCCTTGCAGTTGATTAAAGGGCATAAATTTCCCTGTCTGAAAGTGTCTGTTGTGTCAAAACAAAGCATATCAATAAGATTTTTTAATAAATTGAAGAGAAAAAGTTCCACTTTGGTTTCAAAGAGAAGTTGAAATTTATCTTCCAATTTGCTGAGAAAATACAGAAATACAAATTGAGTTGCCAAAGCACCATGGATGATATTGCAGGTTTTCATGGGCGTGTGAGCACTTAGGGAGGAATATGGATGTTTCTTTGCATGAGGACTTTAATGCTGTTCATTTCTTTAGACTGAAATGTGGATCATTATATAATTTTAGCATAAATACACATTAGAAAAAAATTGTGTGTGGAGTCAACTAGATAATTGGATGATTGTTACTCCTGGTAAGAATTAAGTAATGTTATTGTGAGAGTGGAGTCTTGAAAGCAAAGAAACTGCCCCTTAGCATTTAGATGTCACTATGGTGGCAACAGGACTCAATCCATGTCATAAACGACCCAAAAAGAGGAACTAAGGCGAGTTTGGTTAAAGAAGAAAAGATTTACCAAGTTTCTCCTGATGGTCTTCACATATTTTATGTCATGGGAAGAGATATTAACTTGAGCTAATGACTTCAAAAGGGAGATAAGATTTTAACTTTATGTTAGAAGAGCTTTCCATCCACTAGAACAATACAATGGAATAGGCTGCTTTGTGATGTGGTAAAAATCTCTGTTAAAGAGAGTTTCAAGGAGATACTGGCTGACCGTATTTCTGGGATGCACAAAATTCATTTCAACATTGGGTGGGCTGTGGTAAAATGATGTCTGTGCTCTTTTATGATTCTGCCATCTGTTGATGCCGTGATTTAATGAACTCAACCTCCCTTACCACCAATTTGCTCTGCCAATTCCCAATCCAGACTTTTCCCTCTTCAATGCAAAACGGCTTAGTGAGAAGGAGAGAAAAGTTCTTTCCAGATAAAATTAAGTTCACATTATTCATTTGTGTGATGTCCAAGACCTTTTGCATGGTTGCCCCAAGCAACTTTTCCCTTGTCATTTAATACTAATTCCTTTCAGCCATCTCACATCCGAGTCAGACTCATAGATCTCTGAACATGCCTCCAACTCCCTAGCCTTCGTAGCTTTGTTCATGTTATTCCTTCCATGTGTGATATTTTGTCCCTCATCTTGCATGAGCGATTTATTATCTCTGGGTTTGAGCTTCTCCATTTGTAAAATGGAAGATCTCTAAGATCCCTGCTAGTTTGAAATTTATAATTCTGAATTTCATGCTAAAAATTCCCAGTTATCCTAATTCAGCTTCTACATCTGGCAGGAAGCTTCATTCCATATACTTTTTGTAACCTCTCTGTTGCCTCTATTTCCCTGACTCCCTCTCTCTTCAGTCACTTCATGTCTACTGGTTGATTCCATGCTACCTGCCAACAAAGCACCCTCCTTCCATCCTTTAGATGAATCACCACTAGATATGTGCCCCCATCTCTTCTCTTTCTTGAGATGGTTGTCAACAATCAGTGAATCCTTTCTTCTCCTCTCCCTTCCTACTGACCCTTTTCTGCCCTTATCATTGAGAGTACTGGGAACTACTCTTTTCAGGGTTTCCAACGATGTCTCGATTGCCCAGTCTAATGACCTCTTATGAATCCTTATCATTCTGCATCCTTCTTCAGCCTCTGATGCTTGGGATAAGCCATTTTTCCTTGGGACTCTCTTCTGTTAGATTTGTACAATCCTGTTATCTCATGGTTCGCCTTTTACCTCTCTGATCATTCTTTACTCTTTTATCTTCTTTGATGCATATTCTTTCAGGTTATATAGGTTAAATGTGAATGTCCTTTCCCCTGGAAAGATTCTTGGGATCCTTTTCTCTTCTCCTTCTATGATATTTTATTTGGCGAATTCATCACCTTGTATGCTTTCAGGTATCTCTTTTTTTTTGCAGGTGATTCTTAGATTTATTTCTTCCTCCCTCCCTCCTCATCCCTTCCTCTCCTTTCTTCTCTCTTTTCCTTTCTCTCCCTTCCCTTTCTCCCTCCTTTCTTTCCTCTCTCCCCCTCCCCCTCTCCCTCTCTGTCTCTCTCTTTCTTTTCTCTATCCCTTCCTCTCTTCCTTTTCTCCTTCCCCCTTCCTCTCTCTGTCTCTCTTTCTCTCCTTCTCTCTCTTTTTCTCTCTCTCCCTCCCTCCTTCCCACTCCTTTTCCTTCTGCCTCTCCCTCTTCTTCCCTCTCTCCCTCTCTCTTTCTTCTCTTTCCCTCCATCTTCCTCTCTCTGTCTCCCTCTCTTTCCCTCACACATACACACACATCTCCAACTACCTACTAGACAATTTGGACTAGATATCTTGTTGACATCTTAAATTCAACGTCTAAAACTGAACTCGTTGTCTTTTTAAACAAATCCTTATTTCTTCCAGACTCCTGTTACTTTGTGGGGTATTGAATTCAGAACTTAATTGTCATCCTCAACTTGGTGTAGTGATGTATCCTATCTATTTTCTCTACTTCCCCCATCATTGTAACCTTCATTAAAATCTCCCATTACCTCTTTCTTTCATGGGACCTTGCCACTATCCTCATCCCCTCATCCCTGGACAAGATGGCAATACCGTGTGGGTCAATTGCATAGGAGTTCCCAGCTCCAGTTTATACCCCTTCCAGGTCATTCCTTTGTTCTTCTTTAAAGTTGCCCATTAGTTACAAGTTTCTATACCCTCACACCTGCTTTGTGTCTCTGTTACCTTCTCCATGCTATTAATTTTCAGTCTTTCAGAAGCTCTTATGCTTCAAAGTGAACAAACTGGTGGAATGTTGACATTAAAAAAAAAAAAAAAGATCCTTTGTTCCTAAGGGTCATTAAGTAAACTTCACAGTTTCTTGAAAGCAATCCAGCATATGCCAAACTTGACTGCCTCCTGTTTATATATTATTAATTTATGTTTTTTCTTTAAATGAATATTTAGGAATAAAAGACTCTTCTCTTACTAAGAAGCCTGTCGAAAACTAAGAGCCGGCATTATTTGTAGTGGAGAAACATTGGAAAATTTCCCCCAATAACTATTGGTACTGTAACATATTTGTAAGAAAATCCACAAAAATAATTAAGATCATAAATAATTAAACTTCAAGCAACAATGTGAAAACAAAGGTCCAAATGCTACTAAATAAATGCAAATTCTATCAGCTCATACCTATCAAATGTACAAAGTTGATAAAAGGTCAAAATAGTCAATGTTGGAGGGATTATAAGGACAAACTAGATTATCATTGCTGAACCTTTTGCTATACATACTCCCTTTCCCCCCACTTCTTAGCAGAGTATTTGGAACATAGCAAGAGCTCAATAAATATTTTTTTTTATTCACTGAAACTTTCAAGTGAATTCAGAGAGTACAGGTCAGACTCTGCTGGCCACTATTTCTCTTCCAGGAAGAAGAGACTGAAGCTCTGATGAGACTGGCTAAAATGATGGAGGTTCCTTCCTTTTCACTTCTTGACTTCAGCAAAAAGACAGTGAACAACTGAACTCTTCTTTTCTGTTCCCCTATCCATGACAATGGCCTTTGAAACTGGGGTTATGCACATCTCACCATCTCTAGGTTATTTCTAGTTTTGGATTTTGTCTCCTACAAACTATTTCAGATCACAGTTCTCTCTGAATAATATTAATTATGCCAGGGGGCTGGGTTGCAATGGAAAACATCAATGAAGAGCTTGTGGTATGAAAACTGAGAAAGAGAAAATGGATCTTTTGTGTCTGATGTTTAGGGTGACAAGGAAAACAATTCTTTTCTTCCCTTCCTCCTGATTAGGGACTAGTTCAAATTAGTAAAATCTTATGGTTTTGACTTATTAGTGGCTCTTTTAAGTTAGTGAATATCAGGGATAGACTTAACTTGAGACCATTTATCCATAGATCAACATTTTCCACTATTTTGCTGTGGTGGTGGTGGTGGTTGGTGTTTTACAATTCTCCTTCAACAAAAACAAAACAAAATGGATTAATAACACCTAGAGTAACATCTTATTTATATTCTTTTTAATTCTTTAGTTCTAAAGGTGTTAATTAGATTTTTAAGGAAGCACAAATTCTCCAATTCATCATCAGAACCCCCCAGAGGTTATCAAATCATCAAAACCCTATTTAATAGTTACCAAATTATCAGTAAGCATGATTTAGGCAGCTTATACAAGGGTAAGCATTTTATTTTTTTCCAGCAGCCAGAGTAAGGAGTGGAGGTTATGTACAGACCAAAGCAAAGTCATAAGTAAGTGATAGAAGGAAGCATGGCAAGAGCGACCCCATGCTGTGTCATACTCCTCAAATTCCCAAGAATGTGAGGAGCCAAACCTTGTCCTTACAACCAAGCCTTGTGACACGGTGACATCTGGTAGTTATATATCCACTCTCCAATTACGTGAGCAAAGCTGTCCCTTGTTCTCTAATCCTCCTGTGAACAAAACAAAAAACAGTCCTGTGAAGTGAAGCTCCATTATGGTGCAACAGATACTCAGGGACTTTCCCTTTCCAGTGAAACCATGTTTCTGCTTCAAGATAGAGGCAAGGTTTTGAAAATTTCCCATAGTACCTTATTTCTACTTCCCTTTTGTGTCTGTCTTGTTTTCCCTTGTATCATACCTATTCATTCACCATAATATCTCTACTCTTTTCTAGACTGTAAGCTCTTTGAGGAAAGGGGCTCTGTTATTCTTATTTCTTAGTGGTTAAAAAAGGATGATGTATGCTTAATCTATGTTGGGATTGCTTGCTGTTTTGGAGAGAGGGGAGTGGAGGAGAGAGAGAAAATTTTGGAACACAAGGTTTTGCAGGGTTGAATGTTGAAAACCATTTTGCATGTCTTTGGAAAAATGAAATACTATTAAAATGGGTAAGAAATCAGCAGCACAAATAGAATAGAGTTTTTTGTGTAAGCAATTGTTGGAGTGAATTGAATGGTTCCAGTTGATGGTGATGTAGAATGAAAAATTAATTTAGCTAAGATTTATTTATTCTCTAATAAGTTCTTGGAGGAATAGATAAGCAATAAGAAAAAGTCCCTGTTTTCCAGTAGACATTAATAATTATAGTATACATGTTGTATAACTTTTCCCCTATAATTCACAGAATCACAAAATTCTTCAAAGTTAAAGTAAACAATTTTATTTATATTTTGGAAAACCATGGGGCTTAGGACATAGAGGACAGTTATAGGGTCAAGAAGAAATGTATTCCCATGCTAATGCTAGTGCTAACTGTATGCAAATAGCTTAATGCCTCACTTCCTAAGGTAATACTACAAGACTCTTAAGTTATTGATCTCCCTCAGTGGAAGGACTCTCTCTGTGTAAAGTACCCCCAAATATTAGGTGAATAACAGATCCTTAAACCACCACCATACACACACACACACACACACACACACACACACACACACAAATCTATTTTACAGATAAAAATATAATCTTCAGCAAGATCTTGTCTTTGGCAACATAAAAATCAAACATCAGATGTGTGAATCAAATGCCATTTACAGAGATGGACAGTGGAGCTGTTCTTGATCTCTTAGTAAATAACCTCTTGTCATATAACTTGGAAAATTTGTCAGCTTTTGAACAGCATCACCCCACCCCCACTCTTGCGAATCTTACCTGGAATAGGATCATCCCCAGATGCTTTGACACATGAGAGAAGCCTAAGGACATTCAAAATCTCTTTTTCAGTTGCAAGTATTTCTAGAGAGGGATTGACTTCAGACTGAGTTATATAGTCAACGGCTTCAGCATTGATGATTTGTTGAGATCACTCTTGAACTATTCATTCCTTCTCTCTAGTTCAAGTTCTTATAACTAATTTCTATCAGTGCTGAATAGGAAATGCACCCTAAGTTCATAGATCTTTGACTCATAGACTTCCAGCTATCATGAAAATGCTTGGTTGGTATTGTTGCTATCAGTATAAAGCTTAATGGCATCTTTCTTATTGCTGATAGCTAAGAATCATGCATCGCTGATCTTCACTTGCACTTTATTTTGATGGAGTTAAATGATACCTCCCTGAAGATGGATGACTATCCTGCTAGTATATGCTGTGGAATTGTCTTCTGAATTTCCCCATCATTTTTATCAAACTGATCTTGATGTTTGTGATTTCTGGCCCTCTGAAAGCTGTCCACTCCTTTTCTGCTGTTGCCAACCATGTGATGGTCAGATTTTCCTCCAAGTCAGTACAGACTGTTCATTCTGGGAGAAACACTCTAATCTGTTGACATTAATCTTTGTGCTTCCTTGGGGCTGCCACTTTTGTTAAATGTGAATATTTTGTTTGGAGAAGATAAGTCTGTGATTGGTCCATCACTCTGTGCCACATATCACTGTCTCCCATTTAAAATCATATAATAAATCATGGGTGCACACTTACAGAAATATTCCTATTTAATATATTCTGTCATTGCAAGGAGAAAAGACAAACAGATACAGAGGTGAGATGTGTATGTTCTCTTGTAACAAGAGCTTTTTTTTTCTTTCAGGACTAATGGATTTCTTGGTATCCTAAAGTGTGTGCACATTCGATGTATCAATGGTGAGTGGAATCGTCTTTGCAAAGTTTTTGTACAGTGTGTGTGGGGGTGTTGACTGCAAGGCAGGATCCCTGCCTGTTTCAATAAGTGAGTTAGTGGGGATGAAGGGAACAATTTTAGGATGCTTCTTCTAGTCCCTTCCTCATGGAAGAAGGTGAGCAGTGAGGCCCTTATAGAAGGCTGTTCAGATGCCCAGGGGGCTGCTGACTCCCATTCCTGATTCAGTCTGATGCGATGGTAGTGATGGCTTGGGCTGCCTGTGTGCTGGTTTATGACTACAACTCCTAATGTATTCATAGGGCATGCTGCTCTTCACTTGCCCATAACCACAGGGCTTTGACATGGGTAAAAATGGCAAAGTGGTCCTACTGGTGTCTTTTGACTTGGGATAAATTGGATTTAAATGAGGCAGAGGTGCATGAAGTAATCAGATTCATTCTTCTTCTCTCTCAGCATCATCATGTAACATCAAGTCAAGAGGAGTGCTGGTATCTTGGGTGTGGGGGAGGTTCCTGGGTCTTCCCTGTCTACTCAAACTCTAATTGCGCCACAGTACCTGTTTCTCCCACCTTCAATGATATGTGTTTGTGTCTATTTGTGTCTGTCTGTTCCAATAAGTGTCCAAATGCTGGGTAACTCACTGATGGGCTGGAGGCCCGTTGTTCAAGTTGGTTTAGCCCTCCTGCTGAAATGGTTTACCGGGTGGGAGCCTCTGAACATGTTACAGGTTTGTGGAGATATGGCTGAGACTTGAGTGTCAGGTAAACAACAAAAGTGGAAGGCAGCCTAAAAAGGGCTTGGAAGCCCTCACACTAGAGATCCAGCCTTCTCTGAACACCCATACATCCCATTGGGTTGGCAGCTTTGAAAGATAGCAAGTTAAACAAAAATAAGTAAAATGCTACATAAACAAAAGTAAAGTAAAAAGTAAAAGAAAGAAAGGAAAAAAGGAAAGGAAGAAAGATAGGAAAAGAGGAAGGGAAGGAAATAAGAAAGAAAAAAAGAAAGACAGGAAGGAAGAAAAACATATAATGAAAATAAATTGAAAAACAGATCCTAGGTGACAGTCAAGATACATCTTCTAAGCAGTCCCAGTTGTTCAGATAAGTTGCAGCAAATTTTGTCAGTAGTTCAGCCCAGGGCCTTGGTAAAAACAAGTATGTGAATTCTCTACTCCAGTGGGGAGAAAGTTGACATGCGTATTTATTAAAATCTTAGATTGTGTAATCCCTGTCCTTGGCGCTGGGATCCTAAAGACAGGTAAGCCGCAGCCCCTGCCCTCTAAGAGTTTAGCATCTCCTGGAGCGTGTCCACCCAGTTTTTTCATTTTGAGGTTATAAACAAGTTGCTCAGCTTCTTTGCCCTGAACACTGGTTCCAAGAAGTGGGGAAGGCCAGTGGGTGGGTGGAGGATGAGCCTTGCTTCTGTCCCATTCCTACAGGCTGCTCTGAGAAAGTGATAGAAAGCTAATGATCTGAGTTATAGACAGAAGTTTTGACACTGGGCGTATCTAAAACTGAAGAAAACCAGAGTCCAGAATCTTCCCTCTTCTTGCTTCTCTCCAATCAGTTTTGGTGTCAGTACCAAGAAGCGTGTGATAAGGAGATTACTTAAGTGATATTGGACCTGGACTTGTTCAGGGTCACACAGCTAAGACATATCTGAGGTCTCAGTCTCCTGATCTGTTAAATAGGAGCCTTGTACTCCACCATTCCCAAGGACCTCTCCAGCTCTAGAGCCATGATCCATGAAAATTCAGTCAATTCATCAGTCAGGTAGATGACCACGTGTTACAAACACTCAGTGTAGATAGTATTATAGGGAAGAATGAGGAGATTCATGTTGTTCCTGTTGTTTGCCCTTCGTTCTCCAAGAGGACCAGGACATCCGGGAGGGGATGCCGTGACATGCAGGGGGATTGCTTCTAAATAAGGGAGGGCTGCACAAAATCACCTGCCTCACTTTCTCCTCTGGAACCATCTGGGTCCAGTGGCCAGATATAGATAAGGACAACCAGAGATGGCTCTGAGATGCAGGGGGAGAGCTTGACGTTCTGTCTTTAGCAGGTCTCAGTCTGACTGAGGCAGATCAAAGTAAGATATAGGGTAATCCTTTAAATCTTGATTTGCCAACAATGGACCAAACCAAAAGCAGCCTGGTTTATGACCTCCCTGCCGGAGCTCTGGCCCAAGCCAAGGTGTCCCTCTGTCAGATAAAATGTGTGGAGCAGCATAAGCTTTTTTCACCCTTCATGCTTCCGAGCCTGTTGTATGGGTTGTTTAAGCCCTTGTCCAGCACCACACACTTACCTGTTCAGTGTTTGACAGTCTAGAGTCCGATCAGTATGACATCTTCCTCAGAAATTCTCTTTGTAGAATTTTTTGTAGGCGTAAATTCTAATATTTAAAACTATTCTCTCTTGAAGTTGTTCTTCTGCCAAGCACAATTCCTCATTAATAAAGTTGAATTCATCCTAAAATTTGATTTAATTAAGCACTATGTGCTTGACCCTGTTTGAGGCATTGAGAGACCATTCATGTGGAGATGTCAGAGATTTGGAAATGCAGAAACACCACACAGATAAGGGCCAAGTAGATGGATTGGGGAGTCAGAGAGAGATAGAAATTTAATCTATAGGAGCTGAGGATGTCACCAAGTTAGAAAAAAGAAAGTAAGAAACGCGCCCAGGATAGAGCTCTGGGGACACTCAGTGTTTGTTGTCGTTCAGTTATTTCAATAATGCCTGACTCTTTGTGACCCCATTTGGGACTTTCTTGTTGAATATACCATTTTCTTCTCCAGCTCATTATGGAGATGAGGAAACTGAGGCAAAGAGGATTAAGTGACACAGCTAGGACATGTCTGAGAAGAGATGAATCTTCTGGACTCTAGACCCAGCCCTCTATGGACTGTATACTTAGCTGTTCAGTGTTAGTGAGTGGGAAGGGGATGATGTTTGGCAAATGGAACAAAGGAAGGGCAATCATACAGGCAGGAGCAGAGCTAGCCAAGAGCATGGAAATAAAAAGCTGGGAGTACCCAGGAAGAAGGGGGAGTCAAGGCAGGAAGAATTCCCTGTTTTCAAAGAACTGTTGCAGATACTGGGAAAGAGTTTGGCAGAAAATAGGTTTAGCTCTTAAACAATATCACAGTATGATCCAGATGGACTCATAAACCATATGTAAAAGGTCACCTCATAAAATCATTAAAAGGGAGCAGAAGGAGATATCTTTCACAACTTTGACTTAGGGGAATGGAGAATTGTTCATCAACTAAACTACAAATCTATTCATGAAAAATCCCTGAATCACAGAACTTGAGAATTAGAGAGAACCACATTTGCTATTTAGTCTAATGCACACATGAAAAAACAATCTTAGTATAATATACCTGAGAAGAGGTCTTCCAGCCTCAACTTGAAGTTCGCCATTGAGAATGAAGACATCTCCTTGCAAAAGATACCATTCACTTTAGGATATATTTAATTGTTAGAGATTTTTTCTGATATCAAAATCCAAAAATTAAAAAAATATATATTTGCAGAAATAAAATATAAAATATAAAAAATATAGAGAAATCTTATCTAAAGGAGAAAAATGATTGAGTGGGGAAAATAATCTTTTTGTTCATTGTATCTGAGAAAAAAATTTGATATTTGTGAAATGAAAAATCGATACATGTAGAAAACCCAAATGCTATTCCCAAGAAATAAATGATTAAATGAAATGAATGATATTCAGATGAATCACCATGACTTTATAAAAAATGATCCAAATCTTGAATTGTAAGAGAAATACCAATCAAAGTTACTCTGAAATTTTTCCCAAGTTGAGTAAAATGTTTGTTGACTTGCTTATATTTATCAAATTGGACTTCATGAAAAAATATCAAAGTCATTAATGTTAAAGGGGCTATAAGGAAATGGTCATACCATTACATTCTTGATCAAATTGTGAATTAGAGCAACCATTCTGCAAAGCTATTTGACATTATGTGAAAAAAATCATTAAACTCTTCATATTTTTTCATTCAGGAATCCCACAACTGCAAAAAATATCCAAGGAAGTAAAAAAGAAAGAACCCCCCTAATATATCTTGATATTAATAGAAACACATTTTTTTCATGTAGCAAGACAAAAAAAGAAAAACAAAATTGGAAATAAAGCATATGTTTATTGACTGAGAAGGCTAAATAAATAATGGTACCTGAATATCATGACATACCGGTGTGCCATAAGAGATGATGAAAATGAAGAGTTTAGGGCAATAGGGGAGGATTTGTATTGAATGATGCAGTGAAATAGGAAGAAATAGGAAGATTCCTCTCTTAACAACTTTAAAATAATGCTTCAAATTGAATTCTGGAGTGGCAGAGCCCATCAAGAAGACAAAGTGAGACACTCGTCCAGCCCAAGACAGCTTAAGAGGTTGGAAAGAGAGATCTAGAATGTGAGGGAAGGAGACTAGCCCAGAGACTTGCAGATCCAACACCAGATGGATGTCAGAAGTACCAATAGGTTTGGCAACCAGAGACCTGCAGGATCAGATGCTTGCTCACATTCACTACTAGGACATCATTCAAGAGCAGAAAAGAATACTTTCAATCAAGAAAGATATCACTTGGGTCACAAGGGATCAGGAACTCTGAGAAACAGCAGCCCTAACAGCATCAGAGGCCTTGAGGAACAATATCATTTCCAGTTCCATTGCAGAAGCAATATCAATTACAATCCCAATGGATCAGAGCCCTTTCTGGGGAAAGACCAGGGTTGAGACTGGGGCAGGAATGACCACACTTGTCTCCAGATCACACTGCCTTGGAAGCACTGAAACTTCCATCCTCCAACCTCCTAAGAAGTAGCTCTGGAAATAGTGCAAAAAGGCTTGGTGCTTGAGACAGTGCTCTCTATGCAATTAACAGAACCCAACTGTATCATAAAGTTCAAAATCAAGTAATGAGATGGAAAAATGACCGAAAATTTAGAAAAAGAATCTCACAAATAGGAACTGGATTTATAATGTCATCGACCAAGGACTTTCCATTGAGAAACCTCTTCCCTCAACGATTACAATTTAGCCATCACCTTCTCCGCAATTCATGGTCTTAGAAAATGGTCTAGTGATCCTAGAGGTTAAAGAAATTGTCAGTAGTAATTAGAAAGAGCCCACAGCATAAGTGAGACCTTTCTGGTGACCTTTTCAGTAGCACTGACTGGGTTGGGCCAGGCTGCTTTTTGATCTTGTACCAGTACAAATATTATCTTCTCTTTGTCATGAAAATGAATGGCGCTGTTTCATCAATTTCCTCTCCGTTATAAACAGCTCAACCCAACATTCGGTGGTTTGTTTGGTCTCTAAGTAGACTCCCAAGATATCTAGTTATAATCAGTTTAATTGCAGAGGCTGCTGGGAGTTTCTCCTGGAACAAAATTCACTTCCTGTGTTTGTTGAGAAATACCTGTTTCTGCATGGGAGACACAATCGGATGCCTTCAGTGAAGGTCAGTGTGTGCTTGAACTTCTGCTATTTTATGAGAAACATCAACCCCCATTTGTCTGATCATTCTCACAGCACCTGTGTTGTTAGGTAAGGAAGGAGGGAAACAAGCATTTATTAAGCACCCTCAGTGCAGAGTTCTCTCTGCTGAGAACATCTCACAAAATTATCATTTGGTCTTCCCACAAACCTGGGAAGTAGCTGCAATTATTTTTACCATTTAACAGTTGAATAAACTGAGGCAGACAGAGTAAAATTCTTTATGCAGGGTAACCCAGCTAGTAAGCATCTGATGTCACGTTTGAATTCGTGTCTTCCTGACTCCAAGTCCAATACTCCCTACCATGCTATCTAGCTGCTTTCAAGAACAGGACCCTGGAGCTTACCAACATGCTTTTAGATCCGATCTGTGTTTGATTAATTTATGAGATAACAAACATGTCTGTGATTTGAACGCCTGCTTCTTAGATCTGATTCATATCCCTCAACATGAAGTTTAGGCTTAAGGTCCTTTATCTTATAAACATTAAACATAGAGTCAGAAGACGGGTTCAAATTTGGCCCTAGACACTTATTAGTTGTGTGACCTTGAGCAAGTCACTTAACCCCTCTTTGCCTCTATCTGTAAAAGGAACTGAGAAATGGGGATCATAAAAGCAGCTAATTCAGAAGTGAGGATCAAATAAGGTCAAATAAGACATTTGTAAAAGCACTTAAAGATGGCATACCGTTAGTGCTATATAAGTGCATATTCCCTTCCCTTCCCTTGCTTGGTCTTCTCTTCTCTTCCCTTTCCTTTCCTAGGTGATTTAGAAACTGACTGGCCTACCTCTAGGCAAAACTGGAGTTAATCTTATTGACCACAGTAATTACGGCACTTCAAAGTATATGGAATATGGAACAATCCATAGCAGTTTTGAAACTCAAGTTTAGAATTGTCACAGAACCTGTGCTTTTAGAGTATCGGCTCTTGCTTCAGAAGCAATTTAGAAAGACACTTAGTGGAGAAGAGAGCTGGCTCCCGCAGCTGATCTTAAAGAAAATGACTGAAACTAATATGAATGCAGTTGTGATGAAGACCTTCCAAGGCAGGAAGACCACTGACCCTTAAAATCTACCTTGAGCAGATGATGTGATATTAGGAGAGATCTAGATCTTTATTTAACTTTGATATGTTGGATTAAAGAGTCAAGATTTTTTTAAGTTGGAAAGCTTGAATGGTGATCTGATTCTAATGAGATAGGGTTTAATAAAGATAAATCAGAAATTCTAAACTTTGGTTTAAAAAAATCAACTGCTGTGGAGCCAAAATGGTGGAGTAGAGGCAACCACCCAGTTGGATTTCCTAACATTTTCCCCCAAACAACAAATAATGCCTCAAACCAGATTTGGGAGCAACAAAAAGTCAGGATAAGGCATTTTTTCAGCTAAAGGCAACCTAGAAGGTTGACAGGAAAGGTCATTAACATCAAGGTGGGGGCAGGCCAAGCACACATGCAGAAACAACAGCAAGGATGAGCAACTGGGACACAGACAGTGGAAGGTTCTTGTCAGACAACTGGTCAGACAGAGATTCCAGAAGATGCTTGGCTGGCACTAGTGTAGCTGGCATGGATTGGCAATTCTGCATTCCAGTTCTAGAGCAGAGAGGACTGGTTGTGATTGGTCATACGGCAGCTGGGATCCACAGAGAGAAGGGCTTAGCACTCAGTGCTACAGGGAAATGAGACTTGATCACAGTGCTAGGGCCATGATGAATGACAGAATTTATGTAGGAGAACAAAAATCCTTCCTAGGGAGAGAGCAGAGGGCTGGCCATGAGAGCAGTGACCACACCTGTGCTCAAAGCACATCACCAAAATCTTCCCAAATCCCAGAATCAACTCTGATGAAAAGCAGCATGAGGGGACAGTGTTTCCCTCTGCAGCGGTGAGAAGAGTCAAATCTTAACATAAAACTCAAAGTCAAGAAATAAACTGGAGAACAAACAAACAAACACACAAGATAAAAAGAACTTGACCAGAAAAAGCTACTGCAGTGGCAAGGAAGACAAAGACACAGACTAAAATGAAGACAACTATATGAAATGATCTATGGCCAAAACCCCAATGGGGCAGGAGGAGGGGATGGTAATTAGACACAAACCCAGTAAGAAATCCTGGAAGAGTAAAAAAAGAGAGAGAGAGAGAGAGATGAGTTTTGGAGGAAAAATTGGGGAAAGAGATGAGTGATGCAAGAAAATTATGAAAAGAAAATTAATCTCAGTAAAAGGTCCAACAATTGCTGAAGAAAACAATACCCTAAAAAGTAGACTTGGCCAAATGGAAAAAGAGATACAAAATTTCATTGAGGAAAATAATTACTTACAAATTAGGGTTGTATAACTGGAAGCTAATGACCCCATAAGACATCAACAAATAATAAACAAATTCAAAAGACTGAAAAAGTGAAAAGAAGTTCAAACTATTTGAAAGAAAATAACAACTGACCTGTTGTAGATTGAGGAATGATAATTAAGAATTATTGGACTGAAAGACTTGATTTTAAAAGTTTAGTCATAATTTTCCAAAAAAATTTTCAAGGAAAACTGTGCTAGATATTAAATACAGATTCTATATAAAATACAAATGGACAAAATCCATTGATCACTTACTGAGAGAGATCCCACAGTGAAACTCCCAGGAATATTATAGCCAAATTGCAAAACTCCCAGTTCAAGGAAAAATATTGCAAACAGCCCAAAAGAAACAATTTAAATAGCATAGAACCATAGTCAGGATTACTTTACAGCTTCCATGTTAAAGGACCTGAGGATTTGACAAAGGAGGTAGCAACAAAACCAAGAACGACCTACCTAGTAACATTTAGAATAATGCTTCAGGGCAAAGGGGTATTTAATGAAATAGAGGCCTTCCAAGCAAAGACCAGAGCTGAAGGGAAAATGTGACATTAAAATAGAAAATTCAAAAGATGCAGAGGAAGGTAAACATGAAAGTGAAATCACAAGGGACTCAGAGTTCAATTGTTTACATTCCTATATGGAAATATGAAGCACCTAACTCTTAAGAACTTTACCATTATTAGGGAAATTAGAAAAAGTCTATGTAGACAGAAACCATGGCTGTTAACTTTTTTACATCAGGATGACCTGAAAGAATGAAGGGATGAAAAAGAGGAATACATTGAGAGAAAGGGAGGGGAGATAGTGGAATGGGAACATTTTCTCACAGAAAGAGGAAGGAAGAGTTTTTGTAATAGAGGAAGGTGCTTGGTAATTCTTGAGCCTTAAAATCATTAGAATTGGTTCAAAGAGAGAAGGAAAATATGTATTTGTATGTGTATATATGTGTGTGTGTGTGTATGTGTATATATACATATGTGTTTATGTATATATACACGCACTTATTTGGGCAGACAAATCTATCTTATTCAATAGAGAAATAAGGGGGAAAGGGTTAAGAGAAAGGGAGGGTCCTAAAAAAAGAGGACTGATTAAGGGGGGCAGTGGTCAGAAGTAAAGCCTACTTTTGAGGAGGAAAAGGATATGAGAGGGAGAAGGATAAACAAAAAAAAATGGAATGGAAGCAACATATAGTAATCATTACTGTAAATCTCAATGGGATAAACTCACTCATAAAAAGGAAACAGAGAGCAAAATAAATTAGAAACTAGAATATAATAATCTGTTATTTATAAAGGAAGACCAAACCAAAAAAACTCACACAGTGTTTAATAAAGGTTTGTTCTGATGGTGTTCAACTGTGAAAGACTTAGCTACTTTGATCAACATAGTGATCTAAAACAATTCCGAAAGCCTCATGCTGAAAAAAGTTCTCCAAGAAGAGAACTGTATATACACCTACACACACACACACATATATACACACATACACATACATATTTTCCTTCTCTCTTTGAACCAATTCTAATGATTTTAAGGCTCAATCTGAGTACAAATTGCAGTATAATTTTATCATTTTATTTTTCTTCCTTTTTGTGATATAGTCACACGGAAATATGTTTTGTATGATTTTATGTGTATTGGATATCATACTGCTTACCTTCCTGATGCATAGGGGAAGTATGGAAGAGAGAGAGAATTTGAAATACAATTTTTGTTAAAGTTTAATAAAAATAAACTGTACAAATATAGTATGGGAGATAACAATTCATGAGAAAAAAATACCCTGGTAGTGTGGAGTTTAAATAAATTTTTAAATAAAATAAGGCAACTGGGTGGTACAGTAGAGAGTACTAAACTTTGAATCTTAAGTTCATGAGTTCAAAGGCAGCCTCAGATATTTAGTAGCTGTGTGATTCTGGGCAAGTCACTTAAGCCTGTTTGCCTCAGTTTCCTCAATTGTAAAATGACTGGAGAAGAGAAATGGCAAACCATTGCAGTTCCTTTGCCAAAAAACAAAACAATCAAACAAACAAAAAGGCACGAAACCCCCCAAATTGGGTTACAAAGAGTTAGATATGACTAAAATGACCAAAACCCAGCACAAATATATGTGATTCAATAATATGTTGGTTATTATAACTAATCTAAATTTGCACCCTTAAAGACAAAATATCTGGCCAAAGGAGGGGTTGTTGCCATTAAAAACTGCCCCAGATAGATAATATCTGGAATAGGATCTTTACTATTGTCTACACCATTTTTCTAATGACGTGTTGGAGAAAGGTGAGCATAACAGTGATTGGGCTGGAAACTCTTGCTACACAGACCAGCCAATGGGAATACTTAGCCTGGAGTTTTTGTGGGCACAAGAGCTGAGAACAGTTTCTGAGTATTTGGGGGAAGAGATGTCACAGGGAAGAAGGATGAGACCTGTTTGACCCCATGAGGCACATTTGGAAACGATGGGCAGAAGTGACAGCCTGGGGCTGGATAAAAGAATGCAAAAACTTGCTGGAACAAAGGGTTATCACAAGGTAGAGATGACTAACTTGTCTACAGAGACTTTAGGAAAATGTAAGTGACCTCTGTTGGGGAGATTGCAGAGAGAGGTACTGATCTAATGTAGATAGTCTGGAGTGCCTTCCAGACTGAGAGTACGTGATTCTCCCAGTTGCATCTGGTTTATGTCTTTCCCTCTCCTCACACTTAACTTTCAAGACACCCTGTAGCCCCAAGCTTTCTCTTTGGGCTACTCTCCCTCCCAAAAAATGCTGCTACTCCTCCAGGCTAGTCCTATCCTACCCCATCTCCCATCTTCCTCTCATTATATCCAGATACAGAGATTTGGTTTGTAAAGAATGACTAAAGAAATTGAGATTTAAAGACGGACACATACATCCTTGACAGATCCCACAATTGAGTCTTGGAAGCTGCTCCTGAAAAATCCCTAATCTGGGCCCGGTTCTACCTACTACCTTTCCTGCCTCCATTCTACATTGAGAGAAGACCCTGCATACATTTTTTTCAGCTACCTCTTACCCCTGTGCCCCCCATTCTCTATTAATTTTCCTTCCAAGGTGAAGCCTAGTGGACTCCCCCAGTCTCTTATGCCCCAACAGTGCTCTATATTAGAGAAGGAGAAAGGCTTAGAAGAAGCTTTTCTGGGCTTTGAGTCAGAAGATTTGAATTCAGGTCCCCCCTCTTATTAGCTGGGTGTCAATGGGAAAGCTCCTTCACCTGTCTGTATCTTGTTTTCTTATTTCTAAATGGTGATGTGCGCATCATAGGGATCATTTTCCCATTGACTCCCCCACTCACTTTATAGATGAGGAAACAGGATGGAAAGGTTGTAATTAAGGTTACACAGCTAATAATTTCACAAATGTATTTCAGAGGCAGACTTTATTTGAACTTGGGTTTTCCTTCAGCCCAAAGTTTCCACTTCCAGTTGCACAGAGCTTTTAAGAGGAAGCATGTGGTGAGATATAAAGCACCGTGGAAATGTGAGTTCTGTTCTAAAACTTCATGTAAACTGCTCCCTCAGCAGAAAAAAAAAATATTGTTCACTTCCTTTCACAAATATGTGCCACTGACATACAGTACAGAAAAAAATGCATACAATTTTTATTAAGATAAATGGAAGGGTCTTTTTTTCTGAAGTCAATGAGTGATTACGCACCCCCCCCCCTTAAAACCATCACTAAGACATAAGGACAGAATGGTAGGTATACCTCCTACCATCCCCTCCCTTAACACCTCTTAGCCAAGCTACTTTTTGAAGCTTTTTCTATTTCAAGCTGGTCATGGTATCCATATTAACTTGATTTGACTTAAATAAAGACCTTCAGAGTAAGAGATGTGGTAGCAAAAACAGTGTGACTTGCCCTCAACCTTTCTTCCCTTCTTCTTTCCCCTCAGCCTTCCATCTAGGGATAACATCATCTTTCCACTTAATTCTCCCCATCATGACTTTGTTTTGCAAAGGAAATCTGACTGGATATTTAGCCTGTAGTGTGAGTTTCAATCAGCCCCAAGGTTAAGTCTCCTGAGATTATTTATTTGTATTTAAATAGGATTTCTCCTAGTAGGATGAAAGATGGCACCTGCCTCAAGAATTTCAATCAGGCTATGGGAGAGAGGAGGAAATTTGAGGAAGTCGGAAAGACATCAAAGGCTTTTGATCTAGGGGTGATTCAATATAACTGGTACTGAACACATAGGCCTGTGTGGAGGATGGAATAAGGAGGCTAGAGTCAAGGACTACTTGGGAAACTGCTCCAAAAGACTGGGAAGGTGGGAGTGGGAGTGACAAGGGAGGAACAATAGGAGGCTCAAGGGAAGGGGCTGTGTGCTTGACTGACTTTCCTGTGTATCTGTCTCAGTGTCTGAAGGCAAGACTGTAGCGAGCTACAGAGGGAAGGGCTAGGGAGGCAATTCTGCCATTGGGATGTAGCCAGGAGACTCGGACCTTGGAGTCCAAATGTCTGCCTTCAAGTCCTGATTTTGACCATCACCAAATTCTGCACAAATTAAATTCCTCTCTAAAACCCAGTTTTGTTGCCTAAAAATGGGAATAATAATAATTAGAATTGATTCATTATGATGTTGTAAGAATACCCTTTCTGCATAAATCTTAAACTGGTTTAGAAATATGATGGGATAGTGGTGGGCGTCACGAGAGTGGATAATATCTCCATGGAAATTGAGCTTCTCATGGAAGAGAAGATGGAGAACAGAGGATTTAAGAATTGCCACATTTGGAGGCTGGGAGAAGAAAGAAGAGAAGGAAAAAGATCACAAAGGACTGATTAGAAAGAGAAAAAAACCTCAATAATAATGGAATACTGTCTCCACGTTGGGGAATAGTGTTTCAGGGAAAAGGTAGCCACTCATGCAGCAGGGTGGGGACGTAAATGGGTTTTAGAGAAAAATCATAGGGGCCAGTTAGTAATGAGAGAAACCGGTCTCGGCAAATTTTAAATCATACAAGGTAGAGTTTAAAGTAACGCCTGGGATGGGGTGGGTTGGAGGGTAACAGGAGCAAAAATGAAAGATACAAGTAGTAACTACACTCCGTGGGGACCTGGAAGGGATATACCTCTGGCAGGTAGGTTAACAAGTGAGGTTCTAGGGTTTTATAGGAAAGGGGGTAGCGGTGTCATGAACACCTGCAGGATGAGCTGGAGCAATTTCTTTGTTTTATTTATTATCTAGACTTGGGAAAGTAATGAAGAAAGCTTAATGATGCATTGATAGGTACCTATACATTTGTATGTAGTAAAAGTGTGTGTGATTGTGTGTTCGCTCCAGCATATGTGTATACACATAGGAGGATAAAAAGATGGAGAGAGACCAGAGAGACACACAGAGACCGAGACAGAGAATCAGACATTCACATACAGAGACACAGAGAGGGCTGGGAAAGCCATCTTTGAAACCCAAGGTCTGGTTTGTGTTCCACAAGAAGCCTTTTTATTTTGCATGTTATCACCCTAAGCCCAGGTTCCAAGTCCTGCTGAGGAAATCATAACTTCAAGTGTGAAACCAGCTCTAAGTGCCAGATATATATGTGCTGGTTATTAGTAAACCGTTGGCTTCTCGATGGGAAATGACCAGGTCCTTCCCTCCCCAGACCTTTCTTCCATTCTCCCGGGTCTTTTAGAGTGGCTTACACCTGCAATTAGGGGACGCTGCCTCTGAAAGGTACCAGCCACACCATCCTTTTTAGCTGCTCCCCGACATGAGACCCAGTGGAGTTGCCACACAAATGAACCTTATATTATTCCATTTTAGCTACTGTAGAATTGACACCAGGGAGGAAGGTTCCTGACAACCCTGCTGCTGCTGGAATCCCATTAGGGGCAAGTGAATTAGTGACTGTGCTGTTCTTTTGGCTTTTTAGGCTACTTTGCTTGTGTTCCTAGACTATGTGCTCATTTATATGAATAAGAGAAACTCTGAAAAGAGCTGAACCTTAGAGATCATTCAGCAACAGCACATTTAACACCTACTCACTTTTAATACTTAAAAGATCCATTGTTTGCTCAGGATAGGTGGTCCCTCTGCTGTCACAGACAGCAACCCCGCTATAACCCGTGGGAAAATTTGTGTGAGTAGCCAGTGTCCTACTGGTAATGATAATCTTAAAATGTATAGACTGGCTTTTAGACAACAAGTAGCCAGTTCCTCTTGTAAAGAAATGATTCTAGCCAATGATGACGGCAGTTAGGGATGGTAAGGAAGGTAAGGATGAATGAAAGAACGATCAAATCATTTATAAAGCACTTCCTACCTACAACGTCCCCTGCTAAGCTCACCTTCTAGGGAGAGTTTGCTCCTCTGACAGGGCTTTCAAACACCCAAGGTCACTCCTAACCAAGGCTCCAAAAGGAGTCTGATGAGAGAAGAGTAAGTGTTCACCAGGATCAGGAAATCATTTGTGAAGAAGATATTTATATATGAAAAGAAAGTTACTGCAATAATAATTACAGGCTGGGACTTTATCACCAGTTGTGAAATAGTGATTCCAGCCAGTGAAGGCAACAGGTAAATAGGTAAAATGGAATGAATGAATGAATGATTAAGTAATTAATATGTGCAAAGTATTGTGATAAGCCCAGGGAAGACAAACAGACAAGGAAGATGGATCCTGCTCTCAGAAACTCCCATTATAACAATGACCAAATAACATATGGAAGAACTCAACTTCCAGTCAAATGGAAAGTTCCATTTGGTCACTTCCGTGACCATTAGGATTTTCAGCAAAGCAGAGAGTAATTCCTCTTCTTTTATGTCATGGGAGAAAATGCATAAGGAAGGTGGAGGGCATGCATCTGGGAGTGTCCTCTCCCTTTCTGTCTATGTCACCTCTTTGCACCTCACTATAAGAATGAGAGTCATTTTTAGAGGTGACCTCTGGCCAGAAAGTGGATTGTTCTGTACCAGGCTTCAAGGGAAAGCTTGTGAGCAAATCAATTAATTAAGAGCTGGTGGAGATAATCACCCTGGTCTGTTGGTCTTAATTCTTGTCCCCTGGGAGGCTAGAGCTTTGGCAAGTGGCTATGAGAGCTGCTGCTTGACTGGAAGTTGAAAGAGGGGCCAGAAGTTATATCAATTCAGATCTCCCTGGATTTACTCAAAGCTCATTGAAAGTGGCCGAGCCAGGAGGATGTTTGACTTATGTATTTATGATCATTGGGGCTTGTTGGCAGCTGTTTAAAAAGAGATCAAAGTTAGAAGAAATTCTATTGAATGAGACATATGGTCAGATCCATGGCATCCCTACATTTTGAGTCTCTCAACTCTTATAAACTCCCTTGGCTCTGAATTTTTGCATTATTATCTTCCTTGAATTTTTAGTTTACATTCCTCCCTCCAACTTGAATCTTGATTTCTGTCCAAAAGTGACCTATGAGATTTTCTGTTTCAAGTCTTTTATTTAACAGATGAGGAAAACATGGTCATAAGAACCAAAGTGATATACTCAAGGTCGCATAGGTAAAAAATAGTGAATCCGCTCTAGGCGGAGCCTAATGCTGTATGCAAGAGGTATGACATACAAAGACAAACAACTATAATGCTCAATAATACACAACAAGGTGATTTAAAAAGTTTCAAACACAATTTAATGTGATCTTATGGCATAGAAGGAGTATATGTTACTAAGTGCAGTGGGGTAGGGAGGAGGAGGAGGATATCATAGAAGGCTCTCTAGAAAGTAGCAAAAAGATTTCACATCCTGTCAATTGGTTCAAGTCCTGAATCTTCTGGAAAGGTTGGAGAGGGAAGAGCTATTCAAAGGATATGGCAGACAGAGAGCTTTAACTCTGAAATTAATGGCCAGGCTACATTCAAAGTTACTTATTAGGAGAAGACACATAGGAAAGACAGCTGAAGGCATTAGAAAACATGGAGTCAGCTCTGGCTGAGAAACTGAAATACACTTTAGTCTCAAATAAACCATGATATCACCATAAGGAGTATTTTTATGATAGCTTTCTTTTCAAAAGTCAAAATTGACATATAGCTACACATGTAGCCAGAAATGGTATTCCTGTGTTGAAGAAAGAGAAAGAGATGAAGAAAGAGAAAATGACAAAATAAGAGGAGAAAAAGAAGATTCCTAGAATATTAGACCCTGATGTCACTTTAGAGATCAACCTAAAAACTGAGCCTTATAAAGTCAAAATAATTTCCCAAGTTGATAAGACTAGTGAGTGGCAAAGGAAAGGTATGGATTTAGGCCTTGAATTTTCAGGACTATGGCTATTTCTAGGATATTTTACTGCTACTTAAAGTAGGAAGAGTATAAAGAGGAGAAAAAAAGAAAAGAACCAATTGATAAATATTTATTAAGTACCTATTATGTTCCAGGCACTCTAATAATCATTGGGAATATAAAAAAGGCAAAAGAACCATCACTGTTCTCAAGAATTTTACAATCTATTTATTAAAGGAGACAACATTGGAATAAATACAAATAAGGCTATCCACAGTTTAAATAAAAATAATTAACAGACAGAAGGCACTGAAATTAAAAAGAATTAGGAAATATTTCTTGAAGATGGAATTTTAGTTGGCACTTTAAACTATATTTATTGCTTATGTATTTACTTTTACATTCTTTTCTTTTTCAATTTTGAGTTCTAGACTTTCTCTGTCTCCCTCAGAGAGAGAGATGTCTCCCTCATCCTCATCCTCTCCACCAAGAAAGCAAGCAATATGATATCAATTATACATATGAGATCATGTAAGAAATTATTTCCATATAAACTATATTTCAAAAAAGACAAAAGAAAAGAAAAAGAAAGAGAGAAAGGAAGAAAGGAAAGAGAAAGAAAGAGAAAAAGAAAGCAATGAAGAAAGAAAGAAGGAAAGGGAGAAGAAAAGAAAGAAAGAAAAATAAATAGGAGAGAAAAAAAGGAATAAAGGGAAAAAAGGAAGAAATAAAGAAAGGAAAAAAACATACTTCAGATTACACTCAGGTGTCATCAGTTCTCTCTCTAGACGTATACAGAGCTTTTGTCATCATGAGTTCTTTTCAATTGTCTTGGATCACTGTATTGCTCAAAACAGCCAAGTCTTTCAAAGCTGATCATCATCACCTTGTTGTTACTGTGAATTCTGATCTTCCAAGTCTTTTTGCTTCTCTCCCACATCATTTCACATGGGTCTTGCTATGTTTCTCTAAAACCACCCACCCACCTGATCATCTCCTCTAGTACAATGGTATCCATCACAATTATATGCCACAAATTTTTCAGCCATTTCTCCATTTGTGAGCATCCCCTTGGTTTCCAATTCTTTGACACAACCACAAGAGCTGTGATAAATATTTTTATACACATTAGTCTTTTAAATTTTTCTTGGATTTCTCTAAGATACAGACCTAGTAGCAGGAGTATTGCTAGGTCAATGGTTCCAATATAAGCAACTCATAGCCACATCCCTCTGTCTATGCAAACTATTTTTAACTATTCTAATAATGATAAAGTTCTTAGACATTACTAGTGTCATCTTCCCATATGGGAATGTAATCACTTTAACTTTACTGAGTACCTTATAAATATGAATTGTTTTTCTTAGGTTTCTCTTGAATTTTGTTTGAATGCAAAATATTTTATTCAGATCTGATCAAAGAATGCTTGAAAGTCTTCTATTTCATTAAATATCCATTTCCCCCTGAAGGATTACATTTGATTTTCCTGGGTAGGTGATTCCTGATTGTAATCCTAGCTCATTTTCCTTTTGGCATACCATATGTCAAGTTTTTCTCTCCTTTCATGTGGAAACTGCTTGTGTGATCAAATTTCAGGGGCTTCATAATGTATGAATTACTTCTGCTTTTTTTTTTCCCATTGGGGGATCTCTTGAGAAAATGATTGGTGGATTGTTTCAAGGCTGATATCTTCTGGATCTAAGATATCAGGAAGGTTTTGCTTGATAACTTCTTGAATGATGATGGTTATACTCTTTTTATTTTTTAAGTCATGACTTTCAGGTAGGCTAATATTTTTTAGACATTTAATGAATATTTACTTGTTATTGTAATAGTTCAATAATCCACAAATACATTTTCTTCTATTTTCCATGTCAGTTATGTATCTGGTAAAATATTTCACATGTTCTATTTTTTCATTCTTTTGACTTTGTTTTATTTATTTCTTGATGTCTCATGGAATCACTAGCTTCCACTTGCCTGATTCTAATTTTTATTTTTTTTTTTATTTTTCAGTCTCCCCCTCCCAATTTGGCAAATTCTGCTTTTACAGAACTTTTTTCTTTGGTGATTTTTTTTTGGTACTTCTTTTTACTGTTAGTTAAATTCTATTTTTGTGGTGATAGTTTTCTTCAGTACTTTTTGTGCCTTTTTTTTTTTTACCAAGCTGTTAATTTCCTTTTCATAATTTTCTTGTATCACTTTTATTTCTTTTTTTTAATCACTCTCACTTGTTTTCTTAGTTTTTCTTCAACCACTCATTTATTTCTTTAACTCTTCTAGGAATTCTTTGCTGGCCTTGGGTCCATTAGACTTTTATTTTGAGGCTTTGTTTGTAGCTGTTTTCCCATTGCTATACTCTTCCCAGGTTATGTCTTGTTCTTCTAAAAATAACTTTTTGTGTTTAAATTGTTGTTTGCTCATTTTTGGCCTATTTCTTGTCTTTGAACTTTATGTTAAAGTTGGGCTCCATTCATCTGTGGTGGACAGGCCCTATCCCAATCTTTAAGCCTTCTTTGTGCTGCTGTTTTAAGACCTACTTCCTGAGGTGTGCTTCCAAGGATCTTTTTTCCTGGTAGCAGTGTAGTCCCTATTTTCCTGGTCTGCCCTCTGGAAAGATCCCTGGTCCCCTAAAGCTCCAAAGACCAGCAGGGCTGGGATAAAGCCCAGATAGGGAGCATCCTTCTGGGGAAGGCTAGGAGGCCAGTCTCCCTGGATGAAGGACTGCACATGAGAGAATAAGATGTAAGATGGGGAGGAGGAAGGGAAGAAGGAAGAGGAGGGAAGGAGAGGGACAGAGGAAGAAGGGTAAGAAAAAAGCAGCCGAGATACCGCATCAGAAATCTTTATTTTGTGTTTTTGGCGAGCTATTTCGTAGCAGTGTCGAGTGTCTTGGCGACTCTCCATCACAGGATGAGATCACTCGTGATAGAGCCAAGTTCAGGAGGAGGAGGAGGTTTGTACCTAGGGAGAAAGTCTTATTTATTTAATCCTTTGAAATGGCAAAGTATGTAACCTCCTCAGAACGTGAGGAAGCCGAGGGGGCAGCTCCTTCAGGAATCTTTCTCTGGTTTACCCCAGCCAGAAATGAGCTTCATCCTCCTCCAAAGCCTTCCTTTACATCTGCACTCTCTGTCTACCAGAACCTGACCTTACCTGTGAAGTCAGTCAGTAGAACATTTATGAAGAAATTTGGAAAAAGCAAAACCTGAGTTTTGTCTTCCTTAGTTGTATGATCCTGATCAAGGCATTTAGTTTTGCTCCTACTCAAGTTCCTTATCTGAAAAATGAGGGAAAAAATAGCATGTCCCCATGAACTTATTATGAAAGGGAAGGAAGCCCCTTGGCCCTTTGGAAACCTAAAGCGCCATGTAAATATCAGCAGATGAATTTTGTTTTGTTTTGTTTTGTTTTACCTTATTAAAGTAAAGGCCGGACCCCTCAGTAGATTTGCAGCCTCCTTATATGCAAAGACTGTCTCTTTTTATCTTTTTTTCTGCCTTGGCTTGACACTTTTTTTTAAATCTGAGCACATGATTTCATTAGGACAAGAAGCTCTAGATGAGGAAATGCTTCCTGCCAGTCTAGATCAAAAACTCCTTTTCAATTTAACAGTCTCTGAGAGTCAGCGAGGTGACTCTTTAAGAAGCTCGACAGGGACACATTCTGTATGAGTCAGAGGTCATACTTGGATCCAGATCATTTTGACTCCCGGGCCAGCTCTGTCCACTTCATCATGCTGCCCTTCTGCCTTGTACATAGCCACTATTTCATAAATGTTTGCTTTCAAATTGAAGTAAATAAATTGAATTTAACTGAAAAAAATTAAATTGATTCACATTGAATTATAAATAAAACTTTCATGGGACCCTTCTAAGAAATATTTGAACATAATTTGTAAAAGCTAATTATCAATGACACTAAATAGCATAATATTGCTTTAAAAAGACAAATTAATCTTATCATATTATATAATCTCTATACATGTATGACAATGGCATTTGGAATTAAGTCTTATTATGAAATATTTATTTAGTGAGAAGAATGTTTATTTGCTTTTGATAAAATGATTATAATTAGGAGCAAAGAAAAAAGCTAGTTATATGGTAAGACCAAGAGATGACTGGGATATTCCATTGATATCTTTTTAGCCTCAGGAGAAATTGAGGCAGGCTCCAAGGTGGGTCCTCTGTGTTTTATTCATGAGACTATGGAAAAGCACAGGATGGGAAGGTAGGTCCAGGTGGCAATCTTTCTTGTCGTAGGCACCATCCAAAGAGCTAGATCACAGTCAGTGGTCTAGCTAAGTGTTAGAAACAAAAATTCATGTTCTGAGATGCTCCCCAACGATTTATATTCTCTTTATTTAAATCTATTCACCTTTAAAAGGATTGTTTCAGTCGGTTTATATTTTCATTTAAAACGTGTGAAAGTCTTGTTTCAAAGTCCCCTGAATTTCATTGGCAAATATCTTTGTAATGTCGCCAGAGTCCTGGAAGTATTTTTTTTTTTTATGTTTGGTAGCATAACACATGTGGAGCCTCCCGGGAAGGGAATCCAAATTGGAAAGGGCAAATGCTATTTTGGGGTTTCCTTTGTCTTTGTGATTTGGTCCTTTAGCTAACTTTGTAGATTCTTTTTCCTTTATCAATATTGGTCGTTGAAACTTTTGCTTTCTTATCTTCATGATTTTTCCCAAAAACCACAGCAATGAATTCTTACACAAACATATTTATGGTACAAAATATAAGGAATATTTAAATCAGACATATATTACCAAAACAGGCATTCAACTAATTTAATATGGTGTAATAGTGAGTGCACTCTGTATATTATCCTTGATAGATAAGAAGCCAACTTCTATTCGTGTGATTTAAACCATTCTCTGATCATTTCCTACATTGAATGTTTTTTGTTTGTTTGGTATAATTGACACAGATAGCAAAGGAAACAGACTTAGTGTGGGCTCAACCAACATTCTTTTCCATGGAATCCTGCACTTCAAGAACATCACTTGGATATCATTGTGAAGGCTCTTCTTCTAATTAGACTTGGATCTGTTTGGGTTGCTGTCAGGACTCTAAGCTCATTAGGGTAGAGATTGTTTTTCACTTACCTTTACACTTACTTCACTTACCTGTGATAGTGCCTTGTATATAATCAATGCTCAGTAAAAGTTGGTTGACTGACTGACTGAAGGAAGGAACCCCATTGTTTCTCTAAATATTTGGACTTTCCATGCTCCTCCTTCCAGCTTCACTTCACTTCTCCCTCCACCAAGTCTTGAGCTCAGTAGGTAAGTTCTGGGACCATTGGTTTTTCCCTATACTTCCCAAGAACAAAGTTCTTGCCTGATTTTTGACATCACTGATTCCCAGATAGTAAGATCTCCAAAGTTCAGGACAACTAAGCCTTTTGATTGCTCTCTAGGGGCACCAGAATAGTTCCATCCCTGTTTGTAAACATTTGACCCGATAGTTTAAACACTGGCGTGTTGAAGACTTTGACATGACACGGATAAGAGATTCAGTTTGTTCCATTTGTTTGCTGAAGGCAAAACCAGGAGCGAGGAATTGTGGTCCAAAAGGAGCCCGTCAGAGCTCACACTAGCAATCTTGGTGCCAAGGTCAGACTTTACAAAATAGCTTCCCAAATCACCTTGGTGAGACAAATGCAGTTGAACAGTGCGAGAGGAGCAAAGACGACTGCAGTTTTCTCGTATTGGCATTTATAAGTGACAGGATCATTTCAAGGTCACTGCTAGGGAAGCCCTGGAAGAAGGGGAGTGATTGCCAGAAGAGGAAGGTTGGGAGGAGGAGCCGCTCATCTTTTGGTTGATCTCTAGAAAACAGGAGGCTTCTTTAGCCAACTAGCTGCCTAACTCAGCTGTGAACCCGACTGTCAGAGTCTGGATGCTGTTAGTCTGTTCCTAATTTCAATGCTCTGGAAAATCCCTAATGGGCCACTTCAGATATAGCAAAACAGCAGATTCCAACTAATGATCAAATCAGTCCAGCAATGGAACGGATAGCTTCTTACGAGGATGGCTCCCTTTTGTTAGAGATGCCCGAGGCAGGCAGCAAGAACTTTTAAAATTTCTTGCTAAAGATTACACAAAAACCAGAAAGGCAAAAGTCCCTGATCTCCAGCACTTTCCATTGATGGAGGTGACAAGATCTATAGGACTCTCCCCATCCAAGATAGAAACAGTGCGAATGATAGCTCATCATCCAGGGAAAGGACAGGGGAGAGAAGAGAGGGTTGTGGTGGGGGAGAAGACTTCCTGCAGAACGTGCCATTGGCCCTGAGTCTGAAAGGAAAGGTCCGGTGGGTGGAGGAGATAAGAGAGAGCATTTGGGAGCATGGCTGGCTTGGGGAGTCACTGAGCATCATGTAAAGGAGATCTTGGTAAGATACAGCCAAGATGACCTTGGATTCCCTTCTCATTTGGAAATTCTGTGATTCTGAGTCACTGCTGCCGTTTGTCTTGTTGGGAAATTGCACAAGGAGCGCAGAAAGCTCAGAATCTCCAGTTAAACACAGCTGACCTTCAAGAAGACAAAGAAAGGCGATACTTTTACTGTGGAAACTGTTCCAGCTCCAGGGCTTCCCCCTGGTAACGGTGAAATCCTGCATGTTCTGGGAGCATTTTATTTTTAAGGCTGGGCCCAAGTTGGACAATGGGGAAAAAGCTCTGCTCGTCATCCCCGAGGCTGTCGAGCCATCAGGCCCAATGCTTGTTCTGCTTCTGTGAGGAGCCACGGGACAGTAGAGGCACACGAGCCGCGGGGAACCTCCGGAGCTCGGGACGCCATGGACCGGGTCTCCTTCACTTGGCCTGGCGTTCAGGCTCTGCTTACATATTGAGACTGTGTCTAATTGAATGTTTTGCAATCCCGAGCCCACATCATAAAAGTCTCTGAATAAATCGGTAGCTAAAGGGATGCTAAGGACCTGCTAGATTGCAGAAAATTATAGGAAACATCTCGCCGAGTTGATTGCCTTTGTATTTAATTTTATGCTAATTATTAGTTCCAGGAGACAGCGACCCAACAGAATGACAAAGTAAAAATAAGAAAGCCTGCGCACATGTGTCACTCTCACGGGCCAATTTACCAACAAAAATGTCGTAAAAAATAAATCGTCCATGGGCACCTTTAAAAAATGTCAGCCTAGTTCCTGGGATAACAAGTAAGAGATTCAAAGTCTGGAAAAGAACCGTTCTGAGCCAGACTCGGGGCTAAAGCTCTGTCTACATGGAGGGAAGCTTCTGGGGCCACATTTGGGGTCCACGGGCTGGCAACACCATGGAGAGTCACCCTAAGAAGAGCACTGATGATAATGTCCAGCACTTTGTAGTCACAAAGACCCCAAATACCTGATGTCCCTGGGGGCCAGCCCACAACCACGGGGGGAGCTCTCGGAGCAGGTAAGTGCTGAAGCCAGGGCTCAGACTCGTCTTCTCCGCCCAGGCTGTTCTGTCTCCTCAGTTGTCTTCTGGGGATGAGCAGTCCCTGGGGAGTTTGTTGCAGGTACAAAGGAAAGAAGCCTGAAATCCAGAACAGGGGAGGAGCACCCGTGTTGTGATGTCCTTACTGGGGAGCTGCTTGATAAATCTGGATGAGTTTGAATGGGCTAAAATCATCCCCCCAGATATTATTGGCAGAGATGGTCTTATGCAGGGGAGAAGAGGTGCCGTGGTTTGAAGGCCCTCAGAAAAGCTCCTGGGGAATTGTGGATATATGTGACTGAAGCCAGGGCTCCTGAGTTCAAGTCTAGACTTAAACACTAGCTTTGTGATCATTTGCCTCAGTTTCCTAATTCGTAAAATGAGTAAGAAAAGGAAAATGGCATACCACTTCATTATCTTTGCAAAGAAAACCTAAACTGAAGTGACTCAATAACAACAAAAAATCCTCTATTAAGAACACTTCCTCAGGGGCAGCTAGTTGTTGCAATGAATAGAGCACCAGCCCTGAAATCAGGAGGACCTGAGTTCAAATCTGGCCTTCGACATTTAACACTTCCTGGCTGTGTGACCCTGGGCAAGTCACTTAACCCCAATTGCCTCAGAGAAAAAGATCACTTCCTCTAGCAATCAGTGCTGAGATTCAATCTCAATCATTCTAGAGTCATCACTGTATAGTAGTACTTCCTTGAGAAGCTCGCATTGTAGATAGAAGGCTGACCTTTCAGTCTGAAATATTGCCATATTATATCACAAACAAATGTGTGTGTGTATACAGCTATCCACAGTGCATGCATCGAGACGCATTCTATGTTCTCAAGTATAATTAATAGGAGTTAGCAGAGTAAAAATTGCTTTAGCACAATATGCCAGCCATTGAACTTAGCCCTTTACAATTATGATCTCCTTTTATCTTCACAACAACCTGAAAGTTTGGTGCTGTTTTTTTGTTTCCATCTTGCAGTGAGAAAATGGAAGCAAAGAGATTAAGTGATTAGCATAGGGTGACACCGTTAGTGAGGATGCCAGGCGAGATTTGAATTCAGATCTTCCTCGCTCCTGGCTCGGTACTCCATCCAATGCTGTGTCTAGATTAGTTTTTGAGGAGACCGTTGAAGTTCTGAAGAACATATAAATAAAAAGATTCCATTTCACTAAGCCTAAATGTTTGCAAAGAGCTTTCCTCTCAGTTCAACTCAGTGAATTTTTATTAAGCACCTGCTGTATACCAGACATGCCGTAGTCACTGGGGATACACAAAGACAAAAATGAAATTGCCTCAACCTTTGAACGGTTTCCGTTTTATCAGAAGAACAACTTGGGTACAGACAATTCAGTTAAAAACCTGTGAAAGTGAATATTGCAGGGAAAGGCGCTCACAAGTACAGGAACCAACAGAGGCTTCCTTTAGGAAACATGTAGAGCAGGTAGAACGAAGGAGAAGATGATTTCCCAGTGGGGAAAGAGGCACAAACAACCAACAAAACTAGGAAGTGTGTGTCCTGACCCCTCCTGGGAAGCGGGCTCACTTCCCAAACCACTATTTACCGCTATCCCTAGTCAAATATGTCCATTTCCTCAATGCGCTTATCTAGTACTTAGAGTTGTACATCCAAAATATTTCAATATTTGGCTGGAAATTGAGGTCATTGGGAGATCTGTGATTATTTGATGTTTCTTCTTTAATCAGGAAAAGCTGAATTGAGGCCAGATAGGTTACAGTCATTTTCACTGCTAACAAACCTGGCTTTAGTGGTCTGTGGGAAAATTAATTTGGGCAAAAAATAACGAGCCTCTTCAGTACATTTTTAGTAACTCAAACTCATTCTAAGTGGAGATTGTTATTTTTACCTATTTCCTTTATCATTTGAGAAATAAATTGAGAAACAGTGTTAATATCCAACCAATCAGATTCCATTCCCCAGCCTGGATATGTATGGGATGATGAGCTACCCAGAAATCAGCACTCTGGGGGAACAAAACCCCAGCAATCTGAGCCTCCTGCAATCTAGTATCATTAGAAAAGATTGCAGAAATTCTGTGAAGTCCCCACTCCCTAGCCCGGCCCTTCCCCAGAAAAAAAGTTCCTCAGGCTTCAGCAAAGCAGAGGCAGAAGCAGGGACAGCATCACCCGGGTGAATCGACAGCTCCAACCAGAGATCTGGACAAGTCAAGGGACCTCTGCTTGATGCCAGAGTGAGCAGATGACGTTATCTCTCAAGGCCAGAAAACCTAAAACAGGTCCTTCAACTGTAGGGAGAGGAGCCTGAACTGGGGGAAATGGAGCTACTGGATGATCTGAATTCTGAGAGAGAGAGAGAGAGAGACCACGAGACCCAAGGGCAGAGATGGAGAATGAATTGTAGAGGGAAGTCATCTGCACTAGCGGTCATGGGGATGGTGGGTTTCATGGCCACCATGACTAAAATCTTAATCACTTTTCCTTATTTTTTACTGGAATTGGGAAGAGGACAAAGCTGAGCTAAGTCGGGATGCTTGAATTGAGTAAATAGGACCAGGCAGGCCTTTTGTTACTCAATTTTAGAAGTGTTTACAAAGAACAATAGTTTTCTTTTGAAAATGTTGAGAACAAACAGATTTTCCCCAAACTGAGAATTGAGCTTCCATTAGAAAGTTGCTTCATGTCCAATGACATAATTTCTCAGAAATCAGGACCCATAGGGACCTACATTTGACCTTAGGATATTCTAGTGAACAGAGTTTTCCCTCCACACACATTCTCTTAGTCTGTGTCTTCCTTCTTCCTTTCCTTCCTCCCTCCCCGACCTCAACCCCTCTGTCTCTCTCTGTCTCTTTTTCTGTCTTTATCTATCTCTGTCTCTGTCTGTGTCTTTATCCATCTCTCTTTGTTTCTCTGTCTCTGTCTCTCTGTGTCTTTATCTGTCTCTCTTTGTTTCTCTGTCTCTCTTTGTTCTCTGTCTCTGTCTCTCTGTGTCTTTGTCTCTCTTTGTTTCTCCATGTCTCTCTTCCTCCCTCCCTCTATCCCCCTTTGTCTTTCTGTCTGCCTTCCACCTTCCCCTTTTCACTTTGCCCCATCCCCTTCAAAGTTTCTTTTATTTTTCTACTTTCTGTTGGATCTGAATCTTTTGAGATTCATCACATCTTGTGTCTCACTCTTTCTCTAACACAAACCCAATGTCAGAGCTGAAAGGGAAGTTAGAATATAGTTAGAATATTAAGGTCTAACAAACCTTAATAAAGACGATAGGGACAGCTAGGTGAACACTTCCTAGCTGTGTGACTCTGGACAAGTCACTTAAACCCAATTGCTCAGTAAAATAAAATAAAATAAGAAATAAAGACCATAGAATGTCAGAGATTGAGTCAAAAGTCTCTCCATAGCAAAAGCTATAAACAAATATACTCAACTGTAGTAATAATATATTTGTATATCTCTATAATTTGTTCATCTTTATGTAATATGTCTCTGTGTTGGAAAATGATGGAGACCTTACTGAAATGAAAGACTTTCTGAAGACAGACTTTGTTTCATCTTTAAACTATAGCTTTGGTTCTTCATGGCAGGAACTTACTGATACATGCATGCATATGTGGTGTGTGTAAATGTGTGTATATAAAATAGCATATGTTTGTTGGAATAATGATTACAGTTTCTTAGAGTTTTACTTAGAGTTACACATTTGGATAATTTGGAGGAATGGCCATTCTAGGGGATTGCTCCTGCCATTCTGAGCGATCTATTAAATATAAATCAGTAAGCCATGGAATACAGTCAAACAAGATGTCGGGTAAGTTTGAGCTTTTTATGAAATTCAAGATTGGTTGAGATTGTGGTTTCTAGATCAAGCTGGATCCTGGATCAGGGACAGATACTAAGGTCACCTTCAAGTTTTCTAGTTTCTATTTTTGGTTAAGACCTTCTTGAACAGTTGTAATGATAACGTATTCTAACAAGAAGGAATGATAGTGGGCTAGGACCTGGCCCTAGAGTAGTGCTGGCCATGAGATATAACAAGTTAGAAGCAACAAAATGGTTGAGGAGACTAGTTTGGAGATTAGAGTGGACAGAGGGGAACTGAGGCAGAAGGCCTTAGTATGTTGGATAGAGTGGCTGTGGGAAGCGATAAGTTCAAGGCATGGGACCCAACACTTTGCCAAAAGGGAATGATGAAATCTACATAGAACAGGGGGGAAATAGGATGGAGAAATATTTAAGTATATTCAAGACTTTATTTTTAGTAAAAAGTGAGAAGGGAAAGCTTTTTGTACAATTAAAATAATTTTAATATTTATTCTTGTCACATGATTTTAAGTATCCACTTTGTTTTAAATGTGTATATTAATAGAGTAGTACATACATGTATGATTTGTAGCTAAGTATACACATATTGGGTCTGTTAGTTATTTTATTTTATTTTTTACTGAGAGAAGGATATAATCAAAATGTCTTTTCAGATAAATTCAAATTTATTATTATAACAGTTAAAAATCCTCCACAATCTGACTCCTTCATTCATATTCAAATTTCAGCTTCTCTGTTCTCTACTTTGTCTAGGATAAGGTATGAATTTTTAACCAAACAAGGGATAGAAATAATCTCAAAAAATAAAATGGATCATTTGGATTACATGAAACTAAAAAGTTTTTACATACACATACATACAATTAATATATCTAGGACAAGGATATAAATCATGTATTAGGAAAAACAGTCTTTGCATCATAATTCTTGGATAACAAATTGCTATTCAAGATATGTGGATAATTAATAGAAATATATGATCAAAATCCATTCTCCAATAAAGAAGTTGTATGATCAAGTAATTCTCAAAATAAAAAAGACAAATCATTAAGAGCCCTGTGGTAAAATATTACAAATCATTAATAAGTGAAATGCAAATTTAAATTATCCTGAGGTTTCACTTCCTATCCAGCAAATTGACAAAAATCACAAAAGATGAGGATATTTGGTGTTAGTGAAAAGATAGGCACACTAATGAACTAGTAGTAGTAGAAATATAAGTCAGTAGAGTCACCCTGGAAAACACTTTGAAAATATGCAAATAAAGTGACGACAATCTTCCATATCCTTTGACCTAGAGATTTTACCGTTAGTCTTATAAACTAAGGAGATATGTGTCCAAAATAAAACCTCCAGAGGCATCAAAATATCTATACTAGTGCTTTTTGTGGAAACAGAAAACTGAAAATTAAGACAATTTACACATTCAAAATTAATTCCCTTATAAGTTTGTAGCTTTCAAAGTCTTCCTCTGTCAACTCGAATCTGTCCAAAAGAAAAACTGCACCATCTATGTATCTTCCCTCAAAAAACATTCGTATCTTCCTCTGCTAAAATCTTTATTTCAATTGCTATTTTACACATACTTGTTGTATGAGCATGTGTATGTATGTGTATGAATAAGCTCTTAATAATCTTCAATAACCCTTTAATTCTTGGAGAGACTAGTCTACAGTATATGACACAATTGGAGAAAAGGTGAACAAATAGAGGAAAATTATATTGAATATAAAAAATGATAAAAGCAAAAATAGTCATAATAAAGTCATATGCTCTACCCAGTCATGTAGGAAGAGAAATCCCTAAATTATCGGGGAAGGCACAATAGAGTGCATGATGGGTAGGATTAGAATTCCTCATCTCAACTGTCTATATATTACAAATGAAGTCATGTAAGGGATTCTCAGAGATGAAGGGGAATCCAAAGGTCACCTCACCCAGCTCTTATTAAATTCATAAGTCTCTTTTGTAATATCCTCACGTGGGCATCCGATATGTGCACTAATGTCAACAGTGACAGGGAACTCAGTATCTTTTGAACAGCTAGCTCAGTTATTAACAAAGTTCTTATAGCTTCCATCGTTTGGGCTTTGTTTTAACATCAAGATATTTCTCTCTGTATGAGACAACTCATTTCCCATATGACAGACTTAAAAAACCCAACAACACAACAGTAAATTTAATTTCCATTTCTCCATACTAAACACTCCTTGTTCCTTCATCTGATCATCATTTGATACAGCCATGAGTCTCTTCCTGATCTTGATTGCCCGATTTTGGGTAGATTCCAGTTTCTCTCTTTTTTTGGTACATGGTACACACTACTAACACCTTACGTTCAGAAATCAATATAATTTAAAAATTAATTCAACTTTGATTAATCCTCTTCATATTCTTTTCCACTAGCATTGTATAGTAAATTGTATGTACTTTTAAAACATCCCCTTATTTTAAAAAACATCTTAGTGCTGAATTAATGTCAATACTCCGATTCATCTCTTGATTATCCTGGTCATTAAAACCATCATCTGAAAGTGCTGATATGAGACATAAAATTCCCTTTTGTAACACCTCATCAGGTGTTAAGGAGAATTCTACAGGGTATAAATTAATTCTCTCAGCAGTCTGTGACTTTTTTTTAACACTTAAGGAGTATTTAATTCTCCTTCTTTGGTAAATTATTGAATTTGCTGAAAAGTGATTAAATCAATTGCATTAGATATAAAAAGGTCTTAGGGATTTTTGCCTTGGATTCTGTTTGGAGGACTCATTTTCATAGAAGATCTATTTGTACTAAAGATTTCATAAAATAGGACTTGGTCAAGAATATGATCAAATTATTTTAAATATACAATAAACTCATTCCAGAAGGCTGGGTTCAAATTACTTATATTAGTCATGAGACTCTAAGAAAATAGCAGTCATTCCTAGAGTCTCAGTTTATTTAATTTTTTTTTACATATCAGAGACTTTTTCATTTTTGTCTTTGCATTCCTAAAACCTAACACAGTACCTAGTTAAAGTTTGATGATTGATTGATTGATGGGAGTAATAGTATCTGTACTATTTGGCCTATTACATAAGTTATTGCAGGCAAATCACTTTATATGTTACACAGTTCTATAAGAATGGGCACTGTTTAATTTGGAGTTGTTTGTGGTTTGCTTAATTTGAGAACTCCCCCCCACCCTTCCAGTTAATGCAGCATTTCCACACCTCCTCAACCTGTGTGATTGCTGTCCTTGTTTTCCATAATTTCCCATAAATCCCCCATAGAGAAGGAGTGCTCTTCAAAGAGCACAGGGCATCTCCTTTTTGTTTTGTGTGTATCTACAGGGAATCACAATACTCCTCAGGCTGTACATCTGCTGTCTCTTATTTTCACCGTTTTATTATTATCATTATCATCTTCAATGGAGAGATGGAGACAAATGTGTTTTAAAGCTCCAAGTGAGCTAAGGCTGGCAATGGCAGCCAAGAGTAACAAAAATAGGTGGGTGGGTTTATTTTAACTTTTCTTGGCTATGTTAAGGAAGAGAGGTGGAAAAAAAGAGGGAACAGGATGACTGTTCAACATGGGTCAGACAATGAAAGCCAAGGACATAGAAAAGGTCACTTTATCTTGTTTTCTCTGTCTTGGCTGATGGGAGTGTATGCTTACAGATGGAAAGGGTCTTGAAAGTCAACTGCGACTAGTCCAGCTACTCTTTTTGCACAAGAGGATTGAGACTCAGAGAGGTTAGGTCGCTTAGACAGGTACTGAGTGACAGCATTAGCATTCAATCTAGTTTAAACTCTAAATGGAAATGGTTCCTACTTATACTTCAGTTTGAAAGCAGAATCATCTTTGTTTTGAGAACCACAGGCCAAAAAAGGACTAAAATTAACATCATGCTCAACACTAGTAAGAGAATACATAGCAACTATAATAATGTCAAACTATTCAGTTCAGGTGAACTATATTATAAGAAAATTTTTTAAAAAGCAAACCCAAATAAAGTAGAATTTCTAAGTCATTGTCAGTGATTACTGAAAGCTATTGGGATTGTAGAGAAATACCACAGGACTAGAAATGAGCTATCATACTGCTAAATTTCAAAAAGAAAAGAAAATAGTATCTCTTCTTTCTCTAAATAACAAACCAATGAATGTGCTTTAAATCTGGGAAAATTCTAGAATACATTGCAAAAAATGATTACCGAATATCTGCCAAAGAAGAAATGATCACTTGGTTAAATCAGTAACTAGTCTTGCTAAAGTGATCTCACTCCTTTTATTTTTTTAAAAACAAGGTTACTGGACTAGTACAGCAAGGGAATGCTGTAGATAAGGTCTCATAGATTTTAACAAATCATTTCATAATGATTTCAATGCTTTTCTTTTGGAAAAAGACAGGGAACACAATAATAGTTATCTGGACCTGGTTGTTGAATGTGCAATGTGCTAATGTGCAATCATCAACCAATTCATGTTAGCTTGAAAAAAGAAGGTCCAGGGTTTGCCTTTGAATTGGTATAATTAAATGGCTATTTTGGTCAATTCATTGAATAAAAGATAGATAGCATGCTTTTCAATTTTGTAGATGTGGCAAAGCTAGGAAGGAGAGCTACTGTGTCTTCTCGTTCAGTTATTTTAGTTCTGTCTGACTCTTTGTGATCCCATTTGGTGTTTTCTTGACAAAGCTCTTGGAGTCCTTCTATTTCCTTCCAGCTTATTTTACAGATGAGGAAATTGAGGCAAATAGGGGGAAATGACTTAACCAGAGTCACATAGCTAGGAAGTATCTGAAGCCAGGTTTGAATTCAAGCAGATGAATCTTCCTGACTCCAGGCTCAACACTCCATCCACTGAGACATGTAGCTGCCCCTCAAGCTACCATATTGAGTGACAAATTAAAAATTCAAAAGATCTTGTTAAGAAATCATGTAAACATATTGTATCTAGGATATACTGTGACATATTTAACATGTATAGGACTGCTTGCCATCTGGGAGGGGGGAGAGAGGGAGGGGAAAGGTCAGAACATAAGTGAGTGCAAGGGATAATGTTGTAAAAAATTACCCAGGCATGGGTTCTGTCAATAAAAAGTTATAATTATTAGAAAAATAAAATACATTGACAAAAAAAAAGAAATTATGTAAAGTTGAGATTATAGATCATTTCATCAGTGCACTTGGTTACTTTCCAACAGGCATTTAGGCTTAGGTAATTTGTGAAGTAATAAAAACAAAAGATTCATCAAATGGACTAAATTAACTAAAACTCAGAGGGAAAAGATAAGCTTACATTTGAATTAAAAAACACCTCTTTTTCATACCTAAGATATTGGAACCAGACTTTTACATGAACTAGATGACAAATCTTAGGAGCAAGAGCTGGCTGTCTTTGCAGACTTCCAGGGTAACCTGGCCCGTTGGAGTGAAACAGAGGGCAAAGAATATTCGGACACATTAAGGAAGGTCGGACTATGACTGGATGAGGGTGGTTGCTTCTTGGGCCATAATTCAGGAAAAGCTGGCCCTTCACAGGAGAACAGCTTTGACAGCCAAAGGCCCTGGCTTCATGTTCCAAAGGCTTGGTGGAAAGTCCTAGAGAACAGTCCGGGGTGACCTGATGTCCCCCATGGGCAAAGCTTGGGGATCCTTCCTTTCCAGAGTTCAGAACAGAAAGTTGCAATTTCTTCTTTCTGTAAGAAAACAAACACCCCAAGCAAAAGCAGAATTAACCACTGAGACTTGGTCTTTAAGCAAAGGCTGGATTACCTCTGGGCAGGTATGATGGTGAAAGGAGCCCTATTCGGGTATGTGTGGGACAAACTCTGGAACTCTATGATCTTGTGATTCTTCCTGAGCACAGAAGTCTGCCAGTTATCTGCGACTGATTAGTATACATCCTATCACAAGCTCCCTGCCGACCAGGATCCATATTCTTCAGTCAATGGGGTCCAGCCAAGAGGTGCTCAGTAAATTATCGACCTATTTGTCCTGTCGGTGCCGAGCTGAGAGCCCTCAAGGATCCCCTGAAAGCGTGGGGAATAGGCCCAGGGGCAGGTAGGGACCAGTGTCAGGTAGGTAGTAGAAGAGCAAATCACGGATTCAACACAAAGGAGGGGAATGTTTCAAGCTGGAAGAGACTTTAAAGATGTTCAGTTTGAGTCTTTCACATTTGTATGGGAAGGAACTGACATCCAGAGAGTAAAAGTGGCCGGTCCAAAGTCACAGCAGTAAAGTAATCTTGGCGATTCACATTTATGTAGTAGCACTTTAGGATTTAGAAAGAGCTTCTCCCAAAGATGCTCCAAACTCAGATTTTAAATTTAAATTCGGTGTTTTTTTCCACTCCCCTACAATGAGCTTTAAAGGAAATGGGGAAATAAGCCACACTCTAGTTCAAAGTATGCTAAGGGATAAACAGAAATGCACAAATAATCTAACAAATATTTATAATGTCAGTAAGACTTGACTTTAAATTTGGTCTGTAACACTTCTAGCTATGGAATCCTGGATAAGTCGCTCCATCACATTCAGTCATAATTCTCTCATCTATAAAATGGGGATATTAATAGCACCGATATCCCAAGGTTCCTGTGAGGATTAAGTGAGATACTGGCAAAGGGCTTTGTGAACTTTAAAGCCCTGTACAAATGGCAGGTATTATTATTAGCCTGTAGTAAGCATGACGTCAGTCTGGAGATGTCTTCATTTTGTGGGCCTTCTGCTATACCCCTGCCAATCTCAAGCTATGGTTTTAGTTTAAAGAGTATGATGCTAATTTGTTGACAATTGAGTTCTACAGAAATAAATAAGCAAATAAGTAAAAAACGATGGATACATTATATATATATACACATATATACATATGTATACACACAAACTTTTAAATCTAAGCAATATTGTCAACATTCTCTTAAGTCTGGAAATCAACCAAACAATAAATCAAGCCACAATTTGTAGTCCTTACTGTTTTCTGAGGAGAAAGTTGAGTTTTCATTTAATAAGGGACTCTCAGTGGCTTCAGCCCACTCTGGTTAAAATGCTCTGTTGGCTGTTGTTCTGTGCAGAAACAGGTGGGTAGCCAGGGTTATAGCTCCTGCACCTTTTCAGAAAGTCTCATCTCCACTCTCGATAGCCTCTATGGAGAATGGAAACTAACTTGTCCTTGGGCTGTGGGAGCCCGGGTCAGCGTCTAACACAGAGGTATCCACTTCTTTTGTTATGATTCATCCTTCGTTGTCGAGAAGGACCCGGGAAGTCATCAGGGAGATGGCTTGACTTGCAGGTGGAGCAGGGCTGGGCAGTCACCAGCTTCACTCTTTCCTCCAGAGTCATCAGAGTCCAGGGGCCACATGAGAGCCTGGTGACAGCCCAGGTGGGTGGATAGTGGGCATCTGTAGCTGTCGCTCCTCCGTGTTTGCAAAGCACTTTCTATCTCTTGTTTCACTTGTTCCTCACATAACCCTGTAAGTTCGGTTCTGCTATCACTCTCATTTTACAAATAAGGAAATTGGGGAGAGGAGAAATTGGGATCTCGATCGGGGTCACACAACTAATGAGAGGAAGCCTCTGGACCTCGATCTTGCTGATTCTGGGTCCAACACTCAGCAAGCCTGCGAACTGGCCCCTGCCCCCCAGGCCTTCCCTCTTTTCTTCCCTGGCTTCTTTCTAGTCTCCAGCGAAATCTTATCTCCTGTGGCACTAGTGTTAAATTCCTCAAATGGAAACAGAATGTTGCAGGCAGCACATTGACTTAGGAACTAGAATTGTAATCTTCAAAGCACAGCCAGGGAGAATGCCAATCAACGTATCAATCAACAAGTATTAATTAAGCACCTGTCTACCATTTGTCAAGCTCTCTGACAAATTGATATTGGGGATACAGAGGCAAAAGTGACAGTCCCAGCACTCGAGCTATCGATGGCCCAGGGGCGCAATATATGCAGCCGGGACAGAGTAAAAGTGCCTTAATGAAAGAAGGCTGGAGAGGTTGGAGGAATCCAGGAGGATGGTAGGGAGAAGGGGGAAACTTGCGGGGAATCGGGATTCCAAAGTGCAGAAGTGAAGGGTGAGCCTTTCTCAGCAGAGGAGATAGCAAGCATAAAACAATCTGACCGAGGAAGAGTTGGTTGTAGGAGGAGGAACTATGGGAAGGCTAGGTTGGCTGAATGTATGTGTGTGTGTGTGTGTGTGTGTGTGTGTGTGGTTTTTAGGACCTTTACATGACCGGTAGAGAAGGAGTTTACCTTTGATCTTAGGAATTATCTTGAATAAGGGCATGATGCAGTCAGACTTGGACTTCTGGACAATCCCTTTGGCAGCTGTGCGGAGGATGGATGGGAGACTAACACAGGGATAGTAATTAGTAGGCTTTTGCAGTAGTCGAGGTGAGAAGTAATTAAGAATCACAGAATCTCACAGTTGGAACCTATGCTGAAGGAAGATTCTCTTCTCCAGCAGCCCCACTATGTCGTCGGGTAGCCTGGGCCTGAAGATTTCGGGGAGAGAGGGATCTTCTATTTCCCAGCCATCTTTCCATCCTTGAATACCTATAATAGTTAGAGCTTTCCCCTCATTTCTCCTGAGTAGAATCTTGCCTCTTGGTGATTTCCTGTTTCCCCCTTTTGGACTAAGACGAATGATTCTTCTACTTCTTGCCCAGAAGAGCCCTTCAGATTCTCCAAGAAAAGGCATTCCTTGGAGCCAGACCTCCCACCCCAAATCTCCGTTTTTCCAGCTTGAGCATCTCTTGTTCCTTCAGCTGCCCTTCAAAGAGCAGAATCTGGAGGCATTTCTCCCATCCAGGTCCTCTGGACATCTTTTAACTTCCCAACCTCCCTCCTGGCATGGGATGCTCAGAACGGAACCAGCCTTCCAGAGGGACCTGACAAAGGCAGAGGACCGTGGGATTATCCTACATCTCACTGCGAATTTAGAAAGGCAAACTATATATTAGTTTAAAAAACCCCACTCTGCCACATGAGTCTTAAGAGGAATAAGAAAGTGTGTGGTTTGGCTAGAGGGAAATGGTAAGAACCACCATGTAGTTCAGAAGCATTGTGGTTAAGGCATAGAGAAGAATTATGGCAGGGGCTGAGTCCCCTGGCTTCCCAGGCAGATGGCAACTCTTACTAAGGTGATGTGGTATCCGTGGGATAATGCCAGCAGTTTCCTTTCTTGTAACTGCTACCGCAAACTGGACTTGAACAGATTATAGCCCCCGCTTATTAGTGTCGATATTTTCCAATTGGTGTAAGGGTTTCCCGATCCCACTTTCAGTCAGCCTGAGCTCATAACAAAGTTTTGGGATCAAAAGTCTAAAGGCCAATCGCTGAGTTAATATTCTTTTTTATGTAATAATGGAGACGAACCTGTTCACCCTCTCTTGCTTAGCTTTCTGCTGCTTTGCTACATAGGTGATTTCATTAGCATGTGTTCTGTCCATTAGTGGAGCTTGTAAACATTCGTATGTTCTGGGGGATTCTTATTCATTTCAACTCTGTAGAGAGCTCCCTCCACCTGGAACGGGGGGCTTTCTCTGGATTTGTTCTATATTCATAGGTAGCAAAACACCCTCAGTTTGTAGTGAGAAGAATTTCAACCCAATGTTGAAGACGAGCATGATGGAAAGATCAGGCAGATCGGTGATGTCCCAAGAGAGAAAGCGCATCCTCCCAGTTCTATTAAAAAATCTTAATCTCTAAAAGCAATAAGTTGAAGACTTAAGGGGAGTATTTTTTTTAACCAAACTTGTTATAACTAATTTGTTTTCCATTATGTTCACATGTATTTAGAGATTTGTATTTCCAACCATCATCTCATTTGGATTCTCACAAATTTCTTAGGATGATTGTATACAAGTAATGATTATTGTGACGGATAAATCCTCAAAAAGCCTGGGAGGCAGAAAATGTCTCACATGGTATAAAGGCTTAAGAATATTTGTTGAATTGAATTTGAGAGGAATGGTTCCATTGATAATAATGCCTAACAACGACTAGGACTTACATGATGTTTGACATTTTAAAAATCATTATCTATATAGTGACTCATTTGAGTTCCCTAACAACATCATGAGGTAGGAGTTACTATTATCCCCAAGTTACAGATGAAGATGCTGAGGCTAGTGTTTAAATGATTTGCCTGTGGACACAAAAGTAGAATCTGGGGCAGTATTTGAACTCGGGTCCTCCTGACTCCAAATCCAGAAGAGTATCCATTGTGCCACTTATCTCAATTGGAATGACAAATTTATGGCAGATTTAGGAAGCATACTATGAAGAATTTACTTATTCTGTTGCATATTTAAATGTTAAATTCAAATCTATAAAAATATTATTTAATAAATATTTGTTGTTTCTGCTGGATGTGGAGAATATAAAATTTTTTTTTAAAATGAACAAGTTCTTATTATAAAAACATTTTTCTCTGGGAGAATGCTTAGGAAAATATACATCAGTAAATATAAATGATATAGAAACAAATAATATCCAAAAAATATAATTTTAAAAATAAAGAGGATAGATGCTCATCTTTTCAGAATATGTTAAGATTAATTCTGCCAGGAAAAAAAAAGAGAAATTGAAAAATTAAATGACTCATTCCCTGTTCTTAAGGAACTTACATTCTACTGGTGAAATATTACAGATTCACAAAAAAGGACTATTTTGTGATTGTGTGTATATGTATGTGTATATGAATCAATCAATCAATCAGTGATCTTTTTATCACAGAATTTATTTCTAGAGAGAGAATATTAATAACGAGGTGGTGAGGGAAGGCTCAGGATGGGGTCATGTTTGATGGAGCATCTGAGTTGAGCGCTGAATGAAGTTAGGGCAGAAGGCGGCAGTGAACGCATTGTTGACATGGATGACCTTTTGTAAGGATACTGAGTTGGGATACATTTTTCCATAATGAGAAGAATCATTAAACCTCAGTGGACAGATTGGGAAGCCATGAATCAGAGGTGAAGACATATTTTCTCTCAGATTCACCAGGTTAGTAAGTGGCAGATTTGGGATTTAAATGTCGCTTTTTGGATTTCTGAGCCAGGCTCTTTGCATTATATTGTCTCTGAGTGGGGCTGGACAGGAAGAAATGTGTTGTTCATTTGGGCGGACTCTATTTTTTAGAGAATATGACTATGAAGTCCTGTGGCAGGGAGGCTGTTCATTGGGTAGAGCACGAGCTGGGAAGTCAGGAGGACTCATACACTTGATTCTAGCTGTGTGATCCTGGGTGAGTTATTTAACCTCAATTGCCCCCCAAAGCCAAAAACAACAGGAAACCCTCTGTTACTCTTCCTAATCTATCTGTCCAGCCTTCTCTCTCATTAATTCTCTGTCTTCCAACCAACCTGAGACCATGGCAGTCCTCTGAGATTGGCGTTCTGTCTCCGGCCTCCATCAGTGCCAAAGGCCATCCTCCATGACTAGGATACACTCTGCCTGTCAGAATTCTGGTTTTTTTTTTGTTTGTTTTTTTGTTTTTTTGTTTTTGTTTTTGTTTTTAATTCAAGTTAGGTTCCTAATCAGGAGCAGTGCCTTGGATTCCCCTCAGCTGCCATTGCTCTCCTCCTCCCCAAATATTCCTAGAGCTCTTTATCTTGTTGGACTTACTCCCCCCTACCCAGAGAATGTATACTCCTTGAGGGCAGGACCAGCTTTCTTTCATCTTTGTTTTGTATCTCCATCCTAAGTACAGTGAGTGACACAGAGGAGGTGCTTAACAATTATTTGTTTAATTAAATTATATTTGAGGGAAATGAGTCAATTGATGAACATCTCAGGGGCAATAAAAACTAACTCAACGTTATCAGGGGCTCCATTAAATATGGATGGGAGAGCTCAATGATCTCACCAAGCAGAACAATGAATTTCAGTTGAATAACCCAAGTCTTGGGACGTAGGTATTTGCCAGCAGGCAGGCAATTAATGTTTTACACTAGGGCATTTCATGAAATAATAATAATAATAAAAAGATGAAACCAGGTATTGTCAAAGCATTTTAGAAAGGGAGACTCTCTCTTAGCTGATTTTTCAAAGGGTTAAAGTGGCTTTTCATGGCTGTGATTTAATTACATGCAATCTATCTACCCAATTACCATGGGAAGTACTAGCTGTTATTCTTTAATTGAAGCTGTTGTTATTTAATTCTTTTTATATTCCAAAAAGCAATTAATTGAGGCGAGGTAGTCTCCTGCTGTTGAATGTCTTCCCTCCAATACCCCCCTCCCCACCTTCCTCTGAGCCAAACAGGATCCCTCTACCGAGGTCCAGTTCAGCTCTTGCTTCTTTCAGTGAGCCTCCCTGATATTCTAACCTTTGTTGAATCCTCGTCCCTAAGGTGACTGGGGATCACCAAGAGTCCTCTGGGAGTTGTTGAAGCCGGGTATTCATAGGGTTAAACCGGGTCCAGATCCACTCATGAAGTGAGGGAGAAGGGTTGTAGACAGGGCCCAAATTCTGGCCCAGGAGCCATCTTCTTCCTGGACTTTACGTGTTAAACCTGGCTCGTAGCCACGTCCCCATGCAGGACCCACATTGGCCTGGGGATCCACGCAAGTCTTCTGCAGCTGGGAAGAGAAAGGTGGAATCCAAAGGCCAGCTCCCCACCACTCCCAGCATCCTTCCTTCTCCTCCACTGCCAGCTTTCTGGCCTGAATCTCCCTGTTCTTGCAATCATTTTCCTCATTCCAGCTAGAAATCTGGTCTTGTAAAGGGACATGGGTGCATCCGTCCAAAAGAAGCCCTTGGTTTCTGCGGTCTGGATTCCTATCTGGACTCTGCTCCTCTTTATCAGAGGACAATTGCTCCCCACTCTGGTGCTTCTCCTAATGGTTGGAGTGTGAGCTGCTTCAGGCTGAACATGGAGAATTCGACAGAGGAAACCTCAGAGTCAGCACTGGCCACAGCAAAAGGCTGGGTTGTCTCAGGGGACCCTTACAGTAATGGGGTGCCCCTCCCCAGGGGGCTGCCCCAATGCAGACATTGCCCAAATCTCTTGGGGGAATGGGGTCAAAACCTCAGAATTTCTTACTTGAGGGGAGAGTGGAATTCAGAGCACGGAGGCTCCAGTGGCGCTCTGCCCCCTCCTGCCGGTGTGACCCCAGTAAAACCATGCAAACTCTCTGGGTCTCATTCTGCTGGACCCCCTGTTGTCCTGATCTTCTGCCACTGTCTTCCTCTGGGAGGGCTGGGTCTCTAGTTTTTCATCCTCTGCCTAGCGCAAGACTTGGGGCAAGGGACTTGTTTAATCAATATTGTTGATTAAGGGAATATTAATTGATTTGATTGAAAGGAAGAGGTGAGTAGATCTTCCCATTACCCTTGGCCCAGGACCAATCAGTACATCTCTCAGAAATCTCTTAGAAAATGAGATAAATCCTCTTGTCCCTACTTTGGTGAAATGAGGAAATTTAGAGAAAGTCCCCCAAGATAGTAGGATTGAGTGATGTTTTATAAAGCTTTCAAGCTTACTTATTCACTTGTATGTACATTAAACATGTATCAAGTTCTTGCTTTGAACAGAGCATCATGCTAGGCACCTAGAATCAATAATCCTCAAGTGCAGCCCCAGCACTGAGGACTGGGAGACTATAAATTAAAAATGAGAACTCAAGGACCACAGGCTCATAGATTTGGGGAACAGGATTTTAGAAGCCTTAAGTCCCAAATCCTCATTTTTTACAAAGGAAGAAAAGGAGACCCAGAGAAGGAAACTAAGGAGCTCAAGCAAAGTCACCCAGATCTTAAATAGCAGAACAGCCTCTGAATCTAGTGCTCTCTCCATTCTGTGACGTCGAGCGGGTGAATGAAAGTCCCGCTCTGTGCAAGCACGTTGCTGGCTTTGGGAACACAGAGGAAAAGCAAAGCAGTTTCTGCTCATGATCTTCTAGGGGGACAAGACAAGTTCGTGGACCAAGGCAATATGTGCTATTTGTAAAGGGGCTTTGAAAGGAAGAGTGGCTATCCCTCTGGAAAATCAGAGAAAACTTTCTGGGAAAAGGGCTCCGCTCAAGAATCATATTACTTGGAATTCTCCTCTAGCACTTCCTCTCAGGGCAGTGTTCCTATCACACAGGTGCTGTGTCCAGAGAGATTAAGGGTCCTGGCCTTGGGGATGGGCTCAAACCCATATCTTCAGTTCACAATTCCATGTCATCTTCATTCTTTTGATACCTACAAATCTTTGAGATTTGAGACCAGACAGTTCAAATCATCCCTGAACAGGAAGCTACTCTACAATATCCTTGAGGGTATTCACCAGGACGATCACTCTCCTCTAGTCATTCAGCAGCCGATCAATATTCTTCTCAACTGCAGCCCCAGAGGCAACAATCCAGGTGTGATCTGTGTAGGGCAGACTGTGACAGACCTCCTTCTGTATCATTGTAATCCAAAATTATATGACCTTTTCTGGGTGTCGTCACAGAATTAATCTTTGATGGGAAATATAATTAATAATAATAATAATAAATAATGAATCCTTAGGATTATAAAGACAAAATTGTTCATGTTCTCAATCAATATTTGTGAATTATCTACCGTGGGCCAGGAATTATGATCAATCAAGGATAAAAACTCTAAAATGAAACAATTCCTACTCTAGTCTAAAAACTTAAATCCTGTCAGAGAAAACAACATACACAAATACATATATATATACATCACACATATATTTACATGTTTAGAAATATACATATATAATGTGTCTATATATATTTGTATAGTGTGTATATATTTATAGAAGGGAGAGAATAAGCATTTATTAAGTGCCTACTATATGCTCTGCATTATGATAAACACTTTACAAATATCAGTTAATTAAGTAAGTAATTTGGGGGTGGGATGAAGCTGGAGAATGCAGGAAGGTTTTATGCAGGAGATGACATCTAAGCTGATCTTTTTGAAGGAAGCTAGAGAAAGTATCCCAGAGTCCGGCCACAGATCATTGAATGCATGTCCTGGTTTCTTAGTTCCCTATTCAGTGTTCTTTCTGTTGTAATAATATTTTCCAAAAAATGGTCATTTCGGTCCAGACCATATTTAGATCATTTGGAGCAAAAGAAAATATGCAGCTTGCAGAGGAGAAAATTTAAAAGGAACAATGTCTGCAAACATTAAAAAGACTATCAAACTGACCAAGAAAACATCGGAGGTATCCTAGAAGAAGGATTTAGTTCCTTATTTGACATCCATTAAACACAATATATAAATCAAGAAAAATGTATGTTCCTTTTCTGTTCATAGATGAGACTGTTAGAGCAGGTGTTTTTGTGGAATTGTTGCTCAGTGTCACAGAACCGTTGATGCTCGAGGGTGGAGAGGGAATGTTGCAATGGTTAGTAGAGTAATGTCTATTTTCACTCTGTCTTTTACAAATGAGAGACCCCAAAAGAGATAAGTGACTTTCTTGAGAGAAACTGGACGATGCGATTGAGAGGGTGCAAGACTAAGAATCGGGTAGATCCGAGTTCAAATTCAAGCTACAGTCACATAGTAGTTGTTAGACTGGGCAACCCTGGTTACCCGAGTTTCCTTGTCTGGAAAATGAACAATCATCTGAAGTCTGTAAGGCTGGTGTTATCTCCATTTTACAGAGGAATAAACAGAGGCTTAGAAGGAAATGTGATTTTCTCCAGGTCACACAGGTATTAAATGCCAGTATTTTATCCCAGATCTCTTCTGCCTCTGCCTCTTCTGCATGTGGTGTTGGGTCATTCTTCTCCCTCCTGGGAAGTAAATACATATTCATTGGAAGGAAAATTTAAGATCTTCTAAGACACTCTGCACATTTTGTAGATGAAGGAATGAAGGCCCAAAAGGTTACCCTTTAGGCGAGAGAAACAACATAGACCCAGAACTCATCCCTGTATCTTGGTGAGCAGATATTCTATTATTAAGAATAAATGAGTATGGTATAGTTTCTTTATTATAGTTGTTGTGATAATTTTATTTAGAATTTAACACACTAGCACAGGCCAGAGTATAGTAGCTTCCCTTGTTGTAGCTCTTCTCCGGACCCTCCAAAAACAGCCTGGATCACGTTAGATATTTTTAGCTTCAATGCATCACGTTGATAACTTTTTAAAACAACTTGTATTCCCCTGAATACAATTCCACATGATACCTTAGAGTCCCAGGGGTCCTCAAACTTTTTAAATAGGGGGCCAGTTCACTGTCCCTCAGAGTGTTGGAGGGCCAGACTATAGTGAAAACAAAACCTTTGTTTTGTGGGCCTTTAAATAAAGAAACTTCATAGCCCTGAGTGAGGGGGATGATCATTCTCAGCTGCCACATCTGGCTGAGGGCCATAGTTTGAGGACCCCTGTGACCTATGTCAGACTTGCTCTTCATTAGTATAATTCAATATTTCAGTAATTAGGACATAATCTCATTGGTGTGGGTACTTAGTCCTGTGGTACATTGTACAACATATGTATGCTTTCTTAATCTATGTATTTCATTCGTATTTATCCACAAATTGGTCCATAAAGCCCAGTTTTCTCCATATAACAAACAGTTTATGCCCTACCCACTCTCTTTTCCCTGTCTAATTTTTCTTCCCATTGAGTCAAATCCAAACTCAAATCAGAATCCTATCTATACCAAAATTAGTAAGAGACTATTGATCTTTTCCCAGAAGCCCTACCATTAATAACAACTCGCTGCACCCAAGGCCATTCTCCTTTCTAGATGGCCCTGCTTTGTGGACTTCCCCCCCTCACTTTGAGCTTAACTTTCTTTGTAATTTTTATTCATTACTATTCTGCCCTTCAAGGATGAGCGACACAAGTCTCTGTCATATTCTACTTGCCAACTCTTTAATACATGAGGAATGTTCTGTATGTTCTGAATCTTCCCTTTTTCTGATCTCTCACCTTAAGTCCAGGCTATGTCAAGCCCAATTGGATTTAAGCTGTTTCACTAACACCTTCCATTAAAAAGAGGCCCAAATAGTCACTTCCAACTAACTTGACTATAATAAAGAGAAGCCCAAATGGAAAATCTAGGTCTCAGCAAAGGGTGTGAGCCATTCAGACTCAGAGATGTTAAGAGGAACCAAGAAATCACCGGGAATCATAGGCAACAATGTCAAGTGTTAGAATCATGGTCATGTATTTTCTTAATCAAGGGAGCATTACAGACTCTACCCTAAATGGGGAAAGCCATCTCCAGAAAGCAGGCTAACTTGGCTCAATGTCAAGGGCCACGGAGAAAGGAAAATCGCCAAGAAAAATAACAAAACAAAACAAAATCGCAGTGTGCTCCTGTGGGAGCAAAGGCAGAACGAGGGTTGGCAGAAGTTCAGAGCACCAAATGAGGACTCTGAGGGGGAGTCAGAGACTCAATCAATTCGCCTTGGCTCTCAAGTGTATAGCCCCGTAACCTCAGCAAACATGCAAGGAGAAAGTGCCTGCCAAAAAATAATGGGTTCTTTTCCTTCAATTCACATACTTCCCAGAAGTCTTTGAGCTTACTGGAATTCCTATGATTAATATTAACACAAGTCTTAATATTAATAATAACTGTAAAGTATTTTATAAATTCAAATGATCATTAAAAATTAATTTTTCCCTTTTCAAATTCTGTAATTTTTCATTGTGACTCGGAGGTGACTTGAAGTCGCTTATTTAGTCCCAAACATTGTGCTAGTTAGCATGGATTCCAGCAGGTCCTCCAAATCTGGGATAGCTTCAAGCACAGACTCAGTGATAGCCCATGTGTCAGATAGTCTGAAGGCTAATACAGGTAAAGGCCTAAATGCTCTTGATCTGGTTAGTCACAGAATGATCAATTTTTCAGCCATACCTGCTCAAAGACAGGTTAACCTAGAATAATTACAATCTGTGCCGAATCAAGGAGAGCCTGTTTAAAAGCCTGGGTGGTTAAACTATTGAAATCACTAGAGAGTCTCATTAACTTTCTTTAAAAGAACATGCTTTCCAACTTTGAAAGTATTTTGCATCCCTTATCAGATTTCTTCCTCATGATAATCCTAAGACTTATGTAAGTGTAAAAATCTCCTTTCCCAAGGAGGACCCAGGCTCAAAGAACCTAAGTGACCAGTGGAAGGTCATACTGACTTTGGCTGGCAGAATTCAAACTAAACTCGACTCTGACCTTAAATCTGGCTGTTGTTGCCCTTGCCACACAAGACACCTAATGTGAGAGATGAGAAAACTGCAGCCAACAGCCATGGATTCTTTATCCCCCAGCAATTGTTAAAAGCTATTTTCAGCTGTAGGATCTTAGCACGATAACGTGACTTCCACGGGCACTCAAGGATTTGCCCCAATGCAGCTTTTGCCTGACAAATGTGAAGTGTGTTCCAAGACGGGGAACTTAAAAGGCCAATGATAGCTAATAACACTGTGATTCTTGCACCAAAGAAGGTAAAGATAGAACCTGCCTAGGAGGGGAACAAGAAGCTGAGAGCTGGGGCAGGAGGGAACAAGCTTTTGTTGGAGAAGGAAGCCACTTTACTGTTTCTTGGGGTTTTCTGCTAGAGAAAAAGCTACGGTTCCAAAAGTCCATTTAAAAAGATGGCAGAAGGGCTATAACCATCAAAGAGAGGCAGTGTGGTCCAGTGGACAGCTTGTTTTATTTAGAATTGATGGACTTACGTGGATTTGAATAATTGGCCCTAACACTTGCTCCATGGGAATAGGTCACTTCTATGAGTTTAAGTTTTCTCATGTGTAAAATGAACGAGATGGACTAATTGATATCTAAAATTCCTTATAGCTATAAATAGATAATTCTGCGATTTTTCTGTAGTGGTCTGAGGAAATCAGAACTAGAGACAAGATCTTTTGGCAGCTTTAACCAAAATACCTTAGAATACTCGAGGTATCTTCCACTCAATCCATGGCAGAATTGACTGGGAGGGAAAAGGAGGAAAAAGGGGAAATTATGCTCGAGATGGTACTGGAAATGTGGAATGGCCCCCAGTACTCCCAGTTAGGGTAGACCTGGGTGTCTGGGAATAGGGGAAATGGGGATGCCAGAGCACAATTCCAGACACCTTCTGACGGTAGGCTTCAGGGGCTCCTTAACATCCTTAACATCCATCCAGTTCAAACTCACATTATGGCTCCCCTTAATGTCTGTGTCTGACTGTGTCTGACTGACCCTTTCTTCCCTGAGTTGAAGTCTCACCAAAAGCACATGAAGAAGGGTATGGGTACTCGGGCTGGTTGGTACAATGGGCAGCCAATGTCAGGTTGTGTCCAAAGCTCCCATTTCTGCCACCGGGGCCTGGAATTATCATCATCATCTTGAAAATGGAGAGATAGGAGCCAGAGGAGGCAGCCCGGATTCCAAAGGGACTGAGGCTGTGGAGGGGAGATACAGGGAGGTGGAGACTTGGACCCCCCTCCATCAATGCTTCAGCTTCCTTTCCTTCATCCCCCCCGCCCGGTTCCTATCCTTATCGTGCTCCCTTGTGCTGGCTCCTGAGGCTCGCCTGGCACCCTCCCTGTGTCTCTCCCTCTTCCTGGTCACTCTCATGCCAATTTACATCAGCCTCGCCCTTTCCCTCTCCACCCACCCTGTGCTTCCTGCCCTTAGACTTTTTAAAAATTTCCCTTCCCCGATTTCCTTGACATGCCACCTCTACACAAAGAAGCCATTTTCTCTCATCCTATTTTTCACCCTGGATCTGGTGACAGAGACATTTAGAAGCAGGGAGTTTGGCAAATACGTTCAGCCAGAGGCTCATAGAGCAACTCTGAAGCTAGAGGGAGTGGAAAACATAATCACTACAAAAAGACTTTTCTCAAAAAAAGGAGCTAAGTTGTTCTATGTTTCAAGGAAAGCAAGTGAATTCCGCAGTAGAATTAGTAATCAATCACCTAGTCTTGATGGAGTGCCTGCTCTGGGCGGCATTGTTCTGGATACATGCACTACAAAAGCAATGAGGGAAACAATACATATCTCCAAAGAGCTTGTATTCCCTGTGGGAAGACAATACGTATATGAGTTTTATGGAGAAGGGGGAGCTGAGTTTGAGATGTCTCTGGAATATCTGTTTTAAAATATCCAATAAGCAGTTATTGATAAAGTTCGGAGGAGAAACCGAGCTTAGACATATAAATCTTTGGATCATAGGAGTATGAGGAAAGGAGCCCAAGACAAGAGGACAAGGAGAAAGTATTACAAAAACCCAGACTATCCAGATTGAAAGCATGGCCAATGAAGTCAAATGTAGTTTTAAAAAGGTCAAAAAGGACAATGACTGGGAAAAGACCAACAGATCTGACAATTGAGACATATAATTGGAAAGAGTAGCTTAGTTGAGTGAGAAGGAGGGAATAAAAGGAATGACTTGCTTCAGTGAGAACCCAGTTGAAATGGAATTACATGAATAATTTTGTAAAGATTGTGTGTAAATTCTCCTTTAGAAGAGGTAATCTCAAAGACCTCAAAATGAATCTGGAAAGTGAATAATTATGATGACCCATAATGGACCTATAAAAAGAGATCTAGAAACATCATATTCCAGTGAGTAAAGTGGTTAGATACCCTTTTAGGCAAGCTTATTATGTCAGTCACTGTCAGTGAAAACAAAGGGAATTGGAACCCAGTTAGAGTCAGTTCTATTAAGGCAAAAGCTGCATGGGATAGGGATGAAGATTGATTAAAAGAAAATTCCCTCGGTGTGGAGGTAGTCTAAGACAGTTTTATTCTTCATCAAAGGAGTAAAAAAGTGAGTGATTGAGTAATAAAAAAGTAATAAAACATAAGACCAAGATTAAAATCACTAAAGGTTTAAAGAAAAAAATTAAGGTAAAAACCTACAGGATAAATAGATAAATCAACAGAGAATGTACTAAAATTAGAAGGGAGCTTGAGTAACCAAAATATCCAAAATATTGTGAAACTCTCTAAATAAGTATCGCAAAATGAAATTGAACTAATAGCTGATGATGAAAAAAAAAAAAAAAAACTCTCGATTTCCAAGGGAGTATGAATACATGGTAGCATTTTCTAAAACAATACAAAACCAAGTAAAAATATTAAGGGAAGTTAGAAAGGAAGAAAAAAGTAGAATTTATGTTTCATACAGAAGGAAAAAATAGCAGAATAGAAAAAACAAACAAATGTAGAATTAATGGTGGCAAGAGAAGTAAGTCGGTGGCATTAAAAGAGCAAACACTGATTCAACCATCCAGGGAACAAAGCAATAAAAATAATGGTTAAATTTGACAATTCCAGTAATGAACAATAAATTATTCAAGTGACCAGAATAAAGTCCTTTAAATATAAGAGAAGTAAAATAAAAATAACGTGAATATTTTGAATCCATAAGAAACTTTAGAAATCCAAAATGGTGTGCCCTATAGACCTGTGTATTAACTTTGAAAAAAGAGAAACATTTAAAATTTCCTTGGGGTAAATGCAACAATGTTAAGACATTTGATCATATTATTTGATTTGAAACAGTAACACAAGAAAACAAAACAAAATCAGGAAAGGAAAAAAAAATACAACCATGAAGGAAAGAGAAAAAAATCATGAAATAGATTATTTCATCCTTAGGGAAAAAAAAAAAACAAATCAAAACAAACCAAAAACAAAATAAGATTCCTCTTAAATATGTGTCTATGTGTATTTGTATTTGTGAGTGTGAATGTGTGTGTGTGTGTGTGTGTGTGTGTAAGTGTAATGAAGTGGGAGAAGGAAGGAGTAAAGTTGAGGGAGAGAAAGAACAAGGGAAGAGAGAGAGAGAGAGAGAATTTACTATGCAACAGATAGATACAAAGCAACAAGAGTTATATCAGAAAAAGCAGAAATTACAAAACAATCTGCTGCTACCAAAGTGATCTGATTGAGGGCAAATTCTGGTTGCTTCCTCTGGAGCTGGGCATCACACCTGTGGGCTTGCCCTTTTGGAGTTTTAGAATATTGCAGTTGAAATCAGCCATTAATTATCAGTGAATTCAAAATTCCTGCTGGTTCAGAGTGATAGGATTGCAGGTTTCATTTTAGACTGGGATTTCGGTCCTGCCCTTCTAATCTGAAGGCTTGACTGGGCTAGAAGCTACAACTGAGACCCCATATTGCTCTAGGGGTCCGAACCATCCAACTATTCTTGCTACTGAAATTGTTCTTTATTTAGTATACATTCTAGTGCCATGAATCATTCCTCACACCAGAGCAGACATTCCCAGGTGTAAACTACCTCCTCGATCCTCCTAGACCAGAGCTTCCAGCTTCCACCCTTCCCTGTTCCCTACCCAGGTTTAAGCTGCTCTGTGAATGGTATGAGTTTTCTTATCCAACTGCACAGCTTCTCCTTGTCTTGACACACTCCATTGAGATGTTCCTCACCAAGTACTGTCCCTGGATTTTGCAGTCCCCTCAGTCTTCCTCACTATGTCAGCCTGACCTGGAGTAAGAAAAGGATTCACTGGGATCTGTTTCCCCTTGGATTTTCCCCCGTATTTGTGTTCCAGATCTATTTCCTGAGCGAAATGTCAATCGGTGATGGTTTTGTGGAAGGAGATACCAAGTGTGGGAATGAGGAGGATCAGAAACAAAGAGGTGGGGAACAGTGGATATTTGGGGAAATGAAAGCCATCTCCCTTAGGAGGAAGCTGAACAGCCCAAGTGGAGCCACATGTGCCCTCAGACCGGCACGTGGGATACTCCCTCCTGGATGCCACGGTGCCTTCCTTCCTAGTTAACAGCCATTAATGCTATTCAAGCTGTCTAAGGATCATACCAATAAGGACATGACAATATTACCAACAGTGACAACAGGAAACAAGGAAAAAGGAAAAAATAAATGGTTTTCTTTAGAAATGAATCCTCTCCTTTCCTTACCTATCTCCTTCCGTTGTTTTCCTCTCTTCCCTCATGTTTCCCCTTCCTATTTTCCCTTTCCTCCCCATTTCCTGGCAAAGCTGAAATATCCACTTTGCTAGTGTATTTGTGTACAGTTTGGCTTTATTCCTGCCACGAACTAAAATCTTGCACAAATAAAAGCTTACATTTTTTTTAGCACCTTTCATCCAAAAATACTTTCAAAACTCAACCTGATACATAAATTCTTCAAGGATTATTTCATCTTCTACTAAAATGGGGTCACCTTTGAGGTGAAATGTGGTATCAGTTGCAGACAGAACATCAAAAGTAGTCATTTTAAGACCAAGGTTGAGCTTGAGGCAACATGACAGAGTAGGGCCCCCTTAGTGTGCAATCTGAGGACTTCTAAAAGCCACCATGATGAGATGGGGAAAAAATAGATGCTTAGAGGTCCCTGAGAGGACACAGCTGGAGGGCCTGTTGCCTTCTGCGGAGGCTGCCTTGGCTAGTGGAGGAGAGGGAGGCTGTCTGCTGCCATCACTGCCCTCAGAGAGCTTGGCAGAGCCAGCCATAGAGAAGGGAGCTCCTTGAGGGAGGTTAGCCAAAACAAAGGCCATTCCCTCCCCATCAGATGTACATGTTGTCATTTTTACTCTGTTGATGTCATTGTATAAGTTGTTCTTCTGGATCTGCTCATATCTCCCCGAATCACTCCCTGTACATCTTTGCATCTCCTTGACTCATCTATTTCTTCTCAATTTTATTGTTAGTACCCTATCACATTTGCCAAAACTTCTCTAGTCATTGCTCATTTCCCAAGGATTCACATTTTAGTCACCTCAAAAAAGCAGCCACTGTCCTTAAGGGACACATCATCACTTAAGGGTATCCAACCTGATCATTTCATGAATTGCTTTTTACTCATTGGTTCATCATGCATCTAGGCCAGAGAAACTCCACCCTAAAGTGGGATTTGATGAGAAGCCTACTGTTTTATTGCTTTATACAGTTTCCTTGTCGTTTATATTCTGGCTGGCTACTTTCTAATATGCTTTTTTCAGAGAGACCTCAGTGGAGAATTCTGTTATCGTCTCCTACATTTCAACATTAGGATATGTCCTGTAGGATTTTTTATCTAAATGGATAGAGCCCTGCAGTCGGAGTGAGGAAGACCTTAACTCAAACTCTACTTCAGACACTATCTTTATGACTCTGGCCAAGTCACTTTACCTCTGTCTCAGTTTCTTTTTTTAAATATCTTTCATCAATTGGGAATAATAATAATAATGATAATAATGATAATGATAATAATAATAATAATAATAATAGCATCTACCTACCTTGATTTGGGTTCTGGGAGTCATATCAGTCAATCAAGGGCAAAATACATTTCCAATGGTCCCAGCCTCCACACCAAGTTGTTATACGACTAAGAGTAGGAAAAAAGTTCCTTAAGGACAGGAGACAGTTTTTGCCTTTTGTCTCATCTACATCTAGAACATACCTAGATGGCTTTAGCAGGTGCTTAATGTATGCAGCAAGGCACTAAGTTTTATTGGAGATCACTGTATGATCCCTGGTTTAAGACTCTTCATTCATTCTCTCCTCGGTTCTAATTCCCCACAAAATCCCCTGGTCTGAATTAAGATGAGTCCTTTCTGAGGTCAACTAGATTATTGTTGAGTTCCACTGCCATATCATATATTGAGAAGCTGTAGCTGCCACTCTTTGATCCACTACCTCCAATGATGGCTGCGGAAGTACGTTCTTCTTCCCTCTCCGATGCCCAGATTCCCTATATAAGTTGTCTTTATCTATCTAATATCAGCTCTTTGAGTGCAAGGATCATTTATTCCTTCCTTCACTCCTTCTTTCTCTTTTTCCTTCCTTCCTTCTTTCCCTCCTTCCTTCCTCCCTTCTTTCTTCCCTCCCTCATGGCTCCTCCTTTCCTTTCCCTTCTCCCTTCTTTCCATTCCTTCCTTCTTCTCTCCTTCCTTCTTTCTCTCCTTCCTTCCTTCTTTTTCTTTGTCACTCTCTCCTTCTTTTTTCCTTCTTCCTTCTTTTCCCTCATTCCTTCCTTAGGCCAAATGAAAAGTTTATATCCAAGCCTAGAAGAGAGGGAGCCATTGGAACTTTTTGAGCATGGCTCATACCAATGCTTTTGGAATATGAATTTGACAATTGTGTGAAGAAAGGGTTAGAGAGATGAGAGGCCTGAATCAGTAAGACCATTGGGAGGCTATTGCAGCGGGTCAGATTGGAGGCGATGAGGGCTTGAACTAGATGTGCGGGGCTGGGGGTGGGGGAAAAGAGAGATGAGAAAGCTGTTGGGGAGGTCTTTGGGTTATTCCTATTTGATCTACCTCTATCATCCTACATTTAAAAAAATCGAAATAAAAAACTGTTATGCTCGAAAAGGTAGCTTGTCTTTCTGAGGAAGGTCACATGAAGTGAATCTCCTAGCCAAGAATTCTCAGAAAGAGCACCTGCCACAGTGTTTCCACAGCTCAAAAACAAAAATAGGGTTGTCAGACCAAATAAATCACTTCTCTAGAAATAGATCAAGCTGGGACATTTCCTCCACTGTGCCCTTCGTGTCCTAAGAGAAGCCTCTACTACTTCAAGATTTGTTGGGTTTCCTAAGTATGTAAAAAGGAAAATCATTTAGATTTACTTATATCAGTTCATTGATCAGTAAGCAAACACTAGTTCACGATAGTATGTGTCAGACACTGTGCTAGGCACCTGGCCCACAGGGACACAAACACAAAACCTGCTCCTGTCCTGAAGGAGTCTGCACTCTTTCAGACCATAAAGAAGATGGAAAGAAGGATGGAGGAGGGGAATGAATAATCACACAGGGCCTAGGGGGCACCAGGCTTTCTGCTGAGTTAGCTAAATGTTGTCTAACCCTAACCCTAACCCAATTCTCATTGAATCCTGATGATGCTTGAGGAACGGATGCTTTCATAACATCATTTGAGGAAACTAAAAGGTTAGATCAAGTCATGTGCCAAGGGTCCGAGCCAGTGCCCAGTGACATCATCATCCCACGGATTTCCTCTGGCAGGAAGTACTGCATAAAGGTAGAAATCTCAGCCAGAGAAATACTGTGATGAGTTTTAAGTGCCAAAGATGGCGGTCTGAATTTGGTCCCGGATGCTATGGGGAAGTCACTGGAGCTGCTTAAGGAAAGAAACGAGACCTATGTTTTAGGAAAATCAGTTTGACGGGTAGGTAGAAGAAGGATGGGAGAGGAGAGAAGCCGATTAGGAAAAGACAAAAATCCAGCTGAAAGGTACAGAGAATTTAACTGCAATGATGTCCGTGGACGTGGAGAGAGAGGGATGAATGTGAGAGGCGTGAGGTTCAATTTGTAAGATTTGCCTTTGGTCACATATTGAGAACAAGTTGAAGATGTCTCTGATGGTAACTGGTAATTAATAAAAATAGTGATGTTGGTAATAAGGGTGGACTGGGGGGAGTTCATGAATTCCTTTTTAGGCACATTGAGCTTGAGATGTCTATGAGACATGGATGAAGCGTCCAATGAGTAACAGAGGATGAATAGCTTGAGAACTTGAGGTACCAATAGAGAAGAACTGAATATATAGATAGACATAGATGTTGTCATTGAACATAGGAGCTGCTAAGATGGAGAAAGAAGATAAAGAGAGAAGAGAGTAGGACATTGACTTGGACTAAGCCAGTTTTTAGAGGGTGAGACATGGATGATAAGTACAAAAATGTATATTAAAAAAGAATCGTCCTGTAAGCTGGAAGATAACCAATAGAAAGTAGTATGGCAAAAACAACAACAACAACCAAAAAAACAAAAACAAAAACAACAAAACAAAGAGGAGAGATAATCTGAGAGAAAAGGGTAGAAAATTGTGCTAAATTCTGAGAAAAGTCCGGAAGGATGAAGATTGAGAAAAGGAAGTCGGCAGATAAAGATCCCTGGGAATTTTGTAAAGAGCAATGTGAGTTGAGGGATTAGGTAAAAAGCCAAAGTATGAGTGATTAAAAATATGGGAAGAGATGGCTACATTTAGCTATAATTGGTAGTAGGACAACAATTTGAGGTGGGAGATAGAGTAGAATTACAGTTTTCTTTTCTTAAAGCTTTTTATTTTCATAACATATGCATGGATAATTTTTCAACATTGACCCTTGCAAAACCTTGTGTTCCAAATTTTCCCCTCCTTTCCCCAACCCCTCCCATCAATGGCAAGTAATCTACTATATGTTAAACATGTGCAATTCTCCCATACATATTTCTACAATTATCATGTTGCACAAGAAAAATCAGATCAAAAAAGGGAAAAAATGAGAAAGAAAACAAAATGCGAGCAAACATGTTGTGATCTTCAGTCCCCACAGTCTCTCTCTCTGGGAGCAGATGGCTCTCTTCATCACAGCACTATTGGAACTGGCCTGAATCATCTCATTGTTGAAGAGAGCCACATCCATCAGAATTGATCATTGTATAATCTTGCTGTTGTATACTATGATCTCCTGGTTCTGCTCACTTCACTTAGCATCAGTTCATGTAAAAAAAAAAATCTCTGAAATCCTCCTGCTGATCATTTCTTACAGAACAATAGTATTCCATACGATTCATAGACCACAATTTATTCAGTTATTCTCCAACTGATGGGCATCCCCTCAGTTTCCAGTTTCTGGCCACTACAAAGAGGGCTGCCGCAAACATTTTGGCACAGGTGGGTCCCTTTCCTTCCTTTATGATCTCTCTGGAATTTAAGCCCAGGAGAAACACTGCTGGGCCAAAGGGTGTGCACAGTTTGATGGCCCTTTGGGCAGAGTTCCAGACTGCTCTCCAGAATGGCTGGATTCATTCACAAGAGTTATGGTTTTCTAAAGAAACCAGGGAATGCCTGAACATAATTTATAGATACCAAGAAAGGGGCTAATAGGTATGGAAAGACTGTAAGATAGAGGGGGGCGTGATTGCAGGGGCAGTTTGCCAAAGCAGATAAGAAGCAATAGCAGAGGGTTAGCCTTGGCAAGAAGAGACATTTCCTTATCAGAGAATGGAATAAAGGAGAAGAGAAAGATGATGTCAAGGAATTTTGAAATGCACAGTCAGGAAGGGAAGGTGTTCCATGATGTCAGTTTTCTCGGTTGAGGTAATAGCTTTTGTTTGATGGGGCAGAGAAAGGAAATGTAGAAGGCTTGATCAGAGAGCACAGAGGAACAGCCTCTGTGAGAAATACGGTAGAGTATTGATTAGGAAAGAGGGAAAAATACTATCAGTATTGAGGGCAGTTAAATAAAGGGAAAGTTAAATAAAGGAAATTGCCGTGGACCAAGTCAGCACCATTGTACAACGCCTTTCGCCGTGGTTTAATAACGGTAGAAGAGGACTGGAGGAGGGAGGGAACTTGGGGTTTGATAAGAAATGATAAGAGAGGGGAAAAGGGCAGAGTAAGATGGAAGAGGTTAGCCATTGGGAAATAAGCAAAGAGAAGCCAGAACCAGAGGGATGCCTTTGGTGAACGTGCAGGGCAAAAAGTTTGGAGCTTAGGGTGAAACTGGGGTGGGTTTATGGGGAATGAGGTGTTAGGAAAGAAGGGATGAGAAAAGAAGTCCTTGGTCAGGAGCCTGGGACACTGCTGGGTGATGCTGAAATCTGTGGCCTGCCCTTCCCTCTGAGTGCCCGAGTGTGATGTAGATCTTCTGCACAGTCACGGAGCATGAGGGCGGCCATCGGGTTAGAGAGGACTGCTGTAAGCCGCTCGGTTAGTAAACCAGCATTTATTAAGCACCTAGCATGTCCCCTGCAGACACCAAAAAAAGTTAAAAACAAAAACAAAAAACAAATCCATGTGCTCTCAAAATCTGTCTCATGGGGAGGACGGGGTGCATAACCAATATATGTACAGGAAAAGGGGAGGATAGTATCAGAGGGAAGAAAGAGGATTAAGAACAATTAGGAACCAAGATGACCCAGGAATCAGTACAGAAGTCGCCCAAGGTCTTGACGATGGTGATATTTCTGCACAGAGTATCCATTGGGGGGAAAATGTATGGTTCTGGAGCACAGGTGATTCTGAAGGTTCCAAACAATAAAGAAATTGATCTCCTTAAAAGACAAATAAGCAAGTAAATTGGATAAAACAAAAGTCACCCCAGAATAAGAGGCAGCATAGAATAGTGTGTGTGGGACTATTAAGTTCTGGAAGTTCACATAGTATCTCAGATGTTCTCTACCTGTGTGAACTTGGGCAAATCATGTCACTATCAGGAGACTGAATTTCCTGATATCAAAGGTAGAGATTGGATCTGGATCTGTGGTTTTATTGGCTTATGGAAATTCCCTTCTCCCCTCACCCCCCTTTCTAACAGTCTGTCTTAGAAATTTGACATTGATAAATTAAAGGAGTTGCCAGGGCCAGGCAGTTAGTATGTGTCAGAAGTAAGACTTGAATTCAACCCTTCCAAACTTTGAGGAGAACTCTTTTCCATTACATTTTCTCCTTTGAAAACTCCTGTAGTAGTAATTCCCATAATGAAGAGTTGTGTGTGTGTGTGTACAAGAAATTGTATATAAAGCCATCGTCAAAACTTTAAACACCATATACATATGATCTGATAATATAGATACACCCTTAAAGTTCCAGAATCAGAGAGTTGGAAGAGACCAGTTATTGGTCCAATCTATATCCAAAGGAATCTTCCCCATAACATACCGCCCAATTTCTATGAGATAATTTTGAATAAATACAAAATAAAGCGATCACACACAAAGGTGGCCATATATGTCACTCGTTCAAGGTTAACAGGGAGAGAGCATCAGAGTAGACACTTGAACCCAGGCCCTCTGGCATCAGATCCAGGGCCATTTTCCTTGTGCCCCAGAGGTAAACAACAATGAAAGCTGTTTCTAGAATTCCCCCCAACATCCTTGACGTACCGACCCTCCATTACAGTTCATTCTGATGCAGCTCTATGGCACGGAGTGACCCTAGGGCACTGGGAGGTCCTCCCAGGAGGCTTCCACTACAGCCTTGTAAAGTGGAGAAACTCCCCTCAGCAGAAAAGTGACTCCTGAGTGATTAATTTGGGGGAGCCACCGAAAATTGAGAGGACAACTTGTCCAAGCTTCAAGTGGTTATGAGGGCAGTCAATGGAGGGAGGGTCCAGATCGAGGAAATCGCACATCCTTGAAGCATGAAAACATACTTGGTGGGGAAAGTATGACCCAGATGCAAAATAATATCGTATTTCTATGGCACATCATTTGCACTGATTAACCATGCATATGTAAATCAATTCACAGGGTACCCAGAGGCATTTGCATTTGTATACCTCCATAAGATAATAAGAAGGAATCAAGTGACAAAGCTGGTCATGTGGCTGCACGTGTGTAGGGAGGCAGCGTGGTAGTGATTAGATGGGGGTCTGGAATCAGGGGGACGGGTTTACCTCCAAACCTTTGTCACCGGCATCCCTGGGCTTATCATTTCCTCTTTGTGTCCGTGGAAACGCTGGAACTAATTTATCCTGCATTAATAGAAGGAGCATCCTGCAAGAGGAAATTATGGATGCTTCAGATTTGGGGGTGTCCCCATCAGTCTGGCAAATGCTGTGGCGAAAATAGGGAAAGTCTTGTTTTATTGGTTAAAATGGGGGTTTGGAGAGGTCAAAAGAAAAGTCCATCTGTGATCACTGTGTTGTCCTTGCTCTCTCTAGAAACATGTCTATATGTTTTCATATATTCATACTTGGTGGGGAAAGTATGATCCAGATGCAAATTAATTTCCCATTTCTCTGGTACATCTTCACATATATTCATAAAAGCAAATGTGTCCATTTATTTGTGGCTCTTGTTACATCCTGGTCACCTCTTGTCATCTGCTCTATCACAGTATCCATAGATTCTTCCCACCCCCGCCCCAATCTTCTTCCACCTCCGGACCTCTAGTCAAAGAAGAAATGGCTGACGTCCAGCATCTTTGCCAAAAAAGCCCAGGTGGGATTACAGAGAGTCAGACCCAACTTAAAAACCATTAAAAACATGCATGTATGTACACACAGTATACATATGCAATGGCCCATTATCATTATTTCCCCCAACAAACTGAGCTGAGGCAACAAATAAACCTCCAACGGATCCCAAGAGCCGACCTTAACAGAATAGCCGTGCACTTTTCACTCGCGGTTGTTGAGAACTTTTGTTTTTCAGTCACCAGGGACCTATTAGGTATCCCTTGAACTTCTTCCATCTGTCCATGTGCTAAGTATCCCTAGTCATATTCTCAGGAGCCCCACCTCCAAGTTGATGTGACCACCATTCGACGTTCCCCGAATCCCCCAGATCTCGACAGTCTCAACAGCTGACAGTTCTATGGCATTTTCTGGGGTCCGGAGCCATCTCCGGAACCTGGGAGTTGGTTCGTGCATGGATTCTGCCCCCTTACATGAATGCCTTTTTCCCCCTCAATGATCTTTCCCTTTGAAATGAGACATTCAATTTTTCGGTTCTTTGATGAGGAGAAAACTAACGGTGACATTTAATGTGTTTGTTGCTCAGTCATTCAGTCGCATTCAGCTCTTCATGATCCTCTTTGGGGTTTTCTTGGCCAAAAATATTGGAGTGATTTGCCCCTTCCTTCTCCAGGAGATTAAGGCAGACCCTGGTTAAGGGATTTTCCTAGTTAGGGAGCATCTGAGGCTGCATTTGAACTCATGTCTTCCTATCTCCAAGCCCAGCGCTGGATCCACTGAGCTGCTTGGCTGCCGGCATTTAAAGCATTCTGGCAGCTAGAGAAGCAGAATTTTTGGGGACAAAGAGAGTATTTTCATATACTTTTCAGAGCAGCAGTTATGGGACCACTGGGCTGAGGAATAAACATCCTCTGGAGAACACTTTCTCCCCTCGGGGCATCCTCTCTTTTGCCCCGCCCCCCATCAGGCCAGGCCTTTTCCCATTCTTCCCTTCTGTTTCTTGTCTCTCCTGAGCCTCTTAAAGCTTCTCAAGGCATCTCAGACTGAGAATGATTTCTCCCAAACTGAGGAAGTTGGGAAGAGAACAAGATAGAAAATACCTGCTAATGGTGAATGAAAACTACCTGAGGCCATTTCATGGGCAAGAAGGACATTTAGGGGGTGGTGATGGAGGAGATGTTCTTAGCTTCTAATAATCGTGTCAAATATATCCCTGTTTGTTCGCAACTTGCCCAAGGTTACGCCCAAGTAAATGGCGAAGCCGGAATTAGAAGCGCAGTCCTCTGACTTGCACCGTATTACCCTTCGCACTCTGCCCTGCTCTCTGTCAGGATGTCTCGTCAAAGGGCCAGGGAGCCTCCTCCGTCTCCTCCAAGTGTCCTCCGCCTCCAATGTCACCTTCAGAACTTCCTCCATCCAGCGAAAGGTTTTAGTCCTGAGTTCAGTGACGCAGCCCGATGATCCTGCTCGTTCTCAGCTTTGCCAAGTGACCTCCTTTTGTGCATCCTGGGGGGTGACACAGGATATTCTGGGATGCTTTGATGTGTTCTATTTTAAACCCCCAAGTTGCCACTCTACCCAGACCAAAGGAGCCCAGGAAGGGCGCAGAGCTGGCAGAGCTGAGGACACCAGAGGAGGAGGGCGGCAGAGAAAGCCCTGGGCAGCAGATGCACTCGTCCCGATGACTGGAAGGGCACAGCATGGAGCCCCGGCAGAAGACGTCAGCGTTTGTTCCCTCTTATGTAAGATGCAGGATTTTCGCCAAGTTCTGCTGGATGCTGACAGTCCCCCTTCACGGAAGCGGGCGGTCCTGAGGGAACTGCCTGGGAGAGTCGGAAGGGGATGCAACACGCAAAATAATTAGAATTGGGGAGTCCATGGGTGTCACGGTCGTGCTGAAGTAAACAGTCCTAATGAGAACTGGCATGGGAGGGCAGTGGGAAAGACTGGCAGAGGGAAAGGGGGAGGAGAAAGCAGGAGCCATACAGGAAACAAGAGCGAGGGAGGCCATTGGGTGGGAAAGGCAACTGAAAGAGAAAAAAAGGAAGAAGGAATGTAGAGCAAGGAAACATAGATAAAGAAAAGATACAAGATAGAGAAAAAGGAGGAAGGAATGGGGCTCTATGGAATAAAGAGAAGGGAGAGAATAAGGAAGAAAGGAAGGAGAAAATTTAGGAGGTGAAAGAATAGCAGCTGCTAGCACTCATGTTTTAAGGTCTGAAAAACATTTTATATGTCATTTTATTTGATAATCCAATGAGATAGGTGCTATTTTTATTGTCATTTGACAGATGAGAAAATTGAGACTGACAGGTGTTAAATGACTTGCTTAGAGTCAGATAGCTAGTAAGTGTATAAGTTGGATTCAAATTTAAGTTTTTCTCACTCAAAGCTTCTGAACTACTGATCTATGCTATAATCAACCAAGAGAAGAGGAAGGTAAAGATTGATGGAGGGAGTGAAGAGGAAGAAGTGGGAGAGAAAAGAATATAAATATGGGAAGAAAAGTAGAAGAAAAGAGAAAGGAGAGAATGGGGAATAGAAAAGAGAATGAAATAAAGAGCAAGGAAGAAAAAGAGAAGTGATGAAGTTAGAGAAAGGATCATTATATCGAAAGTCAAAAGATAGTTAGAGGTAATTTAGTTCAACTCCTTGGTTACACAGACAAGGCAAGTGATGGCCAGGGAGGTAAAATTATTTGCTCAAATCCAGGTCATCACACTGCAAAAGACAATGTTCTTTCTTTCCAACTGGGGAAAGTCTAAGAAAGAAAGAAAAATAGATAAGAAAGGGAAAAGAAAAAATAAAGGGAGAATGAGCAAAAAAAGGAGAAAAGCATAAAGAGGAATAAAAAGAAACAAAATGAGGAATTAGAAGCTGAGAGACACAGAAAAATCAAGGAAAAGAAGAACAGATATAATAAGAGAAAGCAGAAAGGGGAGAAGAATAAAGAAAGGGAACAAGACTAAAGGTGGGGAAGGAAAGGAAGAAACGAATTAGGAAATGTCGAACAGTGGCCCTAGACCTGTGGCGCCATTGCCATGACCCACTGAGACAATGTCAAGGATGGCAACAAATGAAGCTGATATTTCCAGGTTAATTGGGAAAGCTAAGCAGCATCTGGCAATGAGGGCTAAGAGCTGTCCAGCTGAGGATTAAGTAGATACTCCCTTGTTCTTCAAGTCATTCAGATGGGAGTGTGTCTCCCCAGGAGTTAATCAGTGAAGCGGAGAAACTGCCTATCCTAGATGGAAATTAGATTTCCCTAACCAAAAAGAAGTGGGATTCTTAAGCTATTTAGTTGAGAGAAATCCATAGGCTTTTGGAGAGTTGTAGATGACATTTCATGATTTTAAAAGTTCCCATCAGAGTCGATGTTTTGCCAGAGGAGAGAAAGCAGGAGGAGGAGAGGGAAAGAACCTTTGATTTGGTATCAGTGCTCTGTTGATAACTACCTAATTGCTTTCTCTCTCAATGCCTTAGTTCTCTCATTTGCAAAATAAGTGTAATGGACTAGATAAGCCCAAGATCCTTTCCAGCTTAATATTTTGTGATTGGTTGAAATTCTGGGGATCTTTATTGTGCAGCAAAAGCAAGAATCCTTCAGTGAAACAGAAGAAATCTTATTGAGAAGAATCACATGCACCAGAGTTGTTTCCTAGTCACAATTCCCCACTATTGTCTACTGTGTGTTTGCCTTAAGTTTCCAACTAGATTATAAGGCTTTTAAGGCTATGGATTTCACTGCTATCCTCCATAGGACTGTCCAAAATCTGAATATTTAACAAGGTAACTAGGTCTTTAACTTGACTAACTGCATGATAGAGCCCCCTCTCCCCACCGTTTGGAGTGGTCATCCCACCCACAGTTTGAAGAAAGTGGCTCCAACAATGTGGATTCTACAAGAAATTGCATAGCAGGGAGAGGGTCTTCACTGAGCGTCAGCAGGGAACAACACAAAGATCCTGGATTTGGGATCGGCAGACCTGGGTTTAATCCCATTGCCTTCTCCAACACTCTGTGACTTTGGACAGATGATTTTACTTCTCTGCCTTCAATTTTCTTATCTATAAAATGCAGAATTGGATTTGATGCCCTAGTCTAGACCAATGAACCTTTGATCTTGTTTATGAACTAAATTGTCTCCAAACACACATTGCCAACATTGTCCTGCAAACTTCTTTTTGCAGCAAAGAGTCAATGGAAATACTAAAGTTGGGGGGAAAAAAACCACAGAACAGACTTGATGTCAGAAGATCTGATTTGAACATTCATTTATTATCCAGTGTGATGGACTGTATATTACTTTAACTCCTAAGTCTCAATTTACTCCTGTTTAAAAAAAGAAAAAAAAGAAAGAAAAAGTCTCTTGTGTGTTCTACCTAACTCGCAGAGGTTCGAGGAAGGGATTAGTTCAATAATTCAAAAGATCCATATGTGGTAGATGTTCAAACAGTATCCTTAGAGTCAACTAAGTTAACTTTAGGTTCAAACTATTGGTCTCAGATAATAATGCTCTCAGCCCCAATCCCGGATCTAAATTCTCCTCAAAGACTAAATAATTGATCATGTATTGACATGACTTCATGTTGAGTGAAAACAGGAAAATGAATATTTGTCTTATCTCTGATGAAGCAGCTTCCATGGGCTCAGCGCTTCCTGATTCTCTCTTCATTTTTCAGATTTCAAGATCCAAGAGTCCTAGAAATCTTTTTGTTGTCCTCCTTTCAAAGGGTTGAACTCCGCCCTCCCCTTTGTCTTTGTCTGTATGTCCGTCTGTATCAGTCCGTCTCTCTGTTTATTTCTTCTTCTCTATCTCTGTCGATCTCTGTCTTTTTCGCTGTCTCTGTCTCTGCCTGTGTGTGTCAGCTTGTCTCTTTCTCTCTCCTCTGAGTGTCTCTCTGTGTATGTCAGTCTGTCTTGTTTATCCCTCCTTCTCTGTCTGTCTATCTCTGTGTCTGTCTTTCTGTTTATGTCTCCTTTTCTGTCTCTTTCAGTCTGTTTCTCTGTGTATATTGGTCTGTCTCCTTCTTTGTCTCTGTCTCTCTCTGTATGTTGGTTTGTCTCTCTCTGTATATGCCAGTCTCTATTTATCTCTCCTTCTCTGTCTGTCTGTCTCTGTGTGTCAGTCTGTCTCTCTTTTTATGTCTCCTTCTTTGTCTCTTTCAGTCTGTTTCTCATTCTGTGTATGTCAGTCTGTCTCTGTTTATCCCTCCTTCTCTGTGTGTCTGTCTCTCTGTGTGTCTGTCTGTCTCTCTGTGTGTCTGTCTGTCTCTTTTTATGTCTCCTCTGTCTCTGTCAGTCTGTCTTGTCTCTCTCTGTGTCTGTCAGTTTGTCTTTGCTTATGTCTCCTCTCTCTTTCTGGATGTCTGAACTAGAAAAGACTTAAAGATACTATCTGTACCTAAGGCTCCTTTTTCTAGATGAAGAAGAGAAGTCACCATAATCAACCATCAGGAGAACTGGAACTAGAACTCGGCTTTCTTGACTCTGGGCCCTACTCACTTCCCCCTATAGCGGCAGCTGCCTCTTATACGTGCAGTGCCACAATGAGAAAGCAGAGACAAAGGGGAGAAAACGCTGGGGTATCTTGGACAAGAAAATAATAACTGGACGATCTCAGAAACCTAGGCTGGTCGCCTTGGAGTTCCCTAGAACACAGTATAGGAGCTAGAAGGACCCGTGTAATGTCAAATGTTAGCCTTGGAAGGGCCTTTAGAACACAAGTATGAAGCTGAAAAGCATCTGAAGGCACAGGACTCGGAATTTCAGAAAGTAATAATAACAATAATAATAATAAATAGTTAACATTTCTATAACTCTTATTACAATGTTATGCTAAGCATTTTTCAATTATTATCTCATTAAGTCTTCACAACAACTCTGAAGAAAAGTGCTAATGTTACTCCCATTTTACAGATGAGGAAACTGAGGCAAATAGAGATTAAGTGACTTGGCTGCAGTTGCAAAGCTGTGTAGTGCCGGGGCTGGATTTGAACTCTGGATTTCTTCAGACCCAGCAGCACTCTTGGCGACAGAGCCATCTCGTTGCCTAATATTCTATTTCATTATATATGAGATAATATTATATATTGAAGAGTCCATGTGTTTAGTTGATGAGAAACCTTCTCCAAAGGATGTTGCCCAATAATACCCTATGTATAAAACAGCAGCAGCAAAAATATAATTGGCTGCCCAGTGGGTGCAACATTGCCTCTGGACTCAGCCGAGCTCAAATCTGACTGTGTGACCCTGGGCAAACCCCTTAATCTCCTTTAACCTCAGTTTCCTCATCTGTAAAATGGGAATGATAATAAAACCTACCTCTCTGGATTCTTGTGATGATTAAATGAGATAATAATTGTAAAGTGCATAGCCCAGCCCCTGGCACATAAGAACAAATATAAAAGTTAGATACTACTACTATACAAGCCATTAACAAAATTACTAGTCTCACGACGGTGTCTGCTAAAACAGTTCAGCCAACTTATTTAAAGAGGCAACAAGGCAGAGTGAACGGAGCATGGGAATCTGAGACAAGGGTTCGAATCCCACCTCTGAAACTCACGGACAGTTGGATTGTGGATATGCTCTGGTCTCTCGATCTCAGTTCGCTCCATGTAAAATGAAGGGGCTGGCTCAGCACCTTGCAAGGTTACTCCGCCCTTCAAACCCAAGTTTTTAGGACATTACCACGTCGGACGTAGAGCAGATGAGAGATGTGGGACCTTAGAGCCTCTAAGTTTTTCTAGTTTTAAGGCACCTGTTTTCCGATGGGAGAGGAGGATTGAAGAGGGGAAGTGAATAGCTCAGTATCACACAGTCAATCTGTAGGGAGATCTGGGACTAGAATCCAGGTCCTCCTGATACTCCATCACATAGTCCTTTTACCATACTGATGGAGAGATAGTATATTTTCTTCCTTTTCTTATTTAGCCTCCAAGTTGAAAGAGAAAGGAGATGTGAAGGAGGGGAATTAAAGTTGGAAATCAGAAATTCTTTCAATTTGAAATTCTACTAAATTTAGTCAAATTAGTAAATGAGTAAAATTCAATTTAATAATTCTAAAATTGAAAGTTGCAATTCTAAATTTTACTAAAATTTAATTTGAATTAATTTAATATTAAGATAAATTAACTCAAATATTTAGTCCAAGGACAATCTGTACTGCAGGGAACCAATAACTTCTCCCATGACTGTTCAATTTTCACTTTGAAAGGAGGCACTGTCTACAATCAGAGGACTTGTGTTCAAATCCCACTTAGGATAGTTTCCATGTATATGATCTCATGGCTTCAGTTTCCCTGAATGGATAATGAGGGTGTGGGACCAAATGCCCTCTGAAGTCCATTCCCGCACGACACTCTGGATCCTTTGATTATATGTTATGGCAGCAGAAGGATGATTTATCTGGTGGGACTCCGGAGGCAACAGCTTTTAGAAATATTGCTAAGGGTGTGAGGAAACACAGTATGTTCCTGCCACCTGCTCCCTGTGGTGGCCCAAAGTGACAGACACCAGGGAGAGGAAACCCAGGAAATGATCTCCCTTGGCATCGAGGAATGGCTGGAGTCGGGTCCAAAGAGCTCACTGTGGGGTGGAAGCCGCCTGTTTCCTTGCCGTTGCACTTCTTGCTCTTCCTCAGAGGTGAAAGCTGCTCAAAATGTGCTCACCCCAGCTGCATCTCCTTCCCTTCCACCTTTCCCTTACAAAAGTCATGCTAGGAAAACAGCTGGATCTGTTGTCAGAAGAAGGGGCCTTCAAAAACAAGAGTGTTCTTAGGAGAGAGACTAGTGGGACTGGAAAGAACTGTGGACCACAGAATGGGAGACTTAGAAGCCAGCTTAGAACTCAGTCTTAAGTTAAAAGGAAACAAAGAACACAACATTTAGTTTCAGAAAGAAAAAAAAAATAGAAGATGGACCCAGTGCCTGTAAGTTGTGCATGAGGAGCCTTTTACAAAGGAAAGTACCTTTTACTATCTAATACACAACCCAAAGAAGCCATTTCTCAGTGTACCTAATTTAGCTGTCTTGACAGCCAAACTATTGATTCAGTATCCGTTTATTAAAAAACGAATAACAACAAAACAATATTAGCCCCAGTTCATTCCCTAAGTAGGTAAATGTACTCCAAGGCCATTGAAATGGACATCTCCGAAATTAAACTACAGCGATACCATGACCTTTTTTCAGTTAAATCCTACTTCTATTATGCTTTCATGCTATAGACAGGAGAAAGACATAAAGATGTGCATAAAAATTGTCCCTGATCTGAGGGTGACAAGTCAATGAGATAAACTATTTGTCACATGTACTCTACTGTAAACTCCTGGAGGGCGACTCCAGTCACGACATAATTTTGGACCTGAGGCAAGAATACAGAATAGTGCCGTTATCCGACTGCCAAGGTCCATTTGGGACAGCAGATACTCGTGTCATTTAATGGTCTCGCCACATAATTTTGAATAGGTTGTGCAAGGACACAGACCCTTGTCACAGTATTAATGATGGGATATGTGTCTCCCAAATCTGGCTGGTCTAAAGCTTCAGTTGCAGCTCCAATTAGTGTTGCTTTCATATCTGTATTTTTCTCCTTTCAGAAAGATCTCATTTTAGGGTCGTGTTCTTAATTTAGGGATAGGTTATATTTGGATCAATATAGAATTAATTATAATCATCATAATCATTAGTATTTATATGTATTCCAAGGATCCCGCATTTATCATCTAATTTGATCATCAGAATAATCAATCAAGCATTTAATAAGGCTGTATAAGGTGTGAGGCAATGTGCTCGGCATGAAAATAAAAACACCAAATCAACCTCCTCCCCTCCTTCAAGGAGATTCCATTCTACAGGTGGGATGCGGCTCTGTGGCCGGAAATATCCAGGGAGAACGTACAAAGGGCACCCCAAAAATACATGCAAATTAAGGGAGCTTCTGAGAATGAGGTCTCGTGAAAGGGGGGCCCTGGCTGACCTCTGAAAAGGGGCAGAAGTGAGGAGGGAAAACATCCCGGCCTCTCCAAGGTCAGGAGGATAGGAGATGTAATATCGAGTCCTGGGAACAGCAGGACGGCCCGATTTGGCTGGTACGTGGAGTCTGCAAGGGAGAACAATATGTAATTAGGCTAGAAAGATAGGGCAGGCTGGGAAGATCTCTGAATGCCAAAACAGAGGCGTCTGGGTTTGATTCCAGAGGGAACCGGGACTAACCTCTCGAGTAGGGGAGGGACCGAGTGAGAACAAAACCCTTGTGGAAATAGGTCAGTGGCCATGGCGTGTCGGGAGACGTAGGGGAGTGTCGAGGTAGATCAGCTCACCCAAAAACCCAATTCCCAATGCATGAATTTCTTTGATATAATCTAATAGACAAGTGACCCCGGTATGAACGGACTCGGTAATAGGGAGCTCTGTCCCCTGAAATAGCCGGTTCCGTTTTTACACAGTCCACTTGTTAGGACCAGCGTTATCCCAATAGGACAAATGAGGAGACCAGGATATAAAACAGCTCCCCTGAGATCACACAAGAAATTAAGAACCCACGTAGGACCAGAACCTGAGTCTCTGGACTCAGTCCAATTTAACTGGGTACTTTTATGGATGGAGCACCAACTGCTTAAAGACTTCTCCCTGTGTATTGGGTGAATATTTTTGAAGTCTGGAGCATGTGCAATGCCAGAAGTCACTGAGATGGTGTTATCCACTTGGAGGACACTGGGAAGCCGGGAGCATTGTGTGAGATGTATCTTAGCAAAGCTGACGATGCTCGCCCGTGTGAGGGGTTCCGGTTACAGACAGAAACAGGGCAGGGCTTGGCCACGACATTGCCAGCAGACGTCGCCTACTTGTGCCATCGGAGCATTTTGTAGTTCTTCATCTCCTCCTACCCAAGACCATTGCCGCAGCCTGATAGTTTGCCTCCTCTCTCCATTCTCTTCCTACTCTACCGGGTCCACATCCAGCATATCCTTTCCCTCCTCTCTCCCTCCTGGCATCCCTCACTTCCTTCAAATTCCAGCTAAAATCACTTCTCACAATGTCTTTCCTGACTCCCTTAAGGCTAGCACTTTTTATTGATCACCTACACTTTATCACACACACACACACACACACACACACACACACACACAATCACACACTAATTGCACCTACTTTTTGATATAGTGTTTCCTCCTTCAGTCTGTGACAGTGAAGGCTGTCTCTCATGTTTTCTAGCAGCCCAGAACTTAAATCAATATTTCATACACAATAGGTGCTTAATAAATGCATAGAACTTAGTAAATACTTATTAATTGACTGAGTAATAATAGTAAGTCAATGGGTGGCTCCATAAGTTGATTAAGGATTGAATTTATCATTGAAATATTGAAAGATGTTTTCACATCTTTTATTAAATTTTTTGTCCTTTGAATTCATCCTTAAATGCACTAAGTATGATTTAAGCCTCAGGTTTTCACAAATCTACTTCCCTGGCCACTAATTCTTGATATTTTAAATAACAATGCTCACTATCACCCATAATTCTCCAATGTGAGATTTTAGACTGGTATTGCCTTGGGGGGTTAAAGCATTCCTCCACATCATGTCCAATGTTTGCTGGGTAAGACGGCTGGTTAGAAATATGGTTTGTTCATAAGTCTAAAGATGGATAAGGGTTAACCTTCTTGGGGCCATTACAATAGCCGATATTGATACCCATACTTATTGTCGGTATAGTGCTTTGCAAAGCTTTGCAAAGGATTTTTCTTTTATCATCTCATTTGATCCTCACTGCAAGAGAAGTAGAAGGAATTATTATCCCCACCCTGACCTCTTTTTAAAAACAGATTAAGAGACTGAGGTAGCTTGAGTTAAGTATTGCACCTAGGGCCACAGAGCCGATAAATATTTAAAGTACAGCTCAAATTTAGTTCTTCCTATCTCCAAGTCCAATATTTCATCCCCTCTGCCGGAGGTGTGCAATTCATGCTACCCATAATGCTTTCAAATACAGCAGAACCAGATAAAAAGCAATTAGGGAATGTTTAACTAAGTCGAAATACAATAGAACATAGAAAATATTACAATCTAAAACTCTATTGGTATGTGGCTGTGGGGATCCCTTTGTATACCTTAGTGGCCCTCTTTCTGTTTGAATTTGTTACGATTGGACTGCTCCACCTGATTGCCCCTGAAATGAAGTTGGAATGGTAAATTGGACCCGGTCTATACAGATTGTGGCAGACCTTTATTCTCCGATAGTCTTATCTCAAGCCAGTTCCCCAGTAGTTCAAATTCAATATTAGAACAAAATAAGGCACTCAGATGTCATTCAGTAGTTTAAAAATGGGATTACTTAGCCACAGCAGGAGAAGGATGTTCAACAAAGAAGGACACCTGCAGTTGATTCAGCTGAGCAAAGTCCCCTTGCTTCAGTCGCCAGCCATGATCCACCAGCCAAGCATTAGAAAGGGCACCTGTGGCTGGCCTTGGCTGTTGTATGCTTAGAAAGCCAAGAAGGGATGTTAACTATCTGAGACAAGTAAGTTTTAAGAAAAGCATCAATAATCTTTATGGAAGGGAAAAAAAATAAAACTTAATTTAACCAGGAGAAGGAGATGGGATGCTGCTCCTATCATAACCTTAACTATTATCTTTTGAATTATGCATTCTATGCTAAAAGAAAAAAGAGATTCCCCCTGACCAGCAGTGAGAATTAGCAGATTGTAAACCCAAACTCACATTCTCACCTTCTTTGAAAACAAAGATGTACATTTATTAAGCTACAGAACTAAAATATACATTGATCGCTTTGCAGAAATTTTAGCTTAAATATACATATGCAAATCATTGTTCATCAAAATGACAAATTATTTCAATCAGATACTACATTTGCATGAAGAAGTAGGCTTTGGCAACTTTTAATAGTAACTTCCACTTCCACCACAATCCCTCAGTCAGAAAAGGAAGAAAGGGAGAAGAGAGAGAGAACCCAGAGACAGAAAAAGGGGGAAGGAAAGGAAGTATGGTACTTCTGGGAAGAATGGAAAGAACAGGAAAGATGCTTTTTCCAGGCTTTATTTAAGGTATATTAAAAAGTCCAGTTCAGAAGAGAGGCAGAGACAGAGAGACCCATACAAAGAGACACACAGAGAAAAAAATGGGCCATGACAAAGAACCCTTCCAGTTCATCTTCAGGAGGAGAGGGATTCTTTCCTTAGAATGGCTCAAAAAGTCAGTCAGTCTCATGGGAGCCAGCCTTCATTCATTAGATTTATGGTTTTAATCCTTTCAATACATGTGCTATGGGTAAAGCCATATGATAGATCACAAGGAGGGTGATGAAGATGTGTAAGGTACAATTTTAATCTTGAGAAATGTACAATTTGGTAAAGGGGACATGCCATGTAACCAATAGATACTGCATAGAATATGTGACTTATTCAGGGGGGTTACCCCCCCTCCCACAGTAGATTTAGATTTCAGTCTCCTCATTCTTTAAAGAAAAATCTTTGATATTTCTGAGACCAAAAAATAATGTCAGCCAATGACCAGCCTTCTTGTAAAGATGCTCTGCTGAAAACATCACCACCATAAACCAAGGCTTTCCAGTTTGCCAGAAGGGGACAAATCTCATGCTTTCCTGGCATAGACCTTGAGAAGGGAGGGCCATCTCCTCAGGGCCCTTTTTTATTTATTTGTCAAAATAATATACTACAAGTGTGAATGTGACAAGAGGTTAAGACATTACACAAGGTCATAGGACATCAAATAAGAGGGAGGGAGAGAGCAAGAGACAGAGACAGACAGAGACAGAGATAGAGACAAAGAGAGACAGACACAGAAAGAGAGAGAAGAGAGAAAAAAAGGAAGAGAGAGAGAGAGAGAGAGAGAGAGATGGGGGGAGGGAGGGAGAGGCAACATTTTTCAGTTAGGAGAATATAAAATAGATTCATAGAGAAAGTGGCATTTGAAACACATCTTGAAATTAGAGAGCCCAAGAATCAGGGAACAAAGGATCAGAGGGAAAGAGAGGGTGAAAGGGGACTCATGTTGGTCTCAGCTCTTTCCCAATGGCTGCCTTGGCTGGGTCTGGTCCTTGCCCCTGCCCTATTACTGGACTATGTAAACATCTGAGCTTTTCTGTCAGCCTGCACCAACTCTCTTACCTATTGTCTCCTGTAATGAGAGTGTAAATTCTTTGATAGCAGAGACTGTCTCATTTTCACTCATTATTTGTAAATGGATTCTGATCATTTGTGGTAGTCATGTTCTACAAAGTCACTGTGAACATTCAATTAGCAAATATTGAACCATTATTCCTAGAGAAGCACAGGGTTAGATTTCCTGCAATCCCCTACTTACAATATTTAGTTTTGCACTTTCCTAGTGAATTTCCTCTTTTTTTTTTCTGGATCTACCATATTGTTGGTTCATTAATATTGAACTCATGGCCAACAGCACTAAGACCCGTGCCCAAGTGAAGCTTATCTAATACATATATTTCCGTATAGTATGTTCCAGTCTTTTACTTAGGAAGGGCAGATAGCTCTTCAGTATTGCACTGTGGGACTATTCTAAATGGAAAAATCATTAACAAAAAGTGCAAAATGCAAAAACATGGCGGTGAATAAACCAAAAGAAGCACACTTGTTTGTAGTGTGAAAGTCGAAACAAGAAGGAAGAGCGACATCCCGTTTAACTTCAGCTGGGAACCTGAACCTGGGGTGGTATTTTTTTTTTTTACCATTCTCTTCATATCCAGGAATGACAATAAAATCACCCCAAATGATTTTGGGTTTACCAATGAATTTACAGACAAATAAAATTTAGTTTACAAATGAAATTACAAATAAACTCATGAATGTGCAAATCTGGAAGCCAAGAATATGGAGGCTCCACTGTATTTCTATTTTCTCTCCAAGAAAGTTAGTAGCACTGGGATAATTTTCTAAATTAACTTCTCAAGGGAAATCACATGAGTTGCTTTGGTTTTGTTCTTTTATTTTAAATTGGGTTTTTGTTTTAACAGCCCCTTCTACACTACCATAGGGCAATTCTCAGGGGATTCATATAGTCTAAATTAATGACCGTGTCCCCTCCCCTCGTTTTATAATTAATTCAAAACAAGGAGGCTCAGTTCTGATCAATGTAAAGACCTCATTGTATCTAGTTAATTAGGAAATTGAAGGGATAGATTTTGCCATTAGTTTAGACAATGCCAATTGACCTTGTGTGATATTTCAGGATTGAATGTAAACTTCCACATTTGAGTACTTCTGGACACTTCCATCTTTAAATGGCTAACCGTTAGTTAGCCTTTAGTCTGGGGAAGAGAAATGACTTGGAAATACTGGTTTAATTTGCAATCAGAGAAGTCTCGGGAGAAAACGTATTATCAAGTAGCATAGGACATAAGGCTGACTCTGGATCAGATCTCTCTCTTAGTCCTTCAGATTCTGCTCAAGTTGATAATTTTCTGATGCCTCTGAAGCTGGAGAATTTGTCATTCAAGTTTCTGCTATTGTTAAGTTGCCACAGAAATTTCAGTAGTCATTGCAAGAAGCCCCTGGATCATGAGATTTAGAACTGAAAGGGACTATAGAAATCATTTACTCTGAGAAGCGAGTTTACATATAAGCAAGGAGAAAGAGATTAGGAGCCACTTTCCCAATATCCCAATAAGTGTCAGTCATGTGGTAAATACCTAAATCTCTCTCTCCCTTCTCTCTGTCTCTGTCTCTGTGTGTGTCTCTCTGTTTCTCACTCTGTCTTTATCTGTGTCTCTTTGTCTGTCTCTTTCCCCACCTCCTTCCCTCTCTGTCTCTCTGTTTGTCTCTCTCTTCCTCTCTCTTTCTCCCTATTTTTGATTTCACCAAAACTTCCCCCTACCAAAAAGAAATAAAAATAGCCCTCCCAAGTAACAAAGCAAAGAAACTAACAAGTTGAAGAGATGTGAGAGTGTGTTCATTATTTATTCCACATCTTCCCCTTCTGCCAAAAGGGGAGAAGATGTGCTATCATCAGCCCTCCATCTTCCAGGCTGGTCATTGCATTGGGCAGAATTCTGATGATTTTAGTACTGTTTCCTTCCTTGTCATGTTTGCTGTGTTTATTATTCTCTTGCTTCATTGGTATCAGATCATAAAGAACTTTCCCAAATCCCTGTATTCCTCTTATTCATCATCAGGCAGCAAAGAGATCTAACCTTTTGCAGATCAAATAACTAAGCCCTAATCTCTTGTGTCAAATGGGATTTTGCTATATTCGTTTTGCTTGATGTGGGGTCCATCTGTTTCATTATGTCTTTATAACAGACTGTGTCCAGTCTCCCCTTGAGTGCCTGCTTTGTTTCTAGGTTTTTCAGGCTCTTTCCATTGCCCCAAATTCTGTCCCTGAGCCAGAATTATAGGCAAGAAAATGGTAGAAGTGAAATGTTCTTTCTTAGATCCATCCTCGCCGGGATGCATGGTTTTAGCTGCTTGGAACAGCTTCGCAACAAGGAATTCCCCTCTTAGGATGTAGAAAAACGAGGGAAAGTGAAAATGGAGTGAGATCTAAAACCGTAGCAGAAGGAGGCATCCCATCCGACCCTGGGCCAGCAAACACTGGTGCGAGCTGTTAGGGAAAGGGTGGCTAAGAACTGGCCAGGGATCCACAACAGGTAACTGGAGGCTGAAGAGCAAGGGCTGTCATTGCTCAAATTCAGGTGTGCTCAGAATTTTATGTAGGGGACGTCTCCCATTGGAGGAGCGCCGTAGGTCTCAGCGATCACAGCCTCAACCACAGGAGTCATCTGATGAAACACCGTGTTTGAGTCCAATTCCTTCGACCTTCGCTTTGTGCGGTAGGTGCCGAGCAGAAAAGTTCTGTCCAAATTCACTTTGCAGAATGCTAGCAGAGTCTGGATGATGAATCACTCGGGAAGTGGCTTTATTCTTTTCCCAAGTCACTCGTTATCCCTTAAATCTCTTTGGGCATCTAGGTGGCCCAGTGGATAGTCAGAGTCAGAAAGATGAGTTTTCCTGAGTTCAAATCCAGCTTCAGATGCTTCCCAGCTGTGTGACCCTGAGCAAGTCGCTCGGCCCTATTCACCTTAGTTTCCTCATCTGTAAAAATGAACTGGAGAAGGAAGTGATGAATTTCTTCAGTATCTTTGCCCAAAAAATCCCAAATGGGTTCAGATTGGATCCATCAGGAGAATCTGATAAAATCATCCACTTTTTTCTTCCTAATGGGGCAGCCAGCAGGAGCCACAGTACACAGAGGGCTTCAGATACTTCCTAGCTGTGAGAACCTGGCAAGTCATCACACTTTTCTGCTTCAATTTACGCATCTGTAAAATGGGCTGGAGAAGCAAATGACAGAGCACTCTAGTATCTTTGCCAAGAGAACTCCACATAGAGTCATACAGAGTCACACACAACTGAAACACAACCCCGCAAAAACAACAAAATGAATGCTTCTCTTGCTCTCTCTTGGTTTATTTGTTGAATGAGGATATTATCCTTGCTCTGTCTGATGCATGATTTTACTGGGAGTTTCCAATTAGAAACTATACGTGAGGGTGATCTGTAAACTATAAAGTGATCCTGACCATTCTTTCGGATTTTAATCAAGGGATTTCTGCGTGCTCTATAACAGTGCTTCTCAAAGTATGGCCTAGAAAATCCTGGGGATCTCTGAAACCCTTTTAGAGGGTCTACAAATCCAAAACTAGTTTTTATTTCCAATATGGTAAATGGCTATAAACATAATCCAGATCAACAAAAACTCTTTGGAGAGATCCTCGATCATTTTTAATAGGATAAAGATACTGAAAACAAAAGTTTGAGAACCACTGCTCTAGGATAAAGGAAGATAGAGGAGTTGCAGAGTTTTATTTATTTATTTAAGCCCCACACTCTTGCTAAATTAATATAACAGAAATAGCCAATGCAGAACCATATGGTTGTATGGATGTAACATGGCATAATTGTATTGAAATCGATACCGACCTAGCTTGCAGTGGATAATGCTGATTGAATAGCTGTTTTCTCTTTTTGTTATGAGCAGTTTCATATTCTCCCAGCAATGCAGCTTGGGACATTCTCTGTTGCACTTGATAAGAGCAAATTGGCACCAGGGGAAAGTCCGTGGCTTTGTTCAGCCCGACGGTTCAGCCTCCAATTGACGGGGAGAGTTGTACAAATTGTTTTCCTTCAGTTCAGAGACACTTATCAAGGCACAACAAGAAAAGTACTGCGGGATCCTTGCCAGGAAGACAAATCACTAACATAATACAGCACCAGGCCCTCGAGCGTAATGAAATTGTTCCAATGTTGTGGCCCAGGAAGGAACAGAACTTTCAGCAGCGAATTACTTAACAAGGAACACCCAATAGAGTCATTTCTTGGAGCATTTCAAGGTGATGCTCAGATGGGCCACGACATCCTCTCAGCCCTTTGACGGAGAGGACAAAATCTAGCCTCAGGCCTGGGAGAAATATTGAGAAGCTCAGGGTCGATTAATTGGGAGGGATGACCTAGACATGTGTCTCAGGCTTTTTTACGTACTCTCCCCCTTCCACCACCCGTACTAAACTCTGATCCCTTTCCTTTGCCTGGGTATACTGGGAAATAACAGAATTAATAGTCAATAAGACAATATAGTAGAAATAACACTGTCTAAGACTCAGACAGTCCAGATCTACCATTGACTAGCCATGTGAACTTGGGGAAATAAGTCATTCTCTGCACTTCATGTTCCTTTTTTTGTAGAAAGACCCCTGGGAACTCTGGCTTCTGCTCTAAGGTCAGACTTGTATAATTCTTACATTCTGTGTTCTTAAGTATCTTTCACCTTATTCTTTATTCATTCCAGTTCTGATATTCTAATTGTTAGAATCCTTCCAAGTGACAATAATTAATAATGAGTATAATTACTTATCTTATAATAATAGCCAGGTTATATGTATATGTGCATGTATGTATGAAAGACAGACAGAGACAGAGGGAGAGAAAGTCCCTCAATGTTTACCAATCATTTTACATTATGCTTATATTTCTTAGGATCATAGCAGTGAATTCCCCAAAAGGTTTTCCTCTTTAATACAATCCACACCCACCACAATATACATCTAGTAAGCAAAAGCCTTCCTCTGCTGTCTCAGAGTCTAGATGATGAATCTGGAAGTGAGTTTATTCTTTTTCCAAGTCAATCATTATCCCTTAAATCTCTTTGGGCAGCTGGATGGCCCAGTGGATAGAATCAGAGTCAGAAAGATAAGTTTTCCTGAGTTCAGATTCAGCTTCAAGATGCTTCCAACTGTGTGACCTGAGCAAGTCACTGGGCATGAGTTGGGTTCCCAAACGGTATTATTGAAAAACAAGTCCCAGGAGCTCCTCCTTCTCTATAATTGTAAATTTGGACCAGAAATGGCTTCTATTCAAAGACCATTCTAGTTGGTTTGAACGGACTCACCAGCACAAGTTTGGATATTAGATTATCCTACATTTTGACCATAGTTCCTCACAAAGACCAAATGGTGTTATGAGGCTTGAACTCATTTCAATCTTTCCATAAGGTGAAATCATTAAAGCAAAAAGCAGTTTTGGAGTGGCTCTAGATAGTGAAACAGACAATATCAGCAAAGGGATAACGTAGCGGATGCACGTCTTTATAGAATGTCTCATCTGGAGAGGATCTGAGTTTTGAGTTTGATTGGTCTTAGCCCATCCTTTTCCAACTCCCTGCATCAAAGAAGTTGATGAATAAAGTTGGGGCATTGCGTACAAGGAGACTTATCACTCTCAAGCTGCTAAATACGAGTGAGTTCAGTGCATTGTTATCAAAACAAAGCTGAGACTAGAACCCAGATCTCCAAGCTCCAATTCATGAACTTTTCCTATCACTAGAGAAAAATATAAGCTCAATTTAGCTTGAATGGCAGTAGACAAAACCCTTCCGTTAGCATGGTGGAGATTATTTTTTATCTGCAACTTGCCATATTTATGGAACCAGAAGCCACTTGCATTTTTTCTCCATCAGACTCTTTTTAGCCTCCCTTAAACAACCTTTCCATTCATGTAATTGCCATCCTCATTTGCATATTCGTGCACACAGGTGCTACAATAATGACTTCCTGTTGCGACTAGATAGTGCAGCTGCTGAAGAACACATTCAGTCTTGAAGTTTCCAAAATGTTAACTTACTGAAATTACTAACAAGCTCCTTGATGGTCTGAGAGACCCATTAATCTCTCTTCTTCTGTTCTAAATACTGCTGGCTACATAATGGGTGATCATTATGGATGGGGGATCATTACAGCAGCTCAGCCCAGCCGGGAAAGTGGGGAATAGGTAAGAGACGCGCACAAACCGGAGCTAATCATGGCGGCTCTCAGGCGTGCCCCATGTCACTACTCCATTGTTTGCCTTTCAATAGCAGCATCTCTGTTTGGCAAAAACGTGGCTAAACCTGAATGCTAATCTGAGGTATTCTTTCTCTTTGGGCAAAAGGTTTCGAATGCCAGATATCAAATGCGACCCGTCTAGATGGTGTGATTTAGACAATAGATTTCAGGGTTCTTAAGAATGGGGAGAGTGATTTTGGACGAGAATGTCAGACCGGGTTTATTTTCCAAGTAGATCCCTCGCATCCTAATGCCTTTATAACATTGCGCATTTCAGCATTGCAACTGGATTTTAACTCTGTTACTAGGATGGACCTCCAAGTAAGTAACAGCAGCCAACAGTGGAGCAGTCTGCTTGGCGAAGCAGTGAGCTCCCCATCACTTTTAGACATTCAATCCATCATAAAGCCTCATAGAGACATGTATTCTGAACCAGTAAGAGTGAGGTTTGATTCCCACATTACTTACTAAATAGATGTGAATAGCTAATCACTCTCTTGGAGGCTCATTTTCCTAGTCTTCAAAATAGAAACAATAATAGCATCTGCCCTCTGAAGGTATCATGAGGATCAGAAGAAAATAGTCATGCATATGTGTATATCCATGAATGTGAATGCACATCTATCTATCTGTAAATGAGAGAGACAAAAACAGAAAGAGACAGAGATAGAGAGACAGAGAGACACAGAGGGGGAGAGAGGTGTTTGTGTGATAGAATTGCACTAAGACTTTTAGAGATATTGTATGTATACACAAGTAAATACATATATCCACATTTGTATATGTGGATGTATAGAAAGATATATATATATATGTATATGTATGCCTTACAAAATTTAAAACCTTCTCTAGAACTGGTCTCTTTATTATTATCAGTGAATTTAGAGCTGAGGTGGACTTGAGAAATCATCCATTCCAATAACTTCATTTTAAAGATAAGGAAACTGAGGATAGAGAAGTTGTCTTTGTTGCTGAATCAGTTTTAATCGTGTCTGCTTCTGTGACCTCATTTGGGATCTTCTCAGCAGAGACACTGGAGTGTTTTGCCATTTCCTTCTCCAGCTCATTTTATAGATGAGGTAACTGAGTCAAACAGTGAGAAGTGATCTGGGCTCACACAGTTAGTAAGTGTCTGGGGCCATATTGGAATTTCGGGGAAATGAGTCCTCCCAATTCCAGTCTCCACTATGGCACTTTGCTGGCCCAAGTGATTTATTGAGAGCCAAACAGATAGAAGTCGAATGACCCTCTGTAGGATCCCATAGAAAGGCTTCTTTTATTGGTCAGACATTTAGGGTGACTCTCCCCCTGTAGGATTCTATTAGTCCCCAAATCCAAGATGCCAAGAGCCCCCGCAGAATTTGCAGCAATGGACAGCTATCATTTAAAACAAAGAATCATTTTCATAAGACAGAGTTGGAGGGGATATCAGTAGTCAGGGAGGTGTGAGAACAAATGTGTTGATCATTATGAAGTTTTATCAAAATAACACGAGGTTTAAAGCTGTTGAGCTATTCCCAGAACTCTTTGAGGAGTTCATTCCGAAAGTCTCCCAAGAGTGTCAGGGAAATAATGGGAAACCAGAAGCACAAAATTGAAAAGGATAAACAAAGCCAACCCTGGAATAGAATATGGACAGCTTCCTCAGGAGCAGGCTCATCCTGGGAGATGATCTGAATATTCTGAGACTTTATAAGGAGAGGGGGAGTGGGAGCCAGTTTGCATACAATCCATCTTATTAAAGTCTGACCACATCCTAAGGAAGACAAAGCACTGTGTGATAATGGGACTCAATCCACGAACATCTCCTCAGAATAATCAGCGGCAGCAGGGCCGCGTGTACGTTTGGCCATATGGTGCACGCACATAGAGCTCCTGACGCTCCTGACCCCCCAGAAAAGCAAATGCCTTTGGCTGTGAACCAAACAGACTGAGGATTTTTTTTTCTTCTGGGGCTTCGCGTTTGTGTGAGCTGGGTTTTTAACCTTTCAATCATTGATGAACTATCACAGAATGAGATAGGGGGACGTGTGACCAGAGCAGTATGGCTTAGATTCAGGGACACGCTTACGTCAGCTCAAATCGGTTCTGCACGGGCATGTAAACTTCAGAAATGGGCAAGCGGATGGATAAGAGTGGAATTGCTGATTATTTAGATTAAAGAAAGTGCTAGAGAAAAGCAGATTAAACTGAAAAGTCTGTATTTTGAAGAGCTGGTGGTTAAATATTAACCAGCACACCCCTGAAGTAGAAAGAGAAATGAACTGGAAGTTGTGTGCTTGGGGTCTAGGCTTGGGTCTTGCTCTGTGTGACCATGAACAAGCTTCTCTTGGCTTCTGTTTCTCCATATGAAAAATGGTGGGTTCTGAATCCTGCCAACTCTAAGAATCTCTGATTAATCACAGATTCAGAAGAAAACATGGATTTGATCGTGCTACTTTCCTCCTCAAACATCTTCAAAGTTTGCCAAAGTTTGAAACAAGGTCAAAGTAAGAGAAAGAATAAAATCTTCAACTTAGCATTAAAAGTTCTTCTTAATTAGTCCAGATCTACCTTTCTAGCCTAGGTTAATATCCCACAGTCTGCATTTCAGTGAAAATGGTCTTGCTACATATGGGCCAGAATCCACATGGAAACAGCCTTTAGTTTTGCAGAGTATTTTACCTACATTCTTATAATTCCATTTGCTAACATAGAGAGGAGAGGTCCAGCCCACCTTTCCACCCTCCTCCTACAGTAATGCCCTTCACTCTCTTTATGTTCTTCACCTGCAGTGCTCCCTGTCTCTCTCCCATCCCTTTGCTCAGGTGATTGCCTATTGGCCAGAACCTCTCCACATTTCTCCTTATTCCATTTCATCTTCTTCCAGCGTACAATTTGTATTTTACCCAAAGCCTTACGAGGCACCCCCAGACTTTCTCTTTCATCTTCTTGATGTCCCTTGGTATTATTTCGTGTAAACTTTGTATTTTCTAACATGCATCTGTAAACACATAGATATACATAGATGCGTTATGTATCCACATACTTGCATTTATGTATATCTTGTTGTCCTTCACATTCTAAGAGAACCAAGTGACGTCATAGTGTTAGGATGGAAGTCATGGTGTGTCCAACTGTTCCCGATCAGATCAATATGAGCTCATGATGTTCTGCCCCAGGTCAGACACAAAAAGTCTCTTTGAACATTTAGGGTGGCTTTTGTGTATCCGTATAGATCATATCCCCCCACCTCGGTAAACTTCTTAACTCATTCTTGAATGTGTGTTGACTATTGGAATTGAATCCTAAAACTCCTGGGTGCAGCATCACTTTACCTTTTTCTGTTTAGGACAAACCTTAGTTCAATGCTAGTAATCACTAACATTAGGGATTTCCTTCTTTTTTGTTTGTTTTTTCTTTTGAGTCTGATAGATTGGATGAGTTCATTCATATTGCTATAGGAGGGCTCCATCAACTCTTTCCCTAAAGCCAAATGGAAGATCCTTGAATTGGAAAACTCTTGATTTTCTTTTGGATTTCTAATCCTAGTGAATTAGAGAACACATGTCTCCTATTTGACACATTCTTTCCCAAGACCAGTTCTACAACCAGTGATATCTAGCACAATGATCCCTTTTCATTTTTACTCTAGTTCTAATAGAGGCCTTCATCACCTCTCACTCAGACTATTATAATAAGTGTAATAAACATTTCAATATTTCCTTTTACCTTGAGTTTCTCCACTTCTCCAATGCATCCTTTAAACAATTAAAGAAATCCTAATAAACAGGTATACAATCATGGCACTTCTCTGTTCACAGTGTTCATAGTTGGTCTATATTGACCATAGAATAAAATAAAAATTCCCCGGATTGAAATTTAGGGTCTTCTGTATTTTAGTTTCAATCTTCCTTTCCAGCTGACTTTTATATTATTAACAAGGAACCACTCACATATATGCTCTCATATTCAGTCTTTAGCTTGGCTTGTACTATTCCATGAACCATCTGTTCATTTTAAAAGACTATTGAAGGCTCAGAATTGTAAAAATCACATGACTTACAAGCAAGACTTCTGTCATCACAGTCCCTGAAATGATGCTATTAATCCAGGGGGATCAGCATTTGGATGCTTCATTCATTAAATTCATGTCTTGAATTTGAATTTTAACAGGGGGCCCTCAGTTTCCAGCAAGCCCCAGAACCCACGCTCTGTATCTTCCCAAAAGTCCAAAGACCTTCTGAACATCTAACACATATCCTTAAATTTTCCATAGATTCCCACCTTAACATGCCTTAGACAACACGATTTTGGCTCACAGTCCCACTATGTACAGTAATCATTCTACATAAAACCTATTTAGGCAAAGAAGTACCCATGGTCTGGCTTTCAGTCCTGCCTGTGCCCCTCCATATTTCTGTCAGAGGAACACCTTGACTCTTGGATAATTTGCAGGATGTGATCATTCATGAGCAGGAAGCCCTCTTAAATGGAGCATCCCATAGAGCTGCATAAAGGTAGATTTCCAATTATAATTAGTTCACAATTATCTCCCCTCGGGGGAAAATAGACCCACGGATTGAAAGTAGACACAGAGATCTTCTGTTCTGTGCCCTGCTTTGGGCAGAATTGCTACAAACCTCTCCAAGATGGCAAAAGATTGGCCTTTTCTTCAAAATCTTCCAGTGATCAGAAGACTTTTCGGATTCTGATGGTCTTGCCTCTGTCCAAATGTTGGTGATGATAAAACGGACTATAGGGTTGAAGGTTTGGGATTTTGGGGTATCAGGACCCTCATTCAATAGAAGAGAAGCCAGATAAGGTCAATAGTAAGTAGCCTAGTTATAAAATAATCAGTTGATAAACAGATACATGTAGGATTCTGATTCAATATACAGAAGCGAACAAGTGAACAACAGCAGAACTTTGAAGTCATTAAGACTCGCTCCAATTTAAAATGAGCTGCCTCAGAATAGAATCCTGTAGATGTCGGAGATATCTTGGAGGTTTCATATTTCCTCAGTCTGAAGAGAGAGGAATTGGACCTAAGAACGTACATAAAGTTCTGGGATAATTATGACCTTTGTGACGGTGAATCTGAGCAGCACAGGGAGAGCTGGAAAATTTGTAGAAGTCAAGACAAAGGCAGAACCATCAACTGACAATTTGTTGTATTCAAGGTATATTCCAATTTGTCCTCAGACAAGTTGGCAGTCCTTTTGTTTTTGAAAAGGTTCAAGTTTTTATCCTCTTCCCCCTGTCCCTGGTACCTGACCTTACAGGAACCGATCCATTCTGCCCAGTCACACTATGATTTTGCACATAGAACTTAAATTGGGTTCTGGACTGATGCCCCTGATACTACCAGCCCCACTTTAGCTAGCACCACTGGACAGCTGTTCCAGATGCGACCGAGAATTCCCGCATCCTCAGCAATCCTGTTGTCTCATAAAATATAAACTTCCCCTGGTATTCGGTGTTTGTGGGTAAAAAAACGGATGTCACTTTATGAGGAATTTCTAAAAATAACAATGAAAAGGAGGAGAAAAAAGAGAAGATGTACACAAAGATGAAGATGAAATAAAGTTAATAACATCTGTTATAATTCACAAACATTCTGAAAGGGGGATCATGACATAGTGGAGAAAACATCGGTCCAGAGATCAGCTGGTCTGACTTCTAATCCTGAACCTGGGGAAAGTCATTTTACTCCTTGAGGACTTATCTATGAAACCAATGGCTTGCACTGAATGCTTTACTCTGCCCAAAGTCCCAGCATAATCCTATTTTTTTTTCCCCAAGAACTCCATGTTTCAAAACTTCCTGTCCTTTTTTCTTTCTCCTCCTCGCAAAACCAAGGTCTTCCACCACACCCAAGGCTAGCTCCAGTCATCCTGACCTACATGTGGCCACAGGACCCAGATGGCTCTTGAGGAGAGAGTGAGGTGGGTGACCTTGCCCAGCCCTCCCTCACGCAATCTAGTACATTTGCACGCCATGGCATCCACTCCCTGATGTCATGGCCCCCTTCAAGGACAAAGGACAAACAGCAATGGCAAGCAAAACTCCAATTCCCTATGGGGACACTGACCTTTAAAAAGGAAAACAATCACATATATACTCACAATTTGAATTAATCCACGCAAATGACAAATAATTCCTTATAAGTTCCATAGCAATGTGGTTTGATAGGATGAATTTTCTCTAACTGGTCCGATTTTAGGCCACTTAAAGAGATATTGGGAAAAATTTGATGATATTTTCTTAAAGTACAAGTTTGACTCTGAATGTTGTGTGGAAGAAAGCAAGTGATTTAAGACCCTAGCACTCAAAAGAAAGATTTGGCTGCTATTGCCCTATTAATATCAGTAATTTGGAACTGAAAGGGACCACAGAGGCTACTTTTATTTCATAATTTAGGCAACCAAGACTCAGTGAGGTTAATTAATTTGTACAAGGTCACGTAGTACTTAAATGAAAGAATTTGAACTGGGTCTGATTTCAGACTATTCCCACTGTTTCATGAGCTTCTAGCCAGAGATCTTCCTGTCTGATTTCAAATTCCTAAGGAAGAATAACAGTCACTACCAGGAACGCAGTCACTCTGCCCTAAACCAAATCCCATTCCTGTGTCCTACTGGCTCTCTGACCACCCACCGATGGAAGCAATTGATGTCATAGGGAACCAGAAGGAGAGAGCCCTTATTGCACAGATAATGCAGACAGTAGGTTCCTGCCCAAATTGTTCTTTATAAATAATAGTAATAATAAGAGTTTTATGTAGATAGATAGTGCATTAAAGTTTTCAAAGATTTACAGAGATTTCCCCATGTTGTTCTCATACAAAACTCTAGGAGTTAGATATTACTATTATCCTCATGTTTAGATGAGGCTGACAGAGGTTGCTGGACAGGACAGGGTCACATAGCTGAGACTGGGATTTGAACCTAGGCTCTAGGTCCATCACTCTTTGTATTGCAGCATTATTTGCCCATGCATGCCATTGTTTCCTGTGCTTGTTCTTCAACCTTCCATTTACCTGGAATTCTCCTTCCTTACTAGAACAGAATATCTTTCTACTCATCTATTGTAAAGATTCTATTTTTTCACATCTTGCTTTATGTCACTTCTATTGTAAAGACTTCTGTGATCTACCCAGAGGAAAGCGATCTTAACCCCCTCTCAATGTTTTTTTTATTTTTATGGTGCCAATTCTAAACAGATTCTATTCTCAAGGACAATAGCTGTATTTTCACTTGTTTACAATACTGAGAAAGTACAATATGTACAATGCTTTTCGCTCCTCTCCCTGTGCACACATTCAGGTAATCAGAATGCCCAGATTTACACAGAAACGTTAATGCTCCTTGTAAACCGCTCCAAATTGCAGTCCTTCAGCTTTTGGGAAACTGGGAAAGACTTTTCCTTGTGGCATTTAGTGGACTCTTCAATGGTGGCTCTAGAAGGCACAAGTCCGAATGGGACTGCTCCGCCCTCCAGAAGTCAGTGGCCATGCTTTCCTGTGTGCCTTCTGCCCCCTGGCCCAGCTTAGGAATGATGGGATTGCAGAGCTTCTCCAGCTCTTTCTGCTGATGTTCCACTTCTTCCTCCTCAGAAGCCGCTTCTTCTCCACTCAGTGGATTACTTCATTACATTTGTCAAGGTCCTTCTGTTTGTCTTCATCACCAATTTATCTTGCAGTTTTTCATCTTCTCGCCTTCGTGCTGAATGATTCTTGAAAGACACCTTGTCACTCTGCTTCTAATCCTCAGCCTCCTATACCGTGCACTTAATGTCTTTTCTGCTCACACAGCCTTTGTCAGGGGGATGGGGATCCTGCTCTCCTTGCCCTGCTCCTACCATAGCAGAAAGACTGAATCGGAGATCTCCTCCTTCCCATGCTGGAAGGTTCCCACACAAGAATAAGCTGCACCAAGGTCAGGGCCAACATCCCTTGGACCTGACTACTGGGAAGAGTTAAGGACTGCTACTGCTGCACTGAGAAGCTCCTCAAATTTCTTAGAGCACTTTGTATACCTTCGCTTATATTCTATTATTATATTCCCCTTATCATATTTGTGAATATAATTACTTGAGTAGCAAAAATAATAGCTAATAATAATAATAGTGATACATGTAGCTTAGTGGATAGAGAGATGGTTTCTAAGCCAGGGAGAACGGTATTAAATTCCTCCCTCTGAGTGATTCTGTGTTTATGTAGTTAGTTAGATACACAGACAGACAGATAAATAGTTATAGAGATACATATATAGAGATATATAGAGAGGGATATATATATATACATATATATGTGTATATATATATATATATATATATATATAGAGAGAGAGAGAGAGAGAGAGAGAGAGAGAGAGAGGTATAGTTAGATAGATGTACATAAGGAGATAGGGAGATAGTGATAGATACATACATAGAGATATAGATATAGAGAGAGGGATACACACACACACACACACACACACACACACAGGAATAGATAGAGAGGGATAGTTAGACAGACAGACAGGTAGATAGATTGATGTAGAGAGGTACATATAGAGAGATGGAGAGGGATATATATGTATGTGTATGTATATATATATTATATATATATATATGTGTGTGTGTGTGTGTGTGTGTGTGTGTGTGTGTGTGTATGTGTATACATATACACAGAGAGAGAGAGAGAGAGGGAGGGACACACATATACACTGGTTGTATAATCTGGGAAAATCCCTTAAACTCTCGGGACCCCAAAAAATTCCCTAAGACTACAAATTGCCAAGAAGGCTCGGAACCTCTCCCTGCACCAGTGTAATCAAGTCCTTACCCTTATCCCTCAGGATAATAATAACTAGTTTACAGAATTCTTTCAGGCTTGAAGAATTATCTAACAGTCCTGCTCCCAATCCTTTCCGGCAGATCCTCTGGGTATCGCCCTCCTTGTTTCCTATGGGAAACTGAGGCTCAGGGAAGAGGAACAACCTCCCGGAAGCTTCCCGGCTGAAGCGCTCCCTCTGATGATAGCGCAGGCAGCCTCGGCGGGGAGTGTTCAGCCTCCACAGCTGACTGTTCATGTAGCCTAGTTGTCTCCCCTCAGCAGTGAAAACAAATTAAAGGAAATATTGACTTTAACTGCCACAATTTAAGGAACATCTTTTTTTTTTTCTCCCCCACACATTCGGAGCTTTGCTGGGGAAGCGGATCCAGTGTTTTGCTCTCCCGGACCGCAGCGGTTTCTTTTTTTAAGCGCCGCTCGGCAGGCAGGGAGGAGGGCTCGGCTTCGAGAACGAGGCCGGCCGCGTGTGCAGCTCGCCTCCCTAATTACTGTCATGCCGAAGGAGGTTAAATATTTATGAAGAATATGCTTTTTATCAGCCAGGCTCATTTTTGAACCCAGACTCTCTAATCTCACTGAGATGTTAATAAGCCGCCCCCCCCCTTCCCCCTTCCTTGAGGTTTTGGCAGAAGTAAAACATCCCCGAGTCCTCATGTCTTCTGTGAGGGATGACACGTTGCTGGGCGGTAGCTACAGCACCGACAGCTTTGCCAAGGATGCGGGGATGGAGTGGGGGGGGGGGGAGCCTCCCGCTTTTAACTTGGGGGGAGAGCGGGATTCTGGAGAAAACACGTGGGACGGAAAGGCTCCAAAGGCAAAGAATGAGGCCCTTTGGTGGGTCCCACCCAGTCACAATGGAGAGGAGGGATGTTGTGACTGGGTCCCCTCCCAATGGAAGCCGGGTGACATCAGGCTCACTTTCCAGCCGGGGCAGAGACAGGAAGATGTGGCTTTGAGGCAGGTGAAGGATATTTTGGAAGAAGGTGCAGCTGGGATGTGGCTGGCTAGGGAAGTGGGGCGGGAGGAAGAGGAAGGAAGTACCAGAGGAAGGAGAAAAGAAGGAAGAAGGAAGGGACCAAATCAACGCAAATAGGTTTTTTCTGTTATATTGGAGATGGGGACGATTCACTGCAGTAGGCCCGGTCCTCCCCATTCCCCTTAATGGTTCCGTGATTTCCTAAGAGGCAAAACCAAACCAAAACAAAACCTTCACCTTTTCTGGCAATAAAGCACCTACTATCTGCAAAGCCCTATGCCAGTCACTCAATTAACAAACAGTGATTAAGAGTTTAGTAACTGCTGAGCTTAGTACATGAAGTGAATGGAGACTTAGTATCAGGAAGACTGAATTCAAATCTGACCCAGGCACTTACTGGCTCTGTGACCTTGGGCAGGTGGCTTCACCCTGTGTGCCTCAGTTTCCTCATCTGTAAAATGAGCTGGAGAAGGAAATGGCCACTCCCACCAAAATTTGTCAAGGAGACCCCAAATGGGGTCAGGAAGAGTCAGAAGGACTGAAAGGGACTAAATAATGACCAAAAAGTGCTAAACATTAAGAAAACAAAGGCCTCCGCCCCAAGAAGCATGGATTCTGGTAGGGAAGACCGCATGCAAACGAGTGCGTCCATAGAGAACGTGGCCATAGAGAGTCCTGTTAATATAGAACATTTATAGATATGTTCCCATCCGTGGAGAATGGTGCATATGCTATGTTTATGGGGAAGGCATCTGGAGGCGGAGGATGGGCTAAGGGAGGTTTCCTGCATAAGGCCGGATCTGTGTGGAATTTTGAAGGAAGGCAGGACACTGAGTGGAAGCTGTGAGAGGGAAGTTCATCCCAGCGCAAGGTGGTGGTGGGGGGGGGGGGGAGGGAGGATGAAGAAGGGGAGAAGATTGGCTACGGCCCACCAAGAGCAGATACTTAGTGTGGCAGCTGCTGGCCGGACAAAGAAGCCTGGACAATAGCCGATTTTCAGACCGTCACCTCAGGAGGTCCTTGGCTATCCTGTGACAGGCAGGACAACAAGCTTCTCTTTTTGGACAAAGGTGGAAACAGAGTTCCAGGAGGATCCCCCTAAGATTACTGAGGCAGTAGTGGGACTGGCTCTGGTTAGTAAAACAATCGGGTGATCTGCTTTCTCTACGCCTACATCCAAGCTGAGGGACAATGGCATGACTAATGGCCATAAGGGAGAGACAGTCCCACTGCTCTTCCAGTTGGTTGACAAAGGGAGATAGAAGGAAGACAGGCTGGCTGTCTCTCAGGTTGGTTCGCTAGCCAAAGTTGTGAAGTTTTCAGGCAAGAATTATGAGATTTGAGATTATGAGATTGAAATTGTGACTCTGGTTGTATTTCTCTTTAGAGTTGGATATTATTTATTTCTCTCTGAATGACTCCTCCCTCTTGTATCATCTCTTACCACTTGAAAGTTTCCTTAGCAGCTGGATTTCAGGCCACAGCGTGGTACCAGGAGCCCTGGATTTGAAGTCAGGATATCTGAGTTCTAATATCTTCTCTGCTACGTGTTAGGCCTGGTTCTGGGTCAGTCACTTTATCTCTTCATGTATTTGAAGTGGGAAAAAGAGCCCGTGAACTACCTACATTGGATTGCATTGGGAAATGGGTTTGTAAATTGCAAAACAATGTCCAAATGTGAGCTGCAATTCCTCAAAAACTCCTGAGTTCTGAAAACTCCATCTTTCATCTTCCATACATTTTGTAGATAAGGGAATGGACATCTGCTAAAGTTCCTTAGCCTGTAACTGTTAGATCCAGGAAAGAGACCCAGAAGTGCAGATTCAGGGGTTCGGATTTGTCTTCAGACTCCTTCTCCCTTCCTCATGGTCTTCTCCCCATTCACTTTGTTCTCAGTGTGCTAAGAGCAGTCCTTGCATGTTCGGGGTCCACCAAACTCAGAATCGCTGCTTTTTGTGGTGAATCCCCTTCATCTCCACATTTCTAACAATGGGAAATAATTCTTATTTTAAAGCAGTTTAAACTTAATTGAGATGTTATAGTTTACAAAGCCCATCTGACCCTGCAGATAAGGCAGAACAACCTATCACGTCAGCTTTCCATGGATGAAAAAACAAAGTCTTAGAAGGTTGATGAAACTGTGTCCGATCCCATAATTAAAAAGTAGTCAGCACCGCCCCGGAGCCAGGCACGCTGGCCCCCAGTCCAGTATGTCTGCGGGACATATTAGGGGGGAAAGAAAGAATTAGCCTTTGAGTCATTTGTTTCTTCAGTGGTGATGTTATTATTGAGTCATTTACAGTTGCACCCAACTCTTTGTGACCCTATTTGGGGTTTTCTTGGCAAAAATCCCAGAGTGATCTGCTTTCTCCTCTATCTCATTTCACAGATTAGAAAACTGAGGCAAATAGGGGAAAGTTCACATACTTAAAAAGTAGCTGAGATCACATTTGAACTCAGGTCTTCCTTCCTCTTGAGCGGGTGCTCCAGCCCCTGTGCCAGTCAGCTGCCCATGTACTCGCCTGCTGTGGCAATAATTAATCCCCGTACTCCCTACCATGCCTCTCTGCAGATCTTATGGACTCTACACTGTGAAGTGGAGGGCTATGTTAGGGGGAAAATCACACTGACATTTCACTCTTAGCAAGGACAAATATCCCCCCCTTTTTTTTTGCCTTGTCAGTCCACCTCTTTGCAATAGACTGAGCCCCACAGAGTCACCTTTTACAGGACAAGAGATGGGGGTGCTTGAAGTGACTCTCCCCACTTGAGGGTGATATATAAAATGGATTAAATGGAGAGTCAAGGTAGAGCCGGACAACTTTATACTAGGAGAATATGGTCCTGATTTCTATGTCCCAGAGGCTGGGAGAATAATCGTGACACAGATTTATGTGGCTCCTTTCTATTATAAAATGCTTTTCATCCATTATCTCATTAAATCCTCATAATCTTCTGAGGGAGATAAAATAAATATTATCTTCCTGAAGTTACAGATGAGAAAAATAAAGGTTTGAGATTTGAAGTCCAGCGTCACAAAGTCATCGAGTGGTAGAGCAGAGATTGGAACCAAGACCTCCTGGCTGCCAGTCCCCGTGGCCTGGGACTTTTCCAAATCCCCTTGGGAGGCTCAGTCCAAGACCCGTCCATTCTTGGGCATCCCCCCTATTTCCAGCCCCCACAAATTTCTCATTTCTCTGAAAGTTGAGTTAAACCACACAGTTCAGTATTTCCTTTCAAATTTCCTTATATCATCTGTAAAATGGGGATAAAGGGCAGCAGGATGTACCGGCCGGCCGGCCTCTGTCATTTTCCCCATCCGGTTAGTGTTCGGAGTGGGCCAGCAGCTTTCCCAAGGCCCAGAGATCCACACTCCCTCTGCCGTGTTGGCTGGGAGAGGGCTGTCACTTCCATCTAAAAGCTCCTAACCTCCCCGAGACAGTTATTTAGGCCTGCAGCGCGATTCCCAGCAGACCCGTGTCCCTTTCCCCCCAATCCCCCCTTGCCCCCGCTTCCATCAGAGTCTTGGACTTGCACCCGATGGCTTCTCTTGGAGTTAAAAGCGTTGCTGTCCTCAGTCTGTGGTTATTTTGGCAGAGAGGCTCCCGGACTGGTCAATTATTGTGGGGCCAGCTGAGCCAGGGGCCTCTGTCTTGATTTCTTGCCTTTAATCTACCCTGTCCCCTAACAGAATTGGGCAAACACCAAAGAACCGTCAGAAACGCTCTGCCCTTGGAGGGCAGCCGTGGGTGCTAAGTACACAAACTTCCTCCTAAATTGGTCCAGAATGGGATGGGGGCAGGCGGCCAGGGGTCTCTATCCCAAGCCCCAATGGCTGGAGGAGAAGAGAGAGGGGACAGTATATTCACACCCAGCTTCCTCCTCTGGGAAATGAAAGGGCCCCTCGGGACCCTCCCAAACCCCCATCTGGGATCCTTCCAGCTTCCAGCCTTCAGAAAAGGCCGTTTATATCGCCCGAGCAATCGCTTTATCAATGATCACGTATCCCTCGACTCTGAGACCCACGGCCTGCCATGGATCCTGACTGTGGCTGACATCTCTGCCCCTGGGATTTAGCCTTCTTAAGAAGCTGTGATTCTCCCACGAGCCCAAGCTCCCCCCTTTAGTCTTACTAAAGACTCTGGGCCAGCTCCCCCCAAAGCAGCGTTATCATGAGGATGATGCCCCCAGAGCCTTGAAGATCTGACCTCCTGGGTAGCTGGTGCTCCTCCTCAGGGAGGATTCTAAAGGCTGAAACCTCTAGCTCCTTCTGTCCTTCCTGGCTCTATATCTGGATCTGGTGAAGAGCCAGAGCTGAGAACATTGAGTTCTGACAGGGACGCGATTTTCCCGTTCAGGCCCTGGGCCGAAATGTGCGGAATTCTGCCCTACGCATAGTAAGTGAATACTAATTATGGCAATAATGATAATAATAATGTGGATGGCATTAGAGAGCGCATTAAGGGTTCTAAAGTACTTTCTGTCTGTTAGCTCACTTGATCCAATTTAAGTGAAAATAGTGGAGAATCAAAGGTCTGTGAATTGACAGTGTAAACTAATGTTATTATCTGGAAAGCCCGGCTATGCAGAGGAATTCAATCCCCATGGATTTCAGATAATTGAGTTTTACGATACTTTCTGCACAAGAGTTTTCTCTTCTTATTCTTCTCACGTCACAAAATCCATGTACCCAAACGCATGAACTTTCCCTGCAATGGAGGGCCCCTTCACGTTGTTGCACTGGAGCTGTATGCTCCATCTTTGTCCCTAGTTCTGAGCCAGCTTAGGGTTTTCTCACTGAGAGTAGCAGGTTAAAAGAACCCCTTCCCTCTGATTCCTCCCTTTAAGGACAGGGGAGCTCTGTCCTTAATTGGGATTAAGTGACTTGCCCAGGATCACTTAGCTGCCCCTAGCTGTCCCTAGCTGCCCTTAGCTGTCGCTAGCTGCCCCTCAGTTTTCTTTTATGTTTTGTCTTTTAGACTGTAAGCTCAAGGCAGGGACTGTCTTTCTTTTTCATCTTTGTATCCTCAGTGTTTGGCAAAGTGCCTGTCACATAGAGCTCCCTGAGTCAATAAATGTTTATTGATTATTTACTATTGACCAACAGTGAGAGTAAAGAGGAGGATTATGTGTTTTGGTAGCAGCAAAAATAGTTGATAGTTTGACATCAAGGGTAAAACCAGAAAAGGGAAAAATTTTTGATTAAAAATAGGCATTTAAGAACTCAGAAACATATGGTTCTGGGACTATTTCAAATAGAAAAAAACAAAAACAAAAACAAACACTGTCCATTTCTCTCTCTCTCTCAGGCCTCCCTCTATTACAGCCCAATCTGAATAAATGGATTTTGAATTCTGACTGTTACTTATTACTTGCTTCGTATTGGGCAAGTTATTTCTCTAATAGCCCCAATTTTTCCACATAAAATCAACTATATTTCTCTAACCTATTTTCCACCTCTAAATTCTAAGGTCAAATAATTCATGATGGTAATGTTAAATCATAAACTGAGTCACCGAAAAGAGGAAGCTAGTTTCTATAGTGGATAAAGTCTTGGCCTTGGAATCGATAAAATCTGAATTTGACTCACATCTTAGACATTGACTAGCTATGTCATCTTGGGCAAATCAGTTAATTTCAGATAACTTCAATTTCCTCATTTATAAGAGGGGCATTAAAAATAGTCCCTACTAAGCGGAGTAAATTTGATTATCTTATGATATATTGTAAAGTGCTTTGTAAGCCTTCTAGTGATATATATATGGATATATGTTAATAATTCCTATTAAGAAGTTACACAATATTCATTACACTCTGTTTTAGAAAGTGGATTGTAGATAGTTAATAAACATTTATTAAACATCAGCTATTAGTCAGATATTGTACTAAATAGTGAGGATGCAAATGAGAGAAAGTATTCCTGCTCTCAAGGAGCTTACAAAGTAAGACATAAAAGGAAGCTGAAAACTCCAGCCTGCTGAGAAATGAAGAAATGTCTCATCTGGGCCTCTCTTTAATCGGAGGTTTTCCATTTTCCATGAGACTCAAGGATAGAGGGTATCCTTGATGTAGCATGTGAACTAAAGCTGATTTGGTCCTATAGAATGATGTCGTTTCTGTGGTCACAATGGGAAAGCCTTTTAAAGGAAAGAAACCAGATGGGAAGTGAAGAAAACAATGTCAGATGTAGACAGATTTCCTTCTGAAATAGTGGATAATGGCAGCTGCTCTGCCATTAAAATATTCAACTCACAACAGCAGCTTATAAGATTCTAGATGCTTGAGTTTCTTGTACTCCCCTCTCCCACTTCATGTTTCTTTTCTTTTTAACTCACTTCATTTTTATGGAGGATTTTTCCTAACAGTTGGCTACATGTTAATTATCATTATTAAAGTTCAATATATTCACATTAAGTGGCTAATTTATGGAGAGTGGATCCCACATAAAGACGTGTTTGGGGAAAGAAATAGAAAATTTGATACACTCTCCATCCTCAAATAGTATGAATAATATAATGATACAAATATACATAATGCTAGGTACAACATGAGAGCATGCAAAGATATATCCCAAGTGTCCTAAGAAAACCTGAGAAGGGAGAAATTCTTTTCAAATTCAGAGACAAGGGAAAACGACATAGGGGAAGTCTCTGAATCATACTTTGAAGAGAGATGCTAGAATTATAGACCTAAAGCAAGATGTCAAGCTAAAATCAGTTCAGGATGAATTTATTAAGCACCTTATCAAGCTAAGAGAGAGGTATACAAGGAAAGGCAAAAAAATAAATCAACAAAAGAAATAAAATATCTGATCTTAAGGGATTTTTCAAGGCTACTGGGAAAGTAGTATGAAAACAACTATGTATAAACAAGATATATATGTATATATATAAATTATAAGTTGTCTATGAGAGAAGTCACCAAGACTAAGGAAGACCAAAAAAGGGCTTTTTGTAGAAGATAGTACTTTCGTTGAGACTATGAAGAAAAGAACCTTGGATGTTCTGACAACAAATTCTTCATTTTCTAAAGAAACTCAGGTCCAGAGCAGTTAAATGATCTAGCCAAAATGATTTTGTACCCACATCTTCAATCTTCAGGCACTATATTTCATCAAGTGGAGATGAGGTGAGAGTACTTCCAGGAAAGGGGCAGAAGGACTTGCCTAGAACATGCTAGAAATATAAAATGAGTTTTCAAGTTAAACTCAGATTTCAAAGGCACTCAGACAAGTCACTTATCAAAGGCCATCATGGGATTTGGTTCAAGACTTGGAACATTCCAAAGGTCATCCCTTTTGCACCTGTTCTTTTTGATGACTCATTGGTAGCCAAGGGTAGATGATAAAATGGCAACAGTGAAAAGCAGATTGAATCAGTTTTTTTCCCTTGAGCTATTTGTGTTGACCTTAAAAAAAATAAAAAACCTCATTTGATGACATAGCTTTCTGTACACAGATGGCTCTATTCAGAAGAGTCATCATTTTAAAATGTGACCCAACAGGGAGGGATGAAAATTCTAAAACTAGTGACACACCCCACTTTAATTTTCATCTTTCAAAAACCCTACTGTCCTGTTTCCCCTGCTCTGGTTGTCCTCCACCTTATTAATACCCTTTTACAGCATGGCACCTAGAATAGAACAGAGCTCTCCAAGGGACAATGACAGCTTTTCTATTGTACCAATGGCTACTTGGAAGCAAAGTTCTGAAAATTTTTTTTTAAGTCTTATTTTGTCATATTCCACTCTGCTTAGTGTATGTTCCAGCCAAATTGGATACCTCTCTGTGCTCTAAATATGTTTCACACTCCCTGATGCCATGTCTTCACATGTGTGGTTCTCTATGACCGTAAAATCTTCCCTTCTACATCATCTGTCTAACTCTTTCTCATCCTTGAAAGGCCAGTACATATATAATCTCCTCTAGGAAGTCTTTTCTGATCTCCCAGATAAACTTTTCTTGGCTAGACCTCAAAGAGCATTCCCTTTACATTTCACTGACCACTTAGAGCACATGGGACTCGGCTCACACATTAGATGCGCTTACTTGGACCATTAGGACAAAACAAAGGGCAGGCATTCAAAGTTCCCTTTTTCACTGCTTCCCTCAGACAACCACACCCCCAGTGGAAGACTGAACAAGTGGGATCAGGACATAAATGCATGGAATATGGAGCCAAGAACATGTTTCCAGGAGCACAGCTCAGGAAATAATGCAAACATGGACCATTTGGGTGGGAAACCTATCACACAGTCATGTCTAGAACCCAACTGTGAAGGGCACGTGTCTGGTAAAGATATACAATCAGATCTCACGTAGCCCATGGCAGCTCTCCTGCGCCTATAATCAAGAAGACCCGCGTTTGGCTCCAGCCTGAGACACTCACTACCTGTGTTACCCTGGGAAAGGCATTCATCTCTCTTTGCCTTAACTGGCTGGAGAAGGAAATAGCAAACCACCACAGTGTTTTTGCCAAGAAAACCTCATTTGGGGCCAAAATGAGTTGGACCCAATCACTGAAATCACATCAATAAGCCCATGGATGTTGGGCAAGTCATCTGCCTAGTTGCTGTTCCTTTGTTGCTCCCCCTGGATGCATTGCCTCTAGAGAGTGCACCTTCTCCATTGAGAACATCATCTCTCTGTGAGAGGGGTAGACAGTATGTATTTTCCTGTACAGAGTCTGGGGTTTCCCCCTTCCTTGGCACCATTTTTGCTGGGCATCTCTGCTAGCTCATGACCCAAACAGTTCTTACACATTGTGGAGCCGTCAGTGGTTTAGCCATTTCAGTTACAACTTCTCTACTCTGCATAGTGACTACAAGTCTTTCCCAAGGGAAAAGAGCATAAAAGAGACCCCCGCCCCATGCATACATAATGACCACGAACCACTCCAGTGTATCCCCTGCTAGATGATAAAATCCATGAGAACAGCGTCTATAACTCATATAGACTTTGTAGCTCCCCCAATGTCCGGCACATTGCTCTGACATAAATGAACACTAACAAATGTTTATTGAATTGAAACAGACAAGAGGGACCGGGAGATCCCTTCACAATTAGATCCCTTTATTCTATGAAACATCAGCTTCTGGGAATAAAAAAGAGTATTTCCGTGCCAAAATTTCGTTCTCAAAGAAGGAAATCCAGAATTGTGTAGTATGTATTCTATTTTCCACTGCTAAACTCTGATTTTCCAACAGAACTATAACAGGTCTCTCATTACTTATTCATCCTAGGCTATGCTCATTGGTCTTCAATATCAATACCTCAATTTAATACACCATTAGTTTTATCACTTTATAAAATCTTTCCCAAGTGACCAGTGTAAAAGCTAGGGAAGGTTATTACTCTATTGCAAAGGCTGATGAAGTCTCTTCCCATGAATTAAACAAGTAAATAGCCAGGTCTATATCACCATGTCTTTGCTGAAGGAGAATGCACATGTTTTCTCCCTACAATTCAATTGAAGTTTTTTAATAGAAGCAGTGAGAAATAGTCAATAAAGTACTTGAGATCAAGTTAGACAGACCTTGGTTTGGATGCTGTCACTTACATGTATGTGCTCTGTAAGCTAGAGCAGGTCATAACTTTTCTGAATTACTATTCTCTTATCTATAAAATGGGTTTTTTAAGTACCTATCCCAAAAGGTCAAAAAACAAACACTTGACAACATGAAGGCACTATATAAATTCCAGTTTATTATTATTACTATTCATTTCAGTTCAATGGTAATGTTGGAGTATGAGCTTATGTCCTATAGGATTGAATTGCTCAAAGCATTTTTAATACCAGCAGAGAGGATGGCAGGTATGAGGTGATGATGATGATGATGATGATGATGACAATGATGATGACAATGATGGTGAGGAGGATGAGGAAGAAAGGAAGAATAAATTTAAGACAAATGGGCCTGGGAGTATTTGAAGAATACATTGCACAAACTTTAAAATTCAGGCTAATGGAAAGCTGATGATATTTGCAAGGGAGCCTGCTTTGTCAGCAATCACTTTAAAAGCAATTGTACTGAACAGAACAAAATTACCAGAAATCTCTGAGAAAATTTAAATACCATCCAAAGAAATAATCAAACCAAAGAAAAAATTTAACACGTGAAAAAATGAATTCAACGGGGAGCTAAGATTGTGGAGAAAAGGCAGCAACTTGCCCAAACTCTCCTCCAAACCCCTCCGAGCTCCTGTAAAGAATGTCACAAAATAATTCCTGGAATGGCAGAAGTCACAAAAGGACAGGGTGAAATAATTTTCCAGCCAAAGACAACTTAGGAGGTCAGCAGGAAAGGCAGGAGGGGAAAAAAGAGAGCTTGTGGTCACTCTCAGGCCAGACTTCTTTAGATCATACCACCTTAGAAAAACAGAAAATCTGTGGGACCATAAAAGTATCTCTGAAAATACCTGTATGGAACTCCTGAAGCTTGGAACCCTGTACCTTCCACCCTGAAAGCAGAGTCACCAGTCAAGAACTAGACTGGAAAAATGAGCAAGTAATTGAAAATTCTGATTAAAGAAAATAAAAAAGCTCAAAACACACACTCAGAAGAAGATAACAAAGTCCAACATGCAAAGCCTCCAAGAAAAATATGAATTGTTTTCAGGCCATGGAAAAACTTAAAAAATTTTGGAAATCAAGCTAGAGAGGAAAGGAGAAAATTTGGAAGAGAAATGAAAATGATGCAAGAAAATCATGAGAAAATGAGTCAACAGCTTGGTAAAATACACACAACAACAACAACAACAACAACAAAGAAAATAACACCTAAAAACAGACTAGGCCAAATGGGAAAAGAGTTGCAAAAAAAGAATACATTGAAAAGCAAACTTGCCCAAATAGAAAAAAAAAAAAAACACAAACATTCATTGAAGACAAAAACTCTTAAAAGTCCAGTTGACCAAATGAAAAAAGAGGTATACAAGATCACTGAAGAAGGTAATTCCTTAAAAATTAGAATTGAGTAAATGAAAGCCATTGACTTTATGAAAGTGACAAACTACAATAAAACCAAAAATATGAAAAAATAGAAGGCAATGTGAAATATCTCCTTGGGAATAAAGCAACAAGTGACCTGGAAAATAGATGGAGAGAGAACTTTAAAATTATTAGATAACCTGAAAACTATGATAAAAGAGCCTAGACATCACTTTTCAAGAAATTATCAAGGAAAACTATCTAGATAGTCTAGTACCAGAAGGTAAAATAGAAATTGAGAAAGTTCACTGATCAAACCAGGAACTTTATAGCCAAATTCTAGAGCTCCAATATTGCAAATAGTCAGAAGGTAACAATTTAAGCATTGTGGAATCAAAGTCAGAATAATACAAGATTTAGTAGCTTCTATATTAAGGAATAGAAGGGAAGGAATACAATCAAGAATCACCTAACAAAACTGAGCACAATCCTTCAGGAGAAAATTACACATTCAAAGAATAGAGAACTTTTAAGTTTTCTTGATGAAAAGACTAGAGCTGAATAGAAATTTTGACTTTCAAATATAACACTCAAGGAAAGCATTAAAAAGGTAAACATGAAAGAGAAATGGATTTTAAAAAGATTAAACTGTTTACATTGTTACAAGAGAAGGTGATATTTATAACTCATAAGAAATTTCTCGTTATTAGGCTAGATACATACATATACAGATATGTATATGTATATATATATAATATATGTGTGTGTATACATACATATAGACAGAGGGCAGAGGTGTAATTGTGAAGGGATCTAAAAATTAAAATTAAGGACTGAGGAAGAACTGGGAGAAAGGATAAGAGAAGAACAGGATGGGGTAAATTATCTCACTTAAAAGAAACAAGAAGAAATAAAGCAGAAGATGGAGGAGATGAGGGAAAACCATGTGAGCAAACCTTATTTTCATCAGAATTGGCTCAAAGAAGGAATAACATACACATTCTAGTGAGTATAGAAATCTATCTTACTCTATAAAAAAGTAGAAGGGGTTGGAGATAAGAGAAAGGGAATGATAGAAGGGAGGGCAGATTGAGGGAGATGATAGAAGAACAATATTTTTGAGAAGGGAAGGGGTGAAAGGACAGAGAAAATAGAATGAACGAGTAGAAATAGGAAGAGAGAAATATATTTAGCAATCACAAGTGTGAAAAAATTTGAAGCTAGTTTCTCTCATAAAGACCTCATTTTTTCAAATATGTAGAGAACTAAGTCAAATTTATAAAAATAGAGCCATTTCCCAATTAAAGTAATCAAAAAGATAAGAAAAGTTTTCAGATGTAATAATTAAAGTTCTAATAGCCATATAAAATGCTTTAACTCCCTGTGGATTGGAGGAATGCAAGTTAAAACAATTCTTAGATACTATCTCATACCTATTATGAAAAAAAAAAAGACAAATGGTGGAGGAGATGTGGGAAACATGGAATATTAATATACTGTTGCTGGAGTTATGAACTGATTCCACATTTTTTTAAGAGCAATTTGTAATTGTGCCCAAAATGCTATAAAAACATACATGTCCTTTAATTGATCAATATAATTACTAGGTCTGTATCCCAAAAGACATTTAAAAAAAAGAAAAAAGAAAAGGACTTCTATATACAAAAATATTTACAGCAGCATTTTTGGAGGCAAAGAATTGGAAATTGAGCAGCTGCCCATCAATTGGAGAATGGCTGAATAGATTGTGCTATGTGATTTTGATGGAACGCTATTGTGTTGAGAAAAAATGATGAGTAGGATGTTCTCAGAAAACCCTGGAAAGACTTTCTTAAGCAGATGCAAAATGACATGTACTGTGTACAAAGTAACATCAATATTGTAAAAAAGTGTCAGCCATAAATAGCTTAGCTATTCTCAGCAATACAATGATCTAAGACAATTCTGAAGGATTTATGATGAAAAATGATAAAAAAAAAAAAAGAAATTATAGTGCCTGAATACATATTGAAGCATACTTTTAAAACATCTTTGTGAGGCTTTTTGGATCTATGGTTTCTTTCACAACATGACAATTATGGAAATGTTCTGCATAACTACACATGTATAACCTATGTCAAATTCCTTGCCTCCTCAATGAAGGGGGTGAGGAGGAAAGAAAGGAAAGAATATGCAATTCAAAGTTTTAAGAAGGAAAGTTTAAAAAGTCTACATGTAACTGGGGAAAAATAAAATACTAAATACATTTTTAAAAAAGAAAGTTCATTAAGTTATCTCGTGAGTAAAGGCATATCAAACAATCGCTCAGGATGGACAATGAGCTTGAGCCAGAATTCAGTGTGAACAGGAAATTGAATTGGATTGCATTCAACAAATTCAATGGGACTTTCAATGATTCCAAGCTACTCTGTTGCCAAAAAACAAAACAGAAAAAAAACAAAAACAAAAACAAAAAACCCAGACATTTATTAAACAATATTCTCTTGTTGGTGACAGCATGTGTTATGAATCATGAAATCAGCAGGATCTGAAAAGACTCTCAATTGCAGATGACTCAATTTCAATGAAAAGACATGTGAGCATAGGTTTAAGTAATTTATTGCACACATCAATGGATTGATTGCACAATAAATGACCTAAGGGTCTTATCAAAGATAATATGTTTAGAAAAGAAATTAGTCAGGTTTTATAGTGAAAATGAGAAATAAAAGATGGATAGCCCAAGGGTTGTAGTGCTATGCACAATAGTAATTGCAAGATAAGCCCCTAGAGCATTGGACAGATTCTCTTTGGGAATTTATCAAAGGATATAGGTAAAAATTCTACAGGATGAGAAGGTATTGGTGGTTTGGAGCCCTGTGCAGTAATGAGATCAATCAGTACACATGAAAATAGTAAAATGAGCAATGGCTGATGACATTAGGAGACCGCTATATTGCCTGTCCACTGTAAAAGATGATATGGCTTCTTGAGTGGTTTAAATTAAGTTTGTTTCTTCTTAAGGATGTGCCTTCTTTATCTAGTAATATTCTGAATCTTCATGAAAAAAATGTTATCATATTTTTCATGTTTGTTGAGTTGAATCATCATAATTTCTGATTTATTTCATGGGATTTTTGTTTTTGCTCCATAAAGTCATTTCCAGTGTTTACTTTTTTAGCAAAGATATTTCCTTTGCTTTGTATTAATCTTCTGAAATAATCCTTTTCTCAGTTAGAAATAATGTCAGAGATCATGATTTAACCTTAGGCTGCTGTTATGTTTACTTTTCATGTCTATGCTATGTTTTTTTCCATATTAAAGAGGCCTTGTTACAAATTAGTAACAAAATTGATATTTTCCAATGATATTTTTGGTTCAGGTCTATAGACAAGCTTTGACAAACTAGATGAGATTCCATGTTTCAGCTTTATCTTTTTGACCATACATTATATCGTTGACCCTAGTCCAAAAGCTACTTTAGATCCACAAGCCCAGGGCCTAAAGGAAGTTAGATTAATCCCCAATGATTGGTCAGCTCATTAAAGATATAAAAACTCCTTGTAGTCCATGAGAGAATATTCTAGGGGTTCCTCTTGATAATCCAAAATAACTATTATTGTTCAAAATGTGGAGATTGATGTGGGAAAGATTCCTTTCTTTAAGATTCTCACCCCTTCTAGTTAATGTAATTACCCTTCAACTCGCAAATCCTGGTCCCTTTGTATTCCGATAGAGGCCTGTCCCAGCCCCATGCAGATCTGAGCCAATTTTGGGGCTACACCCAAAAGCCCCTCCAGCTAGATCTCCCATTATAAAAGGGACCCCCCTCTTTGCAGAGATCCCAAACATGCTAGCCTTGTCAGGACTCTCTGTCCCCTGGACCCTCTATCTTGTATCCTCCCTATCTCTACCTTTGCCTATTTCCTTAACTATGCTTTAACCTTGCTTCCAAACCCAATAATAAACCTCTTTTATCAATCTGCGGACTCACACTGCTACTAGACCTCATTTACCACCATATCCTTGCACCAAATCCAAGGGGGTTGCAGGGGAGCTTTGTTTTGACTCCCTGTACCCCAAACCTGCCACTAGATCTCAACTAAATCCTAATTTCATTTAGGTCCCCCAAATCTAGACCTCAACAGAGATCAGAATGCTTTATGTATTTGCCCCAATATTTAAAAGAAATTAAGAATTTCAAGGGATAAACTGTGGTGTTTTTCTTCTTTAAAACATTATATAAATGATGGTTCTCTCTGGGAGCGAGCAGGTTTCTCGGGGAGGTTTTCCTGGAGGCAGCCTTAGTTGCAGTTGAAAGTAATAATCACCTAAAACACAGCGAGGTGATAAAAGTTCAGATCTTTTATTGCCTCCAATATATCCCGGTTAGCTTAGAGGCCTATCTCTCTGCTTGGTTCCAAGAGCTCTTGCAGCTTTGCCCTTTGCTTCTGCCTCTGCTTTCTTCAGCCTCCAGAGCCAGCACCAAGGTGATCTGTCTCGCCTCTGAGAGAGGGCTTCTGGCTCTCAATCTCCCAGAGTGCTCCTCTCCGACCCCAGTCAATGTTCCGAAGTAAAACTCCTCACTCAGAGAGGGCTTCTGGCTGAACTCACTTGACGCTCCCCTCTCAATCTAAATTCAGCTCCACTCTCCATGTAATTCAGCTGAATTCTGTCCGAGAGCCTCTGTTTCTTATATATGAGAGAGAGGAATTGTGGGATACTAGAGAGAGGGTATGGGTTTCTTCCCAGAGTGCTCTCTAGCCCTAAGAGCTGCAAGGAAGGTGTGAATTCGGATATCTCATATAAACCCTGAAATCTCCCAAACTTGTGAACTCCAATGAGTAAAGGTGTGAACACAAGCATTGTATCAATTAGTTCTACTTATTTCAGGTTCTGGCCCAAAGCATCTTGTAAGATTAGATCAAGGACACTGAACCATGCTAAATGAGATAATTATTGTCTCTATCAACTCTAATGACTTAACAGTTTGTAAAGATTCCAACAATAAACAAAATGAGAAACACAAGAAAAATCCTTTTTAAAATCGTGCTTTCAAAAGATAAAATGAATGAATGAGGGAATAATTGTGTGAAGGATTGAATCAACTAACAATTGAAAACATTTGTGAAATACTTCACTAAATAGAAATAGAAAACTAAGACCGAGCCTGTCCTCAAAGTGTTTGCGGTGTCAAGAGCAAGAAACAAATCCAGAGGAGCAATGATATGGGAATGGTGTTATGTTCTTCCGATTCATAAAGACAGTGAGTGGAACAAAGGTTGGGGTAATGGGAACGCAAATCAAGAGGAGAATAAACTCTGTCAGGAGATCATGAGCAAAACCTTGATAAGATTAGCATGATAATGTGCAAAAGTAATTAAATGAATTATCAATTAAACTAGATTGTTGAATAAATTAATGTGCTTAATACTTATTTATTGATTGCCTGACCTTTTTTAAGGCTCTTCCCATGTGAAGCGGTGTTGAACTCCATTCCCAGGCTCACATTTTACAATTCCATGATCAAACAATCCCTAAATTGTGGTGTTTGGGAGCAGTTTCCTAGGGAGGCCCCAGATCTTCTCTCACAAATTTGGCTGTTCCAAAGTGGATGCTAATCTCATCAGTTTAGGGAAATGATGGCTAGAGAGAGCATGGACTGTGCCTTCTGGTCTTCTCTGATCAGATAACTTTGTTCACTACCATTTTTTTTTTTTCAAATTTAGAAACACTTTTCATGGTTATTCATGGCTATCTATAGCACATCTCAAATGTGACATTTTTAAAAAAAAATTGAAGCTGTTGGAATTAGGAGGTTGCTAAAGAACAGAAAAGTTCACAGCGTTGGGAAATCTGTCTCTGCCCTTCCCTCCCCCAGCCAGGAACGTCAGTCCTCCCATTCTGCTAACGCCAAGAGACCCAGGTATTCCCAGGCTCCATCGGGCTTTTTTCTGCCCCTTGGGGAACAGAACCTACCATCAAACATTTCAATATGTTAAAAATGTTCAAAATGTTAAAAGGCATGAATATGCAAACATCTTCAATAAGAATGGTACATTATCTCTCGTTTAGCCACAGTCAGATATACAGCATAAAAAATGCATTATTTCCAAGGAAACATCAGAGGCTTCAGTACCCCTTTCCTGTTTATCCACATTTCTAACCCTGTGGCAACTCTTTTACCTTGAAAGTTTAATTCAGCCCCATGTGTCTGCGTTAAAAGGGAGAGGTAGCCTATTGTGTGACAGGATTCAGGATGCAGCAGGGCAGTCCTTGGATTTGAAATTAGAGAAATTAGGGAAGGAGACTGGGTTCAAATACCTGCATGGTCAATTTTCCATAGGGCTGGGAGTAAGTGACTGAGAATTCTTGGATCCCTCATGCTCCCCCTATGGAAAATTAAAGATGGGACTGGGTGGGCTCTAAGGTTTGCTTTTAACAGTCAATCCCAACATTCAGCATCACTTAGAAAAATAATTGAATAAAGTCTGCAAAGAATAGCAATTACAGAAAAGCAGAATTTAATAAAAAAGGTGAGTTGGGGCATTGTGGGCCACTTTTCCACAGGTCGTATGATTTGATAAAAATGAGGTCATTGGAAACAGGAGAATAACTCAAGAGAGGGAAGTGGTTTTGAATCATTTGTTCTGATATTTCAGGCCACACCATTTTGCACCTTGAACTTGTATGTGATCCTAGAGTTTTATTTCCACTTTCCCAATTGTGAAGGTTGCTCAGACTGTTGGAAATGGCGTTTCTGATAGGCACGAGAGAAACCTCTACTTTAGTATCTGGTGCGATGACCAGAGATTGGAGAACAGAGCTTTTGGGTCAGAGTGGAATAGTTACTGAAAGCTAGCTTTCATGTCTTCCTGGCTTAGAGTGTGAGTTCCCTTCCGGTATTGAACTTCCTCATGTGTGAATGGAGAGTTGGATGCCAGATCGAATGCACCGAGATCTCTAGCCCGTGTTGACGTGCCCTTCTTGGAGTCCCTTTGTCTTGGTCGCCCGCATCACACACACAAACACCCATCACCCTAATTATTAGATCTGTCTTGTTGGTTCAGGAGCTCAAAAAGCCCCAGTTCCTTGGAGATGAAGCAGAAGACAGGGAGGTGGCCCTGGGGAACCCTTCTGGCTCTGACCTGATGATTCTATGACTCAGTATTATTCTGCATTTGCTGCGACATTCTCCCCCAGGCCAGACCCAGAATAGAGGCTCACTGTGCTATAACAGAATCAGGAAAGTTTGTAGCTTCTTTTGTTCAGTCATTTTCAGTGGAGCTTTGAAATCCCATTTGGGTTTTTCTTGGCAAAGATATTGGGATGGTTTGTCTTTTGCAGCTCATTTTATGGAAGGAGAAACTGAGGCAAGCAGGATCAAGCAGCTTTTCCAGAGTCTCACAGCTAGTAAGTCTCTGAAGCCAGAACTCAGATCCTCCGGACTGCATGGCCTTCCCCCTGAACCAACAAAAAAAAACTACATATTATAAATATATTCTATGTCAGGGCATATAATCCAGACAGGATGACATTCAGCTGGGTGGTGCAGTGAGCAGAGCACTGACCCTCTGGTCAGGAGGACCCGAGTTCTGGATTCAGACTCTTGCTAGCTGTGTGAGCCTGGGCAGGTCACTTCACCTTGTTTACCTCAGTTTCCTCATCTGTAAAATGAGCTGAAGGAAAGGGAAAATGCCTCCAGTGTGTTTGCCAAGAAGACCCCAAATGGGCTCACGAAGAGTAGGATGTTCTCGCACAACCACAAATAGAACGCGATAGTTTGGGCTAACCGATGGGTGCAGAGAGGGGTGGGCTGGCTCCCAGCCAGGGAGAGGTCCCGGTCTCCTGCACAGCCCGGTCAGCCCCGGCTCCAGGAGCGATTTCCCCGGCACCTTTCTGGCTTCTGCTCTAAGTCAAAGCGCCAAGGCCAGAACGCAGCGGAGACCTCCTGTGGCCCGGCCGGGGAGAATACGGCCAGGACGCTGTGGCCCGGCCGGGGAGAATACGGCCAGGACGCCAATGGCAGGTGGCCTTGGGGAGGATTTTCCCGGTGGAATTGAAGCGATTTGCCGATGCTGTGCTGTCTGTTCCCCAGCGAGCTGGCGTCCGAGGGCAGCTGTCTGCCTGTCACAGACCGGGCACAGATCGCTGGACTTTCCTGTCCACATTTACAAGGTGGGCAGGTCTGGGCCGAGACACGCTTCGGCCTCCAGGCCGGGGTTCCGTTTCCCAGTAACGTGGGTTCGCATTTCCAGCCCCAGCAGTCAGAACTATCAGATATCAGTCCTCACCTTGGCAGAGAACTTGGCTTCCGGCCAGAGAATCCCTGCGCGGAAAGCTTCCCGGGGGCTGCGGCCTGGAGAGCTCCTCCGGGAGGGCCGGGAAGGCGGCTGCCTCCCCCTTGGACGAGCAGTTGCGTGGAGATTCTTCCGAAGGAAATATTATGAAACCAGTCGGGAGCGTCAGCGGCTGGAAGCGCAGGCGGGATTGCGCAGCCGGGGCTCGCCGACGTCAGCCAGCAGCTGCGGGAGCCCCTCCGGGCTTCGTTTTCCGGCGACTTGGAACAAGTTTGGTCTCTGGCCATGGCGATGACTTGTGAAGTTGGTGCCTTGGGAGGAGCTGGCTCGTCAGGGGACTGAGGCTGGTGGGGAAGGGGAGGACTGGGACATGGGGGCAGGGAGTGAGGCTGGCTTGTCGGGGTACTGAGTCTGGTCAGAGGACTGAGGCTGGTCCAGGGCCTGAGGCTGGTCGGGGGCTTGAGGCAAGGGCCATTGAAGGGTTGACCTGGTGATTGGAAGGTGGGACCTATCAGGCCCAGAGCCACAGGAACGGACTCCCGAACGTCATGAACAACAAAAAAGAGCCTCCTGGCTCATTTGCCACAATGAGAGGGACGGTCAGTTTCCGGCCCTCAGCCGTGTGGCTCTAAGTCACTCACTTGATCTCTCTGGTATAAAAGGAGCGGCTGGAGCGGCTGTACACACGGCTCTAGCTCCCGCGCTGGGACTGTCCCCATCACCGGTCAGTCTATCACACGCCAGCAGAAAAATGAACCAAGAGTTGGGAGGGAGTTTTGCAGAAGCCACAGATGCTACAAGAAGGTGGGAAGATGACCCAGAAAAAGTGGAGAATATGTGTGGAGTATTGGGTAATGTCTAGACAGTTTATCTTTTCATAACATAATAATTCATTTTATTCTCTGGTAAAAAGGGAGGGCCAAAAAGTTTTAAGCGCGTTTTCAAGATGGGGTCCTGCATCCCTAAGGAAGGGATAACTGGATTTCAGCTCTAAATCTTAGGCCCCCTTGGTCTTTGGGGCTTGGCCATGGGGATCTTGAAAGTGTCTTCTAGTTTTTAGAATCCCTGTGAATGGGATAGGACTCTCACGTGGGAGCTGCAGGGAGCCTGGAGAAGCTCTATTCCACTTTGCACATTTCCCCATGGAATCAAAAGATGGAAGAAAATCCCCTAGCAAGAGAGAGGGCCAGAAAAGTGAGGATCCGGCCGCCTCCCAAGCCTCATCTTCCCTGACTCCATGCTGTTGCCTTCTCTTTGTGTGCAAGGCAAATAACAGTGAACTTCCCCTCTTCTGGAAAATTAGATCCTGGCAAGTCTAGAACCTTCAGTTGATAGAATGGACCTAAGACACTAAGTCCAATGCCAAATGTTAGAAATAAGAATCAAAAGATGAACCTCAAATTGGATAAAATAATAAGAATATAAGAATTATATGATTATGCTTATGATTATTATAGCCAGCAGGGTTAGTTCAAAGCATTTATGTTTCTCCTCAGTATCTGGCACATCCTAAGTGCATCCTAAGTCCTTTTGCAAAAGCAAAAAGACAGAACAAAAAAAGGGAGACACTGTCTGGGGGAAAGCCACGGATGTAAAGAAGTGGTAGCTCCAGAAAGGAGTTCCAGTTGGGGATCATCGCGATTGCTCACCATTATTCCCTAGCACATTCATTGGTTTGCCCTTTCCAGAATGGACCACGGTACTAATGTGATTTCTGCATCCAGAGCAATAAGTGGAAAGAGAAAGGAGGGAAATGTTGGGGAGATTGACAGGACGAATGGCAAGATGGTGGAGTGGAGTTCTGGAAAATTTGGCCAGGTCTGGTTAGAAATGGGGAGGCAGGGGACTTGGGCTAACTCTCCAGTTAAGACAGCAGAATTTCCAAAGATCTCAGGGAAGATTAATCCTCCGACACCAGTGTATTATCTGGAAGGCCCATGGTCCAAGTGGTGAGAAGCATGGCGGCGGGTGACAAGAAGCCGCAGGGATCCATTCAAGTACGACATTTATGTCTAGTTCTACAGTTTGCAAATTGTTCCTTTTATCCTTAAGATGAGGGAGGTGCTATTTTTGTCCCCATTTTCCTGGTGAAGCTGGTGCTTGGAAAAAGCATGTTGACCTGCCCAAGGTCACACAAGCAGTAAGTGTCAGAGGCAGGATTTGAACCTGGGGATTTTTGACTTTAAGACTATCCTATGTGGCTAAAATATGTTGCCTCTCAGCTACAACTTAAAACTCCCAGTGGAATGAAATAAAATTCCATTTAGTTAGATTGGAAGGATTATCTCAGAGAAATAATTGACTACAGAGGTTCTCAAGCTGGGGTTTGTAGATAGATTTCAGAACATAAATGAGCTTAGGAAACATATAAATATATTTATTAAAATTTTTAAAAATCTGAGAAGGAGGTCTGCAGGTTTCACCAGACTGGCAAAGGAACCCATGACATCTTAAAGGTTAAGAACCTCTTAGCCTAACCTAGTTTTATAGATGAGGAGTTTAATGTGCAAGGTCTTAGAGATTACTACCCATATTTAAACACACATGTTTTGGTGTTGAACCCAAACCTCTTTCCTGATACTATGTGCTCTTCCCATCATGGAGAGCCTTCTGCTAATATTTCATACATATTAAAAAACTGGATTTTCTACAACACAAATAAAATTCTTAGTAATGTTCACCTGATTGTCACCAACAGTCTTTTATAGAATTTGACCTTAAAAACCTCTAAATTGTTTTTGAGATGAACTAAGATGGGGGAAAGAAGGCAGAATGTTGGAAATTGGAATTAAAATTAAAATGGAAAATGGAATTAAACCAAAAAAAAAAAACCCAAAAACAAAAAACTTTGTCCCCTTGTGTATAGGTGAGAAATATTGAGAGGATTTGGTTTTGTCCCTTCTGGATATTCTGGATAGTCCTTTCCACGTCTGTGGTTTAGGAGATCAATCCTGAGCTGCCTAAAACACAAGGAGATAAAGGGACTTGCCCCAGTATCAGAAGCAAGAAATCACCCTACTCTAAATCCCACATACTAGAGATACTTCCATTCTACCTGACAGAAATGAGAAGATAAATATTTATTTTCATGTAGCCAAAGCCAAACATAATGCTTTTCCAGCCTTCTCCCATGGCCCTCCAAAGAGGGGGAATAAAAGGCTGATATCTTTCCATTTTACTGAACTAACCTAGGGCTAACATGTGGAAACCCGGTCTTTAGGAGGAATAATTCGATTTTACACCATTTGGGACAGAGCTGTCTGATGGGCTCATTAATTGCTTGGGATTGCCATTGTTTATGAAGTTGTTATATAACTTCTGCATGGGGATGTTAGAGAGGGAACATCTGCTTCTGGTCATAGAGCGGGGAACCTCTGAGGTCATTCCCAATTCTCAGATGCTCAAATTTCTTTGTTTCTGGTAATTAATTATTTGCAATAAATATACTTTCCCTGAATTACCTGCCCATTTCAAGAAATACTTTGGCTAACCTAGTTTCCTAGGGGAGTGTCTTCATGGCCTACCTGCCTTGGTGCAGAAACCGGCTTTCTCGGTAGCTATAAGGTGTATTTTTAGGGCCTGGGAGTGTCCGACTGATTTGAAATACATTTTCTGAAAATAGTTAAAGGTTCTGTGACCTTTCTGTGACTGCCTTTTTCTCAGCCTTACTTTCAGGCTCAATGCAGAGCTTACCTTTGCAGACATCTTAACAGTCCACCAGGATGGTTCTTCAAAGTATAGATTAATTCACATTTTTAAAATTAAAAAAAAGAAGTGTTCCTTTGAGACAGATGTGCAGAAAGATGTCCCATATCAACTGGATACTTCAAGCAAAACAAGATAGTATTGTGTAAGGTTTTGGATTATGTGGAAAATAGACATAATTTCTCAAGTGTATAATTTTGAAAAGCTGCTAGGATTTAATCGCTCACTTTTCCAATTATTATGGAGTCACTTAATTCCTGGTTCTTGGTCTTCTTATGGAAAATGGTGGAATGGGACTGACTTCTGGACATCTAGGTTCCCTTTCAGTTCTAGATCAGTGTTCCTTTGGGTTTCAAATTACAGAAAGGAGTAAAAGTCAATCTACATTTTGCCTTTCTCTATAGATCAGCTTGTAAGGGTATTCATATATAGAGTTCTCCCTTCCATATCATAAAAGTTAGGGTCACAGTGCCCCTGCAATCTGGAAAATTCATGGAAACTGTTTTGGCCCTCCCTTTGTACTAGAGGAGAAGTCTGACTTTTTTTTTTTCTTTTTCTTTCATGAGGTCTTCCCAGTACCTTATTATAAAATTTGGATTGATATTATATAATACCATACATATATTTAATGCATTTTTCAGTTTCCAACCTCTTTCTGTGTTGTCTGTAGCCTTTACCTATGGATAGTTTCTGCAAAACTCCCCTCAAATTTCCATTTCACTTCTTACGTTTCCCAGGATATAGAAAAACGTGATGGGGAAAGTCGCAATATGGAAGGGGATAACTGTATTTGGGATCAGATCTCTTCTGGGTTTTTTCATCAATTGAAATCAACCCTGAGGTCACAAAGTCACAGACTTTGTTGGAGGAGAGGGATCTGAGGGATCAGATCATTAATTTTGCAAATGGAAAACAAATGCTCAGAGGAGTGATCCAGCTTGCCCAAAATTATACACCTTGTAGGGTGACTGAGCCAGGACAAGAATTCAGTGTTCCCAACCTGATCTGGTTCTTTCAAAAGGGCTATAAAAGGGCAAGTCTATATCAGGCAAAGGTATCCAAGCAGACCAGGAAATTTGCTCCAAACATAGCTCTTTCTCACACTAGTTAGTTGGCCTATAATGAAATGCAGTGTGAACAAACACACAAGAAATGTGGCTGGATCTTAACAATCAAAGTGTTGATGGAGATGGTTTGATGAGTTCTTAAAGCAGCCCCAGGAAAAAATGGGGGCTGGTGGGGGCTCAGCTAGGGAAGATGGAGGGACCAAATAATCACATGCTCAGCAGCTGGATCACAAAATCTTGAAAACGTCACTCTTTTTTGTTGTCTGGACCTGTTGTCTCATCTGTCAAATGAGGGTGAGAGATTCTATGACCCCGAGATACCTTCCTGCTCTAACTCAAGACTGTTATTTCTCTTCCTCCTATCGTGGTGCCCTTCAGCTTCCTTGATTGTTTGTCAGCATTACCTTTCCTTTCTCTCTTGTATTTTTCCAAGCCCTTCTAGAGTCTGCATGAATAATCAGAGCAGGGTTAGCTCCTAAGGGAGGAATGAGTGCCCCTTGTCTTTAGCCACTGTCTACTTGGGAGTATTCACCTGATCAATGAATGGATGTTGGGAGAAGCTCATCTTCCGTAGAATTTCTCATGCTGGTTCAACAAATATATTGGCAACCCCATGTCTTGGCGAGGTAACTTGAAGCTGGTTCTGAGATTGAAAAACCTGGATAACTAAAACTATTGCTTAGATGAACCTGTAATTGCCTACAATATTTCAGCTAAACTTATTTCATTAACTTACATTATTGGAGCCATTCTTCTAGTCTCTAATTCGATGTCTATAATCTTGGTTTTCAATAAAATTTAACATTAATACTTGCAAATCATTGGGCTTGGTATTGAGCTAGATTCAAGGCTAATTTTATAGCTTCAAAGACCCTTAGAATCTGTTGGAGAGATAGGTCATGTCCACAAGTATTGACAAACCAAACTCAGAAGTATATTAGAATCACAGAAATTACCAGTACGAGGGTGAAGGAGAAATTACTTTACACCCTCTAACACCTATTTAATGTCAAATTGTCATGGCGCTCTGCACCTAATAGGAGGAAGATCTGGAGGACAGGGGAAGAAGGAGGAATGAATCGTTTTCATTTTATAATTTTTCATGGGAACATTTCCATTTAAATGTTTCAGAAAATATGCTTTAGTGAGGAAAAAGTTCCAGTTATGTCAATACTCGATGGATTTTTTTCTTGTTGACTACAAAAATGGCTCTTAGCTGCTGAATCAAGTCCTTCCTCGTTTACCTAGTTTTTAAGAGTCTCGGTAGTCTTGTAGTAGCAACATTACATCATAAAGGAGAGGAATCAGTTGTACTCCAACACCTAGGCTGGGCTGTAGTTCTACTGGTTTCTTTAAAGTACTCCCCAACGCCAAGTATACCATAAACAGTCTGACTTCCTTGCCTCTACTTTGGCTATTCCTTTTGCTTGTGTGCTCCTTCTGTCTTCTTCCTTTACATACCCTACATCTTACCCATCCTTACCTTCAATCCCTGTTTGGCTTTTTCCAGGAAACCTTCCCTGACTACCCTGGTCCACTTCGAACACTGGCTTCTCTGAGTTCTTGTGCGTGTGTGGTCAGTCTCACACAATTTAGCCCTTCTCTCAATTTTTAGGGGGGATAAATTCAGTTAAAATCCATAAACACGTATTAAGTGTCTTATACAATACTTTGACAACTAACCTTTAAGAGAATAGAGGTCATTTCATTCTATTCCATTTTATGATTGCTGTGTGCTCTCTTGGTGTTTCAAATAAATTGGATGGTCCCTGGGGGCAAAGAATACATCTTCTACTCCTGAATAGTATCTGTCTACATTTTCCCAATGTTAGCACCTGAAGGAAACTTGGAACACAAAATAAGAGAATTGGAAGGGCCTTGGGGTCAAGAATTAAGGGATTTAGGACTTTTAGATTACTCAGTCCCCTCTACTTTATCTCCCTTATTTTATAGACAAGGTGAATGAATTTCAGAGAAGCAGACTGACTTACTGAGTCACATAGTAAAATAGCAACAAAGCTGAGGAGCTGGGACCCAAATAGACCCTTGTCCCTCCTACTCCATTGCTTTTTGTTTGTTTTTTTGCCTTGTTTTGTTTTCTTTTGCAAAGCAGTGTGAGGATCCGTTCTTTCCACCACCCCAGTCCCTGGCAGGTCAGAAGGATGTTCTTTCATGGTAAAGGAGTTTTTCATCCCACCCATGGGTAACTCCTGGGACATCCTCGGGGCAGGTCAGTCTCCAAAGTGACCTGCTGGAGCAGAGAATGGCCATGAGTGATTCATCCAGGAGACTCCATGCTGATTAACATCTGATCAGCTTCTAGGAACCCAGCCTCTACTTTCAGATTCCAAACAGGGCCCTGATAGGCAGTTTGCATCCTGGAAGTCAAGAGCTTTGCCTAATTCTCAGGCTTTGAAACAAATTTGGTTTTTAGGTATCGGGAAGTCGAGCTGGCCGAGTCCTTGCAGGGTATAGGATTTTTAAATCTGGAAGGGACATGAGAGAAGACCAGTAGCAGTCCTTCTTTATATACACAAGGTAACTGAGGGCCAGACAGGTGAAGTGGATTGCCAGAGGTCATCAGGACCGGCACTTGGGTCTCTAGCCTCCCAAACCTGCACTCCTTACACAACCCCGCACTGAAATTGTTCTGTAGTAAACCAAGTTCGATTTGCTTTTCTGGGGAACAGAGGAATGACTGAGATGGGAATAATCTAACTGCCCAACGATGAATCTTCCTCAGGATCCCAAGAATTACAAGCAGAAAAATGCTTAGAAATTACCTAGTTTAGTCCCGTTTTAAAGACAAGCAAACAGAGACTAGAGAGTTTGGTCATAGGCTAGAATTGCTTTTTTTTTTTTTTCTTTGCTGCAAATATCCAAGTGCAGCAATGGCTCATTGACTTAATATTGTGTGATTCGGGATTACAATTGGCTTGCCACCCATGTCTATGGATAACGTTCTCTGAAAGGTATCAAAACTTCAATTGGGGCTTCCTTTAACTGGGGCTTTGGGAGCATCCTGTATAAGTCAAACGCTGCCTGAGAGTGGGGCCCTTATTCTCTCCTATTGTTGATACTGGCTTCTCTAATTTGTGAGGTGCAGAAATGAACAGGATGGCACATTTGGGCACAAACCAACTCCTTGGATCAGAGTCCTTACCTAGGCTGGTGTATGTGTATACACAAACAGCTCTATTCTATATAAAACTCTATTTCAATGTCATCGGTTTCCTTGGATATCCTCTATATTTTATTTTGTGTATTTAAAAACATTATTCCGAGGAAGGGTCCCCAGGCTTCAGTCGCCTGCCAAAAGGGTGCATTGACTTGAAAAGGTTAAGAAGCGCAGACCCAAAGCGTTCGGCTTTTATGAGATGCTCTGTAATCCATACAAAGTTTACACAGGGTTGAGACCCAAACTCAGATATTTGCCAAATTTCATTTCAGTCTGGGAAAAAGTGCTACTTCTGCGAATAATAAGGCATGTCAGGCAAGATACATTATTTTATGAGGCAAGTCAAAGAAATCTGATGACCACAGTGAGGCATTAAAAATTAAAAGAACTGCAGGAAAAAAAAAAAACAGATTGAGAAACATAATGCACAAGCAATTTTCCATCGGAAAGTGATAAAGGGGTCTGGATATTGCAGTCTCGCACTGCCGGTTGCCTCAGGTGTCGGGGGCAAATGGATTTTGTACTGAGAAGGACAACGCGGTCTCTAGCAAATCTTATGCAGTGAAATATTTTAGTTCCTTCATATAGAGACATCGTACACCATGTTAACAACCATGAAAAACAATACAAAATGCTTTCAATTTAACAAGTAGAAAAATATAACTAGTATATATGGCAATTGTGAATCTAATACTGTACATAAGTAATTTATGGATTTTTACAAATAAATTATAGCTTCAATGCCCTTTGTTATTATTATTAATATTATCATCGATATTTTTGTCTTTCCTAGACACACACCAGAACTTAAGAGTAGAAAGGTTCAGAACCTCGCTCGGGAGTCTAGTGCCAGTCAAATGTTCTGCCCACAAGCTCAAAGAATTTCTTATTTGGCTCATGAAAGTATTCGTGCAGTTTATTGAGTAGTTTGGGATCCACTTGAGGGTGTGCTCTTCCCTTTGACTCATGTAAACACCGGTCTCTGCCGCTGTCCCTTAGGCAGTAGAAGCCTTTTGTTTTATTAAAATAGAAGTTTGAAGCATTGATTTGTGGAGCCAGCTTCAAGAACCGCTCTACTTTTTCGATTTCTGGGAAAGGGTCTCTAATGAGCTGATCCCCATCCACGATGTGAATGTGATCGAGTGGAAAGTACCGGAGCCAGTTTTGCATGTGAAAGTAATAGAGGCTCCGGTTTATTGCCTTGTATTCCACGTTGAGCTCCCCGTCTTTGATGAGGAATTCTTCGATGGACGGGTAGGGTTTGTGTTTTTGCACGTGGTTATAAAACACTTGAGTATAGTCCGACAGAACTCGCTCGCTGGGGTCTCGCAAGATCAGGAGCAGTCTGATGGAGGGGTTCATGTTATAAACTCTCTCAGGCACTTTGGACGAAGTGAAGTAGGCGGGGGTCTTTTCTACGGTGAGCTGATGAGGGGAAGAGTAGGGCATCTGACTGAGGTACCATTCCAGGCCGTTTCCATAGTGATCTTCCCAGTCAAAAAAATGGACTTCACTTTCAGCAGCCGCTATCCCCGGGTGCAGACTGAGCATCTCCAGCAGGGCTCGGGTACCGCCTTTCCTCACGCCGATGATGATCGTCTGGGGCAGCCGCTGGCTGGACCCGTTCAAAGGAGCCCCGTCTTGGAAGTCGCTTTGGAGAGAGCCTTTCCTTAGCAGCTCTTTCTGCCCGGCTTCGGAGGGGGCTTCGACTTGGGAGCTGGCGGCGGGATGAGAAGGCACTAGCTGGGGCCGGAGGATGAGCAGCATTGCTCCCAGAACGAGTGTCGTCATGGTGGACGCTGGTCTAGCTTCACTCAGCTGGAGGAGGGGTCATGAAGCAACTGCCGCATAGAAATGCCTTCACACAGCTCCTCCTGGTCCTCGGCACATATATCTGGCAACGGGGATCTCACTGCAAAGGAAAAGAGACAGAGGTCAGCCATGGAGCCGAGCGGAGCCCACAATGTCTGCACCCGGGGACCGAAGGGGGCGAGTCACCGCCCTTCTCCTGGCCGGCCTCTGGGTATCTGTGAGACTGAGGGAGCTGGAGCTGAGCATCTCTCCCGAAGGTGTTTCCAGCTCTGACATTCAATGTCCTTTGGGTCCTCCTGAATTTTAGCATTCCAGAACACTAGAGTGGTTAGAAACCTAATAAAGCAAGGGTCGTGATGTTCTTAGGAGAACCCCGTGTCTGCCGGGGCTTATTTATAGATGACCAGATGCAGGCTTTGATAGCTAATAGAAGCTGCACATATCAGTAATTGTGCTATTCGGGGCTGCTTTCGTATCATAGATCATTTTTGGCAACAACATCTGTACAAGGCAACGCTAACACCCTCAGTAATATTCAGTGCAATTAAATATGAATGTCACACACTATTAATTATTCATTCCGTATGTGTTTATTGTTTGTCAATGATATTCATTAGTAAACATTTTTATTAGTGACTGTTTCCCTTGAATATTTGTATAAATTTAATCTTATTATTTAAGAATAGGGGTGGAAGCTGATTTCAAAGAATTCATGATAAAAAAAAAAAAAATGCCATCTGCCTCCAGAGAAAGAATTGATGTTGTCTCAATACAGACTAAAACATAGTGCATTTCCCTTCTCCCTCTTTCTTCCTCCCTCCCTTTCTCCCTTCCTTCTCTTTTTCTCCTTTTCCTTCCTTCCTTCTTTTCTTTTTTCTTCTCTTTATGAGTCCTTTCTTCCTTCCCTTTATGAGCTCTGCCTCCCTCCCTCTCTATCTCCTTCTCCTCCTATTCTCCCCCCAGACCCTCCTGGGGAACCATGATGAAAAGTATAATGCTTTCTCTTTTGGGGAAAGGGGAGAGAGAGAACTTTTGTATTCCAACTCTGGCAAAGTTCAGATGAAGGAGAGATCTGCAATTTTTATCCAGCTAATTCTCTGTACCTCCCACCCAAGGAAGCCTCACAAATGAGGAGTAAAATGTCTGTTTAAGGATAAGCCCTCGTCCAATGCAGATCCCTTCTTCCTAGATGCCTTAAAAGTCTCTGTGAGTGACTGTGATCAAGCTAATTAATAACTGGGTGGCCTGAGGTGATGCATCTTTCTGAAATTACCTGGGGTATCCCCCAGGTAAAACACACACACAGTCCATCCATTATTGGATCCCCAGTTAAAACACGGTCAGTTTGGTACATTAATATAGCTACTATTTCACTAGTATAAACTGAGAAATTAGAGTCATCTATATAATATAAAGGAGCAATCAGAGAAAATTTTATGCAAGTGACATATAAATATTAGATGGCATTAGGGTTTTAATACATGGGGACAAATGTAGTGTTTATGGAATCGGGGAGATATTTTCCCTATATGTTCCTTATAATTAAAGCTTTATATAAAATTTTATAAAAAATAAAAACCTGTCATGTTTCTGGTAGAAAATTAACTGAGAACAAACCATTTACCCCTCAATAGCAAAATGGTTAAATTGTGATATAGGAATATAATGACATGATGTTAGGAAGACTTCAAAGTTTATTTTTAATTTTTACATTTGATGCTGTATCACGTTCCTTTCCAAATATATACTTTTTTCCAAATATATACTTCCCTCCTTCCTCCCTAGAGAGCAATCACCCTCAAACAAAGGGGAAATGGAGAAAATAGTTTCGCAGAACTAACCAACGTCTCTGTAATTCTAGCTGTACGTCCAATGCTTTATCTCTACCTCTGCCAAGAAGGGACCAGAGTGCATTTTCTCATCCATTGTTTGAGGTCAAGTTTGCTCTGTCTGCTGCTTTGCTTTTCTATTTACATTTTTGTAGTGATTGATTACGTTGTTTGTCTAGTTCTGAAACACAGGAAAAACTGTATACACCTATATCCATGTATGTACATATTTATGAAAATATATTTACTACTAAAAAGTGAGGTAAGCAGAATCAAGAAAACAACATACATAAAGACTACGACAATACGAAAGGAAAGAACACAAAACAAGCAAGCATGGCCCTGGAGAAGGGCTGAGAAAGGTACATCCTTCTCTTCATTTCGGGAAGTGAGGGTAGATGGTGTGAATGTGGACCACCGACTCTATCGCCAGATGAAGTCAGTGTGTTAGTTTCCTGAACCGGCAGGTAGATACTGCACCGAATAGGACAATCTGGAGTCAAGAAAATTGGAGTTCAAACCCAGTCTCAGACTGTACTATCTGTGTGACTTAATTATTGTTTGTCTCAGCCTCCTCAACCGTTAAATGGGGAGCTTAATCCCCTACCTCCCAGGGTACCAGATAAGATTATTTATAAAGTGCTTTGCCTGATGCTGGAATATAGTAGGCACTTAATAAAAGGGAAGGGCCCTTTCCCTTTTTTGTTTTTCAATCTTTGTTGCAGTGGATAACTTTATGAGAAGGGAGTGAACAAGGAGGAGTATATATTCATAAATCCAGGTGATATAAAAACAGAAGATATGATGAAAAATAAATTGTGTGTGTGTTTGTGGCCTCTTACTTATAATTCATTTCATCTTTCTGAACCTGGCTCTTCTTGTCCATGTGGCTCCTTCTCATCTGCATTCCCTCCCTCAAAGGGGCAGCTACTGGCTGGAACAGGCAGGGAGACCTAGACTCGGATCTTGCCCTTGACGCAGGCTGGCTCTCAGTCCTCTAGGAAGCTTCCTAAAACTATCAAGTATTGATCTGTATGAGTAGATAAAGTTTTCTCATCCAGGGATTCTTTATTTCTATTTAATTATAGGTCCATTTTCCATTCCAGTTCTTTTCTCAGACAGCCACTGTGTGAACCAAACATAATAATGTATGTGAAATCATTTGGTAAAGCACTACCCAAATAGGAGCTATTATCATCATTAATCAAGGTAGATTTGAAATTTGCTTCATTAGGGTGAAATTCTTCAAACTGCACAAATGGAAAATGGAACCTAGGAGACCCTGTCTTGTCATCAAACCAGCAGGGCAAATATCCTATTATACAAATTTGGTTTGCTGATTTTTGAATGTATATTAAGCAGTAATGCAATTAAAGCAATGTCGGTCTTTTGAGAATCACAGACCTTTAGAGCTGTAGGAGACCTCGGAGATGATCTAGAATAATTCTCTAATTAGAAAATTTAAAACAAACAAAACCCAATACTGTCGTGAGACCAGGACAGTTGATAAAGCAACGACGCATCTTATGTAAAACCGCCATGATTTCTTTGCTTGAATGGTGATTGTCCCAGAAAACTGTGGGCGCATTGTTCCTGTAGGTATAAGGCCAGGCTTTCTGTTTGTGGGCATTTTAAATGAGTGGACCACCGTGTTCAAACAACGGAACAACTGATCCATTCAGTCCAACTCCATTCCTTTTTTGAAGCTCAGATCAACCGGGCTGGCCAAATGAACCCATTATTTTTGTATTGTACTGATGTGACCTCAGAAATAGCAGTCGGGACAACCTTCTTTGTATTTGTGCTGAGAGCTAATTCTGAGATTACTGTTAGAATTGAACAGTCTTATGTTCAACCTCTTCTCTCTGTTGAAGAGTTAATTAAAAATATTGCTTACCAAAATACATGCTTTGTATTTTGCAATTCACACTACTGACTCCCTAATGACTACTAGCAGCTACTTCGGTCGCTCCTTCCCGCAGATATTTGCTGAGCACCTATAAGATACAAAGCACTGTGCTGGGCACTGAGGAGAAATACAGAGAAGTAAGAAACAGCTTGGGTATCATGATGGACTCTTGTCCGTGACTCTCCCAAGCGCCGGCTTCCTCTTCCCCAGAAATGACGAGCCACAGTCTCCCTTCACCCACCGTGGCCACTCTGCGTCACAGCAGTAGAACATGGTGACGAATGGGCCCCTTTTATCTCGTAGCCCCGGGTTCCTAGCACAGGGAATTGCACGTAGCAGTGCTCCACACAAATACATGAGGAACGAATGAATCCCAGGCGTTAGAGCTGGAACGGTACGGAGTAGCAGAAAGGGCCGTGGACTGTGTTTCAGAGGCCCGAGTGGCAATCCTGCCCGGCCAAAGGTGCTTGACCTTTCTGTATTGATTTACCTCTCACAGGGCTGTTAGGAAATCTATTATCGTTCACATAAATGTGTTCTACAGTTATCGATTCTGATCATGAGGACAATAATAATTATCGCCCCATCATTTTCTGGGGCACTTGAAACTCCTTTGTTCCCACAGAATGCCTCCTTTGACCAAATGAAATTCCAGTGACAAATTCCGTGTGTTATGAGCTCTGATTGGGTGGATTAAGTGGGTGATAACCTAGCTGAGGAAATGAGGGAAGCTTCGTCTTTAGGCCCAACATGTTGAGGCAGGGAGAGGGACTGACCTTTCCATCTCGGGAAAGAATCCAGAGATTCCTTGGCAGGCCCAGTCTTGAGGGATGGGGGAAGTGGACAAAGAGATCACCTTTCTGAGGTCTCATCAATGCACCCTAAATCAGACGGTCTCTTTAGGACCTTGCCTGCCTTCCTTTATGACTTCCATTAGGGCAGAAGCCACACTCGTGTGTGTGTGTATGGGGGGGGTTGTTACCCCTCCTTCTCTGGGCTCCCACAGAGCTGGAATTGAGGGGGGTAACTTGCTATAGAGGCAGAGCTTCTCAATTACAGACCCCCTGAAGATCAAAAGACAGATCTTTCCCACAGCCCTTGTTCCATTCCCTTTTCTTAAAGGGAGAGATAATAATAGCATCTCTTTCGCTCAGGTATTGTGAAACTCATATGAAATAAAGTGCATAAAGGGCTCTGTAAACCAAATTAACAAGAAAGCTTTTCTTCTGAATGATCAAAACCCAACTGGAGGCATCCTAATAAGTCAAAGAAAAATACTCTTCCCTACTCCTACCCTCTCCAGCTTTACGGGAAGAGGCGACACACAATTAAGGCAATCAATGGTACTTGAACCAAAAAACCCAACTGCCAACTTAAACTGGCTTTCCAACTTTCCTCTGTCTATGATCTTCAATGGAAAGAGGTTCATACTGTCACAAGATGGACTGTTACATGAAAGTTTCCAGGTCTTCCTAACTGACCTAAAAAGTCTGCTTCCAAACCAAACCTGATTAGTCTCAGTTTAGAAAGTCAATTTGTTCAGGGTTAATGATCTATTCTCATCCCCCCCTCCAATCTGCACTGCTTGGAAATCTTGTCCCTCCCTTTGCCATGAGTATTAATACAATTCATAAAACCATTCATCTGTAGGGGAAGGGATCTGTGTATTGGGCTATTTTGTTCAGATTTTATAAGTTTTGGCGGTGCCTTCTCTACAACAGCTGTTTGCCTGCTCTCTCCAAAGCCCCAGTTCCTCTCACTTCTAGCTAACTCTTAGCTTCTTTCCTCTTTAGGCAAAAGACTGAGGCCATCTTGTTAGCAAATCTCAAAATTCTCAGTGTTCTACCCCTTTCTCTCCTCCTTCTCTCCAGTTTCAGGAGCTCCCCTAGCTTGGCAAGGCTTAAAAAAATCACCCATGTGCTCCACAACACGCCTTCCTAAGCCTATAGGCTTTCTCTCCTCCTATTTATCTACAAATCCCCCCTCTCTGCCGGCTCCTTACCCTTCACTTCTAACACGCCCCATCCTTCTGCATCCTAAAAACAGACCCAAAATGAGACAAAACAAAAGCGTTCCTTGGAGCCGCCTCCCTGCCTCTCTTCCCCCTCACAGTCAAACGTGTAGAAACTTGCCCCGTTGCCTCCTCTTGCTCATCAGCCGATCGCCCTCACTTTCTATACCGTTCTATATCCATTACTCGTGTTTAATGAGTGGGATGTGGAAGGAGTTGGGGGTTCAGGAGAGAAGAAACGCTTTGCAGCAGCTGGTGGGAGAACGTGTAGCCAAGCCCTCTGAAATGGGAGGAGGGAGCCACCGGAGACGGGTCCCCTCTCTACGTAAATGAGGAGTGTCTAGGTTTGGACCCACACCCCTGGTAAGGGGAAAGGAAGCCCGGAGAACCCTCCACAACTGGCTTTCTAAAATGGAAAGTATCAAGTCTTGCTTGGGAAGATTATCATGAGCTTCCAGAATCCTTGCTGTTTTATTATTATTATTATTATTATTATTGGGAGACCAAAGGCATAAGACAATAATGAAGATTTACAGATTCAAATAGGAATCGTCTCCATCCCTGGGCTCGGACTCTCCCTTTGAGGACCCACACAGGGAGCAGAGGGCAGACGAGGACTGGATTTGCTTTGACCTGCAGGGACGCCTCCAGTTGGGTTTCAATAATTCAGAAGACAAGATTCCTTGCCTTTGGTCACACTTGGTTTACATTTATTTATCACATGGCTCGGCCCCCCGGGGAGCTGTTAATGAGGTGCCAAATATATATGAAAAGGAAGAGGGGGGAGAAGAACAAGAGCACCTTCAAATGCCTAAGACTCGGCTGAATATTTTACCAGAGAAAGGCAAGAAAATAACCTCCATGAACAAAGAGACCTTTTTCCTGTGTGTCTTTTATTATCTAATCCACAATCTGAGACTGAGTTTCAAATGTAATTATGGCTACAATTCTCCATCTGCCTCGCACAGAAATGTGTGCTGGGACACAATGAATACTTGGCTACTGCAGGGAGGGGCAGTGTAGTGTACCTGCGAGGGCCCACTGCTGGGTTCCGATGGACCTTGTGGGGCAGGAAGAGCTCCGGACTCGCCTTGGAGACCCGAGTGCAGGTGCTGGCTCCCTGTGTGACCCCGACCATCATCTCCCCTCCTTGTCCCTCTACCCCCTTTAAACTGTGTAGTGTGGACAGGAAGGGGGCTGTCCAGGACTGCAGACACTGACTGAAATGCAGAGTCTGGAAGTGTTTTTAAGGGGAAGGACAGAGCCTTGTTAAATGCTACACAGCCTGGGCTCTGGGTATGGAGCTTTGGTCTTTGGGGAAGAGAGGCCCGGGTGGCTTACGCAGCGTGTCCCTAATTATTAAAAGCAATAGCTTATATAATATTAACATGTGAATATTAAATATTTTATATAACTTTGGAGAACTGGACTAAGACTTTGGGGAAACACCATCTTATATAAGAGGATCGTGTCAATTTAGGTTGATTTTACCTCCCCAGCCCCTTCCACCACAGCCACAAGCTGCTCTGTGTAAAGTAGAACCCCCCTGCCCCCCAATATCTGCAAAGTAGAATTTGGTTTCTGATCCTTCAGCTTGCTTGCTGGGGGACTGAGTAAGTCACTTCCCCTCTCTGACCCTCAGATCCCCTTAAGTTCAAGGAAAATGAGAATCCTCACAGAACTCTTATCCTCACAGGACTGGAGTGAGGAAAGGACTTTGTAAATGTTCAAGAGCGGGACAAAGGTCGGGGCCGCCGTGGCTCTCTCTTATATGATGTTAAAGGCTATAGAGAAGGGGCTCCAGGCATCTGGTGGACCCATTATGTGGCAGGGGGAGGTTGTGAGAGAGAATTACGGAGCATAAGAAGGGATGTCCAAGTTGTGATGCGAACCTTTCAAAGGGAAAGCCCCATTGATGACACTGGGGATCCTTACAAAATACTGAAATTATCCTAATTCTCCAACCACTAGGCTTTTCTAGTATATAGGACAGTCCAAAATGAGGGCCAGGAGCCCAACCTGAACTCTCATAAACAAAGGACATAAGGGGCAGAGAGGTGACACAATGGATGAAATATCAGACCAGGGTCAGGAGGAGCAGAGTTTAAATGTGACCTCTCAGACGTTTGACACTCAATAACTGTGTGACCTGGGCAAGTCATTTAACCCCAACTACCTCACAAGAAAATAAATAAATGAAGACATAGACAAAGGACAGAGCTGGAAAGGGGAAAAGGAGGAAGGGAGGAAGAAAGATAGAAGGCAAGGAAGGATGGAAGGAAAAGGAGGAAGAGGGAAGGGGAGGAGGAAGGAAGAAGGTAAAGAAGGAAGGATGGAAAGGAGGGGAGAGGTAGGGGAGGACAAGGAAGAAGGAAGGAAGGAAGGAAGGGAAGGAAGGTAGGAAGCAAGGAAGAAAAAGAAGGAAGGAAGAAGGGGAAGAGGAAGGAGAGGGAAGGTAAGCAGGAAGGAGGCAAGGAAGGAAGGAAGATTTCAAGAGAGGAAAAGAGGGAAGAAGAAAAGAAGAGGGGAAAGGATAAAAAGAGAGGAAGGAAGGGAATGAGAAAAAAAAAGAGAAAGGGAAGAGCATGTATTATTTAGTATATACTAACACTATGTCCTGAAGATGTGGCTAGTCAGTCCACTCCAGTGCTGGGAAGACCTGACTTCAAATACGACTTCAGGAATTTACTGTGTGACCCTAGACAAACCATTCAACCTGCTAGTTTTGCTGAACTTTAAAATGGGGATAATGATACCTCTTCCTTGCAGGGTTATTGCAATGATTAAATGAGGTAATATCTGGAAAACTGGTCACCAGTGCCTAGAGCTCAGTGGACCCTGGGTAACTGCCTATCCATTTGCCCTCCCCCTTCCCCCGAGCATTTATTTAATGCCCATCCTGTGCCAGTAAGCCCTGGGGGATACTGAGGCAAACACAGCCTCCTCCCCTAAGGAGCTGACGTTATAATGTGGGGACCACAACCACGTGCTAGGTTCGGTGGCAATCTGGATGGCCAAGTGTTTACCAATGTTTAAGGTGAAGGAAGAATGGGGGAGGGCAAAAGGCCTCAGAGGGCTCCCCCTTCTTTGCAGTGTTTTGTTATCTTGTTAATATTCAATTAGTCAAATGGGTCTGTGGTCTCGGGGATTTGGAAGCCTCCCTAGTCCCGAGAATTGTGGCCAACCCATCCTGCGTCTGGCCCGCTCCGTGGCCTCCTGTGGGATGTGCCGGAGGCTTTTTGTGCCTTCTCCTCTCAGGGACCATCCACCTGGGGCTCCCCCATGTACCTCTTGCTTTCTTGCCCCATGACCGGCCCCATTTTCTCACCCCGTTATCATCATTTAAATCTGACCCCTCTTCTAAGCCACAGGAGTCCGAGTTATTTTTAAATCCCTCTCCTGGCAGGTAGGCAGGGTAAAAATAGAGCTGCCCCTTCCCATGCAGGCTCTTCTGGCAAAGGCGGGCCGCTCCTGCTAATCTTGGGGAGAGCCAGAAGCATCTCCCTCTCCATCTTTGCCCGCCGGCTTCAGATCACTCTTGTAATGGTGTCAAATGAATACATTTGCCAGGTCATCTCTGAAACCCAGAAAGTAGGGAACAAAAGCCTCCGCTGGTGCCTGTCAGTCTCAGAAAGGACATTGATATTTCAAGAGCTGCATAAATATTTATTTTCTCAAAATTGCCTGCATATGACACTCTTCAATAAATGTTGACATTGGGTTTTGTTTGGATTTACTTATGGTAATGGGACTAGGGGTGGGAGAGCTCCAGTTCAGGATGTAGACCCCCTCAAAGGTCAGGCCACACAATTTTAATAAGTTTCCTTCATTTTCGGCGGCTGAAATACTGAGGGAGATTGAGCTATTTCCCCTCCGATCCTAAAAGGATTGCCTGAACTTCCCTCTGTGCGCTTAGCTTCTGCTTTTAAACAGGGAGCTCCTTGAGGGTAGGGGCCATTTTTCTTTTCCTCTGTATCCCCTGCCATGTGCCAGCTGTGTACCCGATGCTCCTGGGCTGGACTTGGCTCCCACTTTTGTCTTCTCTTTCTACATACGGTAATCTTGCTAGCCTGTAGACCTCCTATGGTACTCTTAAGGTAACCACCGGCACCGGTACCACCCCCAGCAGCCTCGGATGGTTCCGAATCCCTTCCAGATACAGTCCAAACTGCAAGTCAGTCTCCCACAATAGCAGGAACCGCTCTCTGGGGTTACCCCAAACCCTTCTCTTCTATCACTCTATCCACCCCGCAAATGGCATCTCCGATGCACTGTAACTCTTGCTTCTGGGCTTTAGCTCATGCTGTTCTTCTGGCTGAAATGTATTTGGTCCTTTTAAAAAATTTTGTCCTTCCCTAAAAACCCAGCTGACACGCTCCCTCCTTCGTTCTAACATCAAGCTTCAGTCCATCTTTTTAAGACTTCTATCCATTGCTCCTGTTTATGTTCTCAGGCTCTAAACAGAATTTGCCTAATCCCTCTCAATCAAAAACCAAACCAAACCAAAGCACAAAACACAAAAACTAGACTATCTTCCTTAAGTTTTATCTTTTTCAGAAAAAAAATTTCTAGTTTTTTATCCAGTCCCCTTGGATATGGCAACTCTTCCCCGACCACTCATCTGCTCACTCCCCGGCTTCCTAAGATGGGGTGCACTCTCCCCAAGGTCTGGGCATGGCAGAGCATGATGGGATTGTCAGTTCCCTCACTACAGATATTCTGGATCAATCTCCTTGTGTTTGGGGGAACCAGGATTTCACATTACTGCTTCCTATTAGGCTTCCCACTGTAGAAAGGAGCCTTCATCATTTGGAGGAAAAGAATGATATCACTTAGAGACCTCAAGCTATTAGTCAAAACAATTTGGCACTAGATTGAAAATATAAAAGTAGATCAATGAAACAGACTAGACAAACCTCCTTAAGCCTCCCACCACATGCCCTCCCTCTAGGTTTGTGGATGAGAACCGAAAAAAATAAGGACATTTAGCCAAGAGCACACTTTTCTGTCCTCCTCCTCATCTTACCCCACTCAGACAGTTTCCTCCTCCGTGTCCGCCTTCTCCTTTCTTACATGAAGAGGGGGTACTTAATCTTCCAAACGAAACCCCCCTCCCATGCACCCTTGGTCCCTCCCATTAACTTTAGCAGATTGCTCCCCCCTCATATTCACACTCCTCGTCTTCCAGTTCACACTATCTCCTGGCTACTTCTGGGCTGCCCACAAACCTGCCCGTGTCTATTCTTTCCTTAAAATATCCTCACTTGATATCTGCCATCCACGTCTCTTCTCCCTCTCTTATCCCATCCATTTGGGAGAGACAGCCAGACTGGATGTCTCAACTGCTGATTCACGTCTAGACCCTCCGGTCCTCCGGAGCTAGATGTGGCCACTGGACCCAGATGGCTCAGCAGGAGAGAGTGGGCTCCCTCCCTCGCATGTCACGGTATCACCTCCCTGATGTCATGGTCCTCTGTGAGAATGAAGGACGAAGAATAGCAGACCCTCTAAGATCTGGCTCCCGACATCATCCTTCAGCTGAACCTGGTCTCTCCAAAGTTGCCTGCAGCCCCGTAATGGGTCCGTTGAATGGTCTTTTCTAAGTCCTGATTCTCCTTGATATCTCTGCTTCCCACACCACTGATGCATTTTTTCTGCTGGAGCCGCTCTCATCCCTTTGGTTTTATGGAATTGTTCTCTACTGATTCTCCACTTACCTTCCTGACTATTCTCCCAAGTCATCAGCACTAACCATGGGTTTTCCCTACAGTTCTTTCTTGGGTCCTCTTCTTTATGGCCACATCAGCTCTCATGGATTCTATTATCATCACTTGGTAGATGACTTTCATATCTATTGAACTCCAGTCTCCCATCACCAGCTTTGTTTTGGACATCTCAGTTTGGATATCCCATAGCCACCTCAAAGTCAGCGTATGTAAAAATTAATTCATTACATCCCCCCCAAACACCACCTTCATTCCTTCTACCCAGCATTCTTAGGACAAAGCCTGTTGCTGGAGGGGACCAGTCTCCAACTCACTTGCAGTCAGCGCACCTCCAAGCTGTTGTTAAGTTTCACACCATCTCTCAATATGTTCCCTTCTTACAGCCATCCCCTGTCCTGAAGACTCTTACCCCCTCCCCCCCATAGGTACAATAGCCTTCTGGTTGGTCTCTTTACCTCATATTTCCCAACGCCAATCCATCTTTCATTTGCCATCTTTCTAAAGTATAGCTCTGACCATGTCATCCCATTCCCCCCCCAATAAACTCCAATGACTCCCTGTTTCCCAAGACCAAATACAATATGCAATCTAACATTTAAAGCCCTTCACAAATCGACCCTTTTTTGTACTCCCAGGCTGCTTAAAGTTCACTTCTCTGCAAATATGAGAAGCAGCTAGGAGATATGATGGATAGAGAGCCAGGTTTAGGGTCAAGAAAACCTGAATTCAAATTCTCTTTCACATAGTCACTAAATGTGATAATATGGCATATATTTAAACCCAGATAGCCTCTGTTTCTTAACTTATAAATGAGGTAATGGGGTAATAATTTCTACCTCAGGGATGCACTAAGAATCAGCTGAGATATGTAAAATGCTTTGCAATCTTTAAAGCCATATTTTAATGCTAATTATCAATAGAGTCATCTAGGTGACATAGTGTACAGAGAACTCAAGCTGGAGTCAGGAAGATTCAGGTCTGAAACCTAGCTCAGGCCCTAACTGGCTGTATTCCTGTTGGCAGCTCGGCTAAATTGCGCTTGTGTTTCCTCATTTGTAAAGTAGGGTGATCGCAAGAACTCCCAGGGTGGTTATAAGGATGCAACGAGATACTATATGTGAAGTCACTCATACAAAGGTTCACTCCTGTCGCTCTCCGATCCAGCTACTCTGACTTGTTGGCTGTTCTTTTCCCACACAACCCTCCACCTTAGACTCTATCCTTCCTTCCTGGAATTCTCTCCCTCCTGGCTTCCTTTGAGACTCGGCTCCAATCTCACCTTCCAAGAAACTTATATCTAATCCCTTTTGCTACTAATTCTTCCCCCCTCTCTATGGCTTTCCAAGAACATTAGATACATGGACATGTATGTAAAATGTGTGTATGTATAGATGTATATGTATATGTACATATAGCACATATGTTGTTATTTATGACATCTCCTCTAGGAATATGTGAATTCCCTGAGGGAAGAGACCTCAGTTTTGGCTTTTTTATATCTATAAAAGTTTGAACTGTGACTCAAATACTGTATGTAATAGATGCTTGTTGACCAACTGACTGATTAGAATTATGAATAGAAAGTGACTCAAATTGCCCATGTCCTTTGATCCATATTTCTCATTCTTGATACTAGACATACACTCCCAAAAAAGTCAATGTAAAAAAAAAATCCATACACACTAAAATATTTATGGTGTATTATTTTTTTTTCCTGCCGGCAAACAAAGTTGCAGAACCAGAGTGGTCCCATCGACTGGGACATCACTAGACAAATTGCATCATGGGGATCCTAGCTTCTTAATAACTGTGTGGACACCTACATGCTTGCATGTGTGCCATGGTTCCCTTTGACCGTCTGAAGAAGCCCATGTGATTCTTCCTCGGATGTAGAAAATAAAATACATGAGATGAAAAAGGAAACTAATTATACTGAAATACACTGATCAAGTTGTTTTGTTGTTGCTTTTAAACAACAAGTCAATGGACAGCAGTTAAAAACTCCTATGAAATGGAACCTAACTTTGCTCCAAGAAATTACCAATATAATCAATCGAATGAAGCATGAGGGAACACGTGAAGTGATGAATAGTGAACAAAGTAGAACCAGGACCCACACAATGCACAATGGTTAGATCGAGGTAAGTGAAGGAACAAGAGGCCACTTGAAATAAAACTGCAGAAATAAAATAAGTGACCCACTTTGCAAAAGTGGAGGGGACGATGAGTGAGGAGCAGTTTCGACAATGTCAGATTTATTCAATGTGTTTTTCAGTTTTGATTAACTTAAAACAAACTTATTCATCTTGTTGCACCAAAGTTGGCTTTTGGGGGAATATATTAGGAAATTTAAGTGATGAAAAAAATCCCTAAAATATATTTTTATAGGAAAGCTGAGGCATTTTTTATCCAGGGACAGTTTTTTAGTCCTAATCTTTCTGATCCTGAATGAGTTGTCAAATGGCCCCAGTAGACAATGGGTTCGAGTCCTAGAAGAATTAAAGCTAATGACAGGTCAGGAACCATTTCAAAACATTTTCTGAGGGGGCTTTAATCAAAGGAGCTTTATGGTGGGGAGGTCATAGGGCTGCACAAAGAGGAGCTCAGAATTACCCACTTTCATTCTCAGATATTGTGTAACCCGGGCTGTGGTGACCTAAATAAATCCCACATCAGAGAACCCAGCCTGCTGACATTGTCAGGGCCTGACACAGTTACCTGAGAAGAGGGTGGGCTGGGGCCCTCGTTACCTGGCACTGTTTAGAGAATGGGGATGTGCTGGTGGGCGGGCAGCTCCCACTGCCAGCCAGGACTGACTGCTCTTGGGAACACGCTGGAGGCGCGACTGAATCTGGAAACTTCCCGAGATAAAAGTCTTCTGAAAGCACGAACCTATCTGGATTCAGCATGAAGATGAGCATGAGCAAGAGATCTAATTGCAAATTAGCTGCATGTTGTAATGTGTTTTAGCCAGTGGTAAACACAAAGCCAACGCGGGCTGGGGCTGCTGGGGTCCCTCTCACCTGAGAGCCCGCCGGCCCTGCGGGCCCCCACTGCTTTTCTCTGGCTGGCTAAGCTGGCCCAAATCAGGGATGTCTCAGACTAGCCCCGTGGGAGTGAGCGTGTAAAGGATGTGTAAAGAAACCCACCCATGAGCCTCAGCAGAGACTCTGAGCAGGTACAGGAGTCAGAATCCAGGGATTTGCCTGGACTTAGACAACTGGTCCAGATCGGAGCTGGGGTGGAACTGAAGACTTCTGGATTTTAAGTCTAACCACATGTAGAGATAGAATAACAAACGACATAACCATGTGTGTGCAATTGGGCATAATCTGGTGTATGACACGGACAAACACAGAAGCGTGTCTACATATTAGATCCATATGGAACGTACTACACGCGTAAGAATAGGAGCTGTGTCTAATTCCCAGATGAGGGAACAGTCCCTGCCAGCGTCAATGGCTCCATCTCTGCAATGGCAGGGAGAGGTTGAGGGACTCGCCTAAAGTCCGATCCTAGATTTGGACCTGGGTCCTCCTCCACTATTTCATACTCCCTCTAATACAGATCCAGAGGCAAAACATAGCACCGGGCAGGGGAAAGCAGCTGCATTTGAAATCTGAGGTCCTGACTTTGAATTTAAACTCTACTACTTACTCTCTGTTGTGGCCATGGCTAAATCAGCCCCTCTTTCAGCCTCAGTGAAACTAAATGACTTAAAGGTCTAAATTCATTACCCACTATTCTCTAAATGTATATATATATATACACATATATATATATATATATATATGTATATATATATATATATCCATATATATATACACACACACTGTGAAAAAGAATTACATAAATTTGCTCTCTATTGCTATTAAATGATAACAATTTGAATTTTATTTGGGATACCATAAAGACCCATTAAAAGGTTTTGAGCAGAGATTTAACATGAACAGAGCGTCACAAAAAGGCATATGTTCCTGAATTGTGGATTGGAGAATTGAGAATTCCCCAAAGGAGAGGTTCGGAAGAGAAGCGATGGGCTCACCCATGGAAGACTATTGAAATGTTCTTTTGGTTGGTAATGAGGGTCAGAGCAAGAAAAACAGAATGATATAGGACAGATGCAAGAAGACTTGGAGGCAGAAGCAACAGGACTTTGTTATATGATCAGATACAATAATTGATATGAGAACAGTATATCAATAATCAGGAATCATATTTATCCAATTCACAAATACCCCCAAACTGGGTCTACAAAGTGGAGGCAATTTCAAATTTATCTGGAAAAGAGCTGGGAGACTTAGAGGAATGCAGATTCAATGTGATATATCAGCCAGAAAGCTTTTAGACTGTATTGAGAAGTATAGTGTATAGGAACAGAGAGGAAAGAGCCTTCTCAGCTTCTGACTTAGGCTGCAGCTACAGTAACATCTTCATGTCCAAGAGCCATATTTTAAGAATGACTTGGACAAACTAGACACTTTTCAGAGGGACATAAGTAGAATAGCAAAGCATCTTAAAATCATGCCATATAACCTTATAAATATGAACTTATAAGACAGAAGACTTAGAAGGCGGGGATAACCATCTCAAGTATTTAAAGACTTGTTCAAGAGAAGAGAGTTTTACAGCATTTTTGTTTTCTCAAAGGATGGAAAAAGGAGCAAGAGGAAGTATCCATGAAAAAGATATAGACTTAATATAAAGGGACAAAGGTGATATATATGTATGTATGTATGTATGTATGTATACACAAACACACACACACACATACAAACTCACACTTCTTAAGAGTCAGAATTATCCAGAAGCATGATGGACTGCCTTGGGAAGTAGAGTCGGTTCCCCAGTTTTGAAAACGGGAAACTGTTGATCCCACAGACACAAACAGTAACATCAGAAGGAGCCAGTTGGAAGATTTTTAAAAATCATCATCATCATCATTCTGATAGAGCTGTGTTGTAATAACAACTATGTCCAGCAGATGACAACACATAAAATACCAAGTAATCCTATCTGACAATGCCTTCAATTTAAGACTTCAGTATCTATAGAATAAATAATGCTTCATTTTATCAATTAAGCTTCAAATGGTATTAATGAATTTATTTAAAACCGTGGATGAGTACATTGAGATCTCACATCTAATGCTGGCCCCCTTCCTTTCCCTTGACCCAATCTTCCTTTGGTGACCTCCTTCTCCCCTTTCTTAATTGAAATGCTGATTGTTCCTCATCATATCTAACAGGAATACAAAGCAAAGTTAATTACCAGCTTCACTTTCATTTTTTATTTCTGACTATTAACGATAGAAGATGACTTTTAATGCATATTTTTAATGGAGTCTATCACCACTGATTAATTATTGGAACCAAACTGACAGGAGGTGAAGAATATCAGTGATATGTTTGGTAAACATTTACTGAACACATACTATACATTATGCGTATGAAAACATGGATATTTGCCAATTTCCAGTAAATCTTATCAATGTAAAGATTAATTTAAATAATTTCAGCCAAAAAAAAAAGTTAATACTATGTAATGTTCTCCCCTTACTATATTTCTAGGCAAGAGTAATCGAATGGAAGGAACACAGATCTGGGAGGGAGATCTTACTTTTAGTTTAGGCTCTATCACTAACTAGACAAATGTCACTGATTAAGTCACTTCAATGATTTGTAGCTTATTTTCTCATCTGTACAATAATGAGATTAGAATTGATTATCTAAAGTCTTTTCCAAATTTTATATTAGATAATATTCAATTCTTTTCAATTTATTAATAATCTTTGTACAGCCATAAAGAGGCAAGTGATATAGTAGCAGCTGTAGTCAAGAAAGGCTGAATTCAAATTCTAACCCCAAAACTTATTATCTGGCAACCCTAAGGAAGTCACTTCAATCTGCCAGATTTCAGTTTCCTCATTTAGAAAATGGAGAGAATAATGGCAATAATAGCGTTAAAATGAGCTATTATTCCTAAAGCTCTTCACAAACCTCAAAGTATTATATGACAGGGGAGATTTGCAGAATACTTCCAAAGCTCAAATATTCACATGTTTGCAAAATAAGTCAATCATTTCATCAAGAAGAAGTGAAGACCTTTTCTTTCAAACCAAAAAAAAAAAAAAATCCTAAGACTTGTCAAATTGTGACGTCCTTCATTTAAAGTTCCACAGACTAAGTGCAACAATCACTAACAATGTTTACATTATACTTTAGGGTTTAAAGACCTTTCCTTAAGATAATAAAGTATGAGTTCTTCTGAAAATATTATTATATCCATATTCAGTCTATTGGCTCAGATTGGTGAAGCACCTTATCCATATTTTAGGCCACAGATTTAGAATGACAAAAATACTTGGAGTCTACTATCTTCATTTTACAAATAGGGAAATTGAGGCATAGGGAAGATAAGTAAATTTTGCAGAGACACAAAGTCAGAGACCAATTTAAATTCAGGTTTTCTTGGCTCCAAGTTCTGTGCCCAATCTACAAGGTCACGCTGCCTTCCTAGGCACAATTAATGAATAGCAGAACCTATATGGGGCTCTGGCTTTTCTTGTGTCCAATTCCACTACACTGTGATGTTTCTCTGTAGATTTATTTATATTCTCAGCAATGTGCATGAGGCAAAGTTTCAGAATAGATTCCTTTCTCTTGATCCTTTGACAAGCCTAGAACAAATGTACCTTCTGGTCAAAAGCACCCTCCTTTCATGGATCTCCCAGGAGTAGTGCTTAGCAATGGGTTTGCCCTTTGTGTAGTGGATAAATATTGGATTTGGAGTCGGAAGACCTTAGTTTAAATCTCCTTGTTGATACTTCCTAGCTAACGAGCCCTGGGCAAGGAATTTCATGTCTCTGAGCCTTCGTGACTTCATTTGTAAAATGGAACTGAAATTACCTATGGTTCATACTTCGTAGAGTTTTTCTTTTTTTGAGGCTCATAAGAGATTATTATATGAGAATTTTTCTTATTATTTTCATCATTGTTGTTGTTGGGTTGCTTCAGTCTTGACCAACACTTTCTGACCCATTTGGGGATTTCTTGGCAAAAATACTGAACTGGTTTGCCATTTCTTTCTCCATCTCATTGTTCAGATGAAGAAATTCATTAGTGACTTGCTCAGGGTCTCGCAACTAATTAATATCTGAGAGCAGATTCAAACTTAGGTCTTAGTCTGACTGGAGGCTCAGCACTCTATCCAATAAGTCACCTAGTTCCTTATCGTCATCAGCAGCAGCAGCAGCTAAGGAAAACTCCCAAATGAGTAGCCCATATAGTTGATTCAAAAAACATTAACAGATGCCTAGTGAAAGAGGTGAGGGGAATGGGAGAGTAAAGCTGGGGCCATTTTTTATCAAAGCATATCTTGGGAAGGAAACCTAGAATATAGATGAGTTTTCTCCTGATCGTCCCAGAGACTTCCAGTTGACCTTTTTTAACAATACATTCTTCAAACTGACTAGACATTTATCCTTTTCTTGTTATTATATTTCTTCAGCTTTTGTTAAAAAGTAAAGAACAAATTTTTATTAGGGAAAACAAACGAGGGGCAAATGAATGTCCTTGACACGAAAGAATTGTTAAACTGTTATTTCTTAAGTCGAAGAATTTGACAGGAGGATGGATGGGGGCTTTTAGCTGCACAATGTCCCATAAAAGCCACACATGAAAGGCAGATGTTACGTAAAATACATATATATCCGGGGTTATAAACTCTGAGAATGAGCTAAGTTTTCATTGCATCTTGCTACTCTTCTCCCTTCTCAAGGCCATTAATGCAATAATGAAGCTAACATATACTATAAGGTATAGCAATTTGTCAGTTAGAATGAGATTTCCCTGAGAATAAGTTCTCAGAGGTGTCAAAAGAATAAAACTTACTGCAGTGTCTTTGGTAAAAGTAGGCTCATAATAGCCAATCTGCCAAATTGCTTTGCTTCTTTAAAAATCACCTTCAATTCCCCTATAAGCACGTGGTCCTCGGGTCCGGTACCAGAGAAGGACCATTGTGTAATGGGAGTGTCTTTCTTATCAGACTCTACAAAATAAATGGAGAGAATGGTTTTGGAGAGAAGCAGAAGTTAAATGGATAAGTATAGAAAATGGTCAGATTGGTTTTCATTTTTCCTCCATGATTTTTGTACAACTGCTTAAGTTGGGAAAAACTTTCGAATAAATGTGATTCACTAAAGAGAATTTTGATCAAACTGAATCAAACAATTATCATTTTCTAAATAAAGAGACTGAACAGAAGCCAATCTGGAATTCGAGCTTATTGCATATACTTCATCAGCAAAGACATTGCTGATATTGGGGAGGGAAAAAGACAGTTTCATCTCTTTTCTGTTGTGTTCTGACTTTTCTAGTTGCTTTTTTATTTCTTTGTTTTTTGGTTGTTGTTATTTATTTAAATGTTTTGACTTTTAAGATAAAAAAAAAAAAGGTGCATCTTTTAAAAAATCAGCTCAAGTCTCACCTTCTGCAGCGGGCCTTTTCCAGTCTTCTCATTTCTAATTAACACCTTCCCTCTGAGATTACCTCATGTTTACACTGTCAGTGTCTTGTACCTACAAAAATGTTCGGCTGTTGTCTCCCTCACTAGAGTGTGAGCTTCATGAAGGCAGGACCGTGTGTTTGTTTTTGTCTTTGTTTTGTTTTTCTGTTTTTATATCCTCAGCACTTAACACACTGCCTGGCACATAGTATGTGCTTAATTAATGTTTCTTAACCAAAGAGGAAAATGATCTTTTGTTCTGTGTCACACAGGAGAAAAACTTCAACTATATTCCCCTGGCCTTAGAAAGGAAGAGAAAAAAATAGAGGTATAATAAGGTCAGAATCACTGAATGTCGAGTTGTGTGTGTGTGTGTGTGTGTGTGTGTGTGTGTGTGTGTGTGTGAGAGAGAGAGAGAGAGAGAACTTTCAGTCTTTTATTTTTCTAAAAGGACAACTATTATGAGACAATTAGCTTGTGCACTGACTTTAATGGGGGATTATAAAGTGCAATTAAAATAAGAAAAGAAGCAGTTGCTGATTATTTTTCAAACATGGATTTGTTTAAATCAGGGAAGGCTGATGACATGCATCAGAGGTTTCCTAATGAATTGCCTGATGCTATCACAAAGTCATTAACTATTATTTATTATATATTTTTGGAAAAGTGCTTCAAGATTGGGAAAGGGCAACCACCATTTTGTACCTTAGTTTTGTTTTTTTTTTTTAAAGAGAAAAATCCCACTTCTGAAAATAATAACATTAGCTATGAGACAAAAGTGGGGCAAATAAAGAATATTTCTCTGAAAATAGAACATTGCAAAGTAGAATCTGCACAACCTGGAAGTCTTATTCTTTTTTATCTCAGGAAAAAGCCAGAGATTCCAACCCTCAGAATGGAATTCATTATGGTAATAATTAAGTCCTTCATGGAGTCAGAGAAGAAAAGGAATTCAACCATTATCTTGTCCAAACAGCTCAATCCAAAGATAGGAAAGCTGAAGCACAGAAGTGGGCAGAGATTTCCTCAGGCACACACAGGAGCAAAACTCAGGCTTATGTTGAAATCCAAATCGTAGGTTTTGTTTTAAAGATTCAGTCCATCCAGCTCCATCTCCTAAACCCTCAATCTCTGCTTTCAAGTCTAGAATTTCTGTTAATAAAACACTGTTCTCAGGAACACCAAGGAGAGAAACTCCCAATAATTCCAACTCCTCCTATCTCTTCAGTCACATGCTCTTCCTTTGTTTCCATCTCCCTACTTTGAGTTCATGTCCCTGTCAAGTCTCACCTGTGAATAAGTGTATCTCTATCCTATTTTCCCCACTTTCAATCCATCCTTCAAGTAACTGCCAGTAGAATCTTCTCCCAAAATCACTTGGATCAGCCCCTTGCAGAAACAGACACAAACTATTCTCTGTTTTACATGAATGGTTAAAAACTATGTTCTTAGCTTGAAACTCAAGGTCCTGTATGTTTTGACCCTTTGATTCTCCAGTCTTTTAAACCAGAACTTCTTACTTTTTAAAAAACATAATAGTTGCTTTTTTATTTTTCGAAATATGTAAATATAGTTTTCTACGTTCATCCTTGAAAAATCTTGTGGTTTCAAATTTGTCTACTTGCCTCCTGACCTCTTCCCTCTTCTAGACAGCAAGTAATCCAATATAGATAGGCTACATTTATGTCCATTCTTCTAAACTTATTTCCACATTTAAATCAAAAAGAAAAAAAAATGAGAAAGAAAAAAAAAAAAAGAAAGCAAACAAGAGCAACAACAAAACAGGTGAAAATGCTATGTTGTGATTTATTCTCAGTCCCCACAGTCTCTCTCTGGGTGCAGATGGCTCTCTCTGTCACAAATTTATTGGAATTAGCCTGAACCATCTCATTGTTGAAGAGAGCCACGTCCATCAGGATCGATCATTGTATAGTCTTGTTGCCATGGACAATGATCTCCTGGTTCTGCTCACTTCACTTAGCATGAGTCCATGTAAGTCTCTCCAGACCGCTCTAAAATCAATCTCCTGATCATTTCTTATAGAACAATAATATTCCATCACATTCATGTACCATAACTTATTCTGCCATTCTCCAGCTGATGGGCATCCACTCAGTTTCCAGTTTCCTGTCACTACAAAAAGGGCCACCACAAATAATTTTGCACATGTGGGTCCTTTTCCCTTTTTTATGATCTCTTTGGGAAACAGGCCCAATAGAAACACTACTGGATCAAAGGATATGAACATTTTTAATAGCCCTTTGGGCAGAGTTCCAAATTGCTCTCTAGAAAGGTTGGATCAGTTCACAATTCCACCAACAATGTTTTAGTGTCTCAGTTTTCCCACACCCTCTCCAAACATAAGTCATATCTTTTACTGTCATCTTAGCCAACTGAGAAATGTGAACTCTAAACCAGAGCTTTTTTTTTTTTCCATTTATGATTCCTTTTCAATAAAGAAATTTTTATGGGGCCTCAGGTATACAAGTATATAAAATCGGTATACAAATCAAACATTTCCTGATAATAAGTAAAAATTTTGTGATCTCTACATTCAGTTAAGAGACCCACAGTTTAAGAAGCTTTGTTTTAAACTATTACTACGCGGCACCAATGGTCTACTGGATTCATTGTCTTTGGAATCCAGTATCGGCAAATCTTTGGCACACTGAGTCCATCCTCCCTAGAATTCCTTCCCTATTCCTTTCTGCTTACAGGAACGTTAATTAAGGCACTTGTGCTTGCTACCTTCTGAATTTAGCCATTCCTTACTATTTTAAGCTACAAGGGTATCTCTATTTTCTGAATAATAAAGAATCTTGGATTTGAAAAGTACTTGCAAAGATCGTCTAGTCCAACTCATGCCACAATATAAACAACAATATCTCTCTGATGGATCCACTGTCTATTTGTAGAGCCCAAATAATATCTTCTGAAAAAATTCCACTTTTGGACGGTCTTATCAACTCATAGAGTTATGAGGAAAATTAGACAACCAAACAGACAAACACAATTTGTTAACCATAACTAAGTTACATAGATATGAGCTCCAGAAAGGTCATTCCGTACTCTAACCAAGACCCATTCTATTTTTTTTTTACAAGCTTATATTTTATAGAGAAGTAATACTTAGTCACTCTGTAACCTTGCAGATGGACAAGGAGACTGATTAGATCTTCTATTATTAATCTCTATAAATTGATGTTGATTTTAAAATTTTGTTTCCAGAGATACAACTTTGGGAACTCAAATTCTTTCAATATTCTCCAATATTTATTTACTTTAATTCTCCATGGATCCATAATTCAATCACAGCGATTGAACTCTGAATCTTCTCAAGTTAGCCATATGACAAATCTTGTAATGCTTTAGATGTAGGTTTTATGAGTTTCTGTGGTTGAAAAGAAATCCTTACCAGATGGCCAACTTTCAGTGACCAGTCTTCCAAAATTGGAAAGACTGGCCCATAAGACATTCAACTCAGCATCAGCTGGCTTAAGTCTTTTTCTGATTCCTTCCTTTCTCCAAGCTCTAGTTATGGCAACCTCTCCAAGACTACCTTGTGTAAAATTTGGATATCTTGTGCATCTACTTATGTGTTTACCTCATGTGTACTGTTTTCCTCTAAAATACATAAGCTCCTTAAAGGTAAGAATATTTTCCATTTGTGTCTGTGGTACCCGGGATAATGGATGAACGTAGGTGCTTAAGAAAGGCTTGTTGAATGATCAGAGGAAGGATTCTCCAAGCCAAAAATAAATCACAGGCCTTTTGAAATATTGAAGTACATTCATATCCCATTGTCCTGAGTCTGCATGGCTATACCTTCCCTGAGGGAAGTAACCATGTTTTATTCATCTCTAGATCTGCCACAGCGTCTTGTCCATTCCAGATGCTCAATACATATTTACTGAATGATTACTAGAATAGATCAGAGGACTTGGAGTTAGAAAGGCCCTTGGCAATATATTCCGGCCTCCTCATCTTACAGAAAAGAAAACTTCTCTGACTTGTCAGAGAAGTAGGAAATGGCATTAGAATTCTACTGCTGAATTTAGCCTTCTTTGATTCCTGTCCCATAATGGTATTTTAAGTTTCAACACATCTCTATCAATCTTCTAAGTGTAGGTTGGTATGTGTGTGTGTTATGTATGTGTGTGTGTTTAATGGAAGCGTTACAAATATATATTTTTTTTCTAAAGAAATTTCTTAAAGTAAGGGAGGCTTGAGAGCTTAGAGGTTTGCTTTTAATCCACTCTGTTCTGCCCTACTTTAATGGAAGCGATCATTTGCATAGAAAATAGAAATCAGAGGACACAGCTATGCCATTGTAGTTCTGCAATTCACTACCCATCTTGATGGCCTTGAGCGAGTAACTTAACTCTGTTGTGCCCAAGTCAGTTTCTTCATTTCTTTTTAGAAAAATGAGATGGTAAAATTAGTGGCCTTCTGCGCTCCTTTCTGCATCTAAAGACAAAACCCTTTGGTCCACTTGGAGAGCCTGTGGTCCACATTCTGAGTAAACATGAAATACCTACATCGCATTCCCAACAAGCTGTCTGTCACCCAGCTTCCTTTGAAGCCCTCTCTGACGGGAAGCCCATGCCATCCCAGAATGGTCCGCTCCACTGGGACATTTCTCTGAGTGTTCCTTACATCGATCCCCAGTATGCTTCAGAAGCTGCCACACCATCGTTCCTGAACCTGAACTTTTAGGCCAAATGGAAAAACTCCAATCTATCTTACCCATGAATAATAACAAGTCTAATTGATGCAGTGTTGGGTATTTGAAAAAGACTTTCCCAATAGCAACCCTGTAAAGTAAATACTATAAGAATTATCATCCCCTTTTACAGATGAGGAACTAAGACTCAAGAAGGCTAAACCATTTATCTGAGACATCAAAGGCATTAAGTATGAGTGTTAGAATCTTCATGGGGGGCTTTTTACTATTACTAGTTTTCTTGGAAGCAGGAAGATCAGAGTTCAAATCTGCCCTTGGTATGACCTAGGCATAAAGAACGAGATTATAAATAAATTAGAGGAACATAGAATAGTTTATCTCTCAGACTTGTGGAGGAGAAAGAAATTTGTGACCAAAGATGAACTAGAGACCATTAGTGATCACAGAATAGAAAATTTCGATTACATCAAATTAAAAAGCCTTTGTACAAATAAAACTAATGCAAACAAGATTAGAAGGGAAGCAACAAACTGGGAAAACATTTTCACAGTTAAAGGTTCTGATAAAGGCCTCATTTCCAAAATATATAGAGAACTGACTCAAATTTATAAGAAATCAAGCCATTCTCCAATTGATAAATGGTCAAAGGATATGAACAGACAATTTTCAGAGGATGAGATTGAAACTATTACCACTCATATGAAAGAGTGTTCCAAATCATTATTGATCAGAGAAATGCAAATTAAGACAACTCTGAGATACCACTACACACCTGTCAGATTGGCTAAGATGACAGGAAAAAATAATGATGAATGTTGGAGGGGATGCGGGAAAACTGGGACACTAATGCATTGTTGGTGGAGTTGTGAACGAATCCAACCATTCTGGAGAGCAATCTGGAATTATGCCCAAAAAATTATCAAAATGTGCATATCCTTTGATCCAGCAGTGTTTCTATTGGGCTTATATCCCAAAGAAATACTAAAGAAGGGAAAGGGACCTGTATGTGCCAAAATGTTTGTAGCAGCCCTGTTTGTAGTGGCTAGAAACTGGAAAATGAATGGATGCCCATCAATTGGAGAATGGCTGGGTAAATTGTGGTATATGAATGTTATGGAATATTATTGTTCTGTAAGAAATGACCAGCAGGATGAATACAGAGAGGCTTGGAGAGACCTACATGAACTGATGCTAAGTGAAATGAGTAGAACCAGGAGATCATTATACACTTCGACAACGATATTGTATGAGGACATATTTTGATGGAAGTGGATTTCTTTGACAAAGAGACCTGAGTTTCAATTGATAAATGACGGACAAAAGCAGCTACACCCAAAGAAAGAACACTGGGAAACGAATGTGAACTATCTGCATTTTTGTTTTTCTTCCCGGATTATTTATACCTTCTGAATCCAATTCTCCCTACGCAACAAGAGAACTGTTCGGTTCTGCAAACATATATTGTATCTAGGATATACTGCAACATATCCAACATATAAAGGACTGCTTGCCATCTGGGGGAGGGGGTGGAGGGAGGGAGGGGAAAAAAAATCGGAACAGAAATGAGTGTCAATATAATGTAATTATTAAATAAAAAATTTAAAAAAAAAAAAAAAAAAAAAAAAAACAAATCTGCCCTTGGACCTTTACTGGTTTGGCAGAAGGTATCCAGGACAAATTGTGGAACAAACAACATTCTATTGACAAATCACTCACTTTCTTCAACTGTAAAATTAGAATAATAATAGCCTTCATCTCATAGGATTGTTGTTGGAATCCAATGAGATAAAATTTGTAAAGTGCTTAGAACAGTAATGCTTATTTTCCTTGGAACTTCATTGCCCAATACCACACTACTTCAAGCTCTTAACAAGGATTTTCCTGTTTCTAAGTATCTTATTCTCCAGGACACTCGTTCCACTTCTTTCGACTGCTTCTCACATGATATGATCTTGAATGACTACAGTGATGGTCCGCCTTTGGAGGGTCACTAGATTGTTATAGGATTTGACTTAAAAAAAAAATCCAGAATTGAGTATAATGCTTCAGACCTGGTCTTTTTAGATCAAAGCCCAATGAGACTGTGGCCTCCTCCATTATAGATAAAATATCTCCTTTGATGGAATCTGGGCTTGTGCCCACTTTTTTGACTGCCATGCCATCTAGTTCCTAGAACTTCCAGTACACTGAAGTCCTTGGATCATGGTTCACTTATGTAACCTCTATCACACATTGTTGATATTTTAATCCCAAGTGGAAAACGTTATATTTATCCACATTAAATCTCATCAAAAATGTCTCATTGTCCCAGCATTTGACATCAATTTTGATTTTAAATAATACCTAACACATTACTAACATGTTAGTTAACTGCCATCTATAGGTAATGGGACCCTATCAAATGAGAGAGAGAGAAACAGAGAAGAAAGAGAGAAAGATAGACAGAGAGACAGGGGCAGAGAAGAAAAAGAGAGATGGACAGAGAGAGAAAGATGGAGACAATTCCTCGATTCTTTTAAAGAGTATTCCTCAAAGTGAGACGCCTTACTCTACAACTCATCAAAATTTCACCAATTAATTTATCATATACCTACTGTTTATAAGATTCTGGGAACAAAACAAAAACCTGATAACTTTCTTAAGGAGGACCAGAGCAAATAAGATGGTACAAATAAGATTATTCTAAGGGGTTAAGTAGACATATAGACACAGTGTTGACAGGAAATTTGAGGGAGAAATCACTTTCTCTTCTTGAAAGAAGAGGGCTAATTTAAGAAGTAGAGAGGTAAAAAGATACTGCAGTCACAAAGGATGACCTGGGAAAATGTATAGCCGAAGAACATAGGGCAAGATCAAGAAGTAGCTGACCACTTGGCTTGGAGAGTGTTCAGAGCTCGGATGTGAAATATGAGTTAGAATGGAACCAGATGACGATTACATTACTGAGGAGTGATATCCTTAGCACGAGGCTTTCGGAAGATTTTTTGGCCACTGTGATAAGGATGGCTTGAAACGGGGCAAGATGGGGCAAGCAGATGAGTTCAGATCTCATTCCGGGAGTTCCAGGAAGGGGTCATGATCTGGGCTGGTGATGGGAGTGGAAAAGGGACAAATGTGGGAGGAAATCCTCCAGAATGTGGCTCTATCTTCCTTTTCAGACATTAGCTACCACTCCCTTTCCTTTACATAGTCTGTGGTACAGGCAATCTAGCCCATTCGCTATTCCTCAGTCACAACAATTGTGACACATAACATTCCGTCTCCTGTCTCAGAACCTTGAACTACATCCTCATACCCACTCCCCCAAAATGTTTAGAACCCCCAGCTTCCCTCCAAGCTCAGCTAAAAGGTCCTCTCCTCCATGAAGTCTTTTCATATTCCCCTAAGCTACCAATAGACTATATATACATATTCACATGTGTATATCCATATGTGTATATGCATATATGGGAGGGAGAGAGAGGGAGTTTAAGGTTTGTTTTGTTTTTTGTATCTTTCTCCAACCCAACCTTGTTTTTTTTTTTTTTTTTCCCCTAATGTCTGCTTTGAATATTTTTTTAATGTCATTTTTTGTTTTTTGATTTATGGTTATCGGCATCCATTCCTCCTATCTGTGTTCCTAGCCAAGTTCTTCTTCAAATTAGGTAGGAAGTAAGATATACCTACTTGTTTCTTTATTTTTAGGTAAGTTACTCCATCTTGAATTCTAGTCTGAATGTCTCCTCCAATAAAAATACAATTACTCTTTTTATTAATTATTAATTAATATTATTAATATAGGAAATTATAAAATCCATTCTAGATGTAGATCTAGAAACTCAGATCCAATAGGCAAACTTCTCGGGTTTCCCCCCAAAAACTGTTGCTAAAATTAGATATTATTGAAAGGTAGAAAATGTAGATCTATCCTATAAAATAATTTCCTTAAAAGAGTGGTTAAGTTTGTTCTATGTATTTCCTGCCATCCAAATAATATCATTTCATTTATTCTTATCATCATATGTGTTTGTCTTCAGCACTTTCATTGCTATTCTCTTTTAATTTTTTTTTCATCTTGCATAATTATAGATATCATGCAGATTTAATGCAGAGCAATTAGGGAAGACCTTTATTTAGACCAACATATCTATATCTATCTATCTATTGCCTGACCTATGTATCTGTCTGCTTGTCTGTCTGTCTGTCTGCCTATTTATCTATCTAACTTCTGTCTGTTTATTTATCTATCTATATGTGTATGAGAAAGAGAAAGAGAAAGAGACAGACAGTAGAACACAGGAATGTAACATCACCCTACGGAGTACACTGGTGTTTAAGAAAACTAAAACTGTGACTTAGAAGATTTATTTGTAACAACAGTCTTAATAATTGGAATCTTCAACCATAATATTACCTGGAAGAGAAATCAGTATTTTTCTCAGCCCAGGAGAAGAACAGCTAATGAGGATCCTTTTTACTACACTTAAAATATGGAGTCATCTACTCCACAGTAACCTCTCTGAGAGTCTTTTAAACACTTTTATTACCTTAAAACTGTTCTGGCACTAAACAAATTCATAGTGGAAGTTTTCGATTTCCCAGTTACTCCTTCGGAGCACTAAACGGCGTCTCTGTGTTCACCATATTGGTTTTTCCAATAACGGCTCGGCGCTGCTGAGCTCTTAATACCCCTTGTAAAGGAAGAGCTAATGCTTTGGTAAATTCAGTTCTGACCTGGTGACCAGCTTGAAGCAGCTTCCAAAGGGGGCTAGGACTTAATTCAAGTCTGAGGAAGCATTTTTGGATCTCCCTTTGTATACTATCTTCTCCCATTAGAATATATAGACAGTCTAGTCTGCATGTGTATCTATCTCTAGTACTCAGCCCACTGCCCGACACAGCCTAAGTGCCCACTAAATGCTCAATCTATCTCACTTTCTAGATGTACAGGATGCTCAGCACCTAACTTGTACATCTTAGGTTCTCACTTAGCAAGCAACGTAGAAACTCCGAGCCCCTCTTTTTTCATTCTGCTTTTCCTTTCCTACTAGGATGAATTTAAGATTAACTTCTCAAACAGCTTGAGCCATTAACTTCATGATCATTTCTACCCACTGAGGGCAGGAGGGCACATGGTCACAAAGTGGGTCTCAGCTTCCTTCTTTGTAAAGTGAAAAGACTGGACTGGAACCAAAGATTCTCAACATTTTTTTTTTTCCACTCATATACTTTTTATCAGTCTGAAAAAATCTACAGACCTGCTCAGAATAATGTTTTCAAATGTTTAAAATAAAATGCTCAAGATTATAAAAGAAGTCAATTACATTGAAATGCCGTTAATGGTATATTAAAAAAAAACAATAAAGTTCACAAATACCTGTCTCTCCCCATGGCCCGCCCCAGGGAGGAAATGGTCCCCAGGATGTGTTCCAGCCTATACCATCTCTAGCTTTGAACGCTGTCCACTAGGACAGCTTCCTTAGTTTCTGGTTCACAGAACTCACCCGGCAGCATCCAGAGATTTCAAACATACTGAGGCTCCAGGGAGAACTGGGCTCCTGAACTAAGCTGAATGAAGTACAAGGGAGCCTTCTGGAGGCGGCTTTCAGAAGACTTTGGCGTCTTTTCACTCATGTATTTATTTTTCTAAGCACAGCTATCTGAAGTGCTTTTACATTTCCCTCACATCTGCAATTGCATTTCTCCTCCTGTATTTGAACTGCTGATACAGAGCTTTGATTTGCTCCTTTTTTAACTAAAGAGAGAAAGCATTTACATAGGAAAACCTACTGGGGCATATATACATCCTCTTCTCTGGGTAGGGATTTGAGGAGAAGCTCAATGAGACAAAAATGTGCCTCAAAAAGTGCTGAAATGAAAGTTCTCCATGGACAAAGGGAAAGCAGATACTTTGAACTACTTCTTTCTGAGGATTCCAGTTCCTCGGTTCTGTAGCCTTGAACAAAGCTCTTGCCTGCTCTTCATTCAAATGAATGCACACCTTGCACAGTCTTTCTCTGTCATCCATCCAGGGGAAAATGGGAATCTAGCTCGATCCAACAGTAAGCATCTACTGTTGAAGTTTAATGCAGGGAGATAGATAAACCCCAAAGTAGCTTCTGTGCGCAAGAAGTTTGTGTTCTACTAGAGGGATACAAAATGATAACTGGGAAGTATAAGTGAGTGGATCAATACAGACCCCTTACCTAGAGAATTCAGGTCTTGGAAAGGGAACCTTGGCATTCTATTGGGTTTGATACTCTCCATTAGTTAAGATCCGCTATTCGCTGTTGAACCTTCCAACATGTCTCCCTCCTCTCCATCCCTGGTAAAGGAATATCAGTACAAGATGAGGAAGCTCCCTACCCTACCCTGAAAAGTTGGGGGAACCATGATCAGGACCCATGCTAGGGAGTGGTATCAATGGCCCCCCGGTAGCCAACCAAAACTACACAAGGAGCAATAACAAAGCACCCTACCACCATTTGTTGAGGGGTTTGTAAACTAGAAGAGACCTTTCTCTTGGAGTGGCTGAAGCCCATTAAGGCAGAGTCACAGATCGCCAAGAATGATGACCATCTCGGCTGACTTTTGCTTAACTTTTATTTTTTTCTTTGCCCCAAGGGAAATTTTTGTAATTGTGTACATTGTTGTGGTGTTAATTATTCAAGTGACAGTGATAAAAAGACCAAAGGCATCGATGACGCCCAAAATACAAACCCATCAAAACAAACAAAAAAAGGCGGGGATTATTTCTCCTTAGACCTAACCTACTACCACAGTAAGTGAGTGATCCCGTATTTATTTGGAGATGAGCCAGCTGCCCATTGGTGGGGAATATCCTTCAAGATTTCTGTTATTGGTTCTCTTTTTTTTCTTTGAATTTTATAAACCTACCTGAAAGGCTAAGTGGTAACAACACATTGAGTTTGGTCATGAGTTTTCTGATTTTCTGGAAGGGAGCAGTGTAGCAGAAGGAGGAGGTATTCCCAAAGTATTCTTGGGCCTGACTTCATGAACTGTAGTGTGGAGATACAGCGTCGGCCTCCAAGGTGTCATATTTTAAGCTTGAACAGAGAAACGGTGAATTCAGAGGAGCCCACCTGACCTGGCCCAAGAGGATGATCCACAACCTCCTTCCCCAGCCCACTGGCAGAGGAATTATTGTTCAGGTTTCTCTACACAGTCTGGTGGAATCGAGCCCCCAGAGTCAGGGACTCTAAAACACAGGAAAAACCAAAAACCCAAGATCACAAGTCAGGAGATCCACATTCTGGTCGTGGCTCTGACTGTCACTGAAGTCACTGAAGACAGCTTCTCATCCTCCGTTCTAATGACTTTCCTGCTGACGCGGGCAGAACCATATTCCATCTAGCTCCCCCGTGCCCCGAATGCACTCCTCCTGCTCTCTGCGCAGGGCTCAGCTCAGAAGTTCCGTCTCCCATCGGCCCAGTTCTCAGCCCAACTGGGAATCACTCTGTATCGACTTTGGAAGTGTTCTTTGTTATTTAGACATGTACATGTTTTCTCCCCCAGATTACAAGTGCCTTGAGAGTAGCTATCTTGATTTTTCTTTCTATTTTTGTCTTTCTATCCTCAGTGCTTGCCACAATTCCTGGAACATCTTAGACATTTGATAAATACGTGGTGAATTGAGTTGGCTTTAGACAAGGCCTTTAGTCTCTCTGAGCATCAGTCACCTCCCTCGGAAGCTCAAGGAGTTGGACTGTATGATGTCCAAGATCCAACCTGCTCCAACCTGCTCCTAACTCTCTCCCATCCTCAAAGAAGAAGACCTGAAAATGTACTTTGGCAGATTTCTACCTTAATCCCTATGGGCACCCGTCTACCAAAGCAGACGGCAACTTTTCCATGACTTCCCCTGCCTGTCTTTCTATCAGAGAGGACTTTTCTAACTCTCTGGGACTCTGAATATCTAGGGCTACCCAAATGGTTATTCATCGCTTGTCTTTTTAAAGGAAAAGCTCCCTTCCTTTTCTTGCCACGTCTGTCCTTGATGATGTCTTTCAGTTCTCACTTGCTAATGATCATTGCTGGCAGTTTGTTCTAGGCCGCTTACATCTGCATGACTTTCTATCGCTCTTTGGGCTACTTGAAGGTTTGATTCCTCTGTGACTTGTGCACTCTGAGAATTACAGCCATGGAACATTACTAGGAACAGAATGGTGTTTTAAGAGACGAACTGCTGTGGCACAGAACAGTTTGAGCATTGAAAACATAGAATGTTTGCCGTGCGATCCAGCTAAAACTCCAACTGCTTAGTTCTAGGTTCAGCTCATTGCCTAGCAAGAGTTCTCTTCTAAGACAAGTACACAGATGAACTAACTCGGTGGACCACCTGCCCAAGTCCTGGATGATACTTATTGTTTATCCTTTTTAAAATTTTTTAGATTGGTCAGCCCATTCCCCCCCTTTCCCCGGATTCACAGAATTTCAGAGCTGGATGCAATTTATACAGTCACTTGTGAACGGGCCCCACTATCCGGAGGGGATCCTAATGTCACCTTGACGGTAGTAAACACCTCAGGAGAGCATGTGTCTCTCTGCTTTATACCTCGTTTGATGTCAAAGTCCAAATTCAATGATCAGTGATTAAGAGCCTACGATACACAAGGCAGCCTGGCAAAGTAGATAGAGAACTGATCTCAGAGTCAGGAAAACAAGTTCATGTCTCTGATCTAAAAACACAGGCAGTATTACCTGAGCACTCAGTGCCCTGGGCACTGTAAGAAATTCTCCACCTCTGATGGCAAAGGGCAAATCTTCATTTTGTGCCTCACTTTTTTGTTAATAAAATTATAGTTAAAATTTTTAAAAAGGAAGAGAATAGAAAGAGGAAAAGGAGATGAAAGGAAAAGAGACGAGAGAGAGATTCTAACAGCCTAAAAGAATAAAAACGAATTTAAAAAACCAAAAAAGCAAACTCATTTACTTGCAAAGAATGACATCTCCACTAGGGAAAAAATGTCTATTTGATTCTGTACTTGGCTGCTCATAATCTGCCATTTATGTCATCAGTGTAACTCTGGACACTTTTGGAATACCATTAAAATGGTCATTTAAGAATCTCAGTAGGACAAGAAGAACCTCAAGTCCGGGCTGATGCCTCCTGCACTCTAATCCAATCGATACAAGAAAATGAAAGACTGTGGCTGCTTGGGCAGAGGCGACTCCCGGCTGGTCCACGACAGTGGAGGAATCCTGCCCAGTTGTCTGAGCAGCAGAGAGCCGGAGAGACTCGTTGAGAGTCATCTAAAAGCCAGAGGCCGGGGTCGAACCCGGGCCATCCCTACACCAGCCGGCACCATATCCACGGCACCCAGGCTGCTTCAAAATTCAATCAATATTCAATAGAGATGGAATATTTGCTGAGTACTTAACAAAGTACAGGCTATGACAGTGGATACAAATAAACAGAAGAGGGAAAGGGGAGAGGGAAAGGATCAGGACAAACATTTATTTTATGCATAATTAAAATACCTAACATTTGTATAGCATTTTCTCCATCTCCAAATGCTTTCAAATTCCTAATCTGCCTGGAGTCTCACCAAAGTCCCTGGGAAGTGCGCAGGACAGGCAGTGACAGAGGGAGTGCTTTTTCAGTGGAACTGAGATTTCCCCTCCGTAACCTCTCTCATACACCCCCTTCTTCTTTCTGCCAGTGACATCACCCTCAGCACCTCAGGGTGGGACTGTTGCAGTAGCCTCGGCTCCCAGTTTCTCCCCAATCCATTTTATTGTCTCTCCCCTGGTGAATCATTCTTCCTAATGACCAAGTCGTTCCCCTTTCTAATCACCTCCAGGATCAACTATAAAATCCTACTGGGCATCCGAGGCCCTTCACAATCTTCCCCTCCTCCTTCCTTTGCTTTTACCTTCAGTCCTGTTACCCCACCAACCCAGGCCCCCTTGCTGTTCCTAGAATAGGATCCACCATCTCCAAAGCAAAATCTGAAAGGCAGTTCTCCAGGCTTAGAATGCATCCCTTAATCATCTCCTAGGAGATATCTTTTCTGATCGTTGTTAATGGGAATGCTCCCTCTGTTAATCATTTGCTCATCCTGCAGACAGCGTGTTTGTACACAGCTCTACCTGTCCGTCTGTCTATCCAGCATCTATTTAATGTTTTCTCTCCCATGGGAAGTCTTTTGCCTTTTTTGAGAAGTCTTCTGCCTTTCTTTGTATCTCCAGTGTTTAGTGCAGTGCCTGGCACATAGCAGGCACTTAATAAAAATTGATTGATTTCTTGATCACTAAGCACAGAGAAGTTAAGTGGTTCATTGTCCGTGGAATACACAGTTCACTTTCCCCATACCTGGCTTTGTTCATTCCTCTCTCTTCTGGAGTGTTCTTCCCCTTTCTTCTCAATATAGCTAAAGCCTGGCAAGCTTCTAAGACTCAGCCCTTAAGTCACATTTCTTCCTGGTAGTTTTTCCCAACCTTGCAGAAATTTCTCCTGCCTTTGAACTCCTGCCTTCTTTCTCTTTTGTTCCAACTACTCAGCCTTGAATTGTTAGCTCTTTTCTTGCATATGTCTTATTGTCTGCATTTGCCTATAATAAAAAGTTAATTTTCGGTATGGAACCTTTGAGTGGCAATCCATTTTTATTGCCACAGCCCTTTAAGCTAACAATCTCACCATTGTTTTTCTTCTTACTTTGTAGTTCACAGTGATAGCCTAAGCTTCAGAACTAGAGCGCACCACAGAGAAAGTACCTGAGCCCAGTTCTTCTGACCCAATTCTGAATTTTACTATGGCATAGTTGGCAGACTCTCCCTTACATTTCGTTCGACAGCAACTCCAAAGCACTGAAGGCTTTGGTGATGGTACGCTACGTACATGGGAAGGAACGGTGGGGAGACCATTACAGTTGTCAAGGCAGGTGCCCATTGCATTCTGTACTAGTATTCTACTGGTGGGAAAAGATTTCAGAGAGAGAGTGGAAAGAACATCGACAGGACTTGAATGATGATGGTACTTGAAAAATGAAAGAGTAAAATGGGAGTAAAGCCTTTTCTACCCAGTGCCATCCTCAGTACCTAGTGCTTAGTCAACTTAATTCAGCTGACTTACAGTATTTTCTAGCAAGGGTGAGTTGTGGTAAGAGACTTCTAAAAGTCAAATGGAAAAGTTGGGTTTGGGGAAAAGACAACTTCCCCTTTTTTCTCTGTTGAGTGGAAATTTAGGAAAGTACCCTGTACAGTCTGTTCTTGTAGATATCATGTCTAAATCTCTGTGACCCATTTGGGGTTTTCTTAGCAAAGATACTAGAGTTGTTTGCCATTTCCTCCTCCAGCTCACTTTACAGATGAGAAAGTGAGGCAAATAGGGCTAAGTGACTTTACCCAGAATCATATAGCTAGTGAGTATCCTAGGCCAATTTAAAGTCAGAAAGATGAGTCTTCCAGACTTCAGGCCCTGTGCTGTCCCCACTATCACTCAGATGCCCTTGTACAGTCTGGGTACTCACGAAATATCTGCCGATTAGCTAATTTGCCCAAGGTTATGCAACTTTTTGTGAAGAAGGTCACCACTGGAGCTCAGGCTTCTTGAACAGTAGTGACCTTTTCAATAAAACATAATTAGCCTAAACTGGCTATCTTAAAATTTATTCTTGAATTAATATTTAGATGTGCACAAATATTCAAGGTCATAAGACTAGGTCAGACCCATGGACCAACAACCCAGTGTTCACCCTATGACAGGGGAACCAATAAACGATTGTGTATTTTATAGGAAAGTGTAATGATTTTTTTTATATCAATCCCAAACTTTATGGGACAGATGGAAAAAAGTCTGCATTATTAAATATATACTATAATTCATTGAGACAGCATTAAAATGGCTGAAATGATTTGGGTCGAGCAGTACATGGAACACACAAATGATAGTTTAAAGTAGAATACTTTTACTAAGTTGGGCATAATAGTCTGGAATATAGTGACTTCCATAGGAATTAGTTTAACAAAACCCATAAATAATTTGGAACGCAGATTTTGAGCATTTGAGGAATTACAGGACAAGAGGAGGATGTAGGGAGAAAAATGTCGTGCAAGCGCCACACCATTAACTATGTTTAAAGTTAGTCCATGTACATAAACAACCTATGCTGGCTTTATGGGTGTTCCCTGCCACTACTCCACCCATCAGAATAGCATTCTTGTTCTTAGTTCTCTGCTGTATTTATATTATAGAAATACAACTATGTAAGGAGGAAGGAAGGAAATAGAGCAAAGGAAAAAAAAAATAGACCTTAGACAAGGAAAAAATCAGAAAGTGGGGACCATAGAATCTCATAGAGTTCATTTTATAAAGTTCCCAGTGCTACTACTATTTGACACTGTGCTCAGCATGTTACCTGAGCCATTGTTTTCCTCATCCTATGAGGAACATTCACAGGATCATAGATTTGGAGCAAAAACAAACAAATAAATAAATAAATAAACAGACTTTAAACATCATCTTCCCTAACCTTCTCATTTTATAGATGAGAAAACTGAGGGCTAAGGAGGCTGATTTGCCAATGGTCACGTGGATCATAAATGGCAATAATGAAGAGCTAAACTAAGATTCCACATGCAACATCCTTTTCTACTTTTCTGAGGTTGCCTTTCATTGGTCTTAAAGGACCTCTCCTCCTATTCTGTATTACAAGATTTATTCTAACTCTAATTTGTTTTGTGCTAAGGACCCTTCCAGTTCTGTGACCCCACAAATCAATAGTTCTGAGAGAAGAAAGCATGAATCCTGTATGTCTTGGGTTACTTTTCAATAGTCTAGGACAATCAACTTCCCTCGTCCTCCAGCCAAGCAAAATGTCCTAACAATGTAACCTCAGTACACATTTCCATTAGATATTGGATACAATCTCCTTGTACCTCTGAAATTCTAAACTCCAATTCCACCAGAGCAAAAAAAAAAACTATTCCATGTGAAGTAATGCTTTTGAGATGTGAATAGAGGAGAAAAAAAACCAAAAAACAACAATGAACAAGCAGTCATTCCTTTGCCCCTAGATTTGACACAGAAGTGTTAAATTGCCCAAGTTTGCTCATGGCTAGACCCCTCCAGTCACCATCATTTTTTCATTTAAGAATTGGGAAAGTTTGCCCCTTATTCTCTCTTTGTAGATTCAGAAATACAAAAGGATTCTGAAAACAAGCAACATTTCAAGCAAAGTTTCAGTTTCCATCAACAGTGAATAAAATAAGCTTTCGGTTGGTTGCCTAAAGTGAGAGAATTTTATTTAAAAAAAAAAAAAACCAAGCCATCTGCCTTTCTTTTATCTTCCTTTCCTCCCTGCAGACCCCCATCTCAAGGGATCACTTCCTTGCCTCAGGAGCAAAAATTCCACATCCATGCTGGCTTCAGTCTCTCCACAGAAATGCTTCCCTGCCAAATGTTCCCTAGTACATCTTCCTAAAGGACTGTCACTTCTTAATACTGGCTGTAATTAACTGCTTTGGCTAAAGGTGCTTAGTCATGAATTTATTGATCCATGTCAAGCCCAGCTGAAATAGTCAGATCCCCTAAGCAAGCCCTGGGAAATACAATGCACAGGCTGATGTTTCCCTGCTCGGTGCTAGAGAATTCTTATGTAAGATAATCATTCATTTTCCCGTGTGATTTTTGCAATCCTGTGCTACCCCGCAAAATAGAAGGGACAAAGAAAGGCTTCTAGGGGGTGATTAGCGTTGGACGAGTTCAGCCTGAAAGAGTGGGGGCAATTTAGGCAACTTACAGGAGTTTCACCCGAGAACTGAAGCGAGCAGCTTATCTCTACACCGAAAGGTTATTCGGGGAGAAGAATAGAATCCATATATATGACAAGTCTCCTCTAGAAAATCCAAGCATATTTTTTAAAATAAACTTTTCTTTCTCATCGTGCTAGAATAAGGCTTTGACTTAGAGCTTCCGTTTGCACTTCCCAAGGAAAGGCCTTAATTTAGGGAAAGGTAGGAAACGAAGGCCCGAAGAGTTGGCCACCACCAGCGCCTGCAGAGCCTCCTTCCCCTGCTCAAGCTATCAAGGTAATTAAGCAGCAGTTCCTTCTCCCAAAGGGAGCTTGCTTTCTATCAGCAGCAACCGTCCAATGATCTAATGGATGTCTCACAAGCCGCCCATCTGGGTTGCCAGCGATCTGAGGCGCTTGTGGAACTCCGGGCGAGATCCGGGTGCCCTGGAAGCCCCTCTCCTCTCGAAATCGCTTATCTCCAATGTTTCCAGCTGGAAAAAAGCCGGCTCGGGGAGGGCGGGTGGCGGAATTGACTGGATTTGCGGTTATCTCCCCAGAGCCCCTCTAATCCCAGAGTCTGTACACAAGGTGTGGATAAAAATAACCTGCAGTTAAGGCTGGGGGGGAGGGGGGAGAGGACTAAATCCTATCAATTGATCGATCGACCTCCTCCGCAGCTCAGCAACTAGCTGGGGAAGGGATGCTCTGGTTCTGGGGAGGGAGGATCTGGGCGATCCCGAGCGGCAGGCAGAACCGGCAGGCGGGACTAGAAGGCACGGCCATCCCTGCCCAGGAGCTGGCTTCCTTTTCCTTGGGCTCCCCGCTCCCTCTCACCTGGCCGCTGCCCAGACAGTTCCGGGTTCCCAGGCGCTCCCGGGCTAGGGAGCCGTGACCCAGCGGGGCCGTGCAAGGTGCCAAGGGCAGAGCCCTCCGCCTGCAGGCGGCGGGGGTTGCCAGGGCCACCCCTCCCTTTGGCACCGGCGAATCGGGACCGCTACTTCGAAGGGGCGAGGGAAACAGTGCTGGATCTTAAATTGAATTTACACCCGCGGAAAGCAGGGGGCTCGGCTCGGGCTCTTCCCGAGCCAGTGTATGCGCTCCTTATGCTGGGTTCGAGTCCTGCCACCCCCTCCCCCCCAGCACTCCCCACTGAGATTTGCAGACTAGAAGCAGAGGTTTGGAGGAGGGGAGGGAGAGTTTGTAACTGATATTTTCATGCGTAGTATCTGGGGCACTGGCAGGCTGGCCGCACACAAGCCCTAACGCACCTCCTGCGAGATGGAAAGGCGCCCTGCCTCCTTCCCTTTCTCCAGCCCAATTTCTAGGGGAAAAACCCGGAGCCCCTCCCATCTCCACCCCGAGGGACTTTGGCAAGGGCCCCCCACTTTGCCATCCCCGAGCATCGCAGCTTGGCTCAGCGACGCTTCCTCCTAACGTGCTCCTTCCTACGGGGAGAAGGCTCGGGGACGGATGCTGGAGAGATGGAGGCAGCCCGGGAAGCTCTCGGAACCGAACCGGAGCAGCCACGTCTCCTGGTCCTCGGGGCCAGCCCGTTTACCCCGCGGGGCACCAAGAGGCCGGGAAAGCAGGGCCGGGGCAGGGGGCAAAGCCCGCTTCCCGCCCTCCCTTTCTTCCTCCTCCCCCTTTCGGGCTCCAGCGCCAGCCCTAAAGCACCTGTCGTCCCGGGGTGCTACTTGCTAAGAGGGAGAAGTCCGTTCTCGGCAGCTCGGGGACCGGAGCACTCGCCGCCCTTTCGCGGCCGTGGCCCCGCCAACTCCGCCTCGGGGGCGCTCGGACCCCGAGCCCTCGCTGCTCCCGGCCGCTGCCCTCCCGCTCGGCTCACTCACCTGAGTCGCGCTGCCCAGTCCGTCGGCGTCCCGCAGACGTCCCTCGGCCAGGGCCATGGGGCACGGCGCAACTCGGGAGAGAAGTGGCCGGAGGAAGGGGAGCAGGCAGGGGCGAGCTCTTCGCGAAAGCCTCCGGGACCGGAGGATCGGCGCGGTGGAGGCGTGGGCGGGGGGCTGCGGGAGAGCCTGGGGCCGGAGGCCGGTGGAGGATGCCGGGGAGGAGGGGAAGGAGATGCCCGAGGACAGGGGAAGGGAGCCGAGGTCCGCCGCCGCAGAAGGCTCGGAGAGGCGGCGGGTGCTCCTGCTACGGTGCGGGAGAGCGCGTGCGGGAGGCTGGCAGCTCCTGGTCCCACGGGGAGGAGAAGGGGGAGGAGGAGGAGGAGGAGGAATAGGAGGAGGAGGAGAAGGAGGAGGACGACCAAGAGGAGGAGGAGGAGGAAGGCGACAGCCCCGGAGGGAAGAGGAGGACCGCGAGCGCCCGCTGCTGCCGAGCCGGCTCAGGTGCGGGCGGCCGGGGCTCAGGCTCCTCGGCTGCGCAGCCGAGCCCGAGTTCGCTCCGCAAACTCTCCCGTCTCCTTCGCTCTGCTCTGCCCTCCTTCTCCCTTTCCCTCCCTCCCTCCCTCCCCAGCACACGTCAATGGGCGAGCCCGCCCCGCCCACTGACAGTGGCCGTTCGGGTTTCAGCACCCCCCGCCCCTCACCCCCAGCCCTCCCGCTGGGAAGAGAAAGCCCGAGTCCGGCGAGTCCACCCGGGGGAGGCAGAGCTGGGGTCGCTTTGCCCGGGCTTGAGAGAGAAGAAGGTGGGCACTGCCTGCCCTTCCCCGGGGGCGATCGGCGCAGGAGGGGCGCTGCTGCCAGTCAAGCTTTCGGGAAAGCGCGCTCCCCCGGCGCCCAGCGTGTGCCCGGCTCGAGCCTCCTGGGGGGACTGACCCACCTAAAGGCCTCGGGGCCAGCTGCCTTCTCCCCTCCCCCAGCCCTCTCGGAACCCCGCACCTTGCCCCTCCCCCGCCCTTCCAGGTAACTGAGGCCCCAGAGGCAGCCCCCGCGAGCCCGGGCTGCCCGGGGAAAGGGAAGGGCAGACGCGGCCACCGGCCGCTGCGGCCCGCGGGGAGCGCCGGTCCGGGGGCTCTGGGGCCCCAGAGCCGCCCCTGCTGCCGCCCCGCTCGCCGGGTGCCGTCGCCATTGCAAAACTCTCCTCTGCCTTCTCCGCACGGTTCCGGCTTTATTTAGCCGGCTGGCTTTGATGTGCGAATTCCAATCTGGGCTTCAGGGAGCGAGTGTGTGTGTGTGTGTGTGTGTGTGCGCGTGTGCGTGTGTGTGTGTGTGTGTGCGCGTGTGTACTCTCCTTTCCCACTGACGAACCTATTCTGGTGTGGCTCTGAGGGAATCCACGCTTAACTTGTTAAACTTGAGATTTAGTGAAGTGCCGAGTGTGAGCCCTAGGCAAGCCTCTCCCAGGCTGTCTGTCACCATCATCACCATCATGGCCATGGTTATTTTAGAGCCCACTCTCACTTCCCGTGAGATGGCAAGAGTTCTGTTCCCACAGGTCCACGCAAACATAGTTTCTGCAGGAACCAACACATTTGATACACACGTGGTCATGTATAGGCGTCCCTCTGAATGTAAGTGAACATGTAGATGCACGTTTGAGACCATAGAAGTGTGTCTTAGATGGGTCAGACATTCAGATAAGTAGCCATTGGGAGAGCTCCAGCAGATTGTTGTGGGATCCAGAAACTGGGCTCCAGATTCTCTATTTTCTAATTATGAGCAATGTAAGTGGATGAGTCACTCCAGCTCTTTCCTCTTATTGGGCAACATGACCACCAGGCCTTTGCATTTCCACACCTTGGGCCAGCAGTCTCATCTCACCTGTTCTCCCTTTCCTCACCTAGAAAATGAGGCTCTGACCCATGGTCCTTTCTAGCTCTTCATTCCAATAATTTTCCAAACTTCATTTATTTGGAATTCTTCATCTCCCTTTTTTAAAGAACAGTAAAGATGCTCCATTTGTGGAGATATTTCGGGGAGAAACTCACAGTCTTAACCAGTTCAAATCAATAGACAGGCATGGAATTCCCCGGCCAGTAAAAGGCTGGTGTTTCCATGTTGCCGGAGAAGGCTGAGAATGTGATACTGCTACAGCTGAAGCTTCAGGATTTTGACATCATAAGCTATTAGGGATTTCCATGACCACAGCTAATTCTTTTCTCCAGGCTAAATGTTGGCAGATGATTCTAAGTAGAAAATGCAAATTTCAAAATCACTTGAAAGTTCCATTTTGAAAACCTCTGGGACTCCATTTCCATTGGCTTTAGAAAGAAATTCGATTCCTCCCATCATTGTGAAGAGCTCAGAGTTCAGGCACCTGGGGTTATGTGGGACAAGTTGTATATAGGGTGGGGAGCCACCCTCGTGGCCCTCGGGTCTCAGAACCACCCTGCAAGGTTGAACTGACATGCTTGACAAATTCAAGAAGAAATGAGTCCATTAATACTTTAGGGTTTTGGGAACTCTGTCCTAAAAATCTCAAAGAGCTTTCATATTAATATGTGATCTTGTCCTTACAATTTATATGTGAAACGTGAAAGGATAAATGTTGCCTCTACTTTTGCAGCCAGGGTTATAACAAAGCTAAGTGACTGGCCAATTATCATATTAGGCAGGACAGAATCACATATACGGTTCCTAGGCACCTCTTCATCCATACTTCTAATTCTCTGCTGTTCTATTTTTTAAGCAGAGTATACTTCTTGGGGGGAAAAAAAAAAGTAATAATGACATGAACTATATTTATGAATTACTCAAATCACTCAACAGTTGAGCACTGAACTAAGAATCAAGAACTAAATTCAACCCTTTGGGTACCTTATCATTATCTTTATGATTTAGGGGAAGCTATTTGACCACTCTGCACCTTGACTTTCCCAACTGTAAAATTAGAGAATTAGATGAAACCGAAAACGATCATTTTCAGATTAGACATTCAAGGATTTTAAATATTTCTTGAGAGTTTACTGGGTGCTCAGTCCTGCAGGATATAAATTAGGACTGTAAGCATAAAAGTTTGGATCCCTATCTCCATGTGTCTTTAATTGAATAAGAAGTTATGATCGTAGCTTCAATTTTGCACACTATCCACCAAATTTCTATCACTAAGACCTTAAAAGGTATCCAGATGACTCTGGATTGTTGAAGGCCATGATACTAGGTAGAACATAAGTTTTGGCAGTCAGGTGTTAACCCGGTCCACGAACTTCATGATAGACTGTAGGTTGTCTTCCCAGAACCAGCCTAGCTAAGGTTAAAGAGGCTTATCCTGTTGGCTGCAGGGATGAAATACTGTACTCCAGTAACTCTCAAAGATTAACTCTGACTGGATCCTTACCATGTGTGTGTGTGATGGACCCCCTGAGATGTTTCCTAAAATCAATGGACTTCTCAGAATCATGTTTTCAAATGCCTAAAATGAACAATAGCAATTATATTGAAATATAGTCATCAAAATATTTTCAACAAAGTAATTCAGAGACCCTGGGTTAAAACCCCTGATTTATGAGTCACAGAGTCACTGGCTCTTATATTGGTAAAGGAAGTCCCTACATTGTCACACTTTGTCACCGTTTCTATTTGATAACAATTAACCATTTACAGACTCTTCACTAATAACTATCTTGAGAAATAAGCAGTATACTCATCTTGTTTCACAGAAAAAAAAAAAAAAAAAAAAAAAAAGAGGTTTGGAAAGCCAACTTGCTTCCCTAGATAGAATGCAAACTCTTTGAAGACAAGGGGTATTTCATTTTTATCTCCTCTCCCCCCGCATCTGCCTCCCCAGTGCCCAGCACAGTACTTGGATCATAACAGAAGCTCTAAATAAATATTGGTTTCATTGGTTAATGGTCCCAAAGCTCCTCAGTACTAGAGAGAGCACTTCAAGCTAGATCAAGGTAAACACATGCAACAGTGGAGGAACAATGCAAGAAGAGGTAATGATCAGGAAAGGGGCAGAGTGCATCCTCTAAGTGGTTTAACAATTAAAGCAACTGGAGACTGCATTGCCCATTTCCCGGGTGAAATAAAGCAAAGGATGGAGCACTCTGCAGCTGTAAATGCCCAAGCTGTCGATTCATAATCACATCGGAAACTCAGGGAATCAAATTCCTGCAAGGGACCTTAATTGATACCTGGTCCAACTCCCACATCTTACAGATGAAGAGAACTGAGTCATAAAGAAGTGAGCCAGGCTTAACCAGTCCCACAGTCAGTTAGCAGCAGGCTAGAGGTTAGAACTGAAATTTCCCCGCTTCTAATCGAGTGTGATTTCAATCATGTGGTCCAGCCCTTTTCTCCATGCCAGGGTTAGGCAGCTAGGTGGCACAATTGATAGAGTGTTGGATCTGGAATCGGGAAGATATGAGGTGAAATCTGGTGCCAGACATTAATTAGCTGTATGACCCTGAACAAGTCACCGAAATGCTCTCTGCCTCATTTTCCCCATGTGTAAAATGGAAACTAATTACTATTACTTTCATTGCATCTTTTTTTTTTCTTTTCCAAGGCTGAGATAGAGAAAAAATAAAGGCAAAGAAAATTATGAACAGAATTCTTGAGATTGTTAAAGTAGCCAGATTAATTTTACCTGTATCCTACCTCACATAATAGAGTATTCTCCATCCCCACAATTGATAAGAGGATGCGGGTGTCCCATGTATATTAAGCTAGTGCACCCTATACTCTCATAATAGCAATTTGAATACTTCAAGTTAATAATGTGAATATTAAGGAGTCCAATGGGATTCTTTAGAAGCAGGGGAAATTGTGATCAGGTTAAAAATCCAATTTTAATAAAGTTTCCTAGTCCTGATTTACATGGCACACTAATCGCTCTCGCTGCTGAATCACCTTAAACATCAAATGTATTTTTAAAAGGCCCTCATTTTGTGTGAGGCTTTATGGCCCCCGAGTAATTGCATACTTCCTATTCTTGCCTGGGAATAGAATCTCATTTATAAAGCAGATCACAGTGGATCTGCAGCCTTCTATTCCCCTTGGAGTTAATCATGCAGATCAAATGGACCTTCCAGACCACCTAGCCCAGTCTTCACAATTGACAGAGAGGCAGAGTACTGGCTTTGGAGTAAAAACAGTCTTTGATTATATGATTGAAAAAGTCATTCTTTATCCGTGTCTCACTCTCCCTCGACCGTAAGATGAAAAAGCTAGGGCCCGGTGCCTACAGTGCCGAACTTTGGAATCAGGGAAGCTTGGATTTAAATCCTACCTCGCACCTACCTTAAATGTGTGACCTCAATTTTAGTTTCCTCATCTGTGAAATGGGGATAATAATGACAAACAACTTCCCCCCCTAGGATTGTTGTGAGAGTCAAATGGCATAACATGTAAATCACTTCCCAGTCTTTAAATCGCTATATATAAATGCTCATTATTAGAATGGGGTTGGACTAGGGTTCTCCCTAGTTCTGGATCTTGTGATCTATGAGTCTGACATTGAAGCTCACACAGGGAATGTGACTTGCTCCACATCATTTATTCACCCTAAAAGTCTTCTATTAATATGACCAACCGAAGAGAAAACAATTATGCTGGAAGAGTCATATTTATATCTGCAAACAAATCTACTGATTTGATGCGGTTGAAGGTCAAGTATTGTTTTAATTCACTTATCTCTTTTCATTTTCTAATTAGTCCGGTAACCTTATTGTCAGAGAGGAAATGATTGACTTCTTCCCAACACCATGGAACTTAAGGCCTTTTCTGTACCAAAAATAAACCTCTCCAACTCATGCATATATACATTTGAAAACAATGTACCTTGGTCCTTATGAACACATTACTCATGTTTCCTTGGACATTTTTAACATCTTCCCTGAAGTCCTGACCTCCGTCCCTCCCGAAATTCAACCAAAATTCTTGGAATTTAGAGCTGAAAATAAACTTAAAAGTGATCATATTTAACCATCTCATTTTACAGGTGAGGATATTGATCTCAGAGTGGTTAAGTGACTTGTTTAAAGTCAAATAATACTTTATTTGACTTACTTTTTTGGAAATTTGGCTCATATAGAAATATGATTTGTGCTATTTCATATATATTGTTGAGATTATGTTGCTTGTCCTCTCAGTGGATATGGTCGGGAGGGAGAGAGAGAGTTAGGAACTATAGAATGAATAAATAAATAAATAAAAATTATATTGTAGTCTACCTACCAAGATACATACAAGAACGATAAGAATAGAATTATAGAATAATGTTCCCTGAAATACAGACCTAAATAATCACTGAAAAAATATTTGCTCATGTGTAGCCTGATCCATTATGCTAAAAATGACAGTAGTAGGAAAAAAATAAAAATAAAGCAAGAAACAAACACATAACAGTCACATATTAAGGTAGAAGAACCAGTATCCATAGCTAAATCTTCTGACTTCAAATCTTCTGTCATTTCTATTATACCAAAAGGATTTAAAGGGAATGCATTAAAAGATGGCATTTGATAATAACTCCATTCAAAGCTTTGTTCTAAGTCCAGATGTAAAATCAAGATAATGATATGAGACTTTATCCCAAAACTCCAAAAGTCACATAAAATCATGTTGCTTTTGTGTCAGAGGGATACAGTGACTTACCCATAGATACTAAGTATCTATTGTAATAATCATCGTAATAATCATGTCTACTATTTTTTAAGGACTTTATAGTTACAAAGCTTCTTTTTATGTATGCGTCTTTGATTCTCACAGTCAGAAAATGATATTTCCTCTATTTTTATCATTCTGTGTTTCCATTCTATTTTATTCAGCATTATAATTATGGTAAAATTTTGAATATTTTCTTTTCTGAATTAAATCCCCTTTGCTAGATTATAAGTTGTATGGGGGGGAGAGGGATAATGTCAATTATCCTTATATTGCTTTTGCCTAACAAAAGCCTTTGTTTTTTTTTTTGTTAAATTGTCCTCTAATATGTTGTCGAGGAAATTTCCTCAAATGATGCAGGTAGGTAGTTCTTGAGCATCTTCAAATCTCAGAGAATTTCCTAGCTCTAAGTGACTTGACTAGGATCACATAACCAATATATATCAGAGACAGACTTGACTCTATGACCAGCGTGGTGTCCATTACATCACATTTCCTATATGCAAAAAAGAGAGGAACTGGGCTTTTGATTTTGTCTATCTGGGGTGCTCCCAGATGAGAAAAGTCCTTGCACCATTGAAAATTAGCACCTTCTCTTCAATTTACAGTCTTAAATAATAAGTGCTTCAGAAAAGGTGGCTGAATCAATAATCTGTGAAGCAGACAGTATAAGTATTATTTTCATTCTACCAACAAGGGGATTAATACTCAAATGGGATATAATGAGTTACAAGGCCATTGTTGGTAGGCAGTGTAGACACAATCAGATCTTAGTTAGGACTCCAAATCCAATTTTTTTTTTTTAAAATCACAAACTTGACTGAGAATGGAAATTTGACTATTCGTTCCTTGAAATTGTATTAACTTTCCAGAAATTTTAATGTTTATAAAAAATATAAATCCAATATCTGTAACATTAACATTCATTTTCTAATTGAATTGAGTGTAGTCAATTTATAAAAGAAAATGCTAGACCTGGAATCATAGTTTGTTGTTTTTTCTCTGTTCTGTGAATAATCAGCAGTGATGGAAGACTACAAATGCCTGCTGAGCGTGACCCACAAGATCTAGATTTGGGGCCATCACATATTTATCAGTTGGGTCCAGTGAATAGAGAACTACATTTGGAGTAGGGAGTTTGGGGATGGGTCTGGGCCCTAATAATTAGGAACTTTGCAGGAAATGATTTAACCTGAACAAGTCTTACTTTCCTCATCTGTGAAGTGAGAATGATAATACATGGATTACGTACCTCCCAGTGTGGCTTCAAGGAGAGTATCTTAAAACCCTCCTACAAATTATCCACCTATCCAAATTCTGCCCAGCCATTGCAGAAGGCAATCTAAAATTGGGATGCGTGGGTAGATCTTAGGGGATCTGCGAATTCCCTGCAAACGAAAAACCAAACAAAATATTTTATTGAACAGATCTTTATCTGAAATTGAACATTTCCTTCAGTTATTTAAAATGACTCTGAAAAGGGGTCCATACGCTTCACCAGTTAGTTAATAACTGATTAACTAAACAAACAAATAAGTAAAAAGGTCTCTCAAGTTCTAATACCTGCTTGAATTCTCCCTCATGTTACTCTCACTTCCATGATCCCTCCTTTACCAAATTCCTCTGGAATACATCTACATTACTATCTGCACTTAAAAAAACATAACTACTCTTTGTCATGTAGCATCTCTTCCCAGCTAGAGCAGAAGAAAGCTCATTTTAAGCAATCGCTACTTTCTATTTCTTGGCTATATGCCAAAATGTGTTGTACAGCGTTAGAAACTTAGCTGGCCTCCAGAAATAGTCGATTGATTGATTATTTGATTGGGAAGACAATAAAGTTGCTGCAATGAGCCCTCCCCGTTCCCTTAGCATACCTAATCAAGGTCGTATTTGTATTTAGGAATATACCAATAGTACTATTTCTTTACAGGGTGAAAGGCCTTTCATGTACATGATCATGCTTTATCCTCATGATAGCCAACCCTAGGAGGTAAATAATATGCAAAATCACTCAACTATTTTACATATTTTACACATGGGATCCTAAGGGGCCTGAGTGCCAGGCTAGGTATTTTTCAGTCATAATCCAAAAATCTTTCCATGATAACTCACTGATTTTCCAGAGGGCGTGCTGAGAATGAGCATTCCCGTGAACAGAGGTAAAGTATATTTTTATAATGATTCATCTTCCCAACATTTTTTGACATTTTTTGAAATATGAACCCCTTTGCTAATGATCAAATTAGGTGGGGGAGGGAAAAGGAAGGGCTTATCTTGTCTTCCTTTCTCATTATTTCATTGTCTTCCTTATCAAACAATCAATCAATCAGTTATTTATAGAGTTCCTACTAAGTCTCTAATTTTGTATCTTTGGGATTTGGCCAACAAAAACACTTTCATAAATGCCAGTTATTAATGTTCTTGCCGATGATGACAATGATGATGAAGGAAATTAAATGAAATATATCCACTGTGAGATTATTTTTAAAGGAAGCAGGAAACATGTCTCTGCTTTCACAGTATATCCTGAATGACTAGAGATTTATGAATCTTTTGAGGAAATGCTTCTTAGCGTTTCTTAGAATCCTTCGGGCTTCTGCTCTAACTCTTGGAGGGTCTTCCCTCCAAGTGTCGCCAGTCCCTAGCTAGCCACATACTCACGGCAAGGCCAGAAGCACATTTTCCTGCAAGCTGGGCCTTAAAGTAACTTCTGTTACTTTACTTCATTACTTCAGTAATTACTTCAGTAATTGTCCTCTGGGACCTTGTGCTCCAATGGTGGGGAGCTGAAAGGTGGGAAGGAATTGGCCACGATCAGAAGCGGAACTAGGAAAAGAGAAAGCTGGCCAGTCTAAATGGAGGGCGAGGGGTGGAGGGAAGCCCACAATTGTGGGTCCGTGGGAAGAAGGCTGCAGGAAGCCAAAGGCTTGGGGACTGGGGGATGGTCAAGGGGCACATGAGGGCTGAGGCAGGTCAGAAGCAGAACCAGGAGAAGAGCACTTGAAGATGGAGTTCTGAATCCTAGGCCTCTGGCACTGGGAGCCAGCTGTGCTGAGGTAGAAAGCAACTGGGCACTGAGAAAGCCCAGCTCTTGCGCAGGCCCTGCCACCCACTAGCATTGGGAAGCTCATTTAATCCTCTGGCACCGATTCTTCAGCGCTCTCCAGCTTTCTAAGTCCAGGGCAATAGTGTCTATCTGGATAATCCAGAGAATGGACAGCACGTCCCAGAACAAACCAGATTTGTGGCCAAGGCCTCATTCCACCTTCTGGAGGGGACATTGTAGCACTTTATGCCGCAAGCCATTCAAGGTAAAATGCTTAACATTGTTCACTTGACTTGTCTCCCATCTCTCTCCCATTTCTTGTCTTTGTTTCCTTCGAGAAATACAGAGGAGGAGACAGCTGAGAGCATAAAAGGATGAGAATAACATAATGGGAAGACGTTAAAAAGCTTCCTTGAATTCCAAAATACAGTGTTACATAACAAATAAGTTACATTTGTCAGGATGGAATAATATAAGGATGAGCTAAATAAAAAGGCAAAACCTGTCATCATTTCCAAAGATTTTCAAATGGCCAATATAAACAATGTAATGTTTTTGTATTTAAAAAGATATTTCAATTTATTTTAGTAAATATTTCCCGATTAAAAATTTTAACAATCTTTTTTTTTTTTTAATTGTGCTTTCCAAATTCCCTCCTCCAGCCCTTTTTCCTCTCTTTTTTTTAAACAATAAAGCAAACACTTTGATTTAGGTAGTACATGTGAGGTCATGGCAAATATATTTCTATATTAGTTATGTTGCAAAAGAAAATACAAACAAAATAGGAATTAAAATAAAGTTTAAAATATGTTCTATCTGTTTTCAGATCTCTCTCTGATGGATAATATTTTTCATCACAGATTCTTTGAATTGTCTTGGTAAGGGTAGCTAAATTTTCACACATCATCATACTTATAATATTGTTGCTGCTGTGTACAGTATTCTCCTGGTTCTTTTCACTTCAGTTCATGCAAGTTCACCTCATCCTGCTCATCATTTCTTATAGCACAATTGTATTTCTTCAGAATCATATGCTTTAACTTGCCCAGCCCTGCTTCAAGTGATGACCTTTCAATGTCCAGTTCTTTGACACCACTAAAAGAACTGATTATATAGAATATATATTAAATATTATAATATATTTATTATATATGTATATATATAATATGTATGTATATTATATATATTAATGTATATTAATATATATATGTATGGGTATGTATGTATATATGCATATATATATGTATGTGTGTGTGTATGTGTGTGTGTATCCCCTTTTCTTTGATCTCTTTTGGGTATAGATTTATAAATGATATTTCTAAGTCAAAGGGTTTCTAAGTTTGATAGCTCTTTGAGCATAGTCCCATAGTGTTCTCCAGAGTGGGTTGGACTGGTTCACAACTTTACCAGCAAGGGACTAGTGTCCCGTTCTTTTCATATCCTCTTCAGTTTTGTCTTTTCCTTTTCTATCACTCTAGTCAGTCTGATAGATGTGAGGTGGTATCAGACCTGTTTTAATTTGCATTTTTCTAATCAGTAGTGATTCAGAGATTTTTATATTGTGGCTATTAATAGTTTCAAACTTTTCTTCTGAAAAGATTCATTCCTTTAACCATTTATCAATTAGGTATTTTATTGTTTGTTTCTCCCCATGAAACTATCTCCTAGTTTTATTTGCTAATTCTTTTTTTTTTTTTTTTAACTTTTTACCTTTCAGTTTTATTACTATCTCCTTCAATTTTTAGAATTTGCATTCTGGTGTTTAATTAGGAATTTTTAATTTGTTCTTTTTCTATTTTTTTATTTGCATGTCTAATTAATTGAACTGCTTTTTCTCTGTTTTATTGACATAACTCATTTAAAGATTATTTTCCCCCTAAATAATAAATTAGCTCTATCCCATAGATTTTATCAATGTTTTCTAATTGTTGTAATGTTCTTTAATGAAATTATTGATTTTTTATGATTTTTTTTTATCCTCTCATTCTTTAGCATCAGATTATTTAGTTTCAAACTAGCTTTTAATCTATGCTTCCTTGACTCTTTATTAATTTTTATTGCTTCATGATCTATTTATGTTTTCTGCATTTGGTTGTGAGATTTTTTAATGTCCTAATCTGTATACCTCTGATAAACACTTCTATTCCTTTTTATTCCCTTTCAGTATCCCTCCTCTCTCTCTCCTCCCCTCCCCAGGTCTACTTTATCTAAATTTTCTAAGATTTCATTCAACTTCTTGGCTTCTTTCTTTTTTATTTTATTGTTCAATTTATCTGGCTCTGATATCAGAATATTGAGGTTCCCTACTAGTGTAGTTTTACTATCTATTTATTCATGTAATTCATTTACTATTTCTTTAAAAAATGTAGATGCTCTGCCACTTGGAAAGTCAAATTTTCTATTCAACTCTGGTCATTTCATCAGGAATGCTTGAAAAGCCTCTAGTTTCTTAAATATCTATATTTCCCTTGGAAAGATTATATTCATATCATCTGTGGATGGCTTTGTTATTTTCAGCGGTACAGTGATCCAAGACTACACTGAAGGACTTATGATGAAAAATGCTATCTATAGCCAGAGAAAGAACTGATTATGTCTGAATACAAACTGAAGCCTGCATTTCTTGAGTTTTTTGGGAGGAGTGAGGAGATCTGTTTTCTTTTTTAACATGATTTTATAAAAATGTTTTGCACAACTTCACATGTGCCTTCTCAATGAGGGGGAGGTGGGGAGGAAGGGAAAGCATCTGGAACTCAAAGTTTTAAAAACAAATGTTAAAATTATTTTCTTTGTAACTGAGGAAAATAAAAATATTCAAATATAATAAAGTAAAAAAGATGATATCCAGTTTTTCTAGGTAGGTTATTCTTAGTTATAATGTTAGGTCTTTTGCCTTATGGGACATATTATTTCAAGCATTCTTCTAAATCTTGTGTGATCCTGACTGTGGCTCCATGATATTTGAATGGCTTCTTTCTGTCAACTTAAAATATTTTCCCTTTGACTTGGGAGCTCTAGAGTTTAGCTATAATATTCCTGGGAGTTTTCATTTTATGTTATCTTTCAATAGAGACTGGTAGATTTTTTCAATTTTAATAGTTTTATAGCGAGGTCCTTTTTGTTTGCTTATTTTCCCACCCTATTTCTTGATTTGGAAGTTTATGTTAATGTTGGGCTCTGTACCCAGAATGGGGGAAGAGAGGTTTTTTTTGCCCTTTTAGAGCTAATTCTGAGATATGGGAAGTTTTCAGTGGATCCAAGATGTTCTATCCGGGAGAGAGGTTTCTGCACTGCTGTCTTGATGTGCACTCTGGTCCTTTCCCAGGAAGGACCTTTCTTCTCTTGGGACTAGAAATTTACTCAGTGTCCTTGATATCCTGGGATCTGACGTGATACTGTCCCTCTGGGCTTCCTTCCTTCTTGATGTAGGCAGTGAAGGTGACAGAGTCTGGACCTGCATTCGGTACCAGAACAGGGGTACCCCAATGACCGCTTCCTGACCATTGTTCAGGAGCCTCTGAAGCTGCTGCTGTTTCTCTCCATCCGGTCCCACCACTGGTGGTTCATCTAGGTGGGCTCTGGACCAGCCTCCCTTACAATCCTCAAGTCACAGATCTGTTTCTATGACCTTCTATGTTGTTTGGGGTAGAAGAATGTCTGACCTTGTGTTGTCTCTGCCCCCTTAGAGTTTGGTTTGAGATGTTCTTTCCAAGTTGTTGGGAGGGGGATGTTGGGCAAGCTCAGCTCCCCTCCTCCCATATCTCCACTTTTGGAAGCCCACATTTAATATATTTATTGAGGATTAGCTAGATTCTAACCACTGAGGAGCAGAGATACAGAAGACATAGTCTGAATCCTTAAGGAGTTGACAATTCATTTAAGAAAGTAAGATGGGAGAAAGCAATAATACAGTTTTAAAGGACAGTGAGTGTTGGAGGACCCACTCATGGTTACTACCTTTGTGATCTTGGACAACACACTTAAAATTTCTGAGCCTCAGCTTCTTTATTAACAAGAGGCTTGAACTAGATTGTTTCAGGATTTCTCCTCTCTCTCCCCATCCTCCTAAGTACTAATGTCCTACCTTTCTACCATTCATTCATTCCTGGCTCTGCAACTTAGATGACTTTGGGCAAATCACGTATTCCCCTTCTGGTCCTGTTTCCACATCTACAAAATGAGGGAGTTAAAGTTGTCAAACTGTAAGCAACTTCTGATTCTAAAAGTGCATGATCCTGTAGGAACCTTATTTAACCGTATCTATTAAAAGATACCTCACGATCTGTTAGCAAACGAATGGTCTAGACAGTGGTAATGGCAATGTCATCGAAGTTCAAAGGAGTAGAAAAAACATTGTTTCATTGCCATGATCATGAAAGGCTTCAAGGAAGAAGGGGGGTAGAGATATAAAAAGCCATTTGAACCAAGTTCTCTGGCTTGTTGATTGTACTAAATTTCAAGACTAGCAAACAGAAGGGAAGATGGCATGAGGCAATGGAAAGAGCTCAGAACTTAGATGGAGAAGATCTTGTTTTTTTATTCTGGCAAAACCATCAAACAGATTTGTGCCTTTGGGAAAATCACAACCCTTCTGAGCTTTACTTATGTACAAATTGGGGATGATAAAACAGACTTCTCATCTCTGGGCTGTTGTGGTCAATAAGACAGCGTATGTGATTGTAACCTGAAAGAGCCATCTAATTGTCAGTTGCTATTAATATTCATCATTCACAGTAGGATCTATTGTTGCTTGAGAATGAAAACACAGATGCAGGCAACACCAAAGTTGATTACAGTTTCTGTCCAATTTATTCATTGCCTTATTCCACAGTATTTTCTTCTTCTCACTGAAGTCTATATTAATTCATTTTACAATTATTCATCTAACACATTGGGCTGCATTAAGAAGGGGTATACCTTTACTAGGGAAATGATTATTCCACTATACTCCGTGGAAATCAAAACTTATCTGAAATATGATATTCAGTTCTTGTCACCGAGGTTCAAGAAGGACATTAATACATCAGAGAGTATCCAAAGGGAGGCAGGTAAGGTGATAAGGACACAAGAACAATATCATATGAAATTCATTGAAGGATTCAACCAAGGATTCAGATTCAATCAAAAGAATTGGCTGTGTTTAACCTGAAAAAGTGAAGGCTTGAGGATGACATGATAGCTGTACTTGAAAGGGAGTCATAGAAAGTAGAGACTTAGACTTATTCCATCTAGACCCAAAAGTCTGAACCAAGAGCAGTGAGTATAAATTTCTAACAGATCGAGGTAGGTCTGATTTTAGAAGGGGGATAACAGTTTACTAAAATAAAATTGTTCACAATTGGAATGGAGTGTTTCGGATGTCGGTTCCTTTTCCTTGAAGGTCTTTAAACAGAAGGTGGGCTAACACATAGAGGTTTGAGTTAAGGTTTCTTTTGCATATGGATTTTACTACATGGCTGTCCTCTCTTGGCTGCCTTCTGTCATGGAACACTCTTCCTCCTCTTTTCCTGCAAACCTCCCTGACTTCCTTTAAGTCCCAACAAAAATCTGGCCTTTTGCATGAAGCCTTTCCAGTGCCTTTTCTCTATTATTTCCTAGAAGTTTTACTTACTCTTCAGATCTCGATGCAGAAGTACTGCTCCTCAAGTGGCCTTTTTTGATCTCCCCAGAAAGAAATGATCACCACTAGGAAATTAAATTAACCAACTGACAAGCAAAGATCAGACTCTAATGGAAGGGACAATATGTACTTTGAGAGAGACCTATAAAGTAAACAGAATTAACATCAGAGTGGAAGGCTGGCCAGGTCTGAGACTGATTGCTTCTGGTCCCAAGTTATCTCTGCTTTTAGAAGGGAACTTCTAAAGTGACGTTATCATCATTGTCGCCTCCCACCACCATCATCATCAATCATTTTCGGGGCTTTTTGAGACCTAAGACCTGTTTTTAAACACCCTTTTGAAATGTATAAACCAATTATTATTATTAGTAGTAGTAAGTGTCAGAGCCAGAGCTTCAAACCAGGCCCCTTTCCTCCAAAGCTCTCTGCTCTTTCCACTCTACTCTGCTCCCTGATGTCTTGGTATCTTCCCCAATTGTCTGATATGGAACCAGAGAACCAGAGCTGGTCTCAACGTAGAATCAGATGCTGAAAGGTTATCAGTCCCAAAAAAGGCAGGCACAGTACTTGCCACTCAGCAGTCAATGTTGATTGGAACGAAAGAAAATAAATTACTCAATGTTAATGAAATCCTTAATAGAGTTTTAACCAGACCTTTTGGGCATAACCGATTTTTTTAAATATGGAGAATCCTTTCCCTCAAAAAATAATCACAGTTTTAGAGATTACTTTTCAAAGATGAGTAATCTCTAAAACAGTGATTTTTATTTCAGATGGGGTCAGTCTCTTTGCCTAAGTACTAAGGAGCCAGGCAGGTTCAGGTCACAAGGTCCATCATTATTAGAAGCTGAAAGGGAATTTGCCACAATAAGAGCTCCAAGTTTGTAAGGAAGGAGATCCCTTAGCAGACATATGCTGATGCCCTCGGCCATCTCAGACCTGGGTGACGTCCATTGCCTTGTGCCTTCTGACACAGGGACTGGGAACCCCCTTCAAGGCCGCTCCAGGGGCCACGTGCAAGGGCCACTAAACAACAGGGGGAGGGGAAGGGCAAGGGCAACATCGGGGGCTCTGTTGAGTTGACTTGATGGTTTAAAATTGTTTGTGGCCTTCCAAAGCTGGTATTTATGGAGAGATGGAGTGACGTGTGTGTTCACCAGGGTAGAGACCTGCCATTTAAGGGACTTTGCCTCCATTTTGGTGGACAGAGAGCTTCTCCCACCTCCTATCTAAGAGATCTGTGGCTCACCCAGGATAACACGGCCACGACAGGTCAGAGGCTGGACTTGAACCAGTAGTTCTTGATTTCAAGACCATCTCCTAATGGTTACATCCCACTGCCAAAGGCAGCTGGGGGGTGGGGGGGGGGGCAGTGGACATAGTCAGAAGTGGAAAGTCCAGGAAATCTGAGTCAAATGTGGTCTCAGACACTGGCCAGCCGGATGACCCTGGACATGTCACTTTACCCAGTCTGCATCCATTTTGTCAAGTGCACCAGATCCCTCCTAGGATCAGTGTGAGGCTCAAATAAGATTACTCAGTAAAACACTGAGCAGAGCACCTGGCACATAGTAGGTGCTTAGTAAATACTTAATTTCTCCCTTCTTTTTATGATCTCCATGTGGGACCCTAAGTCTCAGAAGCTCAGTCAGATTCTGTTGTAGGAAACCGAGGCCTGGAGAGATGAAGTGAGTCACACAGTGAGTAAATGGCAGCTTCAGATCCAGACTCCCTCTTCCCGAGGTACCCCCAGCGTCCTGAACAAAGCAGGGAGGCTTTCTCGATGAGTCATATTGAGACACAGCAGGGGTTTATATTAGCAGTAGATTCTTTTTAAAAAACGTGTTTTAAAATAATAGCATCACTAATAATTGCTGGGAAAATTAAGGAAAAATGAGCAAATAAAACTTTTAAATGGTCTCAGATAATTCAAAGAAGGCAAATGAAATTTAGCAGATGAGAAATAAAAAGTGAAGGGAATGGAGCACAGATTTTGAGCTAGAAATGACCTTCCATGGCCTAGAGGCCCCATTTTGCAGAGGAGAAAGCACATTCTCCTTCAGCTCCTCGCATGGGCTTCCTCGGCTGCTGTTTCTGAGGCCGAATTGGAAGCCGGGTCTTCCTGAATCCAGCTCCATTTTGCTGTATTGACTACGCCAGCCGCCTCTCGAAGACTGGACCATTAACAAAAAACCGATTGGATAAAATGGGAAAACTACTTGCAGAAATTGAAATTCATTGAAGAAACAGTGTTATATCAGTTCCCTGTGAGGAGTCATAAAAGTGAACTTTCTGGTTGCACAAGGTCTCAGGCAATCATCCCTTCGTTTCCCTGATTGCTGTCATCAATCCTGTTGGACACACACACATATAGATATATACTTACTGTATATATAGGTATATAAACATATACCATATATATATATGGATGTGAAATGAGAGGACTTGTTCCCTATTTCTAAAACACACACACACACAGAGATATATACTTACTGTATATATAGGTATATGTTTTTACATATATATATATGGATGTGAAATGAGAGGACTTGTTCCCTATTTCTAAAACACATACATACACACAGATATATACTTACTGTATATATAGGTATATGTTTTTACATATATATATATGGATGTGAAATGAGAGGACTTGTTCCCTATTTCTAAAACACACACACACACAGAGATATATACTTACTGTATATATAGGTATATGTTTTTACATATATATATATATATGGATGTGAAATGAGAGGACTTGTTCCCTATTTCTAAAACACACACACACACAGAGATATATACTTACTGTATATATAGGTATATGTTTTTACATATATATATATATGGATGTGAAATGAGAGGACTTGTTCCCTATTTCTAAAACACACACACACAGAGAGATATATACTTACTTATATATAGGTATATGTTTTTACATATATATATATATATGGATGTGAAATGAGAGGACTTGTTCCCTATTTCTAAAACACACACACACACACAGATATATACTTACTGTATATATAGGTATATGTTTTTACATATATATATATATGGATGTGAAATGAGAGGACTTGTTCCCTATTTCTAAAACACACACACACACACACACACACAGATATATACTTACTATAGTATTGTGTATCTGTGTATCTGTGTATCTATGTACATATACATATACGTTTATATACATACATCAATTTGATTTATTATATATATAAATGAAATGAGAGAATTTTAGACTTAGATGTTCTCTAGGTCTAAAAGTCTGCTACTTTCACACACACACACACACACACACACACACACACACACTAATAGAGGGAGTGGCAGTTAGTTAGTTTGTTTTTTTAAAGGAATTCACCCTCTGAGACCCAGAGACTCCGGGGTATAAACAGTCGCCTTCTCAGTGTCTAGCAGAGGGAATCTTGATGCCATCAGGCATTTGACAGAACCAATTCTGCAGCTCCTATTCTCTGGGGGAGAGCAAGGGGATGTGGCAGAAGTGAGGGGCTCCGGCCTTCAGCTGGTGGAAATACATTTCTGCCGGAAGCTCCAAGAGCAGGGACCTGCCTTCTCTCATAAACATATACAAGATCTCCTTTAGTGTTGAAGTAAGTGATAGATGCAGGGTGGATTTGTCTACGCTAGAGCCCTTGCAAGGAGAATCTTTGGGATGTTAAAGATCAAAGGAACCTTAAAGATAGGGAACTCTTGAAAAGGTTCCAAAACTAGATATCAGGGGGCTTATGAATTTGGGTGGGAAAAAAATCACTTATTTTTCTTTGAATTTTCTTTTCCTTCTTTTATGGAGGAGTCCATTAAGTTTCCCCAAACTGCCAAAGAATGCCTGAGACAAAAAAGAAAAAGAAAAGCATTAAGAAGCCCTGGTAGAGTCCAGCTCCCCAACTTTACAGAGGAGAACCCTGAAAGTTGAGGTGCCTCGTGCAAGGTCATAGAGCCAGGACCACACTCTTCTGGGACCCATCACCACACAGAACCTTCCATGTTACTCTAAGTAGGTCGAGCATTTCTGTCATTGTGGACATCAATGGTGATGTTGAACTCTGCGATTATTTTTTTCCAGCAGAGATATTTTCCTCCCCAACCCCTAAAACCGGCCATCAGTTCCTCCATATTCAAAGCAAACCTTGTTGACTGTAGCTTAAAATATCGGCTTAAAATGGGCATCCCATTCTCGCTGACTCCACATGGTGTCAGCCCTTTGGTTAATGACCATGAGCCACTGCTTATCATCCCTGGGAAGATGTATGATGGCATCAAAATCATTTGAAGCTTTCTTGTCATTTGTGATGGTTTACAGACTAGACTCTGGGCTCAGGGGAGAAGCTGATGTCTCTGACTTTATATTTGTTCCAGCCATGCTATTTTTATATACAGCAGACTTGCTAAAGTTAGAAAGGTCTCTTGGCTTTCCCATATCAAATGTGTATCAAATAGCATCTTTCATAGCACTACAATATATTCAAGCTGGAAGGGACCTTGGAGCTCATCTCTTCTACCCCTGCCATTTTGTACCTCGAGAAAATGAGGTCCAGAGAATTTCGATGGGACCTCCAAGGTCACAAAGTTAGTGAAGAGAAGAGAGGGGATCCAGACTCCACAACAACTGCTTTCCGATCCCTTTCGGAAAGTAGGGGGCAAAGAAGGATGCTTAGAATGGGGAAGGACAGCTGAGAGAGAGAAGAAGGAAAGGAACAGGTGCTTATTAAGTACCTACTATGTGCCAGGGTCCGTGCTAAACTTAACACACATCTCATTTGATCCCCCGAACAATTTTGAGAGCCAGGACCTGTTATCGGTAGGTGCTGCCTGCTCTTTAGCTTTCTCATTTGTAAAAACAGGGATAAGTTGCCCTGATTTCCTCTCTTGGGCTATGGTTGAAAGATTTTTGAATTAATTTTTAATGCTAAAACTTAAAATTGCATTAAGATTTTTGAAAAACCCTGCATACACACATGCATACGTAGAACACAATATCCATCCATCCTTCTATCTATTTATTTGTATACTTAAGTACACAGAAAAATATGTGTGTATATGTATGTACATAGATACACATTTATACACATACATATGTATGACCATAGTAGCATTAAATTTTTACATAAATCCTAACCGCTGCTTATTTTATTCATCTGTAAAGTGCGGCAACGAGTCGGACTCCGGGGTTTTTGCCACCTGGCATTTCTGTGATTCTATCATCTGCATACCTCTGACCGAGTGAGTTTGCTTGGGCTTTTTGGGATCCGACCCATAGAATTCCTTTCCTCCTCTGTCTCGTGTCACCCCTGAGAACTTCCCTGTATTGATCCAGGTATTTGCCTGAAGCCTTGACATTGTTCCCTATGCAGAGAAGATGGCAGCATCTCAGTGACTCAAAATCCTGTAAGATAATGTGAAGTTTCCTTCTTGTGCCTTCTATCTTCCCCTCTCCCTCCCCTCCCCCACCTCTCTCTCTCTCTCTCTCTCTCTCTCTCTCTCTCTCTCTCTCTCTCTCTCTCTCTCTCTTTCTCTCTCTCCTCTCTCTCCTTTTGTTCCCTTGTTCTTCTGTGTCTTCCAACCAGATGTCAATTTGTTGAAAGCAAAATTTAGATATCCTCCTGAAAAAGTTGATATCCCGGCAAAGCAGCAGAATTTACTCAAGTGAGAAGGTCTTTAGGATCTCGAGGAGCACAGTGCCCATGGTGGCCCATTGTGGGACACACTCAAACTCCTTAATGACTCCCTCTTTACGCCACAGTCCCACCAGCTTCCCCCTCTGATGGGACTTTTTATCTTCTGCCCCCGGCTTCTGATTGGCTCTCCTTCCTCATGTCTGTCCCAACTCATACCCACCATGTGACTGATTCTTGGTCGTTCTCAAGCCTGGTCCACCTTGCTTCCTGTACCCGTACTTGCCTCTTGCTCTGCCATGGGTAATCACATCTGAATTCCCATTCTAAGGAAGGTTGTGTGAACCAAGAACAATATGGACTCATTCACTAACCTTTCAACCTCCCCCTTTACCCATGACTCTTATTGTTTATAGTTTTTCTCTCTCCTTATCACAATATGATAATAACAGGAATAATAATAGCAAATATTTAGTTCCTTAGTGTGTGCCAGGAACTATTTAACCTTTCTGAGAGTGGAGACAGTCTTAATTTTTTTATATTCTCTTGATATTTTCTTATATTCTTAACTTGTTATATCCTCAGAAGTTGGCCCAGCTCTTTGAACATAGTATGCATTTAATAAATGATTATCTGTAGCATTTATCCATTGACTCATTCTCTTGCGAATTTACTGCATCTCATCAAATACTAGCCACTTTAAATAAAACTAACTCTTGTCCTGCCAGTATAATAATTCTTTACTAGTTCTGTTAACTAATTCTCCATTGCTGGCCCATCCTTATATTAGGGGAATAAAGTGGAAGGTTTCTCATTCTTTGTCTTCTTAGAGAAGGGGAGGATGGGTATCTAATGCTATATTTATAATTATAAAATGAGGCTCCTTTGTTGGTTGAATTTCACCTAATCTTTTCTTACAAGAAAGCATTCACTTGGTGGTAGTAGGTATTGTGTTTAAAAACAAAAGAATTTGATTTAGAAATGAGTATTTAACCTCCCTGTTGCTGAAACCCTAAAAGGGAAATTTCAGGGACCACCAGAAGAGGTGACGGGTGTTCTTTCTGTTGCCAAGGAGCACTGACACCCTAGACATGACAACAGGAGGCCGTGCCTCCCCTAAAAGCCCTCTGTCCTAAGGCAATAAAAGCTGGATGAGGTCTCAGAGTCCATTTACTAAGCCCTCTCCCCCTTTTAGAGTTAGAGAAACTGAGGTTTGGAGAAGAAAGTGACCACCTGGAGTCCCATAGGAAATAGCAGAGTCATGTTCCCAAGCCTGTGTTTCTTTCCTTGTCTAAGTAAATGAAGTCCAAAGGACTGGCTGTCATGTTGCCACATCTCCCACTCTTTTTAGGGCCCTTGTCCCCCCAGATTCTGGGCTGACCCACGTGGCTTTGGGATGGCCTCCTCAACTTCCGTTCCTCCCTTCCTTTTGGATTCTGTATCTTAATGGGACTCTGGCTTGATCTGATCTTACAACTGGTTTACACACTGATCATGACTTGGACAAGAGATTCTTTCCCATTAAGGCTTCTTCCCTTGGGCACTATTGATTTCCTTTAGTCTGAAGAATGACTTGGCTGAGTTCCTGACAGACACCCTTTCCCAGCCAAAGCCGGATTAAAGAGGCCGGCTCTTCAAATTGTGTTGTGTAAACAGCTACCTATTTTTACCTACTTGCAAAACCAGCTCTGGCCATAACGATCTTGCTAATACCGGGTGTCCCAGAAGCCTTAGTGCAGCCGGAGGTTTTCACAGGTTAAAATTACATGAAGACTTTTGGGACAAAACATATTAATGAGACATACAGAGCCCGCCGCAAGTGACTGATAACTGATTAATAGGTGGGACTCAAATCTAGCTGTACTGATTCCAGTTCCAAAGCTTTGGACTTTACAGCTCTACTTTTAGTCAATTTTCATCTTCTTCCTTTAACACTTAACTCTTTTTCTTAGTTGTTTCCTTCTCATTATATGACACACAAGAGAGAGAGGAGGAGGGTAATAATTTATCTATTTTGATTGAACAAGATCTTATGTCACTGGCTCTCGTTCTTCAAGGACATAAAACACCATAAGACAGGGTGTACCTTGCAAAGAGATTCTGGAACCTGATTCCTGGGCACTCGTGGATTCAGGACAGCCCAGCTGTCTCCACAGGGCAGCCCAGCTGGCTCCACACTCCAATGCCATGGAGGAAGTGAGGGCTGGCCACTCAGATCAGTCCCAGGCAGGTGAGCAGAGAAAGCTGTGAACCTGCTTCCCAGGCGAATGACTGCCTGTCACCCACAGAATTCATTTTCATATCTGAAAGACTGTACAGTCTATTGCACAGAGAACTGGACTGGAAATTCAGGATACTTGGCTCAACTTGGGTCACAGTTTCACAAGTAACTTCCTACTTCCCTTAGGTCAACTCCCTTCACCTCTAAATGCCTTGTTCTAGGGGAGGGAGTTGGGATGCGGTGGCTTCTGAAATGGGAACATTTGGTTCTTGATCCCTAGTTTTCTGCTCATTATCTCTGTGACTTTGTACATTTTCCCTTGGAGACTCAATTTATTTATTACAAAATTTGGGTAATAATTCTAAATAAAAAAATCACTTTATTTATTACAAAATTAGGGTAATTTTGGACTAAGGAAGGCTTTTTTTTTTTTTCTTTTAAGGAAATCACTCGTTACCTGGGTCTTAAAAAGTTGCAATTCCTTTGAGTAAAGATGGAGTGATGGGGGAGAGGTCATATTACCTGAGGACGCCAGCATTCAGTTCAGAGAACTTCATAAAGCAAGATAACTTGAATTTGCAAAATGCTTTGGGGCTTGCAAAATGCTCTACACTGGGTCATCTCATTTGATTATCAGAATTTTACAGATGAGGAAACTCAGACCAAGAGAGTCCCGGTGACTTGCCCAGCATCCCCCAGCTACTAAGTGCTTGAGGCAGCCTCCCATTCTTTCTGTTCTCAGAGAGGATGTGCTGAATCATGGAAGCCCTGCGATTTTCATCGATAGAGGGAGAATCTGCTAATTAAATTGAATGGGATCTTCTGTGGGCCAATCTCTCTTTTGCCCATTACTTCTTATCCACAATGAAGCTCTTCTGTGTGTCTTTATTGAAAGGCCCTTGGAGGACTGTTATGGGACATGTTTTCTCTTTTTATCAATAGCACAGGGTTTTTGTACAGTCGGAGTAGTTCGTTAAATTATTGAATCTGTCTCACGGAATCATCATTTGTCTATCAAATTGAACAATATATGCACAGTACGATAGGACCTTGACAGGCCCCTGGGTCAGATATTTTCACAGCTTTGTGTGTTCCAATTGTGTGAAAAATCCCATTTGGGGTTTTCTTGGCAGAGATATTGGGGAGGTTTGCCATTTCCTTCTCCAGATCATTTTTTAAATGGAGAAACTGAGGCAGACAGGATCAAAGGATTCACCCAGCTAATAAGTGTCTGAGGTCAGATTTGAACTCAGGAAAATGAGTCTTCAGCCTGGAGGAGTGTTCTGTGCCCTACGGCGCCACCTAGTGGAACATCTAGATTCAGATTCTTGCTGTAAAATTTTTAGCTTCTCTGTGTGAACAAGGTCAGTTCAAGTAACTTTTCTGAGGCTCAGTTTCATCAGCTTTCAAATGGGAACAATTTAATTGTGACTGCTGAATGAGATGCAGTGTTTAAAGAGCTTTATAAGCTTTAACTGCTACATGAAAACCTCCCTGACCATGGAAAGAGCTCGATGGCTAGATCACTTCCAGTTAACGATTCATTTCTTTGTTTAAGACTTTGTCTCATCCCTAATAAAATACCTCATGCTCTCAAAAGAGGGACCCTTTAAGCGGCTGTAATTTAGCAAATTATAATTAAATGTGAATAAAGATTTTGATAGAGAGGGGAGTGTGGTTAAATGGAACCAGGCATTAGACCTCAGTCCAGACTAGCCTGAAATCTTGGCTTCTCTGCGCCCTGCTGCTGGGCTAGAGCCTGCATTTGTAGAGGAGGATGACTTCTACCTAGATGAATTACCTCCCAGGAATGTCCTGAGCCAAGCATTTTCACTGTAAAATGTGAGCTGTTTTTATTATTCCTGGGGAGGGGAGGGGAGGCAGAGGAGAAGGGAAGAGACGGCGTAGCCCGTGGGAAGACACAGCCATCTTCACTTCTTGGCTGCATGAAGCTTTAGAGCCAGGACTCACCAAACAGGAACATTATTGAATGGGTAGAATTTCTACAGGGCTGGAACCAATTACTGTATTTTATACAAGTTTAACTTTGAATAGTACAAGTTCAAATACATTTGACTGCAGCTATCATGATTCTCATTGACAGGGACGTAACTGCAATATTTTGTTTTATTACCTTAAAAAAGGTTTTTTTAACCCCATTTTATAGATGAAGAAACTGAGGGCTAGAAGCAGGGAAAATGGATTGTTCAGAGTCACATGGTTAGTGTGGCTCAGAACCAGTAATTTGGCCCAATGAAGATGGGGTTCTGTCTGGTGTCCCATTTGGATTCCCACTCTGTTAATCGCTACTTTTGCAATCTTGGGGTAGTAAGTTAGACCTTAGCTTTCCAACTGGAAGAGCACCTAGAGGCCGTCTACACTAGAGGGAATAAACGAATTGTACAAGGTTACACCTTGCTAAGTAAGAGAGGATGAATTTGAAATCAGGTCTTCTATTCTCTCTTTGTGCTGTACCGTGTTTTTTGGGTATCAGGGGATTGGGCTAGATGGTCTCTACCCTATGCTCCCACGTCCTCATTGAATGATTTCAACTCTATCCAGAAGAAGAGTTGGAGAAGAAACCTGGAATGGATATTGTAACAGTTAAGTCTTCGTTCCATTAGACTGGAAACTCAGCGAGGGCAGGGCCTACCTTTTGCATTTGTTTTATATTCCTAGCACTGAGCACGATGTGTGTCTTATAGTGGTCACTTCGGAAATGTTTAATGTTTGGAGCCAAGGTATGGAGGACCTTAAATATCAGACTCAGAAGTCACCATATGATGCTGCTAGCAAGGAGCCTCATTATTAGAAAAAATATAGAATTCTATTTATAGTAAAGAGTAGAAAATGTATTTCTAATCCATAATAAGCTTTGCTCTGGCCTTTTTCTGGCTGAAGCACAGTCTACTGACCTCTCTATGCAAACATCCTTGTCCTACAGACCGGTAGGGGAAAAGAATGGTGGTCGGGCACGATCATTTTATTATAGTAAGAATTCGTGTTGATACACGTTGTTCTCGAAGTCAACTCTCTCCTCCTAGCATAATCGAAAACATCATTTTCCAACCTAAAAGGCTACAATACAAATATCATTCTTCCCAGGCAGGCACCGGGAAAGCAAATAAAGAGGGGGATTATATTCCCTGGGCAATGGTAGTTAGGCGAGAAATTTTTATTTCTTTTGTTACTATGAAAATAAACGTTTATCTCTGAAAAGTCATAAAAAGAGATCATATATAGTCACTTATTTTTTTTTAAGAAAGAAACCATAAACTTTTATTCTTGATACAGATAGAAGAAGGCAATAGCAAACTTTAAAACGTAACAAATTAGTCAACTCTCATGGAACATTTAACATTCCTTTTTTTTTTTTTTTAACACTTTTCTGCTAGTTTATACTGGTTTTTTACAAGTTTTGCAGCTTCTCCTATTATCTTAGTCCTTCTTAATTCTCATTACTTTTTAAAGTGGGCCTGTCATTTACAGAATCTGAAAGAAAGAGAATGATGTACCCTGTTGACCACTGTTAAAAACAAGACAAAACAAAATAAAAACACAGAATCAGAAGTGAAAGGGACCTTTGAGCATCAGTGATTAGACCTGGAGAGGACTTTCAACATTGTCTAATCTAATCATAAACTTTCATGGGTGAGGAAATTGAGACCCAGAAGAGAAAAGTGACCTTCCAATAGTTGGTGTCAGAGACAGAAATTGAATGCAAATCTTAATGCTTCCACCCCAGTTCTCTTTACCTGAATGATGCTTCTTCTCTTTTGTGAATCCTCTTTCTTTTCTCCGGCTTCCAAATGAACAATGATCACCTTGAGGAAAAAAAGAAGGGGAGAGCTTGGAAAATGAAAGAATCTGGATTCTAATCCTGGCTCTAACACTTAGTAGCTGTGGGATTGTAGGGAAGGGATTTAATTTCTTTGCATTTATTTATTCATCAGTAAAAGGAGGATAAATATATTCAGGGAACCAACCTCACAGTGCTGGTGTGGGGAGTGAATGACCCATTGCAGGAACTATGGTTTGCAAAGTTGTAAGTTTTCCCACAATAGCAATATTGGAGATGGCTGGTCTTCAATTTAATTCAACACTCATTCTGGGGTATCCTATGCCCAGCTCTAGGTGAGGTTCTACCTTTTACTTTAAACAAAGAGTGCTGAATTTGCAACCTGGGTCACACTATTGCTCTCTGAGCCTCAATGGCTTTATCTGTAAAATATGCCAGTTAGATGAAATTTTTCTAAGGATCCTTCCAGTTCTAGATCAGTGACTCTCTCAAAATGGCAAAATGCATAGAACATTTGGAATAGGAAGGCCCTGAGCGATTTTGGGATATACCTTCCCTCATGTTCCCGAGGAGGATCCTGTGTCCCAGAGAAGTAATTGTAATATTCAGGCTAGCTTTCTGGAGGACCTCGGGATCAACCTGAGTCCTTGGTCTTGGTGGAGGAGTGCAGGAGGCACAAGAGCTATCACGAGACTGGTCCAAGATGGAACGTCTCATTTTGAGTCCTTCTCAGCCCTTAAATACCTTGGCATACTGATTTTGTGTGAACTAGAGAACCATGACATCACCATGCTAAGTACTAAGTATGTATGTGAACTAGAGAACCATTATCTCATCAATTCCACTGAGTTAACACCTTGTTTCAAGTACACTTCTCCAGAGTTCCAGCCCTCTTCAGGTAATCACTTGGCAGATTAGTAACAGAAGTAAGATTCAAACAATGATCCATGACAACTCCAAAGGTCTCATGATGAAAAATGCTATCTACTTCCAGAGGGAGAACTAATGAACTCTGAGGACTGATTGGACCATATTGCTTTTCTCCTCCTCGTTCTCCTCCTCCTCCTTCTCCTCGTCCTCCTCATTTTCTTCCTTCTTCTGCTTCTATTTCTTCATCTTCTTCTTTTTTTTCTTCTCCTTCTTATTCTTCTTTTCCTCCTTTTTACTTCTTTTTCTTTTTTTCTGTTTCTTTTCTTCTCCAACATGGCTAATATAGCAAAAGGTTCAAAAGACTTGATGTGAATAATGGATATCATTTTATTTGCCTTCTCAAAGAGTGGGGAAAGTTTTGGAGAGAGGGAAAAAATTCAAACTCAAAATAAAATGTTAAAATTTGTATAATAAAAAGTAAAATAAAAATGTTAAAAACTATATTGATATCTTATAATTTTACATCACCTTCATTTTAAAATATGTCCCTCTACTCTTCTCCATATAGATTATTTTTCCCTTGCAACAAAGAATAAGAAAAAAAAAAGCAATTTAGTAAAATATACCAACTTAATATATGTGGTATTCCATGCTCAGTGTACTCCAACTCTCCCAAGAATGGAGGGAGATACATTCTTTTATTTCTTCCTAAGTGCCGTTTATTTGATCATTATAATTGTATCTGATTCAGTTTTGATTTTTTTTTTGTTGTTGTTGTTCTTATATCCATTTATATTGGCAAACTTGAATTTCTGATGCTACATTTATTTTTCTTTTACTAATTCATGTTGTTTCCCAGTAGTTGGGGAGTTTGTGGAAACAGCATATTGCATCACTCCTTTTGTTTAAGGTCTTAGAAATAAATAATTTAAAAATATATATTGAATTTATGAAGCAGTTTCCAAACAATTAAATATTCTATACTTCATTAGGATCAATGGCACTCAATTGGTGATTCAGAGCCTTTAGACTGCCTAACAAATGATCTCCAAACCCTGCCTTTCTCTATTTGGCCGCCATTTCTTCCAAGTCTATTGAGTTGTAGCTTTATCAAAGAACACTGGTGACAGGTATTGACGTAATCCAGTGAACCATCCCACAAGGAGAAGGCTTGTCCTGCTCCAACTCTCTCCACACCATTTTTTTTTCTTCCACCTTCGGAATCCTTTTAGCCCCAGGTAAATGAAAGTACACCTTTCCAAACAAGCATGTAGGTGAGCAGCTAGTTTTTCTTTCTCTTTTTTGATGACTCAAGGGCAACTTTATCTAATTGACAGAACCATCTTAAGGTCACAATTTTCACATGTATTGACATGTTTTTAAAAGTTGTTACTTTTCAGTATTTTAATAGTTGGTTCCAAACATAAACAGAGCTGGAAGTGACATAGCCATTTTGTAGCCCAAATTCACTTATTTAAAAAAGAAATTTAAAAAAATGTTTAAAAATGTTATCTTTGTTCCTTTGATATCTTTTGTTTTTACGTTGTTTATATTTCTGCCTATAAACCTGTTCATCCTCCTCCTAGAGAGCTGGCCCTTACAATAAAGCATTTTTTTTTAAAGTGAAAAAGATTTTTACAAAAAGAAGTCTCATAAGTATATAATAATATTGGATGTTCTGGGCAATATAACGTTCTTTTCAACAACTGTAAACCTTATCCCCTACCTCCCATTCTCTATAAAGGAGGGGGAGGGGAAGCTTCCTTCTCCTATTTCTTCTTTGGGTCAACTTTGTTTTTTTATAATTTTACAATTCTCATTTGCTATTGTTTTGTCATTGTTGTCTTTCCAATTACAACAACTTGGTTGATACACACATTTTTTCCTGAATATTTACTTTACTTTGCATCAGTTCATTTAACTCTTTTCATACTTGTCTTTATTGACCATGTTCACCATTCCCCATGTAATGTTATTATATTAACAAAGAACAATTGTTTAACCATTCTCCAATTGAAAGGCATGTGTTTTGTTTCCAATTATTTGTTAACACACAAAATGCTGCTACAAATATTTTGGAATATATACTATTTATTTATTTATTTTGTCAGTGATGATAGGACATATTCTTGCCTGGGTAAAAAGGTATGGACATTTCAGTTACTTTGTTCGCACATTTTCAAATTGTTTCCCAGACTGTCTGTGTTTATTCACAGCTTCTGCATTGTATGGAGATGGTGCCCACCTTTCCATACCTTTCTCCAACATTAACGGTTCCCACATTTTTGTAATCTTTGCCAATTTGTTGAGTAGGAGGTGAAGCCTCAGAACCAATTACTTCATTCTCCACAGAACCAGGGTCACAGTAGGCTCAGCATCTTGTCCAAGTTCATGCAGATATTGAGTGGCCAAACCAAGTTCAAACAAGGGCATGAGTCCAGACTCCTAATTCTAAGTTTAATTCCTAAAAGTTCCAGACTCCTAATTCTGAGTTTAATTACATATGCTATCCCCTTAAGACAGATGTGTTTTTTTCTTTTTATTTGACTTTATTCATTGTTTGGTATATATGGAGTAGTATATATGGAGTCATAGTATATCACAGGATCAATTAATTGACTACTCAACAATGTATTAAAAATCTACTATATGACAGTCACCTTTGTAGGAACTGTGAATAGAGGACAGAAATGAAGTTGTCCTTGTCCACAAGTAGTTTACATTTAATCAGAGTATATATATATATATAAAATGTTTGTGTATGTATTTACATATATACATAAATACACTTTTTTTTTACTTACATATTACATTCAAAATAAAACAAAATAGACACCAATTATCATAGAAGTAAAGTAACTGTGTGACTAATATATCTCATTTCTTACCTTATTTTGCCCATCTTTCCCTAATCTATAACTTGAGAAGATTATGTCTAGGGCAGTAGGTACTAGGTTTGGGATCAGGTGGCTCAACTCTAAATCTTAATCCTGATGGGAACCACTATTTTTCTCATCCAGCAGAATTATGGAGTTTCATTGAGATCTCAAATCTGTGATGTTATGAGAAATCAAGATGCTGGCACTTAATCTCTAAGATCTCTGAGTCTCTGTTTTACAGTGACTTAACCAGGAAATTAGCAGCATTTCCAGATTTAAAATCTAGGACTCATGATTTCCAGGCTGATTCTGTGGAATTTAGAACAGGAAGGGACTCTCTAGCTGATCTTGCTTAATCCTCTCCTTTTCAAAAAAAAAGGCTACTGTCATGCAGTGACTAATAACCCCACTAATCAAAAGACAGGAATCTGTATATCAGCTTACCAAACAGGTTTTCTGAGGTTTCAGGTTATCTGGTTAGGTCATCAAAATTGATTGGATTAACCAAATACTGGGCCAAGCTTCTATTTCCCCATATATTATGCAGACAAGGCCTCCAGGCCCAGCCCTGTGTCATCAATATTGAATTTGAAGCTATCTGGACAAGGAAACACCTCAGACTACAGGCTTAGGGAGGCTACTTCTCTTCCCTGTATGGAAATATGGGATTAGTGAACATTGAGTAACCCCAAAAAGGAAGTTTAGCCTGGGATTCTCCTCTAAACCTTTACTCTTACCTGAAACTAAGTAGAGATTATAGCAAATGTCTGCATTTCTTGGGCTCCGCCTAAATCTCCACCCTTTACCCCAAGCTGGCTACCTGCCATGTGCATGACAATTCCAGAATGAGCCAGTTGAAGCTTGCTTGCACTTGTTTCCTGATAGTTGACAAAATAACACCAATTTCCCCTCTGGCACTTTTGTGCCTTGTGTTAGGGACTTAATTAATTAATAATTAATTTGAATAATATTTCTAGGATTTACAAAATGTTTCCTCCCAACAATTCTAAGAGATAAGCTTATGTCCACCTATTGAAGACCAATGATTTTATAGGCGTGGGATCTTTTTCTATTCAACTCTTCTTCAACTTGGTAGATAATTTTAAATTTAAATTAAATTAAACATAAATTTAAAAAAATTAAAAATAAATTAATTAAATTTAAATATTTTATTTTATTTCCCCCCATTACATGTAAAAAAAAGTTAACCTTTTTTTTTGAAATCTTGCTAAATTCTTCTCCCTCTATCTAATTGAGAAGGCAAGCGATATGATATATTAGTAGTTTTACAGAAATGTCTGTGGCTCATGAAATGTTTTGCCTAGACTCACAGGGCAAGAAGGCATAGGAGGCGGAATTTGTGCTTAAAATGAGATCCAGAATTGGACCCTAGAAATTATCTTGACTCTTATTTCACAAGAAGATTCTGAAGACTAGACAGATTGCATGATCTGCCCGAATCATCCAGGTTAGTCTTCCTCACACCAGTCCGGTCCTAACAAGCTGCCATTATGGTTTCTTCCATTAGAGTTGGGAGGTCTTTATCCTTGTATCACAAAGAAAGAAGCAAAGTCTCTTAGGAAAGAGGCCACTTGCTGGTTCTACATGGTGAGTGAAGGTCTGAGTGGAGATTCCAGCTAGTCCAGCGTTCTTCCCAACTAAATGAGTTGTTGGAGAGCAAACAGCTTAACTGCTGCATCTGGTCCAACCCATTTGCTTAGGGATGAGGAAGCTGAAGGACAGAGAAGGCAAGTGAGGATGATGCCATAGGCTGATTTCATTGGCACTCAGGTTATTGTGAAGGTATCTGTATTCTTCCACCTCCTCCCCCAACACGTGCTCCATATTCCCATTTCTTAGGCAAGAATTCCCAAGGCTCTGCACCAGGAGGACCATCAAAAGCAGTAATTACACAGTGGAAAGGACTTCAGGGAAATCCTATTTTGTAAAGCAAAACCTGCAAAATAAATGCTAGTTATTCTCCTCCTCCTCTTCCCCATTCCCCCTCATGACTGTTATCAATGTCAGGACCAATGTAGATTTTGAAATGGAAAGGTGTGGGCTCATTTATTGTTTGTAAGGGAAGAATCAGCAGCCTCACGTACAGGGATTTATCTGGGATAAATAGGATCAAAGTCTCTCCTATCCCCCTTGTGGGCCTGAAATAGGGGATGAGCTCATTCTCCTTTGCCAACATTGGCTTTGACCATGGCAACAGCACCCTCTCCTGTTGATCTGTGACTGTGGGCCAAGTTTCCCCCAACCAGTGGAAAATTTCCTTCTCCAGTTCTATGATTATCTCCCTGGGTTGGAGAAAACTGAATTTTAAGAAATGACTTGCCTAAAGATTATTTCTAGATAGTAACAGAATTTGGACCAGCATACAGGCTACTCAATGCCCAACTCTGCAATCTGTTTTTTAGTTTTGAATTTACAAGTTTTCTACCAGATTAGATCACAAGTATCTTAATGGCTAGAGTTGTATTTTATGCTGCTTTGTCTCCCCGAAGTTATGGTCCAGTTAGAAATACATGGGGGCAGTTCTGGGACCGCTGAATGGGATAATGGGTAGAGTCAGGAAGACCCATTTTCCTGAGGGCAAATATAGCTTCAGACACTTACTAGCTGTGTGCCTCAGAGCAAGTCCTGTTTGACTCGGTTTTCTTATCTGTAAAGGAGATACAGAAAGAAATGACAAACCGTTGCAGGATTTTTGCCAAATAAAAAGCTCCAAATGGGGTCATGAAGAGTCAAACATACTAAAAACTACTGAACAAAAAGAGGCATTTAACACTGCATGATTAGAATGTGTGTCTGTCCTGCCCCCTTTTTAGATATTCTTGGACTTGCTAATGTTCTCCCAAATGACATGCCCAGATATGGGATGTCCCAGATAGTCTGTCACTGTATAGCACTTGGAAGGTTATATCTACAAAGGCAAAATAAACTCAATAATGTCCCCTTTTTTCCTACCTCCTCTGACTATAACATCACTATTGATTCATGCTGAACTAGCAAGTCACTAAAAGACCAAATCTCCATAATCTGTTTTTGGGCAGGTGATTTTTTGAACCCAATTTCAAAATCTTCCATTAATCTTTACTGAATTTTTCCTTCCAGATTTGATCCATCTTTTAGCCAGTCAAGAACTTTTTGGATTCAAATACTCTCATTCTTCTAGTATATGTGAATATACACACATATATATATATATATACACATATATAGTTCAAACATATAGATAAATGTATACACACTCATATAAATACATACATTCATAAACATGCAATTCACAAATATTAATTAATGAAGGGATGGCCAACCTGTTGAATAATACATATATATGTATGTGTATATATACATTTAATCTAATGTGATTGAATGATAGTGTCAGATGTGTTTCTGTTCTCAATAAGGAAACCTCAAAGGTGTTCATGTTTCAAGGTCTTGTTCATGAATTCTTACTCAGTACATTAGCAATACAATTATTTGCTGTCAGAATCTACCACCCCATCTGTATTTGCTTCAATGCTTCAAGGATCCAAGATTTCATCCCCTTGTGGATCTTCCAGCAGGGGAGATCACAGACCCTTCCTAACTTAGTAGTCACTCCTCATGAGTCTCCTTTGGTCTAAAACCTTTCTCTGTCAGTGCCCATGTCTTTGGTAATAAACCTTTCCAAATTCAGCTAGTTTAGTCAGCTTATAATTAATTTCATTTAAATTTGACTCATTTCTCTTCTCCTTTTCTCAGATAATTTCTTTAAAAAGCATCTACTTTTTTTTGCTTTCATTTCCTCCCTTCTCACACTTTTCTTAACGCTCAGTAATCTGACTTCTGAAATCATCGATCAACTGGTAGCATATTTTTCATCTCCGCATGATCACTGTAACTGCCAAATCCGTTGGTTTGTTACCATATCTCTAATATCTGGCTTGGCTGACCACTTCCTCCTCTTGGATCCTCCCTCCTCTCTGGGTTTTGATGATATGACTTTTTCTTGGTTGTCTTCCTACCAGGACTCTCTTGAAATCTGCTGGACTCTCATTTGGTCACCTTGGATTCAATATCACATTTATGCAGATGACTTTCACATAAGGCAATCTTAGGTTCTTTCCTAGCTTCTGATGCTGAATCTCTCATTGCTTACTAAACATTTTGAAGCTGATTTCTCCTAGACATCCTAATCCCAGAAGGACCGATGTAGAACTCAGATTTCACCCAACACCCTCTCCTTCTCTGAATTTCCCTATTGTAGTTGAGAGGACCACTTCATAGTAGTCATCTAGGATCACACATTCAGCACCATTCTTGGCGCCTCCCCCATGGAGACATTAAATTATGAAATTTTCTTGTTTCTGTTTCATTATATCACTTGAATTATTTCAGGAGCCTCCTAATAGATCTCTCCACTCTAATCCATCAATCACATCACACTAACATGCTTTTTTGTCCATGTCATCTATCCTATTTTCAACAAATTCCATTGGCTCCCTATTAGCTACAAGCTAAAATAAACCTCCATTTCCATTTCTTATAATACTTAATATTATAACTTAGGACCACACTTCCAATAATGGACCTAGAAATGGGAGAGAGCATCTTGAGATTGTGTAGTCAATCATCTCAGTGTAAAGATAGGAAATTGAAGGTAAGTTTTTTGTTGTTGTTGTTGTTGTTGTTCAAAGCCACATGGGTAACATGTATCAGAGGGAAGATTTGAATCTGTGTCCTTGAGTTTTAATGCAATGTATTCAAATTTAAGTCTTTTAGCTTTCCACATTGCTTTCCCCCCACATTCGGTGATCCTGCCATACTGGTCTCCTTGCTGTTTCTCTCACTGCTATGTACCTTTGTGCAGATTGTTCCATCCTGGAACATCCTCCCTTGTAGCTCTGCCTTTTGGAGTCCTTGAACTCCTTCAGGATTCAATTTAGACACAACTTCTGGAGGAAGACTTTTCTGGTCTCCTAAACTATTGGGACTTTTCTGGTCAAAGTTATTTTGCCTCTGCTTTGTATAGGTTAAAACAACTGTAACATAGTGGGAAGACAGTTGACTTCCACCCCCAGAAAGACCTGGGATCCGTTGCTATCTCTGACACAAAGTGACTTGTAACCTTTGGCAAACCCCTTAACCTCTTAGTGTCCTAGGCAGCCCTTTATGACTATAAGTGACCCGGTAAGTGCTGACCTGCATCAGTCAAGAGCACTTCCTCCCTGGGGAATTTCCTATAGCAATGAAGTCACTGGTTTGGACTCAGTCCTTATCTCTGTGTCTATCATGTTTCCTTCAATAGGGTGTGTGTGTGTGTGTGTGTGTGTGTGTGTGTGTGTGTGTGTGTGTGTATGCATGTGTGTGTATGTGTGTTTTACCCTCCAATGCCTAAATAACCACACTTAAAAAGTCAGTGGGGGGGGGGGGCACTAATCAAAACTAGCATTTCCTAGTCAAACTACATAGCTCAGGTATGAAATCAGAGGATTTCAGGTAAAGAGTAGTTTGATGGTTTCCTTTTTCTTTTTTTCTTTCTTTCTTTTTTTTTTTTTTAAGCTCAAAGGAAGCTCAGTAAATATCAAGGTAAAGAAAATCACCTAATCCTGGAGATAGATATAGGAGCTTTGGGTTCAAATATCACAGAAATTCTCTAGAGCTTATCAAAAGATCCAGAAGATATTCCTAGAGTTGGTATTAAGGGTCCAATTTCTTTTTCCTTCACATTCTCATCTTTTAAAAATGTGTTTAAGCTTTGGTTCAATTTGGAATTTTATAGTTCTCAAGTACATCCAAACCACATTACGTAAGGTAAATCCAAGCGAGAACTGGACAGGGAGATAACTGCGGCAAAATGATGGCACTTAACAAATGCTTAATGAATTATCATTGACTGGTGATGACAGGCGCCGGGCCAGGCTCTGAGGTTACAAAAACAAAAGTCCAAGGAGCTTGCTCTCTCTCCCTTCTGGCCAGATAGAATATGCATGAAAGGACTGGGAGCCTGCAGCTTTCCTCATCAGCTTCAGGTCCATGATATATTTGCTTACTTCCATGTTATATTCTTCTTTTAAAAGTCTAACTCACCACTTCCCTCTCTTTGTACAGTCCCATTCTTTCTTTCTCATTAAAGGGGTGTGTGTGTGTGTGTGTGTGTGTGTGTGTGTGTGTGTATGCTCAGAATTTTATTCTTGAGGGTCTTCTATCCCTCCTAGAATGATTCTCACTGTAGTCATCCGATCCATGGGCTTCCTTCCCATGCTCACTCTGAGATGTTCAGTCTGTGGGCTTCGTCCCTTTGCTCAGGTCCATGAGCTTCCTCCCTATACTCAGTCCAGTCCATGGGTTTCGTCCATAGGTTTCCTTCCCGTGCTCAGTACAGTCTAAGAGCTTCCTCTCAGTACTCACTCTGAGACGTTTGGTCCGTAGGTCTCGTCTCCATGCTCACTCTCCGTCCTTTTGGATTTGCTTACAAAATTTAGGGCCTGTGGCAGATTACGTTGACATTCCTGTTCTCTATCACAAATTCTAAAAAGGCAATAGCTCTAAAGTCCTCATTTCTACCCTAGAAATAATTTTTTTTTCTTGTTAATGAAAATTAGAATTGCCTCTTACATAGGCGTATAGGTAGATGAAGGGGAAAAAAGTCTTGATTAAGGATGTTTCTGTGACAAGCACTATGCTCCATTATACAGATTTAAAGAAAGATTTTGCCCTCAAAGAGCTTACATTTCAGGAGAAGAAGATGATATACATAGCGGGGTATCGGTCAGTCACAGGGACAACGAGTAAAGCCATAAGGCAATTGAATGGCAGGTATCGCCTTTTCACAAAGCATGGCAGTGTTGGTTTGATTTCTTGTCCTCAGCTGAAAGGGCATGGGGTGGAGAGGGAGGGAAATATAAACACTCAGAGCACGAGGACTGAGATATCATTATAAGGCTGGCTAGATAGAGTAGACCAAGTGCCATAACTGTATACATTGGTTCTTCTACCTATTGAATGATGAAATTGCCTTTAGCACAATTCAAATCTAGGCTTATGAAGGGGTCACCAAGAAAATTTAAACTATTCTACTTCTGGAAAGAAAGAGCCTTAGCAGAAGTCTGGATGATTAAACCCCCACCATTTCTAGGACATTCTTACACATCAGGCTTACGATTCTTCCTGAAATCCTCATTTCTTCTCCTTTTCTGACCAGATGATCTATCTATAGTATATTCCAGTGACAAAACCATTGCTCCTTCTTTATTCTCCCCTTAATGTTTACTTACATTCTTTACCATGCTTTCCCCCTCACTGGAAGTGGGTTAAGACTGCGTGATCACTGGACTCACTTCCAACTGAGAATTTCTTTGATTGTGTACTTTAGTAGTCATCCGTCGCCATTGCGGACCCTTATAATAAGGAAGATTTTCAGATACTCCTGTTTGGAAGTGACATGACATTGATCATATGGATTCTTATAATGTTACAGGGTTATATAAACCAAGATATTCATTAACATTGTTTTTAGTCATAAAAGGGGGGAACTGGAACATGGCAGAATAGATAGGGCCTTGGCCTGGGAAGTATGAATACGTGGATATTTCTGCTCTCTGAGATAATTCCAGCTCTGTGATCTTAGGCAAGTCACATAACTGCTGAGTGATAGGGCAACATTCTAAGAGTATATGTTTTGGAAAATTGCATTAATAGAAGGACTCAAAGTATAGAGGGAGTAACTTCTATGACTGAAATCACAGAAAATTCTTATCCTTAGGAATAGAGCAGAATATCATCCTGCCGTAAGACATGAAGCTTGGGATGTTGCATGACTCGGTGGAGAGTGAAATATGTAGAATCTTTGAGTTCCTAGGAAGGTGTGGGATGCTGTGTTGGAGATGAGCTCAGGACAGAATTCTGTTTGGTAACTTCCTATTTTAATCAATCAATCAATGGGGACGAGTTCAGTTCTCTGCAAAAAGTACAGATGCTTAATAAATATTGTTCGATTGAATTAATATCAGAATATTCTCGACTCTTGTGAATTTTCGGCACAACATTCAAATTATTTCACCAGTATTAAGTCTCCTTTTCTGACTGGGCCAGCAGCAGTGTATGCTGTGAGACAGCAGAATTTCATCCATTTGAAAATGACTCACAAAGAGAAGAGTTTCTTCCTCCTTCATTAATGAGAGTCAGGTTAAGTTAACTCAACAAATTCTTGGCTCCAAGTCAGCAGATCCAAAGCTAAATCCTTGACAAAAAGTAAGCAGTGGCTCAGTCAAACATATTTTAAGTTATCTTCCTATTCTTCAAAAATGAAAAAAAGGTCATAAGTAGACGATGGGAAAAGGTCCTTAATGAATTGCAGCTTGATTAAGCAAAACTGCTTTTAAATTGGTACTGGTTTTCCCACAGGCCCCAAAAGGAGAGACATTGTCTGCATCCTATTAATACAAGAATAATAACATGATTGCTGCTACTGATAAGAAATGAGTGCAATTTCATGTGATTCAGCTGCAAACATTGCACATTCTACAAAGAATGTAATAGATGACTTGCAAATTGGTGCAATTCTAGTATAAAGGCAGGTTTCCTTAGTGGCAGGTCTTGGTACTTTTCCCCCCCAAATTTTACTCACATTCTCTGGATGAGAAAGGCAAAGGGGGTTAATTAAAAGTCAACTAAAGAGTACTTAGGCATTTAAACATGTAATTTGTTGAGCTCGCAACTTAAAAAGCTCAAGCTATAAAATATTTAATTATCAGCATTCATGCCATTTTCTTTTTCAATAACCATTTCTTCCCTCAGTCTGAAAGGAGGCGGGCCAAGCACCTGGTTGTGCAGATTTGGGGGATCCCAGATGCTGGGTAAATATTTGTTGAGCAAATGAATTAATTTCAGTACTTGGACAGAGAGGCAATTGGGTAATAAAGGGTTTCGGAAATGATTGTTAAATACTTTCAGATATTTGAATAAAAGCTTCTGCCTTTGGAATTCGGTATGCTATGCATTGCGTTAAAAAATCATTCTCACACTGACATAATATGCCTTAAGGTCTTGAAAGCATTATCTTCAAAACAATCCATGACGCTAGCAAGGGGCGTATTATTGCCCCCATTTTAAAGATGAAAAAATGAGACCGGTTAAATGGCCTCTGGAATTGTCATTGGAATTGCAATGTTCTATCAGATTGATGATTGGATTTGTGCCAAGCCCCTAAAACCATTATCCAGAGAAGCAGCCCTTTGGGGGATGAAAGCTGGCAACTTTAGGGGAGTTACTGTAACCTTCCCTTTTTCTGCTCCCTTCTCCCAGTATCTATAGTTACAGGAAAAAAAAAAAAAAAAAGATTCTGGCCATCGATGTCTTTGCCGCTGGGAAGAATTTATCTTCACAATGTGAAGTTGGACATGATTTTATCAGTGGAATGACATTAAAGTAGGGACATTCGTATATGTTTTGTCTTTGCACACTAAGGACCATGGAGCCTTTTGCTATGATTTACAGCTCCTATTTATGTTCTCTCTCCTATTCAAATGTGAACTCTTGAAAATGGAGATTATCTTGCTTTTCTGTTTGTATCTCACATGCTTAGCACAGCATTTTACATACATTAAATGCTTAATAAATGGTTGTGTTCTTTTTCATTTCTTCTTTCATTGGATTTGGAGAAGAAAAATCCTTTGAGATCATCTAGTTCGCTCCCTTTTCCCCTTCCCCATTTGACATTGGAGAAAACTGAGGGTCAGAGAAGGATAATAACTTTGCTGAGTTTAAGTGTGTGTGTGTGTGTGTGTATAAAAGTAAATATAAGTCGGACCTGGGACTCAACTCATGGTCTTCTAAATTTGAGGTCATTCTTTCAGCAAGGGTCGCTACTGGCATTTGTTTAATACAGCTCCATCTAGTAATTTTCTTGCTCACAAGTAGTCTATAAGGTAGCTGCAGCTATTATATTACCATCAGTTGAAAAAGTGGGTAAACTGAGGACCTAGGAAATTTGTGATTTCCTCAAGTTCACAAGTTTAGTAGCCCAGAGAGACTTTGAGGCTGTATCTCTTGCTTCCTATCCCGGTGTTCTATCCAGACATCTTACTGCTTTTTAGGAACTTCCAAAGAGCAGTTGGATTATTTATTGAAATGCATTTATGGTCTCCCCATTCACCTCCTCCTATCTCTTTGCTAGCTTCTCATCTACATTATGGACCAGATGGAGTTCAGCAGATTTAGCTCTGAATGTCTGTAAAGCAAAAGTGACTTTTACACCTTTGTAAACTTAGTTGATTGTTCCACGAGGAGAGTGTAAGTGCCATTCCTTTCTGTTCCGAACTTATATTAGTGTTTATATTAAATTAGATTATAGAGCTGAGGCAGCGTCCAAACACGCCTTGGGGAGGTTGTGGGTCAAAGCTCTGTCCCGATCAGCTCTTTAACGCTGAATCAACAACTTCTCTCTGAGACTCAGTTTTTTTAATCTGTCAAAGGTCTAGCATCATACTTGAATATTACCTCTCAAGTCTACGATAAACATGGCTCAGATCATACAGGAAAGTCTCCCCATTTTCTTGGAGTAAGAACATTACATTTATTGATCTTTTAGTTTGGTCTTTTAATTTCTTTTAGAGAGACAGAAAGGGGGACAGGAAGTTATAGAAAGGTTCTTGAAATGAGAAAACTTGAGTTAAGTTTGCTTCTCACCTTTGATACTTGCACAAGTTGTGATTCTAGGCAAATTTTTTAGGGTATCTTGACCCCAGTCTCCTTCTCTAGAAAATGTAGACAATAATGCATGTCCTGGGAGCTTAAAAGTCTCGACAGCTTAAAAATCTACTAAGATTTTGGAGTTACTCTGTATTTGTGTGTGCCTGTAAACATATACAATCCATGTTTGTTTGTGTGCATGACGTGTGTGTGCATGGAATGGATGCAGTTACATGTGCATTCAAGTGTATACATTTATACCTTTTATTATTTGTATTTTTTGCATACATATATATATATGCTTCTCTATATACATGTACATATACAGCAATACTTATACCTATGCCTATACTAATACCTACAGCTATATTTACCTCAACACTTATAGCTCAACACATATAAAACCCACACCCCTATATCCACATACCCATACATTTACTTATGTGTACACATACATGACCCAGTAACATTTGGGATCGTGTTCCTGAATTATTCTCACAGGCTCATTTGGCCTTCTCTGGAAATCTTAGAGCCCGTTGCAATGTCTCCACAGATATAAAAAGGTTCCCAGTTTCTGGGTATGACCTCAAAAGGACAATATATTATAGTTCAAGCTTTAGGTCATCCTCTAGTCCAGGGGTCCTCAAACTTTTAAAATAGAGGGCCAGTTCACTGTCCCTCAGACTGTTGGAGGGCTGGACTACAGTAGAAAGAAAAACTTTGTTTTGTGGCCCTTTGAATAAAGAAACTTCATAGCCCTGGGTGAGGGGGATAATCATCCTCAGCTGCTGCATCTGGCCCGCGGGCCATAGTTTGAGCACCCCTGTCTAGTCAGAGGACTCATAGTAGGCCATAAATTATAAAGAAAATGATTTTTCCCTCTCTCTGTGACTTCATGAAGTTGATTTACACATATATTAAAATGTTGATTAGTTTAGAAGAGGAAATACTAAGTCTGGTTTAGGAGGAAGGGATCAGTGGAAATGTCATGAAAAAAGAAAGGATAGTTAAGAAGTGAAAAGAATTCTAGGAAGCAGAAGAGCAGAACCAAGAGGGTTATGATACCAAAAATTCGGTCACATCCGAAGATCAATGAGTCATTGAGTTTGGCCAGTGTTTATAGTGTGTGAGGGGGACTATGGAGTGAGAAAACAAGACTTTATTATACTGGACTCCAATGTCATGCTAAGGTATTTGGTAGATCATGGGGAACCACTTGAAGGTTTTGGAGGAAAAACTTAGAAGATTATGTCTTTAGGAAAGGCAGAAGATTCTTAGATGCTCTGATTGAACTCTTCTTGGTTTTCTTACCTCATTTGATTTAAAGGATGACTCAGCCTTGTCGTTTGAGCCTCTGGATTAGGTCATAAATTATGGCTATGATTCTACATCAAATAAAAATGGTTTAATTTCGGGGGGAGGGGGAGAGAAACTCTTGACAATGACTTGTTAACAGCCAAGCCCAAGCCGGGACGAGGCATATTTCACCAGCTGAGGCATCTGCCATTGCTTGGTCCATAACTTATGTTTTCGACAAGAACTTTTGTACTTCTGTCCCAGACACATAATGAAGTAGCTCCCGCTGACAGAGCTTGATGCTGAATTGTCAGAGAAAATGGAGTTTCTGAGCCAGGAATATTTTGTGGTGTGCAGTATTTCATGGCAAAAAAACAGCAGTTTGTGGCTCAGAAATTTGACTTCGTGCTTTGGCCTGCCAGCTGCTAGACCCTGTCTGAGAAGCCAGTATGCTGGGGTTGGAGGCAGAGTGTCAGCTCTGCCCTTTATTAGCTGCACATCGGTGGCTAAGGCACCCCCCTCCCTGGGCCCCGACCTCCTTACCTGTGAAATGAAGAAGTCGGATGAGATGAGGTTCAAGTGAAACCCATGAATCGTCCACTTTGATCGAAAAAGCTGCATTTCACGGGGCAGAAAACTCCGTAATCCTCGCCTCTCAGAGGAGATGGATTCTTCTCCACACCCAACAGCCCACATTAGAGACAAATGGATGAGGTTGAGACTGAGAGGAAGGAGACGGGAACTCCAGGCTGCGTACTGTGAGAATGGCTCATTCATTCAGTCACTCAAAGGAGACAATACACATAAAGAACTTTATAAACCACAAAGTGCAGTGTGAATGTTCGCCACCATCTTTCATTCTGTCATTTAATAAACTTTGATTAAACATCTACTTTTTATGCATTGTCACATCCCAGGCGGTGGGAAAAATGCGAAGCTCACACAAGACCTGGTTCCTGCTCGGCAGAACAGTCTCATGGTAGACTGGGACAAACTATCAACAGCAGCCATACGTGGTATCAGCTAACGTATGCCTTGGAGAGGTCCCAAAAAGCATTTTGTGAGGTGCATGGGGTCCTGCAGCTGTGGAGCACCTCGCTGTGGCTAGAACCCACATCTCGGGACTGCTCATACAGTGGACCAGCAGGTGCAGGGTGAATGACCCAACTACCTCCATCCAATAGAGAAGGGAGCCTGGGAGAGGTGGGATCATGTGGGATAGAACTTCTCCTTGGAGAGGCTGGGGAGCAAATCTGGACATGCTGTAAAGCCTGTGGAGCCATCTTGTAACTGCTCTTCCAAATATAAGTCTAGGGTAAGACTTTTCAATTGGCAGCAGATACAGGATGAGCGAGAGGGAGATGAATGAGTACATGAATAAAGCAGGCTCTTCTTAGGAGTTTACTTGGTGTAAATCACTGTGTTTAAGCACTAGGGATGCAGATAGATAAAGGCCTGATTTCTGCCTCAGCCCAGCTTCTCTTTAGTTACGTTCCTCTGTGTGTGTGTCCTTGGCCATGTCTGGTAAAACACAGTTTTGTAAGAGGAGAATGCTTGGGTCTCGTCCAATCAGGTTGCTACGGATCTGGGCCTTGGAGCTTTACCCACTTGGATATATATATATACATATGTGTGTGTATGTGTGTATGCATATATGTGTGTGTATATACACACACACATATGCATATATATACATATACATATGTGTGTATGTGTGTATGCATATATGTATATATGTATATATACACACATATATGCATATATACATATATGTATATGTACATACATATATGTGTGTATACACATATATACACATATATACATACATACATATATATATATATATATATATATATATACACATATACACACTTTAATTTTAGGGAAAAGGATCTGGAGTCTGGACTTTGTCACTAGTTCAGGTGATATGCCCATATTAGAGATAAATGGATGAGGCTGAGACTGAGAGAAAGGAGACGGGAAACTCCAGGGTGCGTACTGTGAGAATGGCTCATTTATTCAGTCTCTCAAAGGAGACAGTGCACATAAAGAACTTTATAAACCACAAAGTGCAGTGTGAATGTCAGCAGGGAGAGGGAGGATCATGTGGAATAGAGACTGGAGCTATTAGGAGCAAGGAGCCGACTTCAGGAATGGCCCCATTCTAGTGATAGCCGACTTCATTTGGCGTGGGTATTCCATCTGGACGAGATGGTGGTGGGGGCCTGAAGCTATGAAGTCAGGAGAAAGTAGTCAGCCAAAGCCATCAAGGTTCTCCAGAACCCGGGGGTTCGGTACAGCAGACTTATGTTTGTGACAAGGAGGTCAGAGCATATCTCTCCAATGGAAGCATAAAGAGAGAACTGGGAAGGCTCTCTGGGCCCAAACTCTTCATTGTAGAGATGTAGAAACAGAACAATCCTAACGACCTTTGTCGTGCTGCCTCTTTGACCGAGTGGGAAGCTCTTCCCATCATAGGTGGGGTGCATGAGTCACCGTGCTCTTCCTGTTTCCCCTGCACGCCATTATTGTTTGTTGACCAACTTCTTATGAAATTCAAGAAGCATCTACTGAGGAAGCTTTCTGAGGCTGGGCAGCTTTGTCCTTGAAGGGGATCTCCCATAATGTATTGCCAGGTGCACAGGATTCATTATTTTCAGTTCATCAGCTCCGTTTGAACTCCTGGTCCTCCAACACACCCCCTCCGGATCATTTCCAACCACAATCAGTAATCCAGAAGAAGACTTTGCTGGAGATGTGTATAAAGTAGACATGCTCCCTGTTGCTGCTTCCGTATCTCCCCCGGCTGCTGTGCCGATAAAATAAGGCAGTGCATCTCAAAGCCATTTGTAAGTGCAAAGTAGTACATAAATCAACATGGCTCTTCCTAGCTGTGGGACCCCAGGCGAAGCTCTTCCCCCTTCTCTGCTCTCAGTTTGCTCAGCTGTAAAAGGGAGACTATAATAACCCCCACTTTCTGTAGAGTTCCCCCGCTATCCGTGGCCCTCTACAACTTTCCACTGTGTTGCAAACATCAGAGGAGATCATACTGTAGTCATTTTAAAGTGTCACATAAATGCACGCTATTGTTGTTCCTCTTATTAATCTATCATAAGCCAGGTACTATGTTAGGTATTGGGGCTACAAAGATGAAAAAAAAAAACTTAATCTCTGTCCTAGCAGAGCTTACATCCAGTAGGGAAAAGCAGCAGAAATGAGTGAACATAAGATATGCACAAGATAAACTCCAAATGTATACATACATGTGCACATGCATGTACATATACACACATATTAACATATATCTCTGTAGACCCAAATCTTTCTGTACATATATATGCGCATGTATTATGCACATATAATACATATATACATGCATATAATAGATTAATAATAATTACTGTAATGGCTAGTATCTATATAACACTTTAAAACTAACTATCAATCTCATATTGATATATAATATCAATTATATATCTTAACTATAACTATTTAAAACTGTTTTACATATGAGCTCCTTTGATATTTGCAACAATGTGCAATTATTGTTGCCTCCCTTTTACAGCTGAGCTAACTGAGAGCAGAGAGGGGGAAAGTGCTTTGCCTGGGGTCACACAGCTAGTAAGAGTCCTGCTGATTTATGTACAACATGCACACGTATAAATACATAGATAGGTTACCTCCTCCCACACAAACACAGCACACACCTCTGTGCGTGTGTGCACAAGCAAACAGTTTTTAGGTGAGTCAGACATTTATTATCTCTCATGCTGCCCCACTCAGTGTGTACATAGCTTATCTGCTTTTCTCGACTTCTTCCATGTGTCTAGATCTGCCCCCAACTAGATCATGAGCTCCCTAAGGAAACAAGACCGTTGTCAGCTTCTTTGGAACTTCTCTCAGTACTTACCAAGTCCGGTGTTTTTCGCATAGTAGGTGCTCAATAAATACTTGTCAATCGAAGAACTTCCTATTTCAATTTTAAACATCCTGTCCCTCCAGCTCTACCTTTCAGGTCATTTTGGCTGGGAAAACAAAGCTTTAATCTCCAATGACGTTATCCACAATGCCCCCACTTTAATTCCTGCCTTGCCCGCCCAGTGGTGATGGGGCATGGGGAGCCAGAGATGAGGAAAACTCTTCGCCTCTCTCAGAGACAGAATTCATGAAGCAGATCAGGGCCTTGAGGCAGCCTTCATTTTTATAGCTTGGGGAGCGCCACCCTTTGGCTTCCCTTGTTTTCTTTAATCTTGAGGTCAAAGAAATGATGCAATACATTACGAGCAGCACTCTCTCTTCCCTTCCTGAACGTCTGCACTCCGAGCATCTGTCTGAAGGAGACAAGGGCATTCATCTTGCTGCTATCGGCTCTCTTCTGTCTAGGATGCTTTGAAACAAGGTGTACTTATTTTTACCATTTCTGCCAAAGAATGACAAGTTTATGGGCGGAATAGAAAAATATGTGATTTCTTTTGTTCACCAACCATTTATTATGTTTCTTTTGTATACAAAGCATCGTGTTAAAAGCTGGGTAAGGATGGGAGGCGGGGAGAGTATGAGAGGGATAAAAATAAGCTACAGCCACTACTCTCAAAAAGCTTACAATTTAGTAGAAGGGGACACACGGAGGAATAAATCCTGTAGAACAGTACAAATTTATAAAAGAAATTAACAATATTATTAGGCTGCTAAGAAAGAGATGACTTTCTAATTGGAAGAATAAGGAAAGGCAAGAACCTAATTCTTACATGAGGCTTCCTTCCTTCCTTCCTTCCTTTCCCATCTACCCATCCATCCATCTATCCATCCATCCACCCATCTATCTATCTATCTGGTTTTTGTTTAAGTTATTTTCAGTTGTGTGTGAGTTTGCATGACAACTTCTCAGGTTTTCATGGCAAAGATGCTGAAGTGGTTTCCAGGTCATTTTACATATGAAGAAACTGAGGCAGGCAGGGCAAAGTAACATGCCTAGAGACACATAGCTAGTGTCTGAGACTGGATCTGAAATCAGGCAGAGAATTTTTCCCGACTTGGCACTCTGTCCACCGTACCACCTGACCCCTTGATTGAATATATGTGTGTGTATTCCACTTGTGTATTTATGCACACGCATATACATGTATATGTTAGTATTACCACCATCATCATTATCACTAATATTATACTCCTTTAGACCATCAAGGTTCTACTAAGGTAGAGAATGTTATATCACAAAGGATTACACAGTTGCCATGCATAGACTCATTCATATCAATGTCTTGGCCCATGTAGCTTGAATTTGTTCCACAAATGGTTTAAAATATAAGTGAGTTATTAGCGGAACTTGAAATTGAGTGACTTTATTAGCATTCAGAGCTCCTAACATAGCAGAGCCCAGGGCAGTATTTGCTACTTAATGAATCTCTCTTCATGGATATGCTGAAGAGGAACATTTTTTTTTTCCTGGTTCCAGGAGTGGGTGTTCCATATCTACAGTTGACCTCTAAAACTTGGGATACTGGGCCAACTTTTAGTTGCTTGGAAGTCTCTTTTTGCCCACTCCTTTTTACTTTGGGGATATTATTACAGGGAATTCAGGCTTCCTGCTAATGAAAGTCATAAGGTGATTCATGAATGTCTAAGAGAAGTCATGTGATATTTACCCAAATGATATAGTATCTTAGGCTCATTATTGTTCAATGACTTCATTTGAAGGGACTTGATTCATTCAATCATTCACTTGTATCTATCCAGCGACCTTTGTTTTTCACTTGCTGTTTGTTAAGGACTTACTTTGTGCAAAAAACACAGAGATGCTTCATTATAGGAGAGTGAAAAGAGACCCTGGTTTAGAATCAAGGAATGGAAGTTTTCTGCCATTAAACTGTGAGTTTTTTGAGGCCAGACACTGTCTTTTACCGTTTTTATTTGTATTCCTAGCACAGAGCCTCATAAATGTTTATTTATTGAATAGTTGGGTTCAAATCTAGACCCTGGCTGGGAAGGTCAGAAAGATTGTCTCTTGCTACAAAAACACAACTCGAAAATATCAAAGGCAAGATTTGAATCTGGTACTTCCTTCATATAGATCTGATTCCCTATTTACCTCACCACATTGTGTACTGTGAGTCACTGGCGTTATGGTTTGTGATAACTCCCACTCAGGACCTTAATTTCATCATGTGTCTAAGGAGAGAGTTGGAGCAGATTATCTCTGAGGTCCTTTGAAATTAGTTACCTCGATGATCTACTGAATCATTTGGGGGTTTTAAGTTGCATCGGTGGACAAAAATCCCAGGGGACTTTCCTCCACTGAGAGTGGAGCTTATTGGTATAAGCTCTTTGTACTGAGCCAACCTAGATTTGGTCCAAAACATAAGACTAAATCAATACTTTGGCTGAGCTGAAAATCAAAGCAACGGCAGAATCCAGCAATCTCACAAGTCTGCAAATAGTGATGCTTGCACATCAAGCCTCTGAACTTGTTTTGCAATGAACAATTAAAACCTGAGCTATCAATTACCATGTTTCTCAATAGCACAATGGATCAATGATCTGAATTTTGTGATATTCTTAATTACTTTGTGCAAGGTTATTGCAAATAGAAAAACAAAACAAAACAAAGCAGTGTAACAGAACTCATAAGGGAACGTTTCCACATGGTACTTGTACGTCCTATGCATGCCGCAATCAGACCTTGATTAATGTTGGCATTAAACTCATTGCCTTTCTAATCAGTTGATAACATTCTGAGTTTGACTCCAGTAGTCTATCTCCTGTATATTTCTGCTATGAATGTATGTTATGGGAAAGAATGAAGGGGGGGAAGGAACAAGGACAGGAAATGTACATGAATTATGCATTGAATTGGATCTGAAGCTTTTGGGGTGACATTTGGAAGTCTTAACAGCCTTTGGGAAAATGCTTTGATGATGGCCAATCACAACTGTTTTGAGGGTTGTGTATACGTCTGTGTGTATGTGCTTATGTGCCTGGCAATAAGTATGTATAAAGGAGAAAACTATACAAAAGTGTCTTGAGGATGCCCATGGTGGAATGGATGGTGGTGGCTTAGAGAGGTGTGTGTGTGTGTGTGTGTGTGTGTGTGTGTGTGTGTGTGTGTGTGTTTCTGTGTGTGTCTGTGTGTCTGTGTGTGAATGTGTTTCAATTTGAAACCAAAGTTTATATAAATCTATCAAGAATTTTTATTGCAAAACAGCTGCAGAGCACATCAGTGCAGAGTGAAGCTGTTTCTAGGCATGATTCCACTACCCATTTCCTCACTTCTTAGTCTTAGGAGTCCTCAGACTCCCATCTCCCAAATCCACAAAATGATCCAATCCTGAAAATTCTCCTCAAACACCCTTTTCCAAATGTCTTTCCAACTCATCCCTCAGTTTTCACTCCCACTGATATTACCCTAATTAGAACTTGATCCTCTTTCATCCGAATATTGCCAAAGGCTCCTAACTGTTCACTTTGGCTTCACTTTCAGCCTGTTTCAATCCTGTCTTTATACCACTATCTGCATGATCTTCCGGATGTGTTCTGTATCCATCTTTGCTACGTCCCCTTTCTCCCAAACCAGAACCTTTTTATTAGATCCAATGGCCTAATGAGCATGGTCCCAACTCTTTAGTCTACCATTTCAGACCTTCCATAGTCTGACTCTGCTCTACCCTTGTAGCTTTTATTTCATACTGTTATTCTTATGAATCAACTCTCCCATTCATGATTCCCCTTTCTTCTTCAGCCCTGACTCACTCTTTGTATTTGCTCCCATAAGCTCTCATTTTTGTGATCTATCTTCCTCTTATATTCAACTTCTGAAATCCTTCCATCACTTTAAGTCCCCTTTAGTGATGATCTTTCAAGATTTTCCTGATCTTATTCTTCTGTCTTGTCCCTTCCTGTCTCATCTCCTAAAACTCAAAGTGATCTCACCTTCATTGGATCCCTTCCTTATACTTAGAACATCCGAATTGGCATTATGGCTATCGGTGAGCTCTTTTGCATTGTAATCCCCATGAAGGCATGACCTGGATCTTATTTCAGTTTTAGTAAATAGAGTTCATGATATTCCCAACAAAGACTGCTGTACACAATGTAAATCAAGGGTGGCAAGAGAACAGCCATAGTTTTGTGCCAGAATAAACATAATATTAAGGCCCACAAGAAGTACTTTGGTAGCGTGGGCCATTCTCTAGAAAAATTTTGTGAAAGACAACAATAAGAATCCTATGAAATGAGAAGTTGCTCATAGGTTTCTATCTGTAGTGGAAGCACTGTTTATTTCAATATGCTTTTATTAAGACCTGTACCCACCATGTGCTAGACACTGGGAAGAAACACAGAACCATCCAAAAGGCAAGGAGTCTGAAGTATCTAGCTCTGGACCTTGCACACAAACAAATTCTTTGAGTTAAATTGAGTTGACAATCATTTATTATTTGGCTTTTTTTTATTATTATTATTATTTCTAAAAACAAGACAAAAGAAACACAAAAGCAAGTTTCCTTTAATGCCTTTTTGATATTATAGATATTATAGATAAGTGAACCAGTACTGAACCCTCCCTGATGACATTAAATACAATTAAGCCAGGTATCCTAGACAATGGTGACTCATGATAATGTAAGTGATAAGATAATTTCCCCCCTCAGTCTCTCTGTCATTATATTTCATCATCTCTTCTCCAAGATGTTCACTTGCTTTCTCATCACTTACATATGGACTTTTTAGGTATCCTTCTATTGACAGTGCTATGTTCTTAACAGTCACACTTGGGGTCAGGAAGACCCAATTAGAAGTCCCATCTCTGAGATCCATACTGCCTGCAAGACTTTGGGCAAAACTCTTTATCTTTCAGTTATCAAGGGAGTTCTCCAAGACTGTATGAGACAGGACAGTGACATTCTGATTGCCAATGGTGAAGGGAGTCTCCTTATTGAGAACGCCCTATACAACTGAAATTATAGGAGTCTGGTGTCCGTCTATGCATATGTATATGTGTATGTGTATATATATATGAAATGTACGTATACATAACAGATATATTTTTATTATACTTTTTCCACTCTGCACCAAATCACAGAAATCTTTCCATCTTGAAATTCCTCATATCTAATATGTCTCACTGTGCAGAAATATTCTATTATACATTTTTACATGTACATTCATGTTATATACATATGTACATACTTAATGACAGATAGATCGAAGGTTATTGGGGTTTTCTACAGCTCATCTCCATGCCTGGTATTTTAGTGAAGCTGCCACCCCATTTATGGGATTAAGGATATTTACAGTTCAACACACCCAGTGACAGGCAGAGGATAAGTTAGACTAGGGCATGACTAACCATGCAGAAGGGAAAGGCAGGAAGAAAACTATTCCATGGATAGAGACTTCCTTATTTATTATTCATTGGGAAAAAATGCAGTGTCAAGAAGCTGTGGGTTCTTGGCTGACTCCAGTGCTTTGAATCAAATGAAACAGAATTTGCTTCAGGTAAGTTATAGCCAGAAACAACTGTCTGCCTTTGTCATCATGTCGTGTGAGTAAGTACAGAATGAAGCAATGATAACAGATGGAGGAGAGAGAAGGGGCTGGGATTTTTCTTACCACAGAGCATCTGGTACACTTGGGGGAAAGGTAGGGGTGGGATGGGAAAAGATAAAGCCTGAAGGGAAACGTGCCATAACTGTATCTATATTTGTATCTCTCTCTGGAGATCCATATTTATATCTGTCTGTCTATTTATTTGTCTGTCTCTCTTTCTATCTGCCTGCCTGTCTGTCTATCTATCATTGCTGTTCAGTCTTTTTTTTTTTTTTTTTTTCAGTGATGTCTAACTGACCCTATTTGGGGACTTTCTTGGCAGAGATACTGGAATGGTTAGCCATTTCCTTTTCCAGTTCATTTTACAGATAAACAAAGTTAAGCAAATAGAGTTAAGTGACTTCCCCAGGATCACACAACTAGTAAGTGTCTGAGGCCACATTGGAAATCAGGACGATGACTCATCCTGACTGGGCCCAGCGCTCCGGCCCTCGTGCCACCTAGGTGCCTAGGTAAATAGATTGATCTATATAAGTATCTTAATATTAGTAACAAAACTCTATCTGCATCTAAGTCCCCAGGCACAGCTGCAGTGCCAAGGATCAAATATAAAATTCTCTTTTTGGTTTGTAAAGCCTGTACTGAAGGTGTGAGGCAGTCTCTGGCTTCTAAAGCCAGCTTTGCATTGGAAGCTCAATTTTGGAAAGTGTTACACGACCTATGAAATTAATCTAATCCCCAAATTAAGCTAGTAAAACTACCTCCTATTCTCTTGGAGCTATAAAAGTGATGTGACATTTGGAATTGGCAAACAATCATTTCCAGAGAAAGAACAAAATCCAGTACACAGTTGTCCAATTCCCCCGTCTCTCTGATAGTGTTTCTTTTTAAAAATAATATATATTACATATTATTATATTATATACTATTTTATTATATATTATAATATATTATATCTAATATAATAATTAATATACATGTTATATATAATGATATATTATTATAAGTATTATATATAATATATAACTTTTTATTTTCAAAATATATGCAAAGGTAATTTTCAACATTCACCTTTGAAAACCTTTTGTTCCCAATTTTTTTCTCCCTCCCTTCCCCCCATCCCTCCCCTACATGACGTAATGCAATATATGTTAAACATGTGCATTCTTCTATACATATTTGCATCATGCCGCATGAGAAAAATCAGATCAAAAAGGAAAAAAAAAATGAGAAGGAAAACAAAAAGCAAGCAAACATCAACAAAAAAATGAAAATGCTAAGCTGTGATCCACACTCAGTTCCCATAGTTCTCTCTTTGGGTGCTGATGGCTCTCTCCATCCCAAGTCTATTGCAACTGGCCTGAACACCACATTGTTGAAAAGACCAGGTCCAGCAGAATCGATGGATCCGGTAGTGTTTCTTGGTGTATCATGGCATGTGGAGAACCCTGTTTTCAAAAACCAAGGCAATCAAGCATGAATTTTCCCAGACTTACCAAAGCGGAAGAGCTTTGTATGTGAGTAGACTTCTACAAAGCCAAGTCTAGTTTAATTCAGAAGGCCTCATCTGCAGGATGACACAGACTGATGATTTTTTAAAACATACAGTTAAGTTCTAGAGGGCTGCAATTTGTATTGGTGGAGAGCCCCAGCCCAAATCCAGAGAAGGAAATCCTGAATTAGCAAAAGGCTTTGAGCCATGCTTTATAAGAATCAATGGAAAAGATTAGGGATCCACATAAATCTGAGGCTGTGTGGAACTGGAGGCAGAGCTTTCTTGATACTTCTAGAGAAGCAAAAAAAAAAAAAAAAAAAATCAGCAATGAAAGAACTCAGAGCTTTGAAATAAGAAAATAATCTTCTTTTGGGCCACTGATCAAGGAAAGTCTATTATTCAGAGGACCCTTAAAAAAGGAATGACCCCTCCTAGAGCTTCTTCCTTCTTTCCACTGGCTGAGCATAGCAGGGCACTTGGGACTTCCATCCGAGAGGGTGGAGATAAGGCTGGGGTCACTGTTCCAGTAGAATGGAGACTGTGGGCTCATGCAGGTTAGAGCACCCACCTCCATTAGCCTGAGGCTTGCTTTGAGGTGCTTCTTTTAATGCACTTTATTTCCTGAGGGTGAAGGATTAAACAGCATTTCTGTGCTGGACATTGCTAGCCTTAGAAGCCTCTGGTAACTCCAAGAGAGCTTGTGATCCCAGGTCCCTGCATTAGATCCCGCTGCCATTTTGGGAAAGAAGACCCCTGGCAAGAGCGTGAATGACTTGGCTCATTGGAAAACAGGGTTCTGGAGAGAATGATTTGGAGATGGCTCATGTGACCTGGAAAATGCAATTCATTAGTCCCATAAACTGCAGTATATAAGGTATCCTAAAGGAATCAGTGCAGTTTTTGGCTCTGTACTGCCTACGTTTTGGCGGCTTCAAGTTTCAAAATCCCCTAAAATACTAATAGTCTTTCTATGTGATTGTAGCCTGTTTTAGCCCTTTGTTAATATACAATTATTAGCCTTTTTTTGCTAAATCAGTGGCTATGCTATAATTGATTTATTTTGTATATCGTGCAATTTTCTTCCCTAAGCTTTTGGGGATGCCCTAGGGCTGACTCTAAAGATTTAAGTAATTGTCCCTGGAGCTTCAGGGTGGGAAGAGATATCAAAAGTCAAGCTGGAGTCCTGTCTTTTGAGCTCAGGATTCCCTAGTATTGCAGTTAGTCTATGTGTTTATGGGTGCAGAGCAGGGAGCCCACTTGGTGGAGAAGGAGATGGGGAGTGCGCTGTCCTCCCGGGACCAACAGCAGCAGTCAAGCTTGTAAAAGGCAGAGGAGAGAGGAGAGCTTCTGTTAAATGTTAGAAAGTGCAAAGGAGAAAAGAGGTTTATTCTCTTTATTCCCAGGGAATAGAACTGAGATCAAAGGCTGAAAGTTTTAATTCTTTAATTCTTCTTTTAATGAAGAAAACCTGGTCCTGATGGCAGCAAAATCTTCCCAATAGGACTGACCAAAGAGGGAGGACATAGTGGGTGCCCTGAATTGGAGGCCTTCGAGGAGCACGTGCAGGAGAGGCTGTATCATCTGGGGCGCCCGGGAGGATTCGATGACTCCCCTTGTCACTGACCTGCACCCGCTGTTGGTCAGCACCCCAGAGAGTGCTCCATCTCCCGACCCCTACAGAATTCCGACCCGCTCTGTGGACCTTTGTCACGGGGCAGAGCTGAAGCCCGGCAGCCGGGCCCTGCTCTCTCGGGCTCTCAGGGTGGGCTGCCAAGAATAATTAGCACACGGCACGCTGGGGGATCACTGAGCAGCCCCGCCATCCCGCTCCTGTGGAGTGCGCCCGGGAGCCCGAAACCCCACGGGCACGCCCGATGGCAGAAGCGGTGGCGTATCCAGGCACCCAGGGGAGATGATGGCATCCAACAGGCGAGGGCCATCTGGAAAGGGCCTGTAAGTGGGACAGAAGGAGTCTTAAAGAGACAGTGTTAGAATGGAGGCAAGAGGCTTAGTGCGCAGGGTTTGGCAAAGAATATCGCTGCTTCCTGAGGGCTCTCATAGCAGCGTGGGCTGGAAGGGCTTTTGGTCAGATACTAGGGAATATCTGCCCTAAAGGTGGTTTGGAGAACAGAATGGTAGAGTGGGAAAGGACCCTAACGTGAGCTGTAAGAGACGCAAGGCCTTGGACAAGTCCGCCTTTGGCTGATGGGAAAATTGGAGCTGTGAGAAATGGAATGCCTTCCGGACTGTCCGCTGAACTGGAAACCAGTGACCCGAGGGAGGCAGTTGGGTACAAGTTTGTGTGTAATTTATGTGCACGCATGCACACATGGATGCACATACACATATAGTACCCCCCGGGCATCTCTGGAACAGGATGATACAAGTTTTAACAACTAATGGAGACCGCAGAAGGATGCACAGCGTCCCTAGGTAGGGAGGCCATCTTCAGCACGGCCAGGCCTTCCTGATTCATTACATAACGAGGAACCTTTCCTAAAGAACTGCTCAGCACTCCAACAGAAACAGTTTCCAGGGAAAAGGAGCAGCACTAAGCCCGGCTTTGCTGGGCCTCTCTGGCCCTGCACCGACAAGGACTGTTTGTCGCAAGGAGCCCCACTTTAAGAGAGTCAGCAGCCCGGGAGCTCGTGGGAGCCTGGCCAGTCCCGTCCCTTCGCCAACCTCCTGGCTGCCCTGAAAAACTATGGCTCCATTGGAGTTCAGCCTCCACGTTCACAGCTCCTTCCTGGGCTGAGACATTTTCTAAAATCAATATGCAAAGCAGAATATGTTCATTCCATTTTCTAACTGCTGTTGAGTTGTAATTCTTATCTTTATGGCTGCTCCCCTGAGCAAGAGTAAATCATTATGGGGATTGTTGGGGTTTTTAGACTTTTATTTAATTTTTTTTTTTAGTTAAACTCATTGCTTTGGTATCTTTTTTTTTTTTAAATCAAAGTAACTCCCCCAAGTACCTTTCATCACAAATCCATCATCATACCACGCTTGTGGAGATTATTTCTTAGCTCACCCTGCAGAGACTCCACCCAAGCCACTCTTAAGCCAAGGTAAGCCCAGACCACACTTTCCCCCAAATTTAATCACATCCTGTGTGCACCATGACCATGATAATGAAACACTCCCAGGGTGAACAAGTTCCTACTTGTCCTGATGAACATCTGGGATTTTAATGTGCTCCCCTTTGAATAATGAAAGAACTGAGTTCTATATAAGAGGAACAGGGATGGGATAGTCACCCACTGCTATATGACATCTTATAGAGAAATAATACAGAGTCAAATGCATCTATGTGTACTTGTTTTGCGTATGTGCCATACATGTACACCCAAATATATACACATACAAATATATGTCTGTATACATATAGGTCCGTATGTATCTATGTGCTTGTGGTAATTAAGCTGTAATAGTTTAAGATTTTGAAAATATCTTGAAAGTTTATATGCTTGCATATGGTTACTCAATAACTGACACTTATATAGTATCTGCTATAGGCCACGTGGTATATGATATATATGCTATATGCCATACCATACGTGCTTCACAGTTTGTGTCATCTCATTTGATCTTGTGCAATAGGTGCTATTATTTTCCTTCTTTTACAGAAGAGGAAATTGTGTCAAATGGAGGTGAATGGCTTAGCCAAGGGTCTGAGGCTGGATCTTCCTGACTCCAGGCCTGGTGCTCCATGTTCCATGGTGCTTCCTGGAGGCTACTCTGTGGGCCGGTGTTGCCATGTGTATGTCTAGATGAACACCCATACATAACACGGACATATGTTTATGCAGGGCTTTAAGTTTTACAAAGTGCTCTTCTCCCTTAACTCAGTCATGGCAACAGCCCTGTGAGGTTGTTAATGCTGATAGCATAATAATAGAATAATGAGCATTCTTTCCATTTTAGAGATGAAGTTTAGGATCATAGCATTTAAAGGATGAATAAATTAATAAAGGGAAGCACTTATTGGATGATATGCTAAACTCCAGAGATACATATACAAACACACACACAAAAAGTAATCCTTACTCTTAAGGACTTTGTAGTCTATTAAAGAGAGAAAATCCACAAGGGTAGAGAATAAGCATTGTTGATGGATGGCAAATGTTGGAAAGTGAGTGGAGTCAGGGGAGAAGGGGGAGAAACAGGTATTTGTTAAGCACCTACTATGTTAAGCACCAGGGACTGCGCTAAACACTTTATAATGATTAAGTTACTTATTCTGCACAGCATTTATGCAGGGTACTTTCTATTACTGCAGCCGGGGAAACTGAAGCAGAAGCTCAGTAAATTGTCTAGGGTCCCACAGCTAGTAAATGCCTGAAGCCAGTGCTTCCAATTCCAGGCCTTCGTGCCTTCTAGCTCCTTCTAGAGAGTAGACTGACATAGAACCAATTTGATTGTGGCTCCAGAACCTGGACAGAAGTATGGTGGACAGATCATGGGCAGAAGCAGAGTGACTCGTCAAGCTTGAGATGAAGCAGCCACAGAAGGGTAAAGAACTTAAGCAATTATCAGGGCCTCAGTGCAAGGGTTCTAGGACTCGACTCTGGTCTAGGCAGTGGCCTAATGGCCAAGCAACAAGTGAGTGGTAGAGTGAGAAGCTGCATGGTTTGGTGAAGTCTGAAAACCTCATCTTCCTGAGCTCAAATCTGGCCTCAGATACTTATATACTATCGATACGATCCTGGCCAAGGCACTTCACCCTGTCTGCCCCAGTTTCCTTATCTGTAAAATGAGCTAGAGAAGGATATAGCAAACCCTCCAGTATCTTTGCCAAGAAAACCCCAAATGTGGCCAGGAAGACTTGGATGTGACAGAAAATGACTAAATCATACACAAAAAAAGATTTTAGGTATGAGAGACAAAGCCAAGGTTATTCTTGACTCCAAATCCGCCATTCTTTCTTTCCAATAAACTTCTCAGCAAAATATGCAGCAAAATAGAATTCATCATTTTTTCCCTTCGATATGCTTTATGGCACAGATAATTTTCCAATTTTCTTCATTTTGAGGTTAAAATATTATTATTCAAACCAATTGTATATTTTGCAAAAGACTGGACAGAAAATTTCTTAGGTAGACAGAACAGTAGGTTTTTGTAAGGACAGATAGCTCTTGAATGTCAGCTGAGCAGTTGATGATCTCAAAGTGGCCAATTGGAATTTTTGTCCGGTATCTTTTTGTCCTCCCGAGAGGAATAATTCTGCATGTGCTCCATCTTTTATCAGCTTTGGCCCAAGTGCTATTGGGAACTCTTGGGGTGTTGCTAGATTCTCTTTGTGTCCCCATGGATTACATGGAAGAAAATGCCCTGGAGACAAAGTGCCAACTGCTGTCACTTTTACCCATCCACCGTGGCCGCCATCTTTGTGTCTGCTGTCCTGACCAAACATTTCTGCTCTAAGAAACTGAAGGACTAATACATTAAGACATGGCATATGACCTCCTGATTAGTTCCTAGAAGGCAGGGATTATTTTTCATAATCCCCAATGCCTATTGCAGTGTCTAGCAAATGTGCTTCAGAAACACTCCCTGGTTGATTAAAAAGAGCATTGTGGTCATCACAGACCTAGTGGTTCTAGCTGGTAGCTTCATTCCTACTTCCCTTAGAGGATGCCCTCTGTTTAGAATAGTAGAAGATATGCCGTTTATCAGGATGGACAGAGCTTTGTGTGAGCTGAGGTTGAGAATGTCGGTCCTCATGTTTGTATGTGATATATGGCAGCTCCACTGGGTTATACCCAAAGCCCTGGCTTGCTTTCACGGGAGCCATGTTTGACTCTTGGCTCTGTGACCTGCCATAAATAAGGAGAGCTCTCTTCAAGTTCCAGTATCCCCCAGGCCTCTTTTAACCCTAAATTCATGATCCTGTGAATCTCTACTGAGTGTCTGATGTGGTGGGAACAACATCATATGCCATTTCCTCCTTCAACTCATTTTACAGATGAGGAAAACTGAGGCACACAGGATGGTGTGACTTGCCCAGGATCATTCAGCAAACATCTGAGCTCAGGAAAATGAGTCTCCCTGATTCCAGACTCAACACTCTACTGGGCAGAATCTATTGAATCACTTAGTGATCAGGGGCTATATTATCCCCATTTAACAAATGAGTAAATTGAAGCTAACAGGGTGAAGTGCCTTGGCCAGGGTCACACAGCTAGTAATTATCTGAGGCTAGATTTGAACTCAGGGAGATGAGTCTTGCTGACTCTAAGCTCAACGATCTATCTACTGTACCACCTAGCTGCCTGATAGTTCCGATCACAAATCATGTTTCCTGTAACAACCTTTTGAAGTTGTTACCGCCTAAGTATAAAAATCAGACTCCCATCCAGGCTTTCTAAGACCAATGTTATTGCTCCTATTGTGATCCATTTAATCAGTTTTGCCCTTGACTTCTTTACCTGTAAAATGTGAAGCTGGGTAACTTTCTAGACTGACCGATTCTAACCGTAAACCCTATCTGTAGAGCACCGGGCTTCGAGGTAGGAAGACTCATTGTCCTGAGTTCAAATCTAGCCTTGTCTAATCTAACCTGCCTTGAGGTTTGATGTCTTTTCTATAAGAATCATTTTCTTGAAGACAGGGAATGGTTCATTCTAATCTTTGTCCCTCTGGTACTTAGCATAGTGTGGACCACATCGTGAGTGCTTAATGTGTATCAAGTTCATCCATTGACTTCTTGCCAGTGTAGAACTGTGTCCTATGGAGATCCGCGAATCGGTTAAACACCTCTAGCTGTGGTCCTGTCTTTGATGTCTGCTGATTATTTTGAACTGAAGATCATAGGGAGACCAGAACCCAGAGAGGTCAGAGATCTTAGAAAATGCAGTGTTACATTTAACCTGCATTGGATTGCTTGCTGACTAGGGGAGAGGGGAGGAAAGGGGGAGGAAGAAGGAGAAAAATTCAGAATGCAAAATTTAGCAAAGGTGAATATTGAAAACTACCTTTGCATATATTTGGAAAAATGAAATATTATTTAAAAATGCAATGGTAACACTCAAAAGAAACTTGGAGAATTGACTGTCATCATTTTAGAAAATGAATCTCTATTCTCATCTGATCCCTTGTGGACCAATTCAGGGAATGCCAGCCCTTTGGAATCGGGAATCACATTTTCTTGTCATTTGGGCAGGAAAGGCACAGGAGTATCATGACTTCACTGCATGTAGGCAGACGCGCAGGATGTGTCCATATGGAACCAAAGCTCAGACCCCTTGGAGATTAAATTTATATCTTTAGTTTCACAGGGAGAGGCTTATTTAGTCATGAGGAAATGAACATGTTGGGAAAGATTCAAGAGAAATCCAGGCCTGGCTAGGAAATCACAGGTCAGTACAAGAAGACAGACAGATAAGATTAAAATCAAATATCCTGAACTGGGTACACTGGAGAATTAGGATTCCTTCACTGCTATTTGAGGGCACTAGGATGTTCATGGACTTCTGTTATTCTAGGCAAAGGTCAATAGCCCAGTCTATTCTAGGGGGAATACAAAGATAAATAAACTCAGTAAGAGGAAGTGATTTGTTATATAGCTGTGAACTTGTGAAGGAAAGCCTGGACTCTGGACACATACTAAAAAAGCAGAGATATCAGCTTGTCAACAACGGTCCATATAGTTAAAGCTATGATTTTCTTGTAGTTGTTTATGGCTGTGCGACTCGGACTATAAGAGAAGCTGCGTCACAGAATCAACTCTTGAATTGTGAAGACTTTTAAGAGTCTTTTAGGCAGCAAGGAGAACAAATCATCCAGCATTTAAAGAAATTAATTCATATTCATTGGAAGGTCAAATAGTAAGGCTGAAGTTGGAATACGTTGGGCACATAATGAAAAGGCTGGACTCAGGAAAAGACTCTGATGTTGGGCAAGATTGAAGGCAAAATGAGATGGGGATGGCAGAGGAGGAGATGGATAGAAGGTGTCATGGAAGCAATGGGCATGAGCTTGGACAGACTTAGGGAGGTAGTGAGGGACAGAAGGACCTGACGTGCTATGGTCCATGGGGAACTAATGAGTCAGACGTCAGTGAACAATAAAACAAAAATAACATTGAACTTGTGAATCATGGAGCCAAAAGACAAATTCAATTCTTTTGATTAAAAAGAAAGAAAGGAAAGTTAATAGAAGTGGGCTAAAGTGTGTCCAGGATTGTCTTTGGAAAAGTTTTAAGGATTTCAATGGATTACAAGCTCATTGTGAAGTCTGCAAGGTGATAAAATTTCCCAGAGAAAACTCCTGAACCCTGACCATAGTTGTCAGAAGATTAGGACAAATACGGTGACAAAATGGGTTAGGTTCCAAGTATGCAAGAGGACTGGCAGACTTTTATTTAAAACTTGTATCAGTTTTCATCAGACTTTTTTCTAAAAGGAACCCACTGAATCAGACTGACCACAACTTTTTTTTGCTCAGTGACTCATAGATGGTACAATTTTGTCTTTTGAAACCGTCACTAATTAACTATTATTATTTAAATGAATCAAGGAACATAGGGGATGCAAAATCACAATTTTATGTTGAATTTTCTCTGCTCCTTTTGCCTATTCCTCAATTCTTAGGAGTAGATAGCCTTTCCTTTCTTCAGAAGAAGTAATTTTAAAATCTTAGAAGGTGCTGATGGAATAACAGGATCTTAGAGTTGAAGAGAATCTTGGGGCCCACCCAGCTAGTCCAATCCCTACCTGAACAGAAAACCATTCCATTTATTCCCAATGACCCATTCCTCTTAGGGATGGCTCTAGTCATGAAGGAGTTTTTCTTTATGCGGTGCTGTAACTTCTACCATTGGCTCTTAACTGTGCCCTCTGGAACCCAATTAGAATATATTTTAACCCTTCTTCCATGGAACAACCCCTCAAACACTTGAAGGCTTCTGTCACCAACAGCCACTAAAGTCTTCTCTCCAGGTCAAGCAGCCCATTCCCACAACCACTTTTTTATTACCATGATGCCCTCCCATCCTATCTGAGCTCCAGTTTATCAGTGTCTTTCTCAGTTCAGTACAGTACTCCCTATTTGGTCTGGTTAGGGTAGAAGGTGGAAGACAATCACTTCCATCATTCTAGACCATTTCTATTAATGCAGCCTGAATTCACACTAAAAGCCTTAGCTGCCACATATGCTCTTCATAAGATTTACTTCTCAGAGACTATGGAGGTCATTTAATACAATCTTTTCATTTTTACAGATGAAGAAACTGAGGAAAAACTGAAATGTAGGTAGTTAATACTAGTCCAAGGATTGGAACCCTGCTCCTCTCACTTCAAATACCTTCTCCATTGTACGATGAATGATTCCTCTTTGAGCTTTCAGCTCACACAGACCTCCCCTTTCCCCCAGTTGTTTCTGACATGTACACATCATGCCTGCCCGTCCTTTCCTCAGGAGGTAGTCTTTGCTTGCTTGTTTTTCTCCTCAAGAGCAGGATTTTACTTTTATCCCTATTCAATTACTCAGCAGATATTATCAATTTAAAGTAAAGCCGAGTGAGAATGGTGTGTGAGATCAATCCTTAGGGGAGCATTATGGAGGCTGGGAAAATCCCTGAGGGCAACTGTACTTGTGTGCATCATGCTGGTCCTGCATCAATCCATTAAATTCCCATCGAATCTTGAGTTTTCCATTGAATTTTGGACCCATTTGAGACAAAATAAAGTTTCATTTGGAGATACTGGAGGGCAGTGCAAAATGCACAAATTTTTTGGTTTACAGTATGGATTGCAGCCCTCAAATGGTGAGTTAGGGCATCATCCCGGTAGCTGGGAGAGGCTTTGGGGACGTCATCTTTCTGCTTCCTTCCCAGAAATAGAGAGAGATGCTTCGGTTGTGCAAGAGGATCTTGATATTATGCCAACCGTCTATCTTGTGTCAGCAGCTTTGTGGGTCACATCAACAAACAATTATTAAGCACCAGCCTTGTGCAAACACTACGCTCGATTGTCAAATGATTTGATTACCTCAAATAATAGCAATAAAAGATTAATATGGCTCCATCCTGTTTCCATAAAGAATTTACCTGAGTTTCTGTGGGTGCAAGAAACTGAAGGAAGAGGACTTGGGTGTCTCCATCCCTGGGGCTTTGTGATCCAGTACAGGGGGTTGTTGTCTCTCTCGAACTTGTTTTTCTCTTCTCTAAGAAGGTGGATTTAGATAAATAAGTTCCAACATCTCTTCCAACTTCAAGACATTGTCAGTTCATCACTGGAAAGGACCTTTGACATTCAATTCCCTCACATTTTAGGATGAGGAAACTGAAGTCCCTAACTTGACTTTGGCAGGATCCCACATCTATCAGAACTATTTCCTGAGTCAGAATTTGAATTTGAGGTCCCTAACTCGATTTTGGCAGGATCCCACACCTATCAGAACGATTTCCTGAGTCAGAATTTGAATTTGAGGTCCCTAATTTGACTTTGGCAGGATCACACACCTATCAGAATGGTTTCTTGAGTTAGAATTTGAACTTGGGTCTTGACACTAAATGTAGGTCTCCATTGACTCTGCCACATAGCTTTGAAACAGATATTAGAATTTTTTTTTTACTTTTAGAAGAATCAGATCTATTTTAAGCTTACAATATTGATTTATTGAATATTTATCATGGGAAAGACAAAATTATCCAGGAAAGTGGTTGCTCTTCAGAAGTTTATAATCTAGTTAAAGTGCCGACATATATTGATTAAAATCTATAAGTAACAATCAGTAATTCAAGAGTCCTTAATTCCAGTGGTTGTATATTCCCTTCACTTGTATTGAAGGTGTTCCATAAGTCTTAGGGCACTTGAAAGCTTTAGTGACGCTTTGGTAACTAGAGGGCAGCTAAGTGTTTCAGTGGATAGAACACTGAAACTAGAGTCAGGAAGACCTGAATTCAAATGCAGCTTCTGAAACCATCTAGCTGTGTGATCTTGGGGAATTCACTTAATCTATTTGCCTTAATCCCCTGGAGAAGGAAATGGCAAACCACCTTGGTATCTTTGCCAAGAAAGCTCCATGAACATCCTGGATGTGTTAGAGTCCATGGAGTAGCAAAGAATTGGATGTGGCTGGACCAAAATAATGTCAAACTGTTAAAGCTTAAAAGTCTACCAAGACTTTTGGAACATCCTTCATTTTACCTTTTGACACCTTCGTTGACAGTCGGCATATATTTTGGGGGTACAAAAATAAGCGATTTCTTCATCAAACAGCTGCCCTTTCATTAAGAAGTCTTTCCCCAAATGTAACCCAACCGACCCATTGTAGAATGACATACACTTTATCAGCTGGCACAGATTCAAAACTTAGAATGACTTGAGCAGACCTGGTGCTCGAGCTGTTTCGCCTTCCAGAATCATGGGTACTTCTATATCTGGTGAAGTCTCAGAGAAAGTATAGGGAAGGGGAAAAGGCACAATCATGGATTATGTGCCATGCCCCTCACTTTACAGATAAAAACACTTTATCTCATTCAATCCTTAAAACAACTCTGGGAAGTATTATTTTCCCATTTTATGGTTGAGGAAACTGAAGTAAACATTCACAGCAAGTAAATGTTTAGGACAGATTTGAACTCAGGTGTCCCTCACTGCCCTTCCCACTGGCCACCAAGCTGCACCTGTTTGGATCTCACAAGGACTAGGACCTCAGTCTCTTGACACTGGGCCCTTCCCATTCTATCTTGCTGGTAGGGCTTATTTAATATTGTCATCTTTTATTTAAGTCTGCCCAAGCTAGAATAGACAGCTACAAGAGTGTGTTCTAGCCATCCTAGTGATGCTCTGGTGATGCTCGAGGAGGTACCTGAGGGTGGTGAAGGATACAAGACCATCCCACCACTGTGGGATGGCCCTCATTTCTCGAGCCTGGGGCAGCAGAGTACGGGGTCTGGCAGCTGCCACCGAGCCACAAAGTCGGAAAGTACAAGAACGGTGACAGACAACTTAAGTATTGGTGGACAAGCCAGCAGAGTTCTTCACCTGGTTTGCTACAAGCACAGTCCACGCTTGGATCACAAACACTCCTGTAGAGTTTCCTAAATTTAGAGAGATCCCGATTTCCCTTGATGATGGATGGCATTCTCCCCAGAGACCCAAGAGCAGATTGGTGAGGTCTCCTTTCCAGCGTGTTCTCATCAGTCAGAAAGGCTGCGTGCCAGAAATCACTCTTTTCTAATAAGAAGGTCCCTTTTTTCTTTAAGCCAAATGCAAATGAAATAAGAGAAAAGAGTAAACTTCGGGGATCCTCCTGGCCAGAGCTTCATTTCAGTGGTGGTTTACATTTATAAGGTCACTTCTATTCTCTTATGTTCCCATTTCTTTTCCAATTCTAGGAAGGAGGAAATTCCCCCAGAGAATAAGTTTCTGAAACAGACCTCCAGGAAGCACTTCAGAGCCATGTGAGTAACGTCAATAGTGGTGTCAGTTTATACAAAGTGTACACAACATGGCTTCGGTTTTTACCACAGCCCCACACAATGTCTTTTCTATCAGTTAAACGTGCCTGAATGGCCAGAAGCTTTTTTCCCTTCTTTATTAAATATCAAGCAAGCTCCCTGAAGAAGCTGGAGAAATGATTGCTTGGCTTTGTCTGCAATCCCACTTCTTAACGAACCCGAGCTCTTATCATTAGTGGGACTTCCCTTTCTCTAATTACTTCCCCGAATGGTGATGATAATATGTGACTTATTAACTGGCAGACCAAATACATTTCTCCCATACGTTCACTTTAATAAGTGACTTTTCGGACTTTAATTGCTCCAAAATCATCTAGTTTTTCCTTGTTTCCCAGAGTGCTTTGCAAAGCTTTTTTTATTTTTATTTTTTTAAGTAGTCTCACACTGAAACTGACATTTAAATGATATTATTTACCTATTTGCCTATCTCTAGCACTTTCATTGCACACACACACACACACACACACACACACACACACACACGGAGAGTAAAGTTATCACTAAGGCACTTATTGAATGGGAACAGGAAGAGAAAGAATCTTTTCTCCTGTGCTATTATTTCTGGTCATGGTGACTTGCTTCTGATGAACCTCTCCTAGTGGCAAACTGGCACTGAAGTTCATTCACCTCTGATCCAAGTCCTTTAGATGTCTTTCACTTCTTCCACACTCTGACACAGCAGAGCAGGCACTCTGGGAGCCTGCTCAGCCCAGGAGGGAACTTAGAGAAGGTCCTCTCCAGGTTGGCCACAGGGGGATGGATGGCCGAGTCACTCTGACTCTGGAAGAGCACGTCCATCAGATGTGAAGAGATCACAGTCTTTGTCAAGAGGAGTGCCAACCCTGATAGAAATGGAAGCCCCCTGGAGCTGTGGATTTCCTTGATTTCATGGTGAAAGGGTCATTTGGACAGTAGCTCTGATGAAAGCATGATGAAACAAAAATACAAACTATTTTGTATTATGCCAAGCACAGATACTATTAATACAAAATCCTGAGATAGTCTCTGCCCTTATTAAGCACTAGATCTAAAAGTGCTTTTTAACTTGGCAGCAGAATCAGAGAAGGAAGTTTTGATAATATAGTCATTCACATGAGCTCTTGATCCACAGGAGAGTCAATTGACATAGGCTTTCTATAAGCAATGATACTTTTGGTGAGATTATAAAAGTTAAGGGAAAAAAAAATAAAGCAGAACAAGAAAAATAACTTAAGGCAGCATGTAGAAGTTTTAAAAAATGAACTGATAATAATAATATACAATAGGTTTAGGGGTATCAAGATTTGAGGGGACATCCCATCCCCTCTTCCTTATTTAAATCATCAGGAAACATAATTGGAGTTCCTTCTGAGCTGATGATGCTATGGAGAGGGCTGAATCACAGGGTTGAGACCATTTAGTATATTTAGCTCGTGTACCATATACCTTATCCAACACTTATCGGCCTTTGTCTGGAACAGACCAGCGGTGTCTATTTGCCTAAACAGTAGCATTCAGGTTTTCTTGGCAGCTAGTAACTCTCTCGAGTTTTTGTGACTTTGCTGGGAAGGGTTTTTACTCATTCATTACTTGTCATAGGCTATTCCGGTGAAAGAAAATCATTGCACCTAGGTGACCTGACCAAGTGATAAACGAATACTAATATTCTATCCTTCTGATTATTAAGGACTTGGGTCATTGTGGGTGCCTTCCACCAAGCCAATAGTTAATGAAATATGAATAAAATAAACCCACAAATTAACCTCTGATGTAATATATACATGCACACGCACGAATATGGTGCCTTCTAGGCAAGTCACTTCATATAATAGGTTGGATATTGTGACATGCCCTTAATAGACACTCATAAATATTAATTAACAATAAAGGAAATGAATAGGGAAAGCTGTCAAGGCCAGTGTCCAATGGTGACTCGTATCATGGAGAGCTCTTAAAAATCCACTTCAGTTATAATAATAATCTGACTAAAGTTGGAAGCAAATGCAAAGGCTTGAACCAAATTCAGACCTGAGGTGCTTGTGAATGATTTTTATCAGTAATAAGCACAGAGGCTGTGTCTGCCGTGATAGCGAGGTTACTTTTCCCAGATGCTAAACAGATAAAGTTTTGAACAGTCATATTTACTAGCAAAACTCAGTTAATTGTTCAGTGAACCAACTATTCCATCAATGATAATCACTATATGTGCTCATGTAGCTGGGTTTTTGCTCCTTGCTCTCATTTCCTTTTCTCTTTACTAAAGCAGAAGGAAATGTTATATTCTCTGGGTCTAAAATTCCTTCTTCCAATTTTTAACTTTTCATATCTTCCCCATCTTTTTTAAGACCCAAAACAAATGTTTCCTTCTCCAGTAAGCTTTCCCAGATCCTCCCAGCTGAATGGGATTTCTTCATCATTTGATCTCATAGGACTTTGCACTTATTCGGTTTCTGTTGCTATGACAAAAGGAGATTCAGAGAAAATCCAGATGAGCCAGTATATGTGGAAAAACACCAGGCCATTTTATTTGGCAGGTTGGAGGGAGCTTACTGGAGACACCCAAGGGAGCACAGAGGAGGGATCAGGAACAAGAGAACCAGGGAAAGTGGAGTAGGGAAGCATCCTTTTAGATCTAAACTGGCAATTGACTCATGGCAAACTAGGGGTCAAATACTGAACCCCCAAGACTAGGTCTGAGAATTGCCCCTGACCCCTAAAATGGAAGGAGACTGCAGAAGGGACATGACCACTAGAAAAAAAAAATTGGGCAAGATCATCTCTATAACCTGGCAAGAGGAAAAAAATGCTGCCATGGGTTTATCAGAATTTGCTAGAGTTATGGCTTCATCTTCCCTCTACCCATAATGGAAGTTTATGGAAGATCTAAGTAGCATAATTCTGCTCTGGTGTGCTAGATTAAGTTCCCAATATGAAAATATATATGAATATACATATATAATATATACATACATATGTATATAGAGAACATACTTTCATACAATACAGCTATAACACATATATACATATATGAAGCATACATATACAACGTACATATATAGCACACACACATACAAACATATATATATATATACACACATACATATATGTATAAAGGAGCAGATTGAGGCTATCAGGGAAGCAGAGGTCTTGTTTCTAGGACAAAGATTCTTTCCTGGGTGCCTTTGGCTGTCTGCTGAAGTCCACTTACTCTTTCTTAGAATAATGCTTTCAAATATGAAGAAGAAAAAGTTCCATATGATTGCAAAGGAAACCATGGAAATGAAAATAGAGTTATAAAAATATTTTTAAAAATAATTTCATGGGCACAAATCTAGAACAAAGACAGTTGGTTTTCAGAAAGGCTAGAATGGAAAATCAAAACCTAAAACCAAAAAACCCCTCATGCTACAATGATGTTCTTATTCATTTGTCACATTCTAACTTGATCAAACTTCACTGTGCAAACATCTCATTCCTTCTTTGTTCTTCCTCCTTCAACCATATAAAGCCATCCAACCAATATAAATCCAATATGAAGCTAACCCTGGATTTCAAGATCCTAGGGAGTGAGAGGCAATTCTTTATTTTCTATCTCCTCCAGTCCCCAGAATATTACTTACTCAGTGAATGACTGAGTCCTAAATGAAGCCAATAGCCCTCTACATATTGCTAATCTCTGTGCCTTAATGTGATGTTCAGTGCTAAATCTGCCCAGCTCTGGTTTCCCTGTATAAGTATACAGCTTTCATAAAATGCAAAATATCATCCTCTCAAGATTATATGATTTGAACTTAAATAGCTCTTAAAAATATGTTGAAATTCAAAAGCCCAATTATCCCACCCGTTTCTTCATAGATTTTCTGGTTTTTATACCTGGCTTCTCTCTACTTGGTCCCCTGTCAGCAATAGTGCCCTTTTGCTGGTCCTTACCCTCCTTCTCCTGACTTCCTGATTCTACAATCATTGCCCCTAATACCGGGATTCTCCCTCCTCAGACTCCCTTTCTCGCTCCCCTGGCTTCCTTCAAGACTCAGCTTGAATCTCACCTTCAGAAAGAGGGACTATCCTGACCTCACTTTTTCCTTCCTCCTGCTGGGCCCTTCCCACTGAGCTTACTTCCCAATAATGCTACATCTGGAAGTAGCTGGCTCTTGAAGAACTGAGTTCAGGCCAGCCTTAGACACTGCCTTGCTATGTGATCCCAAATGAGTTACTATAAAATGGGGATCAAAATATTAAGACCGACTTGGAGAATAAAGATATTTGTAAACAAGTGTTTAGCACAATGTCTGTCACACAGTAGGTGCTTTATAAAGGATTATTCCTTTCTCCTTTCTTCTCATTGAAATGTGAGTTCCTTGAGGGTAGGGACTGTGTTTTTGCTTTTCTCTGTAGACTCAGGCTCATGCTGCTCTTCAATCATTCAGCTGTCAGACTCTCCATGACTCCACAGGGTTTCCTTGGCAAAGTTGCTAGAGTGATTTTACAAGGTAGAGCTGTGGATAGCGCCAATCATTAAGAATATTTTTTAAACACCAAGTCAAATCTGCCACTTTGCAGCTTTGAGCTATTGTTCCAGTTGCTATGGTTTGTGGATGTGGAGAATAAATACTTCCCTCCCTATATGCGATCGTCCTAGAGCTTGACAATAGCTATTAAATCCTCCCAAACTCTTTTCCTCTCTAGGTTAAACATCCTCTTTTGTTTTTGTTATTTTTTTTTTTCTTCTTTCAAATGATGCTCATGTATCACGATCTTGAGCACTTTAACTATGTTTCTCATCATCCTTTGGGACATTTAAAAAATTAATAGTCCTTCCTAAAATGAGGAATCCAGCATGAAAACAAGGTTCAAAATGGGCAGAGTCCAGTAGCAATATGGTTTCTCTTGTTCTCTGGAGGATGAATCTCCCAATGAATATTAAAAATTAGATGGTCATAGTGCTTATTTTGTTGCTGCTGCTGCTTCAGTATCCTAATATTGTCTCACTTGAAGCTTATCCTCCTAAGAAATGACTGCATTTCTCTATTTCCCCATTTTACTCATGTGAAGTTGATTTCTTTTTTGAATTGTGCTGTACAGCTTTATATTCATATCTAGTTTATATTATCATATGTGAATTGACCCAGTGTTACACACTGTCAAGATCTTTCAGAATTTTATCTTATCTTTGCCATTATTAGCTGGCTATACTACTCATTTTTAGAACATATGAGAATTATACAGAACCAAGCACTCTACTAGATCCAAGACACTGTACTAGAGTTAGCACTAAATCATTAATGACTATTCTTTGGGTCTCATCCCTCAACCAGTTCCAATCTCATCTAATTATCCTACCAGCTCACCATTTTGCCTACCAAATTTATATAAAAATCTTTGTCATATTCTTTGATGAAACTTGAGTAGACCATATAATATTCTCCAATCTATCTGTTTTATTGTTGTTGTTCAGACTTGTCTAACTCTCATGACCCCATTTGAGGTCTGCTTAGCAAACAGACTAGAATAGTTTGCACTTGCCTTCTCCAACTCATTTTACAGGTGAGGAAACTGAGGCAAGCAGGTTAAAATGACTTGCACAAAGTCATACAACTAATAAGTGCCAGAAGCTAGACTTAAACTCAGGATGATGAGTCTTCTTGGGTCTAGCATAGCATTCTATTTACTGTGTCAGCCAGCTGCCCTACCTTTTGTATAATCTTGTCAAAAAAGCAAATTAGACTTATATGACAAAATGTATTTATGAACTAGAATGTATGCTTTTCATTTGAAATTACTGCTTCTTCACTTAGTAGACATTTAAGAGTCTACTCCACACCAATATGACTTGAAGGAAGTCAACTGCTAATTTCTCCATGAAGTCTTGAACTTTTCTTCCTTAAGTTCTAATTCATAAAATAACATTTGTTCTTGCTTCTCTTCTCATTTTTAGGTCATGACTTGAAGTAAAAATATCTTTACAAACCTTTCTTTCTCTCCTCGTTCCTAATGGTTTTAAGTTTTCTTTATAAATGCTATCTCACTTAATTACCACCCAATCTTGAGAATTGGTGTAATTATTTACAAATGAACAAACTCAGGCAGATAGAAGGGAAGTGGCTTTCCATGGATCATAAAGAAAATACGTATCTGAGTCTGAATTTAAACTCAGATCTTTCTTACTCTTGGTCTGACATTCTATCTTTCGCACCACCTAGCTGCCTAAGTACTTAATACAAATTCACAATTTAATAAAAGTTGGTTAAATTAATTTTCAAAAAATGAATAGTGTCTCTAATGCATTTAGAGTTGAGCAAAGGAAGATTACATTTTTATTAGGTAGATAATTGGAAATAAGGTAAAGGGTGAGATGGAAAACCAGAGACAAAATCTTTTATCATCTATGTTCAGTTAAATCAGGGTATTATGACTTATTTCAAAGAAATCATATTTCACGAATTCTAAGGAACTAAGGTGTTAAAGTAGTGCTCAATAATGAGATCCAGCAGACATGTTAGGTAGGAAAATGAACCAGATAAATACTTGATTAATTGAACTGAATCTAGAGATAATGGATTGACAGAAACTTTGTTCTTTCTACATTGTCAGGACATTATGGACATCTTGGTTAAAAAGTATTTAACAGATGTATGGTCGTTTTAATTTTTTCCAGGTGTCAGTAAAATTCAATCAAATAATGGCAGGACTTCTATTTGTCTTTTTAATAAGTATATGATGAAGTCATGACCTTTTTCATGTGCATGTGTGTTACATGTATGTTATAGACACCTCTTCCCATAAGAAGGAGAGCACGTGGGAGAGAAAATTCTCATCTTATTTTAGGTGAAATGAGTTTATACCTGTGAAGACCGAGTTAGCCCCTTGGATACTTTAGAATCAGCCAAAGTCAAGATAAGCAAAAGTCCTTGGTCTTTATTCTTGTTCTTTAAAGGTAGAAGTGAATTGGATTTTTGCAGAATCTCCACAACCTCCTTCTTCCTCATCTACTGCCAAAGTAACCCTGGCTAGTCTTACTCCACCCCCTAGTCCCTCTACAATTCTCTATATACACCAATTATCGAGCCAGCACAGGCTAGTGGGAAGGGCCATTTTCCAAGCATGTGCTTATAGAGTATTGTCCTATCGGTAATTAACCTTAAGTGCTCGGTTGTCCGACCTCAGTGCAACAACTCAAGAGTTTCAGCCCATTACACATACCTTGTCAATAAGTTCCAAGGAAGAGGCCGTAAAGCAACGGATTCAATAGATTACCCAAAATATTCTGTCTTTATAAGGATCGTGCTCTTCTGCCACAAGATAGACACTCTCAGGTGGCTCAAGTTCTCTACTTCACACGTAGCAGAATAGGGAAAGAAGAAAAAAGTTCTGGAATACTCAAGCAATATTTGGGGTGGGTGTGTCTCCAGGTAGCTTCTCGGGGCAGAATAATATAGTGACTAGAGAAACAGTGGGGATCCAGGAAGACTTAGATGAGAGTCCAGCTTCCAACACTGACTCAAAATCCACCCTCTCCCCACCCCCAACATAGCCTTCTTTATGTAGAACTGCAACATAGAGAAGTTTGAAGTTGGGGTGATTATAAAAATCCAGGGAGGCTCACACATGCACAGTCGCCTTCAATAAGAGCAATTGTTCTACCATTCTGGAGAGCAATATGGAACTATGCCCAAAGGGCAATCCAACTGTGCTTACCCTTTGATATAGCAATACCACTGCTAGGTCTGTATCATAAAGAGATCATAAAAAAGGGAACATACTCACATAAATAGAGCAGCGCTTTCTGCGGTGGCAAAGAACTGAAAATCGAGGGAATGCCCATCAAATGGGGGAATGACTGAATGAGTTGTAGTAGATGAATGTAATGGAATACTATTTCACTAAAAGAATGAGTAGACAGATTTTTTAAAATCCTTGGGAAAACTTAGCTGAACTGATGTTGAGTGAAAGGAACAGAACCAGGAGAACGTTGTGCACAGTAATAGCAATACTGTGTAATGTTCAATTATGATAGACAGCTTTTCTCAGCAATTCAGTTATCTAAGATAATTCCAAAAGGCTCATGAGGGAAAATACTATATACATCCAACAAATGCATTATAGAGCAGATCAAAGCACACTATTTTCACTTTCTTTATTGTCTTTTGTATCTTTTCCTTTTTGTTCTTTCTTCTTTCACAACATGACTAATGTGAAAATCGGTTTAACATGATCACACACACACACACACATAAAACATAACAGATTGTCCTCTGTCATGGGGAGCGAGAAAGAGAGGAAAAAGGAGAAAAATTTGGAACTTAAAATCTTATAAGAATGTTGAAAACTATCTTTATATGCAACTGGAAGAAATTACTATTTACATATGAAAATAAATAATAAACTGATCTTCACGACAACAACAAAGAACAATTGTTCTTAAAGAGTTCTTTGTAAGTTCAAGGTTTTACATGTTTTGAAGTTAGTGTCTATTTCTGGTAGGTACTTTGTTCATTTTGTGAATGCTACTCTTACACATTTCATGTGCACAGTAAGCAAAAATATGTAGCAAACAGAGTTATTTACAAATTTTACTTCTATGATTTCCACAACTTTGTGACAGTGCTTGAAGACTTCATAAAAACACTAGCAAACTCATGCAAGTGAAACATTGTCAAAAGGCAGAGATAGTTAGAAGTCATGTGAATTGATTAGAGGAAGTCATAGTTCAACATACAACTAAAAGTCCATCCTAAGAGAACACCCTTAAATTCAGAATATACTCTTTCACAAAGTGTCTGTTGAATTTCATTGGAATAAATCTTGAAGAAGCAGATGCAAGAACTCATACTACAAGAATGGAATTAGATGCTTAGATGTGATGAGTTATACATAATTGGCAGGAAGATAAATATAGACAGCTAACACCCAAGAAGCCCCTGCCTCCCCATTCCACTCCCAAAGGGGGAAGAAAGAGGCAGCCTTAGAGTCATATTTTACTCTAATAACTGACTAATAATAGAAAAGACAAGGTTATGTGGTGCTAAACTAGCTTAGACATACCATGTGTTTTCCCCATTACTTCTGATCTCATCAGAGATTTGATATAGAAAAATCCAAAAAAGAAAATGAGTTTCCTTCTTGCTAGCTTCTCTGCAGCTTCTTTTGGGTGCATTAGTTAGGATAAGAGCTTTTATCTATGATAATGTGAGCCACTTTTATAAAAGTGCAGCTGAATCCTAGTTTGATCTCTAAAAGCATAGATGTAGTTCATAAAAAAAGATTGTCTTGTGAACTCCAGAAATCCATCATTCTGACCTTTTCTGGGTCACTCTTCCTGAGAAGTCCTTTCTTCCTGTAATTCATGATTATGGCCAGATCACAAAGATCAATGGGTGGTAATTACAGAGAGACATATTCAGGTCCAATTTAAATGAAACCACCCTCATTTTTAGAGATGGAAATATGATGATCATTCTCTGGAGGCGGCAGGTTAGCACTGCGGCTTATATGTGAAGGAAATTTAAGTCCTCATTCACTTGACTTGACCTAATATTAGTTGTTTCCAAACATAAGCTGGATTATTGCTTCTAAGAAATATTATAAAGAAGTTATTCTTTAGGAATGGTTAAGAAAAAATGACCTCTGAGGTAACTTTGGCCTTTTTTATCATGAAAATATTGCATTGTGTATCTAAGAAGAAAAACTTCTTACAAGTGGAACACAAATGGCTCTCCCAGAGTAGTAAAACTAATAAACCTGAGTCAGGATTGGAACCATCTGCTTTCACTATTTGGATCCTATATGCTTTATTAATCTCTATCATACTGCAGGTTCATCTGAGTTTCTGATTTCAGCTGGCGCAAATTGTATAGGCAGGGATCGAGGGCGGGTCGTGGTAAATTCTTTAGTTCCTGCTTATGACTTTCTAATTAGTGACTCAGAAGTTTCTCTGAGAGCAATTTCACAGCAATGACTTTGATAGCTGCATTAATAATAAGGATGTATAAAGGTAGAGGTGACTCATCTTTACTTATCTAGTATACCAGGTCATTTATTAACTCCAAATCCTATGGGAAAGAAACAAAAATGTTCTACTATTCTCGTAAACTGGTCTTTTTAAAAGACAAAGGCAGTAAAAGAAAAACATTTCCTTAGTTCCCAAATTGTATGATTCTTACCCATGTAACTCCATATATTAATAACATGAAGCTCTCTTCAGAAAAATTACCAAGTAAGGCAATTCACTCGACGATGATGAATCTTTATGATTACCACATGCTCACCTTTCCATTCACCTGTAGTCAGATGATGCTGGGTAACTGATCAATTACCTTCAAGGTAGTTGACCCACTTCAGGCACTGGTGACATCAGTCTCTTTTTGCAAGCATGTTAATCACTGATAGAAAGTACAGATTTTAGCCTACGTTCTTCCTTGCCATCTCACTCTATTTCCTCCCTTTCTTCTCAACTTTTCTTCCGCATGGTTAGAGAGAAATAAAACTAAAGCAGTCTGTCACCAAATATTTATTGAGTGTTTACAAGTTGAAGTCTATTGTTATTTCCCATATAGCACCTAATAGTGTGCTGCGATATACAGTAGATACTCAAGAAAGTCTTTCTGAATTCAACTAAATTTTATAATAGAACCATATACACAGGACGATGGAATCTGTGAATGGATGGCGGTAGGTCTCTGATGGTACTTTTGAGGGACAAAAAATAAAGGTTGTGGTCTTGCCATGGGGATTGGGAGATAACTTAAACAAAGGAAGATAAAGGCTCTTTATAAAGTTATTAATTTGAAATCATAGACTGAACATAGACGTTGGAGTCCCCGAAAAGGGGATCCATTTTCAGGGTCCTTTGACTTTTATTTTATTACTAAATCATAACTCATAAATCTTTACCAAAGTTTAGCATTGAGTCAATCAATCATCCAGAAGTCATTTGTTCAAAGTAAAGATAATTACATTGGTGAAGTATATAAATGATCGTGCCTCTCTCAAACCACACCATCCCACCCCAGCCCTGATCAAAGTTGCTTCCTAGTTCCTCTAGAATGAATCATACAGTAACACTAACAGCAGCACCACCAACACTTTGCCATTTAAATCTCCTTAGGATATGATGCTTGCTTATCGTTCCAAACTTATTACCTGAGATTTTCTGCCATGCGCTCTATGTTCCTATCCACGCTTCCCAAATCGATGTTTCCCATATATAATATTTTGCCTTCTGCCTCCGTGTCTTTTTCAAGGACATACCCTCTGCTTATAATACATTGCCTCCCATTTGCAACCCCTAACTTCCTTCAGTTGCTTACACTACTTTACCTCTCTGTTGGAACTCCTAACTTCCTTTAAGGATCAGCTAAAATGCTGATAAAGTAATTTGTATGAGAGGTCCTTCTGTATTCCCTCAGTGTCAGGACTTCCCTTTTCCAAATTATGTTGCATTTATTATATTTATATAATATATGTTTATATATAATATGAATATCAATGTATATTTGTAGGTAGTATATGAGATATATAAATATTTACATACACACACACATATATATCACATATATGTATTATCTAGATAAAGAGAGAGAGAGAGATGTATAATGCAGTTGATTTTGTCACTTTTTGCTGCCCCCTCATAGCCAGTCTCCTTTTTACTGGCTCACTCACTATTTCCAATAAATGCACCAACTTCTCCCCTATATGCAAACAAACATACAAACAATCTCTGACTTGATCCTTCCGTACCTGATTTCTATATTTCTGTGTCTTCTGACATTTGTGACTAAACTCAAAAACCCCATCTCCACCAGCAACACCATTTTCTCTCTTACTTCTTCCCTCCATTTATTCTTACTTCCAATCTTATCATGCCAGTGAATCTCATCTCTCCAGTTGTTAATGATCTTTTAATTGCTAAATCCAATGATGTTTTCTCAATTTTCATTTCCCCAACCTCTCTGTAGATGGTGGTACTGATCAGTCTTCTCCCCAATACACTTTTTTTCCTATGGTTTAAGGATACCACTTTCTCTTGGTTGTCCATTTATATTTTATAATTCTTGTCATCTCCTTTGCTGCATCTTCCTGAAGATCAATTTCTTTAGCCATTCTTTAGCCACAGGTGCCCCTTAATGTTCTGTTCTGGACCCTCTTCTCTTCTCCCTTTATACTACGTCCCATGATGATCTTTTCAGCTCCCCTGAATTAAATGACCATCTCTATGCTGATGAATCTCTGGTCTACCTTTTCTTCTCCAATCTCTTTGCTGATCTCTAATCTACCTCTTCAGTCCCCTTTCAGGATCTCAAAATGTACGTTTAGTAGAAATCTGAACGTCAATGTCTCCAAAATAGAACTCATTATCTTTCCTCCTAAATTCCTCCCTTCTTTTCCTTTAACTGTAGAGGTCAACATTATCCCCCAGTCTCTTGGGCTCACAACCTAGGTGTCCATCCTGTATTTCTCACTATCTCTCACCTTCCCCTCCATCCAATCTCCTGACAAGGTCTTTTGATATCATTTTTCCAACATCTCTTTTATATGTCCCCTTTTTCCCTTTATCACTACCCCTACTCTAGTGAAGGTCTTCATCCCATCACACTTAGATTACACAATAGCCTACTAGTGAAGCACATTTCTAATCTACAACTTATCCATTCACTAAAATGACTTTCTTAAAACCAAGATCCAATCATGTCACTCCCTACTCATTAAATTTCAGTGGTTTTCTATTGCCTCTGGGGCAAAATGGTCTGCTTGCCATTCAAAGCCCTTCCTAATCTTCAAAGGCTCTTACTTTTCCAGTCTTCTTATACCTAACTCTCCATGATATATCCTTCCAGCCAGTGACACTGTCTTCCTGGTTGTTGCATGGGCAAGCTACCGTCTGAGCTCCAGGCAGTCTTTCTGACTTTCATTCATCCTTGGAACATTTTCCCTCCTCCACTGTAACTATGGACCTCCTCAGCCTCTCAAAATTCCCAACTTTTCTCAGTTTCAGTGCTTTCCCTCTGCTAATCAATTCCCACTTACTCTCTGCATAATTTGCTTTGTACACATTTTTTGGCATGTTGTTCCTTATTAGATTATAAGCCCCTTGAAGACAAGGCTATCTTTTTCTTTTTGTATCCCCAATGCTTAGCGCTCTGCCTGGCTTATAGTAGCCACTTAATCAGTGTTTATCAATTGATTTAATACACATATTTTAATAGGTGATATGTATATGTACACATACACATATACACACACCTATTTATTTATTTAAATACATATTAGAATTTATCTTTTGCCATATTCGTTTGAGGGCAGAAACTATTATACTTTTTGTCATTGCAGGACCATTGTCTAGTACAATTCTTAGTGCTTAGAAGGTACTTAAAAATTCTTAATGATTGATTGATTGACTGATACATACATAGAAAAAAAAATCTCACCTAGAAATGTCCCTTCCACTTCACCATTTTGCCCAATGTCTTCCATGAGAGTGAAAAATGCTCTGGCTAAGCATGGATCATTGTTTTATGCCTTGCTAGATATCAATAATTTCATAGGAGTAGTGGCAAGAGTAGTAATGTCTCCCAGTGGGAACTATTTTGGCTGCAAAGACATAGTCATCTGCAGAAGATTCTGTTTACTTTCTGTTATTATTATTTGGCACCATATGGATCTGTGTTCAGAAATGCTTGGTTTGAGTTCAACTTTTTCTGTTGGTTAGACATTTCCTGTACCAGTGTCATGGAATTGCAAAAAACAAAATGACATTTAAAAAAATGAAAACCTCACACAGAGAGCCACACAAAGAAATAGATAGAGGACTTTCCTTGGAGCCAGAGACACTTGAAATCAGCTCTTCCTCGTGTTGATTACAAAGGGTCCCTTTTCACATCTGAGTGCCTAAGATAATTATTTTGCAAGACTTTTGTTTTAGTGTGTGTGTGTGCACGTGTATGTGATGGATCCCTTTGATAGGTGAATCCTACAGACTCCCTTCTCAGAAAGGTTTGTAAATGACAGAAAAAATGTTATATTTCAGTTAGAAGTTAGTGAAACACATTTTCCAAATTGACGGACAAGCTAAAATCTATTGATGGCTTTCTTAGCTATTGGCCAGGAATCCTTAACTCTTGGGTCTGGAAGAAGGAAGGAAGATAGTATGGTGTGTGTGTGTGTGTGTGTGTGTGTGTGTGTGTGTGTGTGTGTGTCTTAATGTCTACTGTCCTACTATATGACATATACATATAAATATATACTCTATAACCACAAATATACATACATATATAAATATATATACCCCTAAATGGAAATAAACACATACATGATTATATATATATATATGTGTGTGTGTGTGTGTGTGTGTGTGTGTGTGTAAAATGATATTTATAAAAACACTGTGTAATGAAAAACAATATAGTATAATACATATATGACCTCAAAACCAGGTACCCCTGGGCTCAATCACTATTCTGCCTTATACTTGGCTCTATGATCCAGATAAGTGTCTTGACTTGAATTATTTAACAAGTCGTTTTTAGTGCTCTAGGCAGCTCTTTAGGGATATAAATTGCAGAGAAGTTTATCAGTTTTGTATGTTAATTCCACCACTCCAGTTCTGATAATGGATGATGTTTTCACTCTTTCTTTGACATCAGTGCAATGAAACAAGGCTGTGCGCTTGCTCCCATATGTTTTAACATGATGTTTTCCACCATGTTGTCAAACGCTTTTAATGAGCATTAAATGTGGCGTCAAGGCCAGTACCGTATTGATAGGCGATTCTTCTTGAATTGGCTTGAACAGGCTCCAAGCCAAGTCTAAAATGGAGGGAGTTTGGGTGCCTGTTTTTTGTTTGCAGATGATTGTGCTCTCAATGCAGCCTCTGAAGCAAAGATGAAGATGAGTTGCAACAAAGTACAGATTGATTCTTTGTTTCTTGTGGGTAATTTTGGTCTAATAATGAGCACCAAAAAAATACAAGCTGACCACCAGCGTCCATGTGTAAGGTTCACGTGGACTGTTTGTGTCTGACCCGTGGCAGAGCATTCTGATCAGTCACAGTCGGAAACACTGAGATGACTATAATATCAGGATGTCATTTTGGTCCTATTTGAGAGTGAAGGACAACCAACCAATCAAATTGTAGAAATGGTATTAATCTGCTTTCAAAATAGCAATTCCTGACCATAAACTTCTGATGAGATTAGGTCTAATACCTAACTTTGTAATATAGACACCTATATTTTGTATATAATGTTTATATGTGTACACACACACACACACACACACACACACACCCCACACACGTCTCCACACCACCAAGTCAGTCAGCTGAGAAGGTGATTATTTTTGGCTAGGAAAAGCTGAACATAATGTTGATGGGACAAATACCTTTTGAGCAATGAATCATCTAAGTAAAAACTGTGGAAAAGTTTCCTGACAGCATGTGTGTCCTACAGCAAGAATTTATTATGATACACAGATTGATTATTACAAACCTCCTGCTGTGATCTTAGTCAATGTGAGGTATAAATAATTTACAAAGTGTGTTCTTTCCCTGAGCAATATTAAAGCAACCACATTTTCCCTTTCGGGTAATAAAAAGGAAAAGACTTTCAGATCGAACACTGGAACCTCAATTGGACTTGGTTTAAGGTCTTTTGTTCATTGACCATGTCCAGAAACACAAAATAAATGGAGAATTGATAGATAGCTATCTGGATAAATCAATGAGAACATTTCAAATAACATGATAGTTTGGGTTAAGACGACCTTGATGATATACACTTCATCCTGTTCTTTTGTTTTCCTTTTCCTTTGGAGGGGAACATCCAAATTATTTAATTTTCATAGTGTTTTACTGAGAAACAAAGTTGACCCTATATATAACCACCTAAGCCTTCTTAAAAGCTATTTCTAATTAATTTAATTCTAACACACACACACACACACACACACACACACATCATCATCTTTATGGGTTTTCAGATAAACTAAGTCTCCTTTAGGATTCTGTAATGGTCCATTCACTCTCATTTGACTTTTCTCTTTTATGGTTGACATTTGCTTGAATTCTGATATGGCTTGTCTTATTTGTTTTACTTATTTAATCTTATGTCATAAAGCTTTGCCAGATTTGCAGTAATACCCATGCTCGAAAGTCTTCCTGATTGTACTCCATTAAATTCATTTTTCAAAATTAATCAGCCTTTTTTTGAAGGAACATTTAGTTTTCTTCTAGTATTTCTGCTTATTTTTCTTTTTAAAAAAAAAAACATTCCTTTCTTCTTTATTTTATTCTATTCTATTGTCACATCATATTTTAGCATAAAAATATCACCCTGTGTCATATAACACTGCATTATGTTTTTTTTTATATTATTTTAAATTACATATACTAGTATAATGTTATAAAAGCCTTTAGACAAGCAACTTCTTTTTGTGATTGTTTTTGTTTACTTCTTTATTTTTCTTGGCACTTCCAGGTATACTTCCAGCCATGGAATGAGTAGATCAAAGAGTATTAAGGGATGGAATATTCCTAGCATAACCTGTTAGGAATGTATTTTTAATAGGTGTCTTTCCTAGTTAATTAAAATAGCATTAAAATAAAAAAAAAAACGGAACAAGGGGAAGCTACATATTACTCCCCTCCCACCCCCCACCCAAATACCATGAAGAGTAGCTGCAATGAAGACAAAGAACAGTTGAGATACCCAGAAATTCTAAGGAGACAACATTGAAGATGATATTTGCTAGTCAAGTTCTTTGTCTCAATTGTCTATACATATTGCCCAACGTTGGGGGAACAACAATGAGGAATTAGAGGTCCTACCCCAGAGAGGCAATTTGCTTTCATATGTTTCACTGAGACATCATGTGTCAACACTTATGTGTACATTACTAAACTAAGAAAGGAGGTCTTTTATTTTAACTTCTGCATAAAGAACATTTAATCCCTTTCTTTACTCATTTGATGCCTTTTCACACATATGAAGACAAACCAGAAATATTTTCACACTTAGAAAGAAGGGAATGTTTTAAAAATTATTTTTGTATAAACACATTTAGATGCTGTAGACTTTACATGAGCAATCAGATGATGATGATTTCTATGCCGTACAAGAGAAGTACAAATAAAAGAAGATTAACCACCCCTCCAAATCATTCTTTTCTTGATTAGCTAGGAATGATGAAATTTTATCTATTTGTTAATTAAATTCGACAAATATTTAAATACCTACTCTCTGTATAACATCTATGGTATAGAAATTGATCAATGAAGTTCTTGTTCTCAGCTCACTTGTTATTACTGTTTTTGTTATAAATATGAAAATGAAACTCATTTCTAAAGCACTTGAAAGTTATAAACACTTTTCTCGCATCAGTGTTTTGATGTAGGCAATGCATTAAGGTAGATGATGAATGCTGAAGGAATTTCCCTGGTTAGAAATGGAATAATTTGTCTATGGTTTTACAACTAGACTTTTGGACATAGGACTTTATACTATTTACACTATTTACACTTCGTGTGTGTGTGTGTGTGTGTGTGAAGGGAAGGGAACAGGTATATAATTACTCATGAAATCACGTAGAACATGACTGGTTAAAGAGAGAATTGGGACCAAGTCAGCACCTTTTGGCTTGGGGAGGGGGGGTGGGACAGGAAAGGAAGTCATCCATTTAGGAAGGAAGGAGCATTTGGATTGGACTTTGACAGATTTCTGACAGATGAGGAGGAAAACATTCAAGGTGTACAAAAGTCCTCGAAGGTAGAAAAGTTCAGATTGAGATATGAGATTGAACAGCTGTTAGGTATCTACTTTTTATGGAACATGGACTATGTGAAACTGTGTAAAGTAATATAATACTAGAAGGTAACTAGGAGGAAGAAAATAGACGTAAGGTATGATGTAGAAGAGCACAGGTCATATTCAAGATAAGACTGGGGCAAGGGAGAGAGAATTAAAGAGAGGTTGGAGAAGTAGGATCACACTAGATTATTCATATCTTGTTCTCTTTGAATGACCTATGTGCTCTTCAACTCTGCAAGTTAATGCTTCTAGCTCTGTAATCTTTCTTTAGTGATCTCATCGATGCCTAAGAATTCAGTTATCTCATCTATGATAACTATTCCCATATCTATTTATGAATGAATGAATGGACCATAAAACAATGATTAGTGCTCACTAAGTGCCAAGCACTCTTAGGGAGATATATAGAAAAACTGAGCAGGATCTTGACCACAAGGAACCCTCACGGTCATTGGAAAATTCAGTTGCAAAGAGAGCCATTCTGAAATCACAAGGATTCAGCACTGGGATGGATGGCAAGGCTCAGGGGCTAACCTCAAGCCACCAAGAACAGGATAAGTGGTGCTTCAAAAAATCAATTGAAAAAGCCTGGAAATCCATATAACATTAAAAAATAATTTCGTTACAAAATGGTTGGAATTTGTTTCTAAAAGGTCTTTAGAGAAGTAAGTTTCAGTTATTTGGAAAAATCCACACACGTGGCTATTCCCTCATGACAACTGACAAGTAAGGCACCACTCTTATTTGATGGCATCATACCTCTAGTTCACAAAGAAGAACACAGATTCAAATAAGTTAAGGATATGAGATTCTGATTTTCAGAAACAAATAATTTTGGGGCTTCATAATGATGGCCTCCAATCATATACTGCAATACTAGTCTTATGATTGTATTAAGTTGGACACTTCCTTTCTCCATTGGTTATGGTCACAGCCATCACATACTGTGTATTTCTTGTCTGTTTTCCAGTCAATCTCCCATGGAGGATCTATCCCTTATATGACATTGACTTTCATCAAACTCTTTTACCATTTTATGAATATAGCACCTGGCTTACTCTGGATACGAGCATCTCATCTCCTTTATCAATCGATTTTTGTCTTCAATATTTGGATGACATCGTTTCATTCCTCATAGGCAAGCCAAAATTGGCAATGTGGTCCAACCTCCCCTATGGCCCTCACATCTTTTCTTCATTGTTCTTTTTTGGGGTCAATTGCAACTTTTCTTCTTCCTTGATCAGTATGCTCCAGGATTCTCAATGGCATAGCTTTGCCAAGAGAATATTGGTATTAAAAATATGGGCTTCTCAGACGGCGAGTCTCTGTAGCCAGCATTAAATTATACCCTTAAATCTTTAATCCTCATGTGTTCCCTTTGCCTCCCTTTAATAAACAGAAAGAATAGGAGATTAAATATACTCACTGTCCATATTTGCATTCTAGAAATGATCCATTCTTGGACAATCTCTGTAGTTTATAAATACCAAAGAACATCTCTTCCCTAAACCAGAGGCTCTACTGACTAGAATATTAGTCAACAGATTAGGATGTATTTTTGAAATGTTCATTATGTATCTATCACTGTTCCAGAGATAGACTTTGAGATTTTACTGTGTTTTCCCCAACTCTAATACCCTTCCCCCAAAATCCCTACCAATAACAACAAACAAAAACTATCTCGTTCTCTTTTGATTTATGTAGTGAAGAGCCTGTCTAAACATCAGTGGGCTGATGCTCCCTTAGACTTTAGACTTGCAATCCATCACTGGGTTTATACCTAAAGCATTCCAGATCTTGGGTTCTGCTCCCTTAGCTTTTCAGAATCTGGGTCATCTCATAACCATGTACACATCTCAGTGTTACAATAAGGCATTGAATGAGAACTTTAGAGGAGAAATTTTGAGTGGTACAAAAGAAACTGTTGACAAGAGTCCTGTCCTAGGTGAAATTTCTGTCTAATTTGGGAAATCATACTTGCATAGAGTGTTATACAATATAGAATGCTGGAGAAGGAGAGAGCGCTAAAGGTCTCCTAACCTATCTCCTTCATTGTATACCTGAGGAAACTGACTCCAGTAGATGAAACTACTTGTCCAAGATCACAGAACCATTTATGGTAAACAACTATTCTAGGATCAATCTCATGACTTCCAGTCTTGGGTTCCCTATATTATACTGCATGGGAAAATTGAAACAAGGCAAGACTCTTTGTAAATAAGTATGTAATTATCAAGTATGCCATTAAATATGCAACTCTGTAATTAAGTGATCGAGTTTTGAGTATTCCAGGAATCTAGAACAATGAAAGAAAATACCATATTTCTTGAATTAAAAAACAAAAACAAAAGTATCCTGTAACTGAGAAGAATTATCTTCATCAAGGGCATAAAATAGTATAAGATACAATGTTTTGAGATCACACACATACACACAAAGATTCAAAGCAATCTGGATTGATTTATTTTATTCTTATGTATGTAGCATTCAGATGAACTATAGCAGCAGTAAACAATCTTAGACTCCCTACCATTCCTAGAAAAAAAATCTTAGATCCCATATTTGGCTCCCCTTTATCTCAGTGACTGTGAGATTGTCTACTTCATAAAGTTTAGAGTCATTGGCCAGACATTCACGGCTAATCAGCTTAAATGTTACCCACACTATGAAGCTTTCTTTGATTCAACCCTTCTACATTCTGAAAGTTACATCCCTTTTCCTGAAATACTATTGTGAAGAAAAATCACCTTCTATCATTATAAACCTTTTTCTCCTATTATTTTATTATTAGCTTCTTGAAAACAAGGTCTATGTTGTACCTCTCTTTATGTCATTGTAGCAAAGTACATTCATTACTTAATAGGTGAATAATAATGTTTATGTAGAAACATAGTTCTATACATACACATAGCAACCTGTGTTTATTTCTCCTCTCTCTCTCTCTCTCTCTCTCTCTCTCTCTCTCTCTCTCTCTCTCTCTTTCTCTCTCTCTTACTCTCTCTCATCTAAAGGTCTCTAAAAGGAATTAACCCCATCATATATGATTTTACATCAGTGAATTTTCTCATTTTATCAATTCTAGTGCCTTGTTGTCATAATAGTTGCTCAATAACTATTTACTGAATTGAATTAAATGCTCATTCCTTCCTCTGTTCTGATGCTTCATCATGGTATGCTGATAACCTTGAGTTGTCAAAGGTTCACAGAAAAGCACATCTCTGGGAGGTTGGGCCTTATTGGGGAAAAAAAAAGTTAAAGGCTTTGGCAGAGGCTGTGTTTCTGGTATCTAGAGACCTATTTGGCTCCGGCGGGAGGGACTAATCCATAGAAAGTTGGCTAATACTTTAAGGGCATTTTTCTTTTTTTCTTTTTGTCATAGCTCTCCTGAAAACTAATAAGCCTTATCAAGACAAATTTTGTAGGCGTCACAGTGTATTTCAGTGGAGGGAGTACCCACGCTGAAAAATCTCACCCTCCTTTGGAAGAATTCTTTGGGACAGGGAAGCTAGAATGAGTTATTTTTTGGTTTTGTTTTGTTTTTTCATTTTTTAAAAGAGCTATTCAACATATCTGTACAATAGTGACAGGCACCAGTTAACAGATTTGCAGACTGTGTATGGCAAGTGCCAATGTTTCCCATACAACTTCCCACAGATTTCTTCATCTGGCCGAATCAGTAAATGGCTTGCCAGCTGATTGTGTTATTTTTTTTTTCAACATTGTGCAATAACACTTTTATGTTTTTTTTAATATTTCTATAGAGACATTTCAATATTGGGTTCTTTCTTTCTATGAGAACAAAGACCATAATTCTTTCCTGTTTTTTTTGGGGGGGGGCATAGGAGTGAGATGGGGTAGCAAAAACTTCAGAAAACCTAAAATCAGGGGAATTGAGTCCAGGTCATGTAATTGCAAGCCCGCTATACTTGCTGCTGGACACGTAGTCCCAGATAAGTGCATCTGGTGTAGATATGATGTAGTCAAGATAGATTATGAAGGATAAGGCACAAAGCTGCTAGAATTGATGGAAAACTCTGCTGTGGGTTCCTAGTGCTTCTATAACATATGATCTCTTCTGGGTTTTTAAAGACATTTTCAGTCTGTTTGGAACCTTTGGACTCATTGAATGCTGTTGTTATTAAGTTGTTTTCAGGAAGCCAAGGCAAACAAAATTTAGTGACTTGTCCAGAGTCACCCCGCTAGTATCTGAGGTCACATTTGAACTCAGAACTTCCCGACTCAAGGCCCTATGCTCCATCTTGCAGCACCACCTAGCTTCTATTGAACATTGCTCCATCTCAGACATTCTAAGTTCCAAACCAAATCTGTCTTTGTTACCGCTGCCCGTACTAAACATTTTTTTTTTCTCTTATCTTCAAAAATTTGCAGACTCTCTTTCTTAAGTCCAGAGTATGAACTACTTCTCTTCCTTATCTCTGCCTTTTGGAACCTTTGAACATCTTCAAGACTCTTAAGTTCCAATTTTTTTTTTTTTTTTTTACCAAGGTCTTTTTAAATAATAACCCCTTTCCCACCTGAATCCTTACCTCCCCCATCTGGTTACTTTATATGTACTTACATATGTCTAGGTTTCATAAATCTCTCTCCTTCCAATAATGTAAGCTTCTAGAAAGTACCAACCATTTGATTTCTTTATCTTTTTATCTCCATTTCCTATAATAATGTTTAGCACAGAGTAGATGCTTCATACATAGGGACTGAATTGAATTTTTTTTATATTTATATTATTGTATCATCTACATTGAAGGAGGTTTCAAGCTCCTTAAAGATATGGGCTGTGTTCCTTACCTATCCATTTCCACATAACAGCATCCGATTCTCTGCATGGAGAAGTCAGTGAATCATATTTGGGAAATGATTGAAAGTAAACTATTAAGCACATCACACACACACACACACACACACACACACACACACACACACACACAAACATATAGAACCAAGTGCTTCCGCACAAAGTTTTCACTGCTCAAAGGATTATAAGAGCATGAAGTATGATGAAATGTTTCATAAGCTGTTTGACCAGATTGCCTCAATAAAGTCTCCTTTAGAAATTAACACACGGGCGAGTGATTTCCTTTTGGTAACTAGAACTTTGCTTTGCCTTAATCCTTATTTGTTGATAAATAACAACATAATCCACCAAAGTCCCTAAAGCTGATAAAGAACACCAGAATGCTGAGGGAGGCAACTTTGGGCGACTTGGAATCTGAATCTCTGCCTTCAGTCACAGATAAGTCTCTCTTCTCTCTAGTTTTCTCTTCACTTTTGTTTGCCAGAATTGATAGAAAGGAAAGAAGGAATCAAGGAAGCAAAGAAGGAAAGAAGGAAGAAAAGATGGAAGGAAGGAAGGAAGGAAGGAAGGAAGGAAGGAAGGAAGGAAGAAGGAAGGAAGGAAGGAGGAAGGAAGGAAGGAAGGAAGGAAGGAAGGAAGGAAGGAAGGAAGGAAGGAAGGAAGGAAGGAAGGAAAGGAGGGAGGGAGGGAGGAAGAGAAAGAGAGAGAGAGAGAGAGAGAGAGAGAGAGAGAGAGAGAGAGAGAGAGAGAGAGAGAGAGCGCAAGCACAGTTTTGCTTTTGTAGAGAAAACTGTCTACTTCCTGCAGGAATGAAGAGAATTTAGGTTTGCCATCCCAAGCTCCGTGATGTCTTTTTCAGAATTGGGGCAGCCATCAAACCCCCTTCCGCTCTGGCCTCCCGAGAGTTCCAGGTGTCAGTCAGCACATCTCTAATTGGGCAGCTTCAATCTCTAGGGCTGCTCACCCAGGCCTGTCCCCCACCCAATTAACTCAGTATTTATATTTTTAAATCTCACATTTGTTTCCCCCTTTACAAACACCCTGGGGTCTGCCTTAAGCATGTTAACAGAGGTGAAGGAAGCTCCGGGAGGAAGTATGGATCCCTGGGGAAGGCTTAACCAAAGCAGACACTGGCTGAATGAGAAGTGCCCAGTTTAGTCAGTTCTCATTCTCTCTGTTTCAGGTTCTATCTTCTCCTCTGCTCTAGTTTCCTCTTCCTTCCAATTTCTCCCTCTTTCTGTTTTTTGCTCTATTTCTATCGCTGCTTCTATCTTTCTCTATTTCTCTCTCTTTCTGTTTGAAAGTTATCCTTCTGATTTTTTTTTTCATGATGATTTTTTGGTATCTTTTTGTCTTCTATTGTCAGTTTCTGCCTCTCCATCTTTCTCTTTAACTTTTTACTCTTTTTCTTTTTCCTTTGCTTCCTTCCTTTCTTCCTTTCTTTTTTCATTCATTCCTTCTTTCTTTCCTTGCTTGCTTGCTTTCTTCTTCTTTCTTCCTTCTTTCCTTTCTTTTTCATTCATTCTTTTCTTCTTCCTTCCTTGCTTGCTTCCTTCTTTCTTTGTTTTCTTTCATCCTTCCTTTACTTCCTTCTTTCCTTCCTTCCATGCTTGCTTCCTTCTTTACTTTCTTCCTTCTTCCTTCCATGCTTGCTTCCTTTCTTCCTTCTTTATTTCCTTCCTTTTTTCACTCATTCTTTCCTTCCTTTCTTCCTTCTTTCATTCCTCTCTTCCCTTTCTCTATTCTGTTAGTTTCTGCTTCTTTCCCCTCTTTTTTTCCTTTATGACTTCCTTTCCCTCCCTCCATTTTCTTCTACCCACATTATTTATTGACATAACCTAAAAATGATATTGGAAGCAAACCTTTCATTCATTCATTCATTTGTTCATTCATTTAATAAACGTTTAATAAGTGGGAAGTAGCACATTCTCATGGAAAGGATGTTGAAGCTCAGGTCAGAAGACTTGGCTTTTACTCTGTCCCAGTAGCTTGGCAGGTCCCACAAAGAACTCCTCCGTTCTCAGGAGCCTTGTGGTTTGGTCTCACAAAAAAAGAAGCTGCCAGACATTCTGACCATGTGGGGGCCTTCAGTGCTGAAGAGGTTGCATGTGGAGCAGGGGCTTTGGTTGGCTCTTTTATCTTGTTGTGGATCACTGTTTTTCTTTCACTGCCTCCTCTATGTTTCTTGGCCATTTTTGGCTCTCTGTTCTGAGGGTTAAGCACCAGAGCAGCACAGAAATATCCAGAACAGTAGGAAGGATGGTTGATGATGGGAGATTTAAGACTCTGTCCAGACTCCATTTTTTTTTTTTTTTAATGAATGGAAGGAGTGAGGGAATGAATCAGGAAAAAGTATAACTGATGATTTGGTCATTTCAGGCTGCTGAGGGTCCGAGTCTCTAAGACAGACCTCCAACAAAAGATGGTCTTTTGGCAGAGATTTCAACCATTTTCTGTGTCTTCTAGTTGGAGAGAGCTGAGATTAGAAGAGAGGGCAGCAAAAGTTAAGAGCAGACTTAGGTCCCAGGATGGAGGGAAGATGGGGATGCTCCCCCAGCTCCAGGAAGCATGAATGGCTACTTTGGGGCAGAGGTTCATTGCAGTTTCACATGATCCACTCTCTCTGTCCCCGACTCTCAGGTACTAACAAAGAAGCCAGTGGTAGAACCATGTTGTACTTACAGATGTTCTGTGCTATGATCTCAGGAGAGGGGAATCAAGGGGCTCATGGTGAGAGTTCCTGAATTCAACCTGCTACTGTCTAGTCTTTGTTGAGTTCCTGAGAAATTCTAGAGGTTCTAAAGTCTCAGCTTCTGGATGTAGGTGGAAGGGTTCTTTGGCACAATGCTGAGTTCTTGAGAGATTCTAAAGCTTCAGCCCCTGGATGAAGGCTGAAAGATTCTCCAATACCATGTTGAGTCCTTTGAACTCATTTTCTGGAGAGAGAGAAGAGGATGCTTAGACAATGGAGCTTGCTGAGAGAAAAGGATCCTGGAGCCCCTTCTTTAGGAGGGTTCCTGGGCTGCACCAGAAATTTGGGGAGAAGGGATCAAATGAAGGCCTTCCTGTAGCTCATATTCCTTGTTACCTTGTGTGTGTATGGGGACTAGGGACCCTGCAACTCACATTCATGGATACTCAGACCCTACCTAGATTCTTTCTATTTTCCAAAATATTCTAGACGCGCCGAAATGCAGACTGAGCCAAAGAAATAGAGTTTGGAGGGGGGGGGCAAAGTTCGATTCAGGCTCGAGCGCAGTGCATGCTGGCAGAATCTGCTGGTACCCGACTAGTGAGAGGCAATGTGTACAGTACCGAGGGAGCTGGCCCCAGCGTGGCGGCGTTCTCCCCCTCTGGGCCCCTCGACACATCACTCAGCGGCCCCCGCCAGTCTCGGAAGCTCCCAGTGGCAGAGAAGGTTTCCACATCCTGGGATGGATGAAATCCCTACCCTCATAAAATCACAGATTGGATGAAAATCCAACCCTTCCAGGTCCTCCTCCCAGGGCTGTGTAAGAGATGGCGCCTAAGAGAGACACCAGCCCTAGAATCACCGTCTTCGAGGTGGAAGAGCCATCCGACATTGTTGAGCCTTCAAGGAGCTTCCTGTCTAGTGACAGTAACTCTCATCACAGCAACATCTTCACATCCGTCCCCTCACAGGACTTTCAGGATCAACCCAAAGACCAGATCGGACTCGGTCAAGTCTCCTCCTTTGGGAGAAAACGAACATAGCCCGAGAGGAGTGATTGCAGTGTCTTACCCGGGGTCTCTCAGCCAGAAGGCCCTTCTGTGACCGTCCTGCCCATCGTGTCATGGTACAAGGATTACAAGACACTCAGAGACGGCAGAAACTAGTGCTCAGTTTCTGGTCAAAATTGGTGGACGGGACGGTAGCAGGAAGAGCCAACTGACCAAGGGCCGTCTTGTAATTGGTGGGCCGACTTTGTTCCAAAATGCACTAGACTAGGAAGGAGGAGCTTCCTCTCCATGGCCACGGACAAGTTCATCTTCTGTGTGAGCCCGACCTTTTGGTCTTCACAAGGGGCTTGGCAAGCAAAGGGCGTGATGGACAGAGTCAGCTTTATCATCCACAAGGTTTGGGTCTATTTTTTTCTTTGACACATATTAGCTATGAGAGAATGGGCAAGTTACTTAACCTCTCATTGCCCCAGGCAGCTCTCTAAGCCTGTGAGCTACATGTGAGTGGAGCTGTCAGTCTTCATAAGTGGAAAGAGTTTCCATCCTAGGAGTCTCCCAGTCCAGAAATGTTTTGCAGTCGTGGCCTGCAAAACTCCCAAATGTTGCTGAACCAGATTAATGGTTAATTGGGAAATGTTTAACAAAATAAACAAAGGTTCAATACGGCCAAATGATGTTAACTTGGTGTTTTCTAAGTCACCACGTAGCTTGCAGGAAGTCATTTCTGTTTGAATTGACATCACTGATCTTCACCAATGAAATCAATGTCTTCTTTCTCCGTACTCTCCCCTCCCCAAAAAGAGAGATGGCTGATATTTCTATACTGTTTTAAGCTTTATAAAACTCTCTCATCGTAGTGGGCATTTAATAAAAATAAGATCATTGACTTGGCTTTATGTATATTATCTCAGTGGAGGGAGCCCTTGGCTTGATTGTCTCCATTTTGCAAATGAATCAATTGAGGCTAGAGTGGAGCTGGAGTCAAGAAGACTCACTTTTCTGAGCTCATCTGTCCTCAGACACTTGCTAGCTGGGCGATCCTGGACATCTCGTTTAACCCCATTTGCCTCAGTTTCCTCATCTGTAAAATGAATGGACAAAAATGACGTACCATTCCAGTACCTTGGCCAAAAAACCCTAAATGGGGTCATGAAGAATCAGACATGGCTGAAAGCAACTAAATGACAAAAGGGCGATTAAGCACTTAACTAAACCTGGTTAGGCAGCGGCAAATTAGCCGAGACTAGAACTCACATCTCCCGATTCCCAGGCCAGTGCCCTTTCTTTTCTATTGTTGTGTTTCACATCCCAAACCCTGGGTTGGCAAAATCCATGGGCAATGTCCAACCATGGACCAGAGAGCCCATTCAGCTACAAGAGAGGAAGAACATCCTATTAGGACACTATCAAAAAACTTAGACTAGTCAAGTGTGTGTGTGTGTGTGTGTGTGTGTGTGTGTGTGTGTCTGAGGGAGAGAGAGAGAGAGAGAGAGAGACAGAGAGAAACAGAGAGAGAGAGAGAGAGAAAGAGAGAGAGAGAGAAATAGAGAGAGAGATAGAGAGACAAAGGAGACACACAGATGGAGAAATAGAGACACAGAGAGACACAGACAGAGAGAGAGAATGAGACACACAGACAGACAAATAGAGAGACAAAGAGACAGACACAGAGAGACACAGACAGAGAGAGAGAGAGAATGAGACACACAGACAGACAAATAGAGAGACAAAGAGACAGAGACAGAGAGAGACAGACAGGGAGAGAGAGAAGGAGATAGATAGAGACACACAGAGAAACACACACATACAGAGTGAGAGACACCGAGAGAGAGAGACAAATAGGGAAAGAGGGAGAGAGACAGAGACAGACAGAGATAGAGCCAGAAAGACAGAGACGGAGACAGAGACTCTCCCAAATTCATGCTGCCTTTCCCAGGAAATCAGCAGCATCCTCAGACACAGGCAGATGTTCTGAGTGATACATTCAGCAATATTAAGTCTGTGAGGGAGGAATGATTGGGAAGCTCTTTGTCCCTGTGAAGTGCCATATAAATGCTAAATAATAGTGGTGCTCAAGGCTGGCTCTCCTATTAAGAGCAGATAGGCACTCCTTCTATTTCTTTCCAATTTCTTTGAGTTCCATGAAAAAGAGAACGTTCAGTGCGCGGAACACGGTGTCCAGAGCACTCACTGGCCAGAGCGAATGCTTTTAGGGCACGAGGGATCTCACCCACTCAAGGGAGGTATTATTCACCTCCTAATTTGGCTCCTTTCAGAGTCCGGTTGTGGGGATTCTTCCTCCTACTAGAATTTCTGAAAACTTTCCCTGCCCAACCATCCCTGAGTCTTATTCTGAATCCCAGTCCCTGCCCGCTCATTGTATCCATGAGAAGGCCTTTTCTCTTTTGGTACTTAATAGTGAACAAACTTTAGAGACGGCATGTGGGGAGGATGCACGCATCTCCTTCTGGCTCTGTTCATGATGGGTAATCAAGTGGGGTTTCAATAGGAAAGTGTCTTGTTTTCTCTGCTGGGCCCCTGCTAAAGTGGACTATTCAAGGCAAGAATGAGGTTAAAATGCAAAAACTGTGGAAGAAATTGCCTAGGATTCGGTGCTGTAAAATTACGGAGCCGCAAATGAAGTCCTATATGTGTAGAGCGTGATTTGACAGGAAAAGCCATTAACTTGAAATCAGGAGACCCGGGTTGGACAGTTAACTCAGACACTTATTAACCATATAGAAAGCCCTTTCCTTGGGTGGGCCTAACTTTCCATATTGGTGAAATAAAGACCCTTCTAGATCTACTACCAGATAATGCTATGAAAACTGGATTGATCATTGTGGTTATGTCATGAAATAAGGGACTTGAATTATTTATTAACATTCATTCATTTATCACGGGCACTAATTAATTTCCTGTTTTATTTCAGTCATACATTCTGGTTATTTAGATACAAAAGTGAGACAATCTCTATCTCAAGGAGTTTAGAATATGGACTAATGAAGGTACGTGAGACTTTGTAAAATAAATCTGAAATGTCAGAGCAGGAGGAGATGTTAGGTCTCCCCCAAAACCTGTGGTTTTTAGTAGGAGAGTAATGTTCAACAAAGGCAGATGGGCTTGCCCGGTGGTGCAAACCTAGAAAATATAATAACCTAGTATTTATGGTTCCTGAAACTCAGTCCAATATATATCCAACACATCTTTTTTTGGCCGTCTTTTTTTCTTTTTGCGCCATCTTTTTTTCAGGGGGAACTTTAAACAAGTTCATTATATCCCACTAAGAACACAGTCCCCCCTTCCTTAAGAGCAGCTATGTTACCTTGTAGGTACCATCCTGGGGATCTAGTATCTGAAAGGATTTGGGGAATATCAGATCTTTGCCCCTGAGTCCAGCCCCCCCCAGTTCACTTAATCATAGGGATAGAAATCGTATACCCCAATTCTATTTACCCATTAAGAGTCTTTTGCAAATAAATATTTACTGCAAATAGACAAATTTGCTCTCTAGTATGTGTTTAATCCTCCCTACTTTGTCCCAGCTCATACTACAAAGAGGGGAAGGGGAAGAGATTCACAACTTAGCTCAATTTCTATAGACCAGAATCCCAAGTTTCAGATCCAAAACTCATCTGGAGCTTGAGTCCCCAGACTTCTGAGGACTTTCTTGGCAAGTTGGCTGCCTACTTCATCCTGCCTAAAAGCTTGACTCCAAGCCATCTGGCCTCAACTCCCAGGTTAGGTGGAGATTACAGCCTGCACCTGAAACGCAGAAGGACCAAAAGGAATGGATGCACGAATGTCCCCAAACCAGGGGCCTAAGAGCAAAGGTGAGAGGAGGCCATTCAGTTCATGATTCTCTTTCTCTGGGTAAACTATGTGCTGTCTTCATCCTCACAACATGGCATAAAAAAGCCTATGGGACAAAGAACTCATTGTGTCCCGGGACATAATGTGTTTGGGCTCAGTAACTAATTGAAGGAGGCTGCTCTTGTCTATGGGGAAGCTAAAGTGCTAGACTTGGAAAACCTGATTTCAAATCACTTATCCCCCTTTGCCTCAGTTTCCTTCTCTATAAAATCCAACTAAAGAAAAAATGGCAAAACACTTAAGTATCTTTGCCAAGAAAATCCAAAATAGGGTCATGAAAACTCTAGCAGGACTGAAAACTATTAAATAAGAGCAATAGAAAGCTCTTGCCCATGTGTGGCAGGAGAAGCGGAGAAACAGGTCACCTCCAAGTAAGAGATTTGAGCATTCTTCAAAGTTTCCCCACAGTATCAAAGGAAGAAAAAGTGGAAAAGAGGAACTGGGAATGTTGAGCCAGAAGAAACAAAGAGCCAAAGACCAAGGGGGGAAAAGAGCTTTCTGAGAGATCACCATGTGCAGGAGGGATGGCTTGGACTCGGCCCCATGGGGCAGGCTGGGCAGCAACTGGATGCAAGTTTTAGAGTTAAATTGAAGCTTAAGAGGAGACGTCTTTTAAGGGTTAAAGCTATCAAAACATGGAATGGATTGTCTCCAACAACAAGAAGCTTCCACCACAGACCTTATTGACTATTTGATTTTGGTGATTATCATTGATTATTAGTGTTTTAGAGAGGATTCTCCGTCCAGCACAGGTTGGAGGAAATGGTCTCTGGGCTTCCTTCAGATTTCGAGCTGGGATGATCTTGTGAACATTCTAATTTTACACAATGGAGCCTTTTCGAAAAGCTGTCATCATAAAATGTAGCACTGTTGTTTTCAGATGGCATATTTGCATACTTTGGCTGTCGATAATTTTGTTCCTGATTAAAAGGCCATCACTGCCAAGTCACCAAGAAAGCTGACGTCATCCTCGCCTACAAGAGCCGGAGAATCATTCTTTTTCTGCATCAGAGAAGGCACAAGAGACTGCAATTCGTGATCATTTCTATAAACATATAGAAGCTGTAAATTCCAGTGGATACAACTTCAACTGTTTCCCAAGTAATTAGACTTTAAAAATTCTGCATTGTAACTTCAAAGAAAATTCTTAATTTCATCTTTGTACCTTTCACCCTGGATGTGTGCTGGCTAGCATGAATTATTCGGAGAAATTTTATGTCCTTGACATGATATGCACGTTAATTAATAATGCTCGTTCACTTTTCTATAGGATTTTAGATTGTCCAAAGTGCTTTTCTCACAATAGTCCCAAAAGATTGGTAGGTTAAAGGTGATTCTGAGATAATTAATCATTCATTAATGTCCATTTAATAAGGAAATGTGACACGTGGGTTTGGATCCCGCTTTAAACTGAGCATCCTTTCTATGGCTTTAGGCTGTCTCCTTTGAGTCACTTGCCTCAAAATGAATTGTTTTGTTATTCTTATCAAGCCATTCATGTCCATCTTGGCATATAGTGGACACTTAAAGACTTGTGGACTTTGTTGTTTTGCCAGTAAAAATAAGTAAAGAATAGTAATAAAGGATCCCCCTTATTCCCGATCTTTGGTCATTAGCTTGGATCTTCCAAGACTCCAAGGGAGGCTGCCCTGATGTATTTATATCTGACTGTGGAAGTAACTGGAGTGTGTCTGTGTGTGTGTGTATGTGATGTGGTAGAATAATTGGGAGTAGGAATGCAGTGTTTACTCCAGAGTTACAGAAGAACATGCTGCTTTTAGAGCCTTCTCTTTTATGGCGAATTTTCATCTACTCTGTATGTACCAATTTGTTTGCAGGTTGTCCCTTTTATTAGAATGTAAGCTCCTTGAGGGCAGGGACAAGGCTTTCCTCAGCTTTGTATCCCCAAGGCTTAGCCCAATACTTAGCAGGTCATAAGCATTAAATAAATGTTTGGTGATTGATGAATGATACCAAGAGGAAGTAGTCAGGAGTGCAGCTTCAGGGGCTGGAGTCATGGCAGAAACATGAGATAAGTAAGTTGAGGGGTCAGGAGCCAGATAAATCACGGGGATCTGGGAACTTTGCGTTGTGTGCTCTCTGGAAGAGCATCCCTCTCAGGGTCTCTCAGAGGAGGAATGCACCTTCAGGGGCAGCTAATGCAAACTAAAATGGCTTCCATGATAGAGGTACCAAACAAGTGACCACCGGTGTACATTGCTAGGTCTGCCCCCTCAAAGGGGGCAAGAGAAAGGGCAGAGGTCATCGGTTTGGACATTTGGGGCAGGAAGGGAACTTAGAGACCCCTTAGTCTAGCAGAATCAAATTCTGAAGCAGAGGCCCCTGAACCACGGGGAAGGATCTCTGCAGGCCATCTAGTGACCCAGAACACCACATAGTAACATTATCTGTGTTCTGTGGGGTTCGATGAGTTGGGTTAACTACCTGGCAATTTTAATCTGGCTCAGTCTGCAGTATTCTCTGGGCTTTGAGGGGCTTCCCCTCTCTTAGAGTCCTTGAGAAAGCCATGTTGTAAGGACATTCAGACAGCTGGGGCGTGCAGGGCACATTATGGAAAGTGGAGCTGGAGGCAGGGAGGCCAGTTAGACATTGAGAGTAACGGGACAAGCTTGTGGGGACAAGGGGCTGTACCCGACTGGTGATGGCGGCAAACATGAGGATGGATCCAGGCGGATAGCACGAGGAGGACAGAGCGGAGCCTTCACCCTGGGAACAATGGCTCCAAGGAAGCCGGCCCTTGATTTTGCCTCTGGGAAATACGGCCTCAGCAGCTCAGATGCAAGCGTCATACTCAGCCAGCATCAGGCAGCAGCTGCGGAAGGTCCCTTTTTGGCAGCCCTCCTCTGGAAGAACCCAGGACTCCCCAGACCCTCGACCCCTGAACCCCAGATTCCTGCTCAGGACCCTGGACCCCCAACACTGGACCAACCCTTCCCCAAGGGGAATCACAGGACATCAGGCTGGAGCCTCCTGGAGCCCACGCAGCCCGCCAGGCCATTAGCAAGGCTGGCACGCTCCGGAGAACAGATGAGCTCTTCAAAGATTCGAGTTTGGTTCAAAATCCCCAAGTCTCGAGCTCCAAATTGCTCTGATTTTGGCTGAGCGGCTTCCCCGGGCCGAGCTGCCGCCGAGCGGGCCGCCTGACTTCCCAGCCTTAGCCAAACAAAGGGCCCTTCTTGTGCTCGCAGGAGCCGAGCTGGGGAGGCTGGAGGCAGAGCGCGCCCCGCGGGCCGGACTCCGATTTGGGGGGTTTCTGTTCCGAGGCCTTCCTCTGGCAGCGGATGACGAGCCGTTCCCTGACAGAGCCCTGCCTGTTACTGAGACACATGGAGGCAGAGGCAGGAAGCGAGTTATCTTTCAGCTTTGTTGAACACGCAAATTATATAGTAAATTAAATCAGATTTTACCGTTCAGTTGAGGCCGTACAAATTAGAGAGCGCACTTTGGTGCAACCTCGCAGCTCTTCAGGATTTTATTGCCTCGACGTTGCAGTGTCCATATGGGCTAATTTACCCAAAGACTCTGCAGCTTTTTCTTGGCTGGGGAGGCGACGAGGGGGAGGGCAGTATTTACCCACTCACTGCCAGGGTCCTTTCTGGAATTTCCCCGATCCAACATCAAATGGCGGGCCTTGTTTGTGCAGACTTCCATTTGTGGTTCATTATGGCCTGCCTCGTTTGGACTGAGCGTTCTGTTTCTGGTTAATTATTCGGCCATAGTGGAGAGTGCCTTGGTCCTCCAAAGTGTTATAGGGAAATCACTGAGATGAGGGGCTTCAGAGGATCCCTCCTGGGTCTTACTCAGATATGCCCACGGGAGGTCTATGTCAACAAACGGGCAATCTTCACCGTGTCTTTAACAACTTTAAAGACAAAGGGAGTTTCTTTAAGAGCAAATTTATTCCTTCTAAGTGAAGTTTAGAGACATGGTGACTTCACATATAGGAATGGACTATCTGTGCCTGACTTGTGGTCGGGCCTCGAAGCTCCTATTAATCCAATCAGCCAGTCAGACACACCGTACTCTGGCTCCTTAATAATGGCATCTTGCTCCTCTGAGAGAATGAAGGGCAGCAGCCAACCAAGCGCATGTACAGAAACACAGAAGCACGTGTCCTTTTTAAAATTCAGATTAAAAAACAATAAGAGGTCATTCTCCTTTATTTAATTTTATTCTTATTTTTTTGCTGAGGCAATTGGGTTAAGTGACTTGCCCAGAGTCACTTAGCTCAGAAGTGTTAAGTGTCTGAGACCACATTTGAACTCAGGTCCTCCTGACTTCAGGGCTGATGCTCTATCCACTATACTACCTAGCTGCCCCCCTCCTTTATATTTCTCTGAAAGATATGCTGTGCACTAAAGAATGGACCCTCACCTAGAGCTCATTTCACGGAAATTCCTAGTTCTCCCTAATGCCATTCTTCCCATCCATGACCAGCAGTGATAATAGCAATCTTTTCACAGTCAATAACTCAATGCTCCCGCGCTTTGTATTCTTTCGGTTCATGATCATTTGCCGTATTTTTTGGTTTCGTTTGGTGTGTTCCCGATTCCCCATTTGATGGTAAACACCTTGGCTGCAGAGGCTAAGCTTTGTCACCTCCAGCCCCGTCAGTAACAGCCACAGCAGAGTGCAGGTTCAGGCAGCTCCTGCTAAGTTGAAAAGATGTGAGTATGAGCTCAAGGACCGATCGTGGATCTATTGGCCAAGGACCAGGCTAAGTCCACACGTGCTCTGGGACAAGAGTTGGGCCATAGAACGATGCATTTTTAGGCCATTGACTTTAGGAAACAAAAAATACCAAATGATTTTCAGTCCTGTCTAAATCCATTCCATTTCTCCAATGGAGGTGACAGCAGCCAGCAATGCTGGGAAAAGTTGGCGGGGAAGGGGAAGAGTTACACTTTTCAGACCATCTATAAATGCCATTCAACATTCCCTTTGTCCAATATATGGGGCGGGTTCCTTTGGAAGAGTTATTACTCCCCCAAAAACATTGTTTTTATCCAATAAGCTGCTGTGATTTTGAATGTTCATGCATATGAGATTTCAGGACCATCATTGTGTACAAGGAAATAAACAATGACCCTGAAAATCCGAGGATCTGCTTTCAAACGCTTGCTTTGTGACTTACTGGTTTTATTTTTTCATCCATAAAAAAAGGCTGGATGGATTCTGTGCCAAAGATCTTTTCTATGATTCTATGATCCTAAGGAATTACTCGGTATCTTTCTAGCAAATTGTTTAATATTTTTCATCATTATTGCTGTTGTTTTAATTGTCAGTGAATTGTGTGACTCTACACATCTTTTCTTTTTTATTTACATTATAGATTGGTTTGTTTTGCACCCGAGCATACACTCGAGTCCCAGCATTACTTGAGCAAACACAGATTTAGAATCATCTCCACTCGGGGAGAATTTTGCACCTTAGGCAAACTGAACAGGACACGCAGTAAAATCGAGCTGCTGTTTAATCTCCCTGCTGGAATGGAAAGAAAGAAAGGGTGTCTTAACTAAATACGAGATTTTTCCTGCCGCCTCTCAGAACCTTGGTTTCCTTATCTGGGAAAGGGACACCCGTGGCCCCTGCCCAGCCCACCTGCCAGAGGTGACAAGGAAAGGCAGAGTGTGAGTACACCAGCACATGGGTCTGTGCAAACAAAGCGTTGCCTGAAAGTCATCTAGGCTTGGGATTAGCAAGGACAAAGAAGGGAGCTCCCAGAACAAAACCAAAGGCGGAGGGGGAGGCGGCAAGCTTGGTTTCCCCGGCTTGGTTTCCGTTTCTGGTTTTGATTCCTGAGCAGGAGGCACAGAATAGCCCAGCGGGGATGGCAGGCGAACCCTAAGAGGACAGCTTTGCCACAGAAGGATGCGGGATTGCTTGAAGAGCATCTTCCTGCTGTCAGCCTTATCAGCCATTGTCTCACACACAGATTCCACTTCTTGTTGTTCTTGAATTTCTGTTCCCAGAATGATTTCCCTCGAGTCAGGGCCCCAACACGGGCCCGGGAGGGTCAGCCTGGCGGGCTTCAGAGTCCCCATCAATTTACTTATGACTGGGCTCTGGCTCCTGAGCACTGGAGGCACCTAAGTAACAGGAAACCCCTCAAGTCCAAAGGAAAGTGTTTTCCAAAGCAGCTAGTGGAATTAATTGTGAGTGTTCCTAGAGCAGGGAAGCTGGATAACATTTTTTTAAACTTTGGTGACCTCTATTAAGGTTACAAAAACCTTTGAAAGTTCCTAACAGAAGAAAATCTCAGCAATATGAACCGTTTATGAGGACAATAGGAAGAAGCTCTTTGGTCATGAACTTTCTTTGACTGAAATTAGTATTATTTCTTTTCAGCAACGCTTTTAATCTAAGAGAAACACACACACACACACACACACACACACAGATACAGAGTCAAAGAGAGAGACACACACACACACACAGAGAGAGAGAGAGAGAGAGAGAGAGAGAGAGAGAGAGAGAGAGAGACAGTGACAGAGATACAGAGAGAGAGACAGAGATAAAGAGAGAAACACAGAGAGACATATACACAGAGACACACAGAGACAGAAACAGAGAGACAGAGACACACAAAGACAGAGAAGTGAGGAGAAAGGGAGAGACAGAAACAGAGGAAGAAGGTTAGGAAAAGATTGAGGAAAAGAAAAAGAGAAAGAGAAGAGAAAAAGAAAAGATCCAGGAGAGGCAGTCACATAGTCACAATAGTCAACCTCTTTGCATCCTGGCTTTTACATTTACTAATGCTGTCATCTTGATATTCTGCAGATTTGTGTCTTCATTTCTTTCCTTTAAAATATTTTTCATTAGATATTTACCAATGACATATACAAATTTTAACATTTGTTGTTTTTAAAATTTTGTGTTCCAAATTTTCTCCCTCCCTCTAGATTGTTGCTGAACCCCACAAGGAGGCAAGCTATAAGATATTAATTATACAAGTAAAGTAATACGAACATATTTCTATATGGTGAGGCTCTCCCCTCAAATAACCCTAAGAAAAATAAAGCAAAAAACAAACATGCTTCAATCTTCATTCAGGATCCACCAGTTCTTTCTCTGGAGGTAGATAGAATTTTTCATAATGAGTTCATTGGAATTGTCTTTGATCATCATCTGGATCAGAGTGGCTAAATCTGTCATAGTTGATGATCACAATATTGCTGTTTACTGTGTACAGTGTTCTCTCAGTTCTGTTAACTTCATTTTGTATTCGTTCTTATAATAATAATAATAAATTGTTTCAGAATTTTTCTGAAACCATGTTGCTTAGCATTTCTTACAGCAGAATAGTTTTTCAACAAAATAGTCTATCATAACTTGCTGGGCTACTCCTCAATTGATGGCCATACTCTGGATTTTCAATTCTTTGAAAAGAGGTGTTATAAGTATTTCTGTATAGGAGTCCTCCCTCTTACTTAAAATCTCTTTGGGATACAGACCTAGTAATGCTATTGATGGATCAAAAGACATGTACAAGTTTGTAGCCTTAATGAATAGTTCCTATACCCAAAGAGCGATAAAATTGTGCATGCATTTTGATCCGGCAGTGTCTCTACAGGCTTATATCCCAAAGAGATCTTAAAAGAGGGAAAAGGCCCCAATGTGCAAAAATGTTTGTGGCAGCCCTGTTTGTAGTGGCCAGAAACTGGAAACTGAGTGGCTGCCCATCAGCTGGAGAATGGCTGAATAAATTGTGGTATATGAATGTTATGGAATATTATTGTTCTGTAAACAGCAACCAGCGGGATGATTTCAGAGGTGGAAGAGACTGACAGGAACTGATGCTGAGTGAAGTGAGCAGAACCAGGAGAACATTGCACACAGCAATAACAAGCTTATGTGATGATCACCTGTGGTGGACTCGGCTCTTCTCAATAACAAGATGATTCAAGGCCATTCCAATAGACTTGGAATTGAAAGTGCTATTTGCATCCAGAGAGAGAACTATGGAGACTGAATGTGTGTCAAAACATAGCATTTTCATCTTGTTGTTGTTTGTTTGCTTGCTTGTTGTTTTTTCCTTTTATCATGTTTTGTTTTTCCCTTTTGAACTTATTTTTCTTGGGCAGCATGAAGAATATGGAAATATGTTTAGAAGAAATTGGACATGTTTAACCTTTATCAGATTGCTTTCTGTCTTGGGGAAGAGAGGGAGAGGAAAGGAGGGAGAGGAAGTGAGCAAAATTTGGAACACAAGATTTTGCAAACGTGAATATTGAAAACTATCTTTGTGTGTATTTGGAAAAATAAAATATCATTGAAACAAACAAACAAGCAAACAAACAAAAAGGAATAGTTCCAAATTATTCCTTAGAATGCATAGACAAGTTCACAATTTCACTAAAAATACATTAGTGTTCCATGTCCCCACCAGCATTTGTAATGTAATTTTCTTTTCTCTTAGCCGATCAGATCAGTGTGAGGCAGTACCTTAAAGTTGTTTAAATTTACCATCTCTAATCAATAGAGATTTAGAGAATTTTTATGACTATTTATGTTTTTGATTTCTTCTTCTGAAAATTGTCATTCATATACTTTTATCACTTATCAATTGGGGAGTGGTTCATAATATTTTTTTCAATAAATTTGACTCAGTTCTTTATGTAATTGGAAAATGAGACCTTTATCAGAAAAAAAAAAAAAAAACAACTTGGTGCAAATCCCCAGCCCTTTGTACCCCTACCCCCCTCTGCCAGCCCCCAGCCATTTCTTGTTTTTTTTTTTTTTCTTCTAATCTTGGCTACAATGGATTTTTGTTTGTGAAAAAAAATTCATTTAATTTATTCAAAATTATCCATTTTACATTCTGAATTGTTCTGTATCTTTTATTGTTCATAAATTCTTCCATCATCCCTTGATCTGACATGCAGAAATATTCATTGCTCATCTAATTTAGTTTTCCCCATTTTTCCTTTGCCTTCTCCCTTCTTCCAGGTCATCCCTCATTCCCAGAAAACCAATTTTTTAAATTATTTCAACAAAATCTACAGAATTCCAGGCTCTCCACAAAGAATCCTTCTATTTGCCCTAATAATGATAAAGTTCTTAGAAGTTACATTTATCATCCTTTTTATATAGATAATGTAAACAGTGTAAGTCCCTTATAAAGTCTCTTTTATGTTTACCTTTTTATGTTTCTCTTGAGTCTTAAATTTGAAAATCAAAATTTCTATTTATCTCTGGTCTGTTCATGAAGAATTATTGAATGTCCTCTATTTCATTAAAGATCAAATTTCCCTTGAAGGATTATATTGTTTTATCAAATAGATTATTCTTTGTTGTAATCCTAACTACTTGATCTTTTTGTCCAAGTTGCTTTTCTGATGAGATATTTCATTCCACTTGCTCAGTTTCAATTTGTAAAGAATTGCTATTTATTTTTTAGTAAGCTTTTGTATTTATTTTTCTATTTGGTTAATTCTGCTTTTTTTTAAGGAATTATTTTCCACTGAAGTTTTATTATCTATCTTTTCCCCCCTTCATCTGGCTGATTCTATTTCTAAAGTAGTATTTTGTTTAATGTCTTTGTCCTTCCCCCCCCCCCCTTTTACTAAGCTGTTAATTTTCTTTTCATAATTTTCATTTGCTTTCATTTCTTTACTTTCTGTCTTCTACTATTATTATTTGATTTTAAAAAAAAAATTCTTCCAGGATTTCTTGTTGTTTTTATGTCCAATTCACATTTTTCTCTTTGGATGCTTTGTGGGTCTTAATTTTTTTTTTTTTTAAATGATAATCATTTTGTCCAACCTCACAATATTGTTGTGAGTTTCAGGAATCATCATGAATTAAAGTTCACTTAATGTTTTTTTTTTCCCCCATAAGCACCCCTTTCTTTCCTCAGTACCTTTGTGCTAGATCCATAGTATAGGTAATTCCTGCTGAGAAAATTCCTACTCATTCAGAATTGCAACTCCTCTACAACTTAGAATCTTATAGAGTTAGTCATCTGAGCACTGAGAGGAGAAGTGATGTGCTTGTAGTCACAAGCAGTAGAACCTTAACCTAAATCTTCCTGGTTCTGAGGTTAGATTTCTTTATTGACTTCCAGGTTACCTCTCTTAAATCATTAGAAGAATAATCTTCTTTAATTCATAACACTTAAAGTCAACATAAGATATCATCTATTCTAACCCTCTCATTTTGTGGATGCCCAGACAGGAAAAGCAACTCGCCAAAGGCATTGAAATCGATAACCGACAAGACTGGTGTTCAGACACAGTTCTCCTGACCTGTAGTCCAGTGCTCTTTTTCTTACACTGTTTATAGGATAACGATTTCCTTCTTTCCCTTCCTATCTCTGTTTCTTCATTTGTATTTAATAAATATTTGCCAACTGACTAATTGTTATCTTTCTCTCTGGTAAATGGAGTGAGTAGAGCCCTTACTCAGCCATGGTGATTAAGAGAGCGACGATTGCCTGAGAGAATTGTTAACAATACACTTTAATATGGAAAAATGCCCTCCTGTCCCTGACAGATTCATTTGCTCACAGTTCCCTTTGACCTTGTTCTTCCATTGAGATGACTTTCATTCCTTTTTACCCAAATTCTTCCTCTCCTCCAAGGTTCAATTCAAGTTTGCTCTTTATGAAATATTTCCTGACTATTTCACCTTGCACTGACCTTGCCTCCTTTGCATTCCTAAAGGAATTTTCTAGATAGGATTGTTACATTCCGAATATTAGAGCCTGTTTCCCTATCACTGAAGATTTTTTTTTTTAATGTGGGTACAGATTATTATACAATGCTGTTCAATATATTGGCTTTGGACTTAGAATCCCTTGCTTTGAGTTCCAGCTCTGCTCTTTACTACTTGTATATTTTGGGTACATCACTTTGCTGATCTGCTCTTCAGTTTTTACTTCTATAGATGGTCTTATCATGTTATTTCTCTCTAAGACTCTTTCTAGAGTCAAATTCTTTGATGGCTGGTGCTTTGTTTCACATTATTTTTATCTCCCCCCCCCCCCCACTGTAAAGGCCTTTATTATATGTTTATCAATTGAAAAAAAAAAAGCTCTAAATCACTATTGATTAGAAAACTTCAAATTCAAACAATCTGAGACACCATACATTAGATAATATGACAGAAAAGAAACAATTTCTCAAAAGAAATCATTTCTCAGATGGAGGGAAAATGAAAAAAAAAAAAAAACATTGTTACACTAATCTACTATTGTTGGAGATATGAACTGATCCAACTACTTTGGAGAATAACTCCGAACTATGTCCAAAGAGCTATAAAATTATGCTTACTACGACCTCAAAGCATTTTTTTTTTTAAAAAAAGGAAAGTACTTGTGTGTATAAACTATTCACAGCAGCTTTTTTGTGTGTTGGGAAAGAAAAAAGGTAAATGAGGAGAAAGCCATGAGTTGGGGAAGAGCTGTGCAAGTTGTGGTACATGATTATGATATGATACTATTTTGCTATAAGAAATAATGAGCAGGATGTGTTCAGAAAAACCTGGAAAGACTTACATGAACTGATGCAAAGCTAAGTGAGCTGAGCCAAGAGATAATTGTATACATTAACGATGATACCACATGATGATTAACCTGTGAATGACTGAGATATTTTCAGCAATATGGTGATCCAAAATGCTATCTAACGCCAAAGAACTGAGGGAGTCAATGCATATGAGAACATATATTTAAAAATGAGAAAATGTTTCCTGTTGTTTCTTTGTTTCTTCTTGAGTGGAGGGTATGCGACTGTGTTCTCATTTACAATATTGCTAATGTGGAAATATGCTTTGCGTGACTGTACATATATAATCTATATCAAAGGGCTTTATATTCTCAAGGTGGGAAGAGGATTTGAATCAAAAATTATAAAATATGAATGTTGAAATAGTTTTGTATATGATTGAGAAAAAGAAAACTTTAAAAAACACTCATCTGCTTAATCATACTTGACAAATATTTATAAAGTACAAATTATGTGCAAAGAACTGGGATAAATCTGGCAAAAGAAAAAAACAAAAACATCTAGAAACGGTCTTAGTGCTTAGGAAGTTTATATTTTACTGATTCTCCTTTAAAAAAAAAAAATCTGCCTCTTTCCAGATCTGATTTAATGGGACCTAGGTCTATAAAGTCTCTTTCTGACTTATTGGTCTACCATTGTTTTTGAGCAAAGTGCTTGAAGCTCTACAAAGAATTCTCGAGCCTGTATATGTTTTATCGTTCAATCAATTAAAATGCAGTTGCTTACAAGGCAGTGAATAGAAATTGCTCTGGTGTATGTTTTATGACATATGAATACATTTAACTCATCCGAGTTGTATCCGTTTTTCAAGATAGTCCTGTGTAGTCTCTGGGAACTTGGTGGATAACCATCCATCACTGGAGTAGAAGCGGAGAGACCGCTATCTAGTTTACATGCCGTGCCTCCTGCTTCCTCTGGACCGATTCTCTAAATTAATGTCACTTCTCCATTGCCAGTCCATGCCAGATCCAGCAAACTGTTGCTCTTTAGGCCATCTTCCTCCTGTGCTGCTGCTTTCTCATTGATTTCCTCCATTATTCTAAAAACAGTAATTTCTCGAAATATTATTCCTGGAAAAACTCATCATCACTGCAGCTTCCCAGTCTAAGAACATCGTCACGAGCCCCTCTTTCTTATATGTGTTGTCTTGATTTTTTAGAATCCCTGCTTCTTCAGAAAAGGGACTTTCTTAGTGCTTAGTACACAGTGTACATACACACACACACACACACACACACACAAATGAATGTGATTTTTTTCATTCCTTCCTTTAATCAATCAATGAATAAGTACTCAGTACCATATTCAGCTCTGAAAGATATTGCTGTTAAGAAAATAAAGGAAGGAAAGAGGGAAAAAAATATATATATATATTTATATATAAAATACAAAGTATACAGAGTGAATACAAATGAATAATTAGGAGAGGGGCACTGCAGTTTTTAAGATAAGGTTTAATGCCAAAGGTAGAGCTACAAATGAAAAAGTATCTTAGAGGCAGGAGTGAGGAGTAAACTAAATACTGAAATTATGACAGCAGAAGGTAGAATAAAGTCCTCATTTTAGAGATGTTGTGGAAGGAGAATCAATAGAACTTGGGATCAGATTGGCTGTGAGGGATGTGGAAGAGGGAGAAATTAGTGCTACCTCCAAAATTCCACTCTTGAGGACCAGGGAAGGGGCTAGTGTGGTATGTGTATGGGAGGCTCTTGTTTCCGTGGAGGACACTGCCATCTCCTAAACAATCCTCCAGAGGAGATGTTCCTAGGGAATCTTCAGTTGTGCTTTTTTTTCCTCATCCGGCTCCTTTCATCTGATCAGTTGCCTCATCTTGTCCTCTCCCATCCGAACAGTTCCCCAGTCTTACCCATCATCCTCCACCTCTGCAATCCTGTCCTTCTCTGGATTGCCGTAATAAGATGCTAATTCTTCGGTCTGCTCTAGACTGTGCCCTCTGTGTTCACCCTCCACACAGATATCCCATCCTCTCTCCTGCTCAGAAACCTTTGCAGACTTCCTACTTTTTCTAGGATGAAAAACAATCTCCTCTGTTCATTCATTTAAGGAACCACCCAGTTAGACTCCTGTCTACCTTTCCAATTGTATAGTTATCAGACCCCTATAACTACTCTAGTCCTAAACAAGCCAGAATGCAAGGATTGACTTTCCATTCTTTTTCTGGAATACGCTCCTTCCTTATCGCTGCTCTTCAGAATCATTAACTTCATTCCAGGCTCAGCTCAGGTAGAAAGTCCTCTGTGAAATCTTGTCTCTCTCCACTTGTTAGTGACCCGTCCCTCCTTAAATTGTCTTTATATTCACATATTTGGTTCCAGCACATCCCTGCCTCCCGCACTAAACCCTGTGACTCTGTGATTGATAACATTTTAGCATCACAAATCAACTGATGAAGTAAGCAGTTCAATTGTTATGCCCTCTAAGGAGAAGGAAACAGACCCAGGTACCCATGAAGACACAAGCCCATTGAAAAGCCAAAAGAAGAGTGCCAGGTGATTGTTTTTCAGAGCAAAAGAAGGAAAAGAATCTCATCATTCCAGAATCCAACAAAACTGGTTTCAGGTTTATAACAAGAGTAGTTTCTAGGAAGACACAATACACCAATTTCCAGACCCCAAACTGCCTTTTTCTGCCCCAAAGCATTTTGTTCTGAGTCTGTTAAACTGTGTTTAATATCCACATTTTTCTGGTCCACTGGTTTGGGAGTAAGCGGATGGGGATGGCTGCTCGTAGGCTTTTTGTCGACACGCTACAGAGAGGAAGCGGGATGGCGTGGATGGACAATGCCCTTCACCCTGGGATCATGGGTCGGGTCCTGCCTCTGCTGCACATTGATTTTGTGCTCAGTGACTGTGATTCTCTAAAACCGAAGGCACAGACGAGTGGCTGATTTGCTTTCCTGAAGGATTTTTGCACACTAGAATACCCCCATCTAGGAAATTTTAGCTTCTGCCCCCCTTTAGCCCTCTTAGTGCTTCATGTTTATATGTATGCATGCGCACATGTACATGCACATGCACCATTTTTAATGTGAAAGAGAAGGTAGAAGAGGTGGAAAGCTAAGGAAGAAATGAAGGAAGAGAAAAGGAAAAAAAAAAGCATTTGGGGAAGGGAGAGGAGAGAGGAGACAAGGAAGGAAGATTGCAGCGCCACGGGCATCTGGTCTCTGGCTGCCCTCTCCTCCGTAAGCACACAGGCTTAGCTTGCTGCATGTCCTTGGAGCTGGCAAAGCAGCTTCTCACCTGTGACACATTAGCACTCAGGGCAAGACAGCTGGCAGGGAGAAAAGATTGCAGGCAGAGATAATTCCCCACGTTCCCTTTAGTAGTCAAGGCAAGCACAAGCTCATCCCGCTGGGAGCTCCCTCCATCAGGTATCTTGCTCGACGTGCTGCTTGGGGAGCATTTGAAAATGAGCAGAAATTGGCTCCCCCACCCTCCCGGTCCTTTCAAACAACTCTGGAAGAGGGAGGGGGTTGTAATGCTGCTAGGGAGCAAAACTCACTTGTACTCTTCCACACTAAACTGCTCTTTCAAAGATGGCTCCATGGGGACAGGATGTTTTCCCTTCAGAGCCCCTTTTAGCCCCAAATGTTTGATTTTCCAAAGTCATTTGCAAAATCCTCAGCAGGGAAATTAGAATCATAAGGATATGAAGGAAGAAATCATCCTGTCTGGGGGATGACTACTGTACTCTTGTGTGAAACAAGTTGAAATTTGCATAGATAAATTAAAAATGATCGATCAATGCAGGTTGAGATTGGGCATTAAAAAAAAAAAAACTTTCAGGTTTTTTTTTTTATAAAAGTAGCAAAATCAGTGACTAGATATTCATTTCTAAATAATATCTGTCTTCAGAACAATCTAATAACTAGGAACTTACCTTTTAACAGAAAATTAGAAAGAAAAAAATAAGTCAAATAATAGAATTTTATTTGTGTGGTCCTTTATATTGCCTTTAGGAAGTCTATAAAGGAAAGAGAATGAAAGAATCCTCAGAGTCAGAAATGTTGGGATCTAGTCTCCGGCTTTACCATCAGTTAGTTCAGTAACTTTGTTGTAACAGCTATTTCTTCTCTCTCCTTCTTAGTCTCTTCATCTGAAAATGGGAATACTCATATTTATATTACCTTCTCACAGGGCTGAACAATTTCCCAGGACAGAAAAAAAATAATGTATTATTCAGCTTTTCCCCTAAGTCCTACTCTATGACCTCATTAGAGATTTGCAAAAGAACCTTGACATTTTTTATATTAAAAGAATCACCTAGATAAGGAAGTATTTAAAAAAAATATATCTGGAGAGCAAGGGGAATAATCAGACATAATGAGATGAGTTTCTGATTGTGGACATCAGCGTGTTTCAGTTATGTGGTATTATGGCATGGTGGGATTATCTTTATGACCTGGAACTTCTGAGCACATATCTTTGTATTAGCCTCAAAAACAACTGAATTTCTTGCATTGTGATCAATCTTAGGCAGTTGGCAGAAAAGTCAACCATCAGGGCTGGCCAAGAAGTGTACCACAAAGAAAACAAAGCTTGCATCGAATTTCAGGCAGTTATCGAGGCTAGAGAATTCTGCAGGGACCTGCAGTGAGTGTTTTCTGTTTATACTTCTATTGACACTGAGTAATAATAATGCATGTAAAAGATATGAGTGGGACTCTATCTGAAAGAGAAATGTATCTCTGCTTTTGAGATTACTGCAAGAATGAAATGATCCCTAAAAGAAAAGAAGTGCTTAAAAAGAAAAAGAATAAAAAGGAAAAAAAAATATGAAAAGGCATGGAGTGATCCTTCCCACTCTCATGTTCAGGAAATTCTGCACATTGTATCATGCAAAGTTCCTAATGCTTCCATCGAATGTGTTCAGCAAGATAAAATGTGTCTCTGTCTCTCAGCAGTTGCCAACAGACCTGTATTACATCTTTCAATGAACCCCCCTCAGCTAACCTGGACTTGACAACATCATTGCTACTGCACTTGTTCATAGGTGACATCAGGTGAGCTCATTCTGATGGTGAGAGGAAGAACTATCTTCCTAAGGAGGGCTGTGGAGTCAAATGTTTGTTTATGAACCTAACATGAAACATAGTCCTGATTTCCTCCTGGGACACATGAAAGACATGACATAAAAACCTCCTGAGATACATCAGAACTTCCCCACGTGGTAATTTATACAGGGATAAGCTGTAGCACCAGAATGTTTCTCGGAATTGGTGCTAAGGATCATGAAGTTCTGGACAGATGTACCACAGAGACATTTTCTGGATAAATCCCAGTGGACCATATATAGTAAAAAAAAAAAAAAAAACATAATCATAGTACTTTACTGAAGGCCACTAGGGCAGAAAGAAGAAATAAGTGGAACATTTAGGGAAGAGATCCCAAGTTTGATATGGAGGAATTACATATTTATGATTGATTAATTCTGCTGGAATTCTCTCCCAACAAAAACCGAGCAGCTAATCACTTCCTGACTTGCCTTAATGATAATGATGCCGTCATTTAAATGGTGGAGGGATAGATGAAGAGACCTTCTGTTTTCAATGTGATTTTCTGCAATAAGGAAGAATCAAGAAGGAGTTTGTTTGCTGAAATGGAAATAATGGGAATCATGAGAAAGAGCGACATGACATTTTAGAAGTTATGATAGAGAAGAGAAGAGATAAGTAATGTCTGACAGGTGTTTTAGTTGGAAGAAAACAGATTTCAAATGGTTGAGAGAAAAAATAAGTAGGATTCTTCTGTAGGCTCACATTTTACAAGGGAGGTAAATCTACTAAATATGAAATGCTCTCAAAGATTAAATTCTGATGGTACAATTAGTATGAAAAAGGAGGAATTGCTGAATGTGGATGAATATGCAGTGAACTCCCGCAAAACGTATAGTTTTTGTTCTTTTTTTGTTTACTATTTTTTAAAAATGGAAAAAGAGTAAGGAAAAAAAGCCAAGAGCATGACAAGGTCCTGCAAATATACTGTCTAGAGCAGTGAAACTCAACAGGAGCAGAGGTTTTCAAGGAATGCTAATGCCATCAAAAGGTGGATTTTTTGTTAAACTCTTTTTGTGGGGAAGAGGATATAAATGACCACTGCCTGGGGTGGATAGGACGATGATAATTGAGGTTGGAGAACAGGTTGCACTGTATAACTCAGGTCATATTTTACTTCTCCTTTCTCTGCCAAGGAGGGTAAAATTTGGATTCCATAGAACAGAACAAAAATTGTCAATAAGACTTAAGACTCAAGATAAATGAGAGGATAGTAAAAGAATACCTGATTGTCCTTCACGGATTCTAGTAAGTTACCAAGAGAAATTATAAAATATGTATAGAGGCGGTAGGAGGTAGGGGGATTGGTCAATATTGTTTCTTTCCTTAGAGGAAGTTAGAGAGTATCATGAATAGAAAGCTGGACTTGGTGTCAGTAAGACCTAGTTCAGATCCTCCCTCAGAGTGAGTGTAAACAAGCAGTTAATTCTGTTCTGGCTGGAGTGATTTGGGTTTAAAGACATAGGCAAGTCTTCATTTGCATTCTAGTAAGCTTTATCAAAGTCCTTAAACCAGTGCTACATTTCAAGAAATCACTAATGAAAACTACATGAGACAAAAGAGTTAATTGTTGTAATTAAAAAAAAAAAAAGAATAAGTAGGGAAGAAAAAAAAAAAATCCTGCCTCAAACTCCAAGATATTTTAGGAAGTACAAGTGGTCAAAATTTATATTCCTTTGGACAGAGTGTCCACATGAAAAAATGTGACTCCCCATATAGATGAAGGAAAGAGAGAGAAGAGAAGGAGGAAGAGAAACAGAAGAGAAAAAAGGAAGAGAAAAAATATCTGTATTGCCCAACCTGAACTGGTCCGTTGGATCCCCTATGGAGGATGCTACTTTTACTCACAGATTGCTGTTTATCCTTCATTCTCAGAGGACCAATGGCATCAGAAGGGTGATTTCTTGCTTATAAGTGACTTGGATTTAAGTGAGATAGAGCTGCACAAAATCTTTGGTCTCATTCTCTTCTCTAGAATCATCTAATTTAAAATGTTACTGATCCTCTAAAAGGAGGCTAGATCAAAAGGAGTGACCGTCACTTCAACAAAAATGGTGATGGGATTATGTCCCTAAAAGTGGACATAATACTCCAGGCCACTTTATCTTTTTGGGAATCAGTTTCTCCATTTGAAAAATAACCCAATAATTTTGAGAATCAAATGAGATTATTTATGTAGAAGCCCCTTAGAAATTGTATGATGCTCTATCAATATAATATATGGTTATATTTACAATTCTAAAGATTTTTCTGTGGTGGGCTGTTACCTATAATTGAGCTGGGATAGAAGGGGCAGGATGTGGGTGTTGGGATCAGGAGATTACTGTTAGAGTGACTTGCCTTCTTTTTCTAACTTTTCTACTTCCTTGACATCTCCCCTATTTTCCTATCGTTTATGTCTAAGTAGTTAAAACTCAAGGCGGGATGACATTGTCCTTTTGCCTTATGTTGGGAACTTCTCTACGCTTACCTCAGCCATCCTTGCCTCGCAGTTTGTGAGGTCAGTGCTACTTGCTTTTGATCCCCCACGCTTTCCTTCCAAACACCCCTCCCTCTTTCGGAAATTCTAACTCTTCCGTTGTGCAATAACGATAAATGAATTCCAATAAAACTCATGCTCACTAAGAAAAGAATATTATGTTTAAAACAAAAGTGTTATTATCTCCTAAAATATTTGCATTTTAAAAGATGGATGGCTGGAATCTGAAATCTCTAAGGCCCATAGCCAACTTTAACATTTTTCTCATTTAATGATTCCGTAACTCAATGGAGAGAGCGATGCTTACCAGTAAGAAAAACAAACTAACAATCCATTGCTCAATGAGCAGATGGAGCATTTATTGAATTCTTAATAAATGTCAGGCACTGTGCTAAGTAATGGGGATGCAAATACAACCTTCCCTGAACCCAAGGAGTTTACACTTGTATATAAATAAGAGAACCTGGAAAGGGGAAAAGGTCTGCCTGCGCTTCCTTATGTGTCTTGGAACTGGTCGCTAGGAAGTAAGGCAGAATCCTAAACTCAGGCAAACTAAGATCAAAATTCTCTTAACAGCCAGAGGTTCCAGGGGATGCAATTCTGGTGAGAGGAAGAAGTAGGAGACAATGGGATGGTGTGGTATGGGGGGAGGGAAGTGAAATGGTGAATGTTGGGGAGCTTTTCAAAGCTTTCAACTCCCTTGCTTAAGCTTAGGGCTAGTCTCCCACCAAAGGCATAAAGCCAGTGGCCCCCAAGAATCTTGGAGAAAGTCGAAGCAGTTCCTGCTCCTGGCATTTAAGAGCAGAATGAGTGTTCCCTTTGCTGACGGGCTGGTGTTTGCCACACTTAGCAGCAAGTTAATACTGAATAGTGCCACAAGCTGGGCTCCTTTCCTGATAGTGAAAGTCTGATTCAGGTGACCCTCTCCATCTTTGCCCTGACCTGGAAGTCTCTTCCAGAGATTGAATTCTTCTTGCTGACTAATAGTCGTTGCACATCTCTCTGGAAGCATGAATCCAGCCCCACACAAGGAAACTCTGGGTTTTTATTTCTATTGACTCGTTCTTTCCTAATTGCCTCACCTAGTTCCTCTGAAGGATCACTGTACCCAAGGAAGTAGCAAACCACACCCTGTGGATTCTTGCAAACTCATGGCATTTCGTGCCATTTCTCATTTTAACAAGGATCTGAGAAAGGGATTTCTTCTGTGAGATATTTAATTATACATGAATCCATAGAAATTTATATATACATATATGTTTTCTCATTTTTCACTACTGAAAACTCACATTTATATCGCACTTGGCAGTAAATAAGTTACATATGCATATTTATATTATATGCAAACACATTTTATATATAATACATGTAAAGAGAGGAGGAGAGAGAGGGAGAGAGGGAGGAAGAGATACACAGAGAGACAGAGAGGCAGAGAGGGCAGTCAGACAGACAGAGATAGACTGACAGAGTGACAGAGCAGAGCAGACACACAGACAGAAAAACAGGGACACAGAGACAGTGACAGAGAGAGACAGAGAGACAGCAACAGAGAGCACCAGAGAGACAGACAGAGAGGAAGAGGAAGAGGGAGGCCTTTTTTAAGCAGAATTATGTTTTCAGGGGTGTGAGTACAGGTCAGCACCTATTCTTTCTGAGCAGGGGAGAGTAAGTGGCTTGCCCAAGGTCACACAGTCAGGGGACTCCAGAAGCAGGACTTTAGCGCCCGTTTTTCTGATTTGGGTTCCAGCTCTCCCTCCCCACGCCCAGATACAAACGCTGGCTTGTCTTGGACAAGTTAATCCATATTTCCAGGCTTCAGTTTGCTCTCCTGACCAGGCAAGATAGACAAGTATTGTTCGTTAGCCTCGTTTTCTAGCTGAGGAAGCCGAGTCTTGGCAACGTTAAATGGCTCGCTCTAGGTCACTTTGTTTGTAGGTGGAAGAGCCATGTGTTCTAATGCCAGATCCCATGTTCCTTATTTGCTAGAAAAACTGTTTATAGCCAAGGAGTCAGTATTTGCACATGCAAAGTCTGTCTGTTCCTGGAAATATCTGTGATCCTAGTAAATGGGAAAGTGATTGAAAGATTCAAAATGTATTAAATGAAGAAATTCTCCATCCTAAGCACATGATCCTCTGACCGAGAGAGCTCATGTTTGAGCTCCAAAGGAAATCTTACAATCGCTGTCCATATATCAGACTGAGAAAAATAGGGACAAAAATAGAGTCTGTATATGATGTGACCAAGATTCAGGAGGCTCAAGAGAAGTCATTTCTCATCTATAAAGAGGGTGGATGAAGTTTAGTGGAGTGGGCTACAGGAGCTCTGAGATCCTCGGTAATTATGCTGTTAATGGGGCCTGAGAGGTAGAAGGACCACAAAGAACACAATTCAGCCCTTTCATTTTAAAGGTGAGTGAGATGAGAGGAGGGTAACTTCCTTGGGACTGAATCTGTTTTATAAAATTGGACTAGATGGCCTTTGAGGTTTGTTTGAGCCTTAAATCTGGGATCCTGAGACTTAATTTGAAAAACTTCTTCCTGCAATGCAGTCTGAGCCAAGAGGAACACTCCCACCATGAGAATATAAATGTAGAGACCAGAAGATCCTCTGGCTCCAAAGCCACCCCAATGCCCCTCATCTCCTGCCCCACTTTCCCCAAACAGAGAAAGCACTTACTCATTGTTGGCACATGCTGCCATAGCGATGACATTTAATACTTTACCGATTTCCCAGTTCTTGTTCAGTTAACCACGTGTCCTTCTTGTGTATCTATGTCAACGGTATCTCTAGAAACATCATCCATTGATTTCATCCAAATCACCAGCTGAGCAGCCACTGCGTCTTCTGACTTCAAGTGAACCTTGGAGGGATCCTTAACCTGAGGTCTGGGAATTTGTTTAAAATATAGCGAGGTCTTGATGAGTGTGAATAATGAATCCTCTTAAGTGGTTGCATTATACAAATGCTTGCTGCCTACTTCCACTGGGCTGGAACCCATTACCATAGTTTACAGAATGATAACTTTGAATAATATGAATTCAAGTACTTCAAGTGATTCATCATTCCCATTAATCAGGACCTATACACACATATATTCCTACATACCCACACATATCCATCCATCCATATATACACTTTATATATATATATATATATATATATATATGCACACACACATAATACATATGTATACATATAATATATACATATAAAATCAGTTTCCTTTGCAAGCCTCTATTTTTTTTTTATTTTATACATTGAAAAACATACTACGAGAAGAGGTCCACAGATTTTACCAGATTTTCAGTGAGATCCATTAGAACATTATGAATTCCAGACTTAAAATGTCATTTATTGGAATACTATTATTATCAACAACGTTCTTTCCTCTATTAACTTACTGTGATTATCACTAACAAAATAGTAGGTCACAGTTTTATATAATACTTTGTAAATGCCATAGCAATTTACACACAGAATCTTTTTTTTTTTTTTTAATCTTCCAACAGTCTTATGAAGCACCAAATATACATTTTATAAGTGGGAAAATGAAAATCAGAGAGATACTGTAAATAGCGCGGCACAATGGGGGCACAAGAGGCTCAGACGGAAGCAGGAGAAAACCCTATTCTGTGTCTTGGTGGCAGTTAGCTCTCTGGTTTTAATGTCAGAGTTGTGGATTAGCTCAGCGGTTCTCAAAGTGTGCTCTGTGGTCCCTGAGACCCTTTTAGAGAGTCCTGTCAGCCCAGATTCTTTTCATAATAATACTACGTTGATATTGTCCTATTAAAACCCTCCTCACTTTTCCAACTACATATTGGTGTTCTGTCAGGCTAGTTTTTATTTTTCCCTCTATATTTTGACCAAATAACATATCAAAATTGATTGAAACATTGAAGTACATATGAGAATCTTTTCTTCTGTTCAAAAAAAAAATATGTAAAGTGATAACACTTTTCAGTAATTTACTTTGTTTAGAAAAATAGTTTTTTTCATAAAATGAGTTAACCTCTAACAAAATATTAACATGTAACAGATTTGTTTTTATTATTTAAGTGAATGAATATGTAATTATGGCTGTTTTAATTTCTAATAGAGTAATATTAATCAATGTAACTATGTAAGAAACAAAAACCCTTTGGGATTCCCAATCATTTTCAAGCGTCTAAAGGATCCTAAGAACAAAAAGTTAGGGAACTGCTGCCCTGGATGAACTTTACTTTTCCTTCTAGCCTAAATCTAGAATCTAATGTCTTCTGTATTTCTTTTTTTTTTTTTTTTTTCCTTTTCCCAATAGAATATGAAAGAATATGAACTAGTGTTTCTTCTTTGTTTCAGTGTTTCCCCAGTGCCTAGCATATAATAAATATCTAATAAATAGTTGTTAAATGGAAGAAAGGATGAGGGAACAGATCAAGTTGAGTAGCACTTCCACTGTACGTCTGTATATAACATATGTACCTGATTATTTGTGGATTGCTTCTTCCATTAGAATGTACAGTGCTTGAGGGCAAGACCCTTTTCCCTTTTTTATGTCCCCTGGGCTTAGCTCGGTATAGAAGACACAGTTTGGACTTCCTAAGTTATTTCTGGCCAGTTACCTCACTATCTCTGGATGCTTGTTGAGGATGTTTCCAAGGGATTTTTGGTGGTTGATGAACTAAATGCAGCACCTACTTTGGAAGCCCCTCAGTCTCATCAGCTCCACGTAGGAAGGAACCTCACAGACACACCCCAGCTCACTGGGCTCCCTCTGCTCCTTCTCCAGCCTTCCTTCCTGCCCTTAAAGGGAGATGAACAGGAGAAAAAGACCCCACAGCTCTGGGTAGTTCTGAAGAGACCCAGGCCAGAGAAAGCTTGGGTGCATCAGAACAGAGCCCAGGGGGACGGGCCTAATTATCACCCTCACTGATAATAAGCAGCTCTTTTTGATTCTTTTTTTTTTTTAATACACGCTTTGAGCTGAATTTATTTTCACTCGACTTCACTAAAAAGCTGGTTCTCTGTGACTAACATTTTTGACATTTAAATTTTCTTTGCTGCTTTCTTACTCACGTGGGCCTGTGAAAAGGCAAAAAAGTGACTTCAGTATGATTGACTGACATGAATGATCACATTTTCAGGAAATACATTTAATCAGGAAGTACATTTAATCATAAATCAAATATATTTAATCAATGGTCCCAGTTGTTTTTGTTTTAGTTTCCGTGAAGGCCAATCAACTAGTAATTTTTCCTTCTCCTGTGGATGGAATGTGGAAGTTAGGGCCAAGAAAAACTGGGCTTCGAGTCCTGTCCCAGACACAAAATCTGCGTCATTTTTAGCTAGTAACAGCCTCTCTCAGCCTCAATTTCCTCATCTGTTAAAAGTGGGAAAACAGCTCGCAAGGGTGTGGTAAAGATCACGAGTTAACAAATGCCTAGTACATTGCAATCTTTAAATTGCCATATGGATGTTGGAGATATATTTCTTTAATCCATCTTTCAAGATCCCAGCACAAACACCAGGTTACTGTGGAATAGGGCAGAAGGTCCTGGCTTTGGAGTCCATTCTTAAACATATTGTGGACTCTAACAAATATATTCAGCTGGTGTTCAAGGGGACTGCGTGGGAAAGTGTGGGCAGTACAAAGTTCTTATCTCAGTGACCAGTGATCACTAATGACATCTTTAAGATTCTAGATCCCCATCACTCACACTATTTTGACGGTCATATGTGAGTCCATGAGTTGAGTGGAAAATTTATGTACTTTAAAGGTTCTTTTGCAGAGAATGATTATTTATTTGTTACACACAGTTTCAAGCATTTAAAGACTTCTCCACTCAAAGGGTCATTTGTTCCTATTCTCTAATCTTAATACTTTCTACTTCTACTTCTTCATCATACACTAAAAATCATTGTCTTAATTCTCAGTTCACGTCAAGAAGCCTATAATGAACATGCTAGGTTCAGCAATTATAATCAAAAAATGTTACATAATGGTCCTTTAAAAGTTTGGAGTCACTAGAGTGGAGAATCCTGTAATCACATAGCTTTAATGAGAGGTATAAAATGATGAAGTGAAGTCATTTATATCATTTTCATGGAACAAGAAATCAGAAGTAATAATAACCATCATATATATTTCACAAAATCAAAGAATAAGAGTAATAATTTAGGTGTTTCTATCCCCACTTGACAGTTGAGGAAAACTTAGTTTAGAGATAGGAGGCAATTTTTGAGCCTTAAAACACAACTATAGAATGTAAAAAATATAAGAATCCAAAGATCTTAGAACCTAGAAGTATTAGAGCTGAAAGAGACTTTAAAACATGGAGTGTGATATATTTTAGAATTATAAGGAACTTTAGAACAAAGAATATCATAACTGGAAGGGGCTCTAGAATATAGACTACTATAATTTGGCAGGGTCTGAGAATAAATAGAATATGACAGTAGAAGAGATGTAAGAACATAGAACATGGACTCTTGGAACTAGATAGGACCTTTAGAAGGCTAAAGTTTGAAGGAGTCTTAAATAATTTTGTCAACCTCCTCTTTCCTATGTAAGGAAAAGTTTTCTCAAAGACACTAAGAAAATTGCCTCAATTTACCTTGTTGATCCATGATCAGGCCTTCCCGTTTCTCACTTCCTATAACTCTCTTACGCTGTGGCCCATGAGTTTATCCACCTGTATTTCAGCAGCCCTTCCCCTACGTCTGCCCTCATACATGACTTCTCGTCAGGGATCTGACAGTACGGAGCTCGACCGAGATAACTAACATTATTATTTAAACTTGAACATGGATGCCAACTCACCACAGAGTATAATAAATTAAATAAATTGTGCTTAGCAAGAGAAGAGAATTTACTGAAAATTCTTTTTAAAGTGAAGCAGAGCCAAGCCATGGTGTGAATCCAGTTTCTTGAATGGTCTGCCATATTTCTAAATGAGTTTATTTTCCTAGATGTTGTGGCCATTCATGGAAAAGAGTTTATATTAGAAAAGTGTCCTGATATACTGGGAGAAAACCCTGAAGAAAGGATGAGAAAGGCTGTGTCCTCGGCATAATTGCTGTCTGTGTGTGTGTTTGCGTGTATATGTGCAAACTCAGTTACTCCCTATCTCTGAACTAAGGTTTCCTCATTATCTAAATGATTTAACTCATGACTCCCCCGCTTTGATTCTATGAAATGCAGATTACTGTTATCATTTGATATGGTGGCAGGCAATGGAAAGAACACTAGGCTATTTAATCAGGATATCTTATCCAATGTCTGCTCCTAACTTATTATGTAACTCCCAACAATCCACTAATCCATTTGAGTTGTTTCTTCATATGTGAAATGAAGTAGTTGAATTAAATGATCTATAAAGGTATATTTTTCTTTGATGATCCCATGACTCTTCCTAATAAATCCTTTTTTTTTTTTCTAGAAGATCATTGATTGGAGCAAAATAAGAGAAATTCTTGTTAAGGTTATAGGTTGGAATAGACGTCTTCTGAGCTCAATAAATCAACAGGCAGTTATGGAAGCTCTTCTATGTGTAGACCTTTGCACTTAGGCAATGCAGATACAATGACAAGCAGAAGGCAATCTTTTACCTCAGAAGACTTCCATTCTATTGAGAATATATGATGCATATAGGAGCATAGGAATACTATGTCCATATAAACATATAAATATAGGTAGAGATTTATCTATCTTATGCTAATATATAACTATACATAATATGATATATTAGAAAATATATTTGATTTCATAGAGTAAAAGTCCACTTAAAGGCTTTCCTCTAATGAGATGTCCCCATTTACATATGTCACGTGGAATTTCTTTGACTATTATAAGATTAATATCTTCCATGGTACTCTGGTATTTATTATCAAGGAAGGCATAAAACAGGGAGAAATATGTGTCCACAGGCGTGGGAACAGTCTGCCCACCAATGAGTTCAAGTGAAAGAGAGATTCCCAAAGGGCGAAGAAGCCGGCCACGTGTCCCTGGGCCTGGATAGCGTTACACTGATGGTTGCCTCAAGTCCCCGAGCATCACAGAGACTCCTAAATGAAATTCATTAGCACTAGAAAGATTTCCACCTAATTAAAAAACCAAATGGACGAAAAATGCTTATTGTCTCATTTATGGTATGCATTTGGACAGGCGGCCCATACAGCTTGTCCATCCGTGCATATGTTTTGAACAGATATTATAAAGAAAAACTGGAATGGGCTCAGATTAGAATAAGAGGAGAGTGGCTGGATTGCTTTTGGGATCTCGAGCCAGGCTTTAATGATTTCAAACTTCTCTCTGAAACAAAAGCTCGTTTTTTAAAGACAGTTTTTTTTTAAAGACAGAAGGGGCAGGATGGCCATTTGGTGGGAGCACCAGAGAATTAACTAATGAGCAGCCTCCTCCTACGTTGGACACACACGTGGGATCATTGGTCACTGAGTCCATTCTCCTTTCCTTAGAGATGTGGAGATGTGGCCCAAAGAGATTCAAGTGTTTGTGTTCAAGTAGGTAGTTAGTGCTAGGATGGGATCTGAAGAGAAGTCTTTCAGCTCTACAGCAAATGTTCTATTAGCCTGTGCATGACTTCTGCCTCCTAAATCTCCATTCTATCTAGAGATGTCTGCAAATTCAGCAGCTGGTGATTCCTTATTCTCCGCTTTTCCATTCTTTACCTGGTCTGTGTGGAGTTATAGTCACCCTGACTCCAGCTCAAGTGCCCCAGTATTCCCTTCAAGCTTTCCTTAGCGTTTTATTTGATCTTACCTTAGGCCCCCAACCCTATATGATTGCTGTATTTCCATATACAGACGGGCAACCCCTACTATTCCCATCCTGCCCTCACCCCACGTAAGAAATCACATGCACACACCTTCCCATCCCACTTCAGCCACCTCACAGACTCATTATAGCATCTTATAGTTCACCTAGCCCAATTATCTAATTTTACCAATGAGGTAACTAAGACTCAGCAAAGCAGAGGGACAATAAGGGCCACATAAATAGTAAGTGACAGAGCCAAGATCTGAACATTTCATGGATTTCCCCCCATATTCCATGTTCCATCGCCCCTCTCCTTGCCATTCCCTGGAATACTTAATGTTGATTCCTTTGTGGTTTATTTTCAACGTAAAACCAAGTATTTTGACCACTCTACCTTCCTTGTTAGTCATTGTTACCTGTCTCCCAAATGACATTTAGTAGATGTGAGATCACCTTTCTTCCTGAAGTTAAAAAAAAATGCAAATTTTAATTCATACCTGAAGAGAGACTAGTGTTCTCTTATTAATCGTCAGCTTTCGTGGAAGCATAGAATTTTAGAACGGAAAGGATATTCGAACTAGCGCTAACACTTAAAGGTTTACAATGAATTTTCTATGGGCTAACTCATCTAATTCAGTACCTTCATTTTAATTTAATTTATTTTAATGCTTGGCCTGGGTCTTCCCGTCTCTCAAGGCTGCAAATGCAGGGCCACTTACGGGCAGATTCAAAACCAAGCTCAACCTTATGAAACGTCACTTGCTCGCCTCTTCAAACTGGTCCCTTCTGTCCTTCCTTGGGTAGCCTGCCGGATCTCTGCTCCGAAGGCCCATCATACTGGTACCGATTTAATGTAAAGGCCTTGTAGGCTTTAGCCCCTCCTGTATCTCAGAACTCCTGAATTCAAGCAGCACTGATCTCTACTTCCTCAACGGTGGGATGTACAGGACGGAACCTCTGCACCTGGAAAGTGATGTCCCAATGAGGTTACTTGCCTAAGATAGGAAAACTGCTTAGTAACAGAGTTAGGAAAAGGATCTGTGGATCCCCGTGTCCTACCTCTTCATATAGTACATGTTTCAATATTGATTTTTTTTTTTTAAAGACTGTTTTTCCTTTTCTCACCCAGGCTACTTTCAGCCTGATCCCACTCTTGCTGTGAAGGAGAGTTTTGACTTGGTTTCATTTCTAACAGGAGTCAGTTTGCTTCCTCCCCGGGAAACTGGGTGTTTCTTCCCAGCAGCTGACCATATGGAACCTGGACTTTAGGTGGACCCTGAGCAGCCCTAATTTAAAAAAAAAAGAGATCATGCCTCAGGAAAGGAACTCTGGGGCAAGTAGTGGCTTATAAATGGGAGGGAATACGATTGGCCTGGGTTCAGCTGCTATCAGTCAGCCAGAAAGCTCCGAGGGTTCAGTGACAGAACTAAAGGTTTGCTTGCCTTTGGTCCAGGACTCCTGCCTGGTTCTTTGTCTGCTTCAGACCCAGCCAGAAGCTGAAACTGAGACTCCTTTCTGCTCCTGTGGTGCTTACATCCCAACTTGTTCCTTGCTCAGGATGTATATCCTTACACATGTGTATATAGATGTACATATGTCCTTATACATAACTTTGTATGGATGTATGGATTTATACAGCCTTCTAGTGGTTCCCATTAGTCTTTATCTTTCTATGAAAAGGGAATCAGACTGTGTTCTGTAGAGAAAGGACTTCTTCCAAGCCCTTTGTTTTTCTTGGGTCTAGATGAAACATTATTCCCTCTTGTGGCTTCCCATTTTATGATTCCTTCATAGCAGCACGATCCATTTCCATCTCCCCGCTTCTGAAATTCTGATTTTATTTCCTTGCGGCCTGAGGATCACATCAGATCATCTAGCTGGGAGAGTTACAGGGACTCTGAGGGTTGGCTGTACATGTCTAGACATTTCAGAAAGACTTACTGGCAGTTATGGTGACATCCATCATGGAGTTTATCAAAAGGGCCTTGTCAGATTGGGTGTGTCTGAAAATGACCTCAAGTGTGTTAGGTGTGCGGGAAGGCTTCTTGATTGACCAGTCAGTGGGCTTCCTAGGGCTCTGCTTGATTTACCAGCCAGTGGGCTTCTTGGGGGTCTGCTTGATTTACCAGTCAGTGGGCTTCCTAGGGCTCTGCTTGATTTACCAGCCAGTGGGCTTCTTGGGGGTCTGCTTGATTTACCAGCCAGTGGGCTTCTTGGGGGTCTGCTTGATTTACCAGCTACTGGACTTCTTGGGGATCTGCTTGATTAACCTGTACTCTTGGTTCACTGACTATGAATTTTATCCACAAAAAGGTCCCTTCATCTTGTTAACTAAGTCAGGACAATCCTTCTGACCAGAACAGAGACAAGGAGATATAGTCTTGACATCCAAACCCATGAAATCCTGCGTCCCAAAGATGAGTCCTCTTGTGGAGGGCAGTAACAGACTCCAGCCAAACAGGGAACCCGCCATTTTTCATTACACAGTGAGACCCTGAATGCTGGTCCCAAAGGATATAGAACAACATAGAAGCCCATTCCAGGGAACTCCCCAGACCAGTCAAGGGGCCTGAAGTCATGGTTCTAAAAAGAAGAGATTTCCAGAAATAAACACTAATTGGGAGAGTGGTGAAGGTAGTACTGTGGGTGTGTTAGGCTCTAACAATCTCTAAAGGAGAGGTGTTCTCTGTCATTGTTTTATTTATTTTTATTATTTTTTTTTAACTAATGGCTTTCTATTTTAAAAGTATATGCAAAGATAGTTTTCAACATTCATCCTTGTAAAACCTTGTCTTCCAAATTTTTCTCCCTCCCTTTCCCTGCCTCCTCCCCTTGACAGCAAGAAATCCAATATAGGTTAAATATGTGCAATTCTTCTATATACTTTCCCACATTTATCGTGCTGCGTAAGAAAAATCAGATAAAAAAGGGAAAAAATGAGGAAAAAAAAGCAAGCAAACAACCACAAAAAGAGTGAAAATGCTGCCTTGTGATCCACACTCAGTTCCCACTTTCCTCTCTCTGGATGCAGATGGCTCTCTCCATCACAAGTCTATTGGAAGTGGCCTGAATCACCTCACTGTTGAGAAGAGCAATCTGGATAACAATTGATTATCACATGATCTTGTTGTTGTTGTGTACAATGATCTCTTACTTCTACTCACTTCACTTCATGTAAGTCTCTCCAGGCCTTTCTGAAACCATCCCGCTGATCATTTCTTAGAGAACAATAATATTCCATCACATTCATATACCATCACTTATTCATTCCCCGGCTGATGGGCATACACTCAGTTTTCAGCGACTTGTTACTGCCACAAACGTTTTTGCACATGGGGGTCCTTTCCCCCTTTTTTATGCTCTTTTTGGGACACAGGTCCTATAAAGACACTGCTGGATCAAAGGGTACGCACAGGCTCACAGTCTTTTGGGCACAGTTCCAACTGTTCTCCAGAATGGTTGGATTCGTTCACAACTCCACCAACAATGTATCAGTGCCCCAGTTTTCCCGCATCCCCTCCAATATTGGTCATTACTTTTTCCTGTCTTCTTAGCCAGTCTGAGAGCTGTAGAGTGGTATCTCAGAGTTGTCTTAATTTGTATTTCTCTGAAAATTCAGGCTTTCTAACTCCAGAGATACTTCCCCTTCCACTGCATCATACCGCCTCTAGAAGGGAAGGCTTCTTGGAGGAGGTGGGATTGGCGCGGGCTATGACAGAGTTGAATGGGGGTGCTGGGAGCCCCTTCCAGGGCAGGAGCAGGATCACTGAGTAATGAAGCCGATGGACAACTCGGAGAGCTTCAGAGAGAGAGGCAAGGAGCAGGATGGGTGGGCTCCTCATTCTGCACAGGGCTCCCCATGCCCATAGCCTTGCAAGTGGACATTTCCCATCCCCGTCTGGCTCATTCCCAGACCTCGGCCGCAGATCTCTTACTAAAGCATCCCTCTGTGCTGCAGTTGGGTGCCTTCTCTGTTCCAGGAGTCCCGGAGAGCTGCCTGGAGTTTAACTGACCGGCTCAGGATCACCAGCCGGAGTGTGCTGGGGTGGAACTGGGATCCACACGCTTTTGACTTCAAGGTCAGCTCTGGAGCCATCACACCCCACAGTGGTCAGTCAACAAGCGCCTCCTCCATCCCAGGCTCTGTGCTAAACTCAGTGAATGCTCCCCTGGTCAACGCTACACGGTCCCACTCTTTGTGATCCCATTTGGGGTTTGGTGGCCAAGGTACCGGAACAATCTGCCATTTCCTTCTCCAGATCATTTTACAGATGAGGAACTGAAGCAAAGGATTAAGTGACTTGCTAATAACTGTCTGGAGTCAGATTTGAACTCAGGAGAAAGATTCTTCCAGATTCCAAGCCCAGTGTTCTATCTACTTGTCACCTAGCTGCCCTTTTAACTGTTACAGAGCATTTAAAATCATCATGTCATTTAGAAATTTAAATGAACCACTTAAGGGAAATCAGTAGTGATTCCTCTAGAAAACTAGAACTCTTTCACAATCATGGGATCACAAGATCAAAAATTTAAAGACATAAAAAAGACAATAATGGTCATTTAGCTTGAGCCCTTCACTTTAAAGATCAGCAAATTGTATCCTTGGAAGATGACAGGAGTGATCCTTTATGTCCCATATCTGGCAGAGCTGGGATCCAAACCCAGATTCTCTCACACTACATCCGGGGCTTTCACACTGAATCACACTGCACTAGATTTATTTTGTGTCGGCATTTTTAATGTTAGGGTTTTGCCCCCCCCAAACAAGAATATGCATTTATTATAACACAATCTTTTGCCAAAATCAAACAAAACAAGACCCACTCTTGGAACCCTGATACTCAAACCTTCCCCAGGTGGATCTAGGGCAACTCAGTGTAAAACAAAACTATGAAGTCAATCATAAGGAAATAAAACCTAATTGCTTTGTTTTTCAAATCAAAAGAACTGGACTTAAAAGGCCTGCCCCTTTTGGAGAACACCTGTAGACTATCCATCAACCGCACAGTCACTGAAAGCCATTCCCCATTATACCACCACCCAAAGCTAAACTACACCCTAGTCTGAAGAGATACTTTACTGGCATTTGCAGAAGGCTAAAGGAGATGGGAGGGAGGGGGGAGAAGAGGAGGGGAGGTATCCAGAAAGGAGTAAAGAAGCAATTCATTTGACCTCTTTTGTCTAAATCTCAAAGTACAAAAACAGGATGGAAAAAAGACAGATAAGATATGGAGGAAGACAAGATAAGGAGCCTAGATAGAACTTTAAAGATAAAGGGGAAGCCTTGTTATGGCTACAATCTGAAGGACAGATCATTAAGACAGGCAAGGACACAGGCTGGCTCTCTACAAATTACCCTAAAAGAATGGGGGGGCGGGGAGGAGGAAGGGACTTTAGATTTTGCTTTGAGAGATAGGGATTTCTTGTCCAGAGAACTAATCAGTCATTATTTTCTGACTATGATGGAAGGAAGTATGATGTAGTAAAAAATGATAAAAACAAGGCAAAATGAAAAAAAAAAAATCAAACCACAAATTCAAGACATCTGAATTTGAAAGTCATCTCTTCCACTTGTAATGGACACTACCATGGAATCTTCCAACTTTGCTTGAAGAAAATGATTTGCAAATCTCAAAGCATCAGAGACATTGAAATTAGAATTTATTTTGGTCATGAATGATACAGTAAGGATTGTTTTTTTTTTTTTTTTCCCTATAGTAGATTCTGTACAAGATCAAATCAGGGTCTTTTAATACATTAAACATTAATCATTGTATGATATAGGATCTGCAGCACATGAAGGCATGAAACAAGAGGAAAGGATTTCTCATTGACTCATAATCTCATACTTGGAAGAGATCTCAGGTCCCATCTAGTCTAATTTATATCCATACAGGATTCCCTTCTCCAACATAAATGATAAATGTTTATCACATCGCAGCTTGAAGAGCAATGGTGAGCTCATTGCTTTCCTTATTAGCTTATTTCATTTTTATTTAGTTCTATTTGTTAGAAAGTTCTCTCTCCTTCCCTTTCCCAGCCCCTTATCATTGAGTCTTGTATCTGCAGCTAAGACATGTTTGATAGTCAGAGAGTCAGATAACTAGCTGGTAGGTTAAAACAGATGCTTTTAACTTAGGGGGTTATGATTTTTTTTTTTATGGGGGGGAGGTATACATTTTGATAACTGCATTTCAATGTAATTCTCTTTTGTGATTTTGTGTGTTTTATTTTATATCTTTAAAGACATTATTCTGGGAGAGGTTCAACTGCTAGCAAGTGAACCTGATCTTTAGGCTCCAGATTGTTTCACCTGGTTATTAAATATATGCCACAACTAGAAAAAGTTCACTGAGTATCCAGAGTAAGGAGAGGCCTTGAAACTCATCTGGTCTAAACTGAAATAAAAGAACATAGTCCTAGTAAAAGGAAACCTGCTACTTTCCAGGGAAGCTCGTTCCTCTTCTGAATAGACTTTAATTATTAGAAACTTTTTCCTTCTAAGAAGCCAAAATCTCCTACTCTTGCAGCTTCCTGTCACTGCTCCGAGTTTTGCTCTCTCTCTGACCAAGCAGAATCTTAGTAAGGTCTCCACCACAAGATTATCCTTTGGATACTAGAAAATGCTTCTAAAAAAGACTCTAGTCCCATCCCTAGTTCCTTCCCCTATCCTAATACACCATATTTCAAGCACTTTGCCATCTTGGCTGCCCTTCTTTGGACATTCTCAAGGTTATCAATGTCTTTCCTACTCCATGGAGCCTAGAACTAAAGGAAGTACCATAGACAGCACCTGATGAGGGCATTATACATGGGTGTCATCACCTCTCCAAACCTGGCCGCCACATTTGTCTTAATGCAGGACTGTTTGAACTAGTATTTTGGGGGGCAGTTGCTTCTTTCTGCTATCATTGACTCATATTGAGCTTATAGTCCCCTAAAACTCCCATTTGTCTATCCACGTCCCCCAAATCTCACATACGGGGAATTTGATTTTTGAATCCAAGTGTAGGACTTGACATTTATCTCCAGGACATTTCATTCTTCAAGAGTCTAAAGCAGTTGTCATTTTTCTAGACCCTAGTCTGCTGTCTGGTATGCCATCGAGGATAAGTTTGCTCCGGAGCCTCTAAGACAGATCTCGGAGCACTCCACCAGATCCATCTTGCAGAACTGACATTGAACCTTTAATGCTTACTCTTATGGAACAGGGATTTAATGAGTTGCAAATCCACCTGACTGTTCTGACACCTAGTTGACATCTCTCCAGCTGATCCGTAAGAATAGAATGAGGTGCTTTCTGAAATGCTTTGCTAAAAACTGGGTCAAGCATCCTTACAACATTTCCTCAATCTACCATCCGTAAAATAAATAAATAAGTTACTTTGGCGCAAAGGTTAAAAAAATAAAAAGTAAAACATTATCCTGACAATGGGGTCTCTAGACTTCATCATGTTTTCTAAAGGATCTGTGATTAAAAAACAAAATAGAAATTCAATTTATAGAAACAAATGTACCAAAGGTGTTAAAATAATTCCTGCTGGCAACAACTTAGCAAAGTCATTGAAAAGTCAGAGGAAAAATAAATCTAGAGTATTTAGAGTTTCACTCCAGTAGTCAAGACTGATATGGCATTAGGAAAAAAAAAAAACAATCCTGCCAGAATTCTGCCTGCCATTGCACTACAAAAACACTGGCCACAAGTTTGCTTTGAATGAGTCCTCCTCACACTAAAGTTTTGGGTACAGATTCCAACTACCTAATTATAATGGCTTTTAAGTATACTCTAGGCACGTTTTAGTCTGTTTCTTAGGAAGTAGGTATTGTAAATATTATTTTTTATCATCAGTATAAAATCAGGTCTAGGGGCAGCTAAGTGGTACAGTGGGTAGAGCACCAGCCCTAAAGTCAGGAGGACCTGAGTTCAAATCTGACCTCAGACACTTAACACTTCCTAGCTGTGTGACCCTGGGCAACTCACTTAAGCCCAATTGGCTCAGAAAAAAACAATAATCATAATCATAAATAAAAATAAAAATGAAATTGGATCTAAAAGTGACCCTAGAAATCAATGAATTTCTCACCACCTGGGCTGAGGCCCAGAGAAGGAAGTAGTGTCCAAAAGGACACATAAATAATAAGTAAATAAAGGTATGATTTATATCCAAATCATCAAAATAAATGCAAATCCAGAACAATTTCCACTAGCCATTTTGCTTAATGATTGTCATCTCTAAAACAAGGTAAGATTTATAAAACACTTTTTTCGCCACTCTTTAAGAGTCATATAAAGATATTCCCATTTTAAAGATAAGCAAATTAATGTTCTGAGAGGTTGTGATGTGTCTAAAGTCATCAAGGCAAGACATCTTGGTTGTGTTTGATTATACTCAATTCTTTGTGACCTCCTTTGAGGTTTTCTTGGCAAAAACACTAGAATAGTTAGCCATTTCCTTCTTCAGGTCATTTTGCAGATGAGGAAACCGAGGCAAGCAAAGGGAAGTGACTTGGCCAGGGTCACCCAGCTAGTAAGTGTCTGATGTTGGAGTGAACTTAGGTTTTCCTGATGCCAGGCCCAGGGCTCTATCCACTGCACTGCCCAGCTCTGAACAGGGGCTTTAATCCAGGTCCCGTGGCTCTGGGTCCAATCCTCTTACTCCTCCTCCTGGGTTTGAATCTACAGAAGAATCAAAATCGAGGCTGAAACAGGGAAGAGAAGAGAATTATCAGGCTTAAGTTTTAGGAAATGGTTTTCCTATAATTAGGAAATCTATGGAATTAGGAAATGACGTTTAGTCGTGTCTCCATGTCCAGAAATATGTCTATTGTGTTAAAGGAGGTACAAATTTATCTAATACAATAGAAGCAAAGTTAATGTCTTTCATAAGTGAAACAACACAAATAGCGGGAAATATTCTAGGCTGGGAATTATCATTCTCGAGTCCAGAGATGTGGACTTGGAATCAAAATCCCCGTTCCATCTCTTATCTGACATTCATCAAAACAAGCGAATTAGTATTTAGTTAGTGCTTAATATTTTAAAAATATGGATTTTATCATCCCTATTTTATAAATAGAGAAACTGAATCTCTAAAATATTATTTAAGTTTGTCTGTAGTCCCACAGCTCATGGGTGTTAGAAGTGATATTTGGATCCAGGGCTTTCTCCCCCAAGTTCTATGTCCTGTCTAGGCAGGTTGTCAGTGTGGTTTCTCTCTCAACTTGTCTCTTCACGTGGAAAATGGAAGCATTGCTATTTGTCAGCCCTGTTTCCTTATCTGCATACTGCATACTTGTTTTTGTCCCCTTCCATTAGTTTCTCCATTTTGTTTGTGCTTTTTTAGCCCTAGGCCTTGTCCAGACCCAGGCCAGAGTAGACACTTTATATACATACGTACATATATTTACATACATACATACATATATATATATATATATATATACACATGTTAAATTTAAATGAATTATATTGTAAGTCTTAAGTGCTATGTAATTATCAACTATCATAATTATTTTTCTTATTACTCGGTGGTCAAACACCAGAATTTTAGGTGGTCAAATATAGGATTTTAATGACTTCATTTGCAGTTTATTATATTGTGAACTTGGATAGTCCCAACTTCTCCATACGTTAATCCCTGCTAGCCTGAAAGCAGGGAAATCTCCGGATCTCTGGGGAAGCCTTCCAGGAGTTTCCCCTTCTGACTCTCTGATTGATGATTAGTGTTCACTAACTGACTCTCAGTTCATTTTTCAATGCTTCAGTTCCCCTATGTCTAATGCTAACATTTTCCTGCATCAGTCACAGGGGCTCACCAAGATATGTACAAGCTCCTGACATAGAAAACACATTTCTTTTCAGTTTTTATGTAAGGCGTATGATATAGCTATTCTCTTCCGATGATGAATGTCATCCTCCCCAGTTTGCAGATGGAGAAAATCAGATGCTTAATGGCATAGGTAGGACTCGTCTCCCTGGAATATAGAATTGTAAATAAGTAAATAAGTCTTTGTTCATTCCACAGAATAATTGTGCGTGTGTGTGTGTGTGCATGTGCATGCGTGTGTGTGTATCTTGACCACAGGAGAAGAATGAATGATTCCTCATAAAAAAGGGCACCTGGAAATAAGATGCTTATTGAAAGGTTAGATAAGGGAGCAAGCTTTTTGTTTCACGTGACAGTTAAAGAAAGCAGAACAGATAAAATGATTTGGAAAAATCTAGGGAAAAAAACATGTCATTCAGTGATACAAGGCTGACAAAAGAGAAGGAAATTCGGATAAATGGATTGGAAGTGGCTGAGTGAGGTGTTAAGGCCTTTTGGGAGATGGATGAGAAGTGAGTGTGTCTTCTAACTGATTTCTGCATTTGAGATGACCCTTCATCCTGTCCGCTGAAAGTGCGCATCCTATGTTATAAGGACCAGGAGTGGGGACAGCAGGTTTTAGGATCCGAGTGTGGTCTGGCTGCTTCCCTTGCTGGAGGACAATCAAGGCCGTGGTGGAGATGCGTGCCAGTTTTCAGGCAGACGTCCGAGCAGGTCCTGAGCTCCGGAGAACTTTCTGCCCAATAGCAGGACGCTTGAGCAAGGCCAGGTGTACTCCATCACCTCTCAAGTCCCCTACTAGGCTGAGATTCCATGGTCCTGCAGAGGATTACAGTTTCTCCAAGTCTGCGAGTCTTCCCAAAGTAATGTCCCTTCGGTGTGGGAATCACTCATCGGAGAGCAATGGGAAGGAACCAGAACTGCTCAGATTGCTTTTGGAGCTAATTACTTACGTACCATTTGCACGGCAATAAGCTAATTAAACTAATATCAGCCGGTGCTTGTACAAAACTCCCTTTTTCTTCGTTCCTACCGAACAGTATCTGGGGCAGAAAGAAGCTCCCCCGCAAAGACATAGGAGGAAGGAGGAAAAGTAATTCCATGAATGTGGAGCAGGATTTCAGCCAGGGGCTTGGGGAGGCCCTTCTTGCTATATTGGGGGATAATATCAAGTCCACCCTGAGCATAACGAGGAGATCATTGCAAGAGTGAGAGAAGACTAATAATTAGGAGGAGGAAAGGTCATCTGCTAGGGGTGTCTTGTTTCTTGAAGGAAGAGAGAATCCTACGCAAAGGAGAGCGGTCCAGAATCGGGGATATGTTTAAGTCCTTGTATCATGGAGCAGCTACTAGGGCAATGGTCAACATTAATTCACTTCGGGCAAACTTTTGGTCTGGGGAGAGAGTCTGGTTCCTTAGGTTCCTTCGGACTTCTCTGTCCAGAAGAGTCTGCACTAACAGTCGGAGTCAGGCCGTCGGGACTGGATCCTGTGGGTGTGCCCAACAGAAAGGCTATTTTCAATATTTTTCCAGCAGAGAAAGAGGAAGGAAAGAGAGGAAGTGGAGAGGTGGGAGCTCAGCTTAGGAACTGAACTTTAAAATAGTGAAAGTGATTCATGGAACAAGAAGTTTAGTGAAGGAAATCATTAGGGTTGGACTAGGGAAGTCATGCTCACCTCTCCTGTGAGTCCATAGGCAGGAAGTCCCTCCCTCCATCCTCTTCCTTCCCAGTGCTTCCCGCCCTGGCTTGCTAAAAATTCCTTGGGATTGAATTCAATGAAGGACATTAGAATGTATTTAAGTCATTTGAAAATGCTCATTGTACTGATAAACCGGACAATGAGAAATTAAGCCACTTTCCACAGCTCACACAGGTAGTAAATAGCTGGAGAACAACTCCTAACCCTTATGGGAGGCACTTGTTAGCGATTATAATAAAATGTATAATAATAACGAGTATAATAATATATAATAATAATAGGAAATGTCTAAAATAATAAATATGGTCAAAATACTATGGTGTGTGGGAGGGTACAAACCACCTCACAGAAGAAGAGCAGGCTAAGGCAAAGTGCAGAGAAAAACGCCAATATTAGCTGAGGACTGATTGAAGAAGGGAGTGTTGAGGAGAGAGGTAAGAAACTGTAGGGAAGACATGATTGCTGCCTTTAAGCGTTTGAATGGCAGGGATACTGGAATAAGATCCGTTCTTGGTCTAGAGGGCTCAAAGTAGGAGCCAGGGGTGGAATATATATACATATGTGTGTGTGTGTGCATATATATATGTAGATATGTATGTGTATATGTATGTATATGTAGATATATAGAGAGAGACAGAAGCAGAAAGAGACAGAGAGACAGAAAGAGAGAGAGACAGAGACAGAGACAGAGAGTGTTAAACTCCTAACTGGAAAACTAGAGCTGGGCGGAGGAGAAGGAGGTCCGAAAGCACGTGCTGCTTAATTTCTGCGGCTGCTCGATGGAAGCGGGGCTGGCCGCTGCGATGCTTAGGATTTCTCCTGGGCTCTGAGAGTCCATCCCTTGGGGCCCAGCAGGATTCCACTGACACCCGTGCACTTCCACACGTGGCCCAGGGCTGGGCCTGGAGTGAGCTCAGATCTGGTCTCAGGCACCTTTGGCAAGTTATGGCATTAAGCCCTGTTTCCCCTCAGTTTCTTCAGCTGCACAATGCGGGTAACTTTGGGCTCTGCCTCCCAGGATGGTTCTAAGGAGAGGAGAGTGCGACCTCTGCCTGGTCCTCGGTTGGCCCCAGGTAATGAGAGCTGCTATCATCGCCATTATTGTTCTCAGAGAATGCAAAAAGCACAGGCAGATACTTGGGTCCCGAGAGGGGAGGGGGTGATGTGGAGCAGATGGATAAATTGGGGAAGAGAAGCAGAAAAAGGCGGCGCCGGCACAGACTTGGCCTCCTGCTCGGCTTTGCCTTAGGCTGGCCCTCCAGGAAAGGCCCAGGGCTGTCCCGGGGACTTGACTTGGCCAAGCCCTCCCCCCCCCCCTTCCCCCGCTCCCTTTCAAGTGCAAACCCCAGGTTGCAAACAAATACTTAGCTAGCCTCCCTTCTTTTTTACCTCGAGACGGAGGTGCGGCCCCCCAAGCATTATAATGGAAAGGGCCCTGGAAAGAAAGGTCAGAGTCGGCAACCTTCTTGGCAGGGGTGGGGGGAGTTTAGGCAAGTCACTTACTGTTCCCAGCCTCCTTTTTCTTAATGAATCCTATCACTGAAAAAGCTACGAACCCAGGGTCTAATAATCCCTGTTAACTGGCAGCTACCAGGCACTTTGTGGGATGGATTCTGTCAAAGGCCCGAGGCTGGGAAGGAAACTCTGCCTCTCTCCCTTTCTCGCTATCTCCCTTTCTTTCTGTCTCTTTCTCTCTCTCTGTCTCTGTCTTTCTCCCTTTTCTCTCTCCCTCCCTCTCTTTCTTTCTCTCTCTCTCTCTCCCTTCCCCTCCTCTCTGTCTCTCTTGGTGTCTTTCTGTCTCTCTCTCTCTCTTTTCTCCATTTCACTCTCTGTGTCTCTGTCTCTGTCTCTCTCTTTCTCTTTTTCTCTCTATCTGTGTCTATCTCTCTGTCTCTCTCTTTTCTCCATTTCACTCTCTGTGTCTCTGTCTCTGTCTCTCTCTTTCTTCATTTCTCTCTCTATCTGTGTCTATCTCTCTGTCTCTCTCTTTCTCCATTTCTCTCTCTCTGTGTCTATTTCTCTGTCTCTCTTTTCTCCATTCCTCTCTATCTGTGTCTATCTCTCTGTCTCTCTCTCTCTAACAAGGAAGAGAGCAGCAGTTGTTCTACAGTAGATAACCTTAGAGAGTCACTGTCCCTGCTCGGGGGCACTGAGAAATTGAGAGGTGTCCAGGCTCACACAGCCAGGATAGGTCAGAGTAGGACACAAAGTACCCAAAGCTGTTTTTTTGGTTTTAATTTTCTAACCCACCTTACTAGAAAGAGAGAGAGGAAGGAAAATCTAACATAAATAAAGAAGATCTGGCATTTAGAGCTTGATTTGTATCCTTGGAAAAGTCACTTTTGAACATTAGTTTCCTCATCTGAAAATTATATTGGAATAATCTATGCCAAAGAGGTCTTAGGAAGATAAAATGAGTAAATAAGAAAGAAATGCTTTATAAGCTTCAAGTGGTAATTAAGAGTAGGATCATCTCCAAGAATATCCAGCTATTCTTGGGTTCCCTTTTTGAACAATGGATCAGAATTTCACACGAGTCGGGCAAGGTCCCGCATTATAATTTGGGACCACGCCAACAATATCATTGCCTGAGACAAACAAAGTCTTGTTGTTTTTGTAACTCGACTAGAAATGAAGGAAACTGAGAAAATAAAAAATTTTAAGTACACTGATATAAAATATGACCCCTTTTCCTGCACCTTTTCATGAGACAGGAAATTTGTTGAACCTGTAAAATTTGATTATGTTTTTGAAATTGAAAGAAGAGTTTTCACAGCCCTTCTTTGCTCCAGCTCACCAAATGGCAGAATGCAATTTTGAAAACCCACTTTTCCATTCCTAAAAGTAAATAAAATGTGAATAATTTCACTTTTTAAAATTTAATAATAGAAACAGATTGCATATTCCAAATCCTGAACCAAAATGGGCTTCTCAGAATGTTGTGATAGGTATTTTCTTCAGTATGTTTTGGCTTTTAAGGTCACGGAAATGCCTTCTCACTCTGAAATTTTATATTTCTGTGAAAATCAGAAATGGAAGGGGTCTCTCTTGCAGAGCTGATCTAGGCCAGTCTATACTATATATATATATATATATATATATATATATATATATATATATATATATATATATATATATATATATATATATATATATATATATATATATAATATAGCCTATAGTATACCCTCCAAGGGATTGTCTGGCCTCTCCTTGGCTGATGGGAATTCACTTATCTATGAAGTAGTTCATTATTTTTCACTAATAACTGCCATTCTTCCAGCCACTCAGGTTACCAACCTTGGCGTCATCTTCTCACCATACCTTTTCAGTCAGTTCCTAAGTCAAAATCCTCTCCCTCTTCATTCTCTCTCTTAGAAGACTCCTCTTCATTTCTACTGCAAATAATTTAGATTCTTAACTCTCTTTGCTTAAGCGATTATGATAATTTCCCCAAAATATTTGCTTCCAGCTCTTTCTTCTGCAGTCCATCCTTTCTATCATTGCTCTAGTAATCTTCCAACCCACATGTCATGCTTATAGTCAAGGACGTGATTTTCTTGTTTTCTATGTAATTTAAAAACAAACCAATAAAAATCCTCCTGAATGTGATTCTAGTCCACCCACAATATGGCTCCAATCTACCCGTTCAGTCTTGGGCCATTCTGTTCTCTTAAACGAATTCTCTGCTCTAGCTGAACTGAACAAGATTCTGAGCTTTCCTTCATGTTCTTTCCCCCATCCCTGTACCTTTACTCAGGTTGTCCCTTCTTAGAATGGATTCCTCCCGAATTTTGATCTGATCTCATGGAATCTAGTGTTCCTCCTAAGTTTAACTGGTCATGTGTTTTAACTAGACATAATCAGAATCAGAATCAGAATGGTCTGATTGGTTCACTGAAAGCAGGGTCTCCATATCATCTTTCCATCAGCTCCAGTGAGTGAATGCATGAAAACACGAATGAATATGAAGAGCTTTAGACAATGTCATGTACTTACGGTTTGGTCCGAGTCCAACTCTGCTCTTCAGGCTTGTCAGGAAATCGGAATCAGCGCTTTTTCTTTTTATTAATACCCCGATCACTTGGTGCTGTGGATCAGGAACGCAGTTTTGAAAGAACCTCAAAGTCATGCAAAATCCATTATGAAAATGAAAACAGACCCACAGGCAGAACCTAAAAATAATGAAGTTTTCCTTATTAGAAATCAGACTGCAGGCAAATGAAATGCCTGAATAAAATGCAAAAATATTACCCCCAGCAACCTTCCAGTTCAGTTTCCGGCTTCTGTTGCCCCTTTCCCTGAGCCGTGTGATGATGCTTTGAAGCAGCCCAGTAAGGTGCAGGCCGGGGATGCTGGGAGGTGAACGTTCCTCCTGGGCTCGGTGATCAAAATGGATTCCAAAAAGATTGTGATGTTAAGATAAAAAATATGTGATGGTTAAGATCTAATCACAACTTCAGGCTGTGTCTTGGGTCTCAGTAGAGCAGAGAGTGAAGGCAAATATCAGCTTCCAAGGTAAAGATATTCAAATGTATTTTCGGTTAGATCAGGGACTCTAAATTCATCACCACAATGACTCCTTCAAAAACAGTTCAGGTTTCATCCTTCTTTACCAGTTTTGGAGATTTACTTCTTCCTAAGAAAAAAATTCTTGGATTGCTTTTGAGGGCCTCTGGTTAATTCTGATCAGTCAGATAGATCCTGAAGACTCAATCAACATTTAGACAACATTTAAGGACAATCCCCAGCTGCCCTTTTAAACACCGACACAGAGAGGTTTTATTACAAATTAACACACATGAGAATGACACTGGAGCCCACGAGGAACTCAGAGATTTCCTTTATCCCCAAACAATGGGCGATCTTTCTCTTGGCCATAGGAGGAAGAAGCATGGAGGACAGCCCATAGAAGAACCCTGGAGTCAGAGATTATAAATTTAAATCTTGAATCTGTCACATTCATATGGGACTTTTCTACATTAGTTCTGAAATCTTTAAAATAAGGAAGCTGGATTAGATGGATTAGATAGTCCTTTCTAGCTCTGGAGCTAGGACAGCAAAATAAGGACGCTAACCTACCTAACAGAGCTAGTGAGAGGAATATGGTCATTTCCCAGCAACTTGATCACCTCTTTTCTCCTAAGAAATTTAGACTAAGTTATTGATAAAAGGTCTTCAAAAAGATAGAGAGGGAATCAGTGGTTCTTAGTACAGGCAGGGAAGAGACTTGTACTCCTTCCACAGCAAGGGTAAGCTGGCTATTTAAAGAAATCTGGAAGGCCCTTGTGCTCTAAAACATATCCCCTATACTCTCTCCCTCCATGCATTACTTCCCTAATTCAGGTCATTAGTTGGGCTCCGATACTGCAGAGAAAGGGATGCTGAGCCCAATAGGGACACCTCGTTTTCAAGGCAATCTCCAGCATCGTGATTCCATCTACCTTTGGGTTAGCAACAGCTCTCTGGGCCCCAGGGACTTAACAAGTAAAAATGGGATACTATGATACAGCACAAGTGATTGTTGTGAAGATGGAATGAGTCTTGTCCCAAAGTACACTTGGATCCTTCTCTGTCCTACTTTGGGCTTGGGACATTTACATCTTTACTGTAAATACATTTCTTTTCTAATGTTTGTTCACCAAACATATTTTTTGTTGTTGTTGTTGTTGTTGGTAGTTTTTGTTTGTTTTTTGCTTTTTGTAAGTATATGCATGTAAACATATTTTCCCATTAGTCATATTATGAAAGAAGAACCAGAGCAAAAGGGAAAAGCCACACAAAAAAGAAAGAATAGGAACAGATATGCTTCCATATACCCTGTAGATATTTCTCTGGATGTGTATGGAATTTTCTATCGTGAGTTTTTTTTTTTTTTAATGGTTTTAGATCACTGTATTGTTGAGCAGAGTTAAGTCTGTTATAGCTGAACATCCCACAATGTTGCTATTACTGTGTGTAATGTTCTCCTGGTTCTACTCACTTCACTCAGCACTAGTTCACATAAGCCCTTTCAAGTGTTTTTTTTTTTTTTTTTTTCTGTTGTTGTTGTTGTTGGTTTTTTTTTGGTTTAAAATCTGCCTACTCATAATTTCTATTAGCAGAACATGGTATGTACCACATACTTGTTCAGCTATTTTGCAATTGATGGACATCATCCCGATTTTCAAATTTTGTTTCTACAAGAAGAGTTTTTATAAAAATTTCTTTAATCAATAGTGATTTAGAGAATTTATTTTTCATATGATTCTAGATGGTTTTCATTTCTGCACTTAAAACTGCCTATTGATATTCTTTGACAATTTATCAATTGGAGAATGACTTGTATTCTTAGACATTTGACTTAGTTCTCTAAATATTTGAGCAATGAGGTCTTTATCAGAAGCACTGGTTGTAAAAATTGTGTTCCAGCTTTCTCTTCCCCTTTTAATCTTGTTTAAATTGGCTTTGTTTGTATAAAGGCTTTTTTTTTTTTAATTTAATGTAATGGAAATTATCTATTTGTCATTTAAAAAATATTCTTTATTTATTTTTTAGGCATAAATTCCTTTCTACTCTATAGATCTGATAGGGAAACTATCCCTTGCTCTTTTAATATGTTATTTATGTCTAAAGGATAATTTGACCTTATTTTGGTATAGGGTGTGAGATCCCATTCTATGCCTAGTTTCTGTCATATTTCCGGTTTCTTCAACAGTTTTATCAGATAGTAAATTATTATCCCAGAATCTGGAGTCTTTGGATTTATCAAATAGCTGATTATTATAATCATTTACTACTGAGTCTTGGATACTTACTCTATTCCATTGATCTACCACTCTATTTCTTTGCTTGTAACAAATAGTTTTGATGATTGCTGCTTTAGGATACAGTTTCAGATCTGGTATGACTAGGCTCCCTTCCTTTGTATTTTTTTTTTCCCATTAATTTCCCTTATATTATTGGCTTTTGTTCTTCCAGATGAATTTTGTTATATTTTTTCTAGCTCTATAAAATAGTTTTGATAATCTGATTGGTATGAAATTGAATAAGTAAATTAATTTAGGTAAAATTGTCATTTTTATTATATTAGCTCAGCCCACTCATGAACAACTGATATTTTCCACTTGTTTAGGTTTGACTTTGTTTTTTATGAAAAGTAGTTCCTGGGTTTGCCTTCTTTTTTCATTTAAGCAATACTGTTTTTAAGGAATTTTCTTCAGTCAGTTTTTCTGCTCCTTTTCCCAAGCTGTTCACTCTCCCCCTCATCCCCATAATTTTCTTGATTAATTCACATTTCTTTCCCCAATTTTTCTGCTACCTATTTTACTTGAGTTTAAATTCCTTTGAGCTTATCCAAGAGGACTTTTTGGCTTCAGACCCATTCACCTTCCTTTTTGAGACTTTACAAGTAGGCATTTTAACATTGTCTGCTAGGTTTATATTTTGACCTTCCTGTCACCATAGTTGCCTTGTATGGCCAGGGCTTTTTGTCGGTTTTTAAAAGGTTGGGCTCTTTTTCTGTGGTACAGAGGGCCCTGTCCCAGTCTTTTTTTTTTTTTTTTTTTTTTTTTTTTTTTTTTTTTTTTTACTGGAGGGCAAGGGCCTGTTTCTGGCTTTCTACAGCAGGGTCTTTGGGACTGGTGGTTTTCCCACTGAGCTAGGTTGTTGGCTATTGTGGCCCTTGATTCAGAGTTGGCAGTTTGCCTGCCCTTCGGGGCTGGAGACCTCCCAGCTGGCCTGCCGGGCCACTGACCTGCTGGACTAGAACCGCGTGGCCAGGTTGCTGGTCTGTGCTGGGACTGAGACTCCTGTTGGCTTGCCAGAATACCACCTGGACTTCTCCCTTTCACCCCAAAGAAACAGATTTTTCTTCAAGTCCTTCTAAGTTATGTTGGTCTAGAAAATTGTTTCACTTTGTCTTTTTGTGGATTCTGACACTCCAGAATTCTTTAGAGATTCGATTTAAAGTTGTTTCTGATGGAAATTGGGGAGAGCTCAGGCAACTTTCAGGCTTCTCTCTGCTCTCTTGGCTCCATCGCCAAATAAATTCTTGTATGTTCATTTTCCACATGGGTGGACACAATAGACCAGAGAATGACAGGTCCCCAAAATGTACCTATTTTGGCTAAGAAGATAATTTTCCACGGTGGCAAAGGATGTAAATGGCCTGAAATGCTTTTTAATTTGTCAGTGGTAATGCATTTAGAACATCTAAAATAAAACAAATTACATTTGAATATTTTTACCTTCAAGGTTAATATTTTCTTCCTCTGTCTGCTCTTTTGAGTCCCAAGACACAGTACTAAGTAATGTTATTTCTTAAACCCCAGACAATTAGTTTCTTCCAATTAGTGTGTGAATTCCTTGAGATTAAGGACTGTTTCTATTTTTTTTCCTATTTGTATCACTAGCATTTAGTCCAATTCTTAATCATTAGAAAGTAGCTAATGTGTTTCTTTTTCATTCACCTATACATTTTGTAAAATAAGAGAACATAATAAACATGAAGAACTTTATAAATGCAAGGTTTTAAAATAGAATCATCTCGATGCTATCACAATCAGCTTAAATGACCTGCTAATTATCTTTAAATATTTGAAGGGCTCTCATGTAAAAGATGGTTTGAAATTACTTTGTTTCCTCCAAAGGAAACATGTATTAACCTGGCATTTAAAGTCATTCATAGACTGTCTCTAATTGTACCTTCTGGTCTCATTCTACTCCCACTTATTCATGATATACTTTAGCCAAATTATTCCTCAAAAATGTTCTCTGCTGGGGCAGCTAAGAGGATAGAGCACCAGCCCTGAGTCAGAAGGACCTGAGTTCAAATTTGACCTCAGACACTTAACACTTCCTAGTCGTGTGACCCTGGGCAAGTCACTTAACCTCAATTACCTCAGCAAAAATAAAAACGTTCCATGCTTTCTCATTTTTATATTTCATATCTCCCTCTGAGCCAAAAGGTGCTATAGGGTCACCATGGTAGAGATCATAGGAAGATAGATTTCCCTCCCCTTCTCCATATTCCTTCTATGAAATATATGAGGAAAAAGGAAGTAAGGGAAAGCAAAATATTTAATGGAGAAATAGGTTGTGTGGTAATACAGACATCAGGAGATATCACCGTGAGATCCCAGTAGAGAGTCACAAATGCCACGGGGCGAAGAAGAACAAAAAAAGAGTGAACAAAAAGGGATGGAGAATGGCAAGGATCACATCCAAAATACGGCTGCCACAAAGGTTTGCTTTGCCGGGAAGCTGCCCTTGAGAGTGAGATTCTACTCTGACTCTAACTGGAGTATGTGTAGGCAAGCTTCAAGTGGAAAATGCAAATGCTTCTGTCTGGGCTGGTGACAAAGACCTTTGGGACTCTATGACTCTCTTGCATCAATGTGAAAAGATATCCCTGAGAATTATAGAGCAGTAAGGTCCATTTACTATGAACCTTGACTTCTGCTGTAAATAATAATTATTAATATCATCATTATAATGTGTATTTATTATATATAATTATGTTAATTACATATAATATATTACACAAATATTATATATAATTATATTTATTATAACAATTATTATAATAATAACAATTCTGATGCTGATGATAAAAAATAATAAAAATAATTAGCACTTAGGTGGCACTTTAAGATTTACAAAGCAGTTTGCATGTTAACTCTTGATTCTCACGATAACCGAGTATCTCGACCCGTTCTACTTTCTCCATCATCATGAGTCTGTTTCTTTCTTGCTGGGCTAGCACCTTTCATTCACAGCACAGGAATGTTTTCATCCTCATCAACCTCCAAAGGATAGTTACTCTTTGTGAATTCATGATGGTCTGTTTGCATATTTGAGATTCTAAAATAATTTCCAAGTAAACACAAAGAAGGATGTTTTGCAAAGGACTTGTTTAATAAATAAATATAATAAAAGAATTGTCATTATAATAATTATATTAATGTATAATATAATATAAAATATAATAATAATAATTATTAATATAAAATTAAATTTAAAAATAAGTCACTTTTTCTTTAATGGGACCCAAAGAATTATGTTCAAGTGGAACATATGAATAAGTGAAAGAAAAGTTTGAATGAAATGTGAGATTTTGCACACTTTTCTTCAAAAATCCCAAGATATTTCTAGCTAAAAAGTCTACTTTTTAAATACCAAAATATTCTATAATTAAGACTAATAAAATAACACTATAATCTCAGAATCATAACTCCTTTATATGGGGAGTTATATAATTAAGCTGCAACACATATTGATCAGTATTGATCAGTACATGAGGTGCGCCATAAACTCATCAACAAGAATGACTATAAAGGGCAGTTGGTCATGCAGTAAGAATAAGAAATAACAGGCAGATGATTCTAGTACTAGGTTGGTATATATAAAGTATATATAAAATATCCAGAGGAAGGCTTTCAATATATTAGATCCTTATTATTAGAGCATTAACAGAAAGGTATCAGTATGATTGGCAATCTGAGAGGGCACAGTTATAATTGGAAAAGACCCAGTGAGTTCATTGATCCATTGGAAAATTAAGTTAAATACTGATGACTGATAGGAATTGACCCCAGATTTATCTGTAGCCTTATGTCTGAGAAGGGTTCATAACATAAAGGCCAAATGGGGACGGCACAGAACATTCAACAAGGGCCCTACAAATCAGTCTGGCTTTCAGAAATTTGCCTCAGTATGACTTGATTGTAAGAGTGATATACATGGCTGTCTGTCTCATTCAGTAAATAAGTAGGCCTGAAGGCCCAGCTGCCAACCCTGCCTAAGTGTGCATTGAGCTGAATCCACCATTAAGAAAAAAGACCAGTGTGGAAATACCAGGTATCCTTGGATCCTTACTTTTTACACACACACACACACACACACACACACACACACACACACACACACACACAACTTTGTATTTAAATAAAAATCCCTCCTTTCCAAAGTTAGCAAAAGCTACCGTGTGTGAATTATACATTTTCTAATTTAAAAGAATCCTTTTTGGAAATGAAAGTATTTGAAAGGCATAGCCTGTTGTTGCTTAATCAATGCAAATACCACTGGGTGTGATTTATAAAAGTAAAAGCATCAATCCAAAGGAAATCTAGAAAATTGCTTGGAATCACTTTTAAATATGTTATAAATATTTTACTTGTAGAAATCCCCTAACCCTGAAAGTGGAAGAGAAAGACATTACATTGGAGTAATGCTTCTCAGTTAAATTTGGTCTGGAGACCATTTTGTTTACAAGTATAGTATATACAGGTAAGAGTTGAATATAAATATTTTATTTGTAGAAATCCCCTAACCCTGAAAGTGGAGGAGAAAGACATTACATTGGAGTAATGCTTGGCCTGAAGACCGTTTTGTTTACAAATATAGTAAGAGTTGAAAATTTCCCTAGAATTCAAGTTATCAGAGTTAACAGTTACTTTAAAATATAAAGCATTTAAGCTACAAGAGAATTTAAAACATAGAAAAGATTTTTAATGGGTCTTTAAAAGAGAAAATAGAACTTTAGAGTTGGATGTGATATTAGACTTCATCTGGTCTCACCTCTTCATTTGATGGAAGCGTACCAGACAATGGAAATGACCATACCCACAATCTTATGGCTAATAGCAGAAAAAGGACCAGAATCCCTTTCTCTTGACTAATATTGTGTTGCTCAGTATGTCCATGGCGAATTTGAAAGAACTGCAATTTAATCTTCCATTAACTGATTGGCACGAACAGTCAAATTTAATTTTGCATATGTGGCTGTAGTGTTGTATTTTTATGTACAAGTGCCATTTGAATGTTTCATCATACTCATTTAAAAACATTTATTTAATAAAGGAGAGAGCCATTTCCATGTAAGTTTGAGGAATTAATAACGATAAGTGACTGTTGCCAATAGCACTAAGAGAAGCAGCTGTCTTTCTCAGAGACAATAGCCATAGGATCTCATAACGTACCCACACTGAGCTAATATGGACTGTACACGACCCAGTTAGCTGGATCATCGGAACAAGGATCCACTGTGTTTTGTCTCAAAGCATCAAACACATGGAAAAAAGGAGACTTTCAGAAATTCTTCTTTAATTGTGACTGATCATCTTTTGTAGATAAATTCCTCTGCTCCCCAAAATCTAAGAAAATCTATGATGCATTTCCCAACAAAGGTAAATGGGTGAATAGGTTTTGTTTGTTTGTTTGTTAAGGGAAAAAGAGAAAGGGCAAGATCCTTAGGAAATAAATTAAACAACTTTGGGCAAGTCATTTTGTGTCTCCGAGTCAGCCCCCATTTCTAGAAATTGAAAGTGTTGGGCTTATTCTGCTTGATCCCAGATGAGACAGATAGAACCAGATGGGTAGAAGTTACCAATAGGTAGATAAGAGGAAAAAATTATCGCCATTTGTATGCATAAATAAATCATTATTGGAAACAAGCTGAAGCATGTTTGGCAGATGTTTTGGGGGCGTTTTTGGTTTGTTTTCAGCTGGGATTCATTCTTGTATGACTGAGTGGTGCCAGGAACACGTCAGCAAACTCTGGGGACAGATCCCTCTCCTCGGGTGCATCTCGAAGCCCGACCCATTCGCCGTTCAAATGCCCGAGAGAGCTTCGGTCCAACTTGTCTGAGGAGGCCGCGGTCCACGAACGACCCATTTCCCTGCAGAGCATCCTGGATGGTCCGTGGCACGGGCCTTTTGGGAGCACAGTCAGTCTTAAGGGAAATGCTTTGTTCATTCCCCGCTTTAACTGTCCGAAGCGTGGCTCTCGCACTAAGTCTTTCTCTTGGTTTTGTCCTCTGGCTCCGGAACAATGCTGCACTTCTTGCTACTGTGGCTAAACTTTAGTGCCCTACGGAGTCATCTCATTTAATATGGTGACCACCATTTGGGAGACGAAGGGGAAGAGAACTTCCATTTGGCTGAGGCTGCCCAGCTGAGAAGTAGCGGAGGGCAGACTGGGGGGCCGGGCTCCTGTTCTCGTGCAATCGAGACTGAACAGTAAGTAATCCCTTCTGTCTCGCTTCAGATCTTTTCTGAAACTTGCGAGATCACCAGCTGGAACCGCTGCCCACTTCTAGGTAAGAAAAAGCAGAAGATGGCATTTTATGTTGTGCATCCCTGCTGTGTTGAATAGGATAATTAAGTACTTGTAACCTTAAAGCCTATAGAAAGAGGCTTAAATTAAACTTGGGATGATTAAAGATTCATGATTAGTACAGACTGGTCAGTAAATAAAGGTGAAATGTTTACCCCGTACAAATGGCTTCTCCTTGTCTCAAGGGCCTAAACAACAGTAAAGCATTCTCCTTCCACGCTAGATTAGTCACTTGCAGGTTCATTTAGTGCCTTCTTAGTATAAATGATCACCGGTCTCCTCCTTCCTCACTCCGCCACACATACATGCCCCAGATAACTTACTTTAGACAATGTAGCTCCTGAGTTATTGGTCCTATTCTTCAAGGAAATTAAGCAAAACCGAGAGCTCAAGTCTCTGGTCCAGGTACCTGCAATATTGGCTAATAATCATAAACTTCAAAGGCAAGTGGAAAATAACATGTTATGCAGAAAAGCAAACTTCACCTTGGGTTGAAAAACTTGAGTTTGACTCCTATCCCTTATATGCATCAGCTGTACAACCACAGTCATATCTGAGAACCTCAGTTTCCTCATCTGTACAATGGGGATTATATACCGCCCACAGTCTACCTCATAGGGTGGTGGCTATAAGGAAAATAACATATAAATAAATCACTTTGTAAACCTGCATTATTATTTTCATTGCCATCACTACCCCTCGTGATACAAATATGACCAAGTACTTAGCTCCCTTGCTGGGCAAGAATCCATGTTCTTTTGGAAACCCAAACCCCCGGAATCTCTGAGCCTGCAGCTTTGGATCACATCCCCGAGGAAGTGTTGGAGAAGCTAAGAACAAGGGGGAAGGAAACAGGAACTTGGGAAGGGCCAGCCGGGATGAGCACTTCACAAAGAGGAGTTCCTTCGATATTCCTGATATTTGGTTGGATGGGATATTGGTGTTGCAATAATTCCCATTTAAGTGTTGAGGAAACAGAAGCAAAAAGAAGTTAAAGACTTGGCCAGGTTCACACACTAGGAAGTGCCTGGGATCACATTTGGACTCCGCTCTTTGTGAATCCAAGTCCAGGGAGTTATTCACTGTATCCCCTTAGGAGGGGAAATGAGAAGAAATTAGGAGGCAGGGAAGGAAGCAGGAGGGCCAGGTGAGGAGCTCCTCGTCCTGCCGGCTCTGTCCTCCCATGGATTGTCCCCTCCCCCACGGCAGGTTTGGGGCCATCAGTGTAAAACACCCTTTTGGACGCTGAAGCGTTTTCCAGATCTGTCGGGGTCAGCTTTTGCCCTAGAATGTCCTGCCAGCTCGTTGAGACCCAGCAGGAACGGGACTTAGAATCCTAAAGAACCCCCGGTCTGGGAGAAAAGTCCTGGCAGATACAAGCATGGACTTTCCATTATCACTAATAGGCAAAACGGAGCCCTCCTACTCAGAGAAGTGCCAGCCTGCTTGCTGAGACCCAGCAGGAACGGGACCCAGAATCCTGAGGACCCCCCCCCCCCGGTCTGGGAGAAAGGTCCTGGCAGATACAAGCATGGACTTTCCATTATCACTAATAGGCAGAAGGGAGCCCTCCTGCCCAGGGAAGTGCCAGCCCGCTTGCTGAGACCCAGCAGGAACGGGACCCAGAATCCTGAGGACCCCCCCCCCCCGGTCTGGGAGAAAGGTCCTGGCAGATACAAGCATGGACTTTCCATTATCACTAATAGGCAGAAGGGAGCCCTCCTGCCCAGGGAAGTGCCAGCCCGCCTGCTGAGAGGTAGGCCTGCCTGGACTTCCACCCTGACAGCTTGGGTGGGGGGAGGCAATTTGGTTTGGGCAATGGGCATTGAGAGGGTTTGCTGATTTAATGTATTCTCCTGGGATTAATTTTAAATAAATCATCACTTTTTTGTACTATTATTAAGTATGGCATATGAGGGAGCCCTGACTCATCTGGCGGGGATTCAAAGAGGGGGAAAGGGGGAATAAGAATTTCAGCAGAAATGAATCAGTTTTAGTGCAATTTAGGCCCTTAGTTGTTTATTCATTCAGTCACGTCCGACTCTGTGACCGGAGTGTGACAAGCCCTTTTATTCCTCGCTGTCTCCAGAAGTCTGTGCAAACCCACAGTTGCCGCTTCCATGACACTCTCCATCCATCTCATCTTCTTCCTTCCCCTTCTTCTTTTGCTGTCATTCTTTCCCACCGAGTCCCGTTTTCTCATTAAGTGACTAAAGTATTTAAGCTTCAACACCAGTATTTGTCTTTCCAATGAGCAGTCTGAATTAATTACTGAGAGCTCTGACTTGATCTCCTGGATGTCCAAGGGACTCTCCAAAGTCCTCTCCAGCCCCACCATTCAAAAGGGACCATTCCGCCGCAGTCACAGCTACAGGGACCTTTGTCAGGTCACTGCTGGGAAACCTTTGTCCTGACTCTATGGACCTTTGTCAGAGGCGTACATCTCTGCTGGGAAACCTTTGTCCTGACTCTATGGACCTTTGTCAGAGGCGTACATCTCTGCTGGGAAACCTTTGTCCTGACTCTATGGACCTTTGTCAGAGGCGTACATCTCTGCTGGGAAACCTTTGTCCTGACTCTATGGACCTTTGTCAGAGGTGTACATCACTGCTGGGAAAACCCTACACCTGACTCTATGGACCTTTGTCAGAGGCGTACATCACTGCTGGGGAAATCCTACACCTGACTCTATGGACCTTTGTCAGAGGCGTACATCACTGCTGGGGAAATCCTGCACCTGACTCTATGGACCTTTGTCAGAGGTGTACAGCACTGCTGGGAAAACCCTAGACCTGACTCTATGGACCTTTGTCAGAGGCGTACATCACTGCTGGGGAAATCCTACACCTGATTCTATGGACCTTTGTCACCAAGGTGTGTGTTGCTACTGGAAAGACCCTAGTCTTGACTAACTCCATGGACCTTTGTCACAAGGCTTTTTAGTGCACTGAGCAGATTTGCCAAAGCTTTTCTCCCAAGGATCCAGTTTCTTTTAATTTCATAGATGCAGTTGTGGTCTGCAGTGATCTTTGGGCTCAAAAATACCACACCTGACACTATTTCCATTTTCCTCTCTTTTTCCCAGGAACTACGGGACCAGTTGGCGTGATGTTATCTGTTTTTGTTTGTTCTTTAATGTTAAACTTCAAACCAGCTTTTACCCTCATCAAGAGACTCCTTAATGCTTCTTCGCTTTCTGCCATCCAAGTGGTATCATCTGCCTAAGTGAGATTGTTTCATTTTTCTCCTGGCAACATTAATTACAGCTTTTTAATTTGTCCAGCCTGCCATTTCATGTGATGTACTCTGCATACGAGTTAAAAAAATCAGGTGACACTATGCAGCCTTGTCCAGATTTAAAACAATCAGTTGTTCCATGTTCAGTTCTAACTGTTGCTTCTTGGTCCATATACAGGTTCCTCAGGAGACAAGTAAGATGATCTGGCACTCCCATCTCTGAGAACTTGTCACTTTTTCTGTGATCCACATAGCAAAAGGCTTTAGTGTTGTCAAAGAAGCAATAGATTTTTTTTTTTCCCCCGGAACTCCATTGCCTTTATCACAGTCTAGCAAATATTGACAATTTGGGCTCTAGCTGCTCCATGTCTTAGAAAATCATCCTGTACTTCCGGCCATTCTTGGTTCACATAATATCGAAGCCTGGCTTGTAGAATCTAAAGCATAACCTTGCTAGTATGTGAATGAGCACAATTGTTTGTTAATCTGGACGTTCTTTGGCGGTCCCTTACCTCAGGATCTTTTCCAATCCAGTGGCCGCTGCTTCCCAAATTTGCTGATATTTTGAGTGTCCCACTCTCTGAGCATCATCTTTTAGGATTTTTAATAGCTCAACTGAAATGTTATCTCCTTCACCAGCCTTCTTGTTAGCAGTGCTTCCTTCTCCAGATTAGGCCGCACACCATTCTGGTTCTTGGTTGCATTAAATTTTTTCTTGTATACTTCTTCTGTATATTCTTTATACCTCTTCTTAATCTCTTCTGCTCCCTTCTACTAGTATCTTATGGTCATTTTTGCATGAAATGTTCTCTCAATATATCTAATTTTCCCAAACAGATCTTGTCTTTGACATTCTGTTTCTTTTCTTTTTTTTTTTCCCTTCTGTTTCTTTGGATTGCTCATTTAAGAAAACTTCCTTGTCTCTTGCTACTATTCTCTGGACCCCTGCAGCCAGTTGGATATCTCTTTCCTTTTTCATTTCCCTCCTAATTTTCTCCCCCTGTGGTTATTTGTAAAGCCTCATCAGACAAGAACTTTGCTTTCTTGTTCTTCCGTTATTTTTGATATTTTTTTGTTGCTGCTTCCTGTAGAATGCTGCCAGTCTCTGTCCATAGTTCTTCAGACACTATCTACCAGCTCGAATCCATTCAATCTATTTATCACTTTTAGTTTGTATTTATCAGGGATGTTATTTGGGTCCTACTCATATGATCTGATGGTTTTTCTCTTCTTTCTTCATTTTGTCTGAATTTTACAACAAGATTTTGGGATCTGAGCCACAGCAGCTCCAGGTTTTATTTTCATTTTCATTTTAACATTTAGAGAAGGGGAAAATACGTGTAACTGTAGAGAGCTTCTCCACCTTTGACTGCAGTACATGCAATGAATATGATTTCAATGTTGACCCTCAAGCGAAGAATTGCCTTTTAAGTTGCTGACGAATTGTTTGCTATGACCCGCGAGTTATACTGGCAAAACTCTGTCAGTCTCTGTCCTGCTTCATTTTGTACCACAAGGTCAAATCTGTCTGATATTCTGATTATCTTTTGATTTCCTCCTTTAGTATTCCAATCCACCATGATGAGTTGGACATCTTTATTTGGTGGTACATCAAATGTTACAGGCCTTCACTGAACTAACCAACTTTGGCCTTTTCTGTGGTCGGAGTACAGACTTGTATTGATGTGATGTTGAAATTTGCCCTGGGTTCAAACATTGTTCTTTTAGGAGATTGTATAACAGCACTACTTTTCTCCCCCTTTTCTTGAGTGTGAGGGAGGCTTGCCCAAGTTCACTGACCCCTAAAATATCCATGTTTTATCCTCCCCTCTCCTGATTATTCAGCTTTTCTTGTTCCTCATAGAGCTCACATTCCAGATTCCTGGTGATTGACTTTTGGGGAGGGGAGGAGGAAGGGCACCAGACACATCCATAGCTAAACTTATTTTTCTCTGGCTTAGGCCCAACTGTTTCATGAAGTTGTCCCTTGCTCTTCCCCAGAAACGTGTTGGACACTTTCTGACACGAAGGACTCATCTTGGAGCATTACATTAATATGTGTCCATGGGGTTTTCTTGGCAAGGATACTGGAGTGATTTGCCATCTCTTTCTCCAGTGGATCACCTTCTGTCGGAACTTTCCTCCATGATCTGTCTGTCTTGGGTAACGTCATTCATGTTCTCAATGAGCTTCACATGTCCCTCTGCCATGACAAAGCACCTGCCAGAAGGAGAAATGCCCAGTGATAGTAAATAAAGACTATTGTATCATCATCATCATTAATTATTCTCTGATGTCTCCATCTTTCCTCCTTATCAAGTCTCTCATTTCCTAGGCTTTCTGTTATCTTCCCCCTTCCCCTCACAGACTGCCTTTCCGTAACTCCTCCCCAATGGGCACAGTCCATTTTACTGAGAGCCTTAGCTTAGTACTTCTCCCCAAAGCAAGCTCTTTGGCCTCTGTGGCTTTGATAATGTTCCCTCTGCCTGAGATATCCTCCCTGCTTCCAGTGGCCTTTCCACTGTCCTCCTACAAGGTTCATTTGAGATCCTACATCTTTTATGAAATCTTTGCTCTGGGTCCCAAGAATCCAACTACATTTATAAGTCCCTAATGGCAGCAGAACCCCAAACTAGGAACTGGGAAAAGATCTAAAATTCAGAAGTGAGAAGAGAGCTGCTTCATGGGTAAATACAATGGACGTCACTAGTACAGTACTATAGTATTATAGTACTGTGTAATTCCCAGCCATCTCCATGCCGTGGAATATTTACACGGGCCATCATTTCTCCCTTATTTGCAACTAAAATTTGGACCACACTCCCTAAAACAACTATTGGCTGACTCCTCATGTTGGAACTCCCCAATATGTAATATGTCATATTGCCTAGTTTTGAAGACAAAAATGATGACTTTTCAGCAAAATCAGCAGAATGAATTTCATGAGCATCTTCCTGTTCTAAATCATGGTGATATTGATGATAAAGAATTTGGAACACTTGATAAGATCATTTAAAAATGAACGTGGAATTATTTTTCAGTCCCTCTCTTCCTCCATGCTTTCATAAATTTTAGAGCTAGGGTTCCAGCATAATAGGTTATTAGTGGTTCAGCCAGGATTTCATTCTAGCTCTCTGACATTAGCTCTTTCAGCTGCAAGTCACTACCTTTTATTGGCAATTTGGGTTTACCTCAGAACATGGAGAAATGTATATGCAAAATGTGGGGGACCCCAAATGTTTGAAAAAGTTCAATAATGTGAGTAATTTAGGACATTTTATAATCACCAGGAAGGGTTTCAGAAGGATAATTTCCCCTGTGTTTAAAGATAAGCTCCCTAGGCCTGGCAGGCTACATCCTATGCATATTTTTTGCTCACTGAAGCGATAATAGAAGTACCCCAGTTTATGGCCACTGCCTTAGAGATGTGGAGATTTCTGCAGAAGAAGCAAACCCAAAAAATGATAAAAGGATTGACTTTGTCTTAGGGGAACATTTTCTATCACTCAAGTGAAGGAGCTTCACTTCAGACACTGGGGCAAGAAATTGGGGCTGGAGGATGTGGGAGAAGAAACTTTGGGATAAAAAGAACAAAGTCAGAGACAAGTTCAACAGCCAGCTCTCTGAAAGGGTCGGGAGACACAGGTTGGAACTTATACCAGCCAAGAAGAAAATGGGAAATGAGAACCAGAGTTGGAGGTCCCCCCTCACCTTATAACTTAGGGAGGCCAGACTTTTGGTCATTCCCCTGGTTCTTTCTTTGGGGTGGCTCAAATGGATTGTTTCAGATAATAAGTTTAAAACACAGTGTAGGAAAAAGTCAGGGTATTTTAAAAATGGAGATGTGTTAGGTACTTCTGGTATTAGAGAGAGGCAAACCTCAATTTATTATCAATGGAAGTTGGGAGTTTCAGTATAGAAAATTCCACAAATGGGGACTATAGGATGAGTGTTCCACAGAAGATCAGGACAAGTCTATTCAGCAGGAGGAGGGCTTCTACTAGACAAAGCAAAAAATAGTTAAACAATGCTAGGTTCCCCCAAATCATTTTTTATACTACTGAAAGGAACTTTTGTTCTAGCACTGACTATGGATTCAGCATCAGTTAAAGGGGACTGAGATCCATTCTTAGAACTTCCAAAGTACTTCATGCTTGGTTTAATACAGTTTTTCATATTCTCATTCATTTTCTGCCTCATTTACATGTATCTTGTGTCTCCTAATGAATTGTGAGTTGAGGACAAATAATTGTATTTTATTTAGTTATACTGCTTTGTCCAAGGAATTATACATAGTAAGTATTCAATAAATATATACTGGATGGATGAAGATATATAGGAATAAAGGAGGGAAGGAAGGAAGGAAAGAAAGAAAGGAAAGAGGGAAGGAGGGAGGGGAGAGGAAGAATGAAGGAAGGAAGCAAGGAAGGAAGGAAGGAAGGAAGGGAGGGAGGGAGGGAGAAAGGAAGGGAGAGAGGGAAGGAAAAAGAAGGGAGGGAGGGAGGAACCAGGTTCCTGGCATACTGGGTATTAGTAGAATGCAAGGGAGGGATTGGGCGTCCACATGGTAGCCTCATTGTTGCTACTCTGGGCAAAATTTCAGCTCCAAAGCTCTGCAGTTTTCAACTCTCACCATTCAAAACAAATAAAAGAATAATACAAACTCAAAGAAATATAGTCACTAGCATCACACCTGAATAGCATATAAATTGTCTAGTCTTCTAATTAATAAACATAATTAAGGCTTAGGTTTTCTGACTTCCAGCCAAGTGAGTGCCTTTTTCTATTATATAATATTACCAAGACAGCCACTGTGAAGAAATGACATTCCGTCTATGTCCAGTTCAGTACAATTGTGCCCAAAAAAGCATTTGTCCCAACTCTAAGCATGATCAGGCAGGCTGGACAGTTGGGGACAACTCCTTTTCCTTCCTGAGCGCTTTCCCGTAGGTATCACATAAAAACAGATAAGAAGCCAGTCCTCTGAAAAGGGGAATCATTAAATTGGACTTTATTCTCTGTCTCTAAAGTTGATTTTGTTCAGAAGAGAGATCAGTGGAATCCTGTGCAGCCTCTTCTTGGCCAAGCTGGATGGCTTTGGGAAGTAGGTCCCCTCAGTGGCTAGCTGGATTTTCTTTGTGTTCCTTCTGTATTTGAGCGCCTTGGGGGATGAGCTCTGTTCTGTTCTAAGCCGTGTGAGGTCTTAAGCAGAGAATAGAACAAAGGACAGGACAATGTTATTGATACCTTCATCCTGGAGGAAATTGTCTGAAATCGTCCCTGTCCTGAATATAAAACTCGGGCGATCATGAAATTTAGTCCTGACACTCTCTGCAGTCTCACTGCAAAGTCTGTTCCCTTCAGTGATCCAAGTCTCTGGGTGTGAAGTGAGTGAGCAATTAAAGGAACTTCCAAGAAGATGGTTTTTTGTTTTTTTGGGTCTTGGTTTTGAGTTTTTCCTTTTCTTTAGCAGGAGAACCACTTTCAGGAGATTACAGCAATTCCAGTACTTCTGGGTCAGGTACCAGAATGTCATTTGCTCACATTAAACAGACCCCAAAGAAACAAACACTGGGTTTTCCAAATCAGCATGACCTGTGAGGTTAGGGCTTCAGCTTTATTTTATTTTTCAAGGCAATGCTGAAAACCATTTCCCATCATGAGTTTTCTCCCCATTGCCATTTAGCCCATTCCCATTTTGGGACTCTTCACAGATTGTTGTGTTTCAAGACTCACAACCACACATTACCGCTGGGAGAATATCAGCAATAGAAAAATAAAGGGGCATTTGGGGAATTAAGAGAAGCCTGGGATTGTTGAAAGTACCGTGTAATTTTCCAAGTACAATTAAACTTTTCTATTCAATTCTTAACTCAGCTTATTGATATGCTGTCCAACCAACTGTACTTTATATAGTAGACTTCCTTCATCCACTTGATTTTTTGTATGTAAATGTATTCAATTCAACTTCACAGTCACATGATTAACTGAAATTTGTTGGAAATACAAGATGCCTCTGGTTATATTTTTTCTTTAAGTTTGAAAGCATTTGTCAGCAGAACGAAATATAGCCTCAAAATCAGCCTCAAATAAGATGTCTCCAGTATATGCATTAAAATCATACTAAATTCTTAGCCAACTATAATCATAGACATAGCAATTTGTGATCCTTGATAACCAATAGCAAATAAGAAACAAAGGAGGGCTCTAGGTATTGAAAAAAAGATGCTCACAGCTGTTTTGGTAAAATAAGGTAAATTGAGGCACAGAGTTCTAAGCACAATCAATTTATTAGTAAACCATGAATTTATCAATAAATAAGATTTCAATTTCCTCAGCAAAGAGAAATTCCTGAATGAGGAGGATAGGTTCTTTTATCAGTTTGAGAAATAAAGAATAAAGTATAGGATTTCATAGGTGAGGAACAGTTGCGATTAGTTAAATAATTAGTTAAAAATTAATAAAAATTTCACCATTTACCATGAATGGTGAAATAAATATGATGGCTCATGGAGCTGAGAGGGCCAATCATCAGAAATTGGGAATGAGGGGTTCACAACAACCCCCTCCTTCCTTTCTGTGACTAAGACGTGTTCATTGTTGGAGCCCACCTGCAAGGTTAGAGTTAGCCGACCAGCCTTCTCGGGATAGCAAACCAGACATCCTTGAAAAATAGGTTGCTTGTGTAAAGATCCCAGGCCAGACTCACTGGTGCCCATCTGCATCCCTCAAGGATAATTCAGTTCTTTAAGACAGGACTAGAACAGGGATTAGCAGGAAAACGGGATTTCTCAACTTAACATTGCAGACCAACTGAATTTCTGAACTATGTTCAAAGGCAAAAAATTACAAGTTAGGTATTATATATAGGAGGAAAATCAATTAATTGTACATAGGGTGAATTTTAAAAGGCAGCCAATCACTTTGATTATTTTTCACCACTGTTATAGTGAAAACCCCATTTGAATAGTTTAATGAGAGAATTTTCCTATAGATAGTAAGATTTTGAGGTGACATTTTTCTCATTGAATCATTTTTGGGGTCTCTTCATTAAAACCCCTAAATTCAGAGAAATCATAATCAAAAGAATCTATCTAAGAGGGAGAATGGATCAGGGCTAGTCTATATAGCTTAATATTTTGGAGGCTACTGCCCTGGATATTTCCTCTGTTAGAGGAGGCAAGGATTCTTCTGAGGAAGTACTAGCATTCCTTGCTATATTTTGGGACTTTCTTTGCATTCTTCTTCCTTTTTTCCCTCCTTCCCTTTTTCCCTCTCTCCCTTCCTTCTTTCCTTTCCCTTTTCTCTCTTTTCTTTCTTCTAATAGCTTCTGAAAGTCTTGGAAATGAAAGAATGTAAGGACTGGCCAATGATAATTGTATTTCCCAGAGTTAACAACTGCTATCTTGGCAACATTCTACAAGCCCTTTCCTGTTGTTTTCAGTATCTCCACTGGAGATTATAGAACCCTGATAAGCAGAGGGATAGGACTCTGACAATAACCAGGTAGAAAAGCACAACCACTCTTGCACATGTGCCATAGGACCAAAAGCTACTATTTTTCTTTGGATGGATTTTCTAATTTGGGCAAGATGTTGTGTCTATCCCATTGCTCATCCGGGGACTCTTTGGATTGTTAGCATTTAAATATTTTTCTCAAATTAAGAAAGGAGATAATTTTGCAATACTTTAAAATATATTCTATTTAGAAAAAAAACTACATATATACATATATGTTGCTAGCATTTATATGGTGCTTCAATGTTTACAAATAGCTGAACATAAATCATTTTGTTCTCATGACAGCGCTGCAAGGTATGTGCTTTATTATCCCTTTTTACATAAAAGGAAACTTTTACAGATGAGAGTGGTTAAGTGACTTATTGAGCGCCACACAACTAAGGAAGTATCTGAGGCAGAATTAGTCTGGAGGTTTTGAATCTGAATCTTGCACCCTTGCCACTGCCTGAATTAGTTGCCTATCTATATATGGATTAGAGTCATGGCGGCTTCTTTATACGATTTCCTTGGTGTATTGTCAGAAAATAGGAGGTGGCCGTTCCACCTTGACCAGCAATAGTTTTATATCCTTGGATCTGGCTTTTTACTTCCCTTCTTCTTGTTTTCTTTGGTGTAGAAGAATGATAATGTAGCCTTATCTACATCAAAGGAGTATTTTGAAGATCAAATGAGAGTTAAAGTTAGCTGTCCCTACTAAAATCCCTACTAAAAATGTGTTAATGATGTTCATACTGATGCTATTGTTATCAATATTATGATTACAGATAAATCCTTTAACAAAGTTCTGTACTGATGGCTCTTGGTTTTTGGAAGAAATCGCACCCTCCTCCCCCACAGGCAAGAATAGTTTACAGTCAGGTGATGTATTGTTATCAGCCAAAAGAATTCATGAAATCAGCAGTTAAAACAGAAGAGGGAATTGCTTCATCCCCTGGGGAGAGATCATTCAGACCAGTGAAATCACCAGTCCTTAAATTATTGGAGAATGCATTAAATTAAATTCATTTAAATGTATTATTTTAAATTCATTGAAATTCAACAATCTGATTAAACAAACATTTATCAAGCACCTATTTTGCTTGAGTGCCTGGTAAATTAATGAAATTAATAACTTAAAGTGCTTGATAAGTTAATGAAGGTGCAGAAGCCAAAAAAAAAAAAAAAAAAAAAAAAAAAAAAAAAGAATCCCTACCTTCAAGGAGCTTATAGAACACTGGGAATTAGAGCTAAAAAGTGAAAAGTTCCTATGCCTCAGATTTCATCTCTGGCAAATGCATAATGATACTTGTGCTATTATATCTTCTTAGAACTGTTGTTAGAAAGATAAAACAAATCTATTTTTAATGGAAAGAATAACGGGTAATTTGTATTTTCCCATGTATAGCTATTATATATACATATGTGTATGCACATACATATTATATTAAAATGTTGGCTTGTTATTTTCCTCTCAGTTTACTCTGTGGTTCGTCTTTGGGGAATTTTCTAATATCTTTTATATACTATATTTCCAATATATTTCAACAAGGTTCTTGAAAGATAATAAAAGTGAAGAAAATAAAAATATAAGCACTTTTATTATTATTATTGCTCTGAGGGAAAGGATCTTGGGCTAATATCCCCCAAAATAGAAAGTCCTGAGTTAAATGATGTTGGCTATCACAGGACATTTAATTTTCTCAGAGCAATCAATCTATGGATTTAAAATCTTAGAAGGATTTGTGGAATTTGGAAAAAAAGAATTATTGATCTCAATAAAGGGTACTGATGGTAAATATTGAAAATAATATATTAATCTGAACTTAGAGCTAAAGATAGAAACAATCTAATATGAATCAAAAATGATGAATTAATAATTGCATGTATCTGATTAATACTTCCAGAATGAAGGGTGATCTTTTATTATTTTATATTAGGTCCAATACCTTAATTCTGGCAGTGTCCATAAAAAATAGTATTTTAACTAATTATTAAAAATAAGTTTTATTATCTTTTTTCCTCCTTCCTCCCTTCCTTTCCTCCCTCCCCTCTCTCCTCCTTCCTTCTCTTCTCCCTTCCTTCTCTCTCCTCCCTTCCTCCCTCCCTCTTTCACTCCCATCCTTCCTCTTTTTTCTCCTTCCCTCCTTCTTTCCTTCCCTTTCCTCCTTCCCTCCCTCCCTCGTTGAATGGTGACTCAGAGGGACACTATAGCACCAAGGTACGCGCCTGTGTCCGGCTCCCCTTCCCCACCCATCACTCAGAGCTCCTCCAGACAGCCTTGGTCCCAGCAGGATAGACATCGGGAGGATGGTCAGGAAGAGACTCGGGGTCTTACTGTCTCCTTCCAGTCTGGCTCTGTCATAGTGTGACTCAGTGTGCTCTTAGTGCGGGGGCAGGGGAGCCACCGGAGGCTGTCAAAGATGGAATGTCTCTCTTCCAGGGCTCTCAGCCTTCTGAGTGTGTATGAACCAGGACATTAAGTATGTGCTTAACTAGAAGTCCCTCGCTGACCTAGATTCAGGTCCACTTTTCAGAGTTGGGATCAGTTATCTGAAAAAACAGCCATGATAAAAGCTATCCATAATACATATACAATCGGTATGGGACCTTCTGATTGCCCGAGTATGCAAGTGGGCATAATTCTGTATGTGTGTGGACACCCGCCCTCCTACATGATGTATGATCTATTTAACCAATGGACTCTCCTTCTTCTGAAGTGCTTCCACCTGAAGGACCCAAGGAGGTAGAAGGGTACCTTTCAGAAGGTCTTTTCCATAAGATTTACTTTTTTTTTTTTTAAATTAAAGCTTTTTATTTTCCAAATATATACATGGGTCATTTTCGACATTCACCCCAACAAAACCCTGTTTTCTACTTTTTTCCTTCCCTTCCCCTCCTCCTGCCTCAGTGGGCCAGTGATCCAATATGTGTTAATTCTATAAGATTTAAACACAGAACTAAAAACACAGAGTTTCCAATGAGGTGAGAAGTTTCCAGCAAGGTGATTGATCAGGAGAGACTGGCAGGTGTCCAGGGAAAAAGGAAGCAGGTCATCCTAATGGCTTTAAAAATACAACAGGCTCCTCCCAAAGGTGGGAATGGGGGATCCCAGCTGGTTATACTGGTCCAGAGGAAGATACCTCGAGTCCCAACTGATGGGAAGCTTCTGGCCTCAGGGCCCCGGCTGGAAGGAGCCTGCCATTTGTCTCTAATCCCAGCAGGTTGGCCGGAGGGGTGGCCCCAGGTTTTCCAAGCTGCCTGTCCCACCTCAGGGTCAAGCCCCACAGCCCTCTGGTCTCAGAAGCGTTTCTAGCCCAGCCTTGCACAGACTTTCTCCGTGGCTCTCCTAAGCCCCCATTTCTGCTTCGATACTGGAGCATCCAGGCCAGGGAAACGTGGCCGGCTTGTTTTTCCTGCCCCGCAGGGCACACACATCTTGTTCTAATTAATCAGCATAATGACCCCCATCTGAGGCACTCTGTCCACAGGGTTTCTGGAAATGAGGAGGGCTGAGGAGCAGAAGGAACCACGGCCTTTGCCGCCCCCCTCCCCGCTCTGGGCACCCTACTGGACGTGTCCGGGACTTTTGGTTAATTGTGGATAAAGGAGCCGCCTCCGCCTTCCTAAAGCAGGACCCCAAGTGTGGGGAGCTCTGAGCCTGAGAGGTGAGTTCTCAGAGATGGCTTACAGTCTGCCCTGGGGAGGTGGGGACAATTCTAGGGAGAGACTAAATGGTCTGTCTTTGTTTTTGTTTCAGAATGACCTTTTAATAAATCTGATTACAAAATAAGGTGGGGCAGCAGGTGGGCACAGGGGCCAAGAGATAGATGTAGTTCCACATTTTGTCTCCAGTTATGTTTCCTCTCCTATTTTGGTAACGGCTTTTCAGCACTACTTGTTTCCTTTGTAATCCGTTGCAAGTTGGAAACATTAAGATGAGAAGGAATCTCACACTACAAAGTGGACCAATGGACTCCAGCTCCAGATAAGGGTTTTTAACCTGCTATCTCTAGAGAGCTTCAGGGGGTCCATGAACTTAGAGGGGGAAAGCAAATTGCATTTTTAAACTAACTTTTGATATTTAAAATTGGCATCCCTTGCAGTTGTTTGAAAATATTTTTGCTTTTTACAATTCTTTATTATTTATTTTGTCTTATTTTGAGATGGAGGGTGGAAATGTCATCAGTTTGCCAAGAGGGCCCATCAAAATGCACATGGACACACAGTTAGGAATCTGTGTTGTAGACAGAGGTCAGAGCGTGGGATAACCAGAAGCGGGGACACGAGAGTCACAATCAGCTGCTTTGGGGTCATAGCTAAAAGGAATGGGCCCCTGACTGGGATCCTCAGCAAGGCCTTATGGGCACATGATGTAGCAATGTATACACACATACATATATATGTCATATGTGTATGTGTGTTTGTATATATATGTGCATGTGTATAACTCATATTGAGACCTATCCTACTCAATAAGAATAGAACTCGACTATTCATTGTTACTATAATATGCAAGTCCTCAGGATTTTGTAGGAGCTCAAAGAAATAAGAGATCTCTATTGAACAAGTTATTTTTAGCCCTCAAAGATGTTTATATTTTTAAAATTAATGAAGATACCAAAGAGCTTTTGTTTATGTGGATGATATCTATTGAGATTTGCTCTATTAGAAATTAAAACTGATTTAAAATATGAGTTCATTAGAATAATAAAATAAGCCCCTTGTGTATTAATATATTTTTTTTATGAAAAAGTAACAATATTTTCAAACCAAAAAATTAAGGAGAAGGGTGTCATCATTTTACATGTTTTTGCAAATCATCTGACTAGCTTTATAAAAGACTGCTCAGTTCTTCTATCTCTTTTTCCGTTCACTCTGTTGCAATCTGTTATTTTGGTTGAAGCGCATGAAGAATATCCTGACTTTGACAGATACAGAGTTGGAGAGGGGGGCACTGTTTTAAAAGGAAAATAAAATCTTTGTCTTATAATGAAAATAGTTTTGACCTCCAGGGTCTCATGACCTTGGAAACCTCCAAGAAGACTGAGACACACTTCAAGGCCTGTTAAAACAAACAAGAACTTTTTTGACAGGGATGGTTCAATTTGAGGTTGTTTTTGAAGGAAAGGAAAGAATTGGACAAGTGGGAGAAAATGATTGCATATATCTGGCAAGGGAATTAATCAGAGATTGAGGGAAAAAAAGAAATGGGAAGAGGTTTGGGGGGTATAGTGGGAAGGCCAGTTCGGGGATAACATAAAAAGGATGGGAATGGCTTAGGGAAGCTTGAATGTTATGTTATTGACTTCCACTGGGTAATGTCTGTATAAAACTGCTGTGAAAGTCATATGGAAGAATGGAAATAAGCTTAAATTTCACTTGAGAAGGTCCAGGAAAGCTAAGTGAAGAGAAATGTATAAGGGACAGAAATATTCCCCGAGGTCTTCCTCGGGCCCTTGATAATACCAGCTCCGGCAAGGAACCTCCTGTGCCAAAGGCCAAAGGGGATTGTAAGAGGGACAGTCGTCACTGACCTTGTCAGAGAGCCATTTCCCTCTGAAGCTGGATGGAGAGATTGATTCATCAGGAAAGTCGAGTCCAACCAGATCAGTTTCCGTGTTCTGTGAATTATTAATGGCTCCCTTCTCCCAGGTGGAATTCCCCAGGGGGCAGGTTCTCACATACAGATGTAAGGAAAGGAGAACAGTGTTTAAAGTTCTGAAAATGTCACAAGCTTTAGCCTGAGCTACGATCCAGAGTCCACATTAGGGCCACGGGATTTAAAAGTGAAATCAGGATATTGAACTTCTTTTAATACTTCCCCTCTTTTATTCTTTGCACACTCATTGTGTATATGTATATATATATATATACACACACACACACACACATATATAATATACACACATATATACATATATATAAAATATATACACATATACAAAATATACATATATAATATACACATATATACATGTATATTTATTTACACATACACACATACATACACATGTTATACATAGATATACACACATATATACACAGACACATACATATATCTAGAACATGGACCCTCTCCCCTGTGTTCTTGGGCCAAACCTCCATCCCCCCAGGAATCACGCTACAACCCTGAAACTGCTGCGGTGCATTGGACTCTGATAACAATGGCACCAGAAAAATTCTCCTTTCCTTCCAGAAGGGAGCGTGGACTTGCTAAGGGAGACATAAAATCACTGTTTTTTCTTTTAGTGAATCTTGTCACAGCTGGTTTTTTACTTGGGATTAGAGGAAATGGCAGGGCCATTACCCGGAGACAATGTCTTGTTGTCCACCGTGAGTCCTCTGGCCACCTCTGCCTCCAACCTTACTCTAGATCCTTCTGAGCTTTGGCGGGCGACCTCTCACTTGCTGATCCGTCCGGTGCAGTAACTCAGGGGATTGGGCCCGGCTGCTCCACAAAGCGGGGAAGGGGTTACACAGACAGAAAGGGATTTGGTATGACATAGGATTCTCTGGGAATAGTGTTGCATAGGATTCTCTGGGAATAGTGTTGCATAGGATTCTCTGGGAATAGTGTTGCATAGGATTCTCTGGGGGCTTCGTATTAAAATTCAAACTTCTAAAAGTGCTTTTAAAAAACATCTCAGAGGGTAAGCTTGCCCCAAGCATGCTGACTCTTAATAACTGAGGAAACAGGCTCAGAATGCAGTTTCTTGCCTTTAGTTATATGGCTAGTGAGGAGGGGAGCCCTAGCCTGCCCAGCTCTGTATCCAGTGCTCTAGCTCCTCTCAGACGGCATCCCTTTAACTCACTTCCCGGTATCCTGGGTCATGTTTTCAGGTGTATGCTCTGGCATTAACAACCAGATGCAGACAATCCAGATAATGATGACTATTTTGTAAAGGATCCATTACATGACCAACAGCACCTGCTGCATCCGTTCCATCTTTCCCATGCCGTGCCAGCTGGTTTCATGACATCCTCTGCTTTCTATTGCAGTTTTTAATATGTTGAAGGCCTCTGCCAAAGGCTCCATTAAGACCCAGGTGGGTAACAAAGGTATAAGGGGATGGGAGAGGATCTGGTAACTACAATCCTATATCTGCCAAGACAGAAGTTTCTCCCTGGAGAGAACACCCATCCCAGTGGTCTCTGGAGCCTTCAAGTATCTCAGAATTATGAGGTGTGGATTTGACTCATTGTCATCTGGTCTTTTTTTTGGGGGGGGGTGTTTAAAGTAAACGAGATCCAAAGAAATAATGGATGTTCCCAAAATCACGTTGCTAGTAAATGACGGAGCCAGGGTTAAACCTTACCTTTTCTGCTTACAAAATGAATACTCTTTTCAGTCTCCTTATAATTTATCCCCATTCATACAGCACAACTTAACTAGCCTGACCTGCTGGACTTCCTCTGCCTCCATACTGGCTGTCTTACATACTTTGAATATCCTTCTTCCTGATCTTCATCTCTTAGAATATCTGGCTTCTGTCAAAACTCAGACTGAATGCTGCCTTCTGCAGGGACTTCCCCATCCCCCACGGCTGCCTTGTTCCTTCCCCTCTGCAAGTACCTTCAATCTATTCTAAAAACATCCCACACTAATTTACATGGTGTATTAGAATATGATCTAATTAGAATATGATTAGATCCTATTAGAATATGATCTTTTCAAATTTGGAGACTGTTTTTGCCTTTTCTTTTTAAAATCTCTGGTTTAGCACAGTTCTTAGAACACAGTAAACACTTAATATTTTTCTAACTATTATTGATATAAGTAGAAGACAAAGTGGCAACTCCTGTTAATAAAAATAAATAAAGATTAAAAAAAAAACCACACAGCCCCTGCTTCCTGAAGCTTATGATCACAGTAGGTTATTATTAATTATTTATTCATTTTTGTTTAAATGCGATGGGAAATGTTTCTGATGTATTCATTTTTTCTCAACATCTCTGACAAGATGGCTAGAGCCATTCTTTCTATTAGGATAGTCATAACTGGCAACATACCCTCATTTATTGCACTTGTAAAAAATGCTTTTATCTAAGTTTTATCTGGCTTTAGATTTTTTAGTTTGTTTTGTGAGGGGACTGGAGTTAAGTGACTTGCTCAGGATCACACAGCTAGTAAGTGTTAACTCTTAGGTGTCTGAGCTCAGATTTGAACTGGGGTCCTCCTGCCTCCAGGGCCGGTACTCTACCCACTGTGCCATCTAGCTGTCCCCTACAAGTTTAATCAGTGCTCCAAATTATTCCTCTTCACTGTCTTGTGCTACACAGAAAATCCTTGAGAAGAGAAATAAATAAATAAAAGGTCTTTAAAAAGGATATAAAGCCATTTTTCTCTCTTCTTATTAGTTTTAAAGTATCCCGAGGGGAAATCATATCTATTCACTGGGGGCATCTGGACCTAAAGAGCTTGAATCCATTCCAATGAGAGAGACAGAGACGTCACTAGTGGGGAAGGGCTTATATGTCAGTGACTCCCCTTTCTCTGGATCGGTACCAAGAACTTCCGATTCCCAGAGGCCTGCGGGTGGGTTTTCTGGCCTTTTAAGACCCTTTCTGGATCCTTCATGCAACAGGTTGAGCAAATATAACCTTAATCATGTCCACCAACCAAACAAAAAGGAGAAAATTAGTAGATCATAGAAGTCACCCTGTTTATCTCCCAAGTCTTCACTTTTTTGTAATATCACTTGTGTGAGCATCATTGAACAGAAGCTTGCTTATTCCTTTAGGATTTATTCTGTGAAGCTTTTTCTCTCTCTTCCACTATCTCTCCCCCCACCCCCTTTTTTTGAGCTTCATTTCAGCAGTGACAAAAATCAATACTCTCTGGGGAAACCAGATCAGAGCATCTGTAACAGACTGTGCAAGTGGGCATGGCACAGAGACCTGGAGGGAAAACACGGGCAGTTTGTTCTGATACATTTGCATGCTGTGACCCAGTCGCTCTGGGAAAAGTTAGCACTGGGCTCCGTGATGGGCTGACGGTGTCCTTGTGAGGGCGGATAGGGCCGCTGCAGGGCTCGGTGTCTGCCGGATTAAAGTGACGCGGGGCTGGTCCATTGCAGATGTGGACAACAACAAGGGGTTGCAATTGCCTATCTTCAAACTCTACGACCGTTTTTCTCTTTATCAGCGTGATGGAGGCTAAAATCTATGAATGCTCAGAGATGATGATATTCTCTTTTTCTTGTGGGAATCAGATGCTTTTGCTGAGGCTTATTCATGGCATCTGGAAATTCCTATTCTTCTGAAATTTCTGGGGAACCCAGTTTCCTTCCCGTATCTCTTTAAATACAGTATATTCGTTATGTCGATGTAAATATCCTTCCCAGTGAGCACTATTCAACAGTTCCATAGTTTCTACTTGGAGCTTTGTTGAGATGGCTTCGGGACCCCACTATTTCATTTCAAATCCATGCTTTAATAAGTAATTATTACACATTCACCGTGTTGAAGATACTGGGCTGAGCACTGAGGATTCAAAGTCAACAATAAAATATCCCCTGTTCTCCAGGGGTTTAGGTTCTATGGGGGAATAGGTGGTTAGAGTATGGAAGATCAATACAACATGTGCAGAAGCAAGTAAATGTATAGTTATACAAAGTAATACAAACTAAGTGGGGGGAGAGGTATATCGTGAGGGATTTGTTGGGTGTGGGGGAGTGCTATTAGTACTCTAGGGGTGTATTGTCAATAAATCTCCCAAATGGAGAAGGTCACAGAGCTAGCAGAGACTCAAAGAAACCTGTATTAGCTGGTGTCCCCTGGAGTAATCAGATTGAGAGAAGTGATTCTCTGTGCGAACTGGAAACGTCTCACTCAAAGAGAGGCAACGTTAAGGATGCAGAAACGATACTTCTGTTTTCTGTGCATGACCCGGTGGAGAATCGGGCGGAAAGGCCACGCGAGCGTCTCAGGGTATCACAGACTTTGATCTTTAGATGAGCCTTGGCAGCCAGTATGTGCTATCTGTGCTGGAAGGACCCGATAACAATATCTCAGAAAACCCATCTGTGATGGCTTGTGGTGGGAGAGAGTGCGCTGCCTCCAAGTAACCCAGCAACTGTGAAGGGGCTTTCCGCGGGCAGATACTCTGCAAAAACCAGGCTGACTTCCCCTGGCTGCGGCAAGGAGGTCTCCTATTCAATTTTAGAGAACACACATGGGGACCTTGCCAGTATGTAAAATTAGAGAAGTTGGTCATTATTTGTACTTTCAGTTCAGCTACTCATAATGGGTATATGGTTATTCCCGATCTAGCAATACTTAAGTGCCCCATTGTAAGTCTTGCCTCATAACCTCTCCTAAGTTTATAAGAGAGAATCTGCCCAACATCGATTTCCTTTCACAAGGCAATGCTGGGCTATCCATCTGTCATTCCTCGTTCCTCCCACGCCATCGTAGCTTGCTCCTTTTATGGTCATACATTTCGTTGTTTTCTGGTGCTCCTTCCTATTGCTTTGTCGGGTATGTGTGTAATCTGGACGCTCTTCCTACCTGTGGCTCTCACCGACTTGTGAATCCACCGCTCACTTCTGGCCCCGAGTAACTGGATAGCCTCAAACATCTCCCATGCAAGCCCAGTCTCCTTCCTACGTTGAAGCCCTCTCCATGAAGGGCACTTAGAAGTAGTCCTATCAACTTACCTCTTGCCCCAGTATTAGGTGGGAGCAGAGAAAAATTATATTTAAAAATTTTATTAAAAATACATTAGGTGTTTGTTTTGTTCAAATAAAAAAGATGGGTGCTAGAAAAACTAAAATAGAAATAAAACTGCCTCTGTCCTCAAGATGTTTACACTGCTGGGGAAATGGGATTTACACAGATAAGTAAATAGAAGGTAAGGAAGATGAGAGAGCACAAATAATTGGAGAAGTGAAAGGAAGGAAAATAATCCTGAACAATACCCCAATCCAGTCCCTGAAGGACTTGATGTTCCATCCATCCATTCTCTCAGGAGACTGATTTAGTAATCAAATATGCCAAAGCCTTTGGTTTCATTGACATAATCCTTCCCTCCATTGACCTTGAAAATCTATCACCTGGCTGGCAAAACCTGGCCGTTAGTCTCTGAAAATTAATTAAATATAGTTACCTCTGTCCTAAAGTTAGGTAAGGAAACAAAGTAGTTGGGAATTATCTTAAGGGAACAGGCCCAAATCAACCCAATTGAAATGGTATTGAGGTGTGGAAGGTAGCCTATCCAAATCATCTCAGAGTGTGTTGTGTCTGCAGGTGCAGGAGCCAATGTTTATAAATCGTGATGGTATATTTGCCTAGGTTTTTTTTTTTTTTTTTAACCTGCTTTGTTGCACTTTCTTTCTGCCATCATAATTTGTGTATTTAGCACCTAATAATTAACTATCAGCAATAGGTTTACTTTAATCTGTTTAATCTTTTTTCCATGATTTTTAATAAAAACATTAATTAAGATTAGACTGAAAGCTGACCTCATGCCTTTTCATTAGAATACCTAGCGCTCCGAGCCAAACTGGAAGGATTTCCAGTTATCATTAGCTGCCTTCTATGGTCTTTTAGTCAAGTCTCAAAACAGTGACTGAATTTCAGCCAAGGTATTTAGTGGAAAAAACAAAATCAAGCAGGAATTAGTAGCACTGCTCCAACTGTATTAGTAGATCCAAGTTTTCCCCCCTTGTCAAGAATTTCAAGAGTACTTAGGATTGTCCTTCCCCCAACCTTGCCCCTCACATGCCTGATTCATTTTCTTGCACATAGAAGAATGTTAGTACCAGAAACAACTTTAGAAAATAGAATTATCAGAGTCCTTAAAAGCCATAAAATGTGGAAATTTCAAGGTAGAAGACTGTATACTGTAGACAAGACTGCATAGAATGAGAAGAGACCTTCAAACATAAAAGCTCGAGTCCCTGATTTTCCAAAAGAAGAAACTAAAGTCCACCTACTTCTAATCTTGCTTTCCTTTCCAAGTTTTCCCGGGGAATCTAAGTAAGAAAAAGACTTAAATTCAAGGATATGAAGTAACCTATGTCAGCTCCTCCTTGTCCCCTACACTGCCACAGATATACACACCTCAGTTCTAGAGTAACAGGAACTGGATTAGGAGCTGGCTAACCAATGGTCTGTGCTTTTGCCTTTGAGATTATTCCAGAGAAATCTAAAGATATGATTTAGGAATAAACTGTGTTTAGGTTCATAGATGTAGATAAGCAATGGTCCTAACCTTCCATGTCAACCTGCCAAGTAAAAACATACCTCTTGAGTAAGGAACAACTTTTTTTTCAACACACAGAAAATTCAGAACATACAGAGGACAAGAAGATGCCCATCAATGAATACTGACAATGAATTGAATACAGTAAACCATCTACCATCGTCCTTTCCACATCAGGACTTTCCCTGTCCTAGTTTAGATATGCCCTGGTCAGCGTAAGAAATAAACTGGGAATTCTCGGGGAGTTTTGTGGAAACTGTGGATGGCAGAGAGCCCATAACCAAATGTTTAGCCCAAATTTTACAATATGCTGCTCTAAGCCTCTATAAAGGAAAAATGAAAAAAAGTGAACTTCTTTTCTGGTATCAAGGGAGGGACAAAACATTTTACGTGGATTTTCCAGAAGCACTCCTAGTTCCTTGTGACGTAGAGGGATGTCTAGACTAGAACTGAATGGAGAGAAAGGGATTGGATCAGTCTAAGTTTGGGGGCAAATCTTTGCTCCTACAGAGTCCTCCATAGTTTCTTCTACTCTTGTAGAATCATTCTGGTTCAATATACCTTTAGAAGGTCAATATACAGGACCAGTAAATAGTAATCTCCTTGCCATCAGTCTCTGAAGTAAAGGGCAGGCTTTCAGCGTGGTGACTCCCAGGTATCCTCCACCCAACTCCCAACCATAGTACCATTTTAGCCATCTCAGATCCTTTGGCTGTAGGGATATATGGATATGGTTTCCTTTCTTTAAGGATCTCAGTGCTCAGGAGTTACTTTTCCATTCTAAAAGATTAAAAAAATTGCATTTTTGGCTTCTTTTGAAACAACCTTCAAAACCAACATTTCCATGTGAAAGGGAAAACTATCATTGCTGTCTATTGCCATTCTTTGAGCAGTTAATGTATTTGTCTACTAGGAGGTCTCTCCTATCTAACCTTTAGAAATCTTTGATCATAATTATAATAACAATAACAGGACAACTTAGGAGAGTGAGTGGATGGATCTGGAGTCGGGAAGATTCATCTGCCTGAGTTCAAATCCAGCCTCAGACACATACCAGCTTTGTGATCTGGCCTCTACAGGGAGAAGGTCATATATTTAGAGCTAGAAGGAATTGTTAGAACTCTTCAACAGCTTAAAAAAATAACTGAGGAGATATGGCTAACAAATAGAAGCTGCTATCTTTTGCATAGTAGGAACTTTAAGAAATGAATGCTGATTAACCCATAATCATTTCCTACAGTGTAGTATACATACTAAGTCCTATGAAAACCATATTTCTAAAAATAAATGTTTTATGGACCACTTTTGTTATTTAGTTGTCCAACTCTTCATGATCCCATTTAGGATTTTCTTGGCAAAGACTCTGGAATAGTTTGCCATTTCCTCCTTCAGGTCATTTTACAGATGAGAAAATGGAGACAAATAGAATTAAATGGCTTACTCAGAGTCAAACACAGTAAAACTCAAGAACTCAGGAAGACGTTCTCACCTGAAGCCCGGTACTCTGTCCATTATACCACCTCCCTGCATCCCAGTAGCATCTCTCAAATCAAAATCACCCAAATCACGGGCTGCTTGCTTTACCCTGGTGTCTGTGATTTAGCTGTCTGGTGTTTGGGGGAGGCTGAAAGGAATCCTGAAAATAAAGAATGCATGAATGAGAGGAGTGAAGTAGGAAGAGGAAGGAACTCTCATTGCTATTTACTTTCTTGGAAAGTTTATGGATATTAGAAAGTAAAGAACTTTGCTAGTGTAAGATTCCAGATCCTTTCAAGGCCTTTTATATGTACTCCAGTTTAGTGATGTAAAGGATAGGAAAAAAAAATTGTAGTATGAAGAAAATATATGTATATATGTATGTATGTATATATGGATGTGTATTTTATAGCCTTTGACTATGTATATTTGTGTTTCCTGTATATTTACATGTATCTATAAAGTCAAAAGTGTAAAAGATTTCCTCTGTTAAAAAAAATCAACATTTTCATATATGAAAAATAGGAAGTTTGCTGTAATCAATTATTTTTAAAATCTGCTAACACATCTGAATAAATAACTTTAAAATAAGGTTGGAGCTGATTTAAACACAAAATTTATATGTCAAAACATATAAAATATTTGCCTTCTTCAACATTAATTTCTTGTTACATGAAAAGAATCAGGAAAAAACAAAACTTGCTAATACATGTGTTTGAACAAGTAGATTTAAAGTAAGGAGGTTTGAGTTGTTTTGGATACAAAATTAACTTTAATCCCATTTTAAAATATATGATAACTTCATTTATGAAAGAAGTTAGGTATATTATTTAATATATCATTGTATATTACAAAAATGCTTTTATTATATGTTTATATTACACTATTGCAGTATGTTGCATTATAGACACTTGTATTGACTGAAACATATACTTACATGTACATGAATATGCATAGAGATTTCCACAAGTAGTATATATAAATAAGTGTATATACCCACTCATATGTGTGTAATATACACACCGACACACAGATGTGTATTTACTAAAGTAAATCTGAATGAAAGCGTATGTGCCATTTGGACACTACCAAATGCCTCTCGTTAAGGACTATTGATTTGCTAGGGAAATTTGGGGGTGTCTGACTTTATTGAAATGAAAGGGGAGTCAGCAGAAATAAGGAGGGCTCTCATGTATGCTCTGAAAGCAAAGGAACCTGGGAGAAGTAGCAGGTACCGGAGGAGGAGAATTTAAGACTTGGGAGATGGACTGAAAAGTTGCTCTACTGGACCAACGATATTTAAATGAGGGCTAATGACAAAATAGCATTTCTCAAGTAGTTTCTGATTGGTGGGAGAGGAAATCGACCTCATTAACGAAACGTTTGTTGGTTACTGCCCTTCAGCACCACCTAGTGTTGTCTTGTGGTAGTGCCTATTTCCTACCCACTTTGATCTTTGATCTGTCCTTGTTGGGTGGGTATGTTTGAGAGAGGAGTAAAGGGAGATCCAGAAGGAAGTAAGAGGGGAATTGTCTTGGTAGAGCACAAAGAGCATTTCGGTTCAAGTCAGTAAAGTAGGGTTTGGGTTCTCACTCTTCTTATGTGACCTTCAATAGATCATCCTCCTTGAGTCTGTTTCCACATCTACTAAATGAGAATACTAGTGGAAGCCTCATAAAAACCACACATTTACTGTGAGATTTAAATGAAATGAGTAGGTATAAAGTTAATATATAATCAAGTCATTATAATAGAGTAAATTGAAGGGGTCAACTTTTCTTTAATTTTTAAAAAAATCTTATTTTGTGTTTTGAGTTCCAAATTCTATTCCTCTTTCTTTCCCCTCCCTTCCCCCTTCTGAGATGATAAGCAATCAAATATAGGTTTTATATTTATCTATTTATATGCAATTCTGTAAAGCATTTCCACAGTAGTCATTTTATACAAGAAAACTTGAATAGCAGACAGAAAGTAAAAAAATAGCACATTTCAGTTTGAATATCAGTTCTTTCTCTGGAGGCAGATAGCACGCTTCATCATCAGTCCTTTGGAATTGTTTTGGAACACTGAGTTGCTGAAAAGAGCTTAGTCATTGCCAGTTCTTCATCGAACAATATTGCTATTTCTCTGTACAACGTTCTCGTGCTTCTATTCACTTCATTATGCACCAGTTCATCTAAGTCTTTCCAGGTTTTCTGAAATTATCCTGTTTGTTGTTTTTTACAACACAATAATATTCCACTACAATTCCATACCACAGGTTGGTTAGCCATTCCCCAACTGATGGGCATTCCTTTGATTTCCAATGATTAGCTATCACAAAAAGATCTGTTGTAACTATTTTTGTGCAAAATGGCTCTATTCCTTATTTTTTGAAGTGTTTGGGATATAGAACTAATAATGGTATTTCTGGCTTAAAGGGTATGTGTTTGGGCAGAACTCCAAATTGATCCGCAGAATGGTTAGAGAAATTCATAACTCTTGCAGCAGTACACTAGGGTTCAAGTTTTCCCCACATCCTTTCTAACATCCAACATTTTTCTTTTTTCTCATATTAATCACTCTGAAAGGCATGAAGAGTTGTTTTTATTTGCTTTTTTTTTTAATCAATAGTAATTTAGAGCATTTTTTCTTATGACTATAGACAGCTTTATCTGAAAACTGCCTGTCCAGAATATGCTTTGACCATTTAGCTTGCATTTTATATATTTGACTTGGTTCTCTATATATTTGAGAAATGAGGCCTTCATCAGAGATACATTTTGTAATATTCCCAGTTTTCTGCTTTCCTTATAATTTTGATTGCTTTAGTTTGGTTTGTGCAAACATGTTTTGAGTTTTATGTGATCAGAATTATCTATTTTATATTTTATAATGTTCTTTATATTTTCTTTGGTCCTACATTCTTCCTTTATCTATCTCATATATAAACTATTTCATGCTCTCTTAATATGCTTATTGTATCACTCTTTTAGAGATCAACTTCTGAGGCTATCAAAATCTTACAGGAAAAAAGATAATTAAGGCCAGAACTACAGACAATGGTAACACAAAAGAAAGGATAGCTAAGAGAGGTTAGGTATTGATTAAAATGATAGGTCTTGGTAGTTGACAGTTGACTTGATATAGGTTTTTACTACTTTTGTATTTGTTGTGAAAATAAATTCAATGTCTTCATCAGCACAATGAGAATAATATTTTCATTTCTAACCCAAAGATTTATTGTGAAACCAAATAAAATGATAGGATTTAGAACTGGGAGATACTCAGAGATTATTAATTCAGTTCCCGCATTCTATAGATGAATAAAATGAGACTCAAAGACAAGATAACACATTTGGCAAATACCAATAAACTCAGATCTTCATGCAAATTTCTAGAATGAGGTTTCAGATCTTGTTTCTGAAATTAACTATTATTATCTATCATCTTGCATAAATCATTTTAGTTCCAGTGTCTCAGTTCCCACATCTGTAGAAGGAATGGGTTGGATTAATTGGTATAGACTCCATAAATCCTTCGGCTTGTAAAGCTAAGAACCTCTGAGATGGTAAGCTATGATTAATGCTGTCTTCACCTATAAAATAATCACTTCTTGTCATGTGAAAGTGCTTAAAAAAAGAAAAAAATCATGGTAGAATATGATGATGGTGTTGATAATGAAGGAAGAAAACAAAGTGATGATATAGAAGAAAGAAGAAGAAAAAGTGATGATACAGAAGAAGGAAGAAGAAAAAGTAGTGATGATGAACTAAATTATGATGGAAGGAGAGGATGATGAGGAAGACAAAAATGATGATGATAAAGGAAGAAGATGATGAGGGAAGAAGAAGAAGATAATGAAGGAGGAAGAAGAAGATGACAAGGGAGGAAGAAGAAGATGAAGAGGGAAGAGAAGATGATGACGATGTTGATGATGATGATGTTACATATTTCTCCATAAAGTCCACCCCTGATCCATTATGATGGCCTGGGAGTGATCCTAGGCTCTCAGTGGCTATACCTGCAAGTTGTGAACATTAGCACAAAAGGCTAGGATCACAATGGAAGTCCAAATCCAACCTTAGCCATACAGGAAGGCTCATTGCCATGTTGCCCAAAGGGCAAGGATGACATTTTTGCATCCACAGTAGGTAAGTTTCCTATCATTGGAAGCTATTCACAGACTGATAAAACAATGGATTTTCAAAGGATCTCCAAAAAAATCACAACAGCTTTTGGCACCTCTGTGAAATGGATAAAGCTTGTGTTTTATTTGGCAGCTATACTAAAGCTGCTATCTTCCTTTTCAGTGTTCTCCATCTTCATGCACCTAACTTATAGAAGAGAATGAATCAGATAAATTCACTTATGCTAGGGCACTAAATATAGCCCCTCTCCCTGGATGATTTGCATCACAAAAAGATATTCTGTGCAGAAAGCAGTATTTAATATGAAGCACTACATTGAAAATGGTGGGCTTTCAGGTACAGTCCACTAGCAAAGAAGCTTAGAGCCATAGAATCTTGGGTCTGAAAAGAACCTTAAAGATAATTTACTCACCAAACTCTTAATTTATATAGGTAGAAACCAAGAAATGGCAATTGTTTGAGATCTCACAAGTAAAGATGAAACCAAGATTCACCTCCAGTTTTTGAACTTCAACTCCAATGTACTTCTCACTACAATATATATTATATATATATATAATACATATATTAATATATATATATATATATATTGCTCTATAGATGCCTAATTATGTTCATTTGAGGTAAAAATATTTGTTCCAGATGAAGAAATAATAGTGTACTTACATATCACTCAATTGTTTTTTCTAATTTTTATTCTCATCATTATTAAACAGTTATAGATAGGTATACCTTGTCCAATTTTGAGGTTTCACATTTATAAAGGAATAAAACTTGATGATGTAATATGAGAAAAGAAAAATGTCAGTAGATTCTGAGGAAAACAAGTAGAAAAAGAATTTTTAAGGCAACAATGGCTCCAGTAAAGTGAGTGGGAAAAGACTTGAGGGTTCCATTGGATTTGAAGGTCAATATTAGTCAATAGTTTGACATAGTTCTGAAAAAAGACTAATTTTCAATGGCAGGAATTTCTCAGTTGAAGCACATTTGGGTATTGTATTTGTATCTGCATGACCCGTTCTAAATGAGACATTTATAAACTGGTTTCAGCTGGAATTAGATGACCTGGAAGTGATGAATCTGGGAATTAGATACTAGGTAGAATAAATTAATGAACGAAGAATGCATAGCATCCAAAAGAAAAGCTTTATGGGAAAAGGCACAAGCAGTTGAATAAACATCTGAAGGATGGACTTTGTCTGTTTTGTGGTAGAAAAGAGGTATTAGTATTGTTCTGCATGGCTCCTGAGAGAAGAACCATAGTTCAAGCAGAAATTATAGGGAACAGAATCCAGATCAACTGAAGGGTAAAATTCCTGGAAATTAAGGCTAACCTTAAATGATTTGGAATTATTGTGATAGATAGGATGCTCCCTTTTAGGGGCAGTGTTCAAGCAGAAGGTACAGGACAACTTATCAGGCTTTTGCAGAATAGGATTCCTGCAGTGGAAGAGATTTGATTAAATCATATTTAAGGTGTCTTCCAATCTTGAATATCTTATGATTCTGATTTCTTTCTAAATTGTCCTTTTTTTTTTCCTTTTTCAAATTATAGGAGTAATATGGCAGCCAGGTCCCAATAAGTGTGAAAAAAGAATCTTGTGAAATGGTTGCATATGTTGGGATTCACACTATTTGAAGTTCTAATTATGTAAAATATGGTGGCTGGCTCCAGCTCAATGGTTATATGCAGTATAAATTCAAATAATGAGAACACTTCAGGGGACTCATTATTTGTAGTAATCAGAAGAACTTAGCTGTATGGTAGAAAGAGCACTGACTTTGCAATTGGGAGAATGGGATTTTTCTTGGTGATCCTAGATAGAGCAATTCATCTTTATGAACCTCCATTTCCTCACTGATAACATGAGATAACAAATATTACATATATAAGCAAATACATAATTACATGTATATGTATGAATATACCAGCATTTATATGTGTACACACATCATATCCACAGGTATACAAACATACATAGATATATGTGCATATCTACTTATAGAACATGTATTTACAGATAAGACAAGTACTTATAGCATGTTTATATACATACTTATAGAATACATATATACCCACATACATTCACATATACTGAATGAATGGACTGAAATGTTGCCTTACCCAATAGAATGAAGAAAATTCAATTTCTTCCCCAGTGAGTGATTTCAGAAAAAGATTTTTCAAACCTTAGATCACTATGTAAATGGGAGGTGTAGCCATTATTATGATGATTATGGCAGGAGTAAAAGTCCCCAGCAGAGAATATTCCCTTAACTATACTTAACATTACAATGAATGAGTTACCTCATTAATATTGGTCTCACGCCATTAATGCAGCTTGCAATCAATCCATCCTTGCACATACAGGTTAACTTTCGTCCATATTCCTGTAAGTTCAGAACAAGGGGTTGGTTCAACATGTTGGAGTCCTTTCTCAAGTTCTTCTGATATTGAGAGAAATCTAATGGAGCATAGGCTTTCCAGCAGGTATTCCTTTCTAATCTAACTTCATATCACTCCCTTCCCAACCTCCATTCTAGAGTTAACCAGTTCAACTCAATATATAATCTTCCGCTTTTGAACCCTGTATTCTAGTGGTATTCACACCTTCACCAATCCATCCCTGGATTACTTCTATAATTCATTTCCTTGGCCCCTACTCATTTGCTGCTAAATGGAGGCAGAAAAAAAAATACCCAATAAAGCAACTGTCTGAGTCCAGTACAAATTCATTATTTTATCCCAACTGTGCTTTGTTGAAATAAGGCAATTCCTTTTATTCATCAATCATCCTATCTATTCTCTATAGAGAATATTCTAAAACTTCTCTGCCTCTCATCTAAGGATCTTTGCTTGTACTTTACTGAGAAAATAGAAACAATCTGCTAAAATCATCCTCTTATCTCCTCTATATTCACTCTCTGAGGCCTTTGGTCACACAATAAAACCCAACTTTTTAAAATTTGCTTTTCTAAGGAGAACCTTTGCGCCATCCTTCTATTTAGCCATTTCATCTTTTGATTTAATTGATAGTTAAAATGCAATTTCTTTTCCTCCAGTAACATACCCGCTTTTTTTAGTTTGCAGAGGGTATTTCCTATTCAGAGTACCAAAAGCTAAGTGAACATGTAACGATAGTCTAAAACTTGTGAAACTCTTAGGATCCTCGGCCCACCTTTCACCTTGTACCGCTCAGCAGAATCCATAGCAGGACATGGTCATAAAACACTGAACCATTTGGAAAGTTTGGAGCTTTTTTTGATTCATGAGTTATCATGCCTTAATATTTATTCATCGTGTATCCAGGCTACTTATGATAAACCCATCCACATTTATTAAGGCTAGGGCTGCGAAAGTAGACTGAGTGTGTGGCCAGAATAATACTTGAAGGTTTCATGGAGTGTTTAGAAACTACCAGAGCTTAGCTGACGTTGGAGGTTTTGTTGTTTAGTCAGGTACAATTCTTTATGACCCCATTTGGGGTTTTTTTGGCAAAGATACTGGAATGGTTTGTCATTTTCTTCTCCAGCTCCAGTTTATATATGAGGAAACTAAGGCAGATTTAAGGGGCTTGCCCTCTTGGTTAGGAAATGTTTGAGGCCGGAATTGAATTTAGGAAGATGAATCTTTCTGACTCCATGCCTAGCACTCTATGTTCTGGGCCACCTGGCTGCCATCGCTTTGGACATCCCAGAGGAGTCATCCATTCATGGTAATGAAGCATCAGCATAGAAAGTGATGGGATTCCTTAGGGCAAATGGAGAAATTTTCCCTTTATCTTGTTTTGTCTTTTGCAAAAAGAGAATGTTGGGCTAGATTGCCTACAATGTCCTTTTAGGTTCTAGCCAGTATAGGATATATGGGATATATATGGGATAACTCGATCAGCTTTGCTAAGATCCTACTGTCACCATCTGAGAAAGTCTGGCATTAGGCAGAAAAAAGGTCTGGGATGTATTGCAAACAACTTACAGAGAATGCACATTTGGCTCTTTCTATTACAGTTTCTTCTTTTACAGTTTTCAGTATGTCATGTGGGTGGATCCATGTTTCTGGCAAATTTGTGTGTTGCCAGACCAGCTGTTTGAAGGGAAAAGATTCTTCAGCTGAACAATACCACCATTCCATTATTTCAGTCTTTTGCTTGGAGGAAAAAAAATAAAAAGGCAGGAAGCAGTGATAGAACAAGGCAGGAAAGGGTGGCTAAGGAAACCAGTGGAAACTATTTCCAGGTTTGTGAAAATGTGTTTTGAGAGTAGCAGTTAAGAAAGATGGATGGTATAATTTAACTTTTTCCCAGGATCTTTGTTTTTCCTTTAAATGTTGAATAATAACCAATGAAAAGGTGATACCACAGAGATGGTAGGATGTTAAATTGGAAAGGAAACATTTAACACAGGATATTAATCCGTGAAGTGACCTCAAAATAATGAACATAGAATGTTGGAAATCAAAGGAACCATAGAAGAAAGAACATATCAGTCCTGCGAGGACTTAGGGATCTTCTAGTTCAATTGCTCTTTATTTTAGATATAAAGAAACTGAATCCCAGATAGATTAATGAAGTGGCTTTGTCTTATGTCATAAATAGTTAGTGAAGTGATGGAGTCTAGAATCCAGGATTCCTAATTCCTACTATAATAAATATCATACATTGTTTTTAGATTCGATAGAATTTAGATAAACACCAACATTTTCAATTTGGAACAATTTAGGAAGTTTAAAAAGCTGGTATGACAGGAAAGCAATAAAGATCTAGATGATCTACAAAATTATTTTGGTTGTTGATTCACTAAATGTGCATTCCTTATCCAATGACCTGTGAACTGATATTTTTTTAAAGGAACTGCATCATGGCAGTATCGACTTCCTTCTGAACCAAACCAGAAGAAATAAAGCAGTTGTACCTAATGAGAGGTTGCCACACAGATTTCCATGGAAAGAAATAGTTGATTTAATTAGGGACATACAGGCAAAGAGCTACCTCATTTCCTGAGATAACCTGGTCATCTTTCCTTTAAGGGTTCATAATTATGATGACTTTTAGGAAGATAATGGTGGGTTTTATAGTAACATCTCTATAGATAAATTTAATTCTAGAATCTGAAAATATCATTCAACCAAAATGCTGTATTTCCTTGATCCTTGACTTTATTGCAAAAATGAGTGCAGTAGAAGATGGATAAAGATAGGTTTGGAGTTAAGCAATGAAATGATCATAAGGTATGGAATTATTGATATAGACCTAAAAAGGACCTCCCCCCACCTAGTTAAACCTTTTCATCTGCAAGATAAGACTTTTTATCATTTAAAGAAGGTTCCAAAGAAATAGGATTGAACTCTAGAGTAGAACTAGTATTCTTTCTATTGACAAAGGCTTATATTTGGAAGCCTCACTCTGCTGTATAATGAAGATTCTCATTGATGAGAGAACAGGCGTAACAAATGATCAAAATATGATTGAAGACCTTTTATAATGGCTTCAAATTCTGAAAGGTAAAAGTGCCCGGGCAATACCTCGAGTGCAAATTGTTGGCCTGCCAACTCTTTGTTGAAAGATGGAGGGAATGACGCCTGATAAATCTCTTTGTTCTCACTTACCACAATGGGGATGTGTGTGCAGTGGACAATGTAAAATTAAGCTAATAATCCTTCTGCAGGAATTTGACAAATGATGTATCGTATGGGAACAGGATGTTTGCATACCTATGAAGGGACTGATCAAGTAGCTGAAACAACTGTGATTGAAATTAAGTGACATCAAAATCATCTCTGACAAGTTGAGAGGGCAGGGAAAGGTTATATCTGGAGAGAATCAAACTCACAACAGTAAAATAAGATGATAAGATCTTTTTTCTTTTTGAATCTAAAGAACCTTGAAAATCTGTGCAATGGAGATGAAAATGTATTGGATCTGAAGTCAAAGGAACTGGATTCATATACTATCTTTAATATTTGCTTCTATAGGATCTTGGGTAAATAAATCAATAACATCTTAGAACCTCAGATTCTCCATTTTTAAAATAGGAGGTAAAAGGTTGGCCTAATTAAATAAACACTGATGTTTATCTCTGATGTCTTTTCCAATTCTAAATCTATGATATTAATCTCACGCTCTCATTTTACAAATTAGCAAACTGAGGTTAAGAGAATTTAATCTGAGCAAGAATCTCTTTGTATGACATGGGAGACTTTTTTCCTAAAGAAGAAACTCCTAGAAGTATGTCATTCTTTGTTCCTAAAATATCCTTCTGACTTTAAGAGTAAGTTGAATAGATAACTGCCTTTGGATGCCATACCTCTGACCTATAGAATTTCCTTTTTATTTTTTCAGTTAATAACTATTGTTTTTTTCTTTTTCATTTCCCCCAACTGAGTAGAAAACAACAACAAAAAACACTTTACAAATATACAGAATTAAAACAAATTTCAGTATCTACTGTGTCCCAAAACATGTGTGTCATTCTGCATCTAAAGTTATTTACATCACTTTCACAAGATGCTAGGACTTATTTAATTTTCATCCATCCTTTATAACTCAACTCAAATACCATCCCTTTTAGGAAATCTTCCCTCTTCCTCAAAGCTGCTTACAACCATCATCAGAATATAGATAGCACATAAACTTGGCTTGCCTATTTCTTAGGTATTTAAAAGGAATTAATGTTCCTTACATTAATTTATGCATTTTTATTGTTTCCAACTTCATCATTGTAATGTTAGGAGAACACGAGGAAGACGCCAACATGTAGGGTAGTCACCGTGTTGCAAACCATGAAAAAGAACGCTCACATGCATTGTTGCAGCCAATACTCCCATAGATGGGTTTAATTACTTATAGACAAGATTATTTGAATATGTGCCATTTCTTTCTATAAAACAGTAATCTTCATGAGAGCAGAGGCCCTTTTTCATCTGAACTTTTTATCACCTGTAATTCTTAGCAAAATACTCTATATGATATGTACTTGATACAAGTTTGTGACTTTTTATATTACTGTCTTTGCTTTAAGAATGAACCCAAAGCACCCAAAGAAGGATGAGAAACAACAAAGAAAGAGGACACTGGATTGTTTCTTGAATTTTGCTGATATTTTTTCCAGTTTTTCATTGATCTTACAATTCAAATGCTTCAATTTCAACAAATCTGGGGATATCATCGATATGATTATTTCCATCACTGCTATAGATAATACTCCATCCAAGCCTTTTTGACTTTGTCCAGATCTGTCTACCCATAAATCTCCATAAATCTTCCATGATGGATTTATCCAGCGTTCTAAAGAACTGTCTCCTCTGAATTTTTTTTTTTTTTTTACATTTTGTGAATATCACTGCAGTGCTGAGATTGTCAATCTATTATCCCTTTATCCTCTATCTCCCCATATGATTAGTCCACCTCCTTTACTGATTAAGCATTTTTGATCATGTATTTCAGATCCTACTTCATGCAAAGAAGCAAACAGTTTTAACTCACACATTCTTTATTTCTCTCTTTGACTTTATTATTTGCTGAGATAAAGATCCTGATTTTGTTAACATTTTCCAGTGCATTTACAAAATAATTTTGAAAACAAATTGGATGTATTTAACTTTTGACATTTCATGTGGGAGGCTGTACATTCATTCAACTTATCAAGCTATGTAAGTCTACTAACTTAAAATTATATTAATAACACTCATTTTATTTTAAAAAGTTATGATGAGGTCATGGGGCACAACATATGGCCAGTCATGGTGTTTGTTGTGCTGAGTCCTTCAGCTGTGTCTAACTCTTGTTGAGCCTGTGAACCATCACACACACCAATATTGTCCATGGGATTTTCATTCTTTAGTGAATTGATACAAAGAGAGGTGAAGTGAGCTGCACATTTAGCAAGCTAGTAAGCTTCTCAGGCCTGTTTTGAACTCAAGTTTCACTGCCTCCAGGATTAGTGCTCTATCCACTGAGCCTGAGAATCACTGAGAATGAAGTACAAAATTTATATAATAAAGTAGGGAGAGAGAGCAGTAGAATTCTGTGCCCTTCTGCATTTGTTACCTGAATGACCCTCAGCTGCTCACTTCTCTGGGCACTCCTATTTGCATCTATAAAATAAGCAAGTAGACCAGCTGGCACCCATGACCCTTTCTAGAATAGCCCCCTGGTACTGCAGTGCTTAGAGAGCTGGGACTCAAGTCAGGAAGACTCATCTTCCAGAGTTCAAATTTGGCCTCAGATATTGCTAGCTATAGTGACCCCGGGCAAGTCACTTCATCCTGTCTGCCTCAGTTTTCTCATCTGGAAAATGATCTGGAGAAGGAAATAGCAAACCACTCCAATATTGCTGTAAAGAAGATCTCAAATGGGAATACAGTCAGATATGACTGAAATGATGAATGACAACAAAAGTCCTTTGTGACTCTAAATCTAAGATCGTTATCTGTCTCTCAACCTCAGTTTCCTGGTCTGTATAACAAGAAGGTTTGACAGGATGATTTGTATGATTTCATCATCAAATTCTGTGGAGTTGTAAGCTTTCTAAGAATAGGGAGTAAGGCCATAGGCAAGAGAAGTGTCTTGTATAACCACACCTCAGACTCCACTGATTAGAGAGTAGATAACAGACAAATTCCTCTTACATTCAAGTTAGAAGAAAAAAAAATTCAACTTATACATTCAAAGCTACTTGATAAGTTTGTATAAGTTTTTTACTTCTTTACCTGCATCTTGTGTTATAATATAATGTATTGTTCAGGATGAAGAAAACTAGGCTCTAATCTCAATAGTAATTAATATCAAGAACAATCAAATATGATTAGCTTTCTAATGCTTTGCTTTTTCTCCCCTTTCATTCTCTATTTAATTTTCTGGGGTTATCCTACAAGTGTGTGTGTGTGTGTGTGTGTGTGTGTGTGTGTGAGAGAGAGAGAGAGAGAGAGAGAGAGAGAGAGAGAGAGAGAGAGAAAGAGAGAGAGAGAGAGAGAGAGAGAGAGAGAGAGAGAGAGAGAGAGACAGACAGACACACACACTTAACTTTTTCTGAAGAAGGGATTACTTTTGTTTGGGGAGGCAAAATTCCTTGTCATCAGTAGACTTCTTAGTTCATTGAATATTGGGAATTTTTCCTTCATTTTGAAATGAACCTTTTTAATTAAAAAAAATTCAAGAATTTTGAAAGTTGATAAACATATAAAAATGAGACTCATCATCTTTCTCTTAAGACCAGATCCTCCTCCTTACTTCCTACATGATGTTAGATATACCGCTATTCTTTTATTCTCTCACTTTAAAACAAATCTTTTCCTTTTTCCTGTCTTTCATGGCTACATGTATTTCCCCTAGGATCAAGGAACATTATAGAGTGGAAAACAAACTTTAGAGTGGATCAGCTATCCTGATTCCTTCATTTTATAGGTTAGGGAAACTGTGGTGTTATTTTTCCCCAAGTGATTGACATTAGATGTAGCTGGGCTATAAAATAGATCCTTTACTTCCCAAATTAAGGATTTTCCTACTATATTACACTTGATATTTTCTATGTGGTCACCAGTGGCCTTCCTAGATGATAAAAAGTATGAAGAGAATATTGCTATGTTTATAAGGACTTTGAAGGCTTCAAAAACTGAGGCAGTTCCAGAGACCCATGACTGAAAAGAAGATTTGGAAAAGTAGAAATCAGAACTTTTAGATTTAAAGTGAGACATCATTTCGAGAGAGACACCACTGTAGTGATGAACCACTCCATTTTCCAGATGGGAAAACTGAAGCAGAGAAGGTTGTGATTTGTCCAGGATCATAAAGTTAGCAATTACCCATCATGATATGTGTTTGTTACTCTAAGACAGGTGCTCTACTCACTGCATTTTCTTGCAGCTTATATGGCTCCTCTTAATTCAGCACTACCATCATGGATAGCTGATAGGATATTGAAAGTGGACAAGAGTGAATATGGAAAGGAAGATAATGGGTCCTCTGCTTTCATTCTGATCTTCATAGGCTAAGGAGGTAATCAAACTTTCAATTCTATCCCACTAATATTCATTGGTCGAGACAATCAATGGTGATTCACATAGTTATTTTCTAATTTTTCCTCATAGCTAGACAGGATATATCTGTTCACCCACAGGACAATTGAAGAGCTGTTACATAAATCATCAGATTGGGATTAAAGCCTTTCATAGCCTGTCTGAACTTGGCCTTCTTTTCCAACCTCATTTTATGCTAACTTATTACATAAATGGATCTCCTTGGGAGGCAATGTGGGATAATAATAATATAACCTACAATAACAATAATAAATAGCTAAAGCATATACATAGTATTTTATATGTGCAATTCCATTTTCTTCCCTTACCATAACCTTATAAGGAAGATTCTATCCCTTATTTTATAGTTGAGAAAACTGAGAAAAAGAGAGAATAACTGTTTTGTCTAGGGTTAGGCAACTAATATCTGAAGTAGGTTTTGAACTCATGGCTCTTTCAAACTTACTGCTATTTTGTATTAAAAAAAAACTATTATCTTTTTAAGCAATCTTATAACTATTGCTCTGAGTTGGAGTCATAAGGCTGGGTTCCAATTTCATTTTTGCCATTCAGTAAATAAAAGACTTTGCTGAATCTCTTAGGCTTTCAAAGTTGTGGTTTATTCATCTGTAAAATGGGAATAATTCTACTATTGGTGGTCGTGAGCATTAAATGAGACCTATATAAAATGTTTTACAATGGGAAAGCAGGGAATAAATGTAAAATACTTCATTAATTCTCATAATGCCCCCCAAAGGCTATGATTTCCCCAGCCATGTTTTTGCTTTTCCTTATTGCTTGCCCCAGATGGCATGTTTCGTCTCTTCCATCGGCCTATTCAGGTCTTATCCATTATTGCAGACTTCAACTGCCGAAATCAGTCTCTCCTTTAGAATTCATAGCAGCATACATAGTAATAGTTCCATTTTTTAAAAATCATGCTTTAAAGTTTAAAAAGAAATTTCCTTGAAGTCATTTTGTGAAATGGAGGGCATAAGCTTTATTATTCCCATTTTACTATGAAGTAAATAAATTCTGAGAAAAGTTATTTGCTTATTGTCACACATCAATTATCAGAACCGAGGCTCAAACACAGTTCTCTCATGACTCTGTGTTATGCACTTCTTCACACTTTTCTTGACATCAATCATAGTTTTTCATATTAACTTCTCTAGCATTTTGTTCTCTTTTAATTTTGAATAACATGTTTATTGTTGATGTAGTATCTGGATGGGGGGAGGGGATCTTCTAAGTCAGTAACACTTCATGTCATGATCCTAAGGTACCTACATTTTGCCTTTGAGTTACCATGATATATTATAGCTTATTTACTTTATTGATTTATTATTTGGAAAGAGTGTTCCTCAGAAAACCTTATTTACAGAATGCCCTTAATTCCATGGGCCATATATAAACTAGTTCTATAATAAAGGAGTGAAGTCTAAAATTTTCCCTACCTTACCTTTATAAATAAGAAGAGTCTTGAGCCCTAGAAAATGTATCATCTTGGTAAGTCAGAGACCAGCATTTATTAAGCACTGCTATGTATAAGAAAGTGTGCTAAGAACTCTCTGTTCAACAACAAAAAGTGATCTTCCTTAGGGAACTAATGTTCAACTGGGAGGATATAATATTTATCAATCAGTGTATAGTGATGTACAAGCATTTGCTAAATTCTTAATATGTACCAGGCTCTAATAAGTGTTGAGAATGTGAGAATAAGTAAAAAAAAATTCTCTGTCTTTAAAGAGCTTTATACTATTGAGGCAGAAAACATTTAAGAATCAGGTACATACAAGCTCAATAGAGAGAATTCTGTGATTTCTAAGGTGAATTTTCTAAGGTTCTCAGTAACCATCTCATCCGATACAATGCCTTTTGGTTAGTCTTTCTGTCTCATGTCCCTCCCCTTTGCATAAAAAATGATAACTAAGTCCATAGGAACTGTGTTAAGGATTCCAAGGGAGTTAGTGTATGGAGGAAAGAGAATACATCATAGAACAGAACCTTGTGAAACACCCATAATTAAATACAAATTATAAAGAAGGGAAAAAAAAGAATCATTTATTAAATGACTCCTATATGTCAGACATTGTGCTTGGTGCTTTGCAAATATTATCACTTTGAGTTCCCCAATTATTCTGGGACCTAGGTGACATTGTTATCCTCAGTTTATAATGGAAGAAACATAGACTGACAGAGGTTAAGTTTTGGGGTCAAAAAGGAAACACCATACTAGTAAAGGACTTGGAAAGGAGGTGGTGGTCTTATAAGTGGAAAGAAGAAAATGGCTAAAAGAGATGTTCAAGAGGGAAGATTAGCAAAATTGAGTTTGATTATATTTGAGGACTGAGAAAAAAAATGAAGAAATGGGAATTATGTCTAGGTTGATAACTTGGGTCTCCAGGAGAATAATGGCACCTGTGACAGAAGTGAAGACATTAGGAGAAAGGAAAGGTTAAGGAGACAGAAGGTGAAAATTTCATTGATCGTGTTGAGTTGGAGATAGAAATTTAGGTGGAAATGTATAATAGTCAATTGGAAATCTGTAATTGACTTCAGGAGAGAGAATGGCTGAATTGAGATGTGTGTGTGTGTGTGTGTGTGTGTGTGTGTGTGTGTGTGTGTGTGTGTGTGTGTGTTGAATACCATTTTATAGGGGCTGAAATTTACATAAAGCCTAAGGTCTAAAGTGATAGAGAGAAGTATGGCAAGTGGATATGTGAAATAAGATGAATAAAAATCATGGTTTTGTCTTGACTTTTTTTAATCTCATGTGCTTTTGTTTTGTCTTCCTATGTCTACTAAGAAATTAATCTTTGCCCCTTAAAGAGGGACAGAAAAACCTAGTATTCAAGGAAAATAGAAGGAACTATGTAGTTATCAGCAGCAAGATAAAGTGAAGAGGATTGCTCTCTTTAAATTCATATAATTAAATGCTAGTCCTATCTCTAACTTCCAAAAAGAGTTTTACAAAGAAGTTAACCAAATGTATTATTCAAGACACAGAAATTGTGTGCATGTACGTGTGTGTGAGAGAGAGAGAGAGAGAGAAAGTCAAAGAGAGACAGAGACAGAATTTGCACCAATTTGCTGAGAATTTGTTATGTTTATATTTCTCCTGGCATGAGCTAAGACATATATACATGTATGAAAAATATTTTCCTTCTAGAAGATACTGGTTCAAGTAATAAAGGAAAGAGATGTTCCTTAGAAGAATGGGAAGGGTGAATGATGCAAAGCAGAAATAAAAAAGAGGAGAGATGTGAAGAGAGAGAGGGGATTTTCACCTGAACCTTGAGGTGGAATGGTAAATCATGAGACACAAATGAGGATGGAAGTAATTACTGATCCATAGGATTTTTCTTCTGAGTAGGCCATTGGAATTCCCAAACTGAGGTGGTAATCATATAAGTTCAAATTTGGGAATGGAAATGAGGAACACTATAGAGGAAGAATCAGGAATACTCTGCAATTTTGGAGGCACAGGGAGTAAGTGAGAGGAAAGAATAAAATATGATTCTATAGTTTTAAACTTGGAAAACTGGACCAATGAAGGAATAGTTCACCAATACTTCTGAAGAAGAACTTAATGCAATTTGCAGATTCTATCTGTTAAAAATTGCCAAAGCCTCAATGGTGGATTCAAATGCATTTTACATTAATGTATAAACTGCATATGCATATGCTTAGGGAAGATTGTGCCCAGTATCGAGTAGAGACTCTGGAAATCATGCTGGTCCATTATATTCTAGTCTAATCTGTTCACTTATTTAACATAGGCATATGAATTATTTCTTCTGCTTATTATGTTATTCATTTTCTATATGCAGATGATCATCCTAAGCATTGGTTTTGATCAAAAGTTTACATAAGGCATAACTCCTATCTCCATACAGGCTAGCAGGAGAGTAAGAAACACGGACAGATCACTTTAGCTGTGATTTAAAAATTACATGGTAAGTGCATTAGGATTGAAAGCAAAAGTGCTGTTTGAGGTCTTAAGGGGAAATCACTGCTTTATAACCATATGTTTAAAGTACTTTTGATCCTATAAAATTGTGAGATAGAATTCTGAAAAAGAAAAACACTCTCCCCAGAGACATCTGAAGATGAGTCACTAAGATAAGCTGGGGAAGAATGTGGAATCAATCGCTTGGGCTGGGTGAGGGATGAACATTCATTAGGCTACAAAGGTATTATTCAACTCGATACTATCCCTGTGCAAGAGAAACTGAGACCAGAATAGACATACAATGCAAGAGATCCCAGAGGAGATTCAGATTTTGAAATGGGCAAAACAAGACAGTTGTTTCTAGATGCTGGAAGGAGGAAGTCCCCCTCGAAAATGAAGGCAAGCATCCTCTCGATAGGCATTTTAGTTCCCTTTGCCTCTGGGTCCAGATAATACATGGAATAAAAGGCAAACAACCAAGTGTTTCTCCCCCTTCACTTTGCTGTTTTGTCTAATCAGAAGACAAGGATTCAAGTCCAAACTCTTCATTTTATTAGTAAATTTTACCTGGGACAGTTTTTTTAATTCCTTGGTACCTTTTACTCATATATACAAGAGGCCAATAACATCTATATTTCATGCTTCCTGGGCTTGTTTTAAGGGACCAACGAAATGAGGCATGCAAATCATTCTGTAAAACATGATTCATAAAGCAAATGCCAGCTGTATTAGTTTTTATTAATCATAATAAAGCCTTTACTTAGGATCAAATCAGATTTTAGCAGGTTAGTATATATGGCAAAACTGAAGAAGGTCAACTAAATTTCCTAGGAGTAAAAATCATAGCGACCACCAGAAATGTTTGTCCTTTCCACAAAAGAAGTATTTGAAGACTAGCTAGGGAATACTTTGCATCACATAGATAGGGGCCATCTTTCACCAAGGCTCCTCAGTCATACTTGTCGTGGGGAGCTGGAGCTAATTTTCCTTTACTGCTAAGGCAGCTAAGTCAAATATGTGGGCAGAGTGGTGTTACCTTAGTAACTTAGATTTTTGTACTCTGTAAGTCTGCCAACTCTGTGGGCTTGGGGATTGACTTTTATTGTGTTTTCCCTGTCATTCCTTCCCAGAATTCCTCTTTAAAACAACAATAACAATAAACATTTATTTTTTTTTTAACTATAAAAGGACCTGGAATTGGTCCACACTGTTGAATAACAAAATTTTTGAGGTGAAAGAAACCTTTGAGATAAATTTGTTCAAAAATCCCATTTTATGGGGGCAGCTAGAAGGGGCATTAGATAGAGCAGTGGCCCTCAAGACAGGACAAGACTCATACACTGGGCAAGTCATTTTCCTCAAAACAAAACAAACAATCCCTTATAGCAGATAAAAAAGATGTAGAGAAGTTGTGACTTACCTGAAGTCTGGGAAATCTTATTTCCATCTTATTCTTTCATGTTAACATAGGACTTTACTTGTGATCTCTCTGTGGAGTTAGGTGGAGCAAACAGAATTATTCCCATTTTATAGATGAGGAAAATAAGATCTAGAGAGTTTTGTGATTTTCCCAGAGACAAGAAGCTATTAAGAAGCAAAGACACTATGATGCTTACAGATCTTCTGTTTTTTTTTTTTTTTTGGTTTGTTTGTTTTTGTTTGTTTTTGTTTTTTTATCTTTATCCCTAGAAAAATTGAAGGCACAGGGTACTGCCTTAGATGCCAAGTTTTTTTTTTTTTTTTTTTTTTTGTTTTTTTCCTGTACAATTCTGCCTAGCTAGCATATATCACATTGATCTGCAGCGCAGTAGCTGAGGTATGGAGACCCAATTGTAGAATCAGGTTGAAAATATTTAGAAGAATGACAGTACTTCAAATCTAGCAGTATAGAAACAAATGAGCTTTGAACAACATTAGCAAGAATATTTGGTTAAAATAAGAAACTATCATATGATGGGCGGCTTTCTTTGGCTGGGCCATCCTAGGTCAGCTTTACTCCCCTAACAGTCCTCTTTCAGTGACTCCATCACCCCCTGAAGCACTCTTTCTGGAGTTTCTGTTATGATTCCTAAATTCATCATTAAAAGTTGATTTGGCAGCATTTTTTCATGCTGCTTATCTCAAATGTGTCTTATGAAACTCCCTAGGCTCAAAAAATGCTGGTTGCAGTTCTGATCATTTGTATATAGCAGGTGTTTAACAATAAATGTTCTTTGAATTTGAATTTGTTCATGAATACTCTTCCTTCCCTGCATGAAATATTTCCCTGTATATATCCTGCCAACACTTTTATATAACAACTGTCCTTTTCTCTATTGGATGGTATACTTTACAAAGAAAATATCATCGGTGACTATGCCTAAATATTCATCACATTGATAATGATTTGAATTTTTTTTTTCCTTGGGAGCACTCATTTAATCATTTTTATCTTATGTTGAAGGTCAAATAAGTAATTATCCAGGCTTTCTCTTTATGTGTAATTCATGGACGATTCATAGGCAGATCTGAAAAAGAAGGATTTTAGTAGCTCCATACTAAATCGTATCCATTCTTTCACTCCTCTTCATATTCTGGAAGAGTTCATAAGTAGATTTTTTTCTCTTACTTCCTAAGAAAAGTGGTCTTGAAGTTGAAGATCTGACTTTAAGTCATGGATCTAGCTCATTGAACTATAAGATCTTTGGATAGTATGATATGTATAGAACTACAAGAAATGTAGAAAACCATTTCTTACCTCTGCCTTTCCTTTCCCTTCCTCTTATTTCTTCCCTTTCTCTCCTTCCTCTTCCTTTCTTCTTCTTTCCTCCTTACCTCTTTCTGCACTCCCTCTCCCCTACTCTCTTTTAAGGTTAAATCATTTGTTTAAGAAATTACAGTTTATTAGCAATAAGACTAGTACTTGAACACAGGTCCTTTGGCTCCAAACCCAAAGCACTTTATGCTATATGATTACTAGGTTTGAGAGCTTAATTTTTAAAAATCATGTAACCATTATTATGTTCAGTGCATCTACGAAATGAGGATAGCACCAATCATATGACCTACCTAATATAATTGTCAGGATAAAGGGTCTTTGTAAAGCTCAAAAAGCTCTGTAAACATCTTATTCCTATCTCTAGCTTCTTTCCTTTCTCAACATTTTCAGACCACAAAACAAAGAAAAATAAAAATGAGATAATTTTGTTATATTAAAATGTTATGCATAAGTGCAATAACGTTATTTCACACATAAATGATAGAAATTGTCTTACTATATTGAGCCAAAATTTTCTTTTCTGTGACTCCCAATCATTAGAACTAGTTGTTCTTTTTGAAGATGCTCAATTACCCTCCAAACATTTTCATTTGTTATAATATCTCTCTAATGTGTTTCCTTTTTAGCCTCTATATTCTTAGTTTATATTTTTTCCTAGTTAATCTTGGTTTCTAGTTCTTTTGCCACCTTGGGCACCCTCCTTAGAAGAAAAGAAAGCTTTTCCATTCCCTACCACCCTCTTCTCTATAATGTAGTGGCCAAAATAAAACCCTCTTTACTCTGTTTATGGTTAGATTGAAAGAGCCTATAATAGAAGTTTCTATTCCATTTTCAGATACTGTCTGATTTAGAATAATCTGTCTCAAGTGGAATTTGAACCCAGATCTCTTCATTTCAAGACAGTTCAGTGTTATTTCTTAATTTATGTTCTCTTCAGCATGAAGCATGGACCCCTCTGAGGTCAGAAGAAAGGGAAAAATAAATTAGGAGTTAGAAACAGTTCTTAGGGAAATGCTTACAGGGCAGATGCTTGGCAGACACAAATGCTGTCTGCTAAATGGAATAGGCAAGGCATGCTTAATACCAGAGGGATAAAAAATTTTTATTCAATATTTCCCAATTTAATTCTTTTCTTCCTTTCTGCCTCTCCCCAACCCCTTGAAAAGGCAAGCAATATGTTATGTATGGAACCCATGAAAGAATGCAAAATATAATTCTGCATTGGCCATTTTGCAAAATAGCAAAGTACCCTCTCCCCCTGAGCCACACACTCACAATCCCAAGAATAATAAAGAAAGAAAGATATGATTCAATTTTCATTCAGACTCCATCAGTTCTTTCTCTAGAGTTGAATAGCATTTTTTTTTAACATGAATCCTTCAGAACCATCTTGGATCATTATATTACTGATATAGCAAAGTCATGCCCAGTTAATAATCATACAATATAGCTGTCACTTTACCCATTATTCTTCTGGTTCTTCTAGTTTTACTTTATTAGTTCATTATGTCTTCCTGGCTTTTACTGAAATCATCCTGATTGTCCTTTCTTATAGCAAAGTATTATTGCAACAAATTCCTATGCTAAAACTAGTTTAGCCACTTTCCAATTAACGACTATCCCCTCATTTTCCGCTTCTTTGACATCACAAAAAGAGTTGCTGTAATTTTTTTGTACATATCGAGACTTTTCCTTTTCCTTTGTTCTTCCTATTGCTGAATCAAATGATATACACAGTTTTATAGTCCTTTGGGTATAGTTCCAAATTATTTCCCCAATAGCTAGATAGTGTTCAACTCTGGCACACTAGTCCCGATTTTTCCACATCGCCTCCAGAATTTGTCATCTTCCTTTTCTGACATGTTATTCATCTAATAGATATGAGATGGTATATCAGAATTGTTTTAATTGGCATTTAGTAGGAATTTAGAGCAGTTTATCACATGATAGTTTTGATTTCATCTTCTGAAAGCTGCCTGTTCATTTCCTTTGACCATTTATCAAGTGGATAATGGCTCATTTATTTTTATTAAAACTTTTTATTTTCAAAACATATGCATAGATAATTTTCAACATTCACCTTTGCAAAACCTTGTGTCCCAAATTTTCCCCTCTTTTCCTCCTACCCCCACCTCTAGATGGCAAGTAATCCATTATTTGTTAAACATAGGCAATTCTTCTACACATGTTTCCACAATTATTATGCTGCACAAGAAAAAATGGATCAAAAAGGAAAAAAAATGAGAAAGAAAACAAAATGCAAGCAAACAACAACAAAAAGAATGAAATACTATGTTGTGATCCATCCTAAGTTTTCACAGTTCTCTCTCTGGGTGTAGATGGCTCTCCTCATCACTGAACAATTGGAACTGGCCTGAATCATCTCATTGTTGAAGAGAGCCATGTTCATCAGAATTGATCGTCCTATAGTCTTGTTGTTGCCATGTATAATGGTCTCCTGGTTCTGCTCACTTAGCTTAGCATCAGTTCCTGCAAATCTCTAGAGGCCTCTCTGAAATTATCTTGCTGATCATTTTGCATATTCCATACAAAATGATCAGCAAGATGATTTCAAAGAGCATATAGTCTATTTAGCCATTCCCCAGCTGTTAGGCATCCACTTCGTTTCCAATTTCTTGCCACTACAAAAATGATTGCTGCAAACATTTTTGCACATGTGGGTCCCTTTCCCTCCTTTATCATCTCTTTAGGATACAGTCTCAGTAGAGATACTGCTGGATCAAAAGCTATGCACAGTTTGCTGGCCCCTTGGGCTTAGTTCCATATTGTTCTCCAGAATAATTGAATCAGTTCACAAGTCCACCAACAATGCATTAGTGTCCCAATTTTCCCACTCTCTCTCCAACATTCATCATTATCTTTTCCTGTCATCTTAGCCAATCTGAGATATATATAATGATACCTCAGAGTTGGTCTTAATTTGAATTTCTCTGATCAATACTAATTTAGAGCTCTTTTTTATATGACTATAAATTGTCTTAATTTCTTTTTCTGAAAATTGTCTTCATATTCTTTGACCATTTATCAATTGGAGAATGGCTGGAATGTTTATAAATTTGAGGTCAATTCTCTATATATTTTAGAAATCAAGCCTTGATCAGAATCTTTGAATGTAAAAATTTTGCCTTAGATTACTTATTGATTTCCTTTGAATCTTGTCTGCATTGATTTTGTTTGTACAAAAACTTTTTTAACTTAATATAATCAAAATTATCCATTTTGTATTCAATAATGAGTTCAAGTTATTCTTTGGCCACAAATCCCTTCTTTCTCCATAGATCTGAGAGGTAAACTATCCTTTGTTCTTCTAATTTGCTTATAATATCACTCTTTATGTATAAACCATGAACTTATTTCGAACTTAAGATGGTAGGTATGCTCAATGACTAGTTTCTACCTCACTAATTTTCATTTTCCCCAGCAGTATTGTCAAATGGTGAATTATCCCCAAAGTTGTGGATTTTGGTTTTATCAAATACTAAACTACTATAGTCATTGACTAATGTGTCCTGTGAACCTAATCTTATTCCACTGATCAACTACTATTTGTTTCTTAGCCCGGATCAAATGGTTTTGATTATTGCTGCTTTGTAATAAAGTTATAGATCTGGTACAGCCAGGCTACCTTCATTTGCATTCTTTTTCATTAATTCCCTTGAAATTCTGGAATTTATTTGTAACTTACAAAAATGCTGATGATTTATGTGGATTTATTTTATATCCTGCAATTTTGCTAATGTTGTAAATTATTTCTAGTAGTTTTTATTTGATTCTCTAGGGTTCTCTAAGTATACCATCATATCATCTGAAAAGAGTGATAACTTGGTTTCCTCATTAGCAACTCTAATACTTTTAATCTCTTTTTTCTTCTCTTATTGTAAAAATTAACATTTCTAATGCAATATTGAATAGTAATGGTGAGAGTGGACAACCTTGTTTCATTCTTGATCTTATTAAGAATGGTTCTAGTTTATCCCTTTTGCATCTGATGCTTACTGATGGTTTTAAATAGATACTATAGATCATTTTAAGGGAAACTCCATTTATTTCTATACTCTCTACTGTTTTTTAATAAGAATGGGTATTGGATTTTGTCAAATGCTTTTTCTGCATCTAGTGAGATAGTCATATGATTTTTCTTAGTTTGATTATTGATATAGCTAATTATGGGTAGTAGGTTTTCTAATATTCAACCAACCCCTCATTCCTGGTATAAATCCAACTTGGTCATGATGTATTATCCTGGGGATAACTTGCTATAATCTCTTTGCCAATATTTTATTGAATATTTTGACATTAATATTCATTAGGGAAATTGATCTATAATTTTCTTTCTCTGTTTTCATCCTACCTGGTTTAGGTATCAGCAGTATATCTGGATCATAAAAGGAATTTTGTAGGACTCTGTCTTTTCCTGTTTTCCCAAATAATTTGCATAATATTGGAAATAGTTGTTTTTTAAATGTTTGGTAGCATTCTCATGTAAATCCATTTGGCCTTGAAGACATTTCTTAGGGAGTTGGTTAATAGCTTCTTCAGTTTCTTTTTCTAAAATGGGATGATTTATGTAATTCATTTCCTCTTCTGTTAATCAGGGAAATCTGTATTTTGGTAAGTTTTCCTCTATTTCTTTTAGATTGTCAGATTTACCGATATTTTAGTTGGGCAAAATAACTCCTAATTATTGTTCTAATTTCCTTTTCATTGATGGGAAGTTCTTCCTTTTCATTTTTGATACTAACAATTTGCTTTTCTTCTTTTCTTTTTCTAATCAAATTAAGTAAAGATTTATTTATTTTGTGGTTTTTCATAAAACCAACCCTTACTTTTGTTTATTAATTCAATAGTTTTCTTACTTTCAATTTCATTAATTTCCCTTTTTATTTTCAGAATTTCAAAATTGGTATTTATTTAGGGGGTTTTATTTTATTCTTTTTTTTTTTTTAGCTTTTTTAATTGTATGCCAAATTCATTGATCTTCTCTTTATTTTATGCAAATAAATATCTAGAGATATAAAACTTCCCCTTAAAATTGCTTTGGCTGAATCCCATAAAATTTGGTATGTTGCCTCATTATTGTCATTCTCTTGGATGAAACTATCAATTGTATCTATGATTTCTTCTTTCATCCACTCATTCTTTTGGAGTAAATTATTTATTTTCCAATTTTTTTTTTGGTCCCCTTTTGTACAGGTTCCATGTACTGCCAAGAGGAAATTATATATATATATATATATTCCTTTCTGACTCCATTCAATTTTCTCCAAAGATCTATCATCCCTAAGTTTTCTAAAATTCTGTTTATCTCTTTAACTTATTTCTTATTTATTTTGTGGTTTGATTTATCTAGTTCTGAGAGACCAAAGTTGAGAATCCCCACTAGTATACACTTGTTTCTAAAATTCTTCTTGCAGTTCTCTTATCCTCTAGGAATTTGGATGATATACCACTTGGTGTATATATGTTTAATATTGATATTATTTTATTATCTATGGTATCCTTTAGCAAGATATAGTTTCCTTCCTTTTCTTTTATTTAGATTTATTTTTGCTTTTTCTTGAACTGACAAGAGCAGGATCGATACCCCTGCATTTTTTTTTAACTTCAGCTGAAGCTCCAGCCTTTTACCTTTACTCTGCATTACTCTGTTTTAAATGTGTTTCTTGTAAACAACATATTGTAGAATTCTGGCTTTTAGTTCTGTCTGCTATCTGCTTCCATTTTATAGGAGAGTTCATCCCATTCACATTCACAGTTAACGTTACTACTCTGTATTTCCAATCACCTTCTTTCTCCCACATTATACATTGCTCTATTTTCCCTCTTTCTCTACTCCCCAGTATTTTACTTCTACCTCCTCCCTTAAACAACCCTTCCCTTTTACAGCTCTTCCCCACTTTTTATACCTTTCCCCTTCTACCTTCTGCTAACTTCCCCTTTTTCTTTCCCTTTTCTCTTTTCCTCCTACTTCCTTATAAGATGACAAAAGTTTCTCTATGAAACTAAATATGTCTGATATCCTCTCTTTGAGCTAAATCTGATGGGAGTAAGATTCATACAATGGCCACTCTCTGCCTTTGGAGAAAGACTCATTAAAAAAAAAATAAATTTGACTTAGTTCTTTATACACTTGAAAAATAAGAGAAGTTATTACCAAAAGTTGATATAAAATCTACTCCTTCCCTCAGTTTTATTTTTTTGTTTGTTTGTTTTGTTTTCCTTCCAATTTTTGCTGTTTTGGTTTTCTTTGTAGAGTTCCTTTTTAATTTCATATAATAAGTATCTATTTTACTTCCCATGGTCCCCTCTCTCTCACATTTAGTCATAAACTCTATTCTTTGACATAGATATGACAGGTATTTTCCCATGCTTCCCTAATTTACTTTATATGTCATCCTTTAAGTCTCGATCATGAATCCATTTTGAACTTATCTTGATATATGGAATGAGATTATGGCCTATTCTTAGTTTCTTCTGAACCACTTTTCAGTTTTCTCAGTAATTTTTGTTCAATGATGAATTCTTACTCCCAAAATTCTTGGCATTTTTTGTTTATCAAATGGCATATTATTATGTTCATTTACAGCTGTGTATTCTGGACTTAATATATTCACGATCCACCACTCTATTTTTTTTGCCAGTACTAGATTATCTGGATGATTATTGCTTTATAATATGTTTTGAAATCTGCTATTGCAACATTGCGTTTCTTCACATTTTCCTCATTAATTCATTTGATATTCTTAACCTTTTGTTCCTTCAGACAAATGTTATTTTTTCTGTCTCTGCAGATAATGATTTGGTAGTTTGAAATAGTAATGAAGAAGTGAATTTGCTTTGGTAGAATGATTTTTAAAAAATTATTATATTGGCTTAGCCCACCAATGAGCAATGAATATTTCTCCAATTATTTATATCTGACTTTATTTGTGTGAAAAATATTTTATGATTCTGTTCATATAATTTCTAGATTTACCTTGGCAGTATTTTAAATTCTCTGATTTTATTTTAAAGGGAATTTCTTCTATTTCTTGCTGCTGGAATTTGTTGGTAATATATACAAATTCTGGTTATATAGAATTTTTTATGTCCTGCTAAAGTTGTTGATTGTTCATATAGATTTTTACTTGATTCTCTAGGGTTTACTAAGTGTACCATCATATTATCTGAGAGCAGGGGTAGTTTTATTTCCTCATGTAAAGCCTTTTCTGCATCTATTGAAATAATTGTGATTTTTATCATCAACATAGTCAATTATTCTGATAGTTTTCCTAACATTAAGCCAACCCTTCATTTCAGTATTAATCCCACTTGGTCATGCTAGATGGTCATTGTCATACATTGTTATAAGCTTATTAGTAACATTTTATTTTTTTCTTTGATACACTTTAAGGAAACTGGTTTAGAGTTTTCTTTCTTTCCTTCTTTTTTCTTTTCTTTTTTTTTTCTTTCTCTCTGGTTTAGGTTTCAAAACCATTGTGGTGTTAGAATTTGGTAGGACCCTTTCTTTACTTATTTTTCCCCACATAGCTTATATATTGTTAGGGTTAATTGTTTGTAATTTGTGGTGGAGTTCACTCGTAAATCCATCTTGTCTAGAGGATTTTTTTTTAGGGACCTCATTTGTGGCTTATTAATTTCTTTTTTTCTGAAATAGGGTTATATATGAATTCTAATTTCTCTTCTGTTATTCTGAAAATAAAAACAAAAAACATTTGCTTTCTACTTTTTACTTGTAATTGATTCTTTATCATCGTAAGAATATTTTCCTTTTTTGCTAATAACCTAGAAACATCACAGGAGTTGAAAACTATTCCTTATTCCTAGAAGATGAAGGGAAAATTAGCAACTTCTGTGTTTACATATTTAACATAGGTAGAAGTGAAGCACCTGAAATTATAAGTTTTGTTCCAGTATTGAAGAGACATTAATGAAAATCAATCAACGTAGTCCACAGTAGATTTTCAGATCTTAGATTTATCAAGTATTTTAGGAAAAAGTCACAATTGCATTTTAGACTTGGTGATAGTGGTCAAGAAGGAACACACTACACTGTTATATAATTGGCAAGTATATATTAAACCTTTCCAGTATTTTCAGGCTCTGTTCCATTGGAGAGAGATGCAAAGATGAAAATGAAAGTCTTTGTCCTCAAATATCTTATTTTTATTGGTGGAAACAATATTTATATAAATATCTGTATATTTATTGTGTATTTGAGTGTGTGTATATGTATGTATTGGTATGGATATGTGTATATATTTTGGTATGGTATTCATATATCTATAGATCCACACATACCTATTGATATAAAGTAATAATGCATAATAATAGTAAGTACACAATTTTTTCATTCTTTTTCTCTTTTAATTTATTTTGTTTTTGTGGAGGAGGATAGTTATACATTGGAAAAAGCTTTCTCATAGAGATAGACTTTGAGTTGACCTTTGAAAGGAATTTGGATTTTTAAGATATAGAAAAACTCAGATTGAGTGCGTTCTAGGTAAGAGGAATGTGGCCTGTACAAAGGATTAGCTATTCTTGCTTTAGAAGAAAATATCTCTGAGAGTTCAGATTAAAGGGTCAAGATCCTGTATCCTGAAGATCATCAAAAAAGATCATTCGAGAGAAAAGACATTCAAAAGCAACATTCAAATAATGTATTCGCAAATGATTCTAAAAAGGATAAAAATGGGGAGCTAAGTATTTTGGAAAGGACATGGTATTTCAATCAGAGGACACTGATTCAAAACATATTTTGCTACTTAATACATGTATGATTTTAGCATGTCACTGAACTTTTTCAGTTTCTGAAGTCAAGAAGTCAAAATAGATGATATCTAAAATATTTTCCCCTTTAAAGTCCTACAAAACTATTTTTGAAGAAATATATTTATATACATACATATGTTTATATGTATAGAAATATGTATCTGAGAAATACACATATGGAGTCCATTTATGAATTCAGGTAAAAATATATTTTAAAGTGGAAGAAATCCAGGAATATAAAGCTCAGAATGAACTGGTCTTATAGAAAATTCTAAAAAAAAATATGAAGGGTAGTATTTAAAGCTATATGAGCAGAAAATAAATGAGAAGCACAAGGAAGGGATTACTTACATCTTGATGTGGATAGCATAATATTAATTAGTAAAAGAGAAAAAAAAAGCATTACTCAAATGTTTTGTTCCTGTCTTTATTAAAAGCATAATTTACCTTCTACATGGAGTAAAACAAACATGCTTAAGGAAGAACTGATATACATGATAGTTAAGGGAAGAGTAAAAAAGCACACTGATATTTAAATAATTTCAAGTTTCCAAGCTATGATTAATTACATCTCAGGAAACTGATGTTGGTAATCATTGTAGAACTGCAGGGGATAAGAAGATAGAAGAAGACTAGAAATAGGTATGGCCCAATTTTTAAAAGTAGATTCTGAAAACAGACCAATGAATTTTAATGTTGCTCTTGGGCAGAACTCTAGAAGTTATTAAATAGATGGCTTATAAACATTTGGAAATGGAGACTGTTATTCCCAGGAGATAGGATGGATTTATTAAATCTAAGTTAGGTCCAACAACTAGCAATTCCTTTTACAATAGTGTTTCTACATGAGTAGATGAGGGCAACACCATATGGAGAAGGTATTGTGATCTCGGCATGGTATTCGAATATCTGTCATGATTGGTAGACGATGTTTATGTCATCTTATGTAAAGATAGAAAAATGGGGTCTGGCTCACAATACACACTTGGATGCACTATTAGTTGGTTGGGGTGATCATACACAGAGATTGTTGATAAATGTGTTGCTGTCAAATTTTAGGGAAATTTATTGTGGCATATCACAGGACTATGAACTAGGCTCTACATATTTCAAAACTATTATCAGTGACTTGGATGAAGACAAATATAGTATGCAGATGACATTTAAGATGAAACAAAATTGAGATAGAAAGTCAATTTAATGTTCAAAGACATAAAGAAAAATATATGAAATAATTTAGATAAAGAAAGCAGAGCCCAAAACCACTAACATATTCACCATTTACAACTCTGTAAACAAAATAAGGCAGGTTAAAAATTATGGGTGATGTTGTCTGCTACCATTTTGAGGTTATTGGAATCTACGATTCCATTACTATGAAAATCTCTCAGTGAGTACCTCACCATACCCATGCATACTAGTAAGAGATCTGGAAAACCGAACCTTAGAGAATTGCTTGGGGACATTGAGAAATTCGTTGTTGAGTTATTTCAGTCACATCTAACACTGTGACCCCAGTAGGCTTTTCTTGGTAAAGATACAGGAATAGTTTGCCATTCCTATTTCCATTTTATTTTACACATAAGGAAATTGAGGCAGATAGGATTGTGACCTTAAGGGTCACACAGTTATAAGTATCTAAAGCCAAATTTGAACTCAGGTCTTCCTGAATCCAAGTTCAGTGGTCTACCCAGTGCTCCACCTCCATTCCCCATTAAGAATTTAAAAACTTACTAAAGGTTAAGTAGCCCATGTATAGCATAGACAGAAATTGAACCAAGATTTTTTGACTCTTAAACCAATTCTTTATACATTATACTGATTCTCTTGGCAATAACAATATGTATATTTAAATTTAAAATAAGCAGACTTCCTTTTTTTTTAAAAAAAACAATACCCAAAGTATGAAATAATATTTTTTGTGTGTGTATGATTTGTTTGCTGTGATAATAAAAAAAAGAGTCAATAATAATATGATAAGGTGGTGCTTAAAATTAAAATTTCTTAACTAGGTGAAAGCTAGCTCCAAACTAATTGGAGAGAATTTAAAAGGAATAAATATGACTTTCTACCTTTAAATTTAAAAAAAAAAACACTTCTTGAAAAAAGATGGAGACAATCTGTTACTGGTTTTTTCTTTTGTTTGTTTGGTGAATTTTATGTGAAAGAGATTTTGCAGATTTTATTGAATGCAAACTTAATGTGTATCAATAGTGTGATCTGCCAGTTAATAGTTAATCTAGTCAAACTTAGTGCTTTGCTCTCCCTTGATGTGACCACAAATTGAGTCATAATTTTGGTTTTGGCTAGTACATTTTTATTGAGATATGAGGGGAAGAAGAGAAGGAATAAAGATTGGAAAAGCTTGATCATGTTCAGTGCAGGAAGCCTAAACTACTGGAGAGATCTGAAACCATGACAAGTGAGGGACATTTGAATAAAGTGAGAACATGCCACCTTAAAAACATAAAAAAACTGAAAAAATACTACAGGTTACATAACATATCTGGAGAATGCTGCTGAGTGTCTTCCAAAAGAAGAATTGGTCCCAAATGTTGAAAATTGTAGGGAAGCAGATTTTTAGTTCACTATGTGGAAAACTGAGTGAGATATCCAGCAATAAAACGGAAGCTCTTGAAGGTCAAGATTGAGAACAGCTCATAGATTTAAAGCTAGAACTGGCTTTATAGGGCATCTTACTCAACATTTACCAACTAGGATACCAACAAAGGTGAATGGTACTCATTTAAAGTGTATCAAAGTCAGAATTAAAACATAATTCCTTTGACTGCAGATTCATCCTTCTAAAGTAGTGAGATCCCTATCATTGTGAGTATTTATACATAGTCTAAATGATGAGTTATCTTCCCTGAATTGATTTAGAGGCTTTAAGTAGATGATGTCTGTGAAACAGATTAAACTTTAAGATTCTATGATTCTGATATGAATCCCCTTTCTAAGGGCATTTGGCAATTAGATAGAAGGATTTTTATGCAAATAAGCTGCTGGAAATACAACCACCACCCTAATATGGACCTAGATTCTCTGTTAGTTTTCATTTCTTTCCACTTTCTTATATTTTATATTATAGTTATGTAATTTGAATTTCTGAGCATTTTTAGTTTATTCCTTCATTGATGTGATCATCTCCCATGAGTTTGCAGCTCAGAAGTCACAGAAGTTATGAGTTTTAATGAAAGAATTTGTCTAGTCTTCTTTTGACATTAATCTATTCAACATGTTTTCCATTGGGTTTAGTACTAAAGCAATGGTCCTTTTTTCTCTTAAGCAAAAAACTGGGTGGATGATTTTCAAATGAATTAAGACTCATATTTACATAGCTCTTTAAATTTGACAAAGTATTTTCTCCACAACAGCTCTGTGATATAGGTGTAGTAAGAGTACCATGATTTTCCCCTTTCACAGATAAGGAAATTGAGCTTCAACCTTATGCAACCACCTTCTCTGACTCAAACTCCCGGTCTTTCCATTATAGTATACTGCATCTCATAAAGTATTTCTTCATCACATTTACTAGACAATCAGGTGCTTTGCTTTTTTCAACATAGAAATTTCTCTGTCTGAAACTTTAGCTGAAAAAAAAATCATAGTTAATTTTGCATTTTCAGACCTTCACTCCTTGAAAATGCTGCAAATTAGGCAGTTCATTCATCTAAATAACTGTAACTATAACCCAAAACAAATGCACATATGTTAAATTTAATGATGATAATAAAGTTGTCTATTGGGGTTCAAATAATCAAATGTAGCAACAAGACATGATTTTGCTAGAAGGCAGCTCATGTAAAAAACAGTGATTTTGTTGTATTACAAGCTTCATACCATGTGGAAATAAAAAAAAAAATCAAATGCAAAATTAAATCACATAAAGTGAAGTGTCTTACTTAATGAAGATGATGTGACACAAAACCTTGCCATACGGGTATTCATGATAGTATCTGAAAGTTATAGAAAAATAGATTTCAACTTATCAGAAATTTCCCAACAACTGGATCTCTTACCAAATGAAATAGAATATCTCAGTTTCTAAAGATCAGTAAGAATGAAAGGATGAAAACAAAAGCAATAATAATAACTGATAAATTTATAGCATTTTGTATTTGCAGAATGACCCTGTGATACTCCACCCAAAAGATGGGTCAAAGGATCTCAAGTTGGAATGGGCCTTAGAGAACATCTGGTGGAACCTACTTATTTTATAAATAAAAAACAAAAAATCACAGAAGCTTCCTCCCCCTCAAATAAAAATTGCAGAGAATCACAACTCCAGGACTTGAGCCTAAGTTGTTCTTTCATGCCAAGTCAATTTTTCTTCCCACTAAGATATTCTTCATATAAAATGCATATTGCAGTAAGTGAACATTTATTGTTTACTCTCATTAATATCATTAAAACTGTTGAAGATATAAGAATGGATCTAATCTCAGACCACGACCTGTTAGCCCCGATGCTCAAAGATTCTAGTCAATACAGAAATGGAATTTACTTCCACACATCATTCCATTTTTCGATAACTTTAATTTTTAGGAAGAAATTTGATTACATGAAGCTTTTTCTCTTTAACCTCTACCTATGTTCCCTATTTCTGTCTTATTGGGCCAAGCCAAACAAATTGAAATGAGAGCCATAAGAGCCCTTTAACTACTTGTAGATAATTAATGTATTCTTCCTATGTTGTTTCATATTTAGGCTACACATATCTAATTCATTTGCATGATTTTACAGTTGTCTCCATTTGCCTCACAATAATGTGTATAAGCAGAGATTGGTCTCTTAATCTCTTCCTCTTCTCCCTTTCCCCCTTCCCCACTGTGTTCATTTCATAGAGTACATTGAACTGGAACAATTACCTTCCTTTTTTTTTTTTTTTTTTTTTTAAACTTCCCCCTTTACTATTGATTAACACTTTTGTGTGTGGTCCATAAAAGCAAACACAAAATAGCTTTTTTTTTTTTCCACAGATAGTTTTCTAAATGATTTCTTCCTCAAACTGTACTCTTTGTAGTTTTTAACTTACATGTGGAATTATATATTTTATCTTATTTTCTTTAACCCATCATTCTATCCTTTTTTTTCCCTTTTTTCTTTTCTTTTTCTTTTTTATTATTTAAATAACTTTTAATTGACAGAACCCATGCCAGGGTAATTTTTTTTTTTACAGCATTATCCCTTGCATTCACTTCTGTTTCGATTTTTCCCCTCCCTCCCTCCACCCCCTCCCCCAGATGGCAGCAGTCCTTTACATGTTGCCCATCATTCTATCCTATTAAGAAATTTTGGGGTTTTGACTCTTTGATATCAGGTTTACAGTGCCTTCTAGCATTGTGTGATCAGTAGATTTGACAAATATGTCACATATGTTTCAAGTCACAAAGAAAATTGTTCAACAACAGTGGCTAGGGTTAGATCCCTAGGACACTGTAGTGGAGACTTCCCCTGGAGTTAATATTGAATAATTAATGTCTACTTTTTAAAAGTTTGATCATTCAATAATTTCAAAGTTTACCTTAATAATCATCATCAGCTCATACTGCTTAAAACATAGTCTTCAATACATTGACAAATACCTTGCTAAAATCTTAATATGCTATGAAATAGCAACAAAAGTATTTGTTTTATACTTATATTATAAAATATAAGTTTTATAAAATTATAAAAATAAGACAATGACACACTCTTCATCTGAAGCACTCTTTTCTTATTAAAACACATACTGCTTTTAGTCATCATTGATTCCCTGAGAGTTTACAACCTAATATGTTCTAGAAAATTTCTAGGAATTTACCTTATATTAGACTAAAAACTTTTTAAAAATGAAAACTTTGTCCTTCTCCAATTCTATAGTATGTTGGTTCAGAATTTTTAAAAAACCCTCTTATTATAATGAAATTGACAAACATCAATAAGCATGTTTAAATAATGAGGAAGGAGTTTTGCATATGTAGATGAAACCGGGACTCAATTATTTTTAAGTAGAGATTAGAATTCAGAAGATGGTAGTTCCAACACTGCTCTTCTTCCTTATGTCCTCTTCCAAATCTCTCCTACATTCTCCTTTGTGTTTTTTTTTAATATGTCATTGATTCTCTTCTCATTTTATCTCTCTACCCATTTTTTTTTGTTACATATGACTCCCTCTCCCCTTACTTCCTCTCAAAAAGCCAGATGAACATATTCCTTTGTGTGGAATATTTATAATCAAGGAAAGCACATTGATCCTGTCTGAAAAACATATTTCATTCTGCATCCATATTACAATTCTATTTCAAGATGAGACGTGTTCTTTCATTATCATTTAAGTCCTGATTGCCTCCAATTAAAGGGAAGTAGCAACCATTTCTGATTTGGCCAGAAATCCTAGAGTCTTCCCCTCCCAGATTTATTTATTTATTCAGATTTTTCCCTCCCTTTTTTTGGACTAGATAGAAGAGAAGATTCTTTACCTCAATTGCTACATAGACTTAATTACTGAGGTGGGGGGTAGCTTCAATCAAACATAGAGACTTGTTAAAAACAACTTAAAAAGGCCAAGTTTTTCCCTTATCATCCAGGGCCATCTCCAGTCTTCCTGATCTATATCCAGCTAGTGGACCCAGATGATTCTGGAGAGGAAAGTGAGGCAGGTGACTTTACATAGCCCTCCTTCACCTCAGTTCAATACATTTGCATGTCATGGCATCCCCTCCCTGATGTCATGGTGCTCTTCGAGATGAAGAACAAAGAACAAGAACATCATCATCAGTCTTTCAGAGTTATGTTTCATCATTAGTTTATTTCTACAGTCTCTGATAATACTAATGGCATCTTAGACATCACATCTACTATTTCTTTGGGAAACTTGTAAAAAAAAATTTGGTTTGTGTGTGTAGTGTGTTTAATTTAATGATTTGAATGATTTCATTTTTTCTTACTATTTATCTTGCTATTTGATTTTCTAGTCTTTACTAAGAATTTTTAAGTTCTAGGCTGTCAGCTTCAAAAGACTATTCTCCATGGAAAATCTGACAAAAGAAAAAAATGAGTTGTAGGGTAAAGAATTTTAGCCTCTTTATCCTTAATTATTCATGATAAACACAAAAATGTTGATTAGTTATCTTATTTTTTTCTTTAATCTGTATCTTTCTCACAAACATTATTAATCACCTACCCACCAACTTCCACCAAAAACAAAATAAAAGAAAATCTTACTGTTTAAAGTCAACCTCAGATCATTTTGAGTTTGTGTTCATCACATTATTCATTTCTATGTCACAATTCACTTGTCTTTAAAAAAATTGAGTTAACCAATGAGTTTCTGTGAACCAACATTATCTCCTTAAGATTCTCACCATGTACCTCTATGAAAGAGTTTCTGTTTGTATCCTCAAAATTCCACTCAAATATGTATGTCAATCATTTTAGTCTGACTCCCCCTGTTGCCTATTAAACAATTGGATTCTACGCTTCTTTTCTCTGAATCCTTTCAAATTTATTCTCTAAAAGCCAAGGGGGCATTGAAGCTCTGCTAGATTTTTCAATTCTAAATTCTATGATGAAACACTGCTGTTAAGTTTTCTATCATTAACACTACAGAAAAAAGTTCCTGTTTATTAGTCAAAATTAGATGGGACATAGGGATTGCCTTTGCTACTTCTACCTTTTGAAGCAAAACTATTATTCAGGACAGTTATAAACTCAACTAACTGTTCTAATATTTGAAGTTTTAGTACTTCTCCAGTTGGCAGATTTATTATTTCTTTGTAAAAGAACTCATATAATGGTTTACTTCTTTCTAGGTGGTCTGTAATATGCTTCACAGTAATAGCATTTCTTTCTATCCCACCTCAATTATTTATACTTATTCAAATTATCTACATGTTCTATCTTGGATTTTATAACTATGATTAATAACTATTCACTATTTTTATTAACCATTAAACTGTTTATTAGCTATTTAATTAATGGTTAATAAAATGTTTATTAACTATTAAATATTTATAATTATTAACTATAACACAACTATTCTCTCCTAATATACAATTCTATTCCACACACTTCCATGAATTATTTTTCTTTTGATAGTAAAGACTCTTCCAATGTCATGTTCACACTATTACTTCCAACCTATCAAATCTCAGGAAGAGTCAGGTTCGAGTTTGTCTCTTTGAATCATATACATCCCTACAGAAATCAGAGCACAGAGTTGTGTGTGTGTGTGTGTGTGTGTGTGTGTGTGTGTGTGTGTGTGTGTGCTGTATTTTTATTTTTAAAAATGTTTCTGGCTCTGTTATTTGATATTTTCTCCCACTGAATACTGTTCTTTTGTTCTACTATTCATCTTCATGCTATGTACTTTGTCTCAGTCGTACAATACTTTTAAGGTTTTTCTTAGAAATGTCTTCTTTCTCCCTAGCACTTTCAATTCAAGTTCAATTCAAAATCTTGATTTGATTTGCCAGACATCAGGCACCAATGTTTTGCTAAGATGTGTTGGGTGTTCCACATTCCACAAGGATATATCATTTCTTTGTTTTAAGTCATGGTACAGAAGACAATGACATTCTCTTTCCTGAGACTGTTTTACCCTGCTATTGATTAATTTAATTCTACCCCACATCCCTGGATTCAAGGCTTTCTCTAACCATTATGGTCATCCTGGTTATAATTAGTAACCAAAACAAGTGAGTTGAAAAGTAATTACCTTTATCTTTCTTTACCTGGATACTAATGTTTTGATGCATTTGCTTATGACCTGGAATGCTAAGTCTTGTAAATATTACCTTATTTTGTTTGCAGGTATGGTAAGCTGTCTCAGTTATCAAGTTGCTCTATTATCTGATGTTAGGATTTCTCTTGTTTGAGAATATCAAGAAGGGAAGGGATAGGCCACCTCTCCTGTGGGATTAAAAGAATCTATAGAACTGGATCATGGAAATGATGCCTTAACCCTAAATACATGGAGATGCTTTTGCTAGATACTCACCTCTAAAACTATCAAGAGCTGGTAGTGAAATGAGGATAGAAAAATATAGATCAGGACCCAAGCAACTACTATGAATAAAAAACACTTCCTAAAGAAAGAAATAATTGACCATAGAGAATCAACTAAAAGAATTATTAGAAATTAATCCACAACTTTAGCAAAGTTGCAGATATAAAATAAATCCATATAAATCATCAGTATTTTTAACATCACTAACAAAATCCAAAAGCAAGAGATACAAAGAGAAATTCTATTTAAAATAACTGTCAATAGTTTAAAATATTTGAGAATCTATCTGCCAAGGAAAAGTCAGGAACTATATGAGCAAAATACAAAACCCTTTCCACACAAATATAGTCAGATCTAAACAATTGGAAAAAATATCTAGTGCTCATGGATAAGATGAGTGAATATAATAAAGATGAATATACTCCATAAACTAATCTTATTTATTGAGTGCTATAATAATCAATATCCAAGAAACTATTTTACTGACATAGAAAAAATAACAACAAAATTCATCTGGAAGAACAAAAGCTCAAGAATTTCAAGGGAATTAATAAAAAAAAAAGCAAATGCAGGTGACCTACCTGTACTAGATTTAAAACTATATTATAAAGCAGAAGCCATAAAAATCATTTGATACTGGCTAAGAAATAAAGCAGGCAATCAATGGAATAGGTTCACAGGACAAAATAGTCAATGGCTATAGCAGTCTAGTGTGTGACAAACCCAAAGACTTCAGCTTTTGGGAAAAGAATTCACTATTTGACAAAAACTTCTGGGAAAATTGGAAACTAGTATGGCAGAAAGTAGGCACTGAACCACAGCTAACACTGTATATACCAAGATAGGGTCAAAATGGGTTCATGATTTAGACACAAAGACTGATATTATAAACACATTGGAAGAACATACCTGTGGAGGAGGAAGGAATTTGTGAGCAAAGAAGAACTAGAGATCATTATTGATCACAAAATTGATAATTTTGATCATATTAAATTAAAAAGGTTTTATACAAATAAAACTAATGTGGACAAGATTAGAAGGGAAGCAATAAACTGGGAAAACATTTTTACATTCAAAGATTCTGAGAGAGGCCTCATTTCTAAAATACATAGAGAATTGTGTCAAATTTATAAGAATTCAAGCCATTTCCTATTTGGTAAATGGTCAAAAAACATGAACAATTTTCAGATGAAGAAATCGAAACTTTTTATAGTCATATGAGAAGGTGCTCCAAATCACTATGGATCAGAAAAATGCAAATTAAGACAACTCTGAGATACCACTACACACCTCTCAGATTGGCCAAGATGACAGGAAAAGATTATGATGAATCTTGGAGGGGATGTGGGAAAACTTGGACACTGACATATTGTTGGTAGAATTGTGAAGTGATACAACCATTCTGGAGAACAGTTTGGAAGTATGACAAAAGGACTTTCAAATTGTGCATACCCTTTGATCCATCAGTCCCCACTGGGCTTATATCCCAAAGAGATCTTAAAGGAGAGAAAGAGAATCATATGTGCAAAAATGTTTGTGGCAGCTCTTTTTGTAGTGGCTAGGAATGGGAAACTGAATAGATGCCCTCAATTGGAGAATGACTGAATAAATTATGGCATATGAATGTTATGGAATATTATTGTTCTGTAAGGAAAGACCAGCAGGAAGATTTCAGAAAGGCCTGGAGAGACTTACATGAACTGATGCCGAGTGAAATGAGCACAGTCAGGAGATCATTAAACATGGCAACAAGAAGACTATATGACGATCAATTCTGATGGCCATGGCTCTCTTCAACAATGAGAGGATCCAAACCAGTTCTAATTGTTCAGTGATGAAGAGAGCCATCTACATCCAAAGAAAGGACTGTGGGAACTAAGTGTGGATCACAATATAGCATTCTCCTCTTTCTGTTGTTTTTTGCTTGTATTTTGTTTTCTTTCCCAGTTTTTTTTCTTTCTTGATCCATTTTTTCTTGTGCAGCAAGATAACTGTATAAATATGAATACCTATATTGGATTTAACATATATTTTAACATAATTAACATGTATTGGATTACCTGCATCTAGAGGAGGGGGTTAGGGGAGAAAGAGGGAATCATTTGGAACAGAAGGCTTTGCAAGAATCAGTGTTGAAGAATTACTCATGCATATATTTTGTAAATAAAAGGCTTTAATAAAAAAGTGAAGATCAGGAAAATAAAAAAGAAAGCTAGAATATGAAAGTGTTGAAATTTCAGAGGTACAAACTTCTTTGACCATATTCATGGTGATGTAGGGAAACAATTTTGATTCACTAACATAATCCTCTAAATTTGTACCTTGAAACCAAACTGTCAGTAAAAACAGGAAAATACTTTTATCCCAGCTATAGAAGCATAAACTGGTATTTATTGAAGCATCCAAAGACAAAAATCATTAGATGTGTTAAAATTTAAATTTTAATTAAATACAATAAAAATCAATATAAAAATGAACAAAAGAGAAAGAAATAATTGATTTCAATCTTGAAAAATGGGTAAATAGGAGAGAGAAGGAAGGTATCCCATGAAAAGTAAAGGCCAATGATATGAACAAAGGCATGATGATAGGAAATATGTGGATATTAAAGATACTATAAATAATAATATTTATTGTTTATTTTATACAGATTATATCATCTATTCTTCAACAATCTGTAAAGTAAGTAACAAAAGCTTTATTACTGTCATTGCTCAGATGAGCAATCTGAGAGATTTCCTGCTGTAAATAATATCACATAATTTAAAAGCTTCAAAAGTTGGACTTGAATGCGGGTCTTCTAACAACTGGTGAGGATGACTCTTTGCAAATTCACTATATAGAGTAGTGATGGGATACAATGAAAAAGAGTTCTGACCTTAGAATCAGTTAAAGAAAAAAAAATGCACCACTTGTTATTCTTCCTTAGATACATAACTAGATATCTGAGCCTGAACAAGGCATTTGATTTCTTTGCATCTCAGACTTTTAATCAATAAAACGAGAGTAGCAGCTAACTCACAGAACTTTGTTCTTGGCCAAGTAAAATAATGCCTTTAAGCACTTTACAATTATCTTGTAGTATTATTTCTTTATAGTATGCTTATCAAGTATGTGGCTGAGTTGAAAGGTTCTTGAAAGGGCATAGTGGGAGATAAGTTTGAAAAGGAAGATCAGATTCAAGCAGATATTGAAAGACCTTAAGTTTGTATTTGACAGATGTTCAGCTATCAAAGTGAGGATAATCATTGAGTTTTATTTTCATATATATAAAAAATTAGTATATGTGATGTCACCATTTCTCTCAGAAGGGTGAAAAAAAGAAGAAAATGTTTTGAGACTCAACTACCTTGTTATTCCCTGCTGTTCAGAAGGAAAGCAAAAAACAAACAAACAAACAAACAAACAAAAAACAAACTTTTCAGTTTTTCTCCTCAGGCTACTTTTATCTTTGTTTCCTCCTTTGGTTTATAGCACCAGTATCTACTCATGAAATCATGGAAGCTCCATGCTGAAATAATGGCAGTTATATCTACCATGCTGTTCTTACTTCTGCGTAGGTGTGCCAACTTTGTGCAACTTTCCAACAAGAGTTTACTGGGCTCCTTTCAAAATGATTTCATCAGCTTTTGTTCTCTCTCCACATATACATTTTAAGAGGGGATGGTGATCAGCTAAGAATGCCCCATGATTAAATAATAATAGAATCTGTGTTGAAAGGCTCTGTTACTTGCCATCATTTGATCAGTCACTACCCCAACCTGGGCCACACTTTTCCCAATCTGTAAAATGAAGCTGTTTGTCTAGATAGCACTCCCTAAAATTCTATGATTTTCAGGTAGGAAAGCTCAGAACTGTGAATGAGAGCATGTGGTAGATAAACAGAACAAGAAGAGCCAGATGGTCTCAGTGGTGTCAGCATTTGGAGCCTGCTTGACTGGAAGCCAGAATGACAGTATCTCTAGAAGAAAAGAAGATATTAAGAAAAGGGACTGACATATGGTAGAAGATGTTGGAGCTCGACGGACACTTTAAGTCTCTCTACTCTCAAGACTGGGACCTAATTTGATATCGTTAGGGGATAAGTTTATTACTGTAGAGTGGTTGAAAACAGAGACAACTTTCATCAAAAAAGAAGAAATAAGCCTGGTAAATTAAATAGAAGCAGAAATAATTAAAGGCAACAAAATATATTGTCTTTGGCTGTGGCCAATAGTATTATGATTAAAAGCCGTTTTTAGTAATCCTGTTCCAATCATTGTTGTTTAATATCTCATCAGGAAAGCAAAGAAATCAGAGGTTGTACAAACTAACCTGAACCAGTGGCTTTGAATACATACTCCTCCCTCACTTCCCCAGTATATTTGTGTAGTTTTGATTGTCTTATCTATGCCCAGCACATTTTCAGCTGTAGTGAAGCACATGAGAAATACAACTTAATTCTTTCATATTAAGATACTAAAAACATCATAAAAGGTTAAATCTGGAAGAAACCTTAGGAATCTAGTCAAAAATCATCATGCTGCACACACACACACACACACACACACACACACACACAAACACATGCACACACATATACACCCTCCAAAAATTCAAACTAATGACACAAAGAGATATATAAAGCATATGATATTCACAAGCGAGCAATAACCCTTGTGCTATTGTACCAAGCATTGAACTGGAATCCAGAAATTAGGAAAAGGCAGGAGGAAGAGGAAGAGAAAAATGCATCTTTTCAAAGAGTTTTATATTTTATCAGCAGGGATGAGATTATATAAAAAAATACATAAAATAAGTACAAGTCTCTTCTCTTTTCTTTTCTTTTTTTTTTTTTTTTTTTTTAACTGGGAGGCTCATTGAAATGATCAAGAAAGATTTTGTGTCAATGATACTAAATCCCAAAGAACTTAAGGATTCTGAGAGGGAAGATAAGACAGGAGCATATTCCATGTCTAGACAACCACCACTATAAACAACAGAGCAAATATGTGTAGTATATTTGAAAAAATATACTAGATTATCTTCTGTACCTTAGAATTCATTAGTTCTAAATCTCTTCTTTGCTAATATTTTCTCTTCCAGAAATGTGTGTGTATGCAGATATAGATATAGGTGCTTATTTATTTATTACTGAAGCCTGCCTTGTATTTGGCAAAAGCACTAGCAAATGTGAAATGGATAATTTTCACCTATTCCCCAGTAAGTTACCGAAAAGCTTCAGTGGGGATGGTGGGGATGGTAATGGTTAAGCTAGAGCCTTCTGGATTTGACATGGAACACCAAGTCAGGAATAGCTTTGTGACAGCAGTGATAGAGCAGAAATATCTTAATCACTTAATCATATGTCAGATGTTCAAGTCTTATTCTGCGGCTTTCTATGTATATAACCTTGGAAGTTAAATCCTTTCCCTGAACCTTGGTTTTCTTCCTTGCATAATGAGAAACTCGAACTAGATGATCTCTAAATTCCCTTAATACTATGGCTAAAAAGATCCCATTAAAAGGTTTCTCTTCCATTTAGATGTTCATATTAATGAATATAGTCCTTTAGGGATTACAGATAAGAACCTCTTCCATAGAAAAAGTTCTATAGAACAATCAGTTCAAGTATCTCAATTTACTTATTTAATCCTCATCAAAAACTTTTGGATTTAGAAGGAAGAAGGGTGAGGATTGTTGTCCCCACTTTGTGGATGCTATGTTAGGGAAAGGGTGAGTATACACCTGAACTTTGGATGAAGAACTTAATTCAAATCCAACCTCAAATACTATCTAGCTGTGGAACTTTGAGTGAAACATTTCATTCCACTCTGCCTACATTTTCTCATCAGTAAAATGGGGATATTAATAAGAGCTATATCCCATAATTTAACAATAATATAAAGTACTTCATAAAACTTAAATGTATATATATATATATGTTCATATACATATATGTCAACATTTTTATGATTAGTATATGGTGATGAAACCAAGGCTAAAAGAAATTAAACAATTTACCTATGGTCAGAGAGTAAATTAGAAGTTTTTTCCAGGTTAGAACCTAATATTGGAAAACCATTCTGGTGCTCTTCTCCCATTATGTTCCTTTGCCTTTCAGGAGTGCAATCCAAATTGACCTAGAAGGTTCCACAAATGATATTCCTGTTAAAACATGGGGAAAATGTTTCAACCCATTTAGGATTCTCCCCAGGCTACTTTAAATGAGGCATCTATCCTTCACTAGAATGTGAAAGAATATATTATTATTTTGTTCCCATTCTTATTAATGCTTATTGTTAGCCATGTCAGACAAAATGCTTCTCTTCCAACTGTGCTTATCATGGAAGACAAAATCACTCTGTCATTGAGGCAGATGGCCCAGTTTATGGAAATATGTCTCATTAAGGAAAGGCATTGAATGGTTTGACAAGCTGAATGTTTAGGATGGATTGGAGAGAGAAGGGAGCTTGATTCATTACCAGGGGATTGATGAGAAGCATCTTCCCCAAGGAATGAACTGGGTTAAGCATGAAGTTTACTGATTGAAAACTCTGACAAAGAGCTAAATGTCTTTGAAGGTTGCGTGGTTGGTGAGGGAGGGCATATTCCATCTCTCTGGAAGAAACAGGGATCTATATTCTTCCCCAATAAACCACAGCAGAAATAGTCTGCTCAATTCTGAGGCCACATTCCAAGTAGATACTGACAAGGTAGAGATTCAAGGAGCAACAAGGGTCACCAGCATGTAGGGGACCTCAAGATCATGTTAGATAAGGATCAGCTAAAGAAATTGGGGATTATTATTAACATGGAGAAGAGGCTCGAGGAGGAGAACGTATTAGCTTTCTTGAGGTGCTGACAGGACGTCTTGTGGATAAAGAAAGAAAGCCTATTCTTGATAGCAAAAAAGTCTGTAAATCTGAAATGATAGATCAATTTTTACTAAATATATTGAGTCAGGTTCCTCAAAAGATTTCATCAATACTTTTTCCCCGATCTGGTTTTTCAGTACCTAGTGTTAATATCAGGAGTTAGTGAAATAGACATTACATTTTAAAAATATTTTTATAGCTTTTTATTTACAAATATATGCATAGGTAATTTTTCAGCATTGACAGTTGCAAATCCTTTTGTTCAACTTTTCCCCTCCTTCCCCTAGATGGCAGGTTGACCAATACATGTTAAATATGTTAAAGTGAAAGTTTAATACTATATATATGTCCAAACATGTATATATAAAAAGAGTCAGACTTTGAAATAGTGTACAATTTAACCTGTGAAGGAAATCAAAAATGCAGGTGGACAAAAATAGAGGGATTGGCAAGTCTGTGTAGTGGTTCATACTCATCTCCCAGAGTTCTTTCACTGGGTGTAGCTGGTTCAGTTCATTACTGCTCCATTAGAACTGATTTGGTTCATCTCATTGCTGAAGAGAGCCATGTCCATCAGAATTGATCATCATATAGTATTGTTGTTGAAGTAAATAATGATATTTTGGTCCTGCTCATTTCACTCAGCATCAGTTCATGTAAGTCTCTCCAGGCCTCTCTGAAATCATCCTGTTGGTCATTTCTTACAGAACTATAATATTCCACAATATTCATATATCATAATTTATTCAGCCAATTGATGGGCATCACTGAGTTTCCAGTTTCTGGCCACTACAGAGAGGGCTGCTACAAACATTCTTGTATATACAAGTCCCTTTCCCTTTTAAAAACAGATATTATATTTTAGGAGAACTAGATTTGATGGAGGCAACATGGAATAATAGAAATCTCATTGGAGGAGTCGGGAGATTGGGCTTCTGTTCTAGGCCTTGCCACTTAGAATGTACTTAGAAGAAGCTATAGTAATTGTCATTACCAATCTTCTCATTTTTGCACATAAGGAAATTGATGCCTAAAGTGATGAAATTACTTGCTCATCATCACATAGTAAATGATAGAAGCAGAACCTGAAGCCCTAACCTGACTTCTGAGTCCAAATTTAAGGTTTTCCTGCATCACATTTCCTCCCCCAGAATACACCTTTCCAGGGTCTTGCCTTGTCTGTAAAATAAAAAAAGTATTCAGAAAGGGACACAAATGTTAAGGTCTTTTGTATCTCTAATTTTATGTGCAGTTCTCAGCTGGTCCACTAACTGTATGACTTTGTGTAAGCTATTTCTCCAATTTTAGTCTCAGTTGTTACATTTGCAAAGTGAGGGGATTTGTTTAGAATCGAGATCATCTATAATGATATTATCGCTATTCTGATATTCCCTCTGATATTCCATGATGCAAGATCTCTTTCAGCTCTAACATTCTCTGTCCAAAGTCTAACCAACATTGACATAAATTTTATATTTTATTTTTATTAAAACTCAAAATGAATGTGCTACATACCCAGTGGTGCTCCTTTATAGAAATAGGTTTATAAATAAAAAGCACAACTTAAATTATTCTGAAAAGAATGAGGCTTTGTAATTAGTTTTCAAACATGATCATTGTTCCTGAGAATATATGTTTTCTCCCAAAAAATGTAATTACAAAATAATTGGATTCAAAAACCAAATTGCCTGCTCTCGGTAATATTCCTCCTCTTCTATTGAGTGCCCATCCCTGGACTCCTGCCTCTGTTGCTGGAAGTCAAAGACACAGACCCAGCTGTTTCTGCTACTGGATATTCTTTTAGAAAAAGGAGTGCTATGGATGCTCTCAATTAAATTTCACCAGAGGTTTAATTGCACTTGTTGAGTAACTGTTTTGGCAGTCAAATTTTACATGTATGCAGTTATAGTAGATGTTTTCCCTCCATTCTTTAAAATGATGTTGATATGGTAACATCTCGTGTGTTCCAATAACATATCAATTCTTTTGCCTTTGAACAAACATCATGTATTAAAAGTACCCTAGGTTAAATTTTCATTGCTATAGGGGAGCAATTACTGAATTTCTTCCTGAAATTCTCACTGTGAATTCTAGGATATCATAATTATAGGAAAAAAGAGAATTCTGAGTAACCTAAAAGGCAAAGGAAAGATACATGGTGGGTGTAAGCTGGCATTCACATGTTATCAACAACAGCTTGTGTTCACAAAGTAGCATGGAAGACATGAAGGATGAGTAGACTGGAAAAGGCAATGGTCCAGTTCTGTATTAAAAATGAGAGAGACAACAGATGGACAGAGAAAGCACTTCCTTCATGCTCATAGAATAGGAAAAGAATGAGAAGCAACAGTGTAGGACATCTCCTTGAGGGAGAATTATGGGAAATCTCGACAAGAATCACATGAGGTTATAGAATACATAATGTGGTTGGGGGTAATGTTCTGGATATGGCATCGGAAAGTAATAGGAACAATCCTCTAACTAACATTTGTTGTCTGGAAGATAATGGACAAATCATTTAACATAATTTCCCCTCTATTTAAAAGGAGGACAATGATACTGGTGTCATCTACCTCACAGAGTTGTCATGGAATTCAAAACTATAATATACAGAAAGTACTTTAAAAACTTCATACACACACACACATACATACATACATAAACATATTTTTAATTGTTAAAGCATGAAGGAGGAAGGGATACCAAGAGTTATGAGTTCAGAATACCTTCTAAATTACAAATGATCATTTCTTCATTGTTGCTTTTCACTTGATGTATTGTTTCCGATTCTGAAACTGTTTTCACCATGCCTTCTATTTTTCTTCTCATAGGAGCTATTCTCCTACATGAAGTCAGCTCTGAAAATGGAGTATCCTATCATGGCAATAAAGGAACAAGAGTTTGACTCAGAAGTCCAAAGACTTAGCCCTGAGTGTAACAGAGAATATGCTCTTCCCATCATAGGACAGCATGGGGGAGCAAACAGAATATTGGATCAGGAGTTAGAACGTTCCGAGCTTGTTGGATTACAGTTTCACAGGCTTCTTAGATGTGTGATCTTAGGTAAGTCAATTAAATTCTCTGAAATTTAGTTTTCTCATGTGCAAAATGAAAAGTTATACCTGATGATCTCTAATCAAATCTCTAAGGTTCTATTTTCAAGCATATATTTTTATGATACTGTGACCAACTAGCTCCTAGCTCCCAGACTCGGCTTTGGATTTGTATATTTTATCCCATAACACTTTGGACTCTTCTGCTTTTCATACTATTTAAAAACTCACCTATCATACTCAACCTTGGTAAAATCCTCTTTCCACAGCAGAATGTCCTTATTATATTGGTTGTTCTACTTTTGAAAGAAAGGCATAGAATAAAAAATTTTCTAAAAAATTAAAAATGGATAGTACAGAAGACAACTCAGAGGAACATGGTAAGTTTATGGGGAGGAGGCCATCATACATAGTTAACAAGAAATTATTTGGGGGAAAAGGATTAAAAATCATTGTCAATCATTTTGTTTGCAAGTGTGTGATAGGAAAAAGAGACGTACTGAGAACGACAAAAGATGTCAAATAGACAGTGTTTTACTTCTGTCCTCTTGGTGTTAGTGAAAAAACAGGAAGGGTTCCAGGAGTTTGAATGAGGCACTCCATGACTAACTGAGAGAAGGATATGAGTAAGAGACACATTGGATGTGTAAGAATGAATGGATTGTAACTGGCATATTGAAGAGAATTTCTGAATTGCTAAGAACTTCATTCAGATGAATACTAGATGAATTTCTATATACTAATAGCTAGCATCCTACTTTGATGCCTCCCCATGGAGAGGAGAAGACCTTAGTTTTCAGAATATCAGGTCTGGCAGACACTATCATTCTAAAAATCATTCACATGTGGGCTGGCCAAAGATCGACTCTAAAGCTCTATGAGGATCACTCTGGGAGAAGGAGCATTTTAGGCTGAGGTCAGAGATGCTCAGAATAATTTCACTTACAAGTTCCCCCCCCCCTTGCCATAGTAACTCTCAAAAATGGAAATATATTGTGATCTGGATAGATGGAGTATATACATGCTCTGATTGATATAGATCTTTAATGTTTTATAATGATATATCTTTGCTCCTTATGAAATAAAAATGTTCAAAAGGGCAAGGACTCTGTCTCCTCCATATTTGTATCTTCAAGGGTCATAGCATGCAATAGACACAAAATAAGTGGGTTTTAAATAGATGTTGAATCCAACTATCTTTCCAGTAAATTCATAAAGGTTGGTACAAATGTTGTTCTGAATATGCAGTTGAATTGTTTATAGAAAGTTCTATGCTATTAGCTGACCAATGTCATTAGATTGGCATTAAAATTCATAAAACTGTTCATACATATTTAATGCATGTCTATGAACAGAATGATAGTTTTTCTATGGCTAACATGAAGATACAGAAGTCATTTTTCAATCCCCTTTTTGCTACAAGTTTTTTTCTTCTTCTTTTAATCCAGAATCATACTTTATGAAATTTCATGAACTTTAATTTGTGACCTGTCAGGGCTTAATTCATGATCAGATGCTACTAAATGTTCACACAGTTACGTAGTCCTTAAACATTCATTTCTCTATGAATAATTCAGTGTACCTTTAGAGAAATCCTCATGAATGGTTAATGAACAAGAAAATATCAGTAACAACTAACATCAAAATACTATTGTTATTTATTTTAAAAAGTGTGCCTGATTTTCATAATCCAGGAATCCATAGATGAGTCATTGATAAATTAAAAACAAGTGAGGCACTTTACACATGATGAATTTTCCTTCACTCCTTTGGTTATTGTAGTAAAGGAGGATGAGAGAAGCTCATTAACAATAATGACTTCTATATGTCCCTTTGTTTTTTTTTTTTTTCTTCTTCCAGATTTATTAAATCTCCATTGCAAAATTGTATTGAAACACTGAAGGCAGGGTTAAGTCTAAGAGAATGAAATTTTGCCCTCTTTTATTGTAATGTGTGTATGTAGATAGCATGAAAAAATAAGATTTCTAATCATTGAATCTTAGGCACTTTAATGGTATAATTAAGTTTTTAAAAAATAAAGGGTTCTAATCAGAAACAACTTATCATTAGAATAAAGTTGAACTTTTGAAAATAGAATCTATTACAAGTGGTTAAGAAAGCTTTCCTTTCTTTCCTATTTATAAACTGCTACATGATCTCCCATTTTACTCCCTTAAATTCCAGTAAGCTCACTTCTAAGATAGGACTGGGGAAAAGAATATTCTGGTTAATTGAGCATTCTGGTTAAAGGAATTACTATTCTCTGACTTAAACTTTTCATGGAATTAGATTGCAGTAAAATTCACATTTCTTCAATACTATGCTGCACAAAGTCAGTTCTTCAATAGTTTCCCCAAGCTGGAAGTGATTTCTGCTTCATATGATTTCATAGAACTACATATTCTAATCTGTATACGTATTATACTCTAAACTGAATTATATTCGCTATATACAAATGTCTTAATTTTAACCTAAATACTGTGGAGTACTTGAAGGCAAGGATGTTATTTCATTCTGTATAGTGAAATTGGTTTTCCCTTTTTGCCATTACTCCCATTTGATGTATAATTTCTTCAATCTGAACAGTTCCTCCATTGATGGTGGTAATTAAAATCGAGAGGAGCCTGTCCATCTTTGAGTGACTTTTATCTCATTCATCCTATATGTTTCATAAGATTTGGGGTTCATTCTCAAGTTTCCTTGGGATCTAGGGCATATCAAGAGAATGGTACAGTTGTTCCCCATTCTTGCCAAGTTGCAGGTCCATTTTTTCTATTGTATATTCATTTGATGGCATCTTTTACACGCTTTCCACAAAGCAAGTCAGTGTTTATAAAGAACTGAAATCAGTCCCATCACATGCCATCCAACAGCTAAGAAGTTACCTGAGGCTGGCAGGTCTTTCTTTCACCATAATAGAACTCCTGCAGGTTTCTTACTGCCATTGAATTAGAAAATAACAAAATTTCAGAATTTGGATGAAGCTCAATGGCCATCTATTCCAATTCACACCTGTGATACCACATATTTTAAAATCAGCAAGAGTCAAGAATTCAGGTTAAAGGAAAATCTTCAAGCTTTATTCTTCTTGAGGCGAAGGGGGATTGCAATAGCAATATGGGCAGCTGCGACAGGACCCAGCCAGCGGAGGTGAAGGGGAATAGCGGTAGCAGTGTGAGCAGCTGCGACAAGAAGCTAGCCAGCAGTCTCTTTCCGCTCCTCTCTCCGTCCCTCTGCCTCCACCCACCAAAATCGTCATTTCCTATACAACACATCAGGACTTGCACAAAGAGTGGGCGGGGGCCATTCTTTCTCCAAGCATATACATTAATAGAGTATGGTCCTATTACTATTTAGCCTCACGTGCTTGGGACCTCAGTGCATCAACTCGAGTCTCAGTCCATTACACACATCCCTCCAATTTTGTCCTCTAAAATATGCTTTGCCAGTGGTCATCCAGCTTTTGCTTAAAGATCTTTAAGGATCTTCTAAGGAAGACTTCTACTTTTTGATAGCAATTTAAAGCCTACACTTTTTTTTTTTTTTTTTTTTTTTTGCTTTGCATCTTCTACCTATTTATTTTAGCACCTTCTGGGACAAAATAAAATCACTGCACTCTTTCTTCCAAATAATAATCTAGATAATGTTTGTTCAGGCAGCTGGTGATTCAGTGGAAAGAGTACTGGGCCTGCAGTCAGAAAGACCTGACTTCAAGTCTAGCCTCATATTTTCTAGCTGAGTGACAGTGGGCAAGTCATTTATCATGTGATTGTCTGACAAAATAGATTAAGTGGGCAAGGAAACTTCAAACCAGTCCAGTATCTTTGCTAAGGAAATCCTAAATGGGGTCATGAAGTTCAGACACACCTGGAAAATAACAATGCTTGATGGTAGTTATTTTGTCCCCTTTTAGTATTTTTTTCTCAAGACTAAACATTCTCAATTATCTGAATTAACCTTTATGTGTGTGTGTGTGTGTGTGTGTGTGTGTGTGTGTATAAAATCCCCTTACAATATCATTATTAAAATGTGACACCATGATATGAAAATAGTACTCCAAATGAAGTTTGGAAGGATCAATGATAATAGGACTATACATATAAAAGGATTATCACATCTTCATCTCAGTAAGGTATATGTTCCATGAGAGAAATCATTCTGTATTCATGTCTATTCAAATGGACTTCTTTGCCTTTTCAATTCAGTGTCTTAATTGCTCTTCTCCAGTAATAGTGGCAAAATTACAGGGACGAGTCCTAAGAAAGTGCCTATAATAGCATAGTAAATGGGACCATAAAACATTAATTTAATTATTTTGATTCAAAGTATCTGTTGTGGAAAGAATGTTTGTTTTGAAGTCAGAACATCCAATTTGAAACCCGCTCTGCCACCATTGTAATTGGGCAAGCCACAGAATTTTGCTACTTCTTCTTCTGAAATTAAGAATTAGTTAGATGAGAGGGACATATCATTTCCTTCTAACACTCAAACTCCAATCTGGTACAAATAATAAACTACTGGAAAAAGTGAACTACATTCTTCTGGAAATGTGTGAAGCCGTCACTTACAAAGGATTTGAAGTTATTTTGATGCTCCTTGGAACTCCACAGATGCTCCTTGGAGAATGGAAAAAAAAAGAGTGGGTGGGCTTAGTTTCATCCTATGCTCAATGTCAACCAGAAACATTGCTTTGTATGACACTTGACCATTGAATGTTGTACTGTTCATAATGTGTTGTTAACCATCATGGAAGTATATTTACCTTTTGTATCCATGGCTCTTTCCAAGAACAAGAAATTGAGAAGTACTTTGAAGAACTAGATGAGATCCTCCAAACTAAGCCAAAATGGATTTATTGACTTTTATATGAAACTGTATTGGGGATAGAATATTTTTTCAAAAGTTAGAATGTGTAATTTGACATAAATAAATGAACCAAAGTTTCTAGACTCTTCAGAAATCCCACATATGGATATCAGAAATGCATTAATCAAGAAGAGAGTTGCAAGGTGTTAAGTGGAATTTGGCAAGAAATAATTTAAGTAATTTACTAATAAGATCTCTGTTTAGTCAGAATACTTATTGGGAAAGAAAAAAAGTCAAAGTTCAGGATAATCTCAAAAGGAAAGAAAACTGGAAGAAAAGATTCAGATTCAGATTAAAAGAAGACAAAAGCCAAATACGAGGGAGACAATTTAAGGTATGGAGAACAGCCACTGAAAATGCAGAGTTGGGAAGGAGTTCAAGGAGCAGCAAGGAAACACATGTCGTTGGATTGTAGATTTGTGCAGAAGATTAAAGTGTAAAAAGCCAGATAAAGTAGGAAAGACCCAAGGTATAAAGGGCTTTCAAAGACAAATATATGATTTCCTTTTTTGTTGTTGTTGTTGTTGTTGTTGTTGTTTTGCCTTAGAGGAATGTACTGGAGAAGGGAAATTCTTGAAGCATGGAGACAATCTTATCTTTCCTATTAAAATTTGGTCTGTCTTTTGAGATCAATCTCAAATATCATCTTCTTTAAAAACCTTTCAGTTATAAATGTTCTTCCATCATCCCAGCATTAATAGTCTCTAATTATTTCTCCTTCTCTGAACATTATTAGTAATTTGTTCTATCCTCCCTTATTTCATTTTCACATATTCACATATACTTACTTGGCAGAGGTTATGTTTGATTTTTCATTTGTCATCCTATACCATAAAATAATGCCTTACATATAATAGAAATTATTTCAATTTTGGTTAAATTGTATTTTAAATGGAAAACTGATGGCATCACATTTATCCCAAAGATTCCTACTTGCTATCATTTTTCTAACTCTATGATTTAGTACTTGCTATATATGGGCACAGATTTTAAAGGGATAGTCACTCAGTTCAATATTTAGGAAAGGGTCTTTAAGAGAAGTAGTATATTTTTGGTGAAGTTCCTTGAAGAATGTGCCATTTTTCATCTCTATACCTTTAGTGTCATTTCTCATATTACGTGATAAGTCAAGAGTAGTTGCTTTGAATAAGATGTAAATGGCCTTTAAAGATATATTTTACCTCTTCATATAAAATTTACATCCCATCCCTTCCTTAAATGATTTTGAGTCAGTTTTCGCAAATAAAAATAAGACAAGAGGAACAAAATCATTTAAGTTATCAATAATGTACCCTTCTTTCTCCCCACACTTCATAGGATTTTATTTTTTCCAGTTACATGAATAGATTCCCATATTTACTAAGATTTTGATTTCCTTATTTTCCCTCTCCTCGTCCCCTCCCTCAAGATGCCAAGCAATCTGATATAGGTCATGCATGTGCAATCATATTAAACATTTTCATTTCCACATTTGTCATGTTGTGAAAGATGAATCGGAACAAAAGGGAACAGCCACAAGAAAGAAAAAAAAAAACCCAACAACAACAAAAAAGAGAAAATAGGATTCTTTCAACTGCATTCAGAAGCCATAGTTCTTTTCTCTGAATGTGGATAGCATTTTCCATCACAAGCCTTTTTGAATTGTCTTAGATCATTGCATTGCCAATAAGAGCAAAGTCTCTCAAAGATGATTGTTGCAAAATGTTGCTGTTACTATATACAATGTTCTCTTGATTTTACTCGGTATCAGTTTATGTAAATCTTTCTGAAATATACTTGCTCATCATTTTTTCTAGAACAGAAGTAGTTCATTACATTCATGTGTCACAATTTGTTCGGCCATTTCTCAGTTGATTGGCATTCCCTCGACTTTCAATTCTTTGCCACCACAAAGAGAAGTGCTTATAAATATTTTTGTACATATAGGTCCTTTCCCTTTTTGTGAACTCTGCGATGCAGACCTAGTCGAGGTATTGCTGGATCAAAGAATATGTCATTTTATAGTGCCAAATTGTTTTCCAGAATGATTGGTTCAGTTCACAACTCCACCAATGATGCATTAGTATTCTGGTTTTCCCAAACCCTCTCCAATATTTCTCATTTTTCTTTTTTGTCATATTAATTAATCAGATAGATGTGATGTTTTAATATGCATTTTTCTAATCAAGAATTATTAAAGCATTTTCCCATGAATCTTCATAGTTTTAACTTCTTCATTTAAAAACTTCCCATTCATATCCTTTGAACATTCATAAATTAAGGAATGGCTTGAATTTTTAAATAAATTGTACTCATTTTCCTATATATTTTAGAAATGAGGCCTGCACCAGAAACATTGTCTGTAAAAATAGTTTCCCAGATTTCTGCTTCTCTTCTAATTTTGGCTGCATTGGCTTTATTTGTGCAACCCCCTTTTCATTTAATGTAACCAAAAACATGCATTTTACATTCCTTAATGCTCTCTATCTCCTATTTGGTCATAAATTCTCTTCTCCATAGATCTGATAGACAAACTAGTGCTTGCTCTACTAATTTGCTTATGATATTACTTTTTATGTCTCAATCATGTACCCATTTTGACCTTATCTTGGTATAGAGTGTAAGATGTTGGTCAGTACCCTTCTTTTAATGTGGAATATTAGCCTGGCATAGTGCCTCTGGGATAATGCACAATTACATTGTCAGAAATGTAACCCTCTATCTGTTCAGCCTCCCTTCAGTTATTTTCCTCATAGAAAGCTGGTAGAATGGAGCATAAAGACGGTGGAGTATATCAGAGAGCTAGTGAGAAGAGTGCACTAGCATAAAAACCATCAAAGGAAGATTCCTTGAGTGTTCTGCCCCAAATGAATGACTAAAATCCAAGTATAAATAATAATGATTTATTTGTACACTTAGAATCAGGTTTGACAGATATGGTATCTTTACCATCATTGTGTTGTGTTCAATTGTGTCCTAACAGGATGGATTTAACAGTAAAAATAGAAAAAAAAAATAATTGAAAGTGTATAAATTGAAAATTCAGTGGTATCAGGTGCCTGGTATGACCTAGTTACTAAAGTCAAACACTGATATTTTAGCTCTGAGTGGGTTTCTGGAAACTAAGCCAAAAACAGAAGTACATAGAATTATATAGTTTTCATTATGTGATAAAAAAAATAAGACAAGTTCACACAAAGAACTGGATTTTCCCAGCATCAAATTTAAGGAATGCCTGAGGACATAAGAAAAACTTCGGAGAACCTTGATAATTTATAGTCTGACCTCACCTACTACCACTTATTCAACTTTAGATTACTATGTAGAATCAACACATCCTGAATATAGGAAATAAAACATAAGAAGCAGGAATGAAAGAGACTTTTATGAGACCTAAAATGTTACTTTTGGGGTAAATAGAAAGCCAGAGTGGTATATAATATGTAACGTGCCATAAAATGTGACTTATTGTTGAATAGAAGTCACTTTCATTTTACCCCACTCCCCCACCTCCCCCAACCCCCCCTGCTGAAAACATGTCCTGACTCTTCAACTCTGTAAGTTTTTTTTCATTCTTCTGAATACTAACAAGACTCATTTTTTAAAAAAAATCAAATATATACATGATATCCAATAATAGAGTGGTTTCTGCCTAAAAATATAAAACCATTTGGGGATTTACTTGTAGGAAAGTCAGGTGTTATCTGAAATTGGTTACTATTGCTAAATCTTCTTTGTGACCCTGCCAAAACAGTTATTTATTTATTTCTGTGTTATCTTGTACCTCTTTTTTGCTAACAGCAAAGGGAATAAGGCAGTAGAATAAAGCCAAGAAGAAGCTGAACCTTTGCAATTAGAAGTGTATAAATGAGAATACAATCTCATTGTGTGACCAGCCTTGAATCCCCAGGGCCCTTCTTAATCTACACTCCAGGAATTCTGACAATGTCAAGTTAAATTTAAAGAAGGGATGACCCGAGGCATCCAAAGGTAGATAATTAAGTCCTTTTGGATTTTCCACTCCCCTGCAATTATTATCCAATTATATCTACAAGAAATATGGAGCCAATTTTAGAGGTTGGATTTAAAGAAAGGAATTGGCACTAACTCTGGAGTCAAGAGACTCCTGTTAAAACCCAACCTATGAGAGTTTAATCTGAATTTGTCTGGCTTTCAGTTTCCTCATCTATAAAAACAAAACAAAATAAGGGAGTTGGACTAGATTGGTGATGTCTAAACTATCCTGATCATGTCGATGATTTTGCAATCTTTCTACCTGTACAGATCCCAGCCTTCTCTGGGATTCAAACTCTTCCCCAATACAGCTTTGACATATCCATCAATAAATAAATTGACTCCTTCCCTTTTCCAACAATTGAATTTAAATTTCCCCTTCCATTCTCTCTCCTTCCAGTAGAACCAGGAGAGGAAGAGCTGAATTTTATAACTGACAGCAATAATGTATAACTAACCAAGGAGAAATCTGGCTGTCAGTGAGACTTATTTACACTTTGTCAATCTCCTCTAACCCCCATGGAAGTGCTACCTGCTGCTTCCCCCTTTCCAGATGGGCATCCAACTTCCTGCCAACTGGTGCCCAAGACTACATGTATATCCTGCAGCTCACATCGTTTATTAGCAAGTGATCTCCCCTCAGCATGGAAAAGCAGGCAAGTGTTTATAAAGCAAGCCTCAGTGGCTTTCTCTGCTGAAAAGTGGCAAGGAGCCCCTGGCTCTCTCTTGCAAAAAAAAAAAAAATGAGGAAGTTCAGGAATTGGTGCAAAGAGAATTAATGAGTTTCAGTTGGAGTGACACACTTTGCTATTCTTGGGACAATACCCTCTATTACTGTCAGGTTCTGCCTTAGGGAGGAGGTCTCTCTCCAAGCTGGCATTGATTCACTATCATTATTCCCAGTACAGTCACTCCCACAGTTCTCACTTCCAGACAGTAACATACTGTGCATAATTTTAGACATTTCCAATTTGAAGTGTATTTGGGAATCCAATAGTTTACAATTATTCCAGCTAAGATGCACAACCTATTTTTATTAAGCTCCATCAACAGCTTTTTTTCCCCCTTGAATAACTTTGAAATCTTTCTTTTTCTTTTTACCTCACAGGCTTGTTGTGAGACTCAAATGAGGTAATGTATTATAAAGCACTTTGTAAATTGTGAAGTGAGTTACCAAAGTCAGCTATTAAGATGAGAGATGGTGTGGAATCAGTCTAGAACTTTGAATCAAGAAAGCCTTAGATTGCAGTCCAAACTTTGAGACTTGCTAGCTATGTTAGTGGTAACCTGCGGGCAAACCATACACATATATATATACATAATGCGTGTGTGTTTATATGTATGTATTGAAATAGATTTATCTATACATATGTGTGTATATATATATATATAATATATATATATGATAGGTGTATATATGTGTGTGCATATATATACATATGTAAGTATGTATATATGTGTGTGTATGTGTATGTGTATCTTTCCTTCCAAGGCTTCTACATTTCATGTTTAAATGACAGCCATAATTTTTCTTCTGTCAGATTTCTGTTAGAATCCCTAATTTCCATGATTTAACAGCACTCTACCTTGATATCCTACATGGAAATAGCTGTCCTCTCTTCCTAATTAACTTATGATATACAATCTCTTAAAAGATTAGTTTTAAAAGAGATAGTCCTAGAATGAAGTACATTAATCTCACTGAATTCCATCATCGTTTGGGGGACATCTTATCACAGTGCGAGAAATAATCCTTAGTCTCCAGTAGAAAAATGCAGTTAGTGTTGACCATGGACACTTAATCCTCAATCTCAATTTCTTTGAATATAAAATGTAGGAACTGAACTAGGTGAACTTCAAGGTTCCTTAATGTTTGGCCCTAAAACAAACATAATAGTCAATTTAAAAAGCAATCTGCTAGTGTAATTATATTATGGACATTTAATTCCCCTATCTGCTTTCTGAGATAATTATAGTTAACGATTATTAATTGTATAATTCATTTCTATTTTGTATGTGTATAAAGATATGAATCAAAACAAAGGAACAGATATTGAGTTATTCTTATGTGCAACATAATTTACTGGATAGAATAAGGTTACAAAGTGAATATGGCATCCCTACGTTCAAGGATTTTGTGTTATAGAGAGAAGCACAAAGCAGAACATAAACACATGAAAAATGTAGCGAGGCTTTAAAATCAAGCAGGGCTTTGAAATTATAACTAAAGATAATAATAGAATATTTTAAATTAGTTTACATCTCAAGGTATAATAATATCACATTCAAAGAAACTGAAAGAATTGATATTTATGAGTGGAAGACTATTGACTCCAATTTTTGAGAGTGATTGAAAGTAGGATTGGTACATGAGAAAGGAGGATACTATAGCATTCAGAGTTTGAAAAAGAAGAACACAAGAATTTATGAAAACTATGGGCTGATCATCCTGACATTAATCCCTGGGAGGAGGGAAAAATCAAGAATATATTATCAAACAGGTGGTTTGTGAGTACTTGGAAGAGAAAGCTGTAACCATAGGTTTATTACTATCAAATAATATGAAGTAGCATGTTTTTAAGCATAGACTCAAGAGACTGATGGGCGAGGGATGTTCAGTAATTGTAATGTATTTTAATTTCAGTAAGGTATGTGGTACAGTATTTCATAGCATGTTTATGGAGAAGATGGGAAACAGAATAAATTATGAAATAGTGAATTTTTGAGTTTTAGTTGATTGAAAATTGGTGGCCCAAGTAACTCTGGTAATAAATTGATATTAATATGGAGGGAGCTCTATTTTTTAAAAGTTCTAAAGATATCTATTATTAGCTTTGTTCTGTCAAATATCATCATCAAGGACATTGATGAAGACATAGATGCCTACTTATCTACTTAGGATCCCAGTATATCTCGAATGACTTGTATATTTACTGATAGAGACACGATTCTAGGATTTCAATCAGAAAGGAATAATGAGCCAAGACTTAGCAGCTAAATTGAACAGTCCCCTATATTTGTTTTTAATTTTATTGACAGCTTGTTTTTTATATATTATAGTCATTTACTGATATATCCTTAACCATACAACAACAATGAAATTTAATTTATTTTAATTGATATTTTACACATAAAACAACTTTAGTATTAATTTTTAAAATTTTGTATTACAAATTCTCTTCCTCTCTCCTTAATCTTCCCTCATTAAAAGGCAAGCAATTTGATATTGGTTATACATATGTAGTCAAGCAAAACATTTCTATTATATTAGACATGTTGTAAAACAATATATAGAATAAAAAACACCTCAAAAAATTAAAAAAGGAAGCTTCAATCTTTATTCAGACACCATCAGTTTTTTTTTTTGGGGGGGTTGATTTTTCATCATAAATGCTTCAGTTGCCTTGGATAATATATTGCTGAGAATAGCTAAGATATTCACAGCTGATCATTTTAACAATATTGCTGTTACTTTATAAACAGTTCATTTCATTTTGAATCAAGTCATTTAAGTCTCAGGTTTCTCAGGTTCATTTCTTAGAGCATGATAGCATTCCATTATAATCACATTCTAAAATTTGTTCAGCCATTCTCTAAATGGTGAATATTCCCTCAATTTCTAGTTCTTTGTCCCCAGAAAAGAGCTGCTATAAATATTTTTGTACACATAGGTCTTTTTTTATTCTTAAATTTCTTTTTGGATACAGATCAATTAGTAATATTACAAAGGTGTACATGGTTTTATAGCTCTTTATGGATAGAAACTATTTCTTATTAAAGTAATAAATACATAAAACAGCCAAGAAAAAGTAGCTGGTACAACAACATTGTTTGATAATATGTATGACTTTCCCACGTCTTGAAAGGAATCAATTACATTATCTCATCTCTGTTCTAGAGTCAAGGTAGAACATGAAAATTATATAGTATTCAGATTAACTTCTGTATTCTTTTTGTTTATGTTTTAACTTAAGTCCTTAACTTTTTCTTGATCTACTTATTTCACTCCCCAGCATTTCATAGTTTCCTACATTTCCAGAAACTCCCTTTTTTAAATTTCTCAACAAAAATACATGAGAGATGTCATAATCACAGGGCTCAAAGTTAGGAAGGCTTGAGTTCAGATACCACCTCTGACCTATATTGTCTGTGTGACCTTTGGAATTTAATCTCTCTGTGTCTTAGGCAACATGTTGAACTATAAATTTCAGACTAGTTGCTGATTTGGTGAATGTCAATCTGCATTAAGAGATAATTTCCTCATAGAGAATTTCCCTTAATTATTAAATCAGGTCTTTTGAAAAGAAATAAAGGGAAAGAAAAAAAGGAAAAAAAAAAGATAAAAAGAGAAACAAAAGAAAGGTCAATAAGTATTCATTAAATGTTTAGTGGATGTTGAAGTTTGTTCATAAAGCTGGACCCTATGGACACATACCAAAATAATAAAGACAATCCTCTCCCTTAAAGAGCTTCTTATATAATTAGGGAAGACTTTTCCTATCTGTCCCTTTTCCTCAGTCATATAAACTTAAAAGAACAAGAGGAAGGTGGGGAAAATATCCTGTTTAAGGATTTAATGGAGAAATTAAATAAGTTCATTTGGATAGGAAAAGGGGAAGATGTCTATCTTATATTATCTCCTTAAATGGAGATTGAGAAATTGATGACTGTCCTTCAAATTCTCTAAGCAAAAGGGCAAAGGGTACTGAAGAAATGCGAGTGCCAAAGGGAAAGGACTAGAAAAGAAGGATAAAAGGAAAACAATTCATATATCATAATTTCTTTAGACATTGCCCAGTTCTTTGCTGACACATAAAGGGCTCCTACAAATATTTTGGCATATATGTATATAATTTTCTTTTGTTCTTTGTGTTTTTCACATCCTTGGGGAAAGTGATTAATAATGGAATCTGAGTCAAAAGGTATACCTGTAATCTTGCAGCGCTTTCAACATTATCTCACTCTCTCTGTCTTTGTCTCTCTCTCTCTCTCTCTCTCTCTCTGTATGTGCCAATTTCCTAGATGTGAGGTAAATTAAAGGAGATGTTTTAATTCATGTTTCTCTTATTAGTGACAAGGCAATCCTTGATATATATGGTTGTTAATCATTTGGGATTCTTTTAAAAACTGTTCATATCTTTTGAGCATTTATCTTTTGCTAATGGCGCTGGGTCATATATTTCTGCTAAATACCTATAAATATTGGCTATCAAGCATTAGTGCTATTTTATTGCAAAGACTTCTTTTCTTTCAGTTGAAAGTCACTTTTTATATCATGGCTCCATTGATTTATTTATTCAAAGATCTTTATATATTTTGTAACTGAAATTATTTAAATTTTTGCATCTATTCCTTAAGAACTTTTGTCTTAGAATTAGCTATGGAATGTGACTTCTAATTTCTGTATACAGGCATAGGTATATGTAAAATATGTATGTATTTGTGTATATATGATATATAGATATTAATAAAAATATTTGTTTTCACAAACTGCTTTCCAGTTTTCCCAGAAGCTATTCTTGAATATGGCATTCTTTTCTAATTGTTTATATTCTAGGTATTATTGAATACAAGTTTACTGAGTTTAATTTCATTTGATTCTTTTTCATTGTCTAAGTGATTCACTTAAGTATCTTCTATCTTTAAAAAGTAGTTCAAGATCTACACAAGGTGTTTTTCCTATAATTCTCCTATTTTTCTTTATTCCCCTTCAGTCAACACATTAACAAGCATATGTCAATTACTCACTGTGTTGAAACCACTGTGGTTGGTCCTGAGAAGACAAATAGAAACACAAAGATAATACTGTCCTCAAATATATTGTATTCTAATGAGATCTAACAAAAAATTAATAGTATGACATAGCATGATGGGAAAGTGATGGAAACAAAAGGCTGGAGAGTTCAGAGTATGTTCCGTAGAGTAATGAGCATGTGACTATGAAGGGTTTGGGTTTTTTCGAGATTCTGGAAGGAACTAGCCAACTAGAGGAAGTAAATACACAGGTAGGCTCTTTCTGCATAAATGGTGTCAAAATAATTTGATAGTCACTAATAAGGCTGGAGAGAGAGAACTATGTCTGACTTTGTTCCTTCCCTAAAATTGAAGTTCCAGGAAGAAAAAAAAAAAGATCAGTTAGAGGAAAAGGACAAAAGGATCAAGGGACATTAAGATCCTAAACCCTTTGTTGCTTAGAATGAATTATGCTATTATTTTTGCATAGTTGTATAAAGTATCCCTTTGGTAATTGTAATATTGGTGGTAGTATCATTTTTATTATGATGGTAAGAGCTAACCACAAGCACTGAATATTCTTGCTATTGTTTGTATTTCTATACTAAAAAGAGGTTTTTAAAATTGAATTTACATAAATTTTGAGTTTATTTTGATAACTTGGCTCATATTTCATGTACTTTGTAGTTATTTGAATTATATTTCTTTTTCAATAATTTCTTCCTCAATTTTGCTGTTGTGATTTGAAGTGCTAATGCCGTTTGTGGATATTCACACAAATGTATGAGTGTGCATATGTATTTATGTATATGTATACATATATGTATTTATGTATCTCCCTGTCTGTGTATATGTGTATATATATATGAAAATATATAAACATACTAAACTTAAACTGTTACTTACTAAAAATTAATTTCTTTGACCATTCTCTATTGTTTTCTATGTAAACAATCTTGTCACCTACAAGATATTTTCTTTTGATTTTTGCCTATTTTAGCTTTCATTCCTAGAACTAGATAAAAATGATTTTATGAAGAGTGGATACCCATGTTCTATCCATAAATTTATTATTAAAATTTTGAATTTTTGTCACTTGCAAATAATATTAAGATTTAGTTTAAAACATCACAATAAAATATCCAATATTTTTAGCATTTTAATGAAGCATATACAATATATTTCAGGGCTTCTGTGTATCCATTAATAGATTCATATTAATCATTTTTATTATTTTTAACATGTTAAATTGAAATCATTATGTTATAATATTGAACAATCTTTATATGAAGTCAACTTAATCATAGTGAATCTTTAAAATATGAAGACTATCCCCAAAAGTGATAGTGCAGTTTTAAGCTTTAAAACTATTGAATATGTCTTTAATTTTCTACTTGATCCATTTACTATTCAAAATAACCTTGTCTTCTTTTGTTTGTATTTCCCCACAAGCTTTATATATTTGCCTTTTATACTTCTCATTTTATTTCTCTGTACCATTGAACAATTCATGTTTTTGTAAATAGACCATGTGATATGATGAGAAGCATATTGCATTAATATTTTCATGCATGTGATATTATACATTTTCACATATTATTTATGTAGCACTATGTTGTTTTATATTATTCTTTTCTCTCCCACACTTTTCTTTCGAGCCTCTCAAACACTGAGCTAGCTCTGAGAATGTTTGTGATGATGTCATTATCTCTGTGGACATCCCTGGAAATTACACTACCAAGATAAGTGAATTTATCTATGATATTCAAGACTTCTACATTTTCTATAATGAGTTTTGCATATGGGTGATATGGTGTTGGCTCATGGAGTACCTGTGTTTTCTTGGTGTTAATTATTAGGCCAAAATTAACTTAAGCAACAGAGAAATTCATCCAAATTTTGTTCTATCTCAACTTCAGAGGCTACATTGAGTATTCAATAAAGACACAAATATGTGTGTATGTAGGTATGTCTACACTTAAATATATATGTATATATGTATGTATAAAATCATTCTAAACCTTCTGTTTATCAGCTTTCTCATAGGTCCTTTGTAGCTAATTTCAGTGTTTACAATAGTCAAAATGACTTACTCCAAGTTTTTCTTAAAACAATATTGCTGTTACTGTCTACACTGTTCTCTTGTTTCTGCTCATTTCATTTTTCATTATTTTGTAGAATAAGATTCTAAGATCACTGAGCTCATCATTTCTTATAGCACAGTAGTATTCCATCATGATCATTTACCACAACTTATCCCACCATTCCCTGATTAATGGTCATCTTCACAATTTCCAATTCTTTACCATCGCAAAGGGAGCTGCTATAAACATTTTTTTAGACTCTGTAAGTTCTTTTCCTTTTTTTTCCTAGTCCTCTGTAAAAACAGACCTAATAGTGGTATTTTCCCCCTATTTTTCCTAATTGTGGTATTGCTGGATTTTTTTGTGTGTGACAAAGTAATATTTTAGAAACAGATATATTTGATCCACTAAATCATTGACCTCTAAAATGTTTTTGATAATTCATATTTGTTCTTTTGTTCCTCAATGGAATTATTGTATTTTTCTTAAACAGACTAGAAACTACACACACACACACACACACACACACACACACACACACACACACACTGATTTCATTGCTTTCTTGGTAATTGTCAGGTAGTTAATATTCTTATTTTTAATAACGGATAACATGAATTTTCTATTTCTCTTAGATTCATTTTGTAGAAATGAATCAACTCTCCCTTTTGTTGAAGAGCCATATTTTTCAGTAATTACCATGCTCAGTTTTGAAACATGTTATTGTTTGATGCATATTGAATACCTTTACAAAAACATCACATTCCAATCTTTCCTCTAATTTCTCATGGGTGTAGAACAGTCCTCTTCAATTTAACTTTCTACCGTAGATAATGACCTTTCTCCCATCTGCTTAGAAAATATACCACTTGCATCTAAAATTCTGAAATGAAGTAAATGCCTACTTTGAAGTTTCGAGCCTGGATTACATATGTATTTGTGGAAAAGTGGGGGTGATTTTCATATTTGATTATCAATACTTACTATTTTTTCAAAATTTATGGGCATTTCCTGGGTATTATTTCATTAATTAATATAATTGTCATAATTTTAAGTTTGTTATTTTTCTGGAATACTTAAATGTTTCTGCCTATATTGTCTATAATTCAATCATTTGGGTCTCTAAAAAAATAACATTATTTAAAAGTTGTTATTTCTCTTCTTCTATAAATTTCTCCCACATATATTTTCAAGTCTAATCTGTTTTTGTTCTATTTATGCCTGACCTAATTTCCATCTAAGTATCTTCTTTTAAAAGTTTAATTTCTCTTTTGAGTACAGTTAGATTTTCTTCTGTTCCATTATCTCTGTGGAATAAGTGAAATTTATTGCCTGTTTTAAGCTTTTTCGGTACACTTTCTTATATTGTAGAATAATTTTTATGCCATAGCTATATTTTGGAATTCTTATTCATTTTTTTTGTCTTTATGGTTTTCCTTGTTTATATATCTTCCCAAGAGTTTGGCTGATATACTATCTTTCTCTCTTGGACTTTTGTCTTTTTGCCTTTTTTTGTTGGTATTATAAGGAGTTTATCTCTATCTTCTATCATCTTTTAGTTTAGCCTCTTTACCCAGCTGTGGTGCATATGTTTTCTCCTGCCCAGATCTCCAGATCTGAACATCTTCCATGGCATATTTTATTTTGAATTGGTTCCTTCCCAGAGTAAGATTCAAAGGTGAATGAGACTTTCTATTCCTATTCCCTTTGACCATGTAAGCCCCTCCTTCTCCATGCATTTCTTTCCTACCCAATCTTCTAAATTTGGATTCAAGTGATGAAACAGAATCAATACTTTCTACCTCATGGAATATGGGGGAAGAAGGAGTTACTGTCACAAAGGGTATCAAGAAGGATACTTTTATACCAAGACCCTGAAATATACTTCTATAATGGTCCACTGGCTGTGTCACTGGATGAGCAAGGCATTGCTAGGTTGGAGCTGAATATTCACCAGGTCAACTTTGTAAGATTATTTGATATTTTAAAACTTTCTCAGTGCTTCTGCATTGTTAATCCAACTTTAATTATTAGAATTTTGTTCTATTTTCATTTTTGAAGATGGTTTGTGAATTTTACAAAAATCAATTAGCCCTCAATTTATAGATTTATTTCAAGTTCTGTGTTCATTGTTTTATGTGGAAGGGCTGTCTTAACAGTAAGGCTTATTAAAAATAGGAGAATATTTAATTATGAACATAACACAAAAAACAGTATTGTGTGCCTGCTAAAATAATTTCGAAAATGTTTGATGTATTAAGAGAATTAAGGAGGGAAGGAAGAAGAATTTATTAAGTATCTACTATGAGTAAGTGATATGCTCAGCACTTTACAAATATCATCTCATTTGATTTTCATAGCAATAATACCTGTGATATAGGTATTATTATAATACTTATTTTACAATCAAGAAAATTGACTCAGACCATGATTAAGTTTATCTAGTTGGTGTGTGAGGCAAAATTTGAACTCAGATCTTCTTGAATCTAGACATAGCACATTAAATTTAAGTGATCTCTGAGATCTTTCTCAACAGTAAGATTTTATGATTAAAAGTTCTTTGGGAAGAATATGCTAATCTGATATTTTAACTGTATAAGTATAATTACTCTTGGATTTCAGAAGCCGAAGAAATATGCTCTGGTGGAAGGGATTTATTTAGGAGATGTTTTTCCATCTCTACAAGTTTATTGAACATTACTCTCTTTTCCATATGCTACGTTTAGTCAAACTGGCCTCTTCCTGTTCCTTACACATGGGGACCAATATCCTTCCATTGTTCCTTTTATGCTTGCTGTTCTTCATGGCTGAAAAGTACTATCTTCTCATCTCTGCCTCAGAGACACTCTCCTTTTTTCATGATGTAGCCAATATGCCATTTTTTACATCACAAATGAGTTGCTGATTTCCCCAGATTGTGTGTACTTTATCTCTCTAAATTCCTTGGGTTTCTTTTTATTTAATCTCTTTGTATTTATTTTGCATACATATATATATATATATAGGTATATACATGTGTGTATTCATAGATCCATCATCAGAATGTAGGCTTGAAAATTGGAATTGTTTCATTCTATTTGAATCCTACTGAGTAGGTATTTTATAAATACTTGCTGAATAGAATAAAACACATCTGTTAACTGAAAATGAACAATGATATTTAAAATAATGGATTTGATTTTCATTCTTTCTAGATTCTAGCATTTTCTCCACCAACACAGATTATAGTTTCTCTCTGATTTAAGCAATGAGCGTTAATTACTGTAGGTACGATGATGCCAAAGATTCATCCTCTTATACCTGACATGGATTTGAGTCATTCTAAACATATTCAAGTTGTTCCTAGAAACACAAGCCCTAAATTGGCAACTGAACCTACATCTTACCCCTTGGTAAGGTAAAAATAATGTCCAGAGGGGCAAAATTAGACTAGTATTCTGATACTTTAATTAACCATGGAAACCACACCAAAAAACTTTGCCAAATTTAGGTAGATAATTGAGCTAAAAAATTATATTTTGTGTTTTCCCTCCCTTACTTTATCTAAATCAATACTTCAGCATTCTATATCTCTTTTTTTTATTTATAGACAAAAATTTGTCCTACATTTCTTCTGTGTATACTAGTTCTACCTTACTTTGTAACTTTAATGGTATTCAAGGAGATTTCTCATCCGTGATGTGAAAATATCTTACCTTCCCTGAAATAATACAGTGTTCATTATTGAATACTAAGCATGGTTTTATTCTATCTTTAAGGCACTTTAATAGCTAAAATATGATTTTACCATGACCTTTAGGTCCTTAGTTCCCTTTTGGAAGCCAATATATCTCTCCTGTGTCTGGTATTTTCTTTTCATCTCCAGGTACTGAAGAGCAACAAAATACATCTATTAAAAGTTGGAGGGTATAAGCAAAAAGACTTGTATGCCCTATATAATTTAAGATGCTATTCCGTAGTGGTCTAGTTCATATGTATTATTATAATACATGAAGGCAGATGATTTTCAGTCCTTTCTCAATAGATATTTCTTGCTGGTTCCAAATTTATTAGCATTTTAATATAAGTCCCGAGATAACACACAGACACACAGACACACACACACAGACACACACACACACACACACACACACACACACACACACACACACACCATCAAACCTTTGTTATTTTTTCACATGGAACCCACATTAGCCTTATGAGACTTAAAATATGTTAATCTGATATATTCAAATAAGAAGTTTTATATCAGAAAGATGACAGGCTTGAGAGTCACCAGATTCTACTGAATATTACTTTGATAATTTAGTCTATCCATTATGTTTGCAAATGAGGAAACTGAGGACAAGAGAAGGAAAGTGATTTGGTCAAGGCCATATGAACTAAATGATACAATTACAGCTCTGTATGATGCTGTTCAAGTTGTCTTCCAATTCTACTTACCTTCATCTCTGGACTTTTGCCACTAGATAATGGCTATGGGAATGGCATTTGCCTTCATTAATATACAGTTCTTCCATGTATCAAATGAAGATCTTGTACTGAGTGATGTCTGAGATCCTTTGCAGCTAGAACCATCTATGTTCCCATGATCTTAATATTTGCATTTTTAGATTATAATTCTGAATAACTTGAATATCCTGTTTCTCCTCTGTTCTAGGCATTTATGACAGGATATGCTTCATTAAATAGGAAGTACTAGAAGATTTCCTTAAAAGAAGGAACATTTTTTTGCTACACATTTTTCTGCAAAATTATCAAAACAATTGCTCAGCCAAGTATTGAAGAAAATAATTATTGTTAAGCACGTTCTTCTTTAAACATTTCTTTTATGTTTTCCATGCAGCAGCTTTGCAAAATTAGCTCGTACTGGTACCAGAAGAAATAAATTTTATTTTATTACAATTCTGAAATTCACCTTGAAAGAGACAACCTTACTGTAAAAAATTCAATGATTCCTGATTGCTAACCTATAGTCAATTCTATCCATCCTTATGTCAATGGATTCCCTTGGAAATTCATAGATTAACTTTGAATCAAAAGAGAACTGTTAAAAATGGAGGTTAAAAATATACAAAGACTAATGCCAGGATCTATGATGCCAGCTGACTCAAATCTTTTTAAAGAGATAAACCAAGGTAGGAAAATCTACAGACCTCAGCCACAGCTATAGTGTAAAGTAAAATTGTCCTTTCTGTGTTTCTTTGGTTGTAAACTATAGGTATTGAAGCAGATAAAATCTAATACCCCCTTTTATGTCAAATATATACTTCTTTAAAGTATTTATTACATGGAGAGCATATAAATCCTAGAAAAAAAGGATTTTTCCCAGTTACATGTTAAAAACAATTTTTAAGATTCCTTTAAAAAAAAAAAAACTTTGAGTTTTACATTCTCTCCCTTCCTCCTGCTCCTTTTCTGTCCTTATCATTGAAAAGGCAAGCAATTTGATATAAATTATACATGTGTAGTTATGTAAAATATTTTCAATATGATCATGTCATTAAAAAAATCAAACAACAATAATCACCACCCTCAAGAAAAATAAGCAAAGTTAAAAAAAATTATGCTTCAATGTATATTCAGACACCATTAGTTCTTTCTCTGGGTATGGAGAGCATTTTTCCTCCTAAATCTTTCAGAATTATCCTGACTTACTGCATTACTGAGAACAGCAAAGTCATTCATAGCTGTTTATCTTATAATATTGCTATTACTTTGCATATATTACTTTTCATTTTGTATGAACTCATGGAAGTCTTTCCAGGTATTTCTGGGAGCATCCTGCTCATCATTTCCCATAGCACAATAGTATTCCATCATAATCATATACCAGACTTTCCTCAATTGATGGGCATTTCCTCAATTTATAATTATTTGCCAGAAAAGAGATGCTATAAATATTCTTCTACATACAGGTACTTTTCCTTTTAAAAAATCTTTTTGGGGATACAGACCTAATAGTTATATTGCTAGGTCAAATGCAATGCATGATTTTATAGCTCTTTGGGCTCCAAGGAATGGCTGTATCAATTCACAGCTCCATCAACAATGCATTAATATCTATTTTTTGCCACATTTCTTTCACCAGGTGTCATTTTTCTGTCCCATTAGCCAATGTAATAAATATGATGTATTATCTCAGAATTGTTTTAATTTGTATTTTTCCAATCAATAGTGAGAGAATTTTTTTCATAAGATGATAGATAACTTTGATTACTTCATCTGAAAACTGAACCTACTTATAGTCATTTATCGATTGATGAATGACTCTCATTTTTATAAAATTTGACTCAGTTTTTATATATTTGAGAAATGAGGCCTTTATCAGAGGCTTCAAAAATATTTTCACATTATGTTTGCTAACTGTATTTCCCTGCATTCTATTTCCCTGCCTTGTTTATTCATTCTCTTCTCCCAATCTGTCCTCCCTTCAACCATCCCTTCCTCATTCTTTGATTTCCTTCCCATCCTATTTTACCATAGGGTAAGAAAATGTTCTATACTTAAATTGGGTGTGTATGTCATTCACTCTTTGAGCCAATTCTGAAAAGAATAAGTAAGATTCATTCATTCTCTGTTACCTTTCTCTTATGTGCCACTCTAAAAGTTTTTTTTTTTTGCCTCTTTTATGTAACATAATTTACCCCATTCTGTTTTCTTTTCCTTTTCTCCCATTACATTCCTCTTTCACCTTTTAATTTTATTTTGTTTAATTATTCCTTCATATTAATCACACCTGTGCCTTCTCTGTATATTTTAACTGTCCTAATAATTAGAAAGTTTTTATGAGTTAAAAGTATCATCTTCACATATAATAATGTAAAAAGCTTAATCTTATCAAATCCTTCATAATTTCTCTTTCTTGTTTACCTTTTTATGCTTCTGTTGAATCTTGTATTTGAAAACTAAATTTCCTATTCAGCTCCAGTCTTTTTCATCAGGAAACACTTTAAAAGTCATTGAATATCCTTTTTTTTTCACTGCTAAAGGCTTATAGTTAGCTTTCCAATAGGTTTTTTTTTTGGGTTACAATCCTAGGTTTTTTGTCTTCCAGGTTACTTGCAATATTTTCTCAATGACCTAAGAACTCTGAAATTTTGCTATAATGTTTCTGGGAATTTTCCTTTGGGTTAGCTTGAAGAACATCAGTGGATTCTTTAGTTTTCTGTTTTACTTTCTTGTTTCAGAACATCAGGCAGTTTTCCACAATAATTTCTTAAAAGATAATTCTAGGTGCTTTTAAAAAAGTCACAACTTTTAGAGAGTTCAATAATTCTTAAATTATTTCTCCTTGATCTATTTTTTCCCCTGCTTGCTTATTTTTCAGACTGGTTCTTGACTTTTGAGTCTTGAAAAAGTGAATTTCTGCTTTCAGGAGGGAGAGGACACTGGCCCAAGTGTCAGAGTTTTGTACAGCTGTTTACAGGGACCCTTCTAGGTCAGTTTTTTTTCTTTTTTTTAAATTTTATTTTTAATAGTGTTTTATTTTTCCAAATACACATAAAATCTAGGTAAGTTTTCAATCTGAAAACGATCTCTTGGGAGAAGTGTTCATTTGTCTTTTGGCTTGAGCTCTGCTCTGTGAGTAACCATAATCATTTTTGTTTCCTTTGTGGAGAGTCCCTGTTCCACTGTGGCCACAAGCTCTGATAGGTTAATGTTCCTCCATGCCCTGGGAATGCCAGTCAGGACTATGTTCCAGATCTGAGTGTGGACAAAGCAACAAAGTCCTTCCTCAGTGATAGTAAAGAGATCCTTGTCTTTCCTTCTGATCAGATATTCAACTCCCAGGCCATCTGTGAACTAAGAGCACTAGAAGCTGCTGCTGGTTCAGTGACTCCCAAGGCCTGCTCCTAGTGTGCCAGGGCTTTGTTGCCCCTACCGGTGCTGACCTGCTCTTCGGTCCCACCCAGATCCAGTGAACGTTTCCTGCTAACCTTCTAGGTTTGCTTACATTGGAAGATTGTTTCACTCCATCTTTTTATGGGTTTTGCCGCTCTAGAATTGGTGTAGTGTCATAATTTAAAGGCGTTTGGAGAGTTTTTGGGAAGAGCTTGCACAACTTTCTCCGTCCACTCCATCATCTTTGCTCCATTTCCTCTAAAAATATTGTCAGTTATTCTTAGGTTCTAGATAGATAATAATAGCTTTAAGCCTCACAATAACTTCTCATATATTTGAAAATATAAAGAATGCTAGATTATAGATTTTTATGTTAGGTGATATGGGCTTGATTCTCTTTTTATAGATATAGACATCTATATGATGTGGGTCAAGACTCAGATCTTTAGTTTCCTCATTTTAAAAAATAAGAGATTTATAATGAATGAAAATGATTCCTTCCATAATACACAATAATCACACTTTTCATTGCAAATACCCCTATGAAGTAGTTAGCCTGGTTAACAGTATTCCCATTTTTAAGGCTAATAGGTGACACCAGTAGATTATTGCACCCAGAGTCAGGGAAACACACCTTGAATTCAAATTTGACTTCAAATACTTCCTAGATGGGTGATGCTGAGCAAGTCACTTCACCTTGTTTGTCTTGGGGCCTCATCTGATTGGTGAGCTGGAGAAGAAAATAGCAAAGCACTCCAATATCATTGCCAAGAAAACTCCGAATGGACTCACAGACAGTCAGACTCAACTAAAACCAACTCACCAATGCCCATTATATAGAGAAGGAAGCTAGAAATGTGGAAGAAAATGATGTCTAAAAATCCTGTGGCTCAAAAATAATATTTCACCTTCTTTAACTCAATCAGTGCGTCTCAAGTGAGATAATGATGTAAAGGATTTGCAAACTTTAAAGTACTAAATAAGTGACAGTTATTATAATTATTATTGGCCTCCAGTCACCAGACCTCCAATCTGATTATGGGCTCATTCTATGAGCCTTCTATTGCACTCCTGCTGAGCTCAAGCAGTATTTATAAAGGACATGAGTAATATAGAATTGTTCTGCTAAGTCTTTAACCACCTGAATCTTTTTTTTGGGGGGGAGAGTACGAGTATACATTTAAGTATACCTCTTTTCTAAGTCTAGACAATCAAAAAAAATCCTTACAATAAAACATGCATCTTGTTTCACTCTCCCCATCCCTGTCCAATGAATTGTGAATCGCTATTCTTTTTGCCATCTCAGTATCTCCAATTACTATACCCTTCAGTCCATTTAGCTCTCTCCCAGTTTAGTTAAGGCTCTCACATATTCTTTTCTTCACCTTCTTCTTTTGTTTTCATATCATCTTTTAACCCCCCTCCCCATCTTCTCAGAAGCATTGTAATACCCTGCTACCTCTCCTCCTCTCTTTCAGCTTCTTTCTCCTGTAGTTCATCCTCCCTGCAATTTCCCAAATAACCCAGCTGGGATGTTTCACCTTATCACAAGCCTTCAGCAGCCTTTTTGCTTTTATGAAAAAGGGATTCAGGAAACTTAGTGTGGGAGGCTCAGGCTTTATTGTGATTTGTCCCTTGTTCTTGAAGAGGACCGTGGCATCAGGGAGGTGCTCCATGCCATGGAAGTGAACTGAATTTAAGTAAAGGAGGGCTGCATAAAGTCAACAGCCTCGTCTGCTTCTCTGGAGCCCTTGCATCCAGTGGTGAGATACAGATCAGGATGACTGGAGATGGATGGAAACACTCATGAGCTGTATGACTCTGGGCAACTTATTCAACCTTTGTCTGCCTCAGTTTTCTGAACTATAAAAAGGTAACGATAACGTCACCCATTTTCCAAAGCTGTGGCAAAGATCAGATGAGATAATATTTCTAAGGTGTGTAACACAGTGCCTGGTACAAAATAGACTCTTAATAAATATTGGCTCCTTCTCCTTTGCTTCCCTTTTCCATTTAAGGACCACATCAGTCTAATCTGTCATCTTCTTCTAGACTCTGCTTCCAAAAAAAGAGGGAGACAGTCTCAGATAATTTGGCAATTCATTCTCATGAAGACTATATATCATTTGCTCACTCTCAAAACAAGAATTAGAAAAAAAAGTGTTTACAGAACAAATTAGAAGCTCATAATTCATTAAAACTAAAAAGTCCTTGGAGACCATTTGGTCCAATCTTATTTTACACTAAGATGAGGCTGAGAAGAAAAGTGACAATTAGGAAACAATATTCTAAAATAGAACAGATTTTTCTTATAACAACATTGCTGCCTGGAATATCATGGATACTTAGTAAATGCATGATGACTGCTTGATTGATAAAAATAGATTCATTTCTTCATAGACACTGTATATGAAGTTTTTATTCAGGCATTAATGATATAACAGGATATACTAGATGATGTAATGAAAGCATAGAATAATATTGATAAGATATTATATTGCCATGTATTTACTAATTTAATAAAATAAGGAAATTTATTATTATTAATACAGTGTTGAAAAGAAATATATGTAAATAACTCTAAAGGAAATGACAGAAAATGTAGCCTTACAAGGACAAAATAAGATTAGGAATGAGGAGCCAGAAAACCAGTACTCAGCTATAGAATTTGCTCAGCCAACTGTTTTGTCCAAGCTGTTTTGAATCCTTCCTAACACCATAGACTGTCGGCACAATTATTTACAATGATGTGAAGTAGTTCTTGTTCATAGCCCTTTTGAAGATCTTGTGACCAATCATTGTGGTGGAAAGGTTGGGGAAGGAGGAAAAGGAAGATGAGTATGATAATTATGAGGAAGACTATCACCATTATTACTACTCCCACAACTCTTCCTCTTCCTCCTTCTCTTCCTATTATTGCTATTACCCTTGCTTTAACTGCTATTATTACTACTCCTTTTACTACAAGTAATACTACTACTATTTTAATGCTATTACTTTTACTGCTGCTACTACTTCTACTGTTATTATTACTAGCATCATGACTCCTACTATGAATAGTATTAGAACTTATGTTATTGCTACCACAAATATGAATATTATCACTACTATTACTTCTACTTCAACTTCCCACTACTATAACTACAAACATTACTAAAACTACCAATACCACTATTGCTATTTCAACTAACAACACTTCCCTATTAGTGCTATTTTGACAGTGATCATGAGAATGACAACTACTGCTACTATCATTAGTACCACCACCCCTAAAATCCCTACTACTCCTATTGCTGCTTCTGTTATTATCACTACTATCAGTACTACAAGTACTACTAGTATCACTACTTTGAAAATCACTTTGATCATCATTACTACTACAGCTACTACTATTAACATTTGTACAATTCTTTACAGTTTACAAAATAATTTATAAACTCTTCATTTTATCAGCATAAAAACTATTGTGATGTTATTTCTAATCCCTTTTTAAGATAAGAAAAAATGAGAGACTTTTTATGAAAGTATGGCATTGAGATTCAAACAATTAAGATCTACCTGAACATTATAAAGTTATATTCAAACTTTATAATATTCAGGTAGATCTTAATTGTTTGAATCCTCCTATATTCAAGGAGGATCCTGTGATGTCTTTAATTTAAAATGACTTAATTATTTGGTTCTTGTTTGGGATCTTATTATTTCCAAAGATCCTTTAAGATTAGACACAAGTAGGTTTGTCTTTTCATAATGTAATGCATGAAAGCAGAATGTTTATAAAGAGTAATATAATTCTGAGTCTCAAGTTATTGTGAATATTGACTAATATAAAATTAGCAAAGCTGGCTATAAATTATACAATTTCCTTTTAAAGATGAGGTATTTTCAGTGGTCTTCATGCTGTCCAGATTATTACCTATAATTTCCAGGAGCTTCATTAATGAAAATTTGTTTTATAAATTTTGGCATTGTCCCCTAGAGATCTTGACTTTTAACTTAAGAAATTCTAGAAATATTGCCTCTAGAAAAGCTTCGAATAGTTTAATATTTTCTTGAAAGTGATTTAAAAGAATTATTTGCCTGTCTGCATTGCTAAACATTGAAGGACTAGTCAGTCAGTCAGTCAGTCATCAGTCAACCGTCATTTATTAAGTACTTACTATGTGTCAGGTACTGTACTAGGGACTGGGAATACAAATACAAGCCAAAAAGCAGAAATGGACTGAATTGGAAGATGGGAGGAAGGATGGTACAAAAGGGGCAAGCTGGACTTCTGTTCTGAGGAATGAAGCCCAATAGAAAAGAAAGAGATGGCTAGCCAGGGTTCCTTCCTTAAAGAGAGGTTCTCAGCAGATTTTCCAATAAGAGGGAGGAGATCCAGAGCAGAGGATACTTACAGGTTGAGAGTTCCAACATGAAAAGGTTTCTTTACCTTAAAAAAGAAGTCTAGAAAAGTACAGCCTCAATTACTGATCTCTAGAATACTCCTGTCTTTTGGTAACCACCCAAATTATTAATCTTTTGTTTCCTGATACATAATCTTAAATTCTGACAAGGTCATTCTTTCAGTAATATTCTGTGTCTGGTAATCCCTGCTGTCCTGCCACTCATAACCTTTCTATAATACAATTTTGCTTAGCAGCAGTATCAAATCCTGAGCACGTCTTTGAAATGAAAGCATTTGAAATAATAGAGATGATTTCATATTCTTCCATTGTCTGAAGTACACTCTTTAGATATTGAAAACATGCATTAAATTGGGGACATTTTTGAGTTTTTTGGCAAAGGTAGGAGTGGAAACAAGCTTTATGTTTTAGTGATTCAGAGTCCCATTTTAAGCATTTAATTTCATATTCCTTAAAAATGTAAACTAAATACACATTAAATTCTCATTGTATTAATTGTAAGAAAGCAAATGTAATGGCTTGAAATTAAACACAGCAGAAAGACTCTGGTGGCTCTGAACTTAACAGCAACTGTTTATGTAGGCAGGAGTCAGGTATGATGTTGTTTCCCTTTAAATAAGTTTTCAATTTAGCAGGGTTAATGCAGAGTCATACCGTATCCCCTACCACAAATCATAATTCACATTAATCCATTTGTCCCTTTGACATGTTAGAATAATTTTTGAGCATTCACATCAATCCTCAGCCTTCATGTACTACATGTGTGACAAATTACTATTTTAAAAAATCCAATTTGAGCCTACAACTTTACTGGTGCACAAGAAATCATCTCTTGAGGGCTATGTGTGTTAAAAAAATGTAAAAATATTAGCAAAAGTTTTATTTCTTTACCTTGGAGACCATTTCAATATAGATATATAGGAAACACTATGACAGCTACTGTGGATGCAAAGTTATAATTAAAGTTAGAGGCTATTGATCTGAGTTCAAGTCTTAGCTTTGATGCTTATTAACTATGTGATGTAGTATAGGTCATTAAACTTCTCTGACCTTCATCTTTCTCATATGTAAAATTATATTTTGACTAGATGACCTCATGTCTTTTCTAGCCCTAGGTTCATATTATGATCCACAGAGTAGGAAATCTCCTGGGGAGTGGTGTGTGTGTGTGTGTGTGTGTGTGTGTGTGTGTGAGAGAGAGAGAGAGAGAGAGAGAGAGAGAGAAACAGAAACAGAGACACAAAATAATAAATTGAATCATACTAGATTTTTTTAAAAGGTTAAAAACAATTATCTGTGTACATGATGCAAGTAGGTTATCTTTTAAAATATTCCTCTTAACTTAAAATTAGCATGATCAAAATTTAATATTTAACATTGTTCATAACATTTAACTCAGATATGAATATAAAATTTTCCACAAGTGCTTAAAAATTCTTTTATAAAAGTTCTGACTGTAGGACCAAGATTATGGAGAGAACCTAGGAAATTGTCTGAGCTTACACTAGTTTTTCTCAGAAACAATGTTAAGTGAAGAGATCCTGGAATCCAAAACTTATAGAGTGAGGCAATTTTCTAGTTTAAGATAACTTAGTGGAACTTTGGTAAAGCTCTGTCTCCCTTGTATAAAAGGGGAGCCCAGGCTAGCCCTGACAGCTCTTAACCATGGCATAAATCAACAAGGAAAGGCCTTTCTTGTCTGGCTAAATAGGTCAGTGACACAGCAGACCAGCAGAGAAGCTCTAGTCCCAGCACAGAAGGCAGATCGCCAGACCTGGAAAGCAGATAACAGTTCTGACAGGTAGGGCTACCCCAGTACAGTGAGCAAGCCACTAGCACCTATGGTCCCAGGGCTCAAAGACAGAAACCAGGCCTTTGAGTCCAAGCACAAGAAGCTTGGGACAATTCCCTTACACCCCATGATTAGAGCTCAACTTTAAAAGTCATGAAATAGGCCAAAAAAGGGAGAAGGGAAGAATTTAAGAGCAAGAAGGAGACAGAGAATACTATGGAATACAAAATGAATAATTTTGATTGTATTAAATAAAAAAAAAGTTTTGCTCAAAGTCAATCCAACCAAGGCTAGAAGAAAAACAGAAAGTTGGAAAAATATTTTTATAGCCAGTGTTTTTGATAAAGGACTCATTTCTAAAATGTAGAGAACTGACTCAAATTTATAAAAAACAAAAGTCCTTCTCTAAATGCTACATAGTCAAAGGACGTGAATAGGCAACTGTCGGATGAAGACATTAAAGCTATTTATAGTCAGATGAAAAAATGCTCTAAATTACTATTGACTAGAAAAATGCAAATTAAAGCATCTCTGAGGTACCACTTGACACCTATCAGATTAAGTTAATATGGCAGAAAAGAAAGTGGTAAATATTGGAGATGATGTTGGAAAATTGGGACACCAACGCATTGTTGGTAGAATTGTGAATTGATCCAAGCATTCTAGAGAGTGATTTGGAACCATGCCCAAAAGATGGTCAAAATATATATGCCTTTTTATCCTGCAATATCCCTACTAGGTCTGCATTCTAGAGATCATAAAAAAAAAATGGAAAAGGACATACATGTGTAAAAAATATTTATAGTAGTTCTTCTTGTGTGATGGTAAAGAATTAGGAATTGCCCATCAATTGGGGAATCACAATACTATTATTTATAGGAATAATGAGGGGACAGCTAGGTGGTGCAATGGATAGAATACCAGCCCTGAAGTCAGGAGGACCTGAGTTCAAATCTGACCTTAGACGCTTAACATTTCTTAGCTGTGTGCTCCTGGTCAGGTCACCCCGATTTCCTGAGCAAAATAAATAAATAAACAAACAAACAAACAAATAATGAACAGGTAAATTTCAGAAAAAAAAAAAACCTGGAAAAATATACTTGAAGTAAGTAGAACCAGACATGCATTGTTTAGATTAGCAGCAACAGTGTAGAGTGATTAATTATGGTAGACTTAGCGCCTCTCAGCAATACAAGAATCAAATCAATTCCAAAAGACTAATGATGGAAAATATCATCCACATTGAGAGAAAGAACTATAGGGATTGAATACAGATAGAAACATACTCTTTTCATGTTCTTTTCTTTCTAATGATTTCCCCCTTTTGTTCTGATTCTTGCCTAATGGGGATTAATTACTAAAGTGGAAATATGTTTAATATGATTGTTCATATACGAATTATATCTCATTGCTTATTTCCTTGGGGAAGGAGGGAGTGGAAAGGATGGGGAGGGAGCAAAAAAAAATGGAAATCAAAATCTCATAAAAGTGAATGTTAAAAACTATCTTCACATATAATTGGAAAATAATAAAATATTATTAAGTTGGAGGAAGTTCTGGTTGCTTCTGTGGCATTTTTTGAATGGAGGTTATGTTCATATTGTGTTCAAAATACCATTATAATTTTTTTAAAGAAATAATATTGGAGATTTCTATAACAAGGTTCTGTTAATTGATATTTATGTATTCCATCAAGTCATTCTACTCCAGTTGAAGTAAATTATAAAGTACTTAATCTATCAGTCATTCTCAGTGGAAGGCTTTGGAATAAATATGAAAAGTCCTTGAAAAGCATTGGTTAAAGTGTAATGTTACCATATAGCAAATTTATTCCAAGATGGCTGAGGGATTTTATCACTCCCTCCAGGTTTTAAATAAAAGCTATAAGTTAGCTAAACTTATTAAGAAGGAAAGACAATTCCCAGTAAAACCCCTGAGAAATAAGAGGTTTGCATAGGGGGAGGGAAGTAAGAGGGAGTACACTTCAGTGTTGTCTTGATTCTCCTCTGCCTTGATTCCCTCTTCTACATTAGCACAAGGAGGAAGGAACTTATTTCATAAAGCTGTTGGACTTAACCATCTTCCCATTGGTACCTTGAGGGTATTTATAAATGCTAATGTCATTTTTTTGTTTGTTTTCTTTACATTTTCTGAGTGTAAATTCATATGTAATGGTTTATCATTAGAAATAATAAAAACTTAATAGGCATAGGCAAAATAGAAATCATGAGTCCTTGTTCATTTCACAGAATACTGAGGTCCACAATGGACAGAACATTGATCTTTCCAGCCTCACAACTAGTTGACATAATATTTGTGATTAAAGCTACTAGACTAGTGCTCTTTTTAACAATCAATATTTTTCCAAGATAGTTTGAATTTCTTTTACTTGATTCATGAATTTATCCTAGTAAATTAGAATATCTTGGAAAATCCCATTGAACTCGGTAATTTAAAGTCAATTAATCAATCAAAAAGCCTTTATTAATAGTCTACAATATACCAGATACTGTGCTAAATGTTGGAAAAAGTGATGAGTGGGAGCCACGTGTCTCCTGACAGCTATATAGTATAGGGAATAGAGTGAAGGGTCAGCGTCAAGAAGACCTGTATTCAAGTCTAGCCTCAGACACTAGCTATGTGATCCCAGATAAGTTACATGATCTCTCTATCAGTTTCAATTCCCTTAATTGTAAATTGGGGACAATCATTGTACTTGCTTTCCAGGGTTTTTGTGAATATCATAGGAAATAATATTTGTAAGAACTTAGTACACTACCTGAAACATGGCTTTTAAAAGTTCGTTCCCTTCCCTTCCCGATGCCTGATTTTTCTATAAAGTCTGTCTAGTGATAAGCCTGTTTCTAACCATTTGGCATATTATTCTTCAGCTCAGTAGCATGTCTTTTCCTTGTAATTGTTCTGACAAGGATAGGGAAGAGTTTCTAGACTTCAATTTGTTTGTAATCTTGCTAGGACAATTCCTGGAAACAAGATTCAGGGAGCAACAAAATCAAAATCCTCTTTGTATCCCTGACATAGATAGTGTTCTTCCTTTTTCTCTAAATTAGATGAAAGGACAGTTCTAAAGTGTTTGATACAGTGGGTATTTAAATTTCTGCTTCTTTCACCCATCTTTCTATTATCTCACTCTCTAGGATCAATGAGTTACATTTTCATCCCCTACCTCTTTTTGTATTCAAATTCTTTGTATCACACCATTTCCTGTCATATTTGACTTTGTAGCCCATTAATTTATTTTCACTTATTTATTGATTGATTCCACAAATAGCTATTAATCACCTATAATTTGTCAGCAGAGAATATAGAGAAAAATCTGTTGTCTCAAGGAATTTACAATTTTTGGATAAAACTAACACTTTCAAAGAAATCTAAACATAGAAAACAAAATTAGTAGATACAATATAATTTAGGTGGGGTACCATTACATTAGAAGATCAGGACCATCTCTGCATAGGATTGCTATCTTCATGAAAACAGGGTTTTGCACATTATCTTGGTATGGGAATTTTTTTGTAGTTTTGGCCTCTTTTAGGGTTTAATAAATGCTTGTAATATTGAAGAGAATTTAACTGAATCAAAATGACAAGTCATCTCAGATCATTTTACAGATCAGTGCCTTAGATTAAACAGTAAGTAGATTAAACATTAAGTAGAAGTACAGTGTCAGTTTAATGGTTTAACTTTAGTTCAATTCAGATTACCTAGAAGTAAAGCAAAATATATCTAGATTGCAGGCCAAAATTTTCCATAAATACTTTATTTAATTGAACAAAATTTTCTATGTTGAAAGCATCCCTTCATGTTCTATGAATAGATATATAAGCTATACAAAACATCATGCAAAGTCTCTATCCCAAAGGAGAATATTTTCTATTTAGAGAATACAAATTGCAAACAACTTGTACATGCCATAAAGCATTTAAAGTCTAGATGAATTTACATGTGAATTCTACCAAATATTTAAAGAACAATTAATTACAATGCTTTGGAAACTATTAGGAAAAACTAGGGAAAGAAGGACTCCTACCTAATTTTTTTTATGACATAGATATGATGCTGATTCCTAAACCAGGTAGGGGGAAAACAAAGAAAAAAATTATAGATCAATTTCCCTAATTATTAATATTTATTAATGCAAAAATCTTAAATGAAATATTAGCAAAGAGATTAGAGAACATCATCCCCAGGATAATACAATATGACTAAGTAGGATTTATACCAGGGAGGCAGGGCTGGTTCAATATTAGGAAAATTATTAGCATAATTGACTCTATCAATAACCCCAAAATAACAAAAATCATATGGTTATCTCAATAAATGCAGAAAAAGCATTCGATAAAATCCAACATCCATTCCTCTTAAAAACACTAGAGAGTGTATGAATAAATGGAGTTTTCCTTAAAATTATCAGTAGCATGTATCTATTTATTTATTTTGCTGATGGTTTGAGCAGCAAACATCATATGTAATAGGGACAAACTGGAACTATTCCTAATAAGATTGGGGTGAAACAAGGTTGCCCACTATCACCATTTCTATTCAATATTACATTAGAAATGTTAGCTTTGGCAATAAGAGAAGAAAAAGAGATTAAAGGAATTAGAGTAGGTAATGAAGAAACCAAAGTGTCACTCTTTGTAGATGATATGATGGTTTACTTAGAGAACCCCAGAGAATGAAGTAAAAAGTGCTAGAAACCATTTATAACTTCAGCAAAGTTACAAAATGCAAAACAAATCCACATAAATAATCAGCATTTTTACATATTACCAACAGAGTCCAGCAACAAGTTATGCAAAGAGAAATTCCATTTAAAATAAAAAAAAGTAAAATATCTGGGCGTCTTATTTGACAAGGCAAAGGCAGAAACTATATGAACACAACTACCTATACCTACATTTGTATCACTATTGAAGAAAGCCAAGGAGGTTTTTAAAAAATCATTATCTATTTAATATTTTATTTCCCCACTTACATGTAAAAAAAAAAAAAACAAACTTTTTTAATATTTATTTTCAAAACTTTGAGTTACAAATTTTCTCCCTTTCTCCTCCCCCTCCCCCCTGCATTGAGAAGACACTTGTGAAGTTATATAAAACCTTTCCATAAAAGTCATGTTGCAAAAGAAAAAAACCTTAAAAATAAAGTAAAAAAAAGTACACTTCAATCTATATTCAGACATAATCAGTTCTTTCCCTGCATATGGATAGAATTTTTCACCATAAGTCTATCAGAGTAGTCTTGGATCATTATATTGCTGAGAATAGCAAAGTCATTTACAGAAGATCATCCCATAATATTGCTATTAAATTGTACACAATACATGTCATTGGTTTGAGTTCATGGAAGATTTTCTAGAATTTTCTGAAAGCATTCTGCCAATCATTTCTTATAGAAAATAAAATATTTTGTTATAATCACATATCAAAATTTATTCAACCATTCCTCAGTTGATTGCCATCTCTTCAATTTCCAATTCTTTGCCATGAGAAAAGAGCTGCTATAAGTATTTTGTATGTATAGGTCATTTTCCTTTTTTTGAAGGTTCTTTTGGGATTCATGCCTAGCAGTGATATTGTTAGGGTAAAGAATATGCATGATTTATCACTCATTAGGTACAGTTCATATCTTTTGATCATTTGTCAATTAGTAAGTGGTTCTTCCCCCCTCCTAAAATTGACTGTTACTATACAATTGATGAATGAGGCCTTCAACAATGACAATTACTTAATAATTCTTTTCACAATTCCTATTGCTAAGTGTACCCCCCCCCCATTTTATTCTACTCTCTCTTTTCACCCTGTCCCTCCTCAAAAATCTTTTCTTTCTGACCAACCCTCCTGAAATATAACCATTCTTCTGTCACCCTCCCTTTTCTCATATCACCTTCCCCTCCAACTTTCCTATATATGTATTATAACCATATTAGGTATATATATTATTTCCTCTTTAAGGCAAATCTGATGAGAATAAAGGTCACTCAATCTCCCTCATTCCTTCCATTTTCCTTCCATCGAAAAAACATTTTCTTGCCTCTTATTATGGCAGACAATTGATGCCATTGCACTTTTCTCTTTCCCTTTCTTCTAGAACATTCCTTTCTCTTTAACATTCTTTTTAAAAGAAACTATGCCTTTGAACTAACATCTGTGCCTTCTGCCTATCTGTCTGTCTGTCTACATATGTGTATATATTCATATTCTAACTTCCCTTATTAATGAGAAAGTTCTTATGAGTTACAAGTATCATCCTCCCATGTAGAAATGTGAACAGATAAACTTTTAAGTCCTTATGATTTAATTTTCCTGATTACCACCTTGTGTTTGTCCTGAGTCCTGTATTTGAAATTCAAAAGTTCTATGAAACTCTTTTTTTTTTTTCAGGAATGCTTGTAACTCTTCTGTTTTATTGAATGTCCACCTGTTCTCCTGAAAGATTATATTTAGTTTTGCTGGTAGATGATTCTTGGTTATAAAACCTTGCTCTATTGCTCTCCAGAACATTGTATCCCAAGCCCTCTGATTTATTAATGTAGAAGGTGCCTAGTCTTGTGTTATGCTGACTGTGTCTCTACTATACTTTGTTTCTTTCTAGATAATTGTAATATTTTCTACTTGACCTAGGAGTTCTATAATTTGGTTATAATATTCCTGGGAGTTTTAATCTCGGAATCTCTTTCAGGAGCTGATCAATATTCAATTTCTATTTTGCCCTCTGGTTCTAGATTATCAAGAGAGTTTTCCATAATAATTTTTTAAAAGATATGGCCTAGGCTCTTTTGTTAAATTATGACATTCAGATAGACCAGTTCTTTTTAACTTATCTCTCTTGGATCTATTTTCCAGCTCAATTATTTTGCCAATGAAATATTTCACATTGTTTTGTATATTTTACATTTCTTTGGGTTTTGTTTTATCATTTCTTGATTTCTCATAAAGTCATTGGTTTCTGTTTGTTCAAGTCTAATCATTAAGGAATTTTTTTTTGTTCCTCCTTTTCCATTTGACCAACTTGATTTTTCTTTTTTTTTGTATTTCTTTTTACATCCTTCTCATTTCTCTTCTCAATTTTTTCCCTGTATGACATGACTTTCAAAATCACTTTTGGGCTCTTCCATGGCCTGAGACCAATACATAATTTTTAGAGGCTTTGAATGTAAAAGCTTTGACTTTGTTATCTTCTTCTAAGTGTGTATTTTCTCTTCCTTGTTACCATAGTAACTTTCTATGGCCAGATTTTTTTTTTTCTGTTGTTTGATCATTTCTCCAGCTTATTCCTTGAATTTGAACTTTTTGTTAAAGTACAGCTCCGATGCCAGGATGTAGGATTCAATGTCCCAAACTTTAGGGGTTTTGTGCAGCTGTACTCAGAGATCTGTCCAGGGATCTATAAGTTTCCAATTATTTGAAGAAGTAACCAAAAGCACTCTTTCCTGCTTTGGAACTGTGAGGAGGGTCCCTGGTCCATTGTGTCTCTAAATTCTAGCGTATTAAAGCAATGGAGTCCTTCAGAGCTACTTAAGAGATTTCCTTTTGACCAGCTTTCAACCCCTTTACTTTATGTTGGCTAAGATCCCAGAATCTGCTGCCACTGCTGCTGCTGCTGTTATTGCTGGACCACATCTACTAGGGCCTTTGTTACTACTGCCAATGGCTTACCAAAGCCTTCTCACTCTAGTGAGATAAAATTTTTCTGCAGACCTTCCAAGTCATCTTTGGGATCTCTGGGCTAAGAGGTCTGTAAATTGCCAGTGCTGCCACTGATTCAGGGACCCCAATCACTGTTCCTGTTTTGTTAGTGCCCAGGCAGTGATAGAACTGTTTTTGAACTCATTCCTCAGTGCAGCACACCTCTCCTGCCTACTCTCCAAGCCTTTTTTGGGTTAGAAATTTGCTTCACTATCTTTTTTGTGTGTTCTGAGGCTCAAAATTTTGTTTAGACCTTATTTAAAAGTACTTGAAGAGATTTCACAGAGACCTCCCTTTATTCCACCATCTTGGTTCTTCCCTGAAACCAAGTATTTTAAAAGGCATAGGTAAAGAGGGAGAATATTTCATATATGAGGGTCATCTTGTGTGAAGGCACTGAGGTGGAAGATATAATGCTCCTAGAGAAATAAAAAAGAACACCAATTTGGATGGGACTTAGTGTGTGAAAAACAAATGTGAACTAAAGCCAGAGAAGTACAATGGAAAGTGATATGCTATATAGTAAATAATGCCAGTCTTTCCTGATATCATTTTGAAACCAGTTTAGCCATTTTGCTTTTGGAAAACTCAGGTTCACACTTGCATGATTTAAGTACTTTTTTCCCCTTGTTAAAGCCTATTTTCCCCTTGCATTATTTGAAGATAAATGATTACCACTAAAATCTCTACTTAAGAATACCATTTTAATTGAAAAAGGAGACCCTTGTGGCAGCCTGTCGTGAGGTTATGTGGTGTTTTTCATAGACCTTAGATCATGCTTCAGGGTTATTCATATCAGGACTGTAATTCAGACTCTATTACAGTCAATGAACATAATGCTTTTTGTTGAATATATATTGTGCTCAGAGGAGAGTCTTAAACAGTTTTGTATTCCTTTCTGGTGCATGGAAGGATGAGATGTTGTAACTTCTTACTCCTATAACACCAAACTGTGACATCTGTTACTCTGGGATTGTAAGAATCATAGGGTAGTATTGGAGTTTCCAATAGGTCTGGCCATGGAACAAAAGAAGAAAGTAAAATGAAAAGTAAGGAAGGGAGATAAGGAATGAAGGAGAGAGGAAGGGAAGAGAAGGAGGAGGGAAAGGAGAAAGGAAATAAATATTTCTACTATAAACCAGGCACTATATTAAACACTTCACAATTATTATCTCAATTTATGTAACCTTAGGAAATTGGCTTCAGAACTTTAAACCTCGATTTCTTCATATGAATTTGACTAGATTATTTCAAAAGGCTCTTGTAAGTTCAATGATAATATAAAACCTGTTAAGGAATCATAGGTAGGGGGAAAAAAAACCTCAAAATGAGAAGGGACTTTAGAAGTTTTTCAATCTAACCATTTAGCCACTATTTGAAAGTGAAGCACAACTCAGCATGTTCTGAAGCCTATCAATTGAATTTTGGATAGCTCTAATTATTACAATTGTCTTCCTTTTATTGAGCTAAAAAAATCCTTCCTTGTAAACTCTTCAAATTGTTCATGATTGTGCCCTCTTTAATGAATATGATGAATGACAATCGTTTTCCATTTAAGAACCCTTTACATGGCTAATAAACACAGCTGTCATATCTAAGTTTGCCCTGAGTGCGGGCAACCAACCCCAAATCATTTACCTATTCTCCATATGACTTGGTTCTGAATCAGCCAGTCATCTAAATTTTCTTTTCAGGATACATTTCAGCTTTCTCATGACTCCTTTGAAACAAGGTACCCCAAACTGAATTGAAAAGTCTTCATGTATTTAAAGATAGAAAAGTTCAATGATACAATGATATTTACCTCTCACAACACAGACACTATATTTCTTTCAGTGTAACCTAAGAGTCCATTACCCTTTTTTGGCAATTGGAAATGCAAAGTCAGGATGGAGCAGCAAATGAATATTGGATATTATATTAATGATGAAACTGAAGTAAGATATAGTTTGAGTAAGGATGAATGAATAAGTGGATAATATTTTGTTAAGCAATTTTGTGCCAGGCAGTATGTTAGATTCTGCATCAAAAACAATTGTAACCCATTCTAATAAGTGGAGGTAATGCATTCAAGGAGTAGTGGCTAAAGAATGAGGTTTTGGTCTGAGAAATCACTTATATGTCCTTTCTAACAGCAATGATAATGTTGATTTGATTGTTTTTCTCATGCCAAGTGGTAAAAAATGGCAGCAGTTGTGGATGAAGCATAGAGAGAAAGAAGGATATTTCTATGAAGTCTTTCCATCCTTACCTCTGGCCTTCTAATGCTCAGTATAAACAACATCCTTGTTTGTGGGTTGTTTCGATTTTTGAATCATATCCTAGAATTTGAATCTAGAAAAATATCACATAGAACAACCCCCTCAAATTACAAATTAGAAAACTAAAGTACAGAGAAGGAAAATGCACAATCCCAAATAATATAAAGTGTTAATGTCTTTGTTCCTGATTAGTGAGTCTGTTTGTAATTTTTTTTTCATTTTCATTGATAGAGAATATTGTTCTATTCAATAGATTCATTGCTCTTCTCATAAACAGTTATCTCTCCTCAAAGTGATGGACACCTGTGTAAAATACAGATATGTGATAGATGAAGAGATATGAATTTAGATATAATGCATATAATGTATATATATGCAAACATACATAATGCATATATGTACATATATGTAATATTCTTTTTAAAATGCAATGTTCTCTGTTGAGGTTTTCCTGGGGTCTCTGGAGGCAGCCTCGTTTGGTTCAGTAATCACCACATGAGTAGCCAGGGGTTAAAATCCAAATCATTTTTCTTAGAGGTCTATCTCTCTTCTTGGTTCCAAGAGCTTGAGCTCCTGCCTCCTTCTCTGCCCTCTGAATCTCTCTGAATTCAAAGGTCCGTGCTTCAGCCTGCAGCCACCACAAAGGTGAATGATGGAATGGATCTGTCTCAGCCTCTGAGAGCTTCTAGTGTGCTTGTCCTTTCTGGCTTGAGAGCTTCTTGCTTATATGTTCCACACTAAGTATACACCAACCATATCACTAAGAAACCATTATTTGTTTTAGGATTAAATCAATGCTAAACTAGATTTAACCATTATTTCCTCAATTCCACTTCGTACCTTGTTGAAAGTTCTGGACCATAACATCTTGTAGGATTAAATCAATCATCCTGAACCAAGCTAAATTAAATAACTATTGTCTCTATCAATTCCACTGACTTAGTACCTTGTAAGAATCCTTTATTTCAAGTTCAGAGTTGTGGCCCATAACACACACACACACATAAATATATACACACACATACATACATATAGAAAACAAATATACACATATTTACATATACACTCATATAAGAGAGATACATAGCTATCAGAATAAACGATTAGAATTATTCATCTTTCATCTGGCCTTCTCTGGGTTAGGAAAGCCTGACATTTTCCTAGTTGTTTGGCTTGATTCAACCATAATTATTTTTTTAACTTTTCTTTTACTACAAAACATATTCCAGGAAAAAACCAATAGTCTCTCCTTAAGTGTATTAACCTGGTTGCTCAACTATATTTTTCCTGTGCTAAATTTTTAACATCTTATTACTGTTTCTCACTGATATCATTGTTGAGTGACTTTGTGGTTGTGAATCTGTTTAATTCATTCCTAAAAATACTGGAGAAACAAGAAAATATAGTATAGTGGCCTTTGTTGCCTAGGACTAGATTTCTTTTCTTTTCTTTTTCTTCTTTTTTTTTTCTTTGTGTGTGGGGGGGTGAGGGTTGGTTTGGTTGTTTCATCATCATAATTAATTTATTTTTGTAATTTATTAATTTATATATATATAGATTATAATTTATTAATTGTGTCTTTTGAAATTCAACAGATATGTAAACATTAAAATTTTGTGGCCATTTTATAGGTGAAGAGGTTAGTCACTTGCCCAAAGTCAAACAAATTAATAAGTAGTAGGTCCAATATTTAAATTCAAGTCTTATTTAAAAGAGGGTAAGCTCTTTGAGGACAAGAACTGCTTTATTGCTATTTACTATCTTTATATGCCTAGAATCTGGTACTGTGCCTGGCATAAAATTATTAATAAATGTTTGTTGATTAGTCAGTTTATTATTTTGTTGATTAGTGGAGTTAACTCTGATTCTAACAGTCTGTTTTTCATCAGATGAAGCTATATCCTTTCCCATCTCCACATTAATTCCCTGCTCTATCCTCTCATCCCCACTCCCTCTACTCCAAAAAAGTAAAGATGAATGAGAATTTCTGAGAACTGTGCTTCTGGGCATTACTGATCAATATATGACTTTCTACTTGATACTTTTTTTTTCACCTTGATACTCCTAACCACATTTAATAAATGATTTCTTTGTATTAGGTACTGTCATGTATATCAGGTAGGAATGAACAGCTGAAAAAATTAACAAAATGCTGTCCTCAAGGAGATACATATATACATAAATGTTATGCAAATATAATAAGATTATACTCAATTTAAGAAGGATGGGCACCAGCCCTTTCCACTTTTACCCTATGGAATTTTGGAAGAGGGGGAAATCTTGCAAATACCATTTTGATTGGTGATTGTTTAGTTGATGAGAATAAATACATAAAATTCCTTTCATAAATTATATGTTTATGGTAAAAACACCAAAAATATTTCTGTTAATGTATAATCAAATTAATTTTAAAATGTATTTTTGGAATCCAATAACTTTTTGGTAATTGATAAACATTAAAATTTTTCTCATTAAATATAAAAGTGAATGTCCATTTTTACCATTATTACTTGACCTTAGAGAGACATGAATTTGAATCATATCTTTGATATTAGAGTCTTATTTTTCTCATGCATCAAAAAGTGATATTTTATGAGGAACAAATGCAAGAAATATTCAAAGCCTTCTGGAAATATTAAATCACAATAATAATGTCAGGCATTGTCATTTTGCCCCAGAAAATAGAATCTGCAAAGAGGAGGTCAAACTAGCTCTTGTTGATGATATGATTTATTTAGAAAAGTGTTGGTCCAGAATAGTTTCAGTGAAACCCCTGGATAAAAAAAAAAGCCCAAGAAACTTATGAATGTTCCCCATACATAACTAGTAAACATTGAGAGAAAATGATAGAAAAAAAACAGAATTTCAAATAATTAGAAAATATTGTGTTATTATTACTTATATTTGGATCATGTCTTAAGTTTCTCCTTAGGACATCAGTAGAGTTCACTCTAGAAAGATAATATATATGCAAATATCATATACAGAATACTGTTTTCCTTTGCCACAAGAAATTTTTAACAAAAATGATTCACAAGTGCATACTGACAAATATTTAAAATATTACAGCAATATTCTAAGTATAAATAAATATTTCCTTTTCCCTTAGAAACAATTATTCTAGGTTCTTATATTCTGGCTAGTCTAACGTTTATGGCTCATCCTCTTGTTACTCCACACTTCTGTTCTAAAAGTGTCATAATTATCTCAAGGAGAAGCTCTCCAATAGGGCTAGAGCTGCCCAGAAGCTCCTGAGGCAGTCACTAGGCTTGAAAGGTTCTTCTCCATTCATCTTTCATGATGAATTCATCCATCAATCCAAAGATTGCTCCATGAGTTCACTGACCTCTGCTTAGGGAAAGAAACACCAATTAGAAGAAGGTGCTGAAATCTTGGATGTCTGCCTCATGCTCTGCTAGATAAACATATGTTCTTTTATGACCATTTGAGAGCACTCGCCAGAGTAGCAATCAGAAAGGAGAGGGAAGGGAAAGAAGACAATCTCTGATCTCTATATGAGGGAAGTCTTAGAGTTTTTCCAGTACTAAGACAAAATATTATGATGACCTAAAAAGAAGAGTGAGAGTAAAAGTGATCTCTCCCTTTAATGTAGTGTGAAAAGTTTTTTTTTTTTTTTTTTTTTTTCCCCCATCTAGTGGTTATTCATCTTTATAGCATACACAAGACAGAAACAGGATGTAGTGTTGCAGAAGTAATTGTCAAGGGAACAATCAACTAGAAATATGTAGTTTTTCTATGTTCTTCATTAAGGAGCACATTTACAAGAAAAGACTATAGGGCTACATGTTTAACTCTGAGGCTTAAGTGTCCCAGTTCCATAGATTGGGGATGGGGTGGTGGGGATAAATCAAAGAGAGACAAAGGAGCAGGCTTTCTTCTGTATTCCTCTCATACATCTATTCATGTACTTTCATTTGCCCTTATCTACTTTATCTGCCTTGTGTCTTTCCCCTTACCTCCTCCTCCACATCTACTTTCACTCTTCTGTTTATTCCCTTGAACTACATTTTCAATTTGAAGTTGTAAATTACATGTTAAAGATTCTTGGGAGCAAAGGCACCACTGTATATAAATGTTGACTATAAATAATAATAAAACATGAGGCATTTCAGGAAATTTGATTGATCACATTCATTCTAGGTAATACAAAGGAGGAGATTCAAGAAAACAGGGACCCGAATGCTATCTGGTATTGTGAATTTAAAGCAAGCATCTTGAAGGTCATTGCAAGGCAGTGCACTCCTGAGTTGACATTAATAGCATCTAGACAGCCCATCCCCTTAAGTGGGGACCACTGCCACCAGCTGTCAGCTGAAACTGTCAAAAAATATCAGATAAGCCAGTAATGCAATTCAGAGGTCAAGAAGATCTGCATCGGAGAGAATGACTTAAAACATCCTGCAGGACAGATTGTAAATAATCCAGAGCTGGAAGGTGATCAGGAGATCATCCAAGAGACAATATAGTATAGATGCAAGAGCACGGAATTTTGAATGAATACACCTTGGTTTGAATCTTGATTCCGATACTTCCTACTTATCTGGCCTAGGGAAAGACCCTTAACAAATTTTCTGAAGCATCCCCTCTTCAAAAGGAGTGAATGGGATGACATCATCTCCAAGGTCACTTCCAACACTATGATCTATGGCAGATGCCAGAAGCAATAAAGGGTGATTTTTTTTCTTGATTTATAAACTCAAGCTGTCAAATGTTCTAGAGATATTTCCTTCTCCTTCTTGGCTGCATCCCCATGTTATCTGCAATGAACAGGTGAATACCCTTCCTTTTTTGTGTGCAGTCACTTAGAAAGTGGAAACCTTTCCAAGAGAAGCCATAGGCAAATGCAAGCAAAGGATAGAGAATCAGAATGAGGATTCAGGGAAGAAGAATCCAGTCTTGACTGCGTCTAAAATAGCTGCATGATGATCCTTGGGATTCCCATCATTCCTCTCTTACCTGAGGCTGTATTTCTGAATGACTTTTTCCTCCAGGCCTTTGTCTAAGACATGAAATAGGAGAATGGAAGCCCTTCAGAGAGACAGCACATAAAGAAATTCATGGAGTGGAAGGAACTTTGGGATCTAGTCCTGGCTCTGGAAGTAATTTCCCTTGTTACCTTGTCAAAGATATTTCATTTCTTTGACATTTCTTTATTTGATCTCTAAAATAAAAATAAACATTAAGCAATATTTTAGAAAGCATCTATTCAAACACCTTCATTGTATAGAAAAGAAAAAAAAAAGGCCTAGAAAACTTGATTGACTTTTGTCACTAAGATACATATTAAAGGCTTATTAGGATCAAACTTACTCCATCTGATTCTGGTGTCTTATTCATCATAGCTGCATCCTGATTAGTGTACAGAAGGAGTCCTCTGAAATGGACACATAGTTAAATTCATACTATTCAAAGTTATAATTATATAAAATATGATAATTGCTTGTAGAATAGTGGAAATTCAGTGCAAATTCAAATAATGTGAAGACTTCAAGGGATTCATTATTTGCACTATTTATGACCTAGGTACCTACTACTCTGATGAATAGATTACTATTTTCTAAACTCTTCAATGGAGTCTTGAATACAATGTAAATTTTGAATTCTCTGAGACAAATGTCAGTGCTAATCACATTTTCCTTCTAAATCATTAATATAAGATTAGGTGTATTCAGAAAATTCTTGTCTGTCAATTATTTGATATAAAAATACACTTAATTCCCCCCATCTCTTTAAAATAACTCATTTATCTCAGTTGTTTTACATATTTCTTATTTTATTTCCCCTTGAGAATTGCATTTATGCATTTTATACTTATTCTTCAAATCCTAAAGTGTTTATAATTAAAATTGTTTCATTAATACAATGATTTCTAAAAACCTTTCCAGCTTTAACATGATTCCAAGGTTTTGTATCAAAAGAAAGATCTCATAGAAGAAATAGAAGAGCTACATCACTAAGACTTGACAGTAGTACTAGAAATTAACCTTATAATAGGAATCCCTAGTGAAAAAATACTAATTGTATTTACCAACAGATTACATCTTGTATCTGTTTCTTCCTTTCTTTTTTCCCTAATCGTGAAACTTTAGTTCCTGAGTGCTAATTAATATTTAAGACTCTAGAAGACAAAGTTTAAAGAAAAGTCTAATATGTTATAGTTGATAGTGTTGGAATGGAGTCAGAAATAATGAAATTCAAAGACATCTCTGATGATTCTAGTACTATTACCAGAACATCTCAGCTTCACTGGTACTATTTTTTTTTTGGGGGGGGTAGGAGGAATATTGTGAGCTTTACATAAAATTACATATACGAGTGTAATATGAATGTCAGATATTACTAATTTTATTATTTTTAGTTTCATTTTATTTTTGTATTTAATTGGTGCTGTAAATTTCAAGTCTACAAATTTATAGGCAATTGTTATTTTGGAGAAAACTTTTTTTTACATTAGTTTAGTAACAATACAGCAGAGAAATTTTCTGAAAACTTCATGATGAAATATAAAGAAGGTTTGAAATTTGAGTCACAAGTCTAGGACCCAATAAAATAACTTTTAACTCTGTTGCTTTTGTTGTTCAAACTTCATGTTTGAAGAGGATCAATTATTTAAGGATGATGCCTTGATTTGAGTGTGAATTGAATTTAAGTGAGATAGAGTTGCAGAAAGTAATCAGCCTCACTCTCACTTCCTGAGAACTCGAAATGACTGTTGAGGGCCCAGGGTATATTTATGATGCTTGACCAAGCTCCACGCACCTCGCAGTGTCGGCTTTAGTTCCCTTCATGTGCCCTGAAACAAATTGCTCTCATTCACCAATAACACCATGGAAAATTTATACATGCTTAGGATAGACATCCTCCTGACTCAGTGACAATTTTTAAGGCTCTTGATTATATTAAACCTGGTTTACATTATGTGTCAACTATTTACCACGGTGTGAACACTGGATGTACTATTGCTTCTTGGAACCACAAGTGAGAATTGGATGGGTGTGGAAACCAAAGGTGGGTGGCCAACCATTAAAAGGGCTCAGCAATGGGGACAGCTAGGTGGCGCAGTGGATAGAGCACCAGCCCTGAAGTCAGGAGAACCTGAGTTCAAATCTTACCTAAGACTTAACACTTCCTAGCTGTGTGATCCTAGGCAAGTTAGTTAACCCCAATTGCCTCAGAGGAAAATAAAAGGCTCTGTAATTCCTCACACTATAGAGTCTATTCCTTGCTGAATTTACCCATACACTCATTTAATAGTAGAATTTGACTTGTGCATTTATGCATGCATGCATGTGCAAATACACACAATACACACCCATACTCACATGCATACATACCTCTGAGGAACAGGTAATTAAGGATCAACTTGCATTTTTCTTTCATTTTCTCTCACATGCAAATTTTGGAGCTCTGCCTTTTCATTTCCGGATGACTATTTTCCTTTCTTAAACTACCTCATTGGACTTGTCTTTTTGTTTTCAATGAGCTTTTTGGTGTGTGTGTGTGTGTGTGTGTGTGTGTGTGTGTGTGTGTGTGTCTTTACTTTTTGGACATCTGCTTTCTAAATTACCTGTATGAATTTAAGGCAAAATGAAAGTAGCTAATTCATAAAATGAAATTTTAATTTAGCTCACAATATTTTATATTTCTAGACTGGGAAGGATCAAAGTTTTTTGGTTTTTATTAAATTATTTTAAGACTAGAAAGGACTAAAAAATCCTTACAAAACCAAGAATATCCCTTACCATTATGCCTTATGATATTAATAATACTTTATATTACAGGAAGCTTTATTACATAGTTATATGTTATCTCATTTAATATTCAACCTTTTGAATACTATTAGCCCTTCTTTACAAAAGAGGAAAACAGACAGGAGAGTTGAATTACTTTTGCCACAAGTAAAATGGCAAGTAAACAAATAAGTCAGTCTAATAAAATAATGATTTTTCCATTATACCGGTAACCTTTAGGGAAAAGGAAGATATACAAGCAAGGTCATAGTTATAAATTATTATTAGTTATGGGGCTTTTTAAAATTAAAAATGAATACACAATTTGCTCCTCTTTAACCTTCTAGGATCTGGTTAAAGTTATTCTTAAGATGGAGGCTCAGTAGAAAGCAAATTGGTTCTAAAGAAGGAACTGAGGGCAACCCTTTCTACCCAAACCAACCCAATCCAGTATCTACTACCATCCAGGCAAGGTGGGAGGGGACAGCATTGTGCTGCATCCATGCAAAGGCAGATAGCAGGGAGTTGTCACTGGTTTAAGATAAAATTGATTGTGATGTTCCTCAAATTCTCTCTCTCTTTTCTTTTTCTTTTCTTTTTTTTTTGGGGGGGGGCTTGGAAAAAATGGGTTTATTTCCTATTTGCTATTCATGGTGGTATTAGCATTTGATGGGAAGTAGTTAAATTGACTCACAAAAACTAAAGCCTCTACCGTTTGAATTAGGGAAGCAATTTTCCTTTCAAAATCAGACTTGTACTCCTAATTAGAGATATCAGAGGGGTGGAAGATAGAGAAATTTCTAGCTTGATAAATCTTTTGAATACTGAAGGCTTTGCCTCTCAGCCAATGATATAGGATCAGACTATCAAAATATTAATTTCTCTGGTCTCATTAATCAACTTTCAATTCCTATAGTATTTTGTTTTATGTAATGAGCCAGTGGTTATTCAAAGATGCAGTAGGACTCAAAATGGGATGAGAGAAAAAAAACTGTATTAAATATGTGGCTTAGAAAAGAAAATATGGTTTGGCTGTTTTGTTTGTATTTTGTTTTGTTTTTTATTCTAATGTCAATAGTTACCTAGGAAACTTTGAAAGAAAGACAGCCTAATAATTTAGGTATACCAGGGTTTTTACCCCTTGGTTTTCTTGTCCTGACTCTCCCCTCTATGTTGGGAAGAAGCAGAATCCAAGAGAAATTCCACAAAGGTATATGGCAGATAGTGATCCCAGAACACTTATTCTCCTTGAAGATTGTAAGACAATAAGTAATGCAAACTCTTGCTTTGGGAGGGAGCATGTTTTCCTAGGAGAAAGTTAACATCTGATTACTCCCAGTCCAGCCATCACATTCTTCTACCACTGTTCACTTCCCAGCCTCCAATAGTTGAAAAGACCAATCCATGCATTTATAGCAATGCAAACATTAAGACTTTTTGAACAGTGTGATTTTTTGGTCTCAAACATGGACCCAAATTTTACTTCATTTCTTGGGGAGCTCAGTTTCCTTACCTTGGAAAGAAAGCATTAAAATGAAAAACCAATAATACACCTTTCAGCTTTGACAGTCTTTGAGTTCATGAATGTCCTTCAAAAGCAATAAGAATCCTAATACATCTGACTTCTGTAGGAGAATGCTAGTTTTTGAAATAATGCTGAAGGAATATTTCATGAATAGAAATGACAATTGTCCCTATCACAGGATATTATATAAATCTTCCCTTTCTCCATTTTCATTTCAATAGACCACATTAACTCCCGATTCTAGATTTAATATATGTCTTGTGATGGTTTTTAAAGAGTAGATAGTTTCATAGAGAAAGAAGAAAGTTAAGAGGTCACCTTAAATCTCACCCTTTCATTTTACATTTGAAGAAACTGAGGTCTCTTCTTTTCACAGAGTCAATAAGATAATGAGGATTGAAAATCAGATGTTCTCACTGAAAATACAATTGCCTTTCTACACTGAAATTTATTGAAAAATTGGTCTATACAGATATGGACCATTATGTGAGACTTAAGATTTAATGAAGAGGCCATTGTGGAAAAAAAAAAGAATTCAGCCTCTGTGCTCTTTAAAAAATCATTTCTAGCCACACCATCTGATTCCTGTGAAACGTGCAAAAAAAAAAAAAAAAAATCAGTTGCCATGTTTCTTTCACATAAAGTGTCTAAATAATCAACTCCATTCCTGATTTTACATTATGGATGAGTAGATACATTTAACATCTTTAGTGAGACAAAAGAATGAAAAAAAATTAGTAATGGCAAAATTATACTGTTTCAGTAGAAAGTGGACTTTCTGGCTCTTTTACTTCTTAATGAGTTACTTAATGAGTACTTAATACTTCTATAGTTAGAGACCTAGGATCATCTAGTTGACAGAAAAAACTCATTAAAGTACAACAGAAAATGTAGTCCATTGTTTTTCACAAGTAGTATCTTTTAAAATAAATAGAGACTAAGAGGTTTCCAGTTGTGATGTTTAACTTTCATTGGTCATTATAAGAGCAGTTTTAAAATGCAGATGTTTATTTATTTTAAATATTTTTAAATGATCATCATTATTATTCAAAGAAATTGTTTCCTCCCAACAAGGGCAAAGGCATGATTGTTTTAGACTCATAAAAAAGATTTTTTTTTTATTTAAAAACGTTCAGCTTGAAATCCTCTTTCATTTCTCAAAAGTATAATTTGATGCATTTGTTAAACCTGAATGTAAAACATTATTGATTGGCTCGAAGTTTTAGAAATCACTGGAGGTCTAAAACAAAAGAAAACAATCTTGTGGACTATTATGGCACTCAAAGTGCTTGAAAAAAGATCTATGATATTTGGATTTAAGGCTTCAGGTTCTTCTATTCAGCATGCTCTGGGTTGAGAATTCAACCAAGCAAAGGAAAGAAGGAAAGATAGAGAAGAGATGTTGAGTTGGCTTAATCTGAAGTCATGGTACTTATTACGCAATTGGTAGTTCTCTAAGAGGCAATTTAATATAGTCTTCTCATTGTATAGAAAAAAAAATACTAGACAAATTCTTTATAATGCTTCCATTGAAACAACAGATGCTTCCCAATAATACACAATTCTGTTATTCTAAAACACAAAAACAACAAACCTCCCAACCTACAAAATAGAATCTCTGAAAGATAATTTATACCAAAAAAGAAGTATCTGTTCATTTTGATGGCATAATAGAAGTGGTCATTAAACTTGATTAGTATTTTAATACTTTCAATTTTAACTGTCATTGTATAATCATATTGTATGTTGGTAATTTCATTTTATGTTGGAAGTAAAATGCAGAGAACAATTAAGTTTTGTTAACTTATTTTGCATTCATACTATATCCATTTACAGATTATTTTTCCTTCATGAAAGGTCTTTTATAACAAATTAAAGTTACATTAAACTAATAATTTGATGACATCATATGAAAGTTAATGCAACATATTGCATCTGTAACAAGTCCTCTCTCTCTAAATCACATTGTAAAAAAAAAATCTATTGTTTTTCACTCCTGTCCCACATTCCATTGGGAAAAAAATTTTAAAAAATATTGTAACATATATGAATAATTAAGCAAAACAAATTCACTCAATGGGTTAATAAAAATAAGTCTTATTCTGAAACCTAAATTTATAATGTTTTTGATATAAATATGGTATATCATTGTTCCTCTGAAATAATGGACCAATCTAGAATAGTATAATGTATTAATCATGTTTCTTATAGCTTTTAAAATTTTGTGGTGTTGTATTATTATATAAAGTATTCTTTTGGTTCTACCAATTTAAATCTTCATTAGTTTATAAAAGCCTTCAAAATTATTTGTTTGGTATAACACTGATATAATAATATGTTGTCCTTCTGGTTCCATTTAACTTTCTCTTCATCCTTCTATATAAGTCTTCATTTTTTTAAGTCATCTATTAATTTTAACACATTGGCATTCCTATAAATTCACAAAGCTCAACTTATTCATCAGTTTTCAGTTGTTCACCATCTTCATTTCTAATTTGATTTTTCTCTTCAACATAAAAGAGAGGTGATTTAGTATTTCTGTATTCTCCCCATTATAATTTGTGAGTATAGTTATGTTAGTAGTATAAGCTGCATCAAAGGGTATGCATGCTTTGTCTAGTAACTTTTTATGTATAAGTCCAAAATATCTTCCAGCATGGTTGTACCTATTTATATAAGCCTCACAGCAGTATCTCAGTATACTCATATTGCCACAAGTCATTCAGTATTTGTTTATATTCCATTTTAAAAGGTTATTTATTTTATTCAGAATTTTAAAAATAAAGTGGAGGATTCTGGGAAAATGGCTGAGTGGATTGATAAATTTCAAGCTCTCCTGATTTCCTCCATAAATAAAACAAATTCTCTCCTCAGGGGAAACATAGATGGGTGAAAAATCAAGAAGACTTGGGGCAGAACAGGGATCATCTTGATACAATCCCTGATATTTTTTTAATTTTATAAAAGCTTTTTATTTACAAAACATATGCATAGGTAATTTTTCAACACTGACCCCTGCAAAACCTTCTGTTCCATCTGCAACAGAGTGATAATTTGGTTTCCTCATTATTTACTCTAATTCGTTTAATGTCTTTTTCTTCTCTTGTCAAAGATAATATTTCTAATACGATATTGAATAGTAATGGTGTTAGTGGACAACCTTGTTTCATACCTGATCTTATTGGGAATGATTCCAATTTATCCCCATTACATATGATGCTTGCTGATGGTTTTAAATAGATGCTACTGACTATTTTAAGGAAAAGTCCATTTATTCCTATACTCTCTAGTGTTTTTAATAGGAATGGGTGTTGAATTTTATCAAATATTTTTTTCTGCATCTATTGAGATAATCATATTTTTGGGATTCATTTGATTATTGATATAGTCAATTATGGTAATAGTTTCCTAATATTAAATCAGCCCTGCATTCCTTGTATAAATCCTACTTGGTCATGATATATTATCATGGGGATGATTTTCTATAATCCCTTTGCTAATATTTTATTTAAGATTTTTACATCAATATTCATTAGGGAGATTGGTTTATATTTTTCTTTCTCTGTTTTTGTCCTTCCTGGTTTAGGTATCAGTACCATGTCTGTCTTGAAAGGAATTTAGTAGGAGTACTCCATTCCCTATTTTTTCAAGTAGTTTATATAATATAGGAATTCATTGTTCTTTAAATGTTTGGCAGAATTCACACGTAAACACATCTGGTCCTGCAGATTTTTTCTTAGGGAGTTAATTAATAGTTTGTTTATTTTTTTTCTTTTTTAAAGTGGGGCTATTTAAGTAATTTATTTCCTCTTCTGTTTATCTGGGCAATGTATATTTTTGTGGGCATTCCTCCATTTCATTTAGGTTATCAAATGTACTAGTATAAAGTTGGGCAAAGTAACTCCTAATTATTTCTCTTATTTCCTCTTCATTGGTGGACTTTTCTCCCTTTTCAATTTTGAGACTAAAATTTTGATTTTCTTGTTTCCTTTTTCTGATCAAATTAACTAAAGCTTTATCTATTTTGTAGGTATTTTCCATAAAAACAGCTCTTAATTTTATTTATTAAATCAGTAGTTTTTTTTTTTAACTTTCAATTTTATTAATTTCTCCTTTAATTTTTAGGATTTCAAGTTTGGTATTTGGGGGTTTTTAATTTGTTCTTATTCTAGCTTTTTTAGTTGCAAGCCCAATTCATTTATCTTCTCTTTATTTTATGCAAGTAAGCATTTCAAGATATAAAATTTCCCCTTATTACCTCTTTGGATGCATCCCACAAATTTTGGTATGTTGTCTCATTATTGTTATTCTTTTGGATGAAATTATTAATTATGTCTTTGATTTTTACCCATTCATTGTTTAGGATGAGATTATTTAGTTTCAAATAACTTTTTGGTCTATTTTCCCCTGGTCTTTAATTGAATGTAATTTAGTTGTATCATGATCTGAAAAAAATGTATTTACCATTTCTGCCTTTCTGCATTTGAAGTTGAGGTCTTTATGTCCCAATATATGGTCAATTTATGTATAGGTTCTAGAACTGACAAGAAGAAAATGTACTTCTTTCTGTCTCCATTCAATTTTCTCCAAAGATCTATCAAACATAACTTTTCTAGTATTCTGTTTACCTCTTTAACTTCTTTCTTATTTATTTTGGGGTTTAATTTATCTAGTTCTGAGAGAGCAAAATTGAGAACTCCCACTATTATAGTTTTGCTGTCGATTTCTTTTTGCAGCCCTTTTAGCTTTTCCTTTAGGAATTTAGATGATATACCACTTAGTATGTATATATTTAGTATTGATATTGTTTTATTATCTATGGTACCTTTTAGCAAGATATAGTTTCCTTCCTTATTTCTTTGAATTAGATCAATTTTTGTTTTTCCTTGATCTGAGATCAGGATAGCTATCTCTGTTTTTTTGTTTTTTTTTGTTTTTTGCCACCTGAAGAATAATAGATTCTGCTTCAGCCTTTTACCTTTACTCCATATGTATCACTCTGCTTTAAATGTTTCTTGTAAACAATGTATTGTAGGATTCTGGATTTTAATCCAGTCTGCTATCTGCTTATGCTTTATGGGAGAGTTTACCCCAATTCCCATTTATGGTTAAAACTACTAATTCTGTACTTCTCACCATCTCATTAATCCCAAATTATAATTTTCTCTTCCCTTTTCCCTTTTCCCTTCTCCTCAGTAGTTTACTTATGAGCAGCCTCAAGCAATCCTTTTAGAGTCCTCCCTCCCTTTTTAACCCTTTCCCCTACTATTTCTGTTTTCCCTTCTATTTAACCTTCCCCTTTCCTTTTCCCTCTTTCCCTCCCATTTTTCTATTAGGTGAGAGAAGTTACTGGGTGAAACCAAATATATCTAATATTTTCTCTTTGAGTCAAATCTGATAAGAGTAAGATTCATATAATGTTCATCCCCCTCTCTTTTTTCCCTGTTATAATAGGTTTTCTTTGCCTCTTTTTAAGATGTAATTTCCCTCAGTTTACCTCCACTTTCCCCTGTTTCCTGTACAATCTCCTTTTCACTTCTAGTTTCTTTTTTATATTATAACAGTAAAATTAAATGAGATATGCACTCTCTATGTATATCTATACCAGAAATATGGTTCTCAAGAGTTCTTTTCTTTTTACCTTTGTATGCTTCTCTTGAGTTCTATATTTGGAGGTCATTTTTTGTTGTTGTTGTTGTTTAACTCTGGTCTTTTCATCAGAATTGAACAGAATTCATCTGTTTCATTGAAACAGATTTCTTCCCTGAAATAAAATGCCCAGTTTAGCAGGGTATTTTATTCTTGGCTGCATTCCAAGTTCTTTTGCCTTTTGGAATATCAGATTGCAGGCCATTCAATCCTATAAGATGGAAGCTGTAGGTCCTGGGCAATCCTTATCATGGCCCCTTGGCATTTGATTTTTTTTTTTCCTAGCTGCGTGCAGTATTTTTTCCTTGGTGTGATAGACCTGGAATTTAGCCACAATATTTCTTGGAGTTTTAATTTTGGTATCTCTTTTAGGAGGTGTATGGTGAGCACCTATTTTATTTTCAAATTCTATGATGGTGAGCATATTTTATTTTATTTTCAAATTCTATGACATCAGGGTAGTTCTCTTTGGCGATTTCCTGAAAATAAGTTATCTGAGCTATTTTTTTCATCATGCTTTTCAGAAAGTCCAATAATCCTTAGATTGTCTCTCCTAGATCTATTTTTTAGGTCAGTTGTTTTCCCAAGTATGTATTTTACTTTTTTTTTTCTATTTTTTCATTGTTTTTGGTTTTGCTTGACTGATTCTTGATGTCTCACTGTCATTCATTTCCATTTGTTCAGTTCTGATTTTTAGTGAATTATTTTCTTCATTTACTTTTTTTTTTTTACTTTATGTATTTATCCAATTGAATTTTTAAGTAAGTTGTTTTGTTCTATGGATTTTTTTTCTGCTTCACAAATTCTGTTTTTTAAGGAGTTATTTTCCTTTTCCATTTCACACAGGGTAATGGAAAATGTACCAGCCTTAGATTAAGGTGGTCCAGATTCAAATTTTGACTTTCTGACTTATTAATTAGGAATTTGATGATTATCTTCCTGCTTTTGATTAATATTTTCAATCCTCTTTCTCAAGGAGTTGTTTTCTTTTTTTCCATTTTGTCAATTCTATTTTTTAAGGAGTTCTATGGTTGCATTTCACCAAGTCTATTTTCATTTCAGATAATTTCTGTTTTCTTTTTCAAACCCTCTTGTAAAGTTCTCATTTCCTTTCTCTGTTTTTCTTCCAGCTCTCTTTTAAGATCTTTTATATTTTTTTCCTAGGAGATCCTTGTGTGATGGGGATGAATTTATATCACCTTTGGGGGCTTTATCTGGAGATGATCTGCTTTTAGTCTCCTTGGGGTTTGAAATCAGTTCTTCTCTTTCACCATAAAAACTATCTATGGTAAAAGCTCTTTCTGCTTTTTTACTCAGTTTTTTTTTTTTAAGATAAAAATTGAGATCTGTTTTTAGGGCAAGGAAGATTGTCCAAGCTTCCTCTACAAATGGCAGTAGCTATGCTGGGTCAGTGCTTACTGACTTCCTGTGCTGGGGGGCATGACCAGGTCCCATGAAATTCTGTTGATTCAAATGTTCACTATTTACCTTTTGTGTTTTTGTTGGCTGTTTTATAACTTCTCTGCTGATCTACTGGCTTGCAGCCAGGGCAGAGTAGCCAATACTGTTGTAGATTCTTCCCTGTAGATTCTCCAGCCTCTGGAGCCCAAGTCTGCACTGCCTGCACTGGCATCTGTACTCAGCTTGTTTGCTTTTTGCCCATGTCCCTCTGTGGCCAATTGAAACAGACCTTTTCTGGTATTTTTCAAAATTGTCTTTTGACAATAATTTGTTACACTCCCAATATTTGTGGATTCTGCCAGTACAGAGCCATTTCAGAGGCTGGATTTGGTATTAGTCGGAGGGTCATGGGAGAAGGTCAGAAAGAAATGTGTGTCTTCTCTATCATCTTAGCTCCACCTCTCCTTCATAACTTTCTGAAGAAAGTAAATAATGTGGGGGGGGGGGAGGAAGGAGAGAGGTGTTAATCTATCTGAAGTGCAAACACTTCCAGGATAGCTCTATAGAAATGTTAAATGGGGACACTACTGGCAAGCTGGGTGGCTGGATCCTTACCTGGAGCCCCAGGGATTTTCACGTCCCAGACTGTTTGTCAACAGCCCAACTGTGCTGTTGAACTGTGGCCCTGAGAAAGAAGGAACCAATACCCAGTGAGTATAGGCAGACAGAGATGCTGCTATGTACTGGCACTTGTAGGAGGAGGAAACTCTTGGTTTTAGGTTCTTAGTCAGAGTGGAGAGCTGAAGGGAAACTTGAGGGACCATCCTCCCACCCCATGATTAGAGGTACTTATGCCAATACCTCTTATTTTTTAAAAAAAATGAACAGAGAAGATCAGAGTTCATCTTCAGAGGAGAATATTTTAATCAAAAACAAACAAACAAAACAAACAAACAAAAAATCACTTCAAAGAGTAATGTGAAATATCTCCCCACCCAGAGAGAATTTATAGAACTCAAAAAAGAATTTAACAATCAAATGAGAGACACTGAGGAAAGATTAAAAAAAAATAAAATCCATCCAAGAAAAACAAGATTATGAAAAGAAAAATTAAACAACTAGAAAATGAGGTACAGAGTCTCAATGATGAAAATAATTCTTTGAAAATTAGAATTGGGTGAGGGAAAGTTAGTGAAACTGTGAGAGAACAAGAAATAACTAAATAGATTATAAAGAATAAAAAAAATAGGACAGAACATGAAACATAAAAAAAAATGACAGATCTGGAGAACAGAGTAAGAAGAAAAAATATAAATATAATTTTAAAATATAAGAATAAAGAAAGTTGTGATTAAAAAAAAACTTTCACATTATAATGCAGAATAATCCAAGAAAATTGTCCTGGAGTGATAGAACATAAGGAGAAAGTAGATATAAAAAAAAATCCACAGATCATCAGCTCAAAGAGATCCTTTGTGAAAAACACACAGGAATATTATTGCCAAATTTTAAAACACCCAGATCAAAGAGAAAAAATGGCAGGAAATAAGAAGAAGAACAATTTAAAAACCTGAAGCTATAATTAGAATTGTATAAAATTTACCAGCAGCCATAATAAAAAAACCACCAGTTCTGGAATCATTTCTACTTAAATCAAAAGAACTAAGCTTGCAGCTAAAAATATCATACCTGGCAAAATTATTTTTAATTTTGAATGAGAAAAATTGGCCCTTCAAAAAACTTGCAGATTTTCTGGACTGAACTTAATAGAAAATTCAACACATAAAAGCCAATATCAAAAATCAAATTTTAAGGAACTCAATATGGACAAACTGTTTAAATGGAAAAATTGTTGTTGTTGTTGTTGTTGTTACATGAGAAATATATACTACATGTTTAAGATTTACATCAATAATAGGGTAACTCAAAAGAAAGATGGGCAGAGTTAAGGTAAAAATAGAAATCATGTTATACAAATGATGTGCAGAGGAAGAATAGACACAGAGGTATTGGGGGGAAGGAGGGCTCATAATTTTGAAAATCTGCTAACATTGGGAATGAATTCAATAGGCAACAACGCCTTTATTCCATGAAAGGTATAGTACCTTCCAAAATGTATAAAGAAATAAAGGAGGAAAACTGGGTGAATGGGAAAGCAAAGGGTGCAAGAAGACAAGGGAGGGATCTTTGGGTGGGGGAAGGGTAAATAATAGCAAGGCAAGTTATAGAACAAAATTTAATTAAAGAATCAACTGGGATAATAAAGATGTGTGTACATGGTGTATATGCGTATGTGTGTGTGTGTATACACACAATTGTAGCTTGCTGGAGTGGGGTGGGGATGAAAGGGGGAAAAATATAAAGTAAATAACATGCACAGCAGAGAACCAAAGAACAATTTGCAAGAAAGTAAAGAACACATGAACATTCATGAGTAAATTATATTTTACTTCTATTAATATATTACTATATATATATATATTAGTAGAAATATATATGTGTGTGTGTATGTATGTATGTATACGCACACACATTCTTGATCTGGTGATTTGTTGTATTTTGAATCCTCCCTGATGTTCTGCAGGACATATGACAATGTTCTCTTTTGTTTTGCTTTTTTTTTTTTTTTTGGGTATTCCTTTTCTGTTTTTCTCTTCTTTCTCTGTTTTTTTTTTTCAAATTAAATAAACTTTAAAAATGAAAGCAAGCATTCCCATAACATAATAATAATAATATTATATATGTATATACATATATATATAATGACTGTAGATGAAACTGCAAGTTTATTATGTACAACTTTTTATTCCTTCACACACACACACATATATATATATAAAATATTCATTTAATGTTCTTTTTTCCTTTTTTCTTGCATATATTATATATACATATATAAACATATATAATTTTATTTCAATTACATATAAAATAGTTTTTCACATTCATTTTTATAAGATTTTGAGCTTCATCTTTTCCCTCCTTCCCTTCCTCATCCCTAAAGAGGGCAAGCAATCTGCTGTAGGTTATGCATGTGCAGTTATAGTATGAAAGAAGGCACAGGACAAAAGGGAAGAGAAACAAAGGGGAAAAAAGAGTGAAAATAGTAGGCTTTGAACTCCATTCAGATTCCACAGTTCTTTCTAGGGATATGGATAATACTTTTCATCATGATTATTTTGATTACATATTTTTTTTTCTGAATAACTTTTAAAATGTAATCAAAACTATTAATTTTGTATTTCATAATTTTCTTTCTCATGTTAGCTCATAAATTCTTTTGTTCTTCATAAATCTGACAGATAAATTATTCACTAGGGAAATTATAATATTCTTTTTCTATTTTGCCTCTTCCTGGTTTGAGTATGAATACCATATTTATGTCATAAAAGGAATTTGGTGGACTCCATTTATTTTTCTAAATAGTTAATATAATATTGGAATTGAATGTTTAAATATTTGGTAGAATTCACCTATAAGTAAATTTGATTGTAGAGATTTTTTTTTCCTTAGAGTGTTTATTGATGGCTGTTTCATTTTCTTTTTCTAGGTGTTTTATTTTCTATTCTGTTAATCTTGGCAATTAAGAATTTTGTAAATAGTTGTGCATTTCACTTAGCTTTTCAGATTTGGCATACAGTTGGACAAGTAGTTCTGCTGAGGCTAGCAGATTGCCCACTGTAATAGGATGACCCAGCCTAATAATACCTCTTGTGTCCTGGATTCTGGGGCTGGAAGCTTGCCTACTGTGCCAGGTACAGAGGCTCGCTGTGCCATTAACTATAGGACCACAAAACAATGATTGCTCATTAGTGCTGTGTCAAAGACCTTCCTGCTGATATGTCTGACACCAACTATATTGAGCTGTGCTCACCCCTTATCCAAGTGAGACAGACCTTTCTTGAAATTCTTCTAACCTATCTCAATATAAACATTGTTTCACTTTGTCTTCTTTGTGGATTATGTCACTCCTGTATTCATGTAGAGGCTTGGGGAAACTGGGGAGAGCTTGTACAAATTCTCAACTGCTCTGCTATTTTGAGTCTGCCCCAGTCAAATCTATTTTTGCTGTTGTTTTGTTTAAAATTTTATTTGATACCAGATTTTTTATGTTTTGATGAAGTATAATCAATTTTCCCTCAATCATTTATTTTAACTCTTCATGTCTTTAAATATCAATTATTTATTTACTTTTTATTTTTAATAATAGCCTTTTATTTTCAAAATACATGTAAAGATAGCTTTCAGCATTCACCTTTGCAAAACCATATGTTCCAATTTTTTCTCTATCCCTTCCCTTCATTCTCTTGCATAGACAAGAAAATCAATATATGTTAAACATGTACAAGTCTTCTATTCATATTTTCATTTATAATCCTACATAAGAAAAATAAGATAAAAAAGGAAAAAAATGAGAAAAAAAATAAGCAAAAACAACAAAGAATGAAAATACTATGTTATGATCCATGCTCAGTTCCCACAGTGCCCTCTCTAGATGCAGAGGACTCTCTCTCCATCACAAGTCTATTGGAATTGACCTGAATCACCTAATGGTTGAAAAGAGCTATGTCCATCAGAGCTGATCATTACATAATCTTATTGTTGCTGCGTACAATATTCTCTTGGTTCTACTCACTTCACTTAGCAACAGTTCCTATAAGTCTCACCATACCTTTCTGAAATCATTCTGCTTATTGTTTCTTATAGAAAATAATATTTAACAATGTTTAGCCATTACCATACTTATTCAGTCATAATCCAGCTTATGGAAATTCAATAAATTTCTAGTTCCTTGCCACTACAAAAAGAGTTGTTATGAACATTTTTTGGTACATGTGAGTCTCTTTTCTTTTGTATTATCAATGTGTATGAACAATTTGATAGCCTTTAGGCATAGTTACAAATTGCTCTCTATAATGGTTGGATCCTTTCACAACTCCACCAACAATGTATTAGTGTTCAAGTTTTTCCAAATCCCCTCTAAAGTTCATTATCTCTTATCCAATCTGAGAGGTGTGTAGTAGTACCTCAGAGTTGTCTTGATTTAGATTATTTTTTTCATTTAACTAAATATGGTTTTAATTTCTTTACCTGCAAATAGTCTGTTCATAATCTTTTACCTTTTATCAACTGGAGAATGGCTTGTGTTCTTATAAATTTGAGTCAATTCTTTATATAAGTTAGAAATGAAGTCTTTATCAGTACCCTTGAATATAAAAATTTCCTCCCACTTTTCTGCTTCCCTTCTAATCTTGCCTCACCAGTTTTGTTTGTACAAAACCTTTTCAATTTAATTTTAATTATTTTGAATTTAATATAATCACAATTATCCATTTTGCATTTCTGAATATTCTCTAGTTCTTTTTTGGCCATAAATTCCTTCCTTCTTGATAAATATGATAGGTGGACTATTTCTTGATCTCCTAATTTGCTTATAACATCACCCTTTATATCTAAATCATTAACCTATTTAAAAACGACTAGAAACAATTCACAACTTTAGCAAAGTTGCAGGATACAAAATAAACCCACATAAATCATCAGCATTTTTATATATTACCAACAAAGTTCAGCAGCAAGAGATACAAAGAGAAATTCCATTTAAAATAATATAAAATATTTGGGAATCTACCTGCCAAGGAAAAGTCAGGAATTATATGAACACAACTACAAAACACTCTCCACACTAATAAAGTTAGATCTAATCCATTGGAAAAATATCAAGTGCTAATTGGTAGGCTGAGCGAATATAATAAAATGACAGTATTACCTAAGTTAACCTACCTATTCAGTGTCATATCAATTAAACTCCCAAGAAATTATTTACAAATTTAGAAAAAAATAATAACAAAGTTTAAAGCTCAAGAATTTCAAGGGAATAAATGAAAAAAAAAAGCCAATGAAGGTGGCTTAGCTGTGCCAGAACTAAAACTATATTACAAAGCAGTGAACATCAAAATCATTTGGTACCAGCTAAGAAATAAAGTAGTGGATCAGTGGGATAGGTTATATTCACAAGACAAAGTAGTCAATGACTACAGTAATCTAATTTTTGATAAACCCAAAGACCTCACCTTTTGGGTTAAGAACTCACTTTGGACAAAACCTGCTGGGAAAATTGGAAACGAGTATGATAGGAACTAGACATTAACTCACACCTAACACCATAAACCAAGATAACTTAGAAATAGGTTCATTATTTAGACATAAAGAGTGATATTATAAGCAAATTAGAAGAACAAAGGATAGTTTACCTCTCAGATATGTGGAGAAGGAAGGAATTTGTGGCTAAAGCAGAACTGGAGATCATTAATGAACAAAAGAAAAAAATAGATAATTTTGATTACATTAAATTAAAAAGTTTTTGTACAGATAAGATTAGAAGAGAAGATTAAACTTGGAAAAATGTTTACATTCCATTGTTCTGGTAAACGCCCAATTTCTAAAATATATAGAGAATTGAATCAAATTTAAAAGAATTCAAGCCATTGTTCAATTGATGAATAGTCAAAAGATGAGAACAATTTTTAAATGAAGAAATTGAAACCAATTCTAATTTTCTGAAAAGGTACTCTAAATCATTATTGATCAGAGAAATATAAATTAACACAACTTTGAAGGACCACCACATACCTCTCAGATTGGCTAAGTTGCCAAGAAAAGATAATGATGAATATAGGAGAGAATGTGGGGAAATTGGGAAATAATACATTGTTACTGGAATTGTGAACTGATCCAACTATTCTGGAGAGCAATTTGGAACTATGCTCAAAGGGTTATCAGACTCTGCCTACTCTTTGATACAGTGTTGTTTTTACTGGGCTTATATCCTAAAGAAATTTTAAAGGAGGGAATGAGATGATTCAGATTAGTTCCAATGATCTTGTGATCAAGTGAGCCATCTGCAATCAGAGAGAAGACTTGGGAACTGAGTGTACATTACAACATAGACTTTTCATTCTTTTTGTTGTTGTTTGCTTAAATTTTATTTTTTTCTCATTTTTCTTTTGTGATCTGTTTTTTTCTTGTGCAAATATGTATACATGTATTGGATTTAATATGTATTTTTAACATGTTTGACACATATTGGATGACTTGCCTCCCTGGGGGGAAATAGGGGAATAATTTTGCAAGGGTAAATGTTGAAAAAAATTATCAATACATATGTTTTGAAAATAAAAAGTTTTAATAAAAAGATCATGAACCCACTTTGACCTTATTTTGATATAGACTCTTTAGGTGTTATTCAATTCTTAGTTTGTTGTACTGAGAATCAGAGGCTCACTATTTGTCTTTTTAAGTTTGCTTTGGAAGTTTCACAGCTAGTCTGCTGATCCAATAGCTTCCAAAATAGGACAGAGTGTCCATTGCTGCTGTATTTTGACTAAGAGCCTACCATTAGAGAAATCCAGAGCACAGAGCCTTTTCATCCTGGTCTCCCTGCACTGTACCTGTATGGGCTGCATTCCCTTTCCCCACCTGATGGAGATAAACCTTTCCTGAAGTACTTTCAAAGTATCTTCTGTTGGAAATATGTTACACTTCAAATATTTGTGGGTTCTGTTACTCTAAAATCTGTTCAGAGGCTAGTCTGGTGTTAATTCTGACGGAAGCCAGGAAGAGTTCAAAGACCTGGCTACTCTCCACCATCTTGGTTCTGTCCCACAAATTTCTGTTTTTTAAAACAAAATGTTGTTGTATTTTCTCCCTAATCCATTTTGTTAACCACTTCCTTTTTGTGGATGATTTCATTCCAATCACATTCACATTGCCTTCTCTTATAATTTTCTTTTCTGTATTCTTCTTTTTTTCCTAACCTTCGTTGAATGATCCTGTCTTTAAATGTTATATTTTCCAAGTTCCCCTTAAAACCTACTTTCTGAACCTTCTTTTTTTCTTATATCATGTGTGCATACATGCATGTACATATATATGTATATACTCATACATATGAATATATGTGTATACTCATATATGTATATATACACACAAATGTATGCCATTAAAAAAATAATTTTATAATCTAATCTTGAAACCTTGAAGACAGGGCCTTTTTTTTTTCATCCTCAGTAGTTAGCATATTACTTAGCATATAATACATAGTAGGCACTTTATAAATGCCAACTGATTGGATTTGAGAAGCACTATTAAATATCTACTATATCTCAATTACTGGCTAAGCACTGGGGTTACAGAGAAAAGGAAATTCACACACTCACAATATAAACTACTCACTCTCAAGGAATTCACAGTGTAATGGAGAAAACAACATGTAGATATAAACATTATATATACACAGGATGAACTGGTGATAATTTCAAAGTAAGGAGAATAAGATTAAGGAGGGTTATCTTTAAAAATAATTTATTGAGAAATCTTGAGCTTCCCACATCTTGCCCTTATTTTCCTCATCTGTAAAACAATGAAGATTCATTTCTAGCTTTAGCATTTATCATTTTGAACTTTTAACATTTCCAAATGTGATGTTATATGACCTCAGATTTCTTATAATTATAACTTTCTGTGCTATGGTATTTTTCAGGGAAGAATATTCTGATGGCTCAATTTTCTGGGGAAATCATTTGATCTCTTTAAGCCTCGGTTTCCCATTTGTCATAGAGGGATTTGATTAGATGAGGTCTGAAATCCCTTTGATTTTTGGTATTCTATGTTCTACATTCTAAGGCTCCTTTTTATTCCAACATTCATAATTCTTGCTTTATAAAAACTAGCAATTTTAGAAGGCTACAGAAGCAATATTAGCTGAAAATATAGTATAAAAGCCAAAAAGATGAATTTTTTTTTAAATTTTATTTTATTTAATAATAACTTTGTATTGACAGAATCCATGCCAGGGTAATTTTTTACAACATTATCCCTTGCACTCGCTTATGTTTCGTTTTTTCCCCTCCCTCCTTTTACCCCCCCCACCAAGATGGCAAGCAGTCCTATATATGTTAAATATGTTGCAGTATATCCTAGATACAATACATCTTTGCAGAACCAAACAGTTCTCCTGTTGCACAGGGAGAATTGGATTCAGAAGGTAAAAATAACTCGGGAAGAAAATCAAAAATGCAAATAGTTCACATTCGTTTCCCAGTGTTCCTTCCTTGGGTGTAGCTGTTTCTGTCCATCATTTATCCATTGAAACTCAGTTAGGTCTCTTTGTCATAGAAATCCACTTCTATCAGAATACATCCTCATACAATATCGTTGTCGAAGTGTATAATGATCTCCTGGTTCTGCTCATCTCACTTAGCATCAGTCCATGTAGGTTTCTCCAAGCCTCTCTGTATTCATCCTGTTGGTCATTTCTTACAGAACAATAATATTCCATAACATTCATATACCACAATTTACCCAGCCATTCTCCAATTGATGGGCATCCATTCATTTTCCAGTTTCTAGCCACTACAAACAGGGCTGCTATAAACATTTTGGCACATACAGGTCCCTTTCCTTTTTTTAGTATCTCTTTGGGGTATAAGCCCAATAAGATGAATGTATTCTTAACCTCCATCAGTGTATATATATAGTACTGTTGGACTATAGTGAGGTGATTGAATCAATTTCTTCTATCTTTGTTCACATCTAGAGGATTTCTGGGCACTGCATATTTGGAAGGACACTGACAAATTGAAGAATATCCAGAGTAGGAGGAACAAAATGTTAAGACATAAGGAATAAGAGATAATTACTCAGAAACAAGTTGGACAAGATAATTCTAACTGATCTATTCTATTTCCTTGTACTATAAGCTAAGATTCTTTCCAGCTCAGATTTTCTTTGTTATACATTCTAAAATATCTTTTAAGTCTATGGGACTATTGTGTTAGTTATGGATTGTGTAAAGGTTGAGAGCTTATGATAGAATTTGAGAACAAGTGAGAGCAAGAGCGAGAATATGTTGAACAAGAAAAAGAAGTAGGAAAGAGTAGAGGAAGAAGAGTTAGAAGAGGAGGGAGGTGATAGGATGTAAAGGGAAGGAAGAAAGAAGTGAAAGGTAGAGGAGGAGGAAGAAAGACAGAAAAAAGAAAGAAGAAAAGGTAGGAGTGAGGAGGGAAGGCAGGAGTGATGGAGGATGAGATGAATGAAGAAAAGAAGAAAAGAAAAGAAATACTTCAAGTTAAGATTTCTTTACCTTTTTATATCAATCTTTTGGCATTTTGATGATACTATACATTTCCTCTCCACATGATGTTTGTAAATTCATTAAAAATAGAATTACACCAAATCTAAAGATATGTGTATATATATAAAGATATGCATACATACATATGCATATGTGTGTGTGTGTGTGTGTGTGTGTGTGTGTGTATGTTTATGAGAGTGAGTCATGGAACCCCAGGTTAAGAACACTTTCTCTAAGGCTACTTATAAACAAAAGATAATGCTGAGAATCCTATAATGGAGACTGGGAGCATTAAGTGAGTTTTTTGGCCTCTTTGGGGAAAGAACCAGATTAAGACAGCCATCTGCAGAAACGAGCTAGGACCAAAGCAGTATAGAAGAGGGCCCAGTGAGGCTTGCTGTACATTTAGTTGTTTAATTATGAATATGGAAATTTTTATAATTGAATGCAAATTAACATTAGGGAAACTAAGTTAGAGTTTTGTGGCCTTTTTTAAAAAAAAGTTTAAACTCTAAAAAAAAAAAAAAAAAAAGAATATTGTGTCTGAACCCTGTATATTACCCTTTATAAATAGTAAGCGTCTTTCCCTTTACTTGCAAATTACTTTGCTTTGTGAAACCAAATGATTTCCATGTCATTAGTGTCAATTAGGGCTCAGAGGATTATTCTTGTAACTAGAAAAATATGCAGATTCTGAATTTTCATCAGGGCATTCTCCACGAAAAATGGTGATTTCCTCCTAGAATATGCACGACTTTCATCAAAGCCACAGTAACTTCTAAACAGAACCTGGTTGGAAACCAATCATTTTGCAAACTGATCCTGTTCCCCCTTTAGGGACTCCACATATGCATTCTGAAATAATTCATTTTGTAAGAAGGCAGCACATTATCTGAAATTTAACTTATTAAACTGATCTCAATCTAAGGGTCTTAAAACAAACATTAAGTGTGACATGATTCTAATGGCACAATTAGTTGGTTAATGATACAGAATTTGTGACCAGTAATGCTTGATGTAATGAATGGAAGCAGATAGCAGTCATGATGCAGATGGAAACTGGGACCATCATTGTGCAGAACATTAGGATGATCACCGGTCCAAAGGGACTTGCAAAAGTTCCTGGGGATCCCAAAACATTTTAAAAAGGATTTGAAGCTTTATCTCATTGAAGCTCCAACCAAAACTATTCTTTTGCTGTGGGGGGCAAGGCATATTAACTTATAATTCTGGATCAACAATGATGGTAAAACAAATCCTTTAGTGAGAATGCAAAGTCTTGCAACACTCTTTTCACATTTAACCCAAACTGAGATACAGTCATCATTTCCTAGCTCCTTGAAACAACCTGACATCTACATGAGAAAAATCAGTGAAGGAGCAGAACACAGTACAAGTAGCCCTCTTATTAAAGCCATTGTTAACTATTTGTGTGCTGTATTAGAAGTGGAATCCTGAATATTTTGGGATATAATTTACTTCCCTTCCCATGATTTGATTATAGCTAGAGGGAAGTGAATAATCATCTAGGGTCCAATAAATACTTCTGGACAGAATTTGGCATTTTAAAATATGCCTTCCCTTTCTGGCTTCATCATTCTTTAAATCCTTTTCTCCATTACATAATTCAGCCAAACTGGCTACTGTGATGACCACATATTTAAAATCAGTCGGAGTCAGGAATTCAGGTTAAGGGAAAATTCTTCAATCTTTATTGAAGTGAAGAGGTGAAGAAGGATTGCGATAGCAATATGGGTAGATGGGAAGCCAGCTAGCAGAGGGAGATTGGAGGTGAAGGACGATCGCAATAGCAGTGTGAGCAGCTGTGACAAGATGCCAGTCAGCAGTCTCTCTTTCTGCTTCCCTTTCCACTCCCCTGCTTCCACCCACCAAAATCGTCATTTCCTATACAACACATCAGGACTTGCACAAAGAGTGGGCAGGGGCCATTCTTTCTCCAAGCTTATATGTTAATAGAGTATGGTCCAATTACTATTTAGCCTCATGTGCTTGGGACCTCAGTGCATCAACTCGAGCCTCAGCCCATTGCAGGCTACCTCCAAAGATTTAACAAATTTATACAGTTGGTGATATGGAAAGCTACTATATGATTATAGAAGGTTCTGAATAGTTAACTATGAGTACTGGAAATTCACAGATAACTCTCCTTCTCTTATCTCTATACTCTGCTCTGAAATCCCCCATGTTAAGGTCTACACTTAGTACTTAAGTGAACCCTTTTTTCTTTCAAGTATAGTCTTCTACATGAAACTTTCCTTGATTTCTTTAACAGTTACTTTCTTCTCTCCTTAAACTACCTTGTATCTATCTGTCTCCTAGCATTAATAAACTATTTGGTTACAAGGATTTTTACTTTTTTTTCTTTGTAATCTTGATAAAGAACATAGGGTCTGGCATATAGGAGATGCTTAATAAATGCTTGTTAAGTGATTCCTTGTTTACAATCATATAGTCCTAATCTCTAATATACATTAAAAATTATGTTTAGATAGGCTATCTGGTCCAAGTTCCCAGAATAAAACAGTGCCAGAGAAAAGACTAATTTCCTAAATGCTAGTGCTGTCACTAGACAAACAACCACAACTTGCTCGACTGATAAAAATGTAAATGCCATGTGATTCTGATTCAGTAATCTCCAGAAATCTTTCATCTCTCTTTTTAAAATTTGGATTATTAGCTTATTTTAAAGGATTCTTTGGATGAACTGTATTTAAATCTGAAAGTTAAGTGGTATTCCCAGGATCACACAGCTAGTTAATGTCTGAGGCTGGATTTGTACTCAGGTCTTCATGGTCCTAGTGTTCTGTCCATAGTGGCACCTAGTTACCTGGCTACTCCTTTACCTATCTTGATGTCTAATTCGCCCTTCACTCCCCACAAAACACCCTCATTTCTTCTCCTGTTAACTCCTGCTTACATATAGCATGACATATGTCCATATCATACTATCTCTGTGTTTGTGTACATGTATTTTACTTTCCTTTGTCTAGTTAAAATGAAAGTGAGGTTCATAGAATATTATTTTCCTATACCTTCCTCCATATTTATATACTTTTTTATCATATATACTTTAAGAATGTGAGATAATTTCCTAACTATCCTCCTAATTTCCTTCCTAATAAAGTCCCTCACACCTTCACTCACTTTCTTCTTCTAGGACTATCAAAACAAAGCAAAACTTCCTCAATGGTCTTCATTTAATTTCTTGAGTTTGCTGTAAAATTCTTTAAGACATTAGAACTCTGCAAGGATAATTTCTCTTCTATTCGTATGTTCAAAATTTATCTTCATGTGGCTAGTGACTCCCAATTGATCACGTTATATACCTTTCCATGTTTCTTTTCTGCCCTATGTTTGCATTTTAAAATGTAGACTCAATTTTGTCCTTTTTATCAGACATGATTAGAAATCCTCAATTTCATTAAAGACCCATTGATTTTTCCCCTGTAGACTACATTTTGCCAGATAGACTATTATTTGTTCTAAGTCTGTATCTTTTATGTTTTGGAATCCCATAATCCATACTCTTATATTCTTTATAGTACAAACTATCAAGTAGCACTATCAATTCTTAAATAGAATTAAAAATATAACAAAAGAAAGAAATGAATTTTACAAGTATAGCAGGAAATCTAGCCCTCAAGTGATAGCAAACTAAAGTGAGGAAAGCATCTCGGTATCTTATTTTTTTAATCTGTTTTTATCTGGTCAAGGTCAGATATTCTGAATCAGCCCAGTGTCAGTAGAAGCACACATGCATGACTATTGCTGTCACACAATGAATCCATTTCAAAAAGATAGCTTACCCCAAATAATTCACATATAATCATGTATAAAGTTGTAGACAATGATATCTTCCCAATTTACGGAAACCCAATATATAGAAACCTAAATTTATGAACTAATAAATTATTGAGTAATCATTATAATTAAAAGTATTTATTTTATTTTATTGCTCTTCCTTTAGTCTTCTCCAAAGATTTTACAAATTCATACAATTGGCGATATGGAAACCTAAGATATAACTATAGAAGATTCTTTATAATTAACTATGAGTACTGGAAAAACATCTTAAATTTCAATCAACTCTTTTTTATATTGTGGAATACAAAGTATTATATTCTCTATAGAATATTCCTTTGATTAATGACTCATGTTAAGTGTTCTAGAAGGGGAGATAAGGAACATATCTAAATAAATGCAATAAATATTTTGAAAAATATAAAATATAGTACATAAGAGAAATAAAATTCAGTTCTAGATTGGAGAAATAAAAGACTGGGAATCAAAAAAGGTTTTATATAATAGGTAGAATGTGATCTAGTACTTAAAATATAGGGAGAATAGAACTGATTGTATTTCCTAACCTTACTTCCCTGCCCCCCCTTGAAATATAGTGATTGCTTTTTCCTAACAATCAAGCTAAATGTTTCTGTCAAAAAATAATTGGAAAAAAGCTGAGATAGAAATGCAAGTTAGAAAATGTTATAGTTTGCCCAGAAGGCATTTTAAAGGTTAGCTAAACAGACAGAAATAAACCTAATTTTCAAGGGACTGAATTTCAGGACCTGTCATCATAGATTTGGTACACCACAATTTGAAAATATGTATATTTCCTCAATTGGGACCAGAAAGAGTAAATAATAATAATGAGAAAGAAAGGGGAAGAAGATTCAGAAGGAGGAAAAGGAGTAGGAAGAAGAGAAAGAGGAGGAGATGATGATGATGATGATGATGATGATGATGATGATGATTATCATCATCATCATCTTACTATTTAAAGTAGAAGGCAAAATGTTGAAAGTACATTTTTTTAATCAAAAAAAGGTTTTTTCTGTCTTTTAATAAATGAAATGAAATTGAAGCCATCTGAGGGCAACTGGCTTACTCACTGTTACATGGCTGGTAGTGATATAATGAGAAATCAAAATCAAATCTCATGAATATTAGCCAAAGCTTAAATGTCTCACTTATTAATTGATAATTTGGTAACAAAACTTATTTAATCCATTGCTTATAAAAATTAGAAAATGCTTTAAACTATCAGAAGATGAACATATACACATCACACTCATTAACACATGCACGCATCTAAACACATCTGTGTGTATATATATATGAATAAAGTCACTTCATATATATATGTATATATGTTTATATGTGGATACAGATCAACATGTTCATCAATATCATACACATGTATAAAAACTTATGTGTATATACATTTATAAAAATTGTCTTTCAAATCCATCTTTTCATGCTTACTTTTACTATATCATAAATCCTCTGTGTTTCCAGTAATGCATTTTCTTGATGATTCCATGCTAAGTTTTGGATACAAGCTGCTGCCACTAATGTGATGTATCATACTTATACCCATCTTCCTATTGCCCCTGAGACACTTGAAATTTTTTTCAAACTACATTGTTTCACTTCAATCTGCTTTTCCAGGAGAATATCATTCTTAAAAGAATGGACTTTAGTGACAATGTGTTGAAGAGTTTCAAGTTTTTAAAAGCCTCACATGATTTCTTAAATGCAATATAAGTTAATCTCTTCTTTTTGCTCAATTGTGGTCTAGTTTTCATTCTACCTGTTGTTCTGTTCTTCAAGAACCCAATCAAAAACTTGGTAGAATATAGCTCTTATACACAAATCAAGTGGTATGTGCATGTTTCAATTTACTGATAACATTTTACTATAGCATTTGTCCTTGAAATATAATAACACTACCACTTTGAAATCTTCAGCAGTGTGAAATAGGTCTCATCATTTTCATGGGAAAAGCACACATTGCCTATAGTTGAACTTGTTAGCTTAGAATAGAAAGAAGGAAGAAAAGAAAAGAAAAAGGAAGAAGAAAAGATGAAAAGAAGGAAGGAAAGGAGAAAAGATTGAAGACAAAAAGAAAGGAAAAGAAAGAAAGAAAAACAGAGGTTAAGAGGGAGAGACTAAGAAAAGGAAAGAAGGAAGGAAGATGAATATACAGGCAAGAAAGTACTCTACATGTCTGAATGATACACACATATAATTTTATGTGTGCATACCAGTGTATGTGTATATACTAATGTATGTATATATAAAAACTAATCAAATACATATGTGTGTATCTTGTATATTATAAATCATTATTATCATCAGTGAATAAAAAAAATTGAAATTGCTCATCTTTTTTTTTTTTTTTTTGGTTTGGTCTCTGAACATGCATTTTTCTTGACAACACTACCTCATATAAGCACATGTTCTCATGCTTTACCCTAAATTTGTTCTTAGGACTCAGTGGATTGTTGAACGAAGACATTCCCCCAGTTTTATCTGCTATGGAGTTTTATATTATTCTATACATATGTGTGGGAGACACATTGTTTGAAGAGAGCCTTCGGGGCTTCATTTTGTTCTATCAAATGAAACACTTAAAAAATTAACGAAGATCAAACAGTGAGTTTTCTTTTTTTATATATTCTCTGAACTGTGCAGTTCAGTATATTTCCAAAGAAAATCGTGCAATAAGCTTTTCTATTCACTTTCATGTTCTCATCAAGGATGAACTATGGGTAATCTTGTCTGATATAGTCTGTGCAAAGTCCATTCTATAGATTCAATAAAAAAGAGATGTATGAATATACATTAACAGTTGCTTAAGTGTTCTTCAGGAACTTTGACTTATTTATTCTTGGGAGGTATAAAGGGAGATAAAGGCACTGTCTGAGGTCTTTTCTATTTCTTTGCCATGCTCTTTTCTCTACAATATCTCAAATATAAATCCCAAGGGCCCTTTAACTCGGTGATGCTTTAAGCATGAGATTTGTTTGCTTGGTCATTTCTTGCTTTTTTTTTTCTCTTCCTCAAAAAACACATAGAGGTAGATATTTATTATAAAAATTGTAATCACACCTGTCACTTATATGATGATTTAATTTTTGAAAATCAGTTTTTAACCATTTCACATATCCCTTACACAAAAGTTAAAAGATGGAGGAATGACATAGGGTAATGGAAAATGTACCAGCCTTAGATTAAGGTGGTCCAGATTCAAATTTTAACTTTCTGACTTATTAGGAATTTGATGATTATCTTCCTGCTTTTGATTAGCAGCTTTGGGCACAACTTAGTGAGAGACTTTAGAATTTAAATCCTTAGAATACTGAAAGTAGAAGGGGCCTCCAAACCTATGTGTCTCTGACACATGCTAGTTAGACTCTGGGCAAATCACTTAATTTTTCTGTATCCTAGAGACTTTTCTGTAACTTTTTGTGTAATAGATTTATAGAAGAATTTTTATCACTGAATATTAATGATATCACAATGGATATATTGGTTTCACTCTGCAACCCTATGCCCTTCCCTCCAAGAAAAAAAAAATTGGACCTTGAGGATAGAGATAGAGATAGATATGTATGTGGATATATGTTTTATACACACATACACACACACACACCTACACATACACAATCTTTCTCACTTTACAGGAGATAAAACTTAGAACTGAGACCATAAACATGAAGCATCTAGCTTTATATCACTCACATTCTTATCAATGTTGGTAGGACTAAATCCCTTGTCTCCTAACTCCTATACTAATGTTAGTGTCAGATTTATTGCATTACTATTGATAGAGTAATTTAAATTTTCACAGTTCCCATTTCCTTGTCTATAAAATTAGGGATACCATTCATTATTTCACCTACCTCATTTCATAAGGTTATGATGAAGCAGGTACTCTGCAAAGTGTTATAGAGTTATACTATTATTGTCATATTCTCTCCTGTCTCTTGCTTTCAGCCTGGGCTTTGGTATAATCAACACAGAATTGCTTTCTTTCTTGATTCTTCAGAACTCAGTTTGGGATAGACTGTGTAGAGGAAAAAACACTGAATTAGATGTACAAGCTCTGAGCTCAATTCCTTACTCTGCCATTTACTGCCTGTATAACCCTGGACAATCCCCCGGGGCTGTATATTCTCCATCTGTAGAATGAGAAGTTTGAACAAGATAATATCCAATGTCTCTTCCAGTTGATTTTCTGATCTCAGGTAGGAGATGCATCTTTCTATTCATGCATATACATGATTTCTTTTCTTTAGATTTCCTGCTTACAGGACACCAAGATAAAATGTTCACAGGGGAGGAGAGACTCCCTTAAGCATGTGCTTAATCCTTATGTACTCTGCCCCAGGCATCAAATCGTGATCCTGCAGGTGAATAGTTCTCATTTTCAAATCATACTTGTACATTTGACTATTCATTGACATGAAGATGTATTCTGCTTCTTAAAACATTGAGATATGGGGAACACAGGATTATGATGTGAGCAGGAAGCAGGACTGCATTTAAAGGCTATGGGACCAGCTCCTCTAGTCGCAGTGGCTATGTGTTTTATTCTGCACATAGAGGTGCCATAATATTAAAAAGTGCAGGTTTTCTTCAAGTTAGCCCATGGAGTTGGCCAACAGAATCAAATCTTCATCTTCTCTGATCAGTTATTTCTCCCCTAAAATGTTGTTTTCAGAATAATCTCTCAGTATTATACCAACTGAGACATGACTCTATAGAATTAAAAGCAGTGGCTGAGGAAAAAAAAATTAAAAGAGTTTGAAAACAAATTCCCAATAGCAAGAGTGATGAGAAAAAAAGGTATTATTGTGCTTCTCCTTTTGCTTATAGGATCCATATGTGCCAGAGATTGTTTGCCTGTGGGATATGCCTGCCTTTCATTCTTTAATGTGATCAAATTTTGAAGTCAGTTTCTGAATTTTCTACAAGCAGATTATGACCTAACCTTGTTTCTCAAAGTTATTTATTTATAAAGTCAGTTTTGGGGTAAGTAAAGAAAGGCCATCTATTTTGATTTCCCAATGTATATCTTCAAAGACAATCAAAAGTATCTTTTAAAATTTTGGAATACAGAAAGACATTTAACCCTGGAGGAAACAATTTAATATTTCATATTTATAATCTACAAGGCTTTTTATAAGACATAGGGAACCTAAGATAAAAGAGCACTTCTTCTTTCAAGGCTAAAATTGTAGGCTAAATCTTTTAAGGTAAAGCATTTTAATCAACAAATTTCATGTCAGATAAGACACAAGTCAACAAGGAGAATTTGCCAAACACTGTGTTAAGCTGTAGGAATATAAATGCAAGCAGAAAAGGATCTCCTTCCTTCATGGAGTTTATATTTTAAAGAGCAAAGTTCAATTGTGTTTCAGTCCTATCTGACTCTTAATGACCCCAATTGGAGTTTCGTTGAAAACAATACTGAGGATGTCTCTCATTTTCTTTCTTGTACTTGTGAGGAAATTGAGGCAGAGATTAGGTGACTTGCTCAGGATCACATAGCCAGTAAGCATCTGAGTATAAAATTGCACTCAAGTCTTCCAGATTCCAAGGTTGGCACTCTGTTCACTGTGCCACCACACATGTAAAATGATGCTTTCCAGAGTGAGGATAAGGTGGTAATGAAGGGATTGCAAAAACTTTTGGGTTGTAAATTCAAGAATATTAGATTGAGAGGAAGAACATTTTCAGAGGCCTAACAGCCTCCTCCTTTAAAATACAAGTTCTAACTCCTGAACAACACAACAGCTCTTATTGGAAAGGATGATAAAACTTAAATTTCCTTCTCTTTGGCATGGAGAAATGTTGGACTACAGATGCAGGAACCAGGATATACCACTGGGCACAGCCAATATGGTATTTTTTTTTTTTTTGCTTAATTTATTATCTGTCACAAGTGAGAGATCTGTTAGAGTAATATTGGACAGTGATAGCAATATAAAATTAATAATGTAAATAGCATCGCTTCTATTACTTAATAGAAAGAAATAAAACAGAATCCCAGAACAGATTGAGTTCAATGATCATAAAATCCAGTTTACTCATTTTAATTTACTTTATTTTATTTACAACCTAGCAAACGCCAATAAAAACAATGATTTCCAAATACAAAAGAGAACAAAAAAAGCGGGTTGTACATGATCATTAATCTCTCTTAAATACACCTTGTTTTCCTTTTGAATGTGTACAATAAATTTGTCACATAGCTTTAAAGTTACCATGGTTATTTGTGATTCTTTTTGGACTTCTTTCTCTTCTGCCTGTTAGAAATAAGATTCAGTGAGCCTCTTTATTTTTTAAATTGCCCTCTCCCTAGTTTTGCTCTTTATTCCATTCACCCCAAAAGAAAAGGGAAAAGAAAATATAACTATAAAGGAAAAGAATAAAAATCTTTGTAATAAAAAATTATAGTGTAACAAAGCAAATTGTCATATTGGCTATGACTGAAGATGTCTTACTTTGCCCCTTAAATCTATTACCTCTCTGTCAGGAAGTGAATAGAATGCTCTTCTAAGAATGTAATAATCATTGCATTCTTAAGAATTGTAATAATAAATGTCCAATTTGTTTTTCTTGTGACATTTTTGTTAATGCAATATTATTCTCCTGGTTATACTCACTTTTTCATGCATTGTTGATAAAATTCTCAAATTTCTCATAAAATATTCTTTATATATGTTTATAGCATTATTATATGTAATTACATTCATAGTGTGTTTATTAAGCTTTTTCATATTCTAGGCATATTTCAAAATTCGTTCAGTAATTCTTGGGAATTCTTTAGTTTCCAGGTCCTTGCCCCTCTAAAAAGAAATGCTATAAATTATATCTGGCTAAATCTTTTTGTCTGTATGTCTGTCTGTCTATCTATGTATATGTAATTCATACATAGGGAAAGAGGAAGAGAGAAAGACACACAGAGGGATTTTTTTCATCTTTCTTTAGGCAATAGGCCTTATAGAGGTATCACAGGATCAAAGGAATACAAAAAATTAATGAAATTTTTGAAAAAAAATTAAATTGTTGTCCAAAATGGCCAACCAATTCACAGCTTCATCAAGACTTTAATATATAAAATGTTTGCTAAGTATTATTTGTTTTGTCTCCCTTTCCTCTTTCTCCATTCAACTGAAAAAAAAGATAAGAAATGATAAAAATACACACAATCAAACAAAACAAATGCCATGTTAACTACGTTCAAATATGCATTTTCAATCTGTATATTTAGTCAATATTAGGAACCTCAGTGTTAGGAAGTATCCATAAAATATATCAATGTGTCTACTTTCCTGCAGTTTATCCAATATTTGTTCTTTTCTGTCTATGCTAAATGATCAGAATGAATTAGAATTTCCAAGTTGCTCAAATTTCCATTTATCTAACTATTTGTGATCTGTAACCCACCCCCCTCGCCTCCCACGACCACTAATACAATGCAGTTTTTATAGCTCAGATTTCTTTCTTTGAAAACTACCTGTTCTTATCTTTCATTCATTGATCTATTGGAGGAATGGCTCTTGTTCTTGCAAATTTGAGTCAGTTCCAATTCCCTGAGTTTACAAAAAAAGACGTTAAAGTCCTAGAGGGGAGGTGACTTACACAGGCTCATGGTTCTTTTATATCAGAGCTCTGATTACCATTCATTTCTGCCTTCTTAAACCACTGCTTTTTCATTAGAAATGCATTCTAGTCTACAAGTTTTGAAAGTAATGTAGGCCTTACAAACTCCAGCTGAGGGTTATAAAGCATGCCAGCAACTTCCTTTTGTGAAACATCCCAAGAGCACTTGAGGAGAGCAATCATGGATTTGCTGAACATGTCATATTACAGACTTTCACTGCACTACCATGATCCAAATGCTTAGCACTAGTCTGAATAACCCAGCTGACATAATAAGATGTAATTATGCTTTCCAATTGTTCATATTAAATGGTAATTGTGTTCTAAATTACTGTGTAATTTAAGAAAATTATGAAATATAATTGCTCTCTTTAAACATGTATATGTTATAAAGTATGATCATTTTCTAACCATATGTACCATCATGGGGCTGTTTTTGGACATACCCTACGAGCAACATCAGAATGGAAATGCTTTGTTGGTGACTAGCCTTTTGGATAAGAAATAGCTGGCATTCTGTTGAAAATCTGCAGTCTCTCAACTTCGAGGCAACAATATAAATGTCTTTGCTGATGAAGTCAGTGTGGGAGAGTGTAAAGGAATTCATCTGTACTGAAAACATTTCTCAAAGCTTGCTTTAGTTTGCTTGGGCCAGACAGGTACATTACTTACTTGTCAGATTCCCTTCTGATTTGCATTCACTTGTTCTGGCCACTGTTCTGATCCTGTGGAATTGCTTGTTATAGAATTCAAAATTTTTTTATAATCTACTAATAGAGACAGATTATACATCTGTGAATGGAAAATAGCGAATGTGGTACAATTTAAGATGGATAAATCTAGAACATTCATTGTGCCATAATTAACAAAGAAGAACTAGAAGTCAAGGGTGGAAGTTAGAAGAGCCAAAGTTTTAGTCTGATAAAAAAAAGTCCTACCTACAAGTTTAAATCATGTATCAAGCCCAAGGCTTGAAGAACTCTAGAAGAATGATGGATTTAGTATGGTGAGTCCTTCTATAGGAGGAAATGTCACCCTTTATATAGGCTGATTATTTTTGACAACATCGAATAAGCTCTTCACAGCAAAAGACCTACAGAATCTGGATATATATTTTATGTCACAATTTTTTATTCTTTTGGATCAGATCTTCCTGTTTGATCAGTCTGATCTCATGATAGCCACTCTATGCTGTGCTTCTTTCTATTTTCTTTTCCTTATTCACACTATTTCCTTTGCATATGTGTGTATTTGTAGATATAGATATAATCTTTTCTTCCTAATGAAATTCCCTCTTAAGTTTAAGGTTCCTTGCTTATTTAAACTCAAGATTCAAATTCAAGATCCCTTGATTATTCAAATACAACTTGATCTCTTTTCTATGAATTCCTATAATTCTAAACAACAGAAATAAGTACTTGCTGAAAAATTTTAACCATTTTTTCAAAGATCATTTTTTGTTGTTTTCTTTGTATTTAGTTCAATAAATATTAATTTCCTGCCATGTTCCAAGGAAACAATCTAGGTTTTAACAAGGGAAATCTTTGCACATATGCAAAGAGTAACATCTCCCGGAAGTCATTTTGCTAAGAGTCCTTTCCAGGGCAATCATGTATTTCCTCTTAGATGTGAAGCTTTCTCATCCTTTTGGATTTTTCTTTAAAAAAAAAATCCCATATTTGTCATGTCATGCAAGAAGACAGACCAAAAGGGGAAAAAACTAATAAAATATTAAAAAAAACAAAAAACAAAAAGAACAACAAAGATTAGAATACTATACTTTGGTCCACATTCAGTCTCTATAATTTTCTCTCTGAATGCTAATAGTATTTTCCATCCCAAGTCTATTGGAATTGTCTTGAATCACTGCATTGTTGAGAAGAGCCAAGTCTATGACAGTTGATCATCACATAATCTTGCTGTTACTGTGTACAATGTTCTCCCGGTTGTGCTCATTTCACTAAGCATCACTTCATGTAAGTCTATCCTGGTCTCTTTAAAATCACCCTGATGATTGTTTCTTATGGAACAATAATATTCCATAGTATTCATATACCAAAACTTGCTCAATCATTTCCCAACTGATAGGCATGTAATTTTCCAATTTTTTGCCACCACAAAAAGAGCTATTACAAACATTTTTTGGCAATGTGGGTTCTTTTTCCTCTTGTAGTTTTCTGTATAGCTCCTAGTAGAGTCCTGAATATCCTTTTTCTCAGTGTGTCCAGTTTATTCTCAGCACCTGCTGCATATACTATAGTAACCAGTCACTGCTTTTCTTGTTTGATACTAAATTGCCTTTCTATTTTAAGAAGATGCATGGAATTTAAGTCTGTAGTCAAGACCAATAGAATTCCTATTCAGTGATACTTTGCTTTATCCAAAATGATTTTGAAACATTTGCATAAAATTCGTGTTGTCAAAGAAAACATAACCTCCACCTCCTCAAGACAAAATGAAGTAAAAATATGCTTCAATCTCTATTCAGACACAATTAGTTCTTTTTCTAGGGATGAATAACATTTTCCCTCAGAAAACCCTCAGAACTGTCTGGAATCATTACATTGTGGATAATAGTTAAGCCATTCATAGCAGATCATCTTTCATTATTGGTATTACTTTGTACACAGTACATTTTACATTGCTTCAGCTCATGGAAGCCTTTCCAGGATATTTTTTTTTTCTGAGAGCATAATGCTCATAATTTCTATGGCACAAAAGTATCCTATCATAATTACATGCCAAAATCTGTCCAGTCATTTCCGAATTGATATACATCTCAATTTCCAATTCTTTGCTCTGAAAAAAGAGCTATTTTAAGTATTTTTGTTTATATAGATCATTTTCTTTTTCAAAAAAAAATCTTTTGGGAATACATACATAGCAGTGGTATTATTTGGTCAGAGGGTCTGCATGGTGTTATAGTCCTTTGGCCATAGTTCCAAATTGATCCTCAGAATAGTTGAATCAGTCCACATTTCCACCAATGGTGCATTAATATCCTATTTTCCCACATTCCTTCCGACATTTGCATTTCCCTTTTCTGGAATAGTAGCTAATCATGACAATTGGTCATCTTTCCATAAAGAAATGTAAATCAACTGACCTTATTGAGTTCTTTATGAATTCCCTTTTCTTAATACCTTTTTATGCTTTTCTCAAGTGTTATATTTGAAAGTCACATTTTCTATTCAAAGCTGGTCTTTTCATCAAGAATTCTTGAAAGTCCTCTATTTCACTGAATATCTATTTTTCCCCTGAAGGATTATACTCAGAGTTGATGTATTTGGCATTAAGTGCCGATTATTGTAAGTCCAGACATCAAATGTCAGGAGTTTATTAATGTTAAATTGTCCATAGACTATCTAATAAGTGAAGGGGAAAAGCTCTACTGGTATTCAATGTAAATAAAGCTGTTGGGTAAAATGAAATTTTCAAAGGAAAATTCCCTACCATATTGTCTCAAAGAATAGAATCTGGTACCATTATAGGCTAATAATAATCTGTTTCTACAAAGAAAAGAAGTTTAACAAACAATAACAAAACCTTAAGAATGTATGTTTAATTAAACTATATATCTGTCTTGACATAAATTTTTATTTTTGTAGAGCTGGAAGAGACCTATTACAATTTTCTCCATTCAATAGGACAAAAATTGGAAGTTCAGGAGATGTATATGACTTTATTCCTTGGGTACAGAGTATGTTAAGGATAGAGTTTGGTTTAAGACCCAGTCATCCCAACTCCCTGTCTTGGGCTGATTTTCTTCATGCTAAATATAAACACACACACACACACACACACACACACACACACACACACACATTATTGTAAGCTGGAGTTAAGAACTGTTTTAACTTGTTACCATAGTTTGCTTTATCCCAGTTACAAAAGAAATAGATTTAAATGAAAACATATCAGATCTAGGTGAGATATACATATTTTTTTTTCCCCTAAAAAAGACCATGGCTCTGGAATTGTTAAGGTAGGGCAGATAGCCATTGAACTGTAATGTAGAAAAGGCTCTGTATGAAATTAAAGCTAAGCCCTTATGCACTCTTTTAGGTCTCAGAGGTAATGAGAAGACCAGAAGAGGCATAGGTAAGTATAAATCAACAAAAGTAAGCAGAACAGAAAATTAAGGGAGCTTACTGTTGTACATATCTGGAGATAAAATGTATCTCACACGTAGAGATTGGTTATGATTACAATGACAGAAGCATAAAAAGGCCATCTTGCATGAAAAAAAATAGGCTGTTTTGCAGACATGAATCTCTACTTCCTGGCATAAACATACTTTCCTGAAGCATAGCATCAAAAAATGAAAACCTCACAGTTAAATGACAAATGGGATTTATGTTCAGTAACTCAGAAGAAATTTCAAAAAATCTCCTTTTTGTGTATAGAGCAATCATTATTACACCTGGAAAAAAAAACAAAACATAAATCAGCCAAGATCTTTATCTCTCCCCAGACTGCTTCTGCATAATTAAAGGATTGGAGATATAGAGCTGAAAGGAGCCTCCAAAGTCATCTAGTTCAATATCCTCATTTTCCAGATGAAGAAACTGATTCCCAGAGAGGCCCAGAATAATTATCAGAAAGCGCAATAGCTGAGGCTCAAGAAGTGGTACCAAAGGAGTAGACAGCAATGCTTAGGGTTCTGGAAAAGACAATGATAGAGGGAATCCAAGAAGTTTATATCATTCATAACTTCTTTAAGGTCAGTGGGTCCTGGAAGGACTGCTGTGGAGTTCCTCTGCAACCTTCCCAAGGCAAATCAAGTAAATTTATGTTATTTCCTTTACTGACTTTTCACCGATAATTGATAATCTACCTGGCCTTATATCTCAGTCCTTAGCAAATTCTTGTCCCTTTATACTCCCTTATCCCAATGATACTAAATCCACAGCTACTATGTTGACCCTTGTTCTCTATTCTCTACTGGACACTCCCTGAATACTATCAAACTCAATGAGTCCTAGCCATCAACATCCTTCAAGACTGTCCTGAGTTCTTTTATTCTTTCTCCATATTTGTCTTTACTTGGTGATCGTAGCAATTTTTGTAACTTTAATAAGCATCTCTGTATCCATGATTCCCAGATCTCTGTAGCCAGCTCTAATTGTTCTCCTGGGTTATCGTGAAGCATCAACAGCTTTTTAACATTCCTAACTGAATGTATAGGCATCAGAAACTCAACATGTACAAAATAGAGCACATTCTCTTTAGAATATTGTTTTCCTTTTTTTATTTGATCCTTATTTTTAATACTCATTTATTTATGAATCCTGGTGGGAATGAAATCAGAACAAAAGGGGGAAAAACATGAAAGAAAAAAAGAGGAAAAATTAAAAAGAGAACATAGCATGTTTTGAAATGTTTGGTAATTGTGTTCATGTAGTTCTTGGCTTTGAATTGGCAAGTAGAATATTTTATTTTATCTACTGTATTTTAAATGGAATTTCTCTTTCTATAGCTTGCTGTTGGACTTTGTCAGTAATATGTAAAGATGCTGATGATATGTGTGGGTTTATTTTATATCCTGAAATTTTACTAAAGCTGTTGTTTCAAGTAAATTTTTGGATGATTCTCTAGGATTCTTTCTGCATATCATCATATCATCTGCAAACAATAATAGTTTTATCTCATCATTGCCTCTTCTAATTCCTTAAATTTCTTTTTCTTTTGTTATTGCCAAAGCCAATATTTATGTTACAATATTGAATAATAGTGGTGATAATGGGCATCCTTGTTTTGTACCTGATCTTATTAGGAATGTGTTCAGCTTCTTCCCATTACAGATAATTCTTGCTGATGGTTTTATATAGATGTTACTTATCATTTTAAGGAAAACTCCATTTATTCATAAGCTTTCTAGTGTTTTACATAGAAATGGGCATAATATTCTGTCAAAAATGTTTTCTGCATCTATTGAGAATATCATGTAATTTCTGTTTTGTTATTGATATGCTCAATTATGGTAATAGTTTTTCTGATATTGAACCAGTACTTCATTTCTGGCATAAATCCCACATGGTCATGGTATATTATCTTGCTGATAAGTTGTTGTAATCTCTTTGTTAATATTGAAAATTTTCTCATCAATTTTTCTCTCAATATTTACTAGGGAGATTGATCTGCAATTTTCTTTCTCTGTTTTGAATCTTCCTGATTTAGGTATCAGTACCATATTTATGTCAAAAAAGGAATTTGGCAGGGCTCCTTCTTTACCTCTTTTCCAAATAGTTTTCATGCTATTAGAATTAATTGTTCTTTAAATGTTGGTAGAATTCACTTTTAAAGTCATCTATCCCTGGAGATGTTTTCTTAGGGAGTTCATTGATGGCTTGTTCAATTTCCTTTTCTAAATGGGAATATTTAAATAATTTATTTCCTCTTGTGTTTATCTGGGCAATTTATATGTTTGTAAATATTCATCCATTTCATTTGGACTGCCAGATTTTCTGGCATACAGCTGGGCAAAACAGCTCCTAATTATTGCTTTAAAATCTTTTTTATTGATGGTAAGTGTGATGTTCTTTTTGGTTCAGTTTCCTGGGAATCGCTGGAGCAGCCTTTGTTTCAGTTCAATAATCACCACAAGAACAGCCAGGTGTTAAAAGTACAAATCCTTTATTTTCTCCTTGCCTGGGACTGGGCAGCTTTCTGGAGAGCCTTTCAGACTGGCCTTGGTCTCAGTGAGGGAAGGGCAGGAGGAGAGCCTGCCACCAGTGGCCTAGTTGAAGATAGAATGAATATTTGTCTTTAGTTCCAAGAGCTTGAGCTCCCACCGTTTTTCTCTGCCCTCTGAAAGCTTCTCTTCTGTGGTTTTCAGTCCCTGCTTGTATTTTCCACACTGAGTATAAACCAGTCATTATATGTCTAGGAAACCATTATTTGTTGTAAGATTAAATCAATCATATTGAACCATGCTAAACTAGATAACCATTGTCTCATCAACTTCACTGATTTAGGTCCTTGTTTCAAGTTCAGAGTTCTAGCCCATAGCAGGTAAGTTCACCCTTTTCATATTGGATACTAGCAATTTGGTTTTGTTCTTTCTTTTTCTAATCAAATTAACCAAAGGTTTATCAAATTTGTTGTTTTTTTTTTCTCATAAAAGCCACTTAGTTTCATTAATTAAATAGTTTTCTTAGTTTCATTTTTATTAATCTCTTCTTTAAGTTTCACAATTTCTAATTTGATATTTAATTGGGGGTTTTAAATTTATTCCTTTTCTAGGTTTTTTAGTTGTATGCCCAATTCATTGATCTCCTCTTTCTCTATTTTATTCATATAAATATTTAGTGATGTAGAATTTCCCCTAAGTACTGCTTTGGCTGAATCCCATGGATTTTGATATGTTGTCTCATTTTTGTCATTTTCTTGGATGAAAGTATGAATTGTTTCCATGATTGACCCACTCATTCTTTAGAATTATATTATTTAATTTCCAATTGCTTTTTAGTCTACCTTGCCAGGTGCTTGATCAAATATAAGTTTTTCTGCATTATGGTCTGAAAAGAAAGCATTTCCTATTTCTGCTTTTCTGCATTTGATTGTGAGGTTTTTAGTGTTTCTAATATATGAACAGTTTTTGTGTAGGTGTCATGTACTTCAAGAAAAAAGTATATTCCTTTCTGTCCCTATTCAATTTTCTCCAGAGATCTGTTATATCTAAGTTTTCTCTGATTCCATTAACTTCCTTATTTCTTTCTTATTCATTTTGTGGTTAGATTTATCTAATTCTAAGAGGGGGAGGTTGAGATCTCCCACTAATATAGTTTTGTTGTTTATTTTTTTCCTGTAACTGCCTTAAATTCTTCTCTAAGAATTTGGTCTATCACATTGAACATATATTTAATATTAACATTTCTTCATTGTCTGTGGTATTCTTTAACAAGATAAAGTTTCCTTCCTTGTCTCTTTTATTAGATCTATTTCTGCTTTTGCTTTATCTAAGATTAGAATTGTTACCCCTGCTTTATTTTTTTTTTTGGCTTCAGCTAAAGAATAATGAATTCTGCTCCAGCTTTTTACTTTTACTCTGCATGTATCTCTCTATTTGGAGATTTTTTTTTTTTTAAATCCAGTCTACTATCCATTTCTGATTTATGGGAGAGTTCATTCCATCAGTGAATCTCAGTGACCACTTGACAATGAGTGAGGGCTGACTTGGTCTTTTATTACTGAATAACAAGATGACAGAGCAGTCATCCTGAGTATCATAACTGTCTTTTAGTTGATTAAAAAGGAAAAACCTCTCATGTTGGCATGATATTACCATTTTTTTTATTTCCCCTTATTAAACTCCTTAATCACAAATGAAACATGACATTTGGTGAATTTTAGATATTTCTATGACATCAAAGATTGAATCAACTTGGATTTTAGGTTAAGCAAGTCTCTTCAGAACATGGATAAGGGATAAAGTTATGAGAGTAGAGGCACAAATCAAAAAATTAAGGTGCAAGTTCAAATTGCACAACTAGAATAATAATTCAAGTGACCTGAGGTAATCTGAACAAATTTGCAAAGATAAGAGACAATAAAGAAGTATATTAAAGCTATCTTGATTCAATCTTATTTTTTTAAATGTTCTTATTTATTTTGTGTTTAGATTTATCTGTCTCTGAGAGGGAAAAATTAAGATGCCCCCTAGTATAGTTTTACCATCTATTTTCTACTACAGTTCATTTAACTGTTTTTTGAAGTTTTTTAATTTTCAAAATATATGCCAAGATCATTTTCAATACTGACTCTTGAAAAACCTTGTGTTCCAATTTTCCTCCTTTTCTGCCCACACCCTCCCCAAGATGGCATGTAATCCAAAATATTTTAAACATGGTAAAATATATGTTAAATCCAATATAGACATACATATTTTTACAATTATCTTGCTGCACAAGAAAAATAAGATCAAAAAAGAAAAAAAAAACAAGAAAAAATAAAATTCAAGCAAACAACAACAAAAAGAGTGAAAACGCTATGTTGTGATTTACCCTAAGTTCCTATAGTCCTCTCTCTGGGTGCAGATGGCTCTCATCTTCACAAGATCATTGGACCTGATTTGAAACATCTCATTGTTGGAAAGAGTCACTTCCATGAGAATTAATCATCACATAATCTTGCTGTTGCCGTGTACAATGATCTCTTGGTTCTGCCCATTTCATTCAGCATCAGTTCTCCAGGCCTCCCTGAAATCATCCTGGTGATCATTGCTTATAGAACAATAATATTCCATAACATTCATATACCATCATTTATTCAGGAATAATCCAATTGATGGGCATTCATTCAGTTTCCAATTTCTTACCACTACAACGAGGGCTTCCACAAACAGTTTTGCACATGGGAGTCCATTTTCTTCTTTTAAGATCTATAAGCTAAGTGGAAACAATGCTGGATTGTATAGTATGCACAGTTTGACAACTTTTGGGGCATAGTACAAATTGTTCTCCAGAATAGCTGGATCCATTCACAATTCCACCAATAATACATTAGTATCCTAATTTTCCCGCAACCCCTCCAACATTTGATATTATCTTTTCTTATCATTTTAGCCATTCTGAGAGGTGTATACTGGTATCCGAGTTGTTTTAATTTGTAGTTCTCTGATCAATAGTGTTTTAGACACTTTTCATATGACTAGAAATAGTTTCAGTTTCATCATCTGAAAATTGTTCATTTCTTTTGACCATTTATCATTTGGAGAAAGACTAGAATTCTTTCAATTCTCTATATATTTTAGAAATGAGGCCTTTATCAGAATCCTTGAATTTAAAATGTTTTTTCAGTTTATTGCTTCCCTTCAAATCTTGTCTATTTTGTTTGTACAAAAACTTTTTAACTTAATATAATCAAAATTATCTAATTTGTGTTATAATAATCTCCACTTCTTCTTTCATCACAAATTCCTTCCTTCTCCACATATCTCAGAGGTAAACTATCCTATGTTCTTCTAATTTGCATATCTATATATCACTCTTTATGTCTAAATAATGAACCTATGTCTAATTCATCTTGGTATATAGTGTTAGGTGGGGGTCAATGTCTAGTTTCTGCTATACTAGTTTCCAGTTTTCTAGCAGGTTTTGTCAAATAGTGAGTTCTTATCCTAACAGCTGGGGTCTTTGGGTTTGTCAAACTCTAGATTGCTATAGTCATTGACTGTTTTGTCCCGTGAACCTAATCTGTTCCATTGATATACTACTCTGTTTCTTAGGCAGTACCAAAAGATTTTGTTGACTGCTGCTTTGTCTTAATAGGTTTAACTCTGACAGAGCTAGGGCACCTTCATTTGGATTTCTTTTTCATTAATTCCCTTGAAATTCTTGATTTTTTGTTCTTCCAGATGAACTTTATTATTTTTTCTGGATCTGTAAAATAATTTCTTGGAAGTTTGATTGGTATGACATTAAATAAGTAGATTAATTTAGGTAGTATTGTCATTTTTGTTATATTTGCTTGGTCTAATCATAAACTCTTGATGTTTTTCCAATTGATTAGATCCAACATTTTGTGTGCAAAGTGTTTTGTAGCTGTGTTCATATATTTCCCAGCTTTGCCCTTTGCAAGTAGACTCCCAAATATTTTATATTATCTACACTTATTTTAAATGGAGTTTCTCTTTGTATCTCTTGCTATTGGACTTTGTTGGTAATACAAAAAAATGCTGATGATTTATGTAGATTTGTTTTGTATCCTGCAACTTTGCTAAGGTGCTGAATTGTTTCTAGGAGTTTTTTTTTTTTTTTTTTTTTTTTTTTTATAGTAGATTCTCTAGGATTCTCTAAGCATACCATCATATCATTGGCAAAATTGAATAGAGAGTGGGAAACCTTGTTTCAATCCTTCTTATTGGGAATGATTATAGTTTGTCCCCATTACATATGATGTTTGCTAATGGTTTTAAATAGATGCTACTGATCATTTTAAGGAAAAGTCCATTTATTCATATACTTTCTAGTTTTTTTTTTTATAGTAAAGGTGTTGGATTTTATCAAATGCTTTTTCTTCAACTGTTGAGATAATCACATGATTTTTGTTAGTCTTTTAACTGATATATTCAAGTATGCAAATATTTTTCCTAATATTGAACCAGGCCTGCATTCCTAGTATAAGTCCTAATTGGTCATAGTGAATTATCCTGGGGATGACTTTCTGTAATCACTTTGCTTATCTTTTACTTATGATTTTTGCATCAATATTTATTAGGGAACTTGATCTATAATTTTCTTTCTCTATTTTCATCCTACCTGGTTTAGGTATTAGCACTATATGTGTGTTATTTTTTTTTAAAAATGGTCGTACTCTTTCTTTTCCTATTTTTTCAAATAGTTCCAAAGTATTATAATTAATTGTTCTTTAAATGTTTGGTAGAATTCACATGTAAATCCATCTGGCCCTGGAGGTTTTTTCTTAGGGAGTTGATTAATAACTTACTCTATTTCTTTTTCTAAAATGGGATTATTTAAGTAATTTATGTCCTCTTTTGTTAATCTGGGCAATGTATATTTTTGTAGATATTCCTTAATTTCACTTAGATTATCAAATTTATTGAAATAAAGTTGGGTAAAATAACTCCTAATTATTGCTCTAATTTCCTCTTCATCGGTGAAAAGTTTTTTTTCCCCATTTTTGAGACTAAGAATTTGATTTTCTTGTCTTTTTTTCAAATTAAAATTTTGTTGATTTTGTTGTTTTTTAAAACCATCTCTTAGTTTTATTCATTAATTCAATAATTATCTTACCTTAAATTTTATTAATCTCTCCTTTTATTTTCAGAACTTCAAATTTGGTATTTAACTGGGCATTTTTAATTTGTTCATTTTTGAGTTTTTTAAATTGTAAGCCCAATTCACTGATCTCTATTCACTTTCTCTATTTTCTTCAATAAGCATCTAGAGATATAAAATTTCTCCTAATAAGCACTTTGGCTGCATCCTACAAATTTTGATATGTTATCTCATTATTATCATTGTCTTGGATGAAGTTATTGATTGTGTCTGTGATTAATTTCTTCACTCTTTCATTCTTTAAGATTAGATTATTTGGTTCCCAATTAATTTTTGGTCTGTTTTTTCATTGGCCTTTTATTGCATGTAATTTTTATTGCATCATGATCTGAAAAAAAAATCATTTATTATTTCTGCATTTGATTTTGACGTTTTTATGCCCTAATACAGAGTGAATTTATGTATGGGATCCTTGAGCCACTGAAAAAAAAGTATACTCCTTTCTGTCTCTATTCAATTTTCTCCAAAGATCTATCATACCTAAATTTTCTTAAATTCCTTTTTACTTCTTTTTTCATTTGTATTGTGGTTCAATTTTATCTAGTTTTGAAAAAGCAAGGTTGAGATACTCCATTAGTATAGTTTTGCTGTCTAATTCTTCTTGCAGATCTCTTAACTTCTCTAGGAATTTGGATGCTATACCACTTAGTGCATATGTTTAATATTGATATTACTTCATTATCTATGGTATCCTTTAGGAAGATTCAGTTTCCTTCCTCATCTTTTTAAATTAAATCTATTTTTGCTTTTACTTGATTTGAAATCAGGATCACTACCCCTGTTTTTTTTTAAACTTCCCCTGACGCATAATAGATTCTGCTCCAGTCTTTTACCTTTACTCTGTATGTATCATTCTGTTTTAAATATGTTTTTTGTACATATTGTAGGATTCTGGCTTTTAATTCAGTCTGTAATCCTCTTCCGTTTTATGGGGGAGTTCATCCCATTCACATTCACAATTAAAATGACGAATGCTATATTTCCCACCATCTTATTTAACCCTAGTTTTGGTTTTCTCTTTTCTTTCCTTCTTTACCTCATCCCCAGTATTTTGCTTCTGATGGTCCCTCAAAAAGTCCTCCCTCTTGATAACCCCCTCTTATATCTTTCTCATACTACTTCGGTTTCCCCCCTTTCCCCTCCCACATGTCTCTAAAGTGAAAGAAGTTTCTCTGTGAAACCAAATATATATGATATTCTCTCCTTGAGCTAAATCTGATGAGAATAAGATTCCCCCAAAATTCATCACCCCTCTCTTCTTTCCCTCAATTATAATAACTATTTGCTTTTTCATAAGATGTAAATTCCCTTATTTTGTTTCCATTTTCCTCTTTTTCCAGTACAATCTCCTTTATACCTTTACTTTCTTTTTCATATTATCACAATAAAATCAAATTATACCCATACTCTGTAAGTGTCACCATAACAGAGATATAGTTCTCAAGAGTTCTTTTCTTTTTACTTTTTTTTTTTTTTTACTTCTCTTGAGTTCTGTATTTAGAGGTCAAATTTTATTTTGTTCAGCTCTAGTCTTTTTATCAGAAATAAATGAAATTCAGTTGTATCATTGAATGTGCCTCTTTTTTCCTGAAAGATAATGCTCAATTAAGCTGAATAGTTGATTCTTGGCTGCAAAACAAGTTTCTTTGCCTTTTGGAATATCAGATTGCAGGCCCTTCCATCTTTTAAGGTAGAAGCTGGGTAACCCTTATTGTTTCTTTAGTATTTGATTTGTTTCTTTCTGACTGCTTGAAATATTTTTCTTTGATTCAGTACTTCTGAAATTTAGCTATGATATTCTTTGGAGTTTTCATTTTGAGGTCTCCTTCAGGTGGTGATCTGTGAATTCTTTCAATGGCTATTTTACTTTCTAGTCTAAGATCTCAGAGCAGTTTTCCTTGATGATTTCTGGAAAGATGAGGCCTAAGTTATTTTTTTAATCATGGTTTTCAGGAAGTCCAATAATCCTTAGATTGTCTTTCCTAGATCTATTTTTCAGGTGCATTGTTTTTTCCAATGAGGTATTTTACATTTTCTTTTATTTTTTCATTTTTTTTTAAGTTTGTTAGACTGATTTGGTCTCACTGAGTCATTCATTTCCATTTGTTCGATTCTAATTTTTATTGAATTATTTTCTTCAGTTGCCTTTTTTTAGCTTCTTTTGTATTTGGCCAATTGAAATTTTTAAATGACATGTTTTGCTCATTGAATTTTTTTCACAAATTCTGTTTTTTCAATGAATTTGTTTCTTTTTCATGTCTATTTTGTAAGCGGGTATATACTTTTCCCATTTCATCAGATCTATTTTGTAGGGGGTTAAATGTTTTTCCCATTCCATCATATCTATTTTTAAGGAGTTTTCTTCAGATGATTCCTTTTTTTCTCTTTTCCATATACTCTTGCAAAGATCTTATTTCCTTTTCCCATTTTTCTTCTAACTCTCTTTTAAGATCATTGTTGAATTCTTCCAAGAGAGCCTTGTGAAATGGGGACCAACTCATATTTTGTTCTTCATCTGCAGCTAATTTGCCTTTAAGAATCTCAGGGTTTGAGGTCTATTCTTCTCTTAGCATAAAAGCTATCTATGGTCTTTTTTTTTTTTTTTGCTTTTTTATTTATTTTTTAAGAATTGAGATCCACTCTTAAGGCAATGGGGTGACTGCTGCTTCAGTTTGCCCTGAGTCTGTTGTTTCTGTCTGACTTTGGATGCTGGGTAGGTGTGGCCATGTCCTCACCTTCCGAGGGTTCAGAGACTGGCAATTTGCTTTTTGTAGTTGCTTTGGGTGTTTCACAGCAAATCTCCTTAACTATTGGCTTGTAACCAGGCAGAGTAGCCTACAAGCCTCACAGTAGATTCCCAGATATACTGATGCCTCAATGCCCTGGCTCCCCACCCCAGCTCCTTGTTCTGGGCCCTGTGCTGGGGCCTGGGCTCGGCAGCCTCTCCGTCTGCCCAATTGAAACAGACTTTTCTGAAGTTCTTCCACAGTGTCTTCTTCTGGAAATATGTTGTCCTCCAAACGTTTGTGGGTTCTGTCACTCCAAAACCAGTTCAGAGGTTGATCTGCTGTTGATTTGAGGAAAGCTCAGAGGAGGTCACATATGTCTTGGCTCTGCCCTCTTTGATTAAATCTTAACAAAATAGAATTAGAAATCATTTTTAATTTCACACTTATTACTGTTGAGGATATTTCCAAACTCCCAGTTCTTCAGTCTTGCAACCTCCTTCATCCTTGATTTTCATTCTTACCACATATAACCACTCAGGTGGCAAATCATATTTCTTCCTTTAAAGCATCTATAATTTCTTTCAACTCAAAGCCATCATCCTATTTAATCTTCCATAACCTTTTACCCAAGTTTTTACAATAATCTTCTAAATGCTCTCCCTGTCCCATATCATTTCCTAATTCCATTTTTCTTTTACTTAGTACCAAGGGCTTTTTTTGAAATGTAGAACTGACCATGTGACAACTCCGCCCCTAATCTCCTGTTAATGAACTCCTGTGGTACTCCATTACATTCCAAATGAAATATAAAATCTTGTCAGTCACAGTTCTTCATAACCTGGTATCATCTTCCTAGTCTTTTTTTAGATTTCACTCTCCTTGCTACTCTGCAATCCATCTATGGTGACCTAGATGTTGTTGTTGTTGTTGCTGTTGTTTTCAAATAAAATGTTCTATCTTTTATCTCTGCCTTTTTTTCTGACCATTGCACGTTATTGGACTGTTCTCTCTCTCCGCTCTGCCTCAGTTTCTCAGACTCAAGTCAAATCCAGTCTACTATATGAGGCCTTTCCAAGGTCTCCACAGTCACCTATTTTCTTCCTTTTTTAATCTAAACTTCCATCTACTTTGTAGGTACTGAGTATTTACCTAATTAATTACATGTTGCTTCTCCTCTTACAATATATGCTTATTGATAGTCATCATTTTTATTCACAATTCTGTTATTTAGCACATCACTTGACTCATAGTAGATCCTTACTAAATGTGTATTACTTGGCTAACTGAGAAATCAGAGTTTATTTCTCAGAAGAACTTTAGAGATCATCTTGACTAACTCCCTCATCTACAAAGTAGTAAACTAAAACCAGTGACCGATTTTTAAAAAATCTAATCAGTTGTCTGTCCAGCAAGCAATCTATGCCACATAAAAACTAAAATTCAATACTTGGTAAAGATTAAACTCAAGTAAGAGATAGAGGAAGAGGTGGTACTTAAAAGAAGCTAAATTAAATGAGAGTGTAATAAATGAGGAAAATGATACACTTGTAGGTAGGATTTGTGATAGCAAACCTTGTGTAGTCAGGGCTAAGGTATATTTCAGGACTTCTTCATAACTCCAAGAATCCATGATTTAATTTATATCCCTTATTATTTTTTCTCCTGCATAAGTCAGAATTAATCTTGTGTTTAATAAATACTCTTCGAGAGAGTGTGCAAACCAAGGCTCTATTATTCTACATTTCCCCCAAAGATTTGGAGCTGAGTTTATCCCACACTCATACAAAAAACATGTGGACTGTCACCAAAACTTTATTCGAAGTCTCTCCAGTGTGATGGGGTCTATCAGAGCTTGTTCTTTTATGGTAAAATTTTCAGGAGCTCACCTGTATTAATGATGAGATAGACTTCTTTTTCTAATGTAGAAGCAATACTATTGTAGCATTCATAATTCTTTTCTGGAGAAGGAAAGTGAAAATAACTTTCTCATTGTTCTCTGCTTAAGGAGGACTATAATCTTTCTTGTAAGAGAAAAGCAAAGCGCTGTGGACTTACAGCAATATCCTTGCAAAGGTAAAAGTTTAATTTTTCTCCTTCATGTTTGGCTCTTTTATGATATCTTATTTCTGCCAGACTTGAATCATCTTTCCATTTCTTCTTAAAGCAATTGCATTTCACTTATGGCTAAAGTGAAAATACTTTTAATATGATTGTACATGTATAACCTATATGAAATTGCTATCTTAGGAAATGTGAAAGATAAAAAAATTTTAAAAATGGAACTCAAAATCTTATAAAAATGAATATTGAAACAAATTTTACATGTAAAAAAAAAAAACAAATTACTATTAAATAGGGGGTAAAATAGGCAATCGCCATATAGTATCAAAACATAAATATAGCCACATTTACAATAGAACACTAATTTATAGACATAGTTACTGGAGATATTTAAAGAATTGATCAGAACAGGTGGAGGCAGATTGTTTGAGGAAGTGAACAGGTGGAATGGGATATGTTCTTCTCCCATAGTTTTAAATTTAAAACAAAATTAAACTAATAACCAGGCATTGCAGCCAGACTGGTAGAAAAACATATCATAGGTGTATATGTGCGTATGTGCATGCATGTGTATGTGTGTGCTTGTGTGTGTATAGATAGAAAGATAAAATAGATTTAAAAGAAACTTTAAAAATTACTTGTTATAATTTATATAACATTATATAACATAATTTATATAATGTTATAACATTATAACAAGTAACAGTTATAGGTGAGTGAAGCTATTGCTTATATTAAAAACCTGGGGGAAATAAGAATATGAACTTAATCCACAGGAAGAGTGGAACTCAAACACTCAAGCCATAAACTATACAAGAAAAGAATTGGTAACAATGGGACTGATAGAATGTTGGATTAAGAAGGGACCCTCAAGAGAGCATCTAATCCAATAACCTCCTGTAACAAATGTATGGCACTTTCCCAAAGTCAGTCTTTTCTATTCCATCTCCTGGTGAGGGAACAAAGCTATCAGAACTATGCCATCCAATTGCATCAACCTACCAAATAGAAACTCAATTGTGGAATGACTTATCAAGTTAACCTAAGGACTAAGTAGCCAAATTAGAATTCCAGTATGGGTCTTCTGCCTCCCAGATCAGTGGTCTATTATTTCATCCATTCAAAAATACTTTGTGAGTACTGCAAGAAAACTTAGAGGTTGTCTAATTTAGTTTTTTTCTCTTTTCCTTGAGAAAACAGAGATCCAAAACAGTGGATCAACTTGCCTAGAACTGCACAGATAGTAGTAATAGGTCTGGAGTGAAAATCTAGCTTTCTGATACCTTTCCACGTCACATACCTCAGTGGTACCCAGATTCCTATGGGTTTAAGAGGCAATGGCATAGAAACCCAGAATATTAAATATGGAGCAGCCTTTGGGATTATTTAGTTTAATCCCTTGTTTTTACAAATGAGAAAATGGAGTTCTAGAATTGTTAAATCATTTTTCCAAAGGACATAAATAATTAGGCTTAGTGATAGAGATGTTGGTTAAGATCTTTAGAGCACATATCAGATCAGCTCCATTCAATCAGCTCAACAGACCCATTTACTTAATACTTAATATGTTCATTGTTCATTGGGAGTGAGGCAAACTTCTTTTTTTGAAGTCATGATCCCAATCATTATATATTACAATATTTAAAATGCATATAAAGGGTCAAAGCAGTGCTTTGGAGCACAGAGGGAGAGATAATCATCTCTTCTGACATCTCTCTCAATAGAACAGCAGCTGTTCTTGAAATGCTTTGCTCTGATCTCTAAAAAGGATCAAGGAGGAATTATATTGAACTCTAGCTCTGGAAAAATCACCACAGTTAAATTTCTCTTTCACTTCATGTCATCATATGGGAGAGAATTATTGATGACTTTGTTCCTTTATGCAGGGGTAGAAACAGAAGATTCAGTTGCTGACAGTGTCACTTCCCTAGGGTAGGCCCAAGAGTAGGAACCTGAAGTAACCTCTCCACCCTGATTTGACCAGAGTAGTATTTGAATTTAAAAGACATTGTTTTGTGAGCACAGTTGTTTTCCATAGCCGTGAGGTTATTATCATTTTTGTTCATTTATGCTCAGCTATGTAATCTCTTACCAAAATAGGAGCTGGCAAAGAAAAGGAAAGATATCTATTTTTGTTGGTGATCTATTAATAAACAGACTTAAAGAATTTATATTTAAAGTTTTTTTTTTTTAATAACTTTGTATTGACAGAACCCATGCCAGGGTAATTTTTTACAGCATTGTCCCTTGAACTCACTTCTGTTCCGATTTTTTCCCTCCCTCCCTCCATCCCCCTCCCCCAGATGGCAAGCAGTCCTTTACATGTTGAATAGGTTACAGTATATCCTAGATATAATATATGTGTGCAGAAGCGAACAGTTCTCTTGTTGCACAGGGAGAATTGGATTCAGAAGGTATAAATAACCGGGGAAGAAAAATAAAAACGCAAACACTTTATATTCATTTCCCAGTGTTCTTTCTTTGGGTATAGCTGCTTCTATCCAGCTTTGATCCATTGAAACTGAATTAGCTCTCTTTATTGAAAAGATCTACTTCCATCAGAATACATCTTCAAACAGTATCATTGTTGAGGTATATAATGATCTCCTGGTTCTGCTCATTTCACTTAGCATCAGTTCATGTAAGTCTCGCCAAATTTATATTTAAAGTGATTTGGGAAGCCATTTAGTCCAATTTCCTCATTTCATATGTTCCAATAAGGTCCAGGAACCTGGAGTGCTCCATCTTTCCTTTTAAAATAAAGGATCTTTTTCAATTCTGGACACATACACACACACACAGTCTTGAAAGTCCCATACTTAAAAAAAAAAGTTTAAGTTCCTTCTCAAAAACTTTATTTAAAATGTCTTATAATTCCAAGCAAGGACAGTGAAGAATCCCTTAAGTTGTTTTGATTTATATCTAGGATTCTTTTCTTTTCTCCACCCTTAAAAGGAGCAGAAAGGCACTAACTAGGAAGTGTAAATCATAAAAAGGACAATTATTCATCTCTTTTATCCTTAAGAAATCCTTAACACAAGAAACTCATCAACAATAAAGAATATACAAAAGCAAGCAAACAAAACAACTTAAAAGAAGCAGAGGTAATAAATATGAAACCCCTGTGGTACTCTCCCAGGAAGTTCATTAGAAAAATAAGTTACTTTGTGAGACTGCTGAATCAGCATTTCCCCAAGGCTACTCACTAGCCAAATGATTTCTTCCAGGTCCATGTCTTCTGGAAAGTCAGGCTAGGGCTTGAACTAAACCTCCTGCTATTGGCCAGCTTGAAGATACACTGAAATGGTCATCTATGAACTGTAACTCCTAAGCCTTTTAATCCTCAAGGCTGTCTCCAGTTCCAGACACATACATTTGAGTGTTAGTAGTTGATAGTCTATGCTTAGGAAAAGAATACACAATTGAAAAGGGAGCCCAGACTTGGAGATCCAGGCTCATGTTTACCTAAGGCAATACATGCATTTTGACTTTTACTGCCATGTGTTCAAGGTGGAGGTCAAGGTAAGGGAAAGTCCCTTCAATTAGATATTGAAATGCTGTGTATTGCGCTCTCTCTCTCTCTCTCTCTCTCTGTATGTGTGTGTGTATGAGAGGTGGGGGGGATGTAGAAAGAGACATCGTGGGAGACAGAGACACAGAGAGAGACAGATACAGACAGGAAAGAAAAATGGAAAGGTAGAGGAAGACACAAATGAAAGAAAGAAGGAAGAGAGGAAGGGAGGAGAGAAGGAAGAAAATGGAGGGAAAGAAGAAAGGGAGAAAAGAAGGAAAGAAGGAAGGAAGGAAATAAATTGGGAAACTTTATTTCGGTTTTGTGCACCTCAAAAAGGCCTTGTTTCTGCCTGTGGCTTAAGAGTCACTTGCAGTCTGAGTATATACCTCCCAGAATAGCAGAATTCCTTTGACTGTGGCCTCTGTTCATCCATACACAAGAAAGAGAGCCCCGTGACATATTTCACCCGGGGGCATAGAGTAGTGATGAAAGTGAATTTAGACTCTGCTGATGTCTGGCTCTGTTTTTGGAGACATCCCATGTTACTACTCTTGAGGTCTGTACCTCGAGAAGGGAGCAGTTCTGATACAAAGAGGATACAGACTGCTGTCAAAGTAAAGAGTGTGTTTTTCTTATTATTGTCCTCCTCAGGGGGGCATAAAAAAGACAGAATAGCACCATTCTCCTTGCCCCTGACAGAAATCTTGGGTATTGTGTCAAAAATGCAGGTGATTCAACTCACCAAACATTTAAGAAGTTCCTGTGACAAAGACGGGGTACAAAGTCAATAAGAAAACAGACACAAACCTCACGGAGCTCTCATTCGCCTGGAGAAAATGACGCACAATATGTATGTGTCAATACACAGTCATGAAAGGAGGGCAGAGCAGGGTGCACACAGGTGCTGAGGTGAGCCACAGAGGAGTACAATACAGGCAGGGTGAATGCCAGGGACTCAAAGTGGGAAATGGAATGCTGAATTCTGGTGACATTTAACAATGCAATTTGCCTCAAGTGCAGAGTGAATGAAGGAATAATCAATAATATCATAATGATAAATTGGGACCAAGTTAAGTAATATTTTTGATTTGGCAATTGGGATTAAATGACTTGCCCAAGTCACACAGCTATTGAGTGTTAAGTATCTAAGGCCAAATGTGAATTCAGGTTCTCCTGACTTTACTCTATCCACGGTCATCAAGCTGCCTTCAGTACTTGGATTTTTAAATCAATGATTTCCACGATTGTACAGTGAAAAAGAGGACAACAAATTGGGTCCTTCATATGATGGGGATGGTCAGGGCTGGCCCTCTATGCCAAAACAATGCCATTTATGTCACTTTGAAGTTTTCAAAGTTATCTACTTGTAGTGTTTCATTTGATTCTCTCAATGAACATGTGAGGTTGGTGGGGAGATAAAAGCTTAATAAGTACCAAGGGCAGTTAGTTTATTAGACTAGCCTGCTATTCTTTAGACTGAAAAGAATGAGATTGTAGACTGGATAGGTTTTGATACAGGAAAAGATTGGAAAGGGCTTTATATATCATAATAACATACTATCCCAAAGTAACATCACTAGAGGGATCAGCAAGAAACCATTTTCTTTATTCCCTATGTCAAATTTGTTCCTAAGTTTTCCTTGAAAATATAAACAACTTGGTGTAGTAGAAAGGGACTTGGAATTGAAATCAAAAGAGACCACTGAGAGCCTGTTCCATTTCATACTAGAAACATGAACTTCCTGGATCTCAGCTTCTGTATCTGTAAAACTGGAAGAATAATAGCTCTTCTGCTACTTTTCTTGTGATATTATCTTGAGCAAATGAGATAATAAATTTAAAACTATATTTAGGTTTTTTAAAATTAACTTTATTTTCCCAAATATATGAAAACATCTTTTTAAACAGTCACCTTTGAAAAACCATGTATTCCAAAATTGTCTTCCTCCCTACCCCCCCAACTCCCTCCCATAGACATCAAACAATCTGATAGAGGTTAAACATATGCAATTCTTCTAAACATATTTCCATATTCATCATGATGCACAAGAAAAATCATATTAAAAGATGAAAGAAAAAGAAAAACATGAGGAAAAAACAAACAACAAAAAAGTGAAAATACTAGGCTTTGATCCATATTCACTCCATAGCCCTCTCTCTGGATATGGATGACCCTTTCCATCACAAGTCTATGAGAATCTCCTTAAAGCAATTATTGTTTAAAAGAGCTAACTCTATCACTGTTGGTTATCATATATAATTTTGTTGTTGTATACAATCTTCTCTTGGTTCTATTCCCTACACTTAGCAACATTTCATGTAAGTCTTTCCTAGTTTTTCTAAAATTAACTTGCTGATCATTTCTTATAGAATAATAATATCCCATTGCATTCATATACCATAACATATTCAGCCACTCTCCAATTGATGGGCATCCACTCAATTTCCAGTTCCTTACCACTACAAAAAGGGCTGCTGCAAATATTTTTTGCACATGTGGGTCCTTTTCCATTTTTTATGATGTCTTTGGGATATAGGCTCAGTAGAAGTATTGCTGACTCAAAGGGTATGCAGTTTTGGGCATAGTTTCAAAATGCTCTCCAGAATGGTTGGATCAAGTCACAATTCCACCAACAATGTATAAGTGTTCTGAGCTTATATCCCAAAGAAATACTAAAGAAGGGAAAGGGACCTGTATGTGCCAAAATGTTTGTGGCAGCCCTGTTTATAGTGGCTAGAAAATGGCAATTGAATGGATGCCCATCAATTGGAGAATGGCTGGGTAAATTGTGGTATATGAATGTCATGGACTGTTATTGTTCTGTAAGAAATGACCAGCAGGATGAATACAGAGAGGCTTGGAGAGACTTACATGAACTGATGCTAAGTGAAATGAGCAGAACCAGGAGATCATTATACACTTCAACAACGATACTGTGTGAGGATGTATTCTGATGGAAGTGGATTTCTTTGACAAAGAGAAGATCTAATTCAGTTTCAATTGATAAATGATGGACAGAAGCAGTTACACCCAAAGAAAGAACACTGAGAAATGAATGTAAACTATTTGCATTTTTGTTTTTCTTCCCGGGTTATTTTTACCTTCTGAATTCAATTCTCCCTGTGCAACAAGAGAACTGTTCGGTTCTGCAAACATATATTGTATCTAGGATATACTGCAACATATTTAACATATATAGGACTGTTTGCCATCTAGGGGAGGGGAAAAAATTGGAACAGAAGTGAGTGCAAGGGATAATGTTGTAAAAAAAAATTACCCTAGCATGGGTTCTGTTAATAAAAAGTTTTTATAAAATTAAATTAAATTAAAAAAAATTGTATAAGTGTTTCAGTTTTTCCACATCCTCTTCAACATTTATCATTATCTTTTCCTGTCATCTTAGCCAATCTGAGAGACATTAAATGATACCTCATATTTTATTTTTAGTTTGCATTCTCTAATGAATAGTGATTTAGAACATTTTTTTTCTTTTTTCATATGACTAGAAATAGTTTTAATTTTATAATAGGAAAATTGTCCTCATTAGTGGTAAGTTCACTCTTTTCATTTTTGACACTGATAATTTGGATTGTTTTTCCTTTTTCTTAACAAATTAAACAAAGTTTTATTTATTTTCTTGCCTTTTCATAAAACCAACTTTTAGTTTTAATAGTTTCATAGTTTTCTTGCTTTTAATTTTCTTATTCTTTTGATTTTCAGAATTTTTAATTTGGCATTTAATTGGAGGATTAATTTGTTCTTTTTTTGGCTTTTTTAGTTGCATGCCCCATTCACTGATCTTTTCTTTCTCTCTTTTATTCATATAAGCGTCCAGTGATATAAAATTTCCCCTAAGAATTGCTTTGATTACATCCCATAAAATCTGGCATGTTGTCTCATTATTGTCATTCTCTTAAATGAAATTATTTATTGTTTCTATGATTTGTTGTTCAACCCACTAATTCTTTAGGATTAGATTACTTAGTTTCCAATTAATTTTTGTTCTATTTTTTCCATGCCTTTTTGCATTTACTATTTCTTACTTTCAGTATTTGATTATGAGGTTTTTATGCCCTAATACATTTACTTTTTGTATAGTGTCATGTACCACTGAGAAAAAGTTTTATTTCTTTCTATCAGCATATCAATTTTCTTCAAAGGTCTAACATATCTAATTCTTTTATAATTCTATTCACCTCCTTAACTTTGTTTATTTTGTGGTTAGATGTATCTAGTTCTGAAAGAGGGAGGTTGAGATCCCTCACTAGTATAATTTTGCTGCCTATTTCTTCTTGCAACTCACTTAACTTCTCCTTTAAGAATATGGATGCTATTCTACTTGTATATAACTATAAAACACTTGCTGCATATATATTTAGTATTGATATTTCTTTATTATCTATGGATCCTTTAACAAGATATAATTTCCTTCCTTATCTCTTTTAATTAGATATAATTTTGCTTTTGCTTGATGTGAGATCAGAATTCCTACCCCCTGTTTTTTTTTTTTTTAATTTCATCTGAAGCATAATAGATTCCATTCCAGCCTTTTACCTTTGCTCTGCATGTATCATTCTGCTTCCAATATGTTTCTTGTAAACAACAAACTGTAGGATTTTGCCTTTTAATTTAGTCTGCTATCCAATTCTATTTTATGGGAGAGTTTATCCCATTCACAATCACGTTAAGATTACATTCTGAATTTCCAGCCATTTTCCCCCCTAAGTTATATTTTTCTCTGTATTTTCCCCTTTCCCTTATCACCAGTGTATTTCTCATCTCTACCACCTCCTTCAATTTGCCTTCCTTTCTGTCAGCCTCCCATTTCTTATCTATCTCCTCTTTTACTTCTGCTGTCCCTTCTATTAGCCCCCCACTTTCCCCTTTCCTCTTCTACTATCTTATAGGCTGAGACAAATTTCTATATCAAATTCAATATGTTTATTATTCCCTCTTTGATTCAAATCAGATGAGATTATAGTTTAAACAATGATCATCCCTCTCCTTTCTTTCTCTCACCTATAATAGGTCTCTTGTGCCTCTTTATCTGGTATAAATTATCACATTTTACCTTTTTTTCCCTCATCTCCCAGTATAATGATCTTTCCACCCCTTATTTCTTTTTTATGCCATCACATTAAAGTAAACTTATGACCACACCCTCTAGGTAACCCCTTTGAACTGCCCTGAGAAAAATACAGTTCTCAAGAGTTACATATATCTTTTTCATATATAGGAATGTAAACATTTTTACTTTAATTTTTTTTTCTGCTTATCTTTTTATGTTTCTCTTGAGTCTTGTATTTGAAGATCAAATTTTCTGTTCAGCTTTGGTCTTTTTTGTCAGAAATGATTGAAAATCCCCTATTTCATTGAATGTCCATTTTTATCCTGAAAGATAATGCTTAGTTTTGCTGGATAGTTGATTCTTGGCTATAGTCCAAATTTCTTTGCCTTCTAGAACATCATATTCCAAGCTTTCAAATTTAATGTGGAAACTGCTGGGTCTTGGACAATTCTGAATGTGATTCTTCAATATTTGAATTGTTTCTTTCTGACTGCCTGCAGTATTTCTATTTGGTTTCTTTGCGTTCTTTCTCCCTATTTAATTGATTTTGCATATCTCTGGCCAAACAATCTTTTAAAATTGCCATGTTTCTGTCAGTCTCTTGCCTAAAAATTAACAATACCTCCTGTTACTTAACTTGTGAGTCCTCCATTACTCCACCTTAACCACCCAACTTTCTGACAACTACTTTTCAATGAGTGCCATAGATTTGTTAGTATTTTCACTTTTCTGAAAACTACTTTTCAATGGATACCATGAATTTATTAGTATTTTCACTATGTGCCACATTATATTTTTTCTCCAATGTTGAATTTTCTTTTATGTGGTTCCCACTTTTGAAATTCCCTTTCAATTTTCTTCTATTTATTCTAATAGTGTTTATCCTATATAACCAATTTCAAGACAAATTAAAAATGCATGTGTTTTTCAATCTCAGCCCTGTTGTCCAAGGACTTATATGTATCTGGATGAATCACCTAGGAAAAAATTAAATTGACAGATAAATATAAAAAGAGAAGCAAAATATACCAGATGGGATGTGGAAGGGAAAGGGTGACAACATTCAAAGCATTAATAAGTTACAGAGCAATGAATTTTGGATTTAAGGTGGTAAATCTTACCCATCCCAACTTTGCCCCTCCCCCAAAAAAAGTCACTGTTTAATTCAGGTGCTCAGTGATTTTCTTTTAGAATAAGGCATATGGAGAGAAATTTTTGAAAAATCTTCTTCCATTCATTTGAGTTTTTAGTGCTTCATTGACTGTGCTGATTAAATCTCTATGAATAGCCAGATTGTTAAATGTCCACTCTTAAGTGTTGATATGTGGAGGAAACCCATTTTTTCAGACTTTCTCAATGTGGCAGACGCAGAATTAGCTCTTCATCAATTCTGATAAGACATGAGAAATGACCTCTTCAGCTGCATGTGTTGAATATACAGGGAGCTCAAGGAAGCCAGTGACTCGGGCTTTTAAATGAGGTTGTAGGGTCTAGGAAAATGTTGAAGGTATGGAGTAAGCTAACTCAAATACCCATTAAAAATCAGATGCAACATAAAGTAATTCTTCAAGAGAAGAAAGGGAAAGGACCCTAATGGAACACAATTCTTAAAGAAACAAACCAACCAAAAAAAATATAGAGAAACATTAGTATACTAGCCACAATTTCTTTGACAAAGAGACCTAACTCAGTTTCAATTGATCAATGATGGACAGAAGCAGCTACACCCAAAGAAAGAACACTGGGAAATGAATGTAAACTATTTGTTTTTGTTTGTTTGTTTGTTTTGTTTTTCTTCCCGAGTTATTTTTACCTTCTGAATCCTCCCTGTGCAGCAAGAGAACTGTTCGGTTCTGCACATATATATTGTATTTAGGATATACTGCAACATATTTAACATATATAGGACTGCTTGCCATCTAGGGGAGGGGGTGGAGGGAGGGAGGGGAAAAATTGGAACAGAAGTGAGTGCAAGGGATAATTTTGTAAAAAAAATTATAGGATTATAAAATTAATTTTGGAAAAAAGTTCAAAGATCATACTGTCCCTTTTTTTTTTAATCTATGGGAAAATGAAAGCTCTGTAACTTTCAGTGACTTGTTCAAAATCCAATAGTGCATAAGTAGAAGAATTAGAATTGGAATCCATGTTTTTTTGGCTCCAAATTTATCATGCTTTATATAAGAATAGAGGAGAGCTAAGGAAAATAAATTCCTTGCTAAGTATATCAGTTTTATTTTTTATAAAGCAAGAAATCAGAACTTGAGAAATGTTTTTATCCCTTCCTCATCTAATGACCTATAATTTCAGAAAGACTATAGAAGAATATTAGCAGAAAGTAGAACACTTACATGTAAAAAAAAAAAAAAAACCCTGAGTGATTAGTCTGCAGCAAGTAAGATTTAGGGGAGCACATAAAACCAATCATTAAAAAAAAATCAAAAGTCAATATTTGAAGTGCTGTCATGTAGATGAATAATTGAAGCTGTGTTCCTTGCCTCAAATATAGAAGTCCAGCATTGGATATAGGATACAGAACAGTATACCGAAGAGTTTTATGGATGATTAATGAGACTATCAATGAGGATTTTTAAGAAGAGTCTGAATGGCCACTTGTTTAGGGATATTAGAATATTCATGCTTCAAATGAGGGTTTTTAATAGATGACTACTTAAATCTCTTCCAATCTAAAGTTGAATACTCTAGTATTCAACTAAGACATAACAATGAATTGTCATAGTAAAGGGTTTTTTTTTTTTTTACATTTTTAATGTGTTTGTTCAGGAAAATAAAATGGAAAAGAAATACCAGAGCTTGCCAGAGCTTGATGATTAGAACCTCCCCAGCATACTTGCTGGGGAAATCTAATTCTGTAAAAAGGATTTGTTTTAAGGAATTTATTGAATGTTTTGCTGTTAACAACTCATCCACACTTGGTTCATGGCTATCAATTCCCTTTCCCAACCAAAAATATAAAAACAAAAACCTGACACAGACAATATCAGATCTTGTCCATTTCCTAATTAAATCAGATCATTCAGGATAGACACACATAACAAAATGAAACCTTGTCCAGTAGCTGCAAAAGAGTCTAGTTGAAGACTTTCCCATGGCTATTATTGGCGTCTCCACAAGAAAATGCAATCTAGACTGGCAGTTTCATCCAAATGCTGTCATTTCACATTTGTGCTCACCGTGTGCATTCGTTACATGACACCCTTTCAAAGAGGGCCTATTGAATCCGTGTCTACTCAGTATTCTCTTGTGCTCTCTTTCCTCTGTTTAAATTTGTTCTAATTACCTTCACAACACTCTCTCTTTGCAACAACATACCTCAAAAGCAGCTCTGTATGAAATCTCATTTGAAACTTCTCTGTGTGTTTTGGCTAAAATTCTAGGCTAAATATTTGCCTTGTGCTTAAAAAAAAGCTAGTAGATAGGGGGAGACTCCTCTCCAATCAATCAAAAGAACAGAATTTGAAATCCCCCATCCCATTTTGTGTGACTGCACCATCTGCCAGAAAGCAATCCAAAAACTGTAACAAAAATGTCTCTTTTTCAAGATAAAGCATGTTGTTGGAATTTATCAGTCAGGGGCTGAAAATGTTTCTTCATTTGAATGAAAGTGTTGAGCATGGATTAGTCCAAGTTTCCCATACCTGCCTCAATCTGAGTCCAGCTGCTCTAGGGATTTCTTCTCAAAGATTGATGGGGAGGAGTTCTACAGGAATTCATCAATTCTGATGACTTATGTCAAATTTAATATTCACTGAATGACAAGTAAGCAAAATAACATCAGAGGATCTCAAACTAAGCCACTGACTCAGGATTTGTGTTCACCTGAGATCCTAATATTAGGGCAGGAATGGGGTCAGAGGTCATTCAATTGATCATTTTTGAGCATGAGGACAACTTTTAAATAAATGCAAAGAAAATCCATGGACTCACTTTTGATGATAGTTTATAATTACTAATAATTTATCAATAAAAAAAGATTCATCAAACAGTGTATATTTCATCTCATTTGATCCTCAATGAAATAGGTGTTACTATTCCCATTTTATAGAAGAGTTAACCGAGGGTGAGAAAGGTTTAGTACCCATTCAATGATGTACTGCTAGCAAGTTTCTGGAGCTGGATTTGAATGCAGATATTTTAGTTCTTTTTCCTATATCTCTATTATATTATAATTCAGTAATATTTTCAAATTAGTGTGTATATTAATCATAATAGTATCTATACCCATATTTCTATAGTTAAATTATACATGAAAACTTCTTTTTTGGACACAATTCCCAATCATTTTCTTTATTTGTTAATTTTTTAAAAATGTAATTGCCACATGGGATCCATCCAGGATATCGGAGTTTTCTTCTAGCCTCTTCATTCTATAGTATTAGTACAGCACACCAGTTATCCATCCTTTAATATTCACTTTGCTTATACAACTGTCCCATCTCCTCTTCCAGTTCTGAATCTCTGTAATGATAGATTTAATTTTACTTATTCAATTTTTTTGACTCTTCATGATATATTGTCCTTTGAGTGATACATAATTTTGACTCTAGAGATTGTGCTATCCCATGAGTCCCATCCATAGTTCTATTAAAAGAATACTGAGGTTAAGAAGATTTTTGTTTGTTTCAGGAAGAAGCATTTGACAATTAATATTGAAATGCTATATCTACAGGCTATATGTAACAACATGAAGCAGCAAGCAAAGAGAACATACATATACATAGACCCTGTGTTCATATAAACTGATAAAAGAGTCTTGTCTACATATGAAAGAAACTCATTCCAACCTGAGGGGGAGGGAGATTAGTTGGTGAAGGAATAAATTAGTTTTAATTTGGAGTCCTATCATAAATATAATATCAAACAATAACCATAGCTATAAAGTATAAACCTAGAAAATTTTCAATAATCATACTTAACTTCTAATCTCTGTGTGGATGTGTGTGTGCCTACATACGTGTGTGTGTATATATGCATTGTATTTTCTCTACTCACCTAACCACCACCGTGGTATACACCCTAAGTACCTCATGCCTAGACTACTAAAGCAGCCTTCTGCTTGGTCTCCCTGCCTTCAAGTGTCTCCTCAGTCCAGTCCTCCCACGCAGCTGCCAAAGGGATTTTCCTCAAATGAAGGTCTGTACCATGCCATTCCCATTTCTATATACTAAGCTCCAATGACTCCCTCTTAGATTCAGATGAATAGCATAAAATATAAATGTTATATTTGACATTTTCAGCCCTTTATATCCTGGTGCCTTCCCACATTTCCAATCTTGTTTTATTTAATGTGTTTCCTCATACTTGTCAATCCAGTTTTGCTGGCTGTATTGCTGTTCTCAGGAAAGAAACTTCATCACTAAAATTTATGCTCTATTCCTGTCTGTCTCCCATATCTATAATGAACTCCCTCATCACCCCTGTCTCTATTTCTCCATGGTCTTTGAGACAACTCAAATCTTACCTTCTGTAACAGACCCTCACTTTAAGATGATCTTCCATTAATAGTTTATATGCTTTCTAATTTACAGAGTCACTTATATTATTCTCTTTACTTAGAATATGACTTTTATAAGATCAAGGTCTCTGTTTTTGCCTATCATTGTTATCCTGTTGTTTTTTCACTGTACTTGATACATGATGGATGTTTGTTTCACTTAATTTTTAATGCTTAAAGCATGTAATGATTATTTGTTGACTAGATAAATGACTTATTGCTTGACTAGTAGAGTAAATGTTTACTGGATAAGGAGAGTTCTACCAAGATAATATTATCCATAATTAAGAACATCTGGAGAAAGTCATCATGCAGAGAATCCTTCTTTACCTCTTCACCAAACATTATTAAAAATGAATCTATGTCTTAAAATGAAGGGAATTATTGTTTATTGATATAAAAACTTTTAAATGAGCTATCTGTATGCAATCAGGCCATCAATAGTTAAAACAAAAGTCACGAGTTTAAGAAGTAAAAGACAAAAGCATCTTCATTATATCCAACTCAACCAAATCAAATAAAATAATAATTTAAGGGAAAAAGAGAAATGAATAAAAGTATAGCCATTGATTTTGATCATCACTATTTTATTTCATGAGAGAGTGTTTTAGAAAACAAATTTCTGATTTTTTAAATATATGAGAAAACACTCTCCAGAAAATTGAAGGAATAGATTATAGAAAAGAGATGTAAAGCAACCATCCTAATCCCTGTCAAAATTTCCCTTTCTCATATCCTTTGTCAATAATAAAAAATGATGAAATTATCAATAATGATCCCTGCAGTTCTGGAGGAAAAAAAATTGAGATATGGTTTCTTAAATGTTTTATCTCAAAACATTTTAAATTACCAACCTAATACTACTTTCAACTATTTCATAGTTTCCCCACACACCTTATCATTAATAAGTTCCTCCCCAATCCCTTACCACACACACATTTCACCTTATTAGTCTAAAGAATAGATACATATTATTGACAAAAATGCTATAAGATTATTTATTCATTCAACAGAAATTCCTAATGAATCAGATCCTTTGCTAAATATAGTTACAATATTCTGATAAGATATAGCCTTTGCTCTTATAGAATTTCCAATATAGTAGCAAATCAACACAAATTCAGATAAATATAATGTATCATATTTTTATGATAATTTACTTTAAGGATCACAGACCAAAGTGCTATATATGGTGTAATTAACAAGATTAATACCAAATTGGAAGGGCAATGGAAGATTTACTAGAGGCATTTGAAATCATGTTTAAAGCAGGGGTGAGGAATTAGCAAGTAAAGTAAAACAACAGAAACAAATAAAACAAAGAGCAACAATGTGTAAGGAAGAAGTCACAAGGAAATACCTTGAACAAAGTTTCCGAACATTTTCAAGTTGACCATCCCATGGCATCCCCCATACATCCCAATTATGCCATTCTCAAAAAAACAAATAAATAAACAAAAAACAGGACAGGTTTTGTCATTCTAAAGCTAAAGTTTCTTCATTTCTTTGTTTTTCAGAAGATTTGCTGATAATTATGACAAAGAAGAGAGGAAGGATTCTTCCAAAGGAGAGTTTGAAAATATATTTTACAAAAGATTAACTTATATGCACCTTTGTCATCCTGTCTAACCCCAGTCCAGTGATGACAATTACACTCTACATATCATCTGTGGCTTCCTAGATGGTGGTGAGACATACTTGGAGCTGAATCACGAATCCAGGGTGGGGTTTTTGTAGAAAGTGGAAAATCACTTCCAAAATCAAGCAGAAGTAGCAGGTGGCCCAAGAAGCAGATGAACCAGTTTTGATTTTTGGTTCTGCCACAAATGCTACAGTTGTGTGACCTGAGGTAAGAATCTTTAATTCTTTGAACATATTCATATATGCGGACATACAAACAAATACAATCCATGTATGTACATAGGCACACATATATTCATGTATGCATACATTGTATGTATATGTGTGTGGTTGAAGCGTTGATTTTATGATCATTAATATTTCCACTGAAACTCTTTGTAAATCTGTAGATGATTGTAAATAAAACAAAGCAACATTTTTAACATGTACTTTTGAATGGCAAAGAATATCTTCTTTCAGGCTACCCCTTAGTAGGTTAGTTTTGAAAGCTTTTTGCAGAAGTCAATTAGGATGAATGCCCTAGCCTTATTTTATGCTGAGCCCAAGACAGGGCATGCAAATGAGCCATTATACTAATGTTTGTAATGAAACTGCTATGGCTTATCATCCAGCACCTGCTGCCCAGTTCTTTCTCATCTTATATGGAACTGTTCTCAAGGAATAGCCTTGTGACATAGAAAGGTGATTTCACTTTTCTCAGATTCAGTGACTTAGTCCACAAAATGAAAATGCCCATCTCACAAGGACTACAATATGACAGACTTAGGGCTGGGATTAGCTTGACTTGAGGTTCGTTTAGTTTGATCCCCTTATTTTGTAAATGAAAAAAAGTGTAATATGCAAACACATGTATGAATAGAAACATGTTCACATGGGCACACGTGTATACACACTACATGTATATATGTTTGCATGTAATATAAAAGCACACACTATTAGCTGTCTATTTGATTGCCTAACTTTGCACAGGCGATAGTCCTTTTTCATCCATTGCTTTTTTTCTCTCTATGATTAGTTAGGATAATCTTTATGAATGATTATGAACCTTATTTAAAGGCACTGAAATGTTTCAGAATTTGAGGCAATTAGCAATGAAAAACAACAAGTATTTACTAATCACTTAATATACGGCAAGCTTTGTGCTGAAACAGTGAGTAGAAATAAATTAGCACAACCACTAAAATAGTAGTTAGTCATTGTCTTTCTATATATCTATGTATATACATAGTATCTATACAAACACACACACACACACAGGCATATGAGTGAGAGAGACAGAGAGAAAATGAGAATATAAGTGCAAAAAGCAGTTCAGTAAAACTAATCATTCCATAGATTGTATCCAGGAATAGAAAAAAGTAATTCACATCCATCATCTTTTCTTAAAGTTTCTCTTGGCCATATTTCATCATTATAATTGTATGGATTGTTATTATTATTCTTGTTCATATTTTTATGCTTATTGTTGATATTTTCCCTGGTCCTGCTCCATTCATTTCTGCATCGGTTCATACAAGTATTCTCAGACTTCTCAAAATTGTTCCAAGTCAATGTCCTCCAGATTATTCCACCATTCATTCATTACTTTCATTGGCTGCCATGAAAAATGTTAGTGTCTGTTGGATCTATGTCTGACTTTCTTGTGCGGAGGCAACTTTCTCCTTCTAAAAGCAAACATGAAACATAATCTGCTTTTCATCTTGGACCTGATCAGCAACTCCCCTCTTTCTCCTGAGTGACACCAGGTTCATATATCAGATATTTCATTAATTACAACTTTCAGGTCATCCCTCCTATGACTGCTTTTGCTTGTCATTTCTCTCTGTAGTGATGTGCCCTGGATTTCTTCTAGAAAGGTGGTATTTTAACAAAGTTATTTTGATACGAAATTTTTTTCCAGCTGAGCATCTGAGATTAGTTCTACCTAAAACACCACTGTTGGAGTCAATGGTTAATTAAAACCTCATGTACATGTTTGGCACACCCTTCAATTTTATGTTTCTTTTGTCTTTATTTATATGAAAGTTGCAAGCATAATGAAGAAACCCAGTTGGGCAACATTATTTCTAGCTTTAAAAAAACAGCATTTAACAAATGCCTAGAAATGAAGTAATTTAAATGGAATTCAAAGTGATCATAAAATGTCAACACTAAAATTACCTTTAGAGATTATAGAGTCTAGCCACTCACTTTTATCTATGAGGAAATCAAGGCTCACTTAGGGGCATTAACTTATTTAAAATCATATAAGAAGTAGCTAGTAGAATCTCGATCTTCTAACAACTCCATTTTCTTTCTATCTCATTATGACCATAACATTACTTAGAGATGGTTACTTGCATTTGGCTAGCTATTACTTTAAGATTTCAAAGAGAATAAAATTATACTTTATCTCCTTTCACTTTCCCACATACTCAAAGTCATAAACTCTGAACAAATTGCTCATGTTCAAATTTATACTGTTCTTGTGAATTTGAAACAGTAATGGTCAAGCCATTCACTTTAACAAGTTTTTATTAAGTACCTACTATAGTCAAGACTGTCTTTGGAGCTGGGGGGGGGGAGGGGTGTAAGAACTCATTATGAAGAATTGCTATCTAAACCATTAAAGAAAAAAAATATTTAAAAAGGTAGAATTGATGAAGGAATGTTTAAAATAGAGGGAGAGTGAGCTCTTTATCAAGAAAGAGTGAAACATTTATGAGGTTTTTTTTTTGGTTGTTTTGTTTCGTTTTTTTGGTTGTTTTGTAAATATGATAAAAATGAGTTATTATAATATGGTTCAATACCATGTGGGAAACAGGTCTCCAGTGGAATGTTACAGGGATCTATACTGGATATTATGGTATTTGATATTTTGTCAATGATTAAAAAAAAAGACAGACCATATGCTTATTAACTTTGCAGGTAACCCTAAAATAATTAGGCTAGCTGACACTACAAGATGAGAAAGTCAGAAGCTAAAAAACTTGACATTTAGAACACTGATATGGATTAAATAAGTAATTGAATAATGGCAAATATAAGTACAAAATAGGACTAGACCAAGACCAAGACCAGACTAAAGGATGGGAAGAAATAGAGGAGAAGAAGAAAAGAAGGAAGAGGAAGGAAGAAGATGAAATAAGAACAAGGAGAAGAAAAATGAAGAAGAAGAAAGAAAGAAGAATATTTCAGTCATCTAATGATTTGCCTTTGCAATACTATTATATATTTCCACAATTTTTCTTAAGAAGGGGCACAAAGAGATGTTCACACACAGAGACACATGCATGCATACATGCACGCACACACACACACACACGGACACAGAGAGGTCAAGAAACCCTATATAAAAGGGAAAATCATGCATAAAGAAGGTTTTAGCTGAAGTAATATGGAAAGGCTGAGTTGCTAAGAGGGAGAAAATGGTCACTGGTATCAAGTACACTTAAAGGCAGTCATGGAGAAGAGGTCTTTGCTTTGATTATTAAGAACTCAGAATAAAAGGGAAATGACTGAATGTTGGAAAGAGACAAAATTAATTTGTTAGAAGGAAAAAAAAAATCTTCTGAGGTGGGTCTGTCCAAAAGTGGACAGAATCAATAAGTAAAGTCTGGCTTACTACTGATCAAATGTATGTTAGAAAACATTTATTTTCAGGCAAGTGTTGGTCTAGATTGCAGTTTTAAGTTCCTTCCAACACTGAATTCCTGTGGTTCCCCAAGAGGAATGAAGAATTTCATATAATTTGCTGAAAATTATTAGTGAACTCCTCCCCTCTTGAGCTTAACATTCCTTTTTCTGTTGTCTATGTCAGAAACATCCTGATTTGGGATTTGTTGACTGTTAAAGCCCTTAAAGTTATCTGCAAAAAAATTCTCTTCATATTTGGCATAAAGCAGCTTAGCAATATCAGTTTTTCCTATCATTGCTAGTGATCCCCTTATTACCTTCTTTATATCTTTCTAACTTCTTTCTCCCCAGAGCCGATGGAGATCTAAATGATGTAGCGAAGACTCCCTCACAGGACCAGTTTCCTCAATTAATCTGAGAGAGATAAAATACCTTACCCATGTTTCTCTGACTGATGTCTTAGTGTAATTAAACCCACCAAAGAGGCTGACTGCATTGGGCTTCTTAGTATTATGCTTTCCCATTTGATCCCATAGTTCCAAAAACCTATTTCAAAATTGAAGAAAATATCAAAAGAAAATTAAAATATGAGTACTCCATAATATTTTGGTAGATTGGAATCGTCCTCTAACATTTCAAAGCTATTTTGTACATAGTATCTACTTTCATGATTGAGGAAAAACAATGACTATTGAAATTACACAATAACCTAAAGCGGCACAACATAACCAACATTTGTTAATCCAAGCACTAAACTGGCAGGGATGATATTTATTACAAAAAAGGGTCTCTAACACCGAGCTCCATCATTCAGTCAATTAGTGAAGTACTTAGGCACATCTTTTAGGGCAACTAGATGACACAGTGAAAATCAGGAAGCCCTGGGTTCAGTTCCAGCCTCAGATACTTAATAGCTTTGTTTGCTTCAGTTTGCTACACTGTAAAATGAGCTGGATGGGGAAGCCAAACAACAGATTTGCTGGGTACTCAGAGAAATCCTCATGCATTAACGAAGAAAAAGCAAAAGACAGTTCCTGTCCCCAAAGAGCTTACCATCAAATAAGGAAGACAATAAATGAGCAAATATTAATCATAATCTCCTCATGTGTGTGTGTGTCTGTAATAGAGCTTCAGACTTGGAAGAAACTTAAAGCGGTAACTCAGCAATCTAGGAAAAACCATGTGTTTACTGATATTTATATATATGTACATGTACAAATGTGCATAAACATGTATCGTATGGATAATATACATATATGTGTTTATATATAGGCATATGTACACAACCAAGGATGTGTGTACACACATAGACACATATGTCAATACATATAGACCAGAATATGTACACACATAAATATGTATCTACAACCAACGAAACTATATGTGCACACATACATGTATACATATATGTATGTACACAGAGATTAGGTTATACATACATATAGACACACACATACGTATATACACTCTTAGTATCTGTAAGAGGCAGTAATTGGCTCAGAGGCCATCTTTCTATCCACCATGGAACTCTGGATGGTATCAAACAGCAGAGAACCATTCTTGGAACCAGGATGACCTAGATTCAAATCTTCCTTCTGATATTTACTGGGCTATAATTCTGGTCTCTTTCAAATATACAATACATATTTTATGTCTATCTATCTATTAATCACTTATTTTATCCACACATATAACTAGACACAAGCATATTTTATATGCATATAGTGTATACATGTGATTTATGAGATCATCAGTATTAGAAACATGTGGCAAGAATTCCTCCCTCCTAGTCCCAGTGAGCACCTTCTCAAGCCACCTAACATCTGAGGGATGTGCTTCTAGAAGCTGTTCTCTGTAGAGGGCTCAAATGTAATTCTTGATTTCCTTGCTGGTCTGAGTACAAAATGTTTAATTTCAAAAACAACACAGGAGGACGTGGGAGGCGGAAACATGGAAGATTTGAAGGCTCTCTTCAAGGAGAGCAGGTGTTCATCTATCTGCAAACAGAAAAAAAAAAAGAAAAAAGAAAAAGAAAAAAAGAAAACAATCTCCCTAACATCTTGTAAATAATTTCAATCTTTACACTTATGATGCTTAGAAACAAATTGGGTCTCTCCATAACATATTCGTTTTCTGGAGGGTTGGGAGACAGAAAGGAAGGGAAGAATGGCTTTTGTATTTCAGATTGTTCATTTTTTTTGTTGAAGCCAGGATGTACTTAGACATTTGCTGTCATGATTAAAAAATATCTACATGCTCTAATGGGCTTGATTGGAGCAATCTCTATGGATAGCAGTGCAGAGTGCTTAATTAGGGCAATTAGTACATTTAGACAATAAACATCATAATCCTTCCAAGACCCTGACTACTTTCTGCTGCCTTTAAAACAAAGTCTAAGGCATTTTTTAAAAAGCAACATAAAAGTGAAGGAACCTTAAAGATCATCTGCTCCTTAGTCCCCTCCATGCACACCATAGTCAAGCAAAATTCTTCTTACTGTTCCCCATACATGATATTCTATTTCCCATCTTTGTGATTTTGTACCTCAGTCTTTAAATCCATTTCCTTAACATCTCATGCATCAGAGTCTCTAATTTCCTTCAGTGTTCAACTCAAGTAAGTCCTCTCCAAGAGGTGTTTTTTGTTTTTGTTCTGTTTCTAATCCCCCTTAGCTGCTCATCATTTCCTACCAAAATCACCTTGTATCCATTTTAAGATTTTTAAATACATGTGGTTCTTTGGCAAGACTGTAAGTTTATGTAGTACAAAATCTATTTTACTTGAAAAATATATATCTACATAATATAGTACAGTGTTCGTGACCTAAGAAACATTACATCCTTGTTGAATTATTATTATTATTATTATTATTTTTTGATATGAGGAAATGAAGTCTTAGAAATAGGAAATAAGTGATAGAGCCAGAATTTGAATCCAGGTCTTCTCATTTAAAATCCAGTGTTTTCTATGATACCATAACACCCCTCCTTGCTCCATCATTGCTATTTATTCTTGAACACGTAAGAGAACAGGAAAAAAAAAATTCCCTCTAAGGTCAACTGTATATTGACATTTCTAAGACTTTTTTTTTTTTTGACATCTGCACACTTCTGGTACTTTGATGATTCCTACATTAGTTCTTATGACTAAATTTCAAGCAAAACTGAAATAATAATACAGATCATTGCACAATTACTTTTATTATTATTGATGATTAAGGTGGTGGAAATCATCACGTTTGCTACAAGACCCAATTTATAAGTTCTGATTGAATATCTGATTGAATGTCCTAGAAAGACTCACCAAGTTAAGAATTTCTTAGAGTAGAGTGGTGTAATGGTGTAGTGGGAAAGGAGAAACAAAAATGTCAGACTAAAAATCAGAACTTCTGGATTCAAGATCCAATTATGACACTAGTGGATGACTTTCAAGCAAATTTCACTTTACTTCTCTGTGTAGTAAATATATGTAAATTTCCTAAAAATGGAGATAAAATGTTTCTATTAACCACACAAGGCAGAAAACATTAAAGTATTTCAGAGATGGAATCTACCATCACTAGAGAGATTCCTTTCTGTTTAGGAACCAAGTCTCATGATGACAATTTTTTTTCCTTTGTAATTTATTTATTTATTTTTTATATATATATTGCTTTATGAATCATGTTGGGAGAGGAAAAAATAAAACAAAAAGGAAAAACTATGGAAGAAGAAAAAAAGACAGAAGAAGTGAACAGCATGTCTTCATTTTCATTCAGTCTTCATAGACCTTTTTCTGGCTGCAAATGGCATTTTTTATACAGCCTATTGGGATTGCCTTGAATCACTGAAGTATTGAGAAGACCCACATCCTTCCTAGTTGATCACCATTTATTTTTGCTGTTGTTGTGTATAATGTATTCCAGTTTTGCTTGTTTCTGTCAACATCAGTTTATGTAAATTTTTCAAGGCCTTTCTAAAATCAACTTGCTCATTATTTTTTATAGTATAGTCATATTTCATTTCTTTCATAGACCACAACTTGTTCAGCCATTCTCCAATTAATGGACACATGATGACTATTATGATCTGTCCGGGGGAATATTACACACCAAGAAGGGAAATATATGCTCAATTCTAACTATTTTAAGATAATAAAATTAACCAAGAGATTAAAAGAGAAGCAATAGATTTTCAATGAAGAAATAAATCACATCATAACCTAGGAAGTTTTGAGGTTCCCAGTGAGAAGTATATTAAAAAGCTAGTAACCTAAACTTTGAATAAAAATGCATGAGATAAATAAGATTCATTTGAAAATTAATATATACATATATCAATGTATATCTATCTATCTATCTATCTTAAAGTTGCCTCAATCAGTAAAAATCCAAACAGCAATTATTTATATAAATGTATAAATTTAACTCTTTTGGCAGCATTTACTGTTCTCAAGGGGATATATGTATATTTATAATCACAAAGCTTTGGCAATGCACTATGTGTTATTAAAATAATGGCTAGGATATAAATATATAAAAGTGAAAAAAGGTTTCATTGCAAAGTGATAGACCAGATTCTTAATACAGAACAAATAGGATCACATATCTCCAAGTGATTGAATCTCTTCAGTTTACATTTCCATATAACTCTATGATTTATATAATATTTTATCTACTGCAGTATAGAGAAGTTAAGCAATTTTCCCATTGTTACTTTGCATGGGTCCTGGGATATTCCTGCTTAGGAACTGCCATTTGGAACTTTCCATTGATTAAGTCTGGAGAATATCTTAGTTTGGTTATTATAGATTACAACACTTATGTGAATATTGCCAGATTGTCAGAAGCAACATTCAGTTCATTTAAATACATAAAGTAACTACTTTTGATGGGCCAAAGTTAAAGAGGAAAATCTAAGACCTGAAAGTATGGGTTCACAGAGTAACAGTATTGGAAGATAAAATATATAACAAGAAAATGGTTTAGTATTATCGAAAGAGTGCCAAGAAATGGAGTGTCCAAATAAGATTAGACATCTACAAAGAGGCACATTTCCCATTTATATTGTTCAGTGCAATATCTCTACTGGTGTTCTTTTTGAGGTCTTGTGTAGAGGATTAATCCTTCTGTTCCTTGGTCTTTTCAATGAGCTTCAGCTGTGGACAGTTCCCTTTAACCACTAGCATTTAATAATGGCTGCATTTGAGTGTTTATATACAGAGTGCAAGTGAGGTCTTCAAATCAAATGAGATATTTATAAAGAACTCAGCACAGTGCCTGGCATGTAGTAGATACCATATAAATGCTTATTCTCTCCCTTTTTCTTCCTCTTTTTCTGACTTCTAAACCTTTTTCTTTTTAATATTCAGCACTGGGAATCAGAAGGAACAAGGGATGAGTTAGCCAAAGAAGGATGGAAATGAGAATGGCAATTGCAATTCCTGTATGTCATCCCCTGCTCTGTAGTTTTGTGAAATTGCTACAATGAGCTTAACATCACTTGTAAAAGCTTAAAGCATCATGGGAACATGAGGTCGACTGACAACTCATTTGTCTGCCATCAACAGGGAATGAAGTGTTCTGCTTTTCTCGTAGCTTAGCCTTTTAAATTCAGCAACTTTTATTTTAAAAATACTCTTGTTGGAAATGGTTCTAAAATGAATTAGATATTCATAGGTTCAGAAATTTGGACCTGGGAGGGAACTTAAAAGCAATTGTGCGTGTCTTACTCAATTGATATATGAGGAAACTGAGGACCAGAAAAAAAAACAAAAACAAAACAAAAACAAAAAAAGATTTGCCCAGGATTATAGAGTGAGTAAGGGGACCACACTCAGTGTTTGATGCCAGCAATACAACAATTTGTACCTATAGTAGGAAACTTTATACACATAAGTACATATAAAATAAATAGAAGGATAAGGAACAGACAATCTTTCAGTGATGTATTACATATAAATATATAGCATGTGGAGTTTTCTCAGATGAAAACAAAAAACAAAACAAAAAGCCTTTCCCTAATATAAACCAGTATTTTCTAGAGAGTTGTCCAGACCGCAGTGAGAGATTATGTGATACATCGTGGCCATTCATGTATCAGAGATGGGATTTGAACTCATGTTTTCCTGGGAATCTGTCCATCACTGTGGGACTGCCTCTCACAAATAAAATAAATATAAGGTAATTTTGGGTGGAGACTAACAAATGGAGGAAGAAGAAGAAATAGCAATTTGGGCTTAACTTTGGGGTAAATTCAAGATTCTCAAAGAATAGACAATGAGGAAGCACATTCCAAGTAAAAAAGGACAGCTTGTGCAAAGGAACAGACATAGGGGATTGAACATATCACATACTCTTCTATATCTCGACCTTTGGAAAAAAAATCAATGACGGGGGAGGGGGGGAAGCAGAAAAGAGCTTATGGAAGCTAAATATAATGCATGAATATAATGCATTCAAATTGCTACTTTGAAGGAGGAAAAGAGGATCATGGGTAATGATTCCAGTGGTAGGGTAGTCAGAGAGAGGGGCTGAACAACAGAGGGAAGTAACAGATAACACTGGACATGGGGTCAGGAAGGTTTGTGTGGAAATCCTGCTTTCTATCTCTCTGACTCTGGGTAGATCATCAAACCTCTCTGTGCCTCAGTTTCCAATCTGGCGAATAAAGGAGTTGGATCTGATGCCTCAAAGGTTTCTTTAAGCTCTGAATCTATTATCCTATGTACAAATGATACAATTAGACAGAAGAAATAGGGCTTTTCATGCTCATTATTTTTTCTGTTGTTGACATTATTAACTTTTGCTTGAGTTTAAATCAATAATTCAACAGAGTGAGATTAATTTAATCTCTAATGACAAGAAACAAGAATTACAAAGGAAGAATCACTCATAGGGAACCAGCTTTACTGATGTCGTAAATGGTTATCCCCAGACTTCACAAGGAAGTATGTCATCTTCTAATCAGTAAGCAACAGTTCCTTTTCAAATGTTCTCATCACCTTGACTGTCTTTTGAACTAAGAAATGCAGTTTAAATCTGCCTTTCCTTTGAATGAGTTATGGAGCCAGTCAGAGCTCCAAATATCAAGTGATTACATTGACTGTGTAATGGGGAAAGTAAGGACTGTGACCCCGTAGATGACAACATGTACATATACTCTTCGGGGATTTTCCAGTAGGAAGTTGAACATCATACGTGGACTCTTCCTCCTGGCCACCTAGGTTCCAAAATTTAGTTATCTTTGCTTCTTCCTTTTTCCCTGAAGTATACATCTAGTCAATCACAGTGTTCTGTTGATTCTGCTTCTCTAATATCAATCACCTCTGTCATTCCTTTTTTCAATTACATTTATTTATTGTGCAATTAAAAATCAGCAAAGATCAGTATTTCAACAAATAACAAAAAAGATTGTATATGAAATTATGAATGTCTAATATGTTCAGTTTTTTAAAGTGTGTATAATAAATTTAACACAATAGAGTTGAGTTACCTGTCTCCTGATCTTCCTTCTGCTTTCATCTATGTATTTTCTTAATCTTTCATTTGTGGTATTTTTCTTCTTTTCCTTTTCACTGTCTCACTGTCACTATTTTTACTTTCTCATCAAACATTCTCCCATAAAGAAAAAAATAAAAGAAACTGTCATTCTTTATAATAAACAAGAGAACCCAAATAAAACAGATGCACATGTTGACTAACATTTTTTTAAAGCATATTTTCCATACTTCTACCAACTAGCTTTACTACAAGCTATCACCACTGTTCTGGCTAAGTTGAGCTTCTTTACTAATCTAGAGTCTTTGGGAGAAAAATCCAACTCAACCCCCCCTATACTCTTGAAACCCTTATTCTCTTGCCCTACTCTTAATTATGTCTTTTTAAATCATAACCACATATTACTCCCAATTTCTACCTCCTTTATTCCTATCCATATGTAACCATATGGAAGAAAATAAGTTTGTCTGGGTATGTGGAAATGTATAGTTCTACCTTCTTCTTCTGAACATTTTACCTATTCTGGGTTTTCATGAATCTATTCTCTCCTCCCACCTGAGAGTTCTTTCTCAACTAATTTCAACTGAGCCTTCACTAGAACAAAAAAAAATTCTATTATTCCTCTCTTATTAACTCCCTGTCACACTCAGCAGAGTGCATATCCCAATTTCTTTCTTTTCTCCTTAACACTGCCATGTCATCTCCCCTTTTCTTTGGAGAACCTACCCTTACATTTCATTAAAAAAATAATGAGACCATTCACTGGGAGCTCCATTTCCCTCCCGTAGATAATACCCAATATCTACTTTATATAACATTATACCTTACTGTTAATTTTCCATTATCTCCTTCTCCATTCCAGTTTCTGATGATGAGATACCTTTTCTACTTAACAAAGCCAACCCCTCTACATACACTCTTGATTCTACTTCTCCTTATTTGTTATTAGACTGTCTCCACCATCAGCCCCATTTTCTAGTCACTGATTTCTCTCTATATATTTGTTCTTTTATTATTATTATTATAGCTTTTTATTTACAAAACACATGCTTGGGTAATTTTTCAACTTGGACTCTTGCAAAACCCTCTGGTCCAACTTTCCCCCTTCTTCCCACCACTCCTTCCCCTTGATGGCAGATAGTCCAATACATGTTAAATATGTTAAAGTATATGTTAAATCCAATATATCTATATGGATTTGTTCTTAAATCCAGTGTTTACAAGCCCACAAATACTGTCCCATGCTTTTTATAGTAATCAGAGTCTAAACTTTTACTCTTCTCACTCCCTTCTGAACTCCCTGTAATATTGTTTTTGATTTGATAATTCCACTGAAATCACCTTTTCCAAGGTTGCTAGTGATTTCTGAGTTTGCAATTTTAATGATTTCTTCTTAATTCTCACCCTTATTGACCACTTTTCAACATTTGAAAATGTCACCACCTTCTTCTCCTGGTTACTCTTTCCCTTTCTTCCATTTTCATGAGTCTACTCTCTTTTGGTTTTCCTTCTCTCTGTGACTTATCTTTCTCATTCTCTTGCTAGGTCTTCCTCTCTGCTATGTTTATTATCTGTAGGTATCTTCCCTTCCTCTTTTTTATGGGACTTTTTGGGAGTCTGGGGTTTTATGTATTTGTAGTATATATGATTCTGAATAGGGGTGTAAGTTTCAACAAGTTTCAGAACATCGAATTAGAATCTCTCACATGGTATTCTCATCTCTATGCTGAAAAACTCCCAGAATCTATTCATTCTTCCCTAGTCTACCTTCTCCATTTTAATCCAATATCCTCACTATTTAGACATGTCAGGCTGAATATCCTGTAAGCATATCAAACTCAACATGACCAAAGCAGATTCCCTACTATTTCTCCCAAAACTTTCTCTTCTTCTGAATGTCTCTATTGTTTAGGATTAGCAATAATGGTTTTGAGTGCCAGCTGAGATACTTACTGACTTATAATTATGGGAAAGCTTCATCAACATCTCTGAGACTGAGAGAGACATCTATATGTTTCTTTATTTTTATATGGTTAGTGTGATTCAGCAAATCTCTAATTTCCTGGACCAGGCCATCAACTATGGAACTCTGGTTCACTAGTGAGAGATCTGTGGCTTAGGAGCATGACATGTGGTGTTTTGATTAATTCCCCTTGGCTAGCACTGAGAGATGGGGATGGTCTTCCTTTGAGAATAGCCATATCATTTAAAATCTTTAAGTAGAGGTATGGAATGAATGTACATGATTTCTCTTTACGATTGATCTTACTCTGTCCTTTATTTTGTCTCTCTTAACTTCCTACAAAGGGAAGGAGGTAAGAAGAGAATGCCTTCCAAGCATGACAAAAGTTTATCGGCACCAAGAATGATGGAGATGGAATGCCAACCTGGGGAATAACATGTGAACCAGTTGAGTTGGAATATTGAATGCATGAAGGGCAATGATGTGACATGACACAGAAAGGTAGCTAGATTTCAAATTTCAAAATGATGAGTTTATATTTTATCTTAGGTTTGAGAAAGAAGGAAGATATGATCAGACCTGTGCTATTATTTTTCAATGTGTAGAGAGTTCAGTGAAGTTGAAGGTATGAGGAATGAGGGATTAGAAGCAGAAAGAAGAATATTCAAACTGTGGTAATGATATTGGAGAGAAGAGAAATGATCAGAGAAGTTGATGAGGTAGACTTGACAGTACTTAGAAACTTAGTCGATTTGTGTGAGAGGTTCCCTTAAAGTTTTCTGTTGTTTAGGTTAAATATGTCTTGTTTAAAAAAAAATCAAACAGAAAACAAAACATGTTTTTTTTTTTTTTCCCTTGGCATTGGTTTTCAGTCTTTCCATTAGGTTAATTGCCCTTCAGAAACACAGGGTAGCAAAAACAACATTTCCTCTATTCAAATGCTGGTTTCAAATGAAATCTTCTGAAGATTAGCACAAGGTGACATGGGCAAGTCCTAATGTCCACTGATTTGAAGGCCCTCATCTTTAAAATGAAGGGTGATAGAAATGGCCTCCAAGTTTCTTTTTTTTTTTTTAAGACTAAGTTTATTTGATTCCATTTATTTGTTAATTAATACATATTCATTCTTTATTATTTTTGTCCAGATCTGTGATTTCATCCATATAAGCATTTCTCAGTGAGATGTTCTCCCTGCTAAAGTAAACAATTTAGATTTTTATTTTATGACTTTTTCTTAAAGAATTACTTGGTGCAACTTTTGAGATTTCCTCAGTCTAGGAAAATTCTGGGAAGAAAACATTATTTACCAACCTATGTATGAAGATTGGCAACTATTCTGCAATTTGCAGAAATGGCCAGTTGCCAGGGAACACTACAAAATTAACTTAATCGCTAGGACCATATATGATGCAGGACTGGAAACCAGATTTCTCTGGCCCTATTCCTTGGTAGCAATAATAATAACAACAACTCATATGTATACCACAGTGGACAATTTATGAAATCTAACTCTGACAAAACTCACATGAGGTAAGGGGTTGAAATATCATTCCCACTAACAAGATGAAAAAACAGCTTCCTAGAATTACAATCTAAGGTCACTTACCCATGGGCCCAGAATTCCAAAGGAGACTACTTTTTTGAAATTTCACTCCCTTTCTGGCAGTTCACATATGCTGCTCTGTGCATAAACCAGTGCCAAAAGCTGGGGTAATAGCAAAGAAGTAGAAAGCATTGCCCCAGTCCTCCAAAAGTATACCATATACCGCCCTCTAAACTCCATTTCTTTTGAATATTTGGTTGCTTAGTCTATTTTAAATTGGAAGCTAGCACTTTTCATAGGATCTTTGGATTGGAAGGAAATTAAAGGTCATTTAGTACAATCTTTCTCATTTTGCATTTAAAGATGTCTAGGCTAGAAGGGGTAAGAGGACTTGGCCAATGTCCCATTCTCTCAGGTCTCATCAGTAGCATGGAGATGAGGTGATTTTCAACGTGTACATCAAAGGGTGGTGGTGAGGAAAGGTCTTCTCAGAATGTGAGAGAGGGGTAGGTAGGTGGTAATGTGTCTGGACCAGCAATTTCATTAGAATAGGGATCTCCCAGCGTGGAGACTTTCTTCACTGATGCAAATAAGCAGCTCACTTCTAATTTATAACCCTGGGGCATTGTCCAAACATATTAACTGTCTTGCCCACTTAGTCACTATTTCAGAGGCAAAACTTGGACTTTGTGATTTTATTTTCCCAATTACAAACCCAGATCTCTTTATGTCCAGAGCCAACTAGGCGATGTAGTAGGAATAATATGTGTCTCTGGCTTGGAAGACCTGAATTCAAATCCTGGCTCTAGTTGGACAAGCTCCTTAACCTGTGCCTGCCTCAGTTCTCTTGAAAGTAATATTAGGATAATCCCAGCACTTATCTTCCAGGGTTGTTGTGAGGATCAAATGAGAGATAATATTTGTGAAGCACATGGTGTAGGTCCTGGCACATAGTATGTCCTTCATAAGTGTTTGATTTCCTTTCCTCTGCCTTCTATCCACTGCTTTATACTATCTTTTCCTGTTATTATTAGAGCTTCATTTCCCAGAAACATCTGCAGAGGTCTTCAAACTTTTTAAATAGGGGGCCAGTTCACTGTCCCTCAGACTGTTGGAGGGCTGAACTACAGTAAAAACAAAAACTTTGTTTTGTGGGCCTTTAAATAAAGAAACTTCATTGCCCTGGGTGAGGGGAGTAATTGTCCTCAGCTGCCGCATCTGGCCTGCGGGCAGTAGTTTGAGGACTCCTGATTCTAGAGCATTCAATGAGCCATCACACAGGTTTCTGGATTTCAGGAAATAGGAATGCATGTATGTATGTGTGTAGTGTGTGTGTGTGTGTGTGTGTGTGTGTGTGTGTGTGTGTGTGTGTGTAAACAAATAATAAATGAATGAATAAATAAACACACACACACACACACACACACAGCATGTGTGTGGAGTCTATCTTTGAGCAGAAATTCCTGATTTCAGCCTTTCTGTAAGCAGTGCTTCTTGCTAAGTCCCCCAGGAAAGGAGAGTAACTGGGGAAAAAAAAAGCCTTAAAGTGAAATGGGGATTTGGTTCAAGTAGGAGGTAGATAATGAGGAGATTAGCTCAGGTCAAGAAAAGAAGAGGAGGAAAAATAGATAAAGGGAGCATGCATAGTAGAATAACAACTACCAGGACACTAGCTTTTTTCACTCTCTAGTAGCTCCCAGCTTTTATATGGCCCTGGGCCTGAGCCATTCCTGGAGAAAGGAGGAGACAATGGTCAAGTAGGCATAGGATTTGGAGAATTCATTGAAAAAGAGGTTGAAACAGCTCTTAAGTGAACATCTGTGTTGCAAAGTTGCTCCCCAAAGGTTGTGGCCAAAGCACAAGAGGATCCAAGTGTTTCTGGTTAGAAGGAACCCCAGAGTCTAACGATGAGAGGCATTATGCTATGATAGAAAGACTAGGGACTCTAGCACAAGAGGATCTGGGTTTAAATCCTACTTTTTTTTTTTTTTTAGTCTACTTTTGGAGACTAGGTTTCCACCTGAGATGGTAAGCTTTTGTTTTGCTTCATTTATTGTTTTAGGTTGGAATAAGTCATTTTGAGAATAATTACATTTTATTGCTAAGTACAAAAAAAGTACTAAAATATTATTCATTTGTTGAACCTGCATAAGAATACTTATAGAAAATTGTGGCTTCTGATTATATACATATAAACACACACACACACACATATGAGTACATGAAATCTGTGCAGGGTTGGCTGTTCTGATTCTTTTTTCCTATATATAAGCAGAGAAGGAAATGAAAGACATTGTAAATGCCTCTCAGAACTACAGAGACTAATTTTGGATTGGAATATATTATATACCATATACCATATATATATAAACATATAATTATATATATACATACCTACATGTGTATATGTCTGTCTATATATATTCAAAATGTAGCCCAGATTTTCCAAAAATGTCATCTTTCTTTTTTCCAAAGTAGATGCAAAGATAGTTTTCAGCATTCACCCTTGTAAAACCTTATGTTCCATTTTTTTTCTTGTTCCACTACACAGTAAGTAATCCAATATATGTTAAACATGTATAATTCTTCTATACATATTTCCACATTTATCATTCTGTACAAGAAATATCAGACCAAAAAGTAAAAAAAAAAAAAAAAAAAAAACAACAAAAAAAAAAACACACACCAAAAAACCCCAAAACAAAACAAAACTCTATTGTGATCCATATTCAGTTCCCACAGTCCTCTCTCTGGCTGCAGATGGTTCTCTCCATCATACATCTATTGGAACTGGCCTGAATCATCTCATTGTTGACAAGAGCCATGTGCACTACAGTTGATCATCACATAATCTTGTTGCCATGTACAGTCAACACCTGGTTCTACTCACTTCATTCAGCATCAGTTCTTGTAAGTCTCTCCAGGCCTCTCTGAAATCATCCTTCTGGTTGTTTCTTACAGAACAATAATATTTCATAACATTCATATACCACAATTAATTCAGCCATTTTTCCAACTGATGGAGTTTCCAGTTTCTGGCCACTACAAAAAGGGCTGCCACAAACACTTCTACGCATGTGGTCCCTCTCCCTCCTTTAAGATCTCTTTGGATATAAGCCCAGTAGGAACACTACTGGGTTAAAGGGCATGCACAGTTTGATAGCCTCTGGGCATAGTTTGGAATTGCTCTGTGGAATGACTGGATCTGTTCACAACTCTACCAACATATCAACGTCCCAATTTTCCCACATCTGCTCCAATATTCACCATTATCTTTTCCTGGCATCTTAGCCATTCCAAGAGGTGAATAGTGCTATCTCAGAATTGTCTTACTTCATATTTCTCTGATCAATAGTTATTTATAGCAAAAAAACCCTGCCATTTTTCAATAGACAATTGGGGGGTGGGGTAGATTATGACAGTTCGCTATGATATGAGATAATATTATTACCAACTTATGTGAAGGCTTGGTGAGCCTACTTCTGGAAATATGGGGTGGATGTCACTTTGCCTCTCTCCTTTCTATTTCAAAGCCTTTTTTTTTTTTTTTTTTTGGCAGAGGCAATTGGGGTTAAGTGACTTGCCCAGGGTATGTTGAGTGTCTCAGACCAGATTTGAACTCAGGTCCTCCTGACTTCAGGGCTGGTGCTTTATCCACTGCGCCACCTAGCTACCCCTCAAAGCTTTTTAATTGGCTGCTGAGGCAGAACTCAGGGTTCATACAAAAGATTCCAACTGTTTCCTTTTTTATCTTTGATGGCTTGCAAGTAAGGATGAAGAAGACATGTCTAGATCTTTGGGAGTAGGGTGGGGAGAAAGTGCTGTAGTGGCAATAGATGGATGCTACAGCTTCCTTAGCTTTTCTCTCACCACCCACATGCCCCATGGGGTCACAAGTCAATGGGACTTCTGTTTCTTCTCCCTTTGCTGGGTTTCATTCCTCCTTAAACTTTTAGGAATAAGTCAAAGTTACATGATCTTATGAACTTCCAGACTTCAGAAGAAACACCAAGAGTTCCTTTTATCAATTGTAGCTGATAGTACAATAGCCAGACCTTTAAGTAGCCAGCCTTGAGTAGTAACCTGCTCCAGCCAGACATCTCTAAATGAATTAGTAGCTGAGACACCTGTTCCTGTAAGGAAGGAATGACTTGACTATGAGCTGTGACTCCCATTTCCAAAAGTGAACTTGACAAAGTATCCATAATGGGAGAAAATGAATTCCAGAGCCAGGAGGCCCACCAAGGTTGGGAGATGGCAGCATGGGGAACACTTTGTAGTATTCATCATAAGTTTGAGTCCACCACGGATGTGTTTGTGGCTGTTGTCCCCCCAGCTTGTCACTCTGGACCCGAGTGCCTGCTAAAGGCCGAAAGCTTTGTGAAGCCGTGGCTTCCGCTGCGAGAGAATCAAGACAATTTTTTTGGGGGGAAAGCAGGTGATGGGGAACAGTTCCATAGGCATCTATGGCAAAATCAACCATTGGCAGCATTTTATTCCCATCCATCCTACCTTAAATAAGTGAAATTTCAGAAGTTAATACTTCAAAAGGACTGGAATGGGGCAATGGTAAAATTCAGAAAATGAGAAAGCATAGGAAAACTCAGAAAACAAGAAAGAAATATTATAGATTAAGAGACAAAAAATTAGGGGAAGAGGATAATGCTGCAATACCAAAAAAGAGAATTAATTGGTCACAAGAAATCGAAGAATAGTTGGAGGGCTAAATAAAAGTTTAAAGCTCTTTTATTATTATAAGAATTAGAAAAGGAAAAATAAAAGGATAGCTTAGCAAAGAAGCTTTGAGGACATAATTAAGGAAATAGAAGTTAAAAATTAAATTGTAAAACAAGACACAAGAGCAAAATTAAAAAAAAAAAGCTACATCAGCAGCAAAGCGACAGAATAATAAATACCATATTGGATAAGCAACTATCTAGGTAATTATCAAACTCCTAGGAAATCAGATGAAACAAAAACCTTGGGTGATATATGGGAAATTATAAAAAGATTAAATGCACCAGATTATGTGAACCAGAGGACAGAATATAATCCATAATGATCACATAAATAAAGCCCCAAATTTTATATACTCAAAGATATGACTGCTAAAGACTTCCCTCATGAAAGAGATTAGGTTCCAATAAACGCCAGTCCAAATCACACAGGACTATGCATATAATTCATTGAGATAAAGAAATGTTTGAAGTATGATATAACAAAAGCAAAGGGAAAAAGGCGTACTTTAAGGGCAACTTAACCTACAAAGAATAGCATCGTTTTTTAAAAGAAACTATAAAGTTAAAGATGTAAACTTGAAAAGTCTAAGTATTTACAATCTAAAAGAAGGAGATCTGATGTTTTATTCTGAATCTCAGAATTGGTCCCCTAGGACCAAAGAGGGAACAAAGAAAGATGCTCTTCAAAACCAGCTTTTGCGAAACCCAGGAATATAAACTACTGAAGGAAGTACTGAGGTTCAGGGACTATCCTGTACAGGGCCACCAAAATGTTGAGGTTACGGAGTGCAGTCAGACTCTTCCCATATGCCAGACCACCAAAACAATGGGGTATGGCATGATACTCCAATGGTATATGGGGGTTAAGGGGTCAGTATCAGGAATTGTCTCAAAAGAATTTGTGAGCTTACAAATTCTCTAAATCTTAATTGAGAAGGACTACACACGACTAAGAACTGGCTAAATCCATAACAATTTTTAGCAAGGAAAAGGGGTTTTAGCAATTAAGGAGGAGATAGACAAGTTCCCAACAATAACCAGAAGAAAACCTCTGTTAAGGGGAAGAGGCCATAAGTTGGGAATAGATCACTGACTGGCAGATTAAATTCATAGAGAAGGTAGCAGACTAATTCCAAAAAGGGGTTAGCATGGAAAGGGGCTTATGCCAGCAGGCTATAACACTAAAAGGCATATAAAACCCTAAAAAGAGTTAGCAAAAATCTATAATATGAGCAGATCTTTTATAAGGGAGGCCTGACTTTGTGGGGTTGATTTTTTAACTTGGTATTGTGATTGGATACAATAAAAGCAAGGTTTCCAGAGACCCTGTGGACTTTAATGTGGTAGGACTATAATTAAAACAAAAAGCCTACTTAGGAAATAAAAAAAACACTTAAAAATGAGAAGATCCCATCAGTGTCTTTGGGTGCTTGCCTCAGGCAGTATTATAATCCTATCAGTCTTTCAGATTTTTTTTTTCTATTAATGCCCACTTGGATATCCAGGATGTCACCTGGACTCCCTGTTTATCAAAAATGCTTAGGAAAATTAGAAAGCAATTTTGAAGAAAAAAAGGTTAAGATAAACTTCTTACTTAACAAACAAAAAAGCTACAAAAATATGTGTAAAAATAGAAAATAAGGACTGATTCACAGGGACTAAATCAGTGTAACTAGAACAAGATTATAACATAACAAATGATTAATTTCAAAACATTCTAATCAAATATCTCTGATATAGGCCTGACATACTAAATTAAAAGAATTAATATAAATAATATAAGACAAAATCACTCCCAGTAGATTAGAGTTTTCAGGAAATTAATAAACTTTTTTTCTGAAGAATAAATGCCATTAATCAATAATTATATTAATAGCTTCCAAGTCACTAGTAATAAGAAAAACCAAATCTAAAACAGCCCTTAAGATTTGCTGATATCTTGAAAATTAACAATGATAATAGAAAAATGATAATACTGCACTCCTGACTGAGTTCTGAAATGATCTATAATGCAGGACAGTTTGAATACAGAATGGCAGAGCTGTACAGGGCTAGCAGTCAGCAGTACTTTATTTCCATTTACAAAGGGAGCCAGAGAATGGATGCCAAGAGGGAATAGTCTCTCTGCACAGTTCTTATTTCCCCTGGCTAAGGGTTACATTCATGAGGATAGTTTCTGAACATCAAACTGTATCGTGGATTTGTACTCTCGTCGAAAGTTCTGAGGCCTTCAAGGACAACAAAATAAACAAACAAATCTTAAATAATGTAGACAAAGAACCAATGTAACACCGATCAGAAACATCTCTAGTATCCAAAGGTGAGGGAATTGAGAATGTTTTCTAAATTTCCTAGTGAGGAACAAAGGGCATTGTGAGGACCTAAGTCCATAGCACTAAAACACCTTTTTCCTTTCAGCATCTAACATCTGCATTCTCTTTTATTTAGAGATACCAAAACATGGCTATCTAAATGAGCATACACACACACACACACACAATGTATGTATTATATATGTGTGCAAATATACACATGCATGCATTTACGAGCATATACATGTATTCATACATACATATGGGCAAATGCATACATATGTATATATTTGTATGCATGCATGTATGTCAAAGGCTTCAAACCAATCAATAACACATTGGGGGAAGGACAGTAAAAGTTTTCCTAGAATGTAGATGTTGTTCATTTGGAGAATAACTGCAAAAAATGTGTTGTGTTATGCCATGTAGCTGTGGTGGGACCTCACTACTGGAAGGTAAGTCTTTGTCTTCCGTAATTCACTATCCATTGTGCTCTTACAGAGGCAGTTTTCCATCCACAGGAATCCCACACCAGCCCTTTCTCCTTCCATCTCATTGTTTCTTTACTGAGAAAATAGAAGTCATTTCCTCTGATTTCTCTTTCTTCCTCAATCCTGTATTTCAAAAACCTTTTACCATTCTTTGTTTCTTTACCTTCTGACAAAGAAGTTGCCTTTCTCCAAACTACCAAGACCAGTTCCTCATTTCAATTTGAATTATTTCATTGTAGTTTTCCCAGGTTTTTGAATATATCCCTTTCTTTATTTCTCATAATACAACAGTATCCCATCATATCCATATATCATAACTTTTTCAGCAGTTCCCTAATTGATGGGCATTCTCTTTGTTCCCAGTTTTTTGCCACCAGAAACAAAGAAAACAAAAAGACCTATTATAGTTTTGCATATATGGGTCATTTGCCTTTTTTAATATTTTTGAGACATGTACCTTAGAAGTAGTATTTCTTGAGCAGAACCAGGAGATCATTATACACGGCAACAACAAGTCCATACGATGATGGATCTCTTCAACAATGACATCATTCAAACCAGTTCTATTTGTTCAGTGATGAAGAGAGCCATCTACACCCAGAGAGATAACCATGGGAACAAAGTGTGTACCACAACATAGTATTCTCAGTCTCTCTGTTGTTATTTCCTTGCATTTTGTTTTCTTTCTCAGTGTTTCTTTTTTCTTCCTTCTTGATTTGATTTTTCTTATGCAGCCATATAACTCTATAAATATATATGTGTATATATTGGATTTAACATGTACTTTAACATATTTAATATGTATTAGACTACCTGCCAGCTAGGAAGAGGATAGGGGGAAAGAGGGGAAAATTTGGAAGAAAAGGTTTTGCAAAGGTCAATGTTGGAAAAATTACCCATGCATGTGTTTTGTAAATTAAAAAAAGCTTTAATAATAATAATTAAAAAATAGTGTTTGAAAAATAAATAAATAAAAAACCATTACCTGCCCCCCCCCAAAAAAAAAAGGTAGTAATATTCTGGGCCAAAATTCTGTGCATAATTTAATAGGTTTAATTGCTCCAAATTGTTTTCCATAAAGATAAACCTAGTTCATAGCTCTACCAACAGTACAATATAGTTTTCTCATATCTCTGCCAATATTTTTCATTTTCTGTTTTGTCATGTTAGCCTATCTGGTAAGTGTGATATAGTACTTCAGAGCTATTTTTATTTGCTTTTCTTTAATTATTCATAATTTAGAGTATTTTTTTCTTATGGCTATGGGTAATTTGCATTATATTTCTTTTTCTGAGAACCGCTTATTTGTGTCTTTTGATTATTTGTCAATTAGGGGATGGCAATTACTATAATAAATATTAAATGAGACTTTTATCAAATAAACTTACCAAAAAGATTCCCTCCCTTTCCCATTTTTCTTTTAATTTTAATTGTATTGATTTTATTTGTGCCAAACATGTTTACTTTTACATATTTGTCCTTTCACCTCTCTATCTCTTGTTTGGTGATAAAGTATTCCCATATCCGTAAATCTGACAAGCAATTGCTGCTATGTTCCATGAATTTTCTTATTATGTGATACTTTATTCAAGTACCAATTTTGAACTTATCTTGCTATATGGTACAATCCATTCTTTAATACTAGTTTCTACTTTTGACAATCTATTGTTGTTGTTGAATAAGAAATCCTGGTCCCAATAGAGCTGGTATCTTTGAGTTCATTAGACATTAGGTTACTGTGCTCATTTGCTTCTGTATGATTTTTATCTAATCTGCTCAAATTTATATGTCTTTATTTTTATGAAAAGTATTCTGTAATTATGCTCATATAGTTTCTGTGAGTTTCTTGAAAAGTAGGTTTCTGAGTATTTTAGATCATCCACAGTTATGTTAAATGGAATTTCTCTATCTCTTCCTATTGGATTTTCTTGGTAATATGCTTTTTAAGATCTGCAAACTTCTGAAGTTATTAAATGTTTTTATTTGTTGTTATTATTAGTAGTAGTAATATTTAGTTTAGAAGACCACATCAGGTTATTATCTATTCATTTATTTATTTATTTTTAAAACTTTAATTTCCAAATTTTCTCCTTCCTCTCTACTTCCCTCAATGAGAAAGGCCTATGTGAAATTATGCAAAACATTATTCCACTCTCCCCCAAGAAAAAAACCCTCAAGAAAAATAAAGTAAAAAAAAAGTGTTCTTCAATCCATATTCACAATCAAATAGTATATGCTCTGGATATAGATAGTATTTTTCATCATAAGTCCTTCAGAGTACACTTGGATCATTGTATTGTTAAGAATAACAAAGTCATTGACAGCTGATCATCCCACAACTTTGCTATTATTTTTCACACAATATGCATACATTCCACTCTGCGTGCATTCATTGAAGCTTTTCTGAGAGCATCTTGTTCATTTCTTATAGAAGAGTAATATTCCATCATAATCACACCACTGTTGATTTAGCCATTCCCCAATTGATGTGCATCCCTTTAATTTCCAATTTTTTGCCCTAAGAAAAGAGCTGCTATAAATGTTTTTGTATATATATAGATTCCTTTCTTTCTTTAAAAATATCTTTGTTTTGGGATACATGTCTAGTAGTGGTATTGTTAGGTCAAAGGACATTCATGATTTTATTTACTTTGGGGCATAATTCATATCTTTTGATCATTTATCAATTAGAGAATGTCTCTTACTTTTTCATAAAATTGACTCAGGTCCCTATACATTTGAGAAATAGGCGTTCACCAGAGAAACTTGTTTCAAAATTCTGTTCAAATTACTATTGCTTTCTATATCTCTCCATCATTTATTCTATACTCTGTCTTTTCATGCTGTCCCTCCTCAAAAGTGTTTTCCTTCTAATCACCTAATATGTCCTCTTCTATTTTACCCATATCCTTTTCCCCTCCTATTTTCTGTAGAATAAGATAAATTTCTTTACCCTCTTTGAGCCAATTCTGATGAAAAGGATTCCTCACTCCCTTTCCCCTCCCTTTCTAGTCCTCCATTTTAAAAGGTTTCTCTTTCCTGTTTTATGGAATTACACCATTTTATCTCTCCTTTTCTAGCACATTCCTCTTTAACCCCATAATTTTATTTTTTTTTAAATTATGTCCCTTCAATTAATTTAATTAATACCTGTGTCCTCTGTCTATATATACTCCTTCTAAATGCCATAATAATGAGAAAAGTTCTTATGAATTACAAGTATTATCCTCCCATGCAGGAATGTAAACAGATAAAACTTATTATGTTCCTTATGATTTCCCTTTCCTGATTACTTCCTTATGCTTCTTCTAAATCTTGTATTTGAAAATCAGATTTTCCATTCAGCTCTGGTTTTTTCATCATGAATGCTTGGATGTTTTCTATTTCATTGAATATCCATCTTTTCCCCAGAAGGATTATACTCAGTTTGGCTATGCAGGTGACTTTTGGTTGTAAAATCTAACTCCACTGCTGTACAGAATATTATATTCTAACCCCTATGATATTTTAATGAAGATTTTGCTAAATCTTGTATTATTCTGACTGTGGCTCTACTGTTTGTTTCTTTCCAGATGCTTGGAATATTTTCTCACTCAACTGGGAGTTCCCAGATTTTGGCTGTAATATTTCTGGAAGTTTCTATCTGGGCATCTCTTTCAGGAGGTGATCAGTAGATTATTTTAATTTCTGTTTTACCCTTGATTCTAGAATATCAAGATAGTTTTCCTTGATAATTTCTTGAGAGATGAAGTCTAGGCTCTTTTTATCATGGCTTTCAAGTAGAAAAATGATTTTTAAAGTGTCTCTTCTGGTTATATTTTCCAGGCCAGTGGTTTTTCCAATCAGATATTTCCTTTGTCTTATATGTTTTTCATTCTTTTAGTTTTGTTTCATTGTTCCTTGATTTCTCATAGTCATTAACTTCCATTTGTTCAATTTTAATTTTTAAGGGATTATTTTCCTCAGTGAGCTTTTTGTATCTCCTTTTCCGATCTATGGACAGAGAGCTTCTGAAATTGCCGTAATGTCACAGATTCAGAGGACCCAAGGTCTGCTCCTGCTTTGCTGGACTTGTGGATGTGGTGGCACAGCCTGTGCCAGGATTGTGCACTGGACTCCCACCCTGGTGCAATAGAACTTTCCTGCTGGCCTACATTGTCTTTGGTTGGAACACTGTTTCCCTCCCTCCATCTTTTTGTGGGTTTTGAGTCTCTAAAATTGGTTCAGAATCATTATTTAAAGCAATTTGGAGGGATTTGGGGGAGGCTCGTGAGTCTCTGCCTTTATTCTCCAGTTTTTCGGGGGGTGTGATTCTCTAGGATTCTGTACATAAACCTTCAAATTACCTGTAAAAAGCAAGTTTTATTTCCTCTTTGCCTATGAGCATAGATTCAATTTATTTTTCTTGCCTTTTTGCTATAACTAGCATTTCTAGTACAATATTGACTAAAAATGTTGATAATGGACATCCCTACTTCAACTTTGGCCTATTGAAAAGGCTTTTAACTTATCTCCATTAGAGATATTGCTTTCTTTTTTTAAAATATAGATACTCTTTATTATTTTAAGGTGAGCTCCACTTATTTCTATGCTTCCATGTATGTGGGTATCTATCTGTATGTGTATGAATTTTTACAGGAATGGCTTGTTTTTTGTCAAAATTTTTTTTTGTCTAAATCTACTCATATATAACATGTACATATATATGTATATATCTTTGTTATCAATATTGTTAATTATGTTTATAATTTTCCTAATTTTGAACCATCCCTATATTTAGGATAGAAATATACTTGAGTAAATGTAGGTCAAAAAAGAGTTTTGTGCTGTACTCTCCTTGCTAATATTTTATTTAAAATTTTTTGCATCAATATTCAATAAGGACATTGGTCTACAGTTTTCTTTCCCTGCTCTTTCTCTCTCTTGTTTAAATATTAAGACCCTATTTTTACACAAAGAAAGAATTTGATAGGGCCCTTCCTTAACCTACTTTTCAAATATTTTGTGTCATATTGATATTAATTGTTCTTCAAATGTTTGGTGCATTTTACTTGTAAAGCCATCTGGTCCTATTTTTTTTCTCTTTTTGAAAATTTATTTATGACTTCTGCATTTTTCTAAGATCTTCCCAAAACTTTCTATTTCTGTCTTGGATTCTTCCATTCATTCACATTTACAACCTCAGATCCATCTTTCCTTTTTTCCCCTCTTTCTTTCAACCTGCATTCCCATTAAATTGAATTTAAAAAAACATACTTATAGTTATTTTTGTTTTTGTTTTGTTGCTGTTTGTTTCTAATTGCCTGGAGGAGGTTGTGATTTCAGACAATTTCTATGGTGATTATGGATCTAAGTATAACCCTTAAAATAGCATTATTATTTAAAAAAATAGAAAGACATCATGATATTTTCATATATATAAAATTGACAACTCTAGGCTCTAATCTGAGGAATTGCAGGTAACTGTTTTTTTTTTTCCGTCTTGTAATCCAATGGAATAACTGTTAGCTTAAATATCTGAACATCTAGGTTCTGGATCTGGATTTCTCATTAATAGGCTGTGGAAAGTCACTTAAATTTTCTGCATCTCATTTTCATCTTCTGTGCAATGAAGAGATCAGACTAGATGGTCTCTGAAGTCCTTTTGAGTTTTAATATTAAACAATCTTCTTTTCCTTCCTTAATATTCTATGCCTCGTATTCAAATCTTTTCTTAGATTCTACATTCTAAGGTTGCTTTGACTGTAGAATTTGGTGACCTCAATTTTATTTTTATATGTTCTCTGGTGATCATTAATGATAAACATGCCACATGTTTAAATAATGTTTTTATTATTACACAAAATATAATTCAAATAAGGTTCATTTCTACTTATTGTTTAAAATAAATCCCTCGTGACTATTTGTAGCACAAGGATGTGCAATTTTTCCTTCAAGATGATTTCATGAATTATTTGTGGTAAATGAAATCTTCCCTTTAATATATTAACTAAGTGAGTTTTTGGTAATATTCTATCAATTTTTTTTTCCAGCAAACCCATTCACTCTTCCCTACCACTAGTGTAACTTCTTGACATTTTGTAGCTCATTCCTCTGTGGTCTGAACTGTTTAATGTGCCGTCCTGACCCCACCCTGTTCTCTGAAACTCAATTTCTTCCTCAGTAAAATCAGAGATTTGAGTTCAAATTAGTAACCTGGAACTGGCTTCGGAAAGACCTTTATTCAAAACTGGCTTCAGCTATGTAACCCTGGGCAAGTCATTTATTTCTACTTGCCTTGGTTTCCTCATCTGTGAAATGGAGATAATAATAATATCTATGTCCCAGACTTGGTATGAAGATCAAATGAGACAATAATGTAAAGCACTTAACACAATGCCTGGCACATAGTAAGTAAATGCTATATCAATGTGTATTATTATTTGGGGGACAGCTAGGTGGTACCATGGACAGAGCGTTAGGCCTGGAGTTAGGAAAACTTGAGTTCAGATCTGGCATGAGTTACTCATTAGCTTTATGATCCTTGGGAAGTCACTTAACTATGTTTGCCTCAGTTTTCTCATCTGTAAAAGAAGCCCGGAGAAGGAAATGGCAAACCATTTTACTATCTTTGCCAAGGAAATTCCAAATAGGATCATGGAGAGTTGAAATAATTGAAAGAACTGATCAGCAGTAGTAGCAAGAATTATTATTACTATTATCATTTACTTACTTTATGTCAGAAACTGTCCTAAACACTGGAGATAAAAAGAAAAAAAAAAAACAAATAGGTAACTTCCCTCAAGAAAATTGCACTCTAATAGGAAGAAAACAACATATAAAGCAGAACTGGAAAACCAAATTTGTATCATACATGGGGAGGGTGTGCAAAGAAAGTAAGAAAGTTTGGCCCCAGAAAAATGAGGCAAATGGTTTCCTATCAGAATCAAGGTGTGAACAGAGTGGGTTCTTTAAGAAAGTTAAGGTTTTCTATCATTGGTGATTTTTTAAGTACATCTTGTATGATGGCTTTTGGGTGATGGTATAGAAGGGTCATCAAGAGGTAGACCAATGAAATGAAAAACCAATGGATTTGTACTCACCTTTCATGGATTCAAATTCCCCAGCTGTCTCTTACTACCTGTGTGGTCTTGGACAAGTCACCTGCTTAACAAAGGGGCTAAACTACACGGTTCCTAATGTCCAGCTCTGTTTTGTGAATCTAAGACAGCTTTTCTTTTATAAATAATAATGAATGACCACTGAATTTTCTTTCTCTAATTCTGAGAATGTAGGATCTCGAATGGATATGGGAAGGGTTTATGCTTTCCTCTGCTTTGGAATTCTTGTAAACTAAGGAGAAGAAAGTAGCTGTAGAGTTGGGTGATGGTGATATCAATAAGAACATAATCAATATCTATAAGAAGTTAGTAGAAAATATGGAATATGCACATATATAAAATGCCATGCTATCATGCTGTAAGAAAGGAGGAAAAATATACTTTCAGTCATGGAAATGGATGAACTGATTCCAAATGATGTAAACAGAATCAAAAGAACAATTTATATTATAATATTAATACTGTGAAAACAAATAACTCTGGAAGACTTTAAAAGGATTATATAAATAATCAATCTTGATACCAGGAGAATGATTAATAAGAACATTAATGATGACTCTCTCTCATGACAGAGATAATGGTTTAATAGATAGATTTAAAAAAAAATGCTTTTAGGAGGTGACTAATGCAGGAATGTTTTTCCAGACCGTGACTGTGTTACGTGGGGACTCATATTCATGTCTCCCCCCCCACTCCCGTGGAAGGGGAGGTGATGGTGGGAGAAAATAGTGAATGTTTCATAATTGAAAAAAATTAATAAAAACAATTTCAAAAGAGTACAGAGAAGGAAAAGATCTTTTTTCACTGGAAGAAGGGGACAATAAGGGCGTGTTTCATGGAAGACTTGAACCTGCTCTTTTAAAAATAGTAAATGTCCAAAGGGCTAGCAAACTGTGCATACCCTTTGGTTTAGCAATGTCTCCACTGGGCCTGTATCCTAAAGAGATTACAAAGGAAGGAAAAGGTCCATGTGTGCAAAAATTTTTGAATAAGCCCTTTTCATAGTGGCAAGGAACTGGAAACTGAGAGGATGCCCATTAGCTGGAGAATGGTTGAATGAGTTATGGGATAAGAAAGTGAGGGAATATTATTGTTCTATGAGAAATGAGGAAAGGCTGATTTCAAAAAAGCCTGGAGAGACTTATATGAACTGATGCTGAGTGAAGTAAATAGAACTAAGGGAACATTGTATCCAGAAAAAAAGATAACGTGATGATCAACTGTGAAGGACTTGGCTCTTTTCAACAATGGGGATGTTCAGGCAATTCCAATAGATGTATGATGGAGTGAACCCATCTGCACCTAGAAAGAGGGATATGCTGAATGTAGATCAAAGGATAGTATTTTCACCTTTGTTGTTATTGTTGTTGACTTGTTTTTTTTTCCCCTTTTGATTTGATTTTTCTTGTGCAGCATGATGACTTTGAGAATATGTTTAGAAGAACTGTGCCTGTTTAACCTTTATTGTATTGTTTGCTGTCTAGAGAAGGAAGAAAGGAGAGAGAAAAAAAATGGAACACAAGGTTTGCAAAGGGGAATGTTGAAAACTATCTTTACATGTTTTAGGGAAAATAAAAGGCTATATAAAAAGAATACTGTAAAAATAGTAAGGTTTTAAAAATTGAAGATGACAGATGAGAAATGCCAGGTTGGAAAACTGCATGAACAAAGGTAGTGTGATGGGAAATGGCCAGGTATTTCCACTGAATGTTCAATAGTCAAGTAGAAATGAGAAATAGGATTTTTAATAACAAAAGGAGATGATTTCCTCAGATAGGTCAAGGCCATATTATTTTAAGCCTCAAAAACCAGGCTAAGGAATTCAGGTCAGTGATAATATGGTCTAAATGGATATCATGATAGATATTATGAAAGACCTAAATTCACTACTTATGTTTGGTAATTTTGCCTGGAAATTTTGCTGTGTGACCATGGTCAAATTACTTTCCTCCTTTGAAAAGAGAAGGTATCTCATCTATACACTAGGGACCATGGCTTTTAATATTGCAACTAACTTACAGGCTTGTTATTGGAATCATACAAGATAATCCATGTAAACTTTTTTTTTTTTAAATTCTAAAGGGATATTTATTTATCAACTATTATCAGTGGATTATTGGGGAATCATTGAGTTTTTGGAACAAGGGAAATGACACCAGGGCTATAAAATAGGAATATTCATGAATTCGTGGATTCTATATGTACCTAAGTGCCTACTCTTGTCCCAGAGATCCCAAAACAAAAATGGAAGAGTTCTGTGTTTCTTTGATAATGTCATGCATGAAAGCAGAAAAGACAGGAACAAGTGTTGAGGAGACTCTTATAATAGTCAAAGAAGAAGGTCATAAAAGTCTGAACTAATATGATGATGGTGAGTATCAAGAAAGGAAACAAATATTAGAACTTTATGTGTTATAGTAAAAACAAACAAACAAACAAACAAAACCTGGATAACTAGTTGGATGTAAAGAGAAGAGATAAGGAATTAAAATGATATATTGTGCATATGAAATTTAAAGGTTTACAACTTGAAGGGCCTCCCCAAAGGTGTCTCATCTCCCTCCATTTTACAGATGAGAGAATTGAGGTCCATGAAGTCAAGTTATTTGCCTTTGGGCACAAAATTAAGTAGTTGAGATATGATTTGAACCCAAATACTGTGAGTGTAAATCCAATGCTCTCTCTCATTTTAAACTGTCTTCTCCATCTTCTGATTCCTCTTGATTCAGGAGTTTGGAATCTCCATTTTGAAGACTGCTAGGGATTCAGCAATTTTACTTTTCTCTCAAATGTGCTTATGTGAGGTTTAAGGGTAAGATTCCTTTAAAGTGCTGAATTATATTGGGAAGTGGCTTTGCTCTCTCACAAGGAGCTATTTTTAGGGAGCATGAATAATTACACCAGATGGCTGTTTAAATCTGCTGGCATTGTTTCTACTGTAAATGTATTGTTTAGAGGCACATTCTTGTTAGATTTTTAAAGAGAGCACCAAGTTACGGGAGTTCTCACATCTATCATTGATCCCTTTTGTCACCCTGTTTCAAAGCTTTTTCTATGAGGAGGTTATGAAGTTGCTGATCTAAAAGCTTCTTAATAAATTATCTGGGCATTAGCACCCAAGAACTACTTCCCAAGAATACAGTCTTTAACTTCAGATTGTTGTTAGCCTGGGATGGATAAAGGAGAGCCATTTATTCTATGATTGCCTTGATTTAATCCTCCATGATTTGCTAAAATTACCCATTTCAATGGACTCGACATTTTCTGCAGCAATTGAAAGAGAGGATTTTTTTTTAATGTTCCCATTCTCTATTCCCTATCTGCTTGGTAAACTGTAGAGAAAAGCTCATTCTCCCTAAGTTGTTCCACACTTTGTATGGGGCCAAGAAAATGCAATTTCATTCGTTATTTCCTTCTAAATCCTTACATAAGTGGATCAAAAGAAAGTGAATTCAGATGCCTCCTCAATTTATTTCAATGGCAAAAAAGCCACATAAGTGAATAGAGTGGAAGTATTCTATATGGCAGTGGCTCTTAGCACATGCTAATTATCAAAGTAGGAGGGCCCTCCCTGGGCACAGTGCTGTGCCTAGTGAAAGGGGCATGGAGCAGAAAGAACCTCAGAGACTCGAGCCTATAATCTCCACTCTCCCTGAACTTGGGGTGCAGCTTTTCTAAAGCAGGTTTCATTTCTGCTGCTGGAAAGGGAAGACATGGAAAGAGATGAATTCTAATGACCCTTTGGCATCTAAGCTCCTGATTCTGGAAGTTGCTTGAGCTCTCTCTGTCTGAAGGTTTTCCAGTAGAGGCTGGATGATGGATTATCAAAGATGTTAAGACATACTAATTGAGGTGAGGTGTGAGATGAAGGGCTTCTGGGATGTGTTGTCACCTCAGAGTCTATTTTTGCATTACCGATCCTTTATTATATAGACTTCTGGGAAAGGCAACCACCTTGTTGAGAATCACCATTTATGAAGGAAACAGAAAAAGAAACAAACATTTGAGCCCTGCTGATTTGTCACAAGGACTCTGGACTTCCCTCTGCAGAAAAGAGCTCCTTCTGTGCCCTCATTTAAGTGACTTTGAGGAGTGAGCTGAAGTAGCCAAACACAGTGACTGCATTGAGATGCCCCAGCTCATAGTAATGGCAGGAGGAGCTCATTATTACAAAAAAAAAAATAGCAAAAGGGGGAATGACTTTACATATGTGTGTATAGCAAGAGAGAGTGATGAGAAAGAGACAGAGACAGAGACAGAAAGACAGAGACAGAGAGGCAGGAACTTCTGATTTCCAATCTGGCTTCAGGTACTCATTAGTGGTGTGACCCTGAGAGAGTCATTGAACTTTTGTTTGTATCAGTTTACTTAATAATACAATGAAGATTATAACAGCACTGACCTCTCTGGGTTTTTGAGAGGAACAAATGACACAGTAATTGTGAAGCACTTGTACAGTGCCTGACACATAGTATGTGCTATAAACCTGTTAGCTATTATTACTTGTATTATATGTCTATTATATATATATATATGTATATATATATATATACATATATATAATGTTAACAAATATAATATAGAAAATAATAAGTAGTTATATATTATATATAAACATAAACATGAAGTAGCATTTGTAAAATAATATATAATATGATATAAATAAATATTCTATTTATTATATAAATATGGATTTTAAAGATACTGAAACAGATATTGATATGTGATTTTTCATGCCACCTTTTGAGACTATTTAGATTCATTATCTTCTCTGTAGTATGATGGATAAAAGATGACACAGCTGAGAAAAGGTTAATCTGTAGAACATATCAGTTTATTAAGCAATGTATCACAGTTGCTCAACAAACTGGGACCAGAGATCTTCAAAAGGAAACTGACTTTTATTCATTAAAAAATAAATCAAATAATACCAATTAATTACAAAGGAACAATATAATATTAGGTGATCTGATTTGTAATTGGATGAAAGATTAGGGGTTTTCCAAGTTGACAAGGAGAGGGCAAATAGGTACAATTCCCTGAATTCAGAATTTGAGGTTTTATGCTCCCTTGTGAGTGTACTGATCATTTTCAGACAAGACATAGAGATTCCTTGAGCTGTATAATTGTGAGAAAACTCCTTGCATCAAATCTTTGGCTCTAATTGTATTTCTGGTTAGCATAGCGAGGTCTTTGCCTAAGGATCGCTCAGTCAGAAAGGTGATCCACAGTCCCAGATTGGAGGACTAGGTTCAGACAACACAATAAGGTTTCTGCTACAATAAGGTCCAACAACTGACCAAAGTTTTTTTCACAAGAGAGAAGTTGGACAAGCCACAATTAAATCAAAAGGACCTCAGCAGTTGCAGAATTGAGTCATGAGTCCGTGTGATCTGCTCAGTTCTCACAATTCAGCATGTATCTGAAGCCCCTCGGTTCATTCAGTTTCAGGAGTGTGGCAGTAATGTGTATAACAGAGACCCTGGTGACCACGCAAAGGTTTGTTTCCCTAAATTGGGAAGTAGGTGGAAGTGGGAGTCCATTGACACATAGCTCAATTATGTGAGCCCTGCTTTCTTCTTCAAGGCTGGCCAGGGATTTGTCATTTCTACCACTCCCACTAGTCCTTTCTGCCACAATATGGAGTACTTTAACTCTTAATCTACCCAATATTGAATTACTTTTCATTTATTTGAGACAACATGAAGTAATAGATTGACTGATGAACTTGGAATCTGGAAGACTTGGATTCAAATGTTGCCATAGATAAAATGAAAGATATGCATTCAGTGTTCTCTAAGGTCTCCTCTACTTCAGATTTATGATCACTCTATAGGTTCTACTTATTCATTTTGTACATACTTATAAATATGGCCCCATTGGATTATCATTTTATTCTTTGTATTTCTGTCATTTTCATTTAATATCGTGTCTTGTACATAGCAAGTACTTGATAAATTCATAAAGAATTGGATAAATAAATGATATTTATGTTGAATTCAGACAGGATCACAAACTTATTGGTTCACAGGCCAAATATTTAATAAGTTTCATCTTCCTCAAAAATCAAATTGCATCTCCTTCCACTGTCTCCCCCAGCCAACAGCCATATTTTCTGAGATATCTCCCGGTGTGATTTAATTCCATTTGCTTAAGTGGTTATAAAACATATCATAACAGAACAGTTTCCTAAACTGAGATTGTTAACTGAAAAATAAAAAAAAACTATATTGATAACTGAATATCAATAGAATTGGTTTCCTTTCAAAAATAATTTATTAAAAATGCCATTCTGAGGAGTTCCTAGGCGTCACCTGAATACCAAAGTTATTTAAGACATATACTATATTTGTATGTCTTTCTTCCTCATTAAAGTGTTTCAAATAACAAGGGAAAATCAATAGCTCCATAGGGGCAGATTGAGGAGGGATGTTTAACTGAGACTATTTAAGGAGACAGAAGAACAATTACTATTGCTGAAATGTGTCAAGCTTGTTGCCTTTTGGAAGAACCTGTTCATCAAGAAAAAAAGACCTGCCCCATATAAATTCTTTAAACAGAAAGAAAGATACTTACACAAAGGCATTCTCTAATCCATGTTTGTGGCAGCCCTCTTTGTGGTGGCAAGAAACTGGAAACTGAATGGGTGCCCATCACTTGGAGAATGGCTGAATAAGTTATGGGATATGAGTTTTATGGAATATTATTATTTGGTAAGAAATGACCAGCGGACACCTAGAGAAAGAACACTGGGAAATGAATGTGGACTGCTTGCATTTTTGTTTTTCTTCCCAGGTTATTTTTACCTCTCTGAATCCAATTTTTCTTGTGCAACAAGAAAACTGTACAAATATATACACATATATTGTATTTAAGATATACTTTAACGTGTTTAACATGTATGAGACTGCCTGCCATCTAGGGGAGGGAGTAGAGGGAAGGAAGGGAAAAGTTGGAACAAAAGTGATTGCAAGGGACAATATTGAAAAATTACCTATGCATTTGTTCTGTCAATAAAAAGCTATAATTTTTTTTTTTTTTAAATAGCCAGCAGGATGAATACAGAGAGGCTTGGAGAGACTTACATGAATGGATGCTAAGTGAAATGAGCAGAACCAGGAGATCATTATACACTTCAACAATACTATATGAGGATCAATTCTGATGGGTGTGGCTCTCTTCAACAATGAGATGAACCAAATCAGTTCTAATTGTTCAGTAATGAAGAGAACCAGCTATACCCAGCGAAAGAACTCTGGGAAATGAGTGTGGACCACAACATAGCATTCCCACTCTTTCTGTTATTGTCCACTTGCATTTTTGTTTTACTTCCCAGGTTTTCTTTTCCCCAGATGGGGAGGGGGTGGGGAGAAGGAGGGGAAAAGTTGGAACAGAAGGGTTTGCACAGGTCAATGCTGAAAAATTACCCATGCATATGCCTTGTAAATAAAAAGCTATAATAATAAAAATAATAATCAGTTTATTTTACTAATGTGTTCACCCACTAGGAAAATGATTAATTAGGGTGAATTGGTGTAGGCTGAAGTAAATGCTATGCTTTTATCACAGGTTTTTTATAATTTGGGAATATTCTCAGAACTTGCTCCAAAGTGAGGTCATCAGGTTGGGTAAGATGGGAATCTGGGAATCCGGCATGGAATAGTCAGGCTTCCCATGTGATAAAGAAATTGATTTGAGATGATGCTTAGTAACTTGGAATAGGGGTGTTGAGACCCTTAGATGGTTCATAGTTTGAGTTCTATCAGAATAATACCCTGTGATAACAAACTTTTGTATCTCCACTGCCATGTCTTGGCACACAACAGATCCTTAAGAAATGTGTGAAGTTGAAGTTTTCATTTTCCCTCTTGTTATCCCAATACTTGTTTTGCAGCCAAACTGGATCCCCAAGGCTTTTAGAGTCTATTGTCTTCTTCTGATATCTGTTTCTTTGAAATATGAAAAATATTTAAAAAATAATGGAGAGAATCACTTGTTGGGGATAGACTTTGTACAATGCACAATTCAGTTCATCTAGTCCTTCTAACTTTAAGAGTGCTTTCCTCCATGACATGTTACATGGTCTGAACTGATAGTGATACATTGTCCTCTATATTTTATCTTTATAGGATTTATAGGATTCCTTTTTGGAGACATTCATCTGTCTACTGAATTCCCCTTGATCCTTGGCTCTTCCAAGCTTTCTTCTACTCTGGATTCAGCTCATTTTATTTCAATGCTATATTCTTCATCAATGTTTAATGTTGCTGGCTCTTGAAGTCTTCCCAAGTACACCTAGTGTCATGGAAAGAGCACTTGCTCAGTTGCAACTATACAACCTTAAGAAGTCATTAATTTTAGTTGATATCTGTAGAATGTCTTGGGATTTGCAGAGAACACATACTTTATCTTTAAATTCTCTAATCATTTTCTATTATTTTTTTCTTTTTGTTGTTGCTCTCATAAGAAAACCGCCAAGAAACGTCCTGTGATTTGCCCCAACTTTCACTAAAGAGTCAGATTCCAGATAGGATTAACATTTATTTTACATAGAATTTGGAGTGGCTTTTCAAAAGAGAAGGAGGGGTGCATTTTGCTTCTTTGTTGACTGTAGCACACTAGGTTCTGACTAGGAGGAATTGGGGGCAGAATTTTTAGTGGAATTCCACGTGTCTTGTGGGAACACTTTGTGACATGGCATGATTACTTGCCAGGGTGAGTGCAGAGGTAAGAGGCAAATAGTCATTTTATCTCAACTTGCATTGTTTTTAGCCTTAGGAAGGAATTGGATTCTTTTTATCTTTTGCTAATAGTAAAGCTATTTTATTGCATTTTATAGTTCAGGAATGTCTTATTGCTTTCTAAACTTGTTTCTTTTCTTTTTAAATTTTTTTTTATTTTCTTCTTATTTTTTATTATACCTTTTTATTTACAAAATATATGTATAGGTAATTTTTCAGCATTGACAGCTGCAGATCCTTTTGTTCCAACTTTTTCCTTCCTTCTCCCCACCCAGTCCCCCATATGGCAGGTTGACCAATACATGTTAAATATGTTAAAGAATAAGTTAAATACAATATATGTATACATGTCCAAACAGTCTAAACTTGTTTCAGTCACTGGAGTGGCTCTTAATGTTTGCCTTGACCCAATTGCTCAGTTCAGTGTGTGGTACAGTAGGCACTTGAAAAAATTCTTGTTGAGTAAATGGTAAAAAAAAAATAATAATAATAATACATTTTGGTGATTTATTTATTGCTATCCCATCCATTCTCTTGAGTGCTGTTGGTTATTTTGGGAATCTCTAGATTGGATAAATTAAGTACTTTGTGAAATTTTTTGTGTTAATGTGTCTACAGCTTGAAAAAATTGGGGGGGGAACCCCTTCTTTTTTTAGATTTTAAGTAAAATAACAATAAAGTAATTTGAAAGATGAGACAAGGGCAACATGGAGATTCCAGAAAAGTTCTAATGAAGGAGGCAGCATTTATGTTCAGCTTAAAAAAATCTCAAGTCTAAAAGACAAAAGTAAGAAAAGAGTACATTTTTGGTGTGGCAGCCTTCTGACCTGTTTAGTAATTTGTGGACGTTTAGATTAGAGGAAAAAAATAGGGAAGAGTGGCTTGAAAGCTATTAAAAGAATGTGAAATTATTTCACACTACAAAAGGTTTAGACTTCTTCCTGGCTCTGTTTGGCAGCCCCAAGCTATGGGAGAATTTCTAGAGGCACATTTTGGCTTGACAGAATGAAAATTAAAGAGGTTGCCACAAGAATTAGAAGGCTTCCCCTCGGCTGGTAGATGGAAGCCTGACTGCTCATTTGAAGTTCTGCTGAGAATGTTCCTGTTCATGTTTGGATTGCACTAGCCCTCCTATGAGATCTTTCTTATTCCTCTGTGTTCCATTTCTTAGAATGAAAGAGGAGGGATGTTCTAGATAGGAGGAAAGGTTGAGGCAGGGATGGAGATTCAAATTTATATAGTGTGTTTGGAAAACATTAAGGGAGGGGTGCCAAGAAGTAACAGACAAAAGGAAAGGAATTACATATATTACATGTTTTTTGTAGTGAACTTACCTTAGCTATTTTTGGTGCCATTCCCAGAGGAATGGCTTGACAGAGGAGTATTCTATAAAATTTGCAAAGAGAAACTTATCTAGGTCAAAAGGTAGGATAATAAGGTACAGATTTCTGTGCTTCCTCAGACTTTAAATGTGACTGAAATCCTAAACAAGAAGACTCAGTGGGACAGTCTGAGCTAAGTCCTGACCAAATTGACAATCACTCATTGGCCACAATAAACACAGTGTGTCACTGGTCAAACAACCATTCTTCTCTAGTATTTTCATTTTTCTTATGCAAAAAAGTCCAACAAGTAACTCAAGTCAGATGCAACTCTTTCAGCTCGACAGGTTGCCTTCAAGCTTATTGTTCCAACCCCAATCCTTGCCTCCATTTTTGCTGCAAAGCCTAGGGACCCCTATTTCTTGTATCACATGGGACTCTTGGGATACGTGGCATTATTGAGCTATACCAGGTAAGGGGAGGGTCCAAGGCCTTATTATGCCCTAAGTGATCTTACCCTTCTTTCTCTCTCCTGGAAAAGAGTAATTTGAACCAACAGTAGTAGTTTGAAATTTTCCCTATGTGAGCATTCCCAGGATCTCTTGTTTATCTGCTTCTGAAAACCTGTATCATAAGAGTAAGATCTCATACCATGTCTGCTCTTCCTGACCCAACCACTTAATTTGGTCTTATTTTCAGATTTCCCAGGTATAACCTCCTTCTATTCCTTCTGCTACACAATACCCCAGTCCCATTTTATTTACAAATGAGTTTATTCATCTGGACAGAGCCTTAGGGATTCTATGTGCTTCTACTTTGTCCTTTGCATAGCCTTCAACCTCAATTCTTAGACTGGAATATTCCATGACATACAATAATAAACCATAACCTTAAATATGTTGGAAAGAGAGACATTCAATTTGGAAAGAAATTGGAGGAAAATAAAAAAATAGTACCATTTCCCAAAGACTGTCTAAGCTTTATAAATCTTCTCTTCTATTCTGATTTTTGCCCATTAGCAAATCAAAGCATCTAAGTTCTATATAAATTGATAAATATCTTTTTTTTTACTCAAATAGAATCATCTATAAGAGTTCACCAATGGGTACAACCGGCGTCTTCCATTTGCACACTTTCCTATATATTCCCAATGATAATGACAAACATGTTTGTCAGTTGCACACTTCCCATAGGTAGCAATTTGGGATTTGACACAATCTCGATTGAAAAAGAAAAGTTAGTTACATAATTTTTAAGGCTTCTAATTGGTCCCTCTTATTGTCTTTTTGATTTCTGAAACGCTTAAGGTTATCTAAAAATGGCTGACTCCTCTTGATACCTCTTTAACCATCAATATGTTCTATTCCAGAAAATCAGTTTTTAAGTATAAGCTATACATACAATAGACAAAAAGAATCCTTCTGATCACAAGACATTGTGAACACCTGTTCCCACACTTAAGATATTGCATGTATCTTGGGACATGAGCATTTGTTCCCCCTCCACCCCCTGAAATTCTATGACTTTGAAGGGTCTTCTACAGCTAGCATTCAGATGTTTATTTAATAACTTTTTTTTCACTAGTAGAGCTTGATAAACTAAAATGACTTTTTAATAAGACATTCCCCACTTGCCAGGAAAAAAAAATCAGCATTTAGGGGATTTTTTAGAACATGTATTACTCTAACTGACAGACCAGAACAGCTTTTGCTCTACTTATTCCCTGTATGGGATAAATATGCATTTTCACAAATGAGCTGTTCCATGTCTTGAATATAAAAGAAGGCAAAGGTACACATTATCTGTCAAAAAGCCCCCACTGTATCTTGGGGAGGACAAAGCTTTCTTAGGTCCCAAATCAAAACCATTCTCAGATATTTTAATTAACTCTCTAATATTCTATTAAAATAAATATTTATTTTAATTCTGAACTTAAAAAAAAATAACAAATCACCAAATACAAGAGGCATTTCTATATACACAGTAGAAAAGAAGAAAAAAATGTGATAGTCCTTTAACTGTAAATCTCTATTAGGTGCACCTTGCTTTCCTTTTTAGTATAATAGATCTCACCTGCAGCTTTCAAAGCTCTTTACATGTCTTTGCTTCATTTTGGTCTTCTATTCTCTGAAACTTTTGAAGATGCCTCAGTAAATCTCTTTTCTTTTTCTTTCTACTTTAGCTATCCTACAGATATCTTCTGTTCCCATTCACCTCCTCTAATAAAAAAGAAAAAAAAGTTTCTTGTAAAAAAATATTCATAGTCAACAAAATAAATTCTTACACCAACTATATCTGAAAGTATGTATTTTATTGTTCATTCTGAAATCATCACTTCTCTGTCAAGCGACGGGCGACATGCTTCATCACACATCTTCTTCAGTCATGGTTGGTCATTGAACTTAGAAAAGTTTTTAAGCTTTTTTCAAGTTGTTTTTCTTTATGATGTTGTTATATAAATTGTTCTTCCCATTCTGTTCCCTTTATTCTTAATCAGTTTATATGTTACCTTTAAACTATCCCTTTCATGATTTCTTATGAAGGAAAAATATTCCATTACATTTATATGCCATATTTTAGCCATTTTCCAATTAATGCTTAGTTCTTTACTATTATAAATAGAACTGCCATAAATATTATGGTACATTAGGACTTTTTTTTTTTCCTTTTTATGTGATCACTTTGGGGATATAGAGTAGTGGAATTGCTGAGTCAATTGTATATAAACTTTAGTGTCTTGAAGCTTAGCTTCAGATTATTTTCCATAACTGTTGTATGATTTCACAGGTGCCCTAACAGTACTTTAGTTAGGTTCTCTCAGCCCGTTCAGTATTGGTGATTTCCCTGTAATTGTAATTTTTGCCAATTTGATGATTGTGACATGATTCTTTTGATATGTTGTACTTATGCTTCTACAATTTATTAGTGGTTTAAAATTTTTTATATGATTAGATTTCTTCATCTGAAAACTGACTTCATATCCTTTAACCAATTTTCTATTTGGGAATTGCTCTCCTAATTAACTGAACTATTTTCCTAAGAAATTAGAAATATGACAGAAAAGCTTTGGTTGTTTGTTTGTTTTTTTTATTTGGAGGGGGAGGGCACAGAAAGAGAGCTTTAGTTTAAGGGAAGACATTTCAAAAACTGATTTAAGGGTCTTCTTGAAGCAAAGTAATTAAATGTATTTAGTCCTTTTTGCTTTTTAAGAAACTGAATCACAGTGAAGGGATTTTGCTTAAGAAAATACTAATTCTGATGTATGGGATGTTTACACAAAAGAAGTCCAATTCCATAGCATTACAAAATGCGTGAATTGGAAGAAGGCAGATGGCCATTGACCAATACGCTTCAATAAGTTGAGGAAAATGGAAGAAATATTTAAGGTTAATGGAGAACCTTTGATAATTGTCATCTATATGTAGGCATCTATATGTTGGATCAGGTTATTATATGGGATTTAATTGAAATATCATTTTCTCTGCAGATTTGATGTTCATCAGATAAGTCTCTAGTCCTGTCTTCTGAGCCGTGTATGAGGAAAGAGGAAGGAGAATGTAGAAGAAAACACTGAACTTTGCCTTTTACACTCTGTGATCTAGTCATGACTCCAAAGTCTTTTAGTTTTCAGTTAATAGCTATAATACATTGCAATTTTTGTAGTCTCCTTACAATGCTGAAACCAAATCTCAGAGATATTAAGTGACTTGCCCACTCTGTTGGCAGAGATAAATTGCACGGCATAGTAGATGAAGGCTAGTTTGAGAGTTAGCAAGACTGGTGTTCAAGCCCTATGAGCTACACATATTACTTAGGTGACTTTTAAAGAGCTTCTCTATCAGTTCTTCCAAATTATGCATCACTGGAATATTATTGTTCTATGGGAGATGATAGCAGGATACTCTCAGAAAAACTTGGAAAGATCTCTATGAACTCCAGCAAAGTGAAATGTACTTTATACAAGGGAATAATAATTTTGAAGGATGATCAGTGTGATTGATTTTGCTATTCTCAGCAATACAATAAACCAAGACTACTCTAAGGGATTTATGATGAAAAATGCCCAAAGAATTGATTGTGTATATGTACAGACTGAAGCATACTTTTTTGTTTTTACTTTTTTCTTTTTATTGAGGTGCTTTTTAAGGAGAGAAATCTATGCTTTCTTTTGCAACATGACTTTTATGGAAATGTTTTGCATAACTTCACATGGGGTGAGGTGAAAAGGAAAGGAGAAAATCTAGAACACAAAGGTTTTTTAAAACAAATGTAATTTTTTAAATATAATTGAAGAAAATTAAAAAAAAATAAATTATTCATCGTTAACGTTCTGACCTGCATTAGTGGATCCTCGCACAAACTAGCCACTTCATAAATGAAATTCTTCCCTTCTCCCTGCTTTTGTTGATTTGATGTAGGGAGCTTCCATACCAGGGAGTTTTCTACAGTAAAGAAATCATGACTCTGAGAAATAATAGCAGCTAAATGCCAAGTACCCCAGTGGTTATAATGCAAATGTGATATGTACTCTGAAAAAGGGCCATCAAATTATTGCAGAAGCTCAAAGGAGAGAAATAGAATATGGTATTGGGCTAGAGTTTATTCTGCTCATGGCTTTCTGGACTTCTCTTTCTACCATACTCTGGCAGCCTGGAAGATTGCTCCACCTTTGCATCACCTTTTTGTTAAAAAAAGTTAGTTATTTATTGACAATAGTATCCTCATTTTGTTCCAATTACATGTAAAGCTAGATTTCAACATTCACTTTTATAAAATTTTTGAATTCCATTTTTTTCTCCTTCCCTCTCACCTTCTACACAAGATGGTAAACAATCTGATGTAGGTTACACGTGTACATTCCTATTAAACATATTTAGTCATATTGTGAAAGAAGAATCAGAACCAAAGTGGAAAAAAACCTGAGAAAAAAGTGAAAATAATCTGCTTCAACCTGCATTTTGATTCCATAGTTCTTTCTCTGGATATAGTCAGCATTTTCCATCATGAGTCTTTTGGAATTGTCTGTCACAGTTTTTGGCACTAATCCTGTCATAGTTGATCATCACACAATATTACAATTATTATATACAATGTTCTCCTAGTTCTGTGCACTTCACTCAGCAACAGTTCATGTAAGTCTTTTCAGGTTTGTTATTGTTTTCCCCTGAAATCCTCCCATTCATCATTGCTTATAACACAGTAGTATTCTCTTCCATTCTTATATACAACTTGTTCATTCATTCCCTAATTGGACATTCCTTCAATTTTTTGCTACTACCAAAAGAGCTGCTCTAAATATTTTTGTACATGTGAGTCCTTTTCTATTTTTCATGATGTAGTAGTGCTATTACTGGAACAAAGGATATGCAAAGTTTTGTAGCCCTTTGGGCAGTAATTCCTAATTGTTCTCTAGAATGGTTGGATCAGTTCACTACTCTACTGAGAAGCATTTGCTTCTTCCAATGAAAGTTTCCTCCCAGAACTTCTGCTCTGATATTTAGGATGTTTAAAATAAATGCTTTCCATCCCACAACTCTTGCCTCTCACTGATAGAGGAACAAACTTGGGTTTCTGAAAGTTTAGAGAGCTTGAGAATTAAATTGTTTTCATATCTTAAAATCTCATAAACTCCTACCTATATAGTCTTCCCCAAGTAATAAACTATGGGATTAGAATTTTCATAGAACAGTGGAAATAGTTTTTTTTTTCCCCTTGTAGTATCCTCTGAGCTAAGTCTGAGCTATAGTGACCTTGAAAGGATCTTGCTAAATTTTTTTTCATTTCATTTAAAAATATATATTTAAGGACTTTTTTGTAGCAAGCATCATTATCAGTATCATGTACACAAGGCTAGAAGTAATATAATACCTGCCCTGAAAAAGGTTAAATTCTAATAGGAAAACTATATTATATAAATATAATCAAGAGATAAAATAAGGGGGGAAGAAAGAGAGAAACAGAAACAGAGACAGAAAAATCAACATTCATTTATTAAATTGCAGTACACATCAGGAAGGGTAGCTAGATAGAGAAGTGGATAGAACTCCAGGCCTGGAGTCAGGAAAACTTGGGTTTAAATCCTGCCTTAAGATATCTTGCCATAAGTAAGTCACTTTACCCTGTTTTGTTAATGGACAGGTCAATTCCCAGAGCCTCCATAGCTGTGGATCGTAACATCGGAAGAGTTTGCAAAGCAGCCTTTGCTGACATAAGTGTTGCAGATTGGGAAAGAGATAAGTTGGAGGCAGAGGGAAGAGGAGAGAGGTCAGACAACTCAAGAGCCTCTCAGTCAGAGAGGTCAGAGAACAGCAACTGCCTCTCAGTCTCCTTGTATCATCCTCTCACAAGAGGAGATCCATTTTGAGTTGGATCTCCAGTAGCCACTGTCAGGTGGCTCCCACGTATTCTAACAACTCTCCCGTATATTCCAATGCTGTTTGCCTCAGTTTCCTCACTTGTAAAATGTCCTGGAGAAGGAAATGGCAAACCACTCTAGTATCTTTGCCGAGAAAACCCCACATTGGGCCACAAGGAGCTGGATATAACTGAAACAATTGAACAACAACAGCCACAAAGTGCACATATGGTTCAGATAACACCTCCCCCCCTTTCCTAAGAAACATTTCTAAAACCTTTCCATAATCCTGATGAAACTGCTGGATCTATACTCTGTGTGTGGGTTGGGAAGATTTAAAATTTCTGCAGCGGCCAATGGATCTAAGCCACTGTTTAGCTAATTCAGTGCTTTCCCACCTGCCTCTTTTTTTTTTTTTTTGAACTTTTCAAATTTTAAATCGACCTAGCTCCCAAGGGAGGGTCTTCTAGTCTCCATGCTTCTTCCCCTGGTTCTTCAGGTGTGGAGGTACAGGTAAATAACTAAAAAGGCCTCTTGCTTGCTGGTAGGCAGAGGGATTTCCTTCCTGTTCTAACTCTGCTTTTCTGTGACCTTGCTCTTCTAAAGTAACCCCATATTTATGGCACTGGAAGGCACCTCAGAAGTCATTTCCACCAATCCCTCATTTTACATAATATGTTAACTGAGCCTCACAGAGAGGAAATTATTTGCTCAGGAGCCCATAAAAATGAACAGGACATCCTTGACCACAACTTGGACCTCCTCAGTGATAACTCACTTTGTTTTCCTGATAACAAGGGCAGAGCTGAGCTCCAGTGAGCTAATCTGAGCTAATTTACTCATCTGAGATGTCCAGCCAGTTAGTTACCTCCAGGAGCAGAAGGTTTCCCTTTAAAAATAAGGAGATTGAACTAATATGACTTTGTACCTCCAACTCCGGGGTTCTCTATCACAAGAAAGCCTAGCGGGGCTAAAACAGCCTTAAGAATAGGTCCAGTAGAATTATTATCTTCCAATATGATGTGAACAGGGCATCTGAAAGAAAGCTCAACTAAAAAAACAACAGCAACAACAAAACAAATTGCTGAATGTAAAATGGGGGAGAAGGAAATGGCCAACTATTCTCCCACATTTTCCAAGAAAACTCTAAATCTAGTTGCAGGATTTGGACAAAACTGAAACAGCTAAATAACAATATTTACTAATCCATTGTCAAAGAAAAAGATATTAAGTGAAAAATATAATGAATAGGAAAAAATTTTCTGTCAGCCTGTGGGTAGTTTTCTAAGGGGGCCAGGTCCAGTTTGTGTAGCTTAATTTGTTCCCAGGAGAAGCCTGAGAACAAAAGGAAAGTTTCTGAGATTGTTAGCTCCATGTAGATAAGCAAATCATCTTGCAAATAGCTGGCACTCAGTTATTACTAAATAAATCATGAAAAGAACAGTTACTTAGGGAGACTTTGTAGTGCAAAAAAGTTTATATAAAATTCAATTTGAGTAATGTGAATGTAATATGGTTTGTTAAGAGAGTTTAGGATGTAGATTACAAAAAGTTTAAGGTTGGGAAGCTTTTTGGAACACAGACCCCATGATGTCAAAGTCATAAGAAGCATTAGAAGACAGATCTCTCAGATTGGATGGGATTCAAGATTATTTTATCATTTTTTTATAATGAAACTGACTTAAGTTAAGTAGAGTGGTCAAGTGATTTACTTAAGACAATACTATGACTTAGTAGCCAAGATAGTTAAATGCCAAATTTGTCATCATTTAATCTATTCATCTTCCTTTCCAAAATATCATTCTCCCTTAGGAAGATAAAGAAGCATAACTAATATATACTTTTCGCCAAAATTTTTTTGCATGCAATTAATGGTTCTTCTATTTCCTTTAATGAAGAATAAAAGAAAAATCATAGAAAAGCAAAAACAAACCAAAAACCTTCTTGGGGCATAACTGTGACAAATGGTGAACAATTGGAAAACAACAATAAAAACAACAGTAAAACCAATAGACTAAATTTTATCTACACCTATTTTCTGTTCAAAAAGATTGGTCTCTAACCTTCAAAGCCATTATAATTGTTTAGAGCCAAATCAATCAAATTGGTTGGCTCATCCCAAGAAAAGGGATTAGGAGTGTGATTCATTTAAGGAGGTAAGGAAATTTTGAGCTGAAGGACTGCAACCCATTTATTATACAGATGAGGAAAATGAGATCAGGAGAAACGAAGTGACATACTTTATTTCTCAAACCTATTAAGGAGTAAGATAATACTCATGTCTTTTGACATATATCCATTACACTACATCATAGGCTGAATATTAAAATCATAATAGTAGATGTCTACTTTTTAAAATAAGATAACAACTATCCTAAGAAAAGTTTAAAAGGCAATATAAGTTCCACTATAAATACTTTTGATTTGAAGAGTATTTAAATGATCCTTAAATAGTCAACAACAGCAAGAAAAAAGTCATGCAACAATGAAAAAGGAGTGGGCCATTAGGTGACATTTGAAACTTTCAAGAGATATATGTGATAAAATTCTATAAAATCTAGAATGTAAAAAGTAGGAAATGTTATCAATTGCCCTATGGATATTGAAAGTTATAGATAGTCTTTAAAGCTTTACCAAATGCTAGATGATAACAAATTCCAGGGCATCATCAGCTGTTCTTTGATATTTCCAATTCTATGAAGACCTTTAAAATTCAAGGAAAAAAATAGAAAGGTTGATGTCAAAATCTGTTCTTTCTCCGTCATTGTACCCCTAACATTTAGCATTATGCCTGGCACATTGTTGGTATGGAAGAAATGTTTGCTGAAATTAATTGACTCTGGGAAAGTTTTAGAGTTTCTACTAAATCTAGGTTAGAAAATTACAGAACCACTAAAATTATTCCTTGATAATAGATTCTCTGAAAAATATTAGAAATATATAAAGTATAGAAATGATACAATTTCAAGAAATTCTAAAAAAAAAAAAAGAAGAAGAAAAAGAAATTCTAGCCGACAAAATTTAAGTTACCATCAACTCCAGAATGGCTTTGTGAAATCATGAATGTTTTTCTCCAAGAACTTTGGTGAGTAAATTGTAGGTTAATTAAATTTCACGAAATTTATAAAAATGCCAAGAATGCAAGAAAATTTAGATCCTAACATGTTGTCAGGCACATTCAATTGTGTTTAGATATCCCCAATTCCAGGTTTATTTTCAAAGACAATTAGGCCTTTTTTTTTGTTTTGTTTTTTACCACTAGGAGAAGCTCTTAAGGAAATGAGATGGAGAAGATTAAAGTCCTTATTTCATATGTTTATTGGTCAAAGCCCTGTTATTAATGTTCACAATCCTTTTTTGGTTGAAAAAAATTTCTGGGAGTGGACAGAGTCTGCTGTAAAAGGAAAAATGATGAGACTCAGTCAAGATTTTTATTTCCATTACTTACACTTTCAAATTTGCTAACTAGCGATAAACTGAACTGATGGGTTAAGATGACTTTGTTCTGATTAATTTTACGGTAATTCTGGGTGCTTCAGTTTTAAATGAATTGTTTGAATACTAAATTATGCAGCTTTATGATCCAGGAGATAAGCAGGGCCCTAAAGATGCCTCTGAGACTTAAAAGAGACAGCATTAGAAGCTCATTATTGCCGGCACATTTAACATGGTTAAAGTAGGGGAAAATAGCCATTAAGTTAATGTAATAGTTAAACTGCATTAATTTGAAAAACTGCCCAGTGAAACACTAACAGCAGAGGATGTATTTTGTCTATGCAGTGACATTTATTTAAAAAAAAAATACAAAGGCATTTCAAGATTCTCCTTTCCACTGACTCTCAAGAATGTCTCCTTCATTCTACCTACCAAGAAATGAAATGCTATTTTTCTCCTACAGGGGGAAGCGGAGAGCATTGTCCTTGAGGTAGTAAGTACAAACACTAATAAGAGTACCAGACTTATTTCTTGGCGGAGTCACTGTGGTACAATGAAAAGATTGCTGGGAAGACTCAGGTTTATCTTTGCCATGCTATGAATAAATCATGTGATTGAGCAATTCATTTCATTAGCAGAGACAATAGGGCCAGCAAGGGAAAAAAAATCCAAGGAGGCAAAAAAGTAAGAAGGCAGATGAAAGTTCCAAATGAAGATTAAATTATAGAATATTAAGTTTCTTTATTAGTGCAGTTTTAAGCTTTTGATGCTATTATAGGTTAAAAACATTTGGGACAACCAATACTTGTAAGGTACTTTCTAAATTTCGAAATGGTATATAGTTATCACTCATAGTAGTAGTAACAATGATTTTATCCAAGCAGTCAGCAGGACATTGGAAACATCCCAAACAATAGAAATTGCCAATAGATTTCTCCAGGAATTCTATGAGGAAATGAACACTTAGAATGGGAAATGGATAACATTTCATCAGGATCCTATCGAGAAAGCAGTTATCTTGATCACAACACACTGTCACCACCAATGAAGATTGTCCTTAGCTCTAAAAATTAGAGTTTTGCATTATGGCCTGGGAATGAGGAAGGAATGAAGGAAATAATATTTTTAAATGCTTACACTGCGCTAACACTTTGGAAATTATTTTCTCATCTGATCCTCACAATAACTCTGGGAGAGAGCTACTATTATTATCCATATTTTATGATGAGAAAATTGAAGCAGACAAATATTAAGTAAATTTCCCAGATTGACACAGTGAATACATGTTGGAAATCAGATTTGAATTCGGATCTTCCTGACTGGAGGCCCAGTGTTATGTCCAGTGTACCAACAAACTGTATAGCATAATGGTAAGAACACTGTATATGAAACCAGATATCCAGGGTTCTATCTCACTTCTACTACATTCATGACCTTAGAGAAATCATTTTACTTTTTGAATCATTTTATGTGTATTTAAAAATGAAGAACTTGGAACAAATGATTTCCTGTGTACCCTTTATAAAATTGAATCCTATGATCCAATAGGCCACCTGGCTTGTCTAGATATTCTACATATATGAGTGCAACCTAATTTAGATTCTCACTGTTAACATATCACAAGAGAATCAGCAATATTCTAGGCTACTTGTTAGAACTTGAAAGGATCAATTCACACTTCATTTTTAGTACTTAGAAATAGTGGTAAGTTTTCTTATATTACTTCTTGTATTATAATGTTCAGATTTTCATCTGATCATGATCTGGTAAACTTGTGATCTTTAAATTTTGTTTTGTTTTTCTCTGAATCCTGTCTTTGTATTCAATGTTTTTCTTGTATGGAGATCACATGTTCCTTTAACATTATTGCTTTTTTTCTTTGCTTCTTCCTGATAATCCTTCACTTCTATATATTTGTTTTCCCAATTAGTTTTGCTTTCATTTATTCTTTGGAGAGACTTGCCTCAGTGGATTTAGAGTTTGTTTTGTTTATTTAGGTTTATTTTTTTTTCTATTGTGCCAATAATTTCTGCTTGGAATACTATAAATTATACATTTACAACATGTCTCCTTTGAACTATACAGAAATATATTACTATGGTTACATGATTTCTTGAGAATCTGTAGATTCCTGTCTCATATTTATTTTCTTTATCTTGCAATATTTACTTAGAGATGCTTGGATTTTTTAGATGTTCAGGAGACCATTTTCTTTTCTCTTGTTATCTCCTCTATAAATTTATCTGCTTGTGTTCAAGATTTTTAACTGGGTTGCTTTCTTCCTAAGAGCTTTGGAAATTTTGGTCTTCGTTTATGTCTTATATTCTCTTATTGCTCATTTTCTAACTCCTTTGCTTTTGATAATGGATTCCCCCCAGCCCCTAAGGCTAGATGTCAAAGTTGTTTCAGGCATCCCTTAAAGTATTGATTTTTCATTGCTTTCAGTCCATGAGCAATGTGATTTCTGGGCAGACAGAATGGCCTCTGGCTGGATACCAATGGTCTTTCATTCAGGCCTGGCTGAGGTCCCATAAACAACCAGTGTCCTACCCCATTTCCCTTTTTGCTTTTGTTCTCTAAGTGCTGCTGTAGCATACTGCCACCCCAAACAGATAGACCACCCTTCTACTTTCTTGTAACTCACCTGCCCAGATTGGGGGAGAGAAAAGAGAAGACATAGTAGGAGCAGCAAGAACATTGATGAAATCTTTTCCAGATCCAGATTTCCAAATCATGGATTAAGTTGATCTCTAAAATTTAAGGAATGGGGTAGGCAAAGATTACATTTTCCCATGCAGACAAAAATATAATCTATCTTAGTTAATATTAAAAAAAAACACATTTCCTTTAAACTAGATCCATCAGTTATTTCTGACTAGAACATGGAAAATTTGAAAAATATTTCAAAGAATGTCCTTGCAAAGTGATTGGACCAGTTCTGTCTCCAAGTCCAACAACGATGAGGCAGGAATGATTTAATATGTAGTATTTGAATTCCAATCCAGTATATTATATATTGACACTAAAATTCAGGATTGTAGACTATGTATTCTAATAGCATTAAAATTAAAACTCAATTGCGAAAGAATACCCAGCTTTTTCCTGCGTTTCCACTTAATTGATTTGAGGTCAGTAGAACTTTCTATCAATTAGTGTATCCAAAAATGGAATGAATTACCTGTAGAGATAATGAATTTCCTATCAGTAGAGGGGTTTCAGAAGATGTCGAATGATCACATTCGATGATGTTGATGACATTCGAAGAATGTCAAAGATGCTAAAGAGGGCAAAGGCTGAAATTGATTAGCTCTGTGATCTCTTCTAACTTTATGATCCTATGATTCTATGATTTGACTGTCTGATTCTCTTTCCCATGTCTAGTCTATTATTGCATATCCAGGCACTGAGAGAACACTTCTTAAAAAGCAGAAAAAACAATCAGTAAAAACAACAGATGGTGCAGGTTAATAGTCTAAAAATAAGAGAGATGACCCTGAAAGTCCTGCTGTAGTAAATTATTCACTATGATATGATAACTGAGACCTCGGAAGTCAATCCAATTGCTAATAGTTAGCCCTGAGAGTCTGTTTTAGCCGAGGAATTTCTGACTTTACCGTGCACACAATCCAGAGATGTAGGAGGTGAAAATCAGCATCTACTGTAGCTTCTGGATGTTATTTTTAAGGGAAATCTATAAAGGAGATGTGAGGTGCTTGTGCAGTCTCTAGAGGATATGTGTGCATGAAATGAATGATATCCATGGCTTAAGCTAAAATGACCCATATATTGGGCTTTCCTCATAAAAGTAGATCTGGAAGATCGTGTCCAATTCTAGATGCCACTCTCCAGGAAGACCCCTGACAAACACATCCTGCAGAGAAGGATGACCAGCACCTTTAGTGGACAGAGAGTGACTTTGAGTGGTCTTGTTTGGGCTTGGATCATCCTGAATATCTTTCTTTCTTAATATCATAGATCGTTTAAAGGAACTGGAATTTTGAGATCTGAAGAATAGAAGACAAAGCGAGGAGGATCTGGTCATTGTCAAATATAAAAAAGCCTGGCATATGGAACTAGAGTTAGTTCCAGCACTTAACATGCACCTATATTGTAGTAGGCATTTCACAAATATTAATTAACTGACTGACTGCCTTTTTTTTGCTTATTCCAGAGGGCAGAACTAAGAACAATGAATAAAAATTGGGAAGAAGAAAATTGCTATGTACAGAAAATAATAACAAACAAACAAAACCACTTTCTAACAATTAGATTGATTCAAAGGTAGAAAGAATTGCTTCATTAGTTGGAAGGTGGAAAAATTTTACATCGGATGCTGCAAGAGGAAGTCTTATTTAGGTGTTCATACTAAATGATCCACAACACTAATGTCAAACTCAAATAGAAATGGGGTCACAAAAAATACAGACACCTCCCAGGGGATGCAGTGATTTAGAAAGCCACAGATTAACACCATTTATTTTCTATTGTATTTGTATTTTTAAAAATATGGCCTGATTGCATTTAAATATTGTTTAAGTTGAATGAATGAATGAATGTTGAATGAAAGTAACTATACCCTTTGTGATACCTCTTTCCTTGTAATAGTTCTTTCATCTTTAAGATTCTTGGATTTTGGCAAAGAACAATCTGCTTAAAGATTGTTCTGGACTCGATCTTATCTATCACAGGTTCACATTCATTCTAAAAGTCAGGTCTGTACTTTTATCATGTTAGGCAAAAACTCAAAAGACTGTAGTGATGATGATGATGATGATGATGATGATGTTGATGATGATATTCGTTTAGTAATTATTAGGAAAAAAATTACAACCCTAAATGCTACTATTACTACTAATGATATGTAGTACTTTAGGATTTGCAAAATACTTAATGTCAAATATCTCATTCCATCATTATAAACTTGTGATTTACATTATCTTAAAAAATCCATAGTGGGTACAAGTATTATTATCTACTTTGTGTGTAAGGAAACATTTCTGCTATATCTTTTCTAGTCTTATACTCAAAAGAAATTAAAGAAAGAAGAAAAGCTCCTTTAAGTACAAAAAAATATTCATAGTACTTCATTTTGTATTGGCAAACAAAGAAACCTTGAAACTAAGGGATTGTCCTTCAATTGAAAGATCATTGAATAGGTGAGAGGGGATTGTTATGTTATAAGAAATGAAGGAATAAATGGTTTCAGAAATACTTATAGGGTAAGAAGAAGAATTTATACTCTAACATCAATATTGTAAAAAAGCTATTTTGAAGACTTAAAAACTGAAGACAAGATGATCAGCATAACCAAGCGAATAATTTATATAATAACATAGAAACAAACAACTCTGGGCTCTGTGAAAACTTTTGCCAATACAATAATCTTTCATGATTCCAAAAAAATATATATGTGTAAAATCATTATATATATAGATATGCATATGAAGCATGCATTATGCACATATGCATATACCTTTACATAGCATATAAGCATGCATTATTTTATTTCATATTTTACATATAGCCATTTGGAGTATACCTTTTAACTTAGTTATGTACATTTTTTGTAAGAATCTCCTTTTGAAAAAAATGAGGACAGAAGTAGTGAAAAAAATTAGATTTCACATAATCTTTAGGGGAAAAAAAGGGCCACTGAGATAGGAGAGGAGCTACAGATGTGAAAGCTGCATGAATTTTCAGCTAAGGTCATTGCAGTATTAATTTTTCTTACCTATTTTACTTTGGAGAAACATTTCAAAAAGTTAGAATAATCTGTAAATGTTTGTAATGTGTAACAAACACACATGAACAAAACTTTAAGAAACTGAACCTCAGAGATGATGACTAAATCACTTGAAAATATAATTTGAGAGTCAAAACATACATGTACATATACATAAATATATATGTACATATGTGTATATAAGTATATGCATAATAACATTTGGGACACACACAAATAGAAATAGGTATATGTATGTATCTATCTCAAAATGGGTTCTCTCTCTCTCTCTCTCTCTCACACACACACACACACACACACACACAAATACATATATATGTAAAACAATTCCATGAGAATTTAATTGTTTTGGTACAGAATTCAAACATACTAACAAAAGTGCCTGGATACTGCATAAACGTCCCTTACTTTAATATTAGGGGGCCTGAGTGTGAGCTCTGGTGCTCATAGTATCTTGAAAAAGTTGCTCATACTCTCTATGGCTGAAGTTCCATAATCGTAAACCTGTCCCCTTCCCCATTTCACTTTCTCAGAGAGGGGCTATAAAAGCCAACTTCGGCCAGGTACATGAAGAGGCTTGATAAGTTATGGCATGCTATGCAAATGTGAGTTGTTCTTTTGATCATATTTGCATTCTGGTTGGTGATCTTGATAAAATCTAATTATTGCTGCTGTTTCGATAATATATGTGGGTTCAAAGTTATAGCATTGGGAAGACACTTTTTTTTTCCTGGACATTGCTGATTAGATGTATCCAAATTAAACCTGACACAAGTTCAATAGGGTGGATGATTCAAAGGCTCCCCCAAAAAATCTCCTGTAATGCCTCATTGTAGTGCAGAGCTAAGTCTGCCTCATAGAAAGTTGTACCAATTGAGGGAATGTCTTGGTGGATCTTGCCCCTCTGGAGAGGCTCTGGATATGGTAGACCCCGTTGACTCTGCTGGTTAAGGAATAACCTAGCCAAGAGCAGAAAGACTAGTTACTAGAATCAATATGCTTTTTGTTGTTGTTGTTGTTGTTGTGTGTTCTTACACCGTATACTCACCAAATCTAGATGGGCATAACGGAAAGTGACATTTGTATCACTAGAGGTATTTTCCATCCCAAACAAAACCTCATTTTTTGGAATAGTGTAATGTTTTTCCTAAGCAGAAGATTGGAGCTAAATCTATACATTCACATTTGTTGTATTGTCTAAAAGACTGGGAATCTTCTAGGTTGTGAGAACTATAAACTTCTAATTCTGCCATCTCTATACCTCCATTTTCCCTTTTACAAAAATGGGAAGAGGGGAAGAGTAGCCCTCTCATAGACTTTTGATAAATGTAATTGTATAGCCACAGATGTAAGTTGTTTATTCATCTCTCCTCTTTCTAACAACTTACTCTCCCTGATTGAGTCTCCTGTGTTAATCTTCCATCTACTCTGTATAGATCTTGTGTGTATTCACTTGGCCTACTTATGTGCACTTGATCTTTTCCAATTGATTAGATCTGACTTTATTTGCATGGAAAATGTTTTGTAGTTTTGCTCATATAATTCCTGACTTTCCCTTGACAGGTAGACTCCAAATGTTTTATATTATCTACAATTATTTTAAATGGAATTTTTCTTTGCATCCCTTGCTTCTGGACTTGATTGGTAACATATAAAAAGTGCTGATGATTTTGTGGATTTATTTTGCATACTGAAACTTTGCTAAAGTTCTGATTTGTTTCTAGTTTTTTTTAGTTCATTCTGTAAGGTTCTCTAAGTATACCATCATATCATCTCCAAAGAGTGATACTTTGTTGTCCTTATCACCTACTCTAATTCCTTTAATCTCTTTGTCTTCTCCTACTGCCCAAACTAACAGTTCTAATGCAATATTGAATAGTAATGATGAGAGTGGGCAATCTTGTTTTATCCCTGATCTTATTGGGAATGGTTCTTGTTTGCCCCTATTACATATGATGCTTACTGATGGTTTTAAATTGATGCTATTAATCATTTTAAGGAACATTCCACTTATTCCTACACTCTCTAGTGCTTTTAATAGGAATGGGTGTTTGATTTTGTTAGATTCTTTTTCTGCATCTATTGAGGTAATCATGTGATTTTTGTTAGTTTGGTTATTGATATAGTCAATTATGCTAATAGTTTTCCTAATATTGAACCAGTTCTGCATTTTTGTTATAAATCCTATTTGGTTATGATGTATTATGCTGTGCATAATTTGATTTAATCCCTTTGTTAATGTTTTATTTAACATGTTTTGCATCAATATTCATTAGGGAAATTGTTCTATAATTTTCTTTCTCTGTTTTGACCCTACCTGGTTTAGATATCAGCACCATATCTGTATCAAAAAAACAATGGTAGGATTCCTTCTTTCCTTATTTTTCCAAATAGTTTATGTAGTATTGGAATTAATTAATTCACATGTAGATCCATCTGGCCCTGGAAAGTTTTCTTAGGGAGTTGAATAATAATTTGCTCAATTTTATTTTCTAAAATTGGACTACAGAAGTAATTTATTTCCTCTTCTGTTAATCTGGGCAACCTGAATTTTTGTAAGTATTCATTCATTTCACTTAGATTATCAGATTTATTGCCATATAGTTGAGCAAAATAGCTCCTATTACTTTAATTTGATTCTAACAATTTGATTTTCTTCTTCCCTTTTTCTAATAAAATAAACTAAAGTTTTATCTATTTTTTGTTTTTTGTTTTTTTTTTTTTCACAAAACCCACTCTTACATTTGTTTATGCTTTAATTTTCTTACTTTCAATTTTATTAATCTCTCCTTTTCTTTTGAGAATTTCTATTTTGGTATTTAATTGGGGGATTAATCTGTTCTTTTTTCTAGTTTTTTTAGTTACAAGCCCAATTCATTGATCTAGAGATATAAAACTTCTCCTAACTGCTTTGGCTTCATCCATCAATTTCATTATATTGTCTCATTATTGTCATTCTCTTGGATGAAATTATTATCAATTGTGGCTATGATTTGTTTTTCACCCAGTCATTCTTTAGGATTAGATTATTTAGTTTCCTATTAATTTTTGGTTTATTGTCCCTTAACCTTTTATGGCATGTAACTTTTACTGCATCATGATCTGAAAAAAATGCATTTACTATTTCTGTCTTTCTACATTTGATTTTGAGTTTTTTTCTCCTAATATATGATCACTTTTTGTGTAGGTTCTTTGTACTGAGAAAAAAGTATATTCTTTTCTGTCTCCATTCAATTTTCACCAAAGATTTATCATACCCAACTTTTAGAAAATTCTATTGACCTCCTTAACTACTTCCTTATTTATTTCTCTGCTTCTGAAAGAGCATGGTTAAGATCCCCCACTAATATAGTTTTGCTTTTTATTTCTTTTTGCAGCTCTTATCTTAAATTCTCCTCTAGGAATTTGGATGCTATACCATTTGGTGCATATATGGTAAGTGTTGATATTACTTCATTATCTATGATACCCTTTAGCAAGATGTAGTTTCCTTCCTTATCTTATTTAACTCATTGTATTTTTGCTTTTGCTTGATCTGAGTTAGGATGTCTATCCTTGCTTTTTTTTTTTTTTTTTTTTTTTTACACTTCATTTGAAGCATACTCAGTTCTGCTCTAGCTTTTTACCTTTACTGTGTGTGTGAGTGTGTGTGTGTAGCTAAATGTCACATTATTCTAGGACTCACTATTTGCCTTTTGTATTTGAATTTAATATCTCACAGTTAATTTGCTGATCCACTGGCTTCTGAACCAGAACACAGTAGCCAACACTGTTGTATTTTGGCTAAGAGCCTCCCAACCTATTTTCTGGAATGGGGATGCCAAACTTCCCTGGGTCACTGGGCTGTGCCTGAGTTCAACTGCCTCCTCCTTCCCTTCTGCCTCCCCTTCCCCCACTAACAGCCCTTTCCATAAGTTCTTTCAAAATGTCTTGGAAATTTGTAACACTCCAAATATTTGTGGGTTCTGTCTCTCCAGTACCAGCGCAGAGATTTTATCTGGTATTGCTCTGAGGGATACCAGGAAGAGTTCAGATAAGAACCTGTCTATTCTCTGCCATCTTGGTTCTACTTCCCGCAAAGATAAATTTCAATATTCAATATTCACTTTTGCAAAACCTTGTGTTTCAAATTTTACTCCCTCCCTTTCCTTGATCCCCTCCCCTAGACAGCAAGTAATCCAATATATGTTAAGCATATGCAATTCTATATATGTTTGTGTGTGTGTGTATGTGTGTGTGTGTGTATACACATCTCTACAATTATAATGCTGTACAAGAAAAATCAGATCTAAAAGGGATGAGGAAAATGAGCAAAAAAACAAGCAAAGAACACCAAAAGGGTAAACATACTATATTGAGATCCACATACAGTTTCCCCTCCCCCATAGTTCTCTCTGGGTCCTAGATGGCTCTTTCCACCACAAGTCTGTTGGGATTGCTTGAATCCCCTCATTTTTTTTTTTTTAAAGAGCCATGTCTACCATAATTGATCATCATATAATCTTGTTACTATGTACAATGTTCTCTTGGTTGTCCTCCACTTATCTGCCTCATTTCTTATCTAGCCTTAATCACTGATTGAACATTGCCTCAGTGGATTCAGATGGCTTAAGGAGGAGGAAGTAAGGTTGATGACTTTACACAACCCTCCCTCACTTAAATCCAATTCACTTGCATGTCATGACATACTCCCCTTTGATGTTCTGGTCCTCTTTGAGAATAAAGATATACAACAACTTTTTTGAGTAGTAATAGGAGCTCTTCCCTCCACCCCCTGCCAAAGACCCAACTGAAAGTGGCCTTTTGGATGATACCATTCCTTTCCCTCCTTCCTCAGGAGATTTCATTTTTTTAGATTCCTTTGTCCATGACTTTTCTCTAAACTCTATATGATCCCGGAAGTCAGGATTACACACTCCTTTTTCTTGGAAAGATTGGAAGCATCTCAGTTATGGCCCCATCTGTATTTTCCAGTATCAGAGGGAAATACTACTGGATTCCAAGTCATAAAGGAAGAAATAAACACTGTCTAGAGGAGGGCTTTAATTCAGATCATCTCCTTTGTGGATCCTTCCCTTGTTCTGTAGTTCTTGTTGACTCTGGACCCATCCTATTCTGTTCACATCACTTAGGATTTCTGTTGATGACTTCAGTTTGAGGTAGGGTATCTACAACCTGAGTTCTTTCTGTGAATGTGGAAGATGGTGGGTAGTTAAGTAGTATAATAAATAGAGTGGTAGACTTGGAATCAGAAAGTTTTATCTGGCATCTTATCTTAAAGCTGGCATCAGAAGTTTGCTACGTGACCCTAGGCATATTAATTAATCCTGCTTGCCTCAGTTTCCTCATCTGTAAAATGATCTGGAATAGAAAATGACAAACCACACCAATATCTCTGCCAAGAATACCTCAAAAGGTGTCAGAAACAATTGAATATAAGTGAAAAAGGACTGAACAACAAAGTAGAACAAAAAACTCAAATTATTTTTTTTTCTCAATTCTTTCTCAAGCCTTAAGTTCTTCTTTTTGGTAAGAGGATGGGGTTATTAAATTTATCTAGGATTGTTGATATCTGTTTACTAAGATGTAGAACCAAGTATTTTTCAGTCTCCCAGAAATTGATGTGAAGGAGAAATCAGTCCTAGTTGTACATAAAATCACATTAATCTATCACTAAATATTGCTTTGAATTTCTATGTTGCAGGCATTTGATCAGGGGATACTTTGAGGTTCCCTCAAACTGACTTAATGAAATGACAATAGATACAATAAGGTATAAGATGCTAAAGAAAGTGTATAGAAATGGTAATATTTTGTAACTTTTTGAGCAGATAGGAAAAAAGCCCTTCCATTATTTTGATAGACTCTATGGGCAGCTATCCAGTGAGTGGTGGAAGGATCCTGTATAGTGCTGCTAGGGGGCTGTTCAGACAGAAAACTAGAGAAAGGAGTCAGCAGAAGTGACCTTCTCTGAAAGTTGACTAAAAGATTATGGAGGAAGAACCCCAGTCTTGATGGAAAATCACCCTTTATCCCTTCTTTTGCATCTCTTGCAAGACATAGCAAAGAGACTTGAATGTCAAACAGAGGGCTTATATTTTATACTGGAGGTAATGGGGAGCCACTGGAGTTTGCCAGGCTGTTGATATGGGGGACATGTGCTTTAGGAAAATTATTTGAACACTTGAATATGCCCAAATGACATGGGAATGTGGAATGGATTGGAGTGGGGAAAGTGAGGCAGGGAGAACAAAAAGGAATATATTACATTAGTCCGGGAGAATCGACGAGGGAATCTGTGAGAAAGCTAAGTCTATGAGAGGATGAATCCTATCTCCAAGGCTACAAGGCTGGTAAGCAGCAGTGAGGATTGAATCCCTGCCTTCTGAGTTAAGACTGAATATTCCTTCCACCATTCTATGTTGTTTCTTAAAACATTGTAATAGAGACTGTATAGACTGACAACTCTGAACCAGAGAAAAAACAGACTAATAAAATCACAGTGTCAAGTCAAAAATCTGTTTTAAAAAAAAGCTCCTACAAAAGGATGGTAAATTATGACTAGGAAGTTGATGCTTGAGAAGTTAATAACCTATGACAATGGTATGAGAGAAGACAGTGCTTTCCTCCAACAGCAACACCTTGGTGCTCTGTCAGACACAGACCGCCAGGGATGAACCGTGTTGCTGACCCAGGATGGCAGATCTGACCTTCTTACATTCACAGCAACCCAAATCTATCAGCTACAATTTTGTGAGAAATATCAGGAAGGAACTGACAAGGGAAAAAAAAAAGGAAAAATATTCTATCTGCCCTAGATTAAAAAAAAAAAGTCAGTTAAAAAAAGTGGAAGGGTCAGTCTGGTCTAACACGTAGAAACAAAAGAGGTATAAGTTTTATCTAGTTCCAATAGTATCACTCACTGACATTTCAGTCCTGATGTAAAATGGCAGTGAGTGCCATAAAAGTAGGTCACAAGAGGCCTTCAGGTGGAGGCTGGATGACTATGTTCAAGGGGTGTTACTGATGGGATTCCTATTCAAAAGCTTAGACTAGCAAATCTCTTGAGATCCCATCTGCTTCTGCTTGTAGGTGATTTTATGGCTTCCATCCCAACCATGGTAAGCAATCTCCCAATTCAGCAGAAATCTCTAGGATAATAAATCCAGAAATGACCTTAGATAAAATTCCACAAGAATTTATTATCTGCTTTGTGTAAAACATTTACCCAATCTCTGGCATTATAGAAAATGAAACCCAAACCCATAGAGTTTAAAGGTAAAATCCAATGCTAAATCCTATGCTCATTTTTTTTTTTAGGTAAAATTGCCTCTTCAGTATAAAACAACAATCAATAGGTAGGTACCTACTATAAGCAGAACACTGCAAATGCCAGAGATCAAGACACATGGGAAATTTGACAGCATATTGCCTGCCATCATGAAGACAGTAATGACAGCTCACAGAATGCTTTCTGGTTTATAGAACAATTTCTTCTCCATGGCTAGTGATGGCATTAATGTTACTAGGACTACATCCTTAGGTTATGGAGGAGAAAACCTGGGATCTGGAAGGTAAATTATTCATCAGGAGGCACATGATAGGTGTGGGAACTGAATCTAGTCACCAGCCTTGTAACTTTAATACCACCTACTATGATGTTTACTACTCACAATTAGAAGATAAAACACATGCTCACAAATGAGTTTAAGAGACAATAAAATATTTAAGCAGCAAGGTGGTACAGTGGGTAGAGCGTAAGACTTGAAATCAAAAAGACCTGATTTTAAATCTTGTCTCAGACATTTACTAGCTGTGTGACCTGGGCAAACTCAGACTTCATCTGTAAAATGAGAATAGCACTTAGGTCGTTGTGAGTGTAAGTGAAATTTTATATATATCTATATCTATCTATCTATATAGGATATGTATGAAGTGCTTTGCAAAATGTCAAAGAATGTGATAAGTTGGTTAGTATAGGTTTGGGGTGGAAACTCACTCAAGATAAAAAGAGAGAAAGATAATCTCTAACCAGGTGTGGGAAGGGGTTCAGGAGATACTTCATGGAAAAGGGACATACATTTGAATTTGACCTGGAAGGATGAGGAGTATTTTAATCTTGGCCACAAAATTCTCTTGCTTCTGTCAGAGATATATAAGCAATGTAGTGAAATCTTTATTTGTAATGGAGAGAGAATAACTTTTCCTAGTCCCACTTTATAATTTGAGATTGCATTTCTATATTCTGACTTCTAAAAAATATGGCATTCATCTAAAAGTGGAATTTAAAGTCTAAGCGCTTGCCAGAGTAGAGTCAGCTGGCTAACTTTGGGCATATTTAAAGGTATGTCAGCACTTCTGATTTCATTCACACTTATACACAACAGCATTTTTGTTGAATTTACTATCAAAACACATGGGTTTGAATAAATATAGGAACTTAATTATACATGGCCTCTAATACAAATATCATATTCCATTCCCTAATTAATAATGAATTATCTATATAACTTATTATTAGTCATAAGTTTATTTGTAGTATCGCAACCATTTGCTGGGCTCACTTTCTCAACTTGCAGAGGAAGGGAGATTAGTTCAAGATGAGGAGAATCCCTTCTCTCTTCTCTGGTTTTAGGCAAAATCTTGATCACTTGATACTTCTAATAGTGTTGGCCAGGAGCTTTCAATCTGACTCCTATACATATGATAATCATAATCAGAAGTGATAATAGGCAGTATCACAGATCCAGACCTCCCACCTCCACCTGCCAAGAACAAAAGAAAAAAAAAAAAAAACAACAAAGAATTGGAGGAAAAGAAAGAGGTGTGTGTGTGTGTGTGTGTGTGTGTATATACATATATATATATATATATATATATATATATATATATATATATATATATATGTATGTATATATATGTAATGGGCTGAGACTTGAGTTGATGCACTGAGGTCCCAAGCACGTGAGGCTAAATAGTAATTGGACCATACTCTACTAATATATATGCTTGGAGAAAGAATGGCCCCCGCCCACTCTTTGTGCAAGTCCTGATGTGTTGTATAGGAAATGACGATTTTGGGGGGTGGAGGCAGGGGAGGGGAAAGGGAAGCGGAAAGAGAGACTGCTGGCTGGTGTCTTGACATAACTGCTTGCATTGCTATCGTGACTGCCCTTCACCTTCACCTCCAATCCTCCTCTCCTAGTTGGCTTTCTGTTGCAGCTGCCCATATTGCTATCCACAATCCTTCTTCACCTCTACTGAGAATAAAGATTGAAGATTTTTCCCTTTACCTGAATTCCTGACTCTGGCTGATTTTAAATTTGCGGTCATCACATATATATATACACACACATATACATACACACATACATACACACACACATACACATATACATACATACATATATATTCTACTTTCATCAATTTTCATAGAATATAAGAGATGGAAGAAACCTAAGAAACCTATGAACCTATGAACCTATAGCATTTTCTGTCCAAAGGCTATTGGGATTGCTTTGGATCATTGAACCTATGATAAGAACCAAGTCTTTCATAGTTGATCATCACACATTCTTACTGTTATTGTGAACAATGTATTCCTGGTTCTGCTTGTTTTGCTCAACATCAGTTCATGTAAACTTTTCCAGGCCCCTTTAAAATCAGTTTGTTGATTATCTTTTATACATAAATAATATTCCAGTACCTCCATATACCACAATTTGGTCAGCCATTCCCTACTGGATGGATATCTAGTCCTTTCCCAATTCTTAGCTATGACAAAAACAGCTGCTACAAACATTTTTGCACACATGGCTCCTTTTCCCACTTTTATAATTTCTTTGAGATATTGAGGCAGTAATGGCACTGCTAGGTCAAAGTATATGCACAATGTTATCGTCCTTTCAGCGTAGATCCAGATTGCTCTCCAGAATGGTTTGATCATTTCACAACTGTTCCAAAAATGCATTAGTGTCCCAGTTTTCCCACAACCCTGCCAACATTTATCATTATCTTTTCCTGTCATTTTAGCCAGTCTGAGAAGTTGTATCTCAATTGTTTTAATTAGTATTTCTCTAATGAATAGTGATTTACAGATTTTTCAGATGACTATAGATGGCTTTAGTTTCATCATCTGAAAATTGTTAATATCCTTTTGCCATTTATCAATTGGGGAATGACTTTTATTCTTATAAATTTGACGCAGCTCCTTATATGTTTGATGAATGAGACCTTTGTTAGAAATACTGCCTGTAGAGATTTTTCTCAGCTTTATACTTCCCTTTTAATTTTGTTTCTATAGGTTTTGTTTGTGCAAAAAACTTTTCAATTTAATGTAATCACAGTTGTCCATTTTACGTTTCATAATGTACTTCTTCTTTGTTTATAAATTCCTTCCTTATCCAAAGATGTGATAAGTAAACTATCCCTTATTCTCCTAATTTGTTTATGGCATCCTCATTTGTGCCCAAATCATGTATCTATTTTGATGTTATTTTTATATGGGGTATGAGGTGGAAGTCGCTGCCAAATTTATGACATATTATTTTACAGTTTTCAAAGTACCCTTTGTCAAATAGTGACTTCACAGATCCATTTTGACCTTGTTTTGATATGGAGTATGAGGTGAAAAATTCTGCTGAATTTATGACATATCATTTTTCCAGTGGTCACAGTACCCTTTGTCAAATAGTGAATTCTTATTGGAGAAGATGGAGTTTGAGGGTTTATCAAACACTAGTTGGCCTTGATTATTGTGTCATGTGTATGTAAGCCATTCTGCTGTTCCAAACATTCTATTTCTTAGCAAATACCTGATACTTTTGATGACTGCCACTTTACGATTTAGTTTTTCGTTTGATACTGCTGAGCCATCATCCTTCATATTTTTAAAAATTAATTCCTTTGATATTCTTGCCCTTTTGCCCTTCTAGATTAATTTTGTTATTTTTTTCTAGTTCTATAAACTAATGTTTTGGCAGTTTGGTATAACACTGAAAAAAGTAGTTCAATGTAGGCTAAGTTGTCATTTTTAATATATTAGCTCAGCCTACATATGAATAATTAACACTTTTCCAGGTGTCTATACCTGATTTTATTTGTGTGAGAAGTGTTTTGTAATTGTGTTCATATAGTTCTTGGGTTTGTCTTGTCAGGTAGAGCCTTAAGTATTTTATTTTGTCTACAGTAATTATAAATGGAATTTCTCTTTCGATCTCTTGCTGGCAGATTTTGTCAGTAATATATATATAAATATAAATAGAGTCACAGAGTTGGGATCAACTGGAGGCAAATTGGAAATCACGTTTTTTGAGCTCAGCTCCAAGAATCCATTGTCATCTCAGTTATATTCCCAGTACCTCAGTAATGTTATTGAGTAGTGGACACGAGATTCTTGCCAGCTGTCTGATCACAAACTGGCCGCTTCAGTCAGGCTCATCTTCCATCAAAAAGTAAGAGGATAATATTTGGGTTACCTTCCTTAGAGTGTTGGCATGAGTGCATAATGATAGACCTATTAGAAATGCCAAGTGAATATAATCTCTGCTACATCGGGGAGGTATTAAATAGAGTTTTGAGAGTTCTTCAGTACAGTGGGGATGGAAAATTCTGGGAGTTTGTGAGGCATTAGAAGGAACTCTAAGCCAAAAGTTTAATTTCCTTCCCCTATTAGCAATGTTACTTTGGCAAGTACTTACTCTGTCTTTGTACCAGATTCCTAATCTGAAAAAAAAATAAAGATGATAATGGCACTTATATTAACCTCATTGTTATGCCTCATATATGTGTGCGAGCGCACATACGCACACATACTGTTGTTTTAAGGAAAGTGATTTATAGTGTGTAAAGTATAAAATAGATGAAATTCTGATTACAATGAATAAAAACAATAGTAGTAGGGGGCATGACCTGTGAAGTACCTGCTTCCTTTCTTTTTTTTTTGGAAGGCAAATATTGTAGACAGAATAGAAAGGAGCTACTCGAGAACTCTAAAATGCTTCTATTTATATCTTTGCAAGAGATTATGCACATCAAACGAAAAATATACTTGTCAGCAACTTTGTCACGTTACCAAGATTCTGTGAGTGCAGCTGATGTATAAGCAGTTGCTTGTGAGCCACAAAAACTCTCAACTGACTGACTTTTGGCAAGAGCCTAAGATTCACCTGAACTATGGCCCCTTTTTGAAGACCAAGTCTATCCCAAAATAGAAACTGGAAGAAATTCGATATAGGATCAGGGATTCATATTCCCGGAGAACTCTAAATTTGGGTGAAAAGTGTTTTATGGTGACAGACAGCTAGCATTTGTGTCTCAACAATTCACAGAGCAAGGTCAGCTCAGTAGGGTCTGAGGAACCTTTAATCCCTTAGATAAGCTAAATGGATGTCCCTCCCCACTTTTGGTTGTAGTTTTCCTTCTTCCTTTGCCTCCTCTCTACATTTCTTTTACCTAGTATTTTTCCTTGTTCGACCTCTGGAAGTTGTCTTCCCCTGGCCTCCTTATTTCCACTTTTCTATCTTCTTCTTCCTCTCCTCTAAGGCCCCACACTCCTTTTCCCCTCCTTTCAAGTGAAGAAATTTAACAAATATTTATTAATCTTCTGCTATCTGTAATGTCTTATCCTGGGTGCTAGGATGGCAAAAAAATAAAAAACAAAAAACAGAATAAAACAAAACAAACAAACAACAACAACAACAACAAAAACACAAAATGGAACGAAAATACATTTCAGATTTTCCTCCAAATGAAGTAGTAGGAGCACTAACACCCCATGCCCTTCTTCCAAGCAGCTTGCAATTGTAAATATAATTGTAAAACTAATAATAAGAGTACTTGTAAGAGAGAATAGGGCAGGATAACTAGAAATAACTGTGATACATTGATAATTTGATCTGCAAGCTCGCTGATGCTTGGTTGGTGTCCATAACAATACCCTCACCTCTTCTCACCTGTGTGCATCTCTCATTGTAATGATGGAGAAAGCAAGATAGAGATTAGAGAGTATTTAATAATTTATTAAATGGAGAGATATACTGGGACCAGTGTGAATGAGATGAGGTGAGATCTTTCAAGACAGTTGTGAAAATAGAGTAAGACTTCATCTACTTCAGAGTTTGAGTAGGCCTCAAGGACTTTGAAGATTGAGTCAAGGGAATACTTAAGTCCCTTTCCTGCTATCCTCTCATGACATCATTTTCTCCCTATTTCAGTCAAATATGTGTAACTATGTACTTATTGGTCAAGTTCAATTTCTTGCGTAGTTCCTGTGTTTAGGTTGTAAGATCCTTAGCCAATGAGGATGAGGGTCAGTGGTGGGAGGGAATATTTGCCTTAGGAATTAAAAGAATTAACCCTGCCCCAGAAGGTGCTTCCTCCCTTCCATTGTCTGTTCAAAGGGTGGGACGCCCTTCTGGCCAGAATATATAATAAACTTTGCTTTGGTTCTAGAGATCTCTCTAGCTTTCCTTATTTAGGGTTAGGGTCACCCCTCACCATTTCTGAATCAGACAAATGGATCCATGTTTGGTCCCAGGGCTGAATGAGACTGTTGTCTCCAAGAATCCAGCAAACAGACTTCTCAATGACACACACACACACACACACAAACACACACACACACACATACACACACACACATACACATACATACATATGCGTGGCTCAGATGCAGGGGGTAAACTGAGACAGGCAGAATCAGAGTACTGAGAGCAGAATGAGACTCTGACAGGGTAGGGTGAGCCACCAGAGATGAGATGACATAATTGGGGAGGCACCCCCTCACACACATGGGGAGAGGCATCTTGATAAGATAGAATCTGATATTCTAATAGCTTGGGAGAGAGGCATTCTGATATTCTAAATTATAAGATCTTTTATCCTTATCAAGTATTCTGATAAAGAGGGAGGGGAGGTTTTGCAGAACTGAGAAGCAGGGAAACTGAGGCAGAAGTGAGTCAGGACAATAAAAGAGAACTGTGGCATAACATCATGAGCTCTCATTTATCCTTTAATGGGGGGCTGGAGGGGAAACCAGCATTTAAGGCCTTCCTAAATTTCAATCTCTTGCTGTGGCCTGGGACTCAGTGGAATTCCCAGTCTGTCCATTGATCCTTCACTCTTAATATATGACCAACCTGCCTCCTTTTCCAGTTACATATTTCTTTGAAAATATGTTTTATAAGATTCTTCAGGCCTAAATTTTTATTGGTGATATGCTGTCACTGACTCATATTCATAGTGGGCCTCTCCACTGCCCTTTGAGTGATCTATTATTTTAATTCATCAGGGATTGATGATTCCATATTTCATAGTCATAGAGCACCACTGGAATGAATATTTCTGCCCTTTGTTTCAGAGAGAAGGTTAGGACCACTAATGGTGATTCATTTGGCAAATGTAATCCAGACCTATCTCCTCCTGATGCTCAATTCCGAACCTAGCTCATTCTGTCTATATCTATATTTCTATAGTGTCTGTCCTAACAGCTACAAGAAGGGGGAGAGGGACGAGATAATAGCCAAGATAATGGCCAAGGAGAATGGCCAGAAATGTAACATCCTCATGAATAAGTTTTCATTCAGAGACAATATCTGAGGGAGAGATTAAGAATGGCAGTAGATATGTAAAACCTTAGAAGGATGGGTGAGCATTGGAGGTTAAGCAGGGGCAGGCTGTGGGCATTTCTATGCACTCTAAGATTTACATAGAACTTTGCCTTCATTATCACATTTAATCCTTTATCATTTAAATGACACACAGAGGTGTTTTCTCTTTAAAAAGATGTTTCATCAATGAAGACTTGTTTTTTAGTGAAGCATTCAACTCCAGCTATATATAGAGGGTATGGAACTTGGATTCCTCTTCCAGAAGTCAATTCTAGCCTCAGACACATAGGAGCAGGATAAGCCACTTATTCCTGTTCATCTCAGTTTCTTCATCTATAAAACAAGCTGGAGAAGGAAATTGCCAACTATTCCAATATCTTCGTCAAGAAAACCCCAGATGGGGTGATAAAGAGTCACACATAACTGAAAAATAGCAGACAACCCCAAACCCCACTGCCAGTGCTCATTTGTCCCCCCTATTCAATTTATAGGATGAGATAATTCCCTGGGGGCACTAGAAAATTGAATGACTCACCTGGATTTGCATAGCTACCATTTATTAGATGAGGTACTTGAATCTAACTCTTTGTGAATGAGTGTAGGGCACTATCTATTATGCTAGTCACTGTGCTATCTTTATCTCAATTTTACAACTGGAGAAATTGAGGCTCAGAGAGTTAGTGTTACTTGCTCAGGGTCACAGTGTATAAGTTTTAGAGAGAGAAATTGGACTCACGTCTATCTAATTTTAGGTCCAGAATTCCCTTCACTATATCACTATTCCCTCCTCTGGAGGGAAGGATGGGAATATATTTAGAAAAAGTAGAGATGAAATTTTTGAATGACAGGGATTGGTAAAGTCAAATTCCTGGAAGATAATTTATGAGGCATATTGACATAACTATAGGGAGTGAAGGGAGGAGATAAAGCATTGTGTAAAAGTTTTTTTTTTCTTTTTTTAATTGTAATGAGTTTATTTTTAATACACATTGCTTTATAAATCATGTTGGGAGAAGAAAATCACAGCAAAAGGGAAAAACCATGGGAGAGATTAAAAAAGGAGAGAAAAAAAAAAAAAGTGAACATAGCATGTCTTGATTTACATTCAGTCTCCTTAGTTGTTTTTTTCTGAATGCAGATGACATTTTCTGTCCAAAGTCTATTGGATTCACTTTGGATCACTGAACTACTGAGGAGAACCAAACCTTTCATAGTTAATCATCACATTCTTGCTGTTATTATGTAAGATGTATTCCTGGTTCTGTTTGTTTCTCTTAGCTACCGTGGATGTAAATCATTCCAGGCCTTTCTATAAACAGTTTGTTTATCATTTTCTAAAGAATATTAATATTCAATAACATTCATATACCATAATTTATTCAGCTATTTTTCAATGATGGGCGTCCACCCAATTATCAGTTTCTTGACAGTACAAAAAGGGCTGCCATAAACATTTTTGGTTCATGTGGGTCCCTTTTCCTCTTTTATGATCTCCTTGGGATACAGACCCAATAGTAAGACTGCAGGATCAAAGGGTAGAGACAATTTTATAGCCATTTGGGCATAGTTCCAAATTGTTCTTGAGAATGGTTGAATCATTTACAGCTCCACCAACAATGCATTAGTGTCCCAGTTTTCCCATATCCCCTCCGACATTTATTATTATCTTTTCGTTTCATTTTAGCCAAAATGGACTATTTAAATATTTATTTCCTCTTCTGTCAACCTGGGAAATTTTTTTCTTTTTGTGAATATTCATCAATTTCAGTTAGATTTTTAGACTTGTTGCCATAGAGTTGTTCAAAATAGCTCCCAATGATTGCTTTAATTTCTTTTTCAATGGTGCTAAATTTATCTTTTTTATTTTTGATGCTAGTGATTTTTTTTTTCCTTTCCTTTTTCTGATCAAATTAAGCAAAGCTTTATCTATTTTTAGTTGTTTTTCATAAAACCAACTCTTATTTTTTGGTTCAATAGTTTTCTTAGTTTCAATTTTATTACTCTCTCATTTGAATGTCAGAATTTCTAATTTTGTATTTAATTGGGGAGTTTAAGTTTGTTCTTTTTCTAGCTTTTTTAGTTGCATGCCTAATTCATTGATCTGCTTTTTCTCTATTTTATTTATGTAGCTATTTAGAGATATAACATTTTCCTAAAGCTATAGGTTTTGTTACATTGTCTCATTATTGTCACTTTCATAAATGAAATTTTGGATTGTTTCTGTGATGTGTTATTTGACCCATTCATTCTTTAGAATTAGATTATTCAATTTCCAATTGGTTTTTAGCCTATCTTTCTCTGGTCTTTTATTTAATATAATATTGATAGGTCTCATGTATCTCATAGAAAAAGGTGTATTTCTTTTTGACCCTCTTCAATTTTCTCCAGACGTTGTTAAGGGACAGGGCAATTCTCTGAGAGCCTCCACAGCTGTGGATCATAACATCTAAAGGAGTTGCAGAGCAGCCTTTGCTGACACAGATGTTGCTGACTAGGAATGAGATAAACTGGAGGCAGAGGGAAGAGGAGGGAGGTCAGACAACACAACAACTTCTCAGTCAGAGAGGTCAGAGAACAGCAACTGCCTCTCAGTCTCCTTGTATCATCCTCTCACAAGAAGAGAACCATTCTGCAGGTCTGGATTGGATCTTCAGCAGCCACTGCCAAGTGGCTCCTATGTATTCCAACAACAGGTCTATCTTATTTAGATTTTCTAGGATTCTATAAACCTCCCTAGTTTTTTGCTTGTTTATTTTGTGGTTAGATTTGCCTGATTCTGAGAAGGGAAAGTTGAGGTCTTCCACTATATTATTTTGTTGTATGTTTCTTCCTATAACTGGCTTAAAATATTCTCTAGGAATTTGGCTGCTCTACCATTTTGTATATACACATTTAGTATTGTTACTATTTCATTATTTATGGTACCCTTTATCAATATGTCAATATGTATTTCCCCTCCTTATCTCTTTTAATAAGATCTATCTTTACTTTTTCTGTATTTGAGATCAAAATGGATACTCCTGTCTTTTTTTTTTTTTTTTTTTTTTTTTTACTTCAGCTGAAGCATAATGTATTCTGTTTCAGGCTTTCAGCTTTATTCAGTATGTGTTTTTTCTGTGTCATGTGTGTTTCTTGTAAATAATATATTGTAGGATTCTGTTTTGTTAATCTACTCTGCTATTTGTTTATATTTTGGGGAGAGTTCATCCCATTCACATTAACAGATATGAGTAGTTTTGTATTTCCCTCTATTCTATTTTCTCCCTTGTATATATTTTTGTTCTCTTTTCCCTCCTTGGTTTTGTGTGTGTGTGTGTGTATGTGTTTTTACCTACCCCATGAACTACCTTATCTTTTTTTCAACCTTTGCCTTCCTTCTATCCTGTTCTTCCCTTTTCTTGTATATCTCTCCTTTCCTTTCTCATCTTTTCTTCCATCTATCTTAAATGCCTTTTAAAATCTTTTATTAGAATTTCTAAGAAGAAGTCTCTTTGGTTTTGAGACCAATTTATATCACTCTTTGAGATTTCTTCTGTGAAATTTTGTCCTCATCTTGAATTAGTGTTTTGGTCTGCCCTGTCACCAAAGTAGCTTTCTATGGTTTTTTTTTTCCTTTTTTTTTTTTTTTTTTTTCACTTTTATGGTTGAGTTCTGCTCCTGGGGTAAAGTGGATGTTGTCCCAAAGTCCCAAAGAGCTCTTGATTCCTTATGTTTGTAGGGGGTAGCTTGGCTGCTCTTTCCAGGAAACAGCCTGCTTTTCCAGAGTGCCTTCTGGACTGGGGACTTCCCCTTCGATTTGCTGTGATTAAGGTCCCCTCACCGGCTTTTCCCAGAGTCTGCATGATGTGGCTGAACCCCCTTTTCATCCCAATGAGACTGACCTTTCTTGAAGTTTTTCCAGTCTATCTAGAGCTGGAGAATTGTTTCATTCCATCAAACTGTTCAGAAGCTTGGTTTTATGTACATTTTGAGGGAAACTGGGAGAGCTCGAGCAGCTTCCTGATTTTACTCCACCATCTTGGCTCCACCCCTGGAACTCTTCCATAGAAGTATTTCTTAATACAACTGAAAAATAGAATGAAAGTCATTACCTTCTGGTTTCATTTTGGATCCATATTCCTATCTAGTTTTCCACATGTACAGTTCTGACCTTTAGTTTCTGCTTAATATCTATAACACATTTCCCTTTTTATCCTTTTCCTCCATTATCTCTTGAACAAGTATGGAAGTGTATGTTTACATTTTATGTGTATCTGTGTGTGAACTGTGTGAGTGTATGTTGGGAAAGGGGTGAAATCTCAAAATCCATCAGTTTCCCAGGAATGGGACTTTAAGTTAAATGGTAAAGTAGATATTTCTTGGTGGTGAGAGGGGAAGGATGAAGTGTCCAGCACCTCTGAGAGTGGTTTATTCAGGTATTTTCTCAATCCGACAATGCATTCCTAATTTGCTTTCCCCTACCTCACCCTCTACTTTAGGCTGATTTGAGATTAGTGAGATTTGGGCAGCTCTCCAACTTTGGAGACAATTGTTGGGCATATTTCCCAAGCAAACTGTTCCTGTATAGAGTGGTAGCTTTTTTAAAAGGTAAATTACACTGCGGAAGAACAAAAATATTATTTTATGTGTCATGATAATAATTAATATTTTTTCCATAAATGCCTCATCTGATATTCAAAATGTAACTATGTGTGAAACACTATTCTGTGTATATAATTTGTCCTTTTCAATTGAAAGTGAAACTGCTGCATATTATTTTCCATATAGGTAGACTGGCCTGCAGCCATTCCAAACTAGATTCCAAAAACTGTTCATTTTATATCAGGATTCATGATGATGTTACAAAGTCACCTAAGGTAATGATGTCCATACTTGATTAAGCTATCGAGTTTTCTGGCCATCACTTCTTTCTATTTCCTATGTAACTATAACCTAGCAATCTATCTTTCACCTCTCTATCACCCATCTAACTATAACCTAACACCTCTGCCTCATTTCCTATCACCTCCCTTTCAATCACCTATGTATATAACTATAACATTTCTCACCCCTGTATATCCTATCTATCAATCTATTTATCCAACTATAACCTATCTCTTTCCCTCTCTCCCCCATATTTCTATCATCTATCTCTCTATTTCTCAAACTCTAACCTCCCCCCTCCCCTCTGATGTATGTATATCTCACCTCTCTATCACTCATGGATTTATCTGTTATCTATCTATTTCTCAGTCTCCCATCACCTCTCTCTATCCATTTATTTTTATTTCTACCTCTATCTATCTATCTATCTATCTATCTATCTATCTATCTATCTATCTAAATAGAAACTCTCACCTGTCAGTCTATCTTTATCTCTTATCTCTTCACCTATTTCTCAGTGTTCCATCTATCACTTTTCTCTAACCTCTCTTTCTATCACCTATATATCTAGTTACAACCTATCAATCTAATTATCTATTTATTTATGTGTCCTCTCTCTCACCTCTCTGTCTCCTATGTGTCTATCTCTCTCCTATCACCTCTCTATTTATCTGTAATATATCAAACACGCTCTCTTTCTCTCTCTTACTTCTCTCTCTTCTGCTTAACTATAACCTATCAATTTACCTCTAAGGTCTTTGAGATCTGATGTCTCTCTTTATGTCCTGTCATCTATCAATCTATATTTATCTAACAATAACCTTTCCCTTGCTGTTTCTTCTCTCTGCCACCCATGTCATTCTCTATCTATGTTCTCCCTCTCCCTTTTCTATCTCACCTATCACATTTCTATTATGTATCTAAGTATACTCTATAAAGCAAGATCTCAGGTCTCTATCATTTGTCTATTTATGTCCTATCTCTTTATCACTCTCTACGTGTCACTTATGTATCTATCCTCTATCTATTCTCAATTTGCCATCTGTCACCTCTCACATAAGTATCTAATTACAATCTATCAAACTCTATCTCCTATCTATATCTCATGCATCTGTCTCTTACCTCACATCTTTCTGTGTCTTATCTATTTATCTATCTCATATCTCTCTCACCTGTCTATCACCCATGGATCCATCTTTTATCTATCTACCTATCATTGTTCTATCAATCGATCTCTCTCTTTCTCAAGCTCTGTCTTGTATATCATCTCTCTATCTAAGTATAATCTATCAATCAAGCTCTCTCTCTTTCTCCTCTACCTAACTATAACTAACTCTCTATTACCCTTCCGCACTATCTGTTTCTCACTTTTCTATCATCTATGTATCTAAATCTTATCCATCTATCTGCTATCTATCATGTCTCTCTCCTACCTCTAAATCAATCTTTCTCTTCTATGTATCTATCGATCAAAATAGCTCTCTCTCCTATTTATCTGTCTTTCTTCTCTCTCCTACGTATCTACTTTGTAACTACCTGTAATCTATCAAACAAGTGTGCTCGCGTTCGTGCGCTCTCTCTCTCTCTCTCTCTCTCTCTCTCTCTCCTCTCTCTCCTCTCTCTCTCTCTCGCTCTCGCTCTCTCTCTCTCTCCCCTACCTAACTATAATCTATCAATATATCACTAAGCTCTCTGCTATCTATCACATCCTATTGCCCACTATCTTATGTCTCCCTTTCTACTTATTTATGTCTTGTCTCACCTCTCACTTCTTTCTTTTTTCCTACCTACTTATAGTCTACTACCTATCAATATATCTATTTACTTAAAAATCATCTGTTTCAGGGGGGAAGAACCAAGCTGGTGGAGAGGACATACACTTCTTTCTGAGTTCCCCCAGTACCGTCAAACTGTTTACAAAATTCAGTCTTTGAATTGGTGCTGGACTGTCAGAATCCATGAATATTGGGAGTACAACACATTATCTGCAGAAGTTTCTTTTGGGGGACACAGAAGGATCACTACCACAATCTTTGTCTTCCTGTTGTGATTCTGGCTGAGTTTGTCTAAGTTTATATGCTCTCTTATAGGTGTGAGTCTTGTGGAACTACATTAAGTACTAAGTACATGTAGTGAACTTGTATTGTCTTTATCAATTCCACTGACTTAACACCTTGTTTCAAGTTCAGAGTTTTAGCCCATAACAATAATTAATTAAAAGAACAAAGGATAGTTTACTTCTCAGACCTTGTGGAGGAAGAAGAAATCTGTGACCAAAGAACAAGTAGAGATCATTACTGATCACAAAATAGAAAATGTTGATTATCTTATGTTAAAAAGCTTTTGTACAAACAAAATTAATGTTGACAAGATTAGAAGGGAAGCAATAAACTGGGAAACCAATTTTACATTTAAAGTTTCTGATAAAGGCCTCATTTCCAAAATAGAGAGTTGATTAAAATTTATGAGAAATCGAGCCATTCTCCAATTGATAAATGGTCAAAGGGTGTGAACAGACAATTCTCACACAAAGAAATTGAAACTATTTGTAGCCATAAGAAAAGATGCTCCAAGTCATTATTGATCAGAGAAATGAAAATTAAGACAATTCTGAAAAACTACTATACACCCCTCAGATTGACTAGGATGACAGGAAAAGATAATGATGAATGTTGGAGGGATGGGGGAAAAGTGGGACACTGATGCATTTTTGTTGGAGTTTCGAATGGATCCAACCATTCTGAAGAACAATTTGGAACTGTACTCAAAAAATGATCCAACTGTGACCTACCCTTTGATCCAGCAGTGCTACTATAGGGTTTATATCTGAAAGAGATCTTAAAGAAGTAAATGGGACCCATATATACCAAAATGTTTGTGGCAGCCCTGTTTGTAGTGGCCAGAAACTGGAAACAGAGTGGAGGCCCATCAATTGGAGAATGACTGGGTAAATTGTGGTATATCAATGTTAAGGAATATTATTGTTCTGTAAGAAATGACCAGCAGGATGAATACAGAGAGGCATGAGAG